>NC_082674.1:25918500-27181500 GCF_025265405.1 Mesoplodon densirostris
CTCGTGAATATAGATGTTATATGGCACATCGTGATGAATACGCTTTTAAATGAATGTGTAAAGGTTGTGTGGCTCTATTTTTCTATAGTCTATGTCACTCTCATACAACTTTCATGGTGTTTATAACTTGTGAGTACCAACTATACTGAAACTTACTATTTTTTGAGTCCGCTTTCTTTATTTTTACTTCTTGCCCACTCTAAGAAGCAGTGTGCATGAAGTCACTGGTTTAATATACTAATTGAAATTTTCTTAATACACAATAAAATAGAGAATTATTAAAATAGAAGGCATTTGTCCTTATATGAACCAAATTTATCTCTTGTACAACCTCAGGCCACACTTTGAGGAAACATATTATAGCTTGTATTTGGGCTTACTTTTTGCCTGGAGTTATGTAAGAGTAGTAAATGTAGCAGAGTGAGTATTGACCAAAAAATGCTTGTTGAAAGAATTCATATAATTGTAGACCTGAAGAGGATCTTAGCAGTCATCTAGTCCATTTGTGGATAAAGAAACTAATCCTGAAATCTAAATTTTTTGCTCAAGATTATAGTTAAGTGGTAGTTCTAGGAAATGAAATAAATAAGATTCCTAACATTAGACTGCCGCCTCAATGCTATAACTGCCAGCTAATTCTTAAGTATGGATTTTAGTATTTGTTCATTGGTATGCTTCTTAGGGTACAAAAATATATCTAAAATTGTAAAGGTAGTAAGGAAATATTTGGACTGTGCTAGAAGGCATTCAGCTTCTGGTCTGCCCATAACTTTAGGGAACACATCTAAAGTGGAATGTGAGGTCAAACAGCATATGACTTTACATTTTGGCATATTTCCATGGTAGTGCCATAATATTAGTAAAAACTGGAATTTCAAAGTTGAATAACCTACTCTTGGGAGGGGCAGAAACCTTAGTAAATGTACTAAATTGGGGCTTGAGGAAGGACAGCATTTGAGGTAGAGCCAGACCTCAGGGTTTGGACCATTTGTCTCTCTGTCTCCATACCTGCCAATTGGACCATTTTTATAATTCTAGTTCAGATTCTAATGCAGAAAGGGAATATGATTGTTCTAGCTCAGCTTTTCACAGTAGACCCATAAAATGGATCGTGGTAAGCAGTGAATGGGTCAGACTTATTTCATAAAGCATCTCCATTGTGCAACAAATCAGCTTTATTCATAATTCTCCACAGTGAGGAGCTTGCATGGACCACGGTGGGGACATTGTTAGGCTAGATTGGAAAGTTGGGTGTGACAGGCATCATGACGAACTTATTCATTCTTTAGTGTGCTAGAATTTTTGTTTCATCATAGAAACACAGAATCATAATTAAGTCATCGAACACTAAAAATGGCTTTAAGGAGATAAAAAATATTAAAAATATATGCTTGAGTTAATTTCTTCTCAGAATTACCTAAAGCAAGTACTTTAACCCTTGTTCATTCATGAAGTCATGGACTTGGAAAGGACATTGAAAAAACTCTTGTCCATCTCCCTGCCATCAAATAGGACTATGTTTTAAATATTTTAAAAGTAATTTTTAAAAATCACAAATATTAATCTTTGAAACAAGTTAAAACTGTAAGAAGAATATAAAATAAAACGTACCTTCTGACCCCAAAGCAGTACATTTCAAAGTATGTCACAATGATCTGTCTACATACTTTTCTCAGAAATTTTACCACGAAAATATATATTCTTCTGTCCTATTTCATAGACCTCTTTCATATCCTGTCCAGCTTATTTGTCAGCATTTTTTGAGCTCTTGTGTTTTTTTTTAATTTTTGAATTTAATTTTATTTATTTTTTTATACAGCAGGTTCTTATTAGTCATCCATTTTATACACACCACTGTATACATGTCAATCCCAATCGCCCAATTCATCCCACCACCACCCCCATCCCCCGCCGCTTTCCCCCCTTGGTGTCCATACATTTGTTCTCTACATCTGTGTCTCAATTTCTGCCCTGCAAACCGGTTCATCTGTAGAGCTCTTATGTTTATTTTGTTATCTTGCTGCTTAATAATAGCATTTTCTTTCAGTTTTATAGAAGAATGTGACTGTTCTCTAATTTTAAAATGTTCTACCTACTACTAAAATTTCCATGAATTTCTAAATATGTTATCTTTCATTATATTAGCTTGAACATTTGCTTTTTTAAAAGTTTTTGAACTTACCTCTTTAAGTAATAATCTTATAAAGCCAATTCTTTTTTTTTTTATGTAGAATCTTTAACTTGATGAACCCTTAGCTCCATTATATCACACATTCCCTACCGCATCCTCCCAGTGTAGTATATCACTGCTGAGGTTAAATCAATATTCATTTCTTGTAAATGTTAAGTACCAAGCTGAGTAGGATAGTGTGGTTTTTTTCCCCTTGTATAGGTTTTTTTTCCCCCAAATAGTTGTGTTACTTTTTTGTTTGCTTAGTTTTCATCTTACCAATTGTCAAACCAATTTGAAAATTCATTAGCTCAGTTGTTGTTTTTTTTCTTGGAACCCCTTTATCTGGAACCACCTTTTTCTGTTCCATTCGACCAGTTGTTCTTATTTCATAGCTGTTCTATAATCTTGCTTCACCATCATCATGGAACTTTTCTTTGTCTTTCTATTTTAATGGATCTCTCGGTTTTTTGGATTCCTTATTTTCTCTTTCATGGTTTATTTTCTCATTTTGATGGTGTACATCCTCCTGTAAGTTCCTGAGAAAGGGTCATGTGAGACAATATTTTGAGATTTCACATATCTGAAAATATATTTAATCTACTGTCTTCCTTTGTTGATAATTTGATTAGATGTCAAGATTTAGGTTGAAACTGTAATGGTGGATATGTGACACAAATAGTGAACCCTAATGTAAACTATGGATTTAGGTTAATAGTAACATATTACTATTCATCAGCTGTATTAAATGTACTATACTAATGCAAGATGTCAATAATAGGGGAAATGGGGGAAGTGAGGAGTTATGTGGAAACTCTTTATACTTTCCATTAAATTTTCTGTAAACCTAAAACCACTCAAAAAAATATTCCGTCTTTAAGTTGAATATCAACCGCTTCATATGGTTCAACTTAAAAGTACATACACTTGGGCCTCCCTGGTGGCGCAAGTGGTTGAGAGTCCGCCTGCCGATGCAGGGGATACGGGTTCGTGCCCCGGTCTGGGAGGATCCCATATGCCGCGGAGCGGCTGGGCCCGTGAGCCATGGCCGCTGAGCCTGCGCGTCCGGAGCCTGCGCGTCCGGAGCCTGTGCTCCGCAACGGGGGAGGCCACAACAGTGAGAGGCCCGCGTACCGCAAAAAAAAAAAAAAAAAAAAAAAAAAAAAAAAAAAAAAAAAAAAGTACATACACTTTCACTATTAAGTAAAATGTTATCAGTCGGGTGCTTCACCCTTCATTCCTGCCATGCCTGGTGTCCCAGAGTTTGGAGACTCTGGTTAAATTTCTCTACAGAATAAGACGTCTGCCTCCTTTGGTTGTGGAAGAGGAGTACTTGCCGGAGTGCTCTTGGTGGGGGCAAGAGCATGGGTTCCATTGTTCTTCATACAGATTTTCAATCAGTTCCCCTGTTTTTGGCCAGCTACCTTACTGCTGCTTTCTCTGGTACCTGGTACCTCCAATTCCTGAGATGTTCCAGGGATTTTTGTTCACATCAGCTTGCTCCTTGTATCTAGGTATCCCTTCACAAGCTGGCATTTAGGTTTTAGCCCCTTTAACTCCGTTAAATAATTTACCACACTTTACCAGCTCTCCATCTACAAAAATTTGTGTCCTCTGTTGTCTCCTTTTGTATTTTTTGTTTTGTTTTGAAGATTTATATCTTTTTTATTCATTTACTATTATTTGGTGAGATTTCTAAAGGAAGTAGAGAGGCATACTATGTTCAATATGTCTTGTTTAACCAATCTGCTTTCATTTTGATCAGTAAGGGTTTGGTTTTAATTCATTTTGTTTTCTTCTGTTTTTAATAATTCTAATTTATTGGTTATGTGTTCTCTTTAGAGCTCTGGGCAGCTCTCTTTAGGAGGATGCTGTTGAAAGATGGTGCTTTTTAGATAACAAATAATACTTTAAATGTCTGGAAAAAGTGTCTTCAGAATCATAGTTGTGAACTAAAGTGTATATTTTTAAGTTGTTCACAGGGCTTAGAGCTCCTGCCAGAGGACTGTTACTCTTTGGTCCACCTGGAAATGGGAAAACAATGCTGGTAAGAATTCTTTTTATTTATTATTTTTTTAAACTTTTAAAAAATATATTTATTTATTTGGTTGTGCTGGGTCTTAGTTTCAGGATGTGTGCTCCTTAGTTGTGGCAGGCGGGCTCCTTAGTTACAGCTCGCTGGCTCCTTAGTTGTGGCATGCGAACTCTTAGTTGCGGCATGCATGTGGGATCTAGTTCCCTGACCAGGGATTGAATCCAGGCCCCTTGCATTGGGATTGCGGAGTCTTAACCACTGGACCACCAGGGAGGTCCCAAGAATTCTTTTTTTTTTTTTTTTTTTCCCGGTACGCGGGCCTCTCACTGTTGTGGCCTCTCCCGTTGCGGAGCACAGGCTCCGGACATGCAGGCTCAGCAGCCATGGCTCACGGGCCCAGCCACTCCGTGGCATGTGGGATCTTCCCGGAGCGGGGCACGAACCCGTGTCCCCTGCATCAGCAGGCGGACTCTCAGCCACTGCGCCACCAGGGAAGCCCCCCAAGAATTCTTTTTAAATTTGCATGTTCTATTGAGATTTTAGGGAGATAATATGAAAAAAGAAACTTTTCATTGTCCCTGAGTCTATTATTTGTGACTTGCCTTTGCTATAATATACTTTTTTTTTTGGCCACACTGCGTGGCTTGCAGGATCTTAGTTCCCTGACCAGGGATTGAACCCAGGGCCACAGCAGTGAAAACGCCGAGTCCTAACCACTGGACCACCAGGGAACTCCCAATTTTTAAACTAGTTTTTAATGATGAAGTAGGTGGAAACCCACATACGTTATCTTCCGTAGTAGTTTGGGGCTGGCTAAATTTAATAGTGTAATTTTCATTATTTTCCCAAGTTAAATAATAAAATTTTACTGTAGAAGAGCTTACCTTACTATATTGAGTATCTTCCTAATCTTTGATTTTTTTTTTACTATTGTAATGGGTTTATTTAAGTAAAATAATCAGCATGAAACAGATTTCTTTCTTTTCTTTTTAATTGAGGCATAATTGACATACAGCAGATTTTTTTTTTTCTGTGTCCTTTTGCCAAAAGTTTTTGCTAGGATTTGGATATCTTTCTCCTGCATATCTCTCCTAGAGGGAAAACATAAATAGGGAAAGAGTAACTTTTTCCCTTAGCTGTTTGTCCTTCTCCAAGCAGTTATCTTCTATAACTAGGAAGAGAATAATACCCTCTTTTTTTTTTCTTTAACCTCTCCCTGTCACTTCTCTCTTAGAGAAAAAGAGAGTGGAAAGAAGCATAGCTCTTCCTAGACCTTTTCCTCATTGCTGAGAAGAAAACACGTTGATTGCCATATGTTGAGAATTGTGTCATGGCTTATATTTTTAGGAAATCTTTTCTAGAACTTAAGTTGATCAGATGTGGTTATCTTTTTAAAGCAATTGAACTAATACAGTATTTACCCTTGTGATTTTTAAAGGCTAAAGCAGTAGCTGCAGAATCTAATGCAACCTTCTTTAATATAAGTGCTGCAAGTTTAACTTCAAAATACGTGAGTGTTCTTTTTCCAGTATTGTCATGTTTTAAGTTACTGTCTAAACGTTACCTTGTTAAGTATAAATGGTAAGAACATTACACCAAAATGTTTTTCTTTGAGTTTTATATCTATTATTTAGATATGCTGAATATCACTCTTCAAAGTAGAAAGTTATGTGCAGTTGCTAGGCTCTTTTAAAATTGAAATTATTCTGTTAAATACTGTATATGTTTGCTAGGGCTGTGTATTAAAGTACCACAAACTGGCTGGCTTGAACAATAGAAATTTATTGTCTTGTATTTTGGAGGCTAGAAGTCCAAGATCAAGTATTGGCAGGGGTCTTAATTTTGTAAAGTAATTAAAAATAACTACAAAATGATACTTTTCCTGGTTAAATTTTGCTTCCTGTGTGAAATTTTATAAGTAAAATTGTTATTAAAGTAGGTTTACCCATATCATGCACATACTATAACAGAAAGCACTGTCTTGGAAACTAGGAGGTAGGGATTCCAGCCTAACTTTTACATGCCGAGCTGGCCTTAAGAAATTATCACTTTAGGCTTTACTTCATTTATTTTTTTTAAATATAAACCAGGTTCCATTTATTAAATACATAGATCTTCTTTCAAATTCATGTACAAGATTTGTTAGCAGTTATGAATCAGTCTTACTATATTTATTTCACTTATAAAGTGTTGATGTCATAAGAGGTGATCTCTTGCAGTTCCTTCTGGCTCTAAGAATATTTGTTTTGAAGATTCTAAATCTGGGGGCTTTCTTCTTTTATTTAATTTTCAATAAAAAGAATAGATGCCACCTAGAGAACAAAATAGTTTTTGTAGTAGATTATCACAAACCTCATGACTCTTTCATTAGATACTTTGGTGCATAGAATGGCTTTAGTATAGTATTTCAGTCCCTGGGAAAGTCTTAAGGAGTGTTCATAGACCTCCTGGACTACTGAGAAATACTTTGTTATTTATTGACAGTGATATTGTGAGAATGGGTTTTCACAGTGTTCTCAGTAGAGCAAGTTTTATTTAGGAGAGCATTTCCAACCTGCTTCTATAAATATACCCTGCAACCTAGGGCTTAAGAATACGTGCCGCATCTCTCTTCTCTAGTATTCCCTCTTTCTCAGTAGTTATACCCCAATATCTATTCCATTCTCAAGTCTTAGGAATGCAGAGTGAAACAAGACAGAGATATTTGTCATTTTTTAAAGTACTCACCAGACTGTCTTAAATAATAAATAAGTAGTCTATTTTCTAAAATTATAAGGGACAATTCAGTAACACCCCTATACCCCCACTCCTTAAACCAAATCTTTGGTTGTTGCAAAGAAAGGAAATTAAATTCCTAGGTTCTAGACTTTTAATAGTGAAATTTAAAAAGCTGGAATAATCTTGCATTTTATGGGTATAACAGTGTATAATGCCTTGTTTTAGGTGGGAGAAGGAGAGAAATTGGTGAGAGCTCTTTTTGCTGTGGCTCGAGAACTTCAACCTTCTATCATTTTTATAGGTAAGAACATGTTTTCCAACAACTTAGTTGAGCATTTGTAAAATCCCCTTTTCCAAATGTGAGGGGTATGATGGGAAAGATTAGTCAGAAGTAAAAAGGTTTTTTAAAATTTATTTTTTATTGAAATTAGTTGCAGAAGTAAAAAGTTTTAAAGAAGCACAAAGTTAAAACTGTCTAATTGAGTAGGACCCATTATATTAATAACCTAAGTGGTAAACTAGAGATCCTTTTATTTCCTCTAGATGAAGTTGATAGCCTTTTGTGTGAAAGAAGAGAAGGAGAACACGATGCTAGTAGACGTCTAAAAACTGAATTTCTAATAGAATTTGATGGTGTAAGTATTGATTATGATATTTTTAATGTGGTAGCATTTTAGTGTATTTTCCTGTTGAATGGCCCAAATTAGAAGTAGATATCTTTATTATGTTTTTCTTTGTTATTTATCTAAAAGTATTGAAAAAAAATTTTGGCTTATAGGTACAATCTGCTGGAGATGACAGAGTGCTTGTAATGGGTGCAACTAACAGGCCACAAGAGCTTGATGAGGCTGTTCTCAGGTAGGGAAATTTATGTAGAAACGCACACATTTATTACGGATGTATTTACTCATGTGTTCATCTGATGTATTTCTTGTTTCCTTCTCTCTCAATTTTAAGACTAAATTCATTATTTTCCTCTCTATATCCATCTTCTGGTCTCTTGTTACCAACTGAAGATTTTGAGGATAGGGCCAGCATGACATCAGGAAAACTATTTTTAACTTTATGGTTTTAGGGAAATTACTTATTTCTTCTGGGTTGGATTAAAGTATCTTAAAACACCGAAACTGATTTTTACCCTCTTTTAGTGGGCTTCATGAGAAGCTGATAAAGCACAGCTCATGGGAGCCATATGCTCTCTTCTCCTGTGTTTGATCAAATTTATTCCCTTTCTACTGGGAGGACAGTTTGACTCAGCATAAAATTCTTGGCTCTCCCATTCTTTTCCTGAGGAATTTATAACATTGCCCCATTGTTTCTAGGATTGGATGTTGCAGTGTGAAAGTCTGAAGCAAGCCTGCTTTATTCACATTTATGGGTTAATCCAGTAGGGTTAGTGTCTAATCTCCTTTCTAATACTACTACTACTACTTTTGTAGCCTTTGTTTCTGTGGTGGTTTTTGTTTTCTTTTTTATTGTTTTCCTGATCTCTGCAAACCCATTTTTCATCTTCTGTTGTCTACTTCGAGCCTTTGTATGTCATTTCCTTGAGGCTTTTTATCTCACTGAGCTCTTATTTCATAGGAGCCTTTTTTTTCATCAAATTATTTTATTTCTTGGAAAGATATTTGGTCACAATTTTAATTTGCTTTATGGCAAAATCCTCTTGTGCATGTTCTTCATTTTATCTATTTTATGTTTACTGTATTCTTTCCCCTCTTTTTTGGGCACTGTTTTTTAAAATCAGTCCTATGCTTTTGTCTGTTTTGCTTATTAATTTTATTTGAATAAGGGGAGTTTTCTTGGAAAACCCAATTTGGAAGGATATTGTAGAAGAGCTAGAAAAGTAAGGTAGCAAGCATGTATCTTGAGTTGTCCTATGAATACCCTGGACTGGTGGGCAGTCTCCCTGACTCACAACAAAGCCGTACCTGATAAAGAAGTATACGTGTATATAAATAAGCTATTGGGTTGATTTAGTCTTCTTCAACTGAAAAGATTGGTCATTGCAAAACAGCTTGTCATCTTGCCAGACTGACTGATGTCTTCTTACAAAGATGATGTATCTTTGAGTTTCTTTGTTCAGCCTCATCTTCTTTGCCATTCCCTTGCAACTGACTAGGGTCACATGATCTGCAGAGCCAGTCCTCACATGTTTGCTTAAATATGGGGAGGTTAGTTTTATTATCCCTCAGAGTGTGCTCTCTCTGTTCCCTCTGGAAAACTCTGCTCTGACAGCCATGTCTAAAATTTGCAGTGGCAGGTGCTGTCTGTATTCACCTTTGTCAGTGTAATTTTCCTGCCCTAGGCATCCCTTCTTCATACATTTTAGTTCTGTAAATGTTATGTAGTTTGTTGATGATGGAGTTCACATTGCTGTTTCTGTTGTCCTTGTTGGTTTTAGTTGTTTTCAGTTTCAAGAAGACAGCAGAGATCTGTTTCTTCAACTTCTTATATCAGATATTTTGTTTTAAAGTGTTACTGCTGTTAAAAAAATACAAATACATAAATGGTTAATTTAATTCTGACAATATTGAATTAAGGATTTTTAAACATTAACTACAATTTTTAAAAACTTTTTATTGGAGTATATTTGATTTATAATTTTGTGTTAGTTTCAGGTGTACAGCAAAGTGAATCAGTTATACATATATCCACTCTTTTTAAAATTATTTTCCCATATAGGTCATGACAGAGTATTGGGTAGTGTTACCTGTGCTATGCAGTAGGTCCTTATTAGTTATCTATTTTATATATTTAACTAGAATATTTTAAAAGAGTAACTTTTACACCGATAACTACTAAAATGTATTCAAATGCCTTGAGCAATTATATTTAAAGCTTTGTTCTTGTTATGTGCTACTTGAACTGAATTATCTGTAAATTCAAAACTGTATTTCTGAGATTGCTTGAATCCTTTTTTTAGGCGTTTCACCAAACGGGTATATGTGTCTTTGCCAAATGAGGAGGTATGTATCTGTGTTTGAATTTTTTTTAAGGCAGAAACAAGAACTACCATCTTGACAGTATTAAGTCTTCCAGTGCATGGTACAGCTGCATTGGAAAAGTTTGGCGGTTTCTTAAAAAGATAAACAGAAAACTTACTGTAAGACCCCAAAATTTCATTCCTAAGAATCTATCCAAGAGAAATGAAAACATATGTCTACACAGACATGTACAAGAATTTTTATAACAGCATTATAAATAATAGCCAAGAACTACAGAGAATCTAAAATAGTCTTCAGGCTTCCCTGGTGACCTGAATCCACCTGCCAGTGAAGGGGACACAGGTTCTAGCCCTGGTCTGGGAAGATCCCACATGCTGCAGAGCAACTAAGTAGACCCCGTGCTCTGCAACAAGAGAAGTCACCGCAATGAGAAGCCCACGCACCACAACGAAGAATAGCCCCTGCTCGCCACAACTAGAGAAGGCCCACGCGCAGCAACGAAGACCCAACACAGCCAAAAATAAATAAATAATTAATTTGAAAAAAATCCTTCATCAGTTGGTGAAAGGATATACAAATGTGGTATATCCATTTAATGGAATACTGTTTAGCAATAAAAGGAATGAGCTTACACATACCATAATATGGATGAACCTCAAAAACATTACACTAAGTAAAGATGCCAGATGCAAAAGATTTCCTATCACATGATTCCATTTTTATGAAATGTCTAGAAAAGGCTCATTTCTGGAAACAAAGTAAATAGTGATTAGGTAAGGCTGTGGGTGGAAGTCAGGATTAACTGCAAACAGGCACAAGTGAACTTTTTGGGGTGATAGAAATGTTCTAAAATTGGATTATGGTGATGGTTGCACAATAAACTTATTAAAAGTCATTGAATTATACACTTCAAAAGGGTGAGATTCCATGTTACATGAATTCATATCTCTATAAAACTTTTTTTTTAATTGTGGTGTCTAGCTCAGACCCTTAGCATCCTTGGTAGTAACAGCAGCTACTTTCTTAGTGTTTTATTTGGTTTTTAACTCTTTTAGGAACTCTCAAAAAATTGTTATTTTAACAGATATATGTGTGAGGCTCTAAGAGGTAGAGTGGTTTGTATAAGATCATTCAGCTCCTAAATGAGAGTTGGGATTTGAACCTGACTGACTCCTGGATATTTTATTAAGCCAATTCTATGGACTGATAATTCTTTAATATTTCTTTTCAGACACGACTACTTTTATTAAAAAATCTATTATGTAAACAAGGAAGCCCATTGACCCAAAAAGAACTAGCACAACTTGCTAGGTGAGTAATGTGATTTGGTCTATCTTGCAGTTTTTTTTTTTAAGAATGCTTTTTCTGTTTTCTTTAAAGTAAGCTCATGTATGAAATTAGTAATTTATCTATCAAAACTTCTTATTGTTTCATTCTCTACCTCCTTTACCTTCTCTCATCTCATTTTCTTATATATATGGTGTCTAAATTTTAGTTTCTAGATCCTCTAGAAGACATGACCTAAACAGCTAATGATGGTAGTATATATTTTTATAAATTTATTAAAAGTTATAAGTGGTATTAAAGTAATTTTTAATAAATTTATTTTATTTATGTTTGGCTGTGTTGGGTCTTCGTTGCTGCACGTGGGCTTTCTCTAGTTTCGGTGAGCGGGGGCTACTCTTCATCGTGGTGCGTGGGCTTCTCATTGCGGTGGCTTCTCTTGTTGCGGAGCACGGGTTCTAGGCGCGTGGGCTCAGTAGTTGTGGCTCATGGGCTCTAGAGCGCAGACTCAGTAGTTGAGGCTCACAGGCTTAGTTGCCCCATGGCATGTGGGATCTTCCTGGACCAGGGCTCGAACCTGTGTTCCCTGCATTGGCAGGCAGGTTCTTAACCACTGCACCACCAGGGAAGCCCTGAAGTAATTTTTAAAATGTAAAACATCTCATATCTGCCTACACCAACACATATTTTCACTTAAACTTGTTCTTTTGCTTACACATAATTTTGTGTGTGTGTGAGGTACGCGGGCCTCTCACTGCTGTTGCCTCTCCCATTGCGGAGCACAGGCTCCAGACGTGCAGGCTCAGTGGCCATGGCTCACGGGCCCAGCTGCTCCGCGATATGTGGGATCTTCCCGGACCGGGGCACGAACCTGTGTCCCCTGCATCGGCAGGCAGACTCTCAACCACTGCACCACCAGGGAAGCCCCACATAATATTTTTAAACTTTGACTTCTTCAGCTTTTTTTTATGAGTGGTGTATTAAGTAGAAACTGAATATAGAAGATACACTCATGAATTTTAGCCATTGAAAAAAATCTCATAAAGTAATTTAAAACGTTCAACAAGAATGTGAATAGCTAGTTATGTTGGTAAAACTCTGAGTTCCCAGATACCTATGAAAATAACAAATTCAGTACTTGGAAATACTGAGATCCTTTGAATTCCAATAAAATATTCTGCTAATAATGTTTGTGCAGTTATTTAACATAGTACATAAGTAAATGCTTTTTTTCTTGTTTTATTTTCCTCTTCCTCTTTGCCTCCCTAGTTCTTAGTTCCCTTTGATAGTGTCTTGGCTGCCCAGGATCTCCACTGTGGCATCCCATTCAGGTGTGCCTCCCTTTGCCAATGTCTTCTATCCCAGACCCTTGCTTCACCCTGTCTGTCCTACATTTAAAGAAATCTTCCTTGATTGGCCCTCATTTCATCAAGGCAGTTCTCTTTGTCAAGATAAAGACTCAGGAACTTATAGAGAAGTAATTGTGGTTATGTGTCAGTTGGCCAGCAATGGCTTATAGATGTTACCTTTCCAGGGCACATATTTACAATTTAATGGAGCCTCCTGGAGATATAGTATACTTTAATCTAAAGGAATGGTTCTAATAATGAAAATTCAAGGCATTATAAGGAACCAGTCGGCTGTTTGTTTTTAGCAAGTAGGCCTTCCTCTGTCCTTCAAATCAAATCACATAGCTGTCTGCTTGATAAAAAAGGCAAGCTAGGTTTTACTCTCTTATTATGTGGAGATTTAAATCTGCAAAGGTGAAAATAAGTTGCTCTTTTTTCTTTCCCATTCTCAGAATGACCGATGGATACTCAGGAAGTGATCTAACAGCTCTGGCAAAAGATGCAGCACTGGGTCCTATCCGAGGTAGGAATACAAAAGCTTGAAGCATTTTCAACTGTTTATTAGACCACTTCAGAAGTTTAAGAAGTCCCTGTTGATATTTTTTATTAGTAAGAAAGTAGTAAAACTATATCAGTGGAAAACTTGATTAAAACTTGATACAAAGTTTCTAGACTTAGGGTCAACAAACCTTTCTGAAAATAGTTTTAGACTCATGGGCCGCATATGTTCTGTTGCATCTTCTTCTCACTCTTCTTCTGACTCCTCCTCCTCCTGCTCATCCTCCTCTTTTTTTTTTTTTTTCAACAACAAAAAGCTGTGAAACCATTCTTAGCTCACAGACCATACAAAGACAGTCCATGGATCAGTGGACCATGAGCCCTGTTCTGGACAGCAGGTTTTACTTCTTGATAGTAGGTTAGCAGTAGAAAACTCAAGAAAATGAGAACTTTTTAAAGCAAGTGGAAAAGAATAATAAAGGAAGATTTTCTTATCTATTTTTTGGTTCTTTTCATTTCAGTATTCTAGTATTACTTGAAATTAATGTGTGTAAGGAAACATATAAATAGAAGTTTTTACTTTTATCATTATATGTTATCTTTTGAAAAATTGCAGCAAAGTATATCATTCATTGCTCTGTTTTGATTCAAGGTAATTTGTTGACCCTGAAATACCACATCTATCATTTTTAGGTTATGTTAGATTAAACTCACTGTGATAGTCACTTTAGAGTAGATGCTTTCAGCTACTCTTCCACAGGCAGCATGGGCAGTGGATGGGTGATGCTCTCAGGTATGCACTCAGATTACTGGCTATGGTGGTAAAATTGAACATGGAACATGCAACTTCCAGAACGTATCTCTAA
Organism: Mesoplodon densirostris; assembly: GCF_025265405.1. Classification (NCBI taxonomy): domain Eukaryota; kingdom Metazoa; phylum Chordata; class Mammalia; order Artiodactyla; family Ziphiidae; genus Mesoplodon; species Mesoplodon densirostris. Next base: position 25,932,369 of record NC_082674.1, read on the forward strand.
CAGTGAAACAGGGTACTGATTAAGAACTGCTGCTTTAGAGAATAATAAATGTAACCTTGAGAATATAGTTTGAAACTCTGGGTAAAGCATTTCAGTCAAGCTTTCTTTCTGCAGGAGGCATGAAATCTTGTTCAGATACTGGACTCAGAGTCAGTAGCTAATGTATAAATCATGTGTATTTTTTAGAATATTTTAGCTGTTATTCTGAAACAAAGTTGTTGGCTTAAAACAACAAATGCCTTTTGTAAAGAACAAGTTGCATTATTTTAAGTTTACTATGAAATTTGTAGAATCTGTTGTTCTTGAGCAATATATAAAGAAATTGAATGCCTTCCTAAGAAGGAATATTATTCTAAGCATTTATAAATTGTATGTGCTCTTAATGTATGGTCTCTTTTTAATATAATGATTTATATTGAACATATACTTTTAGATTATTGTACTTCGTTAGTTTAAAGTTGGCAATCTCTTTTTTGTAAGTGACTTTTATATTTTACAGAACTGAAACCAGAACAAGTGAAGAATATGTCTGCCAGTGAGGTATACTATTTTACAATTACCTTTTTTTCATTCTGGTCCTCTAGATTGTAAAACATATCTTTTGTCTGGATTTTTCTAGTTTATCTGATTAGAAACTAGAAAAAGTTAATTTTGCTTCATTTCAAAATATGGAGGACTGTCCAACTAGTCTCTTATGGTGTCCTTTGGTAATACACAATAAATATACATAATCATTAAGTCATTTTCTGTCAAATCATATTACATAAATACTAAACAGAACAACATTATAGGCAACTTGAGGATTTTATATGTCATGAATATAGCTTGTAACAGGTTAACTCCTTGATGTTCTGTTTTGTTAGTTTTTTAATAATGTTTATGTCTTCCTTCTTATAAAAGCAATAGTTTCCATTGTAATGTAATTCATTACATTTAAAAAATATGGGAGGTCCCGTTATGAGATGCTGAAGCATTTCTTTTGAAAAAAATTGCCAGCAAAATATATTTTGCCATGCAAAATGATCATAACTATGTAACCAGCCAGTTTAAATCAGATGTGAATTATGTAACTTATCTCTCAGAGTTCAGATAGCACCTGAAACATTACTAACCAAAGAGACTTCATTCTTGGAACAGAAGAGAGTATAGAACTCCAGTGGAGTCCAAATGTGAACTGAAAACAAAACAAACAAAAAAAAAAACAATAAAAAACCCCAGAGGCATGGGCTGGAGGCTGGTGGCTGGCTAGAGGATCTATCTGCACATTACATTGCAGAGAGTTCTGTCCAAGTGTTAACAGTGAACTCTTAACATAGAGAATAAATGTACTTGAGTATGAGTACATTTTGGCAGTCTTTTTTCTTCAAGCTTCCAAGTAAATTTGAGGTTGTCTTCAGGCATCTTGTGCATGGTGCTTAACCAACTACATTACTAAGAAAGCCTTCAGACTTCTTGCAACCACCTTTTTCCATTTCAGCAGTCTAGTTTACCTGGATTGTGTTTGACATGAATGAAGCTTAGGAACAGAGAATTCCACATGTCATATACTTCGGTGTTTAGCTACTATTACCTTAAAAATTCATGTTTAAAGTATAAGTTTCAGGTCCCTTTTATCTGATTCATAATTTTGATTCCACATTTTTCTAATTTTTAAAAATATATTAGTACTGTCTTGAGGTTTTTTTTAATAGTTTAGGTATAATTTATTTACAGTATCCCATCAATATATTATTTTTTAAATGTTCTTATAGCATAAGCCTAATAGTACTTTTCTAACCAAAAGTAAGCACTGTGCATGAATTATTTCTTTTCCACACACCACTCTCCCTACCTTGGACTCAGGACAGATAAACTTGATTTTTCATATATGTACTCTGGCCCCCTAGATTAAAGTTGAGGAAAGGCCCATTGTGAGACATTTTAGGCCTCTCTCTTTGTCCCTTGGACAGACCATATACTGAAATTAAAACTACTGAATGAATTACAAAAAATAACATTACTGGTACCTTTTGTGACCATTCCACTAATTATGTGTAGTCAGGTTACAGTGTTATAGTTTTTGGTTCTATTGTATACTTTCATTCAGTTTAAGTTTATTTTTAACCTAATGATTTTAGTATTAATAATTTGATAATAGCTTTTAGTCATTAGTCCTGGCTTATGAGTTAATATTTATAAAGCACTTTAGAAAGTCTGGCAATAGTGAATACTGTATAGGTATCCATTAAATAATTTTAAAATACATAAATACTAAATAACAGCAATTTATTATAGAGATCAAGGAAATCCATTCTATTTTCTTATTTATGAGATTACAGAAAAACACAAGTAGTTTGGTTTTAAAATTGTGTACTAGAATTTTTTTCAGCTATTCTTCGGTACAATTTTAATAACTGTGTTATCAGGTGCTGGTATATATGCAGAAATTTAGATGAGATATACCTAATTTGCCTTTTATAGTTTATAAGAATAGAAACTCAAATAATTGTGTTGGAATTCTGTGTTTTTAAAAGGTAGTGCTGAAAATCATTGGTTATAAATTCAGAGTATAATGTACTTTGTTTATAAAGCACACAGTTTGTATCTAGTTCAACTTTATTAGTTCTTTTGTTATTTTTTTTTTTAATTTATTTATTTATTTATTTATTTATTTATTTATGGCTGTGTTGGCTCTTCGTTTCTGTGCGAGGGCTTTCTCTAGTTGCGGCAAGCAGGGGCCACTCCTCATCGCGGTGTGCGGGCCTCTCACTGTCACGACCTCTCTTGTTGCGGAGCACAGGCTCCAGACGCACAGGCTCAGTAGTTGTGGCTCACGGGCCTAGTTGCTCCGTGGCATGTGGGATCTTCCCAGACCAGGGCTCGAACCCGTGTCCCCTGCATTGGCAGGCAGACTCTCAGCCACTGCGCCACCAGGGAAGCCCCTCTTTTGTTATTTTGTTTTGATAAGACTTCTTTGCTATTTATTTTTCCCTCTTTACTGAACTAGCTACCGGTTGATTTTTCCTGTTATATACATTAGTCTCTTACTAACTTTAAAATACCATATTTTCTATATAACTTTTAAAGCTTATTTTCCATTTACAGTTATTACAAAATATTGGCTATATTCCCCATGTTGTACAATACATCCTTGAGCCTATCTTACACCCGATAGTTTGTACCTCCCACTCCCCCATGCCTACATTGCCCCTCTCGCCCTCTCCCTGCTGGTAACCACTAGTTTGTTCTCTATATCTGCGTCTGCTTCTTTTTTGTTATATTCACTAGTTTGTTGTATTTTTTGAATTCCACATATAAGTGATATCATACAGTATTTGTCTTCCTCTGTCTCACTTAGTTCACTTAGCATAATATCCTCCAAGGCCATACATGTTGCTGCAAATGGCAAAATTTTGTTCTTTTTTATGGCTGAGTAGTATTCCATTGTGTGTATATATGTGTGCATATATATATATTTTATATATATATATACACACACACCACATCTTTATCCATTCATCTGTTGATGGACACTTAGGTTGCTTCCATATATTGGCAATTGTAAATAAGGCTGCTATGAACATTGGGGTGCATGTATCTTATCAAATTAGTGTTTTTGTTTTTTTCAGATATATACCCAGGTGTGGAACTGCTGGGTCATATGGTAGTTCTCTTTTTAGTTTTCTGAGAAACCTCCATACTGTTTTCCACAGTGAAATACACATACACACACACCCCGAACTATGAACATAAATTAGAATTTCATCAAAAGCTTTTGAAACCTTAATCTTTTTTTTTTTTTTTTTCTTTTTGCGGTATGTGGGCCTCTCACTGCTGTGGCCTCTCCCGTTGCGGAGCACAGGCTCCGGATGCGCAGGCCCAGCGGCCATGGCTCACGGGCCCAGCCGCTCCGCGGCACATGGGATCCTCCCAGACCGGGGCACGAACCCGCATCCCCTGCATCGGCAGGCGGACTCCCAACCACTTGCGCCACCAGGGAGGCCCTGAAACCTTAATCTTAATAACAGATATTCAGGAGTATCATAGATAATACTCACATTACATTCATCATTCTGCTAAATTTTGGGCTTTAGGAAGAGCCAGTGTGTGTTTTATAGTTAAATAAGGAGCAAATAGGGGTCATGCAGTGATTATGGTAACAATATATCCTTTTTCATTTTGACAAATTTTTCAGATTAGGCTACAAGTTACAAATGTAGTTGATTTTCTTAATCTATGCTATGTTGATATTAGAGAGGATGTGAAGTAGTTAGATTGGGTTTTATAAGAGTAATAAAAAGAATAATATAGATAAATATCAGTTGCTGAAGTTTTGTCTCCAGTTCTTCTTTAACTTCTTATTTGGGAGCAAAATATACATGTGATAATGCATAAGTGATAATTTTTAATACCGGTCATCTTGTGCCAAACTCCATTTGGCCTTTTGAAAATCCTTAGGTGAAAATTAGGTATTTATTAACTCAGTATTGTTTTATTTTACTTTCTTGAAGCCAATTAAAAATCTCAGAAAATAAGACCAAATTGACATAAAAATGTATTATAAGCAATACTAATATTAGAAAATTTCAGACATAAGCCTCCTCCATGTTGTAGTTAAAGAGCAATATTTCCTTCAAAGTCCTGTGTACATCTTGTAAACTCCTCTTTCCTTTCTGATAAACCTGGCATGAATTTAGCTAGAGTGTGTTTGTGGTGAGTGAGACTTGAGAGTGCAAAATTCCATGAAACTATATGCAGAAAAAAACTGGAAGGAGATAAGCCAAATAGTTGTTGTATATCTGAACGGTGGAATTGTTAGTGATTCTTTTTTCTGATTGTCTATATTTTGTCAAATTTTCTGTAATGAGTATGTTTTGTTTTTATAATGGGAAAATATTGTGATTTAAAATGTTAATACCTAGGAGCTAAAACGTGAAATGAAAGTATATTGGTATAGCATTTTGGTAGGATTTCTTACATAGCAAACTTGCCTAATATAGAATAATATATAAAATAAGATGATTGGCATGATTTTCTAAGAATACATCTCTATATATTTTAACATTAATAAACAACAGCATCATTACTTTTATCTGTCATTGGGTTAACTATTGCATATGTGTTTATCTATCGTCATGTGTGTTTTTTTAATCTAGATGAGAAATATCCGATTATCTGACTTCACCGAATCCTTAAAAAAGATAAAACGCAGCGTGAGTCCTCAAACCTTAGAAGCATACATACGCTGGAACAAGGATTTTGGAGATACTACTGTTTAAGCCTGCAGAACGTTTTACTTTCCAAGAGAGAAACATACCATCTTCTATGAATAGTTATCTGCTACAGAAACTCAGCCTAAGTTTACAGGATTTTTCAGTCTTACAATTATTTGTGCACCCCAGAAGATGAACCGTAAAATAAATTTAAATAAAGTATACAATGCAAATGGAATATTTTGTTTAAGGCCTTCTTGCCTTGATGGTCACAGATATCCCGATGGGCACTGTAGTTAGAGCAGAACAAAAACTGATTCTGGTCTTCTTTACCAATATAATCATAATGTAAATAATAATTTGTATATTATGTTGCAGATGAAAGTATTCCAGAGACAGTGAATGGTAGAAGACACAAGAGCCTTTGGTTGTAGAGCCTTTGGTTGTTTGTCTTCTGACATCTTTTCTTAAAATAGTAATTTTTCCTATTTTCCTTTCCTACTGTTGTCTTTACTACACTATGGGTGATTGGAATGCCAAACACTCTGTTTCTTTTTTTTTTTCTTTTTACAAATTGTGTGCCAAATGAAACTTTTTCCTATGTAACAGTAGTAGGAAAAAAGTATTTTGAAGGTTTTTTTCTTCTTCATATATCTACAGACATTAAACAATGTGTCCTTTTCATTTTTTATTTTTCTATTACCTTTCTACCAAACAATTTAGAAAGTAATATGATAGCAACAAAACAAATCTAGTGAAATGGAGGAGAAATTTTGAAGTTTTCAGACACTCTGTCATACAACATGTAGATCAATCCTCCTGTGACCTGCTGTATTTTTTTTCTAATATATTTGTCAGAAATCTATTGTAGACTGTTAACTTATTCCTAATGGAATTTATTTTCTGTTAGAATTCTAATATTTAAGAAAGCCAATTTTAACTGCTGTAAAAGTGGTTTCTGTGCGAGAAGGGAAGTACTAGGAGCTAAGACATTTCTAATTTATTGCTTATTACTTTCTTACTATTTATAGGATAATTACAAGCCAGTGGATTTACCATGTTTTATTCTTAATAATTATTAATCCCTCCAATGAAACTTTAAAAAAAATTACTGAATTTTTATACATTGCATACATTTTATAGGTTTCTTGTGCTCACTTTGTTAACTAAAAAGTTTTAGTCTGTTAATCTGCCTTTTGTTCCCCAAAAATGTACAGTAATTCTGTTTCTTGTTTGTATAAGTATGCCTGGGTTTTTATTATAAAAATGTCATTGTAGGAAGTAGAGACTCATATCATGGCCTTTTAAATACTGTAATAAAGGCAAATAGATATTTGCCCTTAGTTTACTGGTTAAAAGTTTGTTTATAGAAATTTTCTTTGGTGCTTTTATGTAAAATGTCATGGGTGGAAATAATAATTTTATAGTAGTAACAAATATTTTTCATTTAGGAAAAATAGCTTTGGTCTAGAGAGAATATATTAAAGTTAAAAACTTGCCCCCACTAGATAAGAATTTTATAATGAAGACATACATTCTTAACTTTATTCTTTCTCATCTTAAAGATTTATCTAAATATAGATGTATGATTTCTTAAGATCATGTGCTATTTGTAACCATAACTTAAATCATGTTTCTTCTAATCATAGAACTCCCTGGATAATAAAAATAAGGGTTGAGATAAATAGAAAAACAATTTTTTAAGCCAGAACCATACATATTTTTAGGTCATGAGTAGTATCTTTCTAAGGTCTCAAACACTAAACCATCCAATATAAAATATTGATAATGACAGATGATGAAATATACACGATGACAAGAATTAGGAACATCCCAAATTAAAACGTTTTCAGGGCCTCCCTGGTGGCGCAGTGGTTAAGAGTCCGCCTGCCGATGCAGGGGATACGGGTTCGTGCCCCGGTCTGGGAGGATCCCATATGCTGCGGAGCGGCTGGGCCCGTGAGCCATGGCCGCTGGGCCTGCGCATCCAGAGCCTGTGCTCCGCAACGGGAGAGGCCACAACAGTGAGAGGCCCGCGTACCGCAAAAAGAAAAAAAAAACGTTTTCAATAAAGCTCATAAAATTTCATTTTTTCTTTTCATTTAGAAAAAGATTAACATTATTGATACTTGGATAACTGGTTAATCATATTAAAAGTCCGTGTGCTTTAAACTCAACTTTTAAAATATAAATTCCTTTAAAATTATCATAAAATTATCTGCAGTAATTGAATGTAGCTCACTTTTTGGGAAAGGTTTTAGATAACAAAGATTTCAAATGTTATATAAAAGTCAAATTAATACTGTCATAAACATTGAGTCAGAATTATATTACTGTATTAATATCCATCTGTGTTACTTTAATTTCCTGATGAGGTCTAAAATTGAGCTTAGTGCTACAGAACTATTTTCTTTGACTTAACTATGACCAAGTTTTATTTTAAGCTGTGTTTCTCTCGTGGAAGGGCCATAAACATAGAATAATTATATAGTAGGATGTGTAAGGGATTGGTTTGGTCTTTTTCAATAAAGATAGAAGTTGCTGAGGTTTCCCGAATTAGTATTAGGCTTAGATTGTGACCTTGTAGGTTTTGCACTGAGCTCTGTGTCATGTTATTTCATAAAAGGTAATGTTTAAACATTAAACGTTAGTGTGCTGTTCATGTTAATATGGCAGAGTTTTGTAAACTAAATTAAAACACTGATGTACTGGACTTTGAGCCAAGGGAAAGAATCAATACTATCTTTCCAGATATCTTAAGGGTAAAAGCTTATTCTAGACAGTCTGGCAATTGAGGTTATTAGATTTCCGACTTGCATATACACTTTGTGCTTGGGAAGAATTGGAAGAAAATCAGATACTAGAATTCTAATTTAAGTAAATATACAGCAGTCTTTGTGTATAGTGTAAAATTCATTATATTTTGTACAAAAACTAATTCTTTTGGTAGAATGAACCATTTGCAGTTTGTTTTTGGACTCTGAGTCAGAGGGTTTTCCTTTAAATGCCTGTCTCAGTTTTACTCTGGTCTTTTGTACTTTTCTTCAGAAGAAATGAATTAAAAGGTTCAGCTGCATAAGTGGGTTTTTATCCTAATGGATTGGAAATAAATTATAAACTTTATTTTGCTTTTAATTTTTTTATCTGAAACTTTTTGAGATTTCAGAGGTTGCAGTCTGGTATTGAAGGAATAGCTTTTATTGGACTGACTCTCTTGCCAATAAAAATATAAAGTCTGAACAAAGTATAAAAAGCTGTGATTAGAAGACTCTAGAAAGCAATCAAAAACAGACAAAAACAGCACAAAATCATATACTAGAAGAGATCCACATTAACTAGCTTTTACCATGAGGGCAATTTCCAGCTTGTGCAGTGTGCTTGGAAATAGAATTAAAGCAGAATGTGACAGTCTTGCTGGGCTGCGGAGTCATTTGGGGCTTCTAGGACAACTTGAAATTAGGAGGGAAATTTTGAAAAGGAGAGAGCTTCAGAGATCTAATCCCCCAAATCTGCTTGCAAATTGTTTTCAAATGCTTGGTGGATTCCAAAATTGTACCTGTGCAGTGTGATATTCAAAGGAACCCAGCAGAAAGCAATAGTTGAAGTCCAAGGAACTGAGTAGTGGTAACAACGGCTGGGCGAATACAGGGCGAATAAGAGGGGTTTAGTAAACACTTCTGGTTTCCCATTGAAACCCAAAACGGGCCATGGCTTAGGAGGAAGGATGACATCCCAGAACTAAGGGATGTACTTTAGGACTCTGGGCAAAATGGGAAGAAACTCACTGAAACAAAGCTTAAAATCAGGCTTTCACAGGATCAAGGTTATACATTAGTAAGTTAACAGCTAGCCAGAATAAAACATTGTTTGGAAGAAAACAAAATCCAGAGTCTTTATAACATGTCATTCACAAAGTCCAGTACAAAATAAACCTTAAGCATACAAAGAAAAATTATATGATCTGTAATCAACAGAAAATATATAGAAGCAAATACACAGATGACCCTATGTTGGAGTTAACAAAATTATTTTTAACAGCTTTAAAATACATTTAAAAATTTACAGGGGAAAAAATGGTGGATCAATAGATTGGGATTCTTGGCAGAGAAATAGAAGCTGAAAACCAAATGCAAAGTCTGGTGATTAAAAATTAGAATCTGAAATGAAACATATACTGTCTAAATTTAAATAATCACTGGATGGGCTTAACAGTAAACTGGACAAGCAGAGGAAAGAAAAGTGGAAGACAGCCAGTACAATTATCAAACTGAAGCACAGAGAAAAAAAGAAACAGCAGAGATTTGAGACCTGTGGGACAGTATCAGTCTAATGTACAGGTACTTTTGAGGTCCAGAGGAGAGGCAAGGAAGAGAATGGGGCAAGAGAAATATCTGAAGCAGTAATGCCCAAAATTTTCTCAAAATGGTTGGAAAACATCAACTTACAGGTCCAAGAAGTTCAGTGAATTCCAAGCAGAATAAATGCAAGAAAGATCACATCTGGGTGCGTAGTATTGCAAAACACACACACATGCACAAAACCAAACCAAATCAAAAAAATCTCAAAAGCAGCCAGAGGGGAAATGACATTACACTTGAATAAACAGTAAAAGTGGTGGCTAACTTAATCAGAAACAATGGAATCCAGGAAATGATGGAATGACATTCTTAAAGTGCAAAAATCATACACTACTATATAAAAAACAGATAAGGCCCTACTGTGTAGCACAGGGAACTATATTCAATATCTTGTAATAACTGGAAAAGAATCTGGAAAATTATATATATATATATATATATATGTATATATAAAGAATCACTTTGCTGTATACCTGAAACTAATACAACATTGGAAATCAACTGTACGTCAATTAAAAAAATAATAAAAGTGCAAAAATTAACAAAAGTTAATCTAAAATTTTGTGTCTACTTAGAATGTTCAAAATAGTATGACAAAATAAAAGCTACTCCAGGTGTACAAAACCTAAGAGAATTTGTTGTTAGCAGACTGACATTATAGGAAATGCTTTAAGAAATTCTTTAGGCTGGCAGAAAGTAATCCTCCATAGGAATCTGTATCACCAGGAAGGAATTAAGAACTTTGCAAATGATATATATGTCAGTAAATACAAAAGATAATTTTTTCTTAATTTCTCTGAATATCTGTTGTTTTAAAAAAATTTACAGTGTGGTATTTATAATGTATGTAGAAGTAAAGTAGATGACAAAGATAGCACAAAGGGTAGGAGAGGGCAGTAAATGGAATTACGTTGAAATAAGGTTATTATATTGTACGTAAAGTTGTATAGTATTAATGTAAGGTAGACTAATGAGGATGCATATTATAATCTCTCACCCAGCAAAGGGAACAAGAGTATGGGGCAAAGCCCAGAGGAAACCAAGCACCAGCTTTCAAGAGTCCTCTCCCAGTGGAATTACACAGGATGCACTTAATTCCTCCAGCATCAAGTTATGACAACATGGGTGAAGATGTTAGGCCTAACTGTGTTAGGCACAGTGAACCACTCTCAGGGAATGGTGGGAACCCTCCCCCAAATCCAGGTTCCCAGATGCCAACCAAACTTGCAATCAGGCCTTTCAAAAGATAGCAATCTCAGCCCAGCTATGCTAGCTTCTTTTCCGCACAGTGGTTCAGGGCAGGTTTTGCAGTGGGGAGGAGGGACACATGGTGGCCCAAAGTGGGGTGTCGTAGACCAAGTGGGGTGAGGAAGGTGTCTACAATAATGGGCAGCTTAGTATGGGGTATTGGGGACAGAGTAAGGAAGTTATTCATATGCATTGGGGCAACCTGGAATGAGGAATAAGTTCTCAAGAATAGAGAGGTGTGTATTGGGGAAAGGTGTCAGCAAAGATGACAAACTGCTTACATGCAGGAGACTTAATCAGACAAGTCAATATATTAACCATAGTGGAGCCATGTTTCTGTCAGAGAAAGGAGTTATGAATACAAAATAAATAAAACCTGTGGGGTTGGGCTGGAATTGGATTTAAGAGTATGAATTCATGATTTAAGATATATAAAAATAGATGAAGAGGGCTTCCCTGGTGGCACAGTGGTTGAGAGTCCACCTGCCGATGCAGGGGACACGGGTTCGTGCCCCGGTCCGGGAAGATCCCACATGCTGCGGAGCAGCTGGGCCCATAAGCCATGGCCGCTGAGCCTGTGCGTCCGGAGCCTGTGCTCCGCAACGGGAGAGGCCACAATAGTGAGAGGCCAGCGTACCGCAAAAAAAAAAAAAAAGTAATTCATTCTCTTAAAAAGGATGTGACATTTAAAGACTTAAATGACAGATATTTATTTTCACAGTTCTGGAAGGTAGGAAATCCAAGATCAAGATGCCTACTAATTTTGTTTCTGGGGAGAGCTCTCACTGGCTTGTAAATGGCTGTGTCCTCAGTGACAGAGAGCAGGCTCTCTGGTGTCTCTTCTTATGAGGACACTAATCCTATCTTGAGGGTCCCACCCTCATGACCTCATCTAATCCTAATTATCTCCTAAGGACCCCATGTCCAAATACCATCACGTTGTGGCGGTAGGGTTTCAATATACGAATTTTAAGGGGACACAAACATTCGGTGCATAATATCCACTAAAGGAACCAGGGCTCCTTGGTGAAATGGCCAACTCCAGGTTTAGGGCAGAGAAAATACAGGATAACCCAGAATATCTTGTGCCAGAAAAGAAGAAAGTGCTTAAAGAAGGATGAAGATGAATTATTGGTTAGAGGGGCTCCCACTGGACAATTTTGAGCATCTAAAGTAATTATAGTAATGGATTATAACCCATGAGGTAAAATAAGAAACCATGAGCCAATGTGAACATATACATAAACACAAGAATAAATTGAAAGTGTGATTAAGTATGAATACATTCACATAGTTTCAAAGTACAGTTTTCACAGTGGAAAAACTTGACAGATACCACCTTAATCTAGTGATGAAAGTTATTACTGGGCCAAATTTCACATAATAGGGTCAATGAGAAAAATGCAGTACTACTTCTGTGATATTCCTTTCAAAGATTCACAACCTGAATCTATTCCAGGAGCATTCTACAAAATAACTGGAATCTTCAAAATAACTGGCAAATTCGTGAAAGTCAAGTGAAAAACTGAAGAACTGTTCCAGACTGAAGAAGACAAAATAGAATGACAACTAAATGCAACTTGTGATTTAGAACTGGTTCCTTCTCCTATAAAATACCTTATTGGAACAACTGACAAAACTTGAATGGAGTCTAAGGGTGAGATGACAGTAATGTGTCATTGTTAATTTTCTGATTTTGATGGCTGTTACTGTGGTTACATAGAAGTAGGTCCTTGTTTGCAGGGGATACACACTAACATGTTTGGGGGTGATGGGGCAGCAGGTCAACAACTTAACATTTCAAGAAAAACAAAGTTATTTGCACTGTAGTTAAAACTTTTCTGCAACTTTCTCATTGTTTCAAAATCTTTTCAAATAATGTTTGGAGAGGAATTCCCTGGCGGTTCAGTGGTTAGAACTCTGTGCTCTCACTGCCGAGGGCCTGGGTTCAATCCTTAGGGAACTAAAAAAAAATAGACCTCAGGAAACTTCCAAACCATCATCATCATCATCATTTTTTTTTTTTTTTTTTTTTTTGCGGTACGCGGGCCTCTCACTGTTGTGGCCTCTCCCGCTGCGGAGCACAGTCTCCGGACACGCAGGCTCAGCGGCCATGGCTCACGGGCCCAGCCGCTCCGCGGCATGTGGGATCCTCCCAGACCGGGGCACGAACCCGCGTCCCCTGCATCGGCAGGCGGACTCTCAACCACTGCGCCACCAGGGAAGCCCCATCATCATCATTTTTGCCGCAAACTGCACGGCTTGTGGGATCTTAGTTTCCCAACCAGGGATGAACCCAGGCCCCCTGCAGTGGAAGCGTGGAGTCCTAACCACTGGACTGCCAGGGAATTCCCTTTCATTTTTATTTAGTTTACAGTTTTGAATCTTTGGTCAATGTTCCCTTAAAAGATGCTGAAATTAAATGGTATATTTTCTACTTTTATTTTTAAACTTTTATTACACAGCAGAGTTATTTAAATCTTTTCTACTCTGCTGACATAAAACATTTTACCCTTTCTGAGGAACAAACAATTGAATTATTTGGTACAGATCTGTCGTCCAGGACATTAAGTATCTAACAAAATCCTAAGTTCTGTAGCAATTTTTTTTGCCTGTCTCCCTGAAGTTTAGGAAAAAGATTTTCCTAACTCCTGGGTTTTGGCTCTAGATTAGAGTTTTCATTTAACTTCTATAAATCTGACTTTTTCTAGTAAGTTTACAATGTGATTTTGATTTTCCTGAGAAAACCCTGAAGAAAAGGTATGTCACTTAGAAGGTCAGGGACAGCTGAAGAGAAAGAGAAAAATGCCAGGAGGGTAGGTTTCAGAAGGTTGCAAAATCTTTCAGAGAGACTGTCGGAGTTAGGATTTTCTTTTGAAGCCTCAGCATACCAATTAACAAAGCTGACTGTTCACCGGTGTTCTGTGTTCTCAGTTTAAAAAATTGATTTTATGTCAAAAGTTCTCGTAATTGTTATTCTATGTTGATTTTTTTCTAATTTACCAATGAAAATGCAAGACTTTGGATTATAAGTAATTTTATATAAGGGGCAGAAGTTCTTCTAGGAGGAGGTGGAGACTTTGACATAGGTAATTTGCAAGAAAGGGAGACCATGGTGGTTGATCGACAATGTGTATTTTGTTAGTGTCACAGATTCTCCAGCCAAGCAGGATGACTAGGAAGAGTCTGTACAATCAATAGTCACAAACTCTACAGATCACTAATCCCAGAATATGGACTAATCAAAGTGATCTTTTTTTGACAAACTGACAGGACAGTGTTCTCATGAAGGTTCTGCAGGATACCTAAGGCAAAGTTTGATCAATCACTTTTTCAACAATTGATCACCAATCCAATGGGACTTCCAATTGTTAGGGCTTAGGGCTGGCTTGTACTGAAGACTTATCAGGTTTATACTTCCATCTGTTTCCTATGGAACACTCCCTTATACATTAAAAATAGATAAAACAATAAAATATAAACAAAACACATGAAACAAGACGTCGTAACATAGACAAACAATAGCAAAAGCAAGAAAGAAGCAGGTTAATGGCAAAAATATATTCAAAACAAAATAAAACATCTAATAACTTCATACAAAGATCTAGGCCTAGTTATAGAATACACCTCCAAACTAAAAGGTCTAGTTATTCAACATAAGAACCTATGTCTGTGGTTCTATTCCTAGTTTGTTGTTTTTTCTGATAGGGGTGTAAGATTTGTCAAATGTTTTTCTGCATCTATTGAGATGATTGTGTGGCATTCGCCCTTTATTAATATGGTGTATTGCATTGTTAATTCTCATATGTTGAACCTGCTTTGCATTCCTGTGAATTCCCACTCACTCATTCATGGTGTATGATTCTTTTTATATTTTGGTGGATTCATTTTGCTATTATTCTGTTGAGGTTTTTTTGCATTTACGTTCATATGGGATGTTGGTCTGTAGTTTTCTTGTGATGTTTTTGTTTAGTTTTGGTATCAGGGTAATTCTGGCTTCATAGAATGAGTAGAGAAGTGTTCCTTTCTCTTCTATTTTTGGGGAACAGTTTGTCAATGATTGGTGCTAATCCTTCTTTAAATGTTTGGTAGACTTCATCGATGAAGCCATCTTTGCCTGGGCTTTTTGTGGAATTTTTTTTTAAATTTTAAGTTCAATTGCTTGTTATGTCTAATCAGATTTTCTATTTCTTCTTGAGTCATTTTCAGTAGTTTGTGTCTTTATAGAAATTAGTCCATTTCATTTAGGTTATCTAATTTGTTGGTATATAACTTTATAATACTCCCTATGATCCTTATTTCTGTAAGATCAATAGTAATGTCCCCCCTTTCTTACTTGATTTTAGTAATTTTTTAAATTATTATTTTTAAAACTTTAATTAATTTATTTATTTTGGCTGCACTGGGTCTTAGTTTTGGCATGCATATGGGATCTAGTTCCCCAACCAGGGATCGAACCCAGGGCCCCTGCATTGGGAGTGCAGAGTCTTACCCACTGGACCACCAGGGAAGTCCCAATTTTAGTAATTTGAATCTTTTTTTTCTTGGTCTAGGTAAAGCTTTGTCAATTTTGTTGAAAATTTTAAAGAATCAATTTTTGGTTTTGTTTTCTCTTTTTTTTTACATTAATTAATTAATCAATCAATTAATTAATTAATTAATTGTTTTGGCCATGCAGCTTGTGGGATCTCAGTTCCCTGGGCCCCTGCAGTGAAAGCAGAGTCCTAACCACTGTAACCACTGGACCGCCAGGGAATTACCTCTCTATTGTTTTTCCATTCTCTATTTCATTTATTTCCTCTCCAAGCTTTATTTCCTTCTTTTTATTTTAATTTTTTGGCCGCACCACACAGCACATGGGACCTTAGCTCCCTGAGCAGGGATCAAACCCGTGCCTCCTGCAGTGGAAGCGCAGAGTCTTAACCACTGGACCACCAGGGAAGCCCTTTTATTTCCTTCTTTTTGCTTGCTTTAAGTTTAGTTTGCTCTTCTTTTTCTAGTTTCTTAAGATGGAAGGTTAGGTTATTGATTTGAGATCCTTCTTTTTTTAATACACGCATTTACAGCTATACATTTCCCTCTAAGGGCTGCTTTTGCTGTATCCAATAAGTTTTGGTATGTTGAGTTTTAATTTTCATTCATCTCAACGTATTTTCTAAGTTCTCTTGTGATTTCTTCTTTGATCCATTGACTAAGAGTATGTTTTTTAAATTTCCACCAGATGGGAGCATCCCAAATTTCCTTCTGTTATGGATTTCTAATTTCATTCCAGTATATTTGGAGAGCATACTTTCTATGATTTTAATCCCTTTAAATTTATTGAAAATTATTTTAACAAATGTTCCAGCCTGGGAATGCTCCATATACACCAGAGAAGAATGTGTATTATGCTGTTGTTGGATGGTGTATTCTAGAGATATGTTAGGTCTAATAGGTATATAGTGTTGTTGAAGTCTTCTGTTTCATTGTTGATCTTCTGTCTAGTTGTTTCCTATGATTTTATATCAATTACTCAATTCCCTGAATTAGATTTTTTTCTTCTTAAAATAGCTTGATTTATTTTTGCTAACTCTAAACCCTGTTATACTCATCAATAAGGAATTCGTTAAATATATTGATATTAAGGCACATGCCTATGATTGAATTCTCTAAGGTCACTAAAACTATATTCTAGAAAATTAAGACATGGGAAAAATGTCACAATACATCCTTACATGAAGTAGGCAGACTATAAATAATATGTACTGTTTGATTCCAGTTTTGTTAAAATAAAAAAGACTGGAAAGAAACTTCAAGAATCAAGAATGGGGACTTCCCTGGTGGCACGGTGGTTAAGACTCTGCACTCCCAATGCAGGGGGCCCGGGTTGGATCCCTGGTCAGGGAACTAGATCCCACATGCAAGCCACAACTAAGAGTTTGCATGCCACAACTAAGGAGCCCACCGGCTGCAACTAAGACCTGGCACAACCAAATAAATAAATATTAAAAAAAAAAAAAGAATTGAGAATGACTCGCTCAGGGTAAATGAAGCAATAATGTTCTAACTTGCCTTCTTGATTCAAATCCTGTCCAGAATTAGCAAGTACTGAGTAGGTGGTAAGGCTTTAAAACTATGGTGTGCGGAATTCCAGGTCCACCTTTGACTAGGTGTGTTACCTTGGCACACAACCTTCCAAGCAGAGGCTAACAATAGTACCTATATCAAAGGGCTGTTATGAGGATTAAATGAAATGATACATTAAGTTCTTAGTACTTACCACGTAAGTGCTTAATAAATGTTAGCTATTATCTTCCATCTACAGTTCATTCTCCATACCACAGCCAAAATGTAGAAGGTAACTCCGTTGTTAAAACCGTCCACTGGCTTCCGGTCTCACTTAGAAAAAAAAAAAAAACCAATCTCTTTACCCCTAATTAGAAATTCCGACTTGATCTGGCCCGTTTATCACTTAGATCTTCTCTTCGTTTCTTCCCCTCAAGCACAACTCTCCAGACATATTACCTTCTTTCTGATCTTAAAACACCCTTAACTGTTTTACTTAGGTATTTGCATTACTTATTCTGCCTAGAAAAAACTTCACTGAAAGACTTGCCATTTGGAAGTCAAATTTAATGTTCTTAGAGAAGCTTTCTCTGACTACCTCTCTAAATTAGCGACCCAGTTACTCTCTATACCATTACCCTATTTTCTAAATGGCACTACTTACCGATATATTTTAAACATTTCCTTCTCCTACTTGTTTTGTCTCTTCTTACTAGAATATCATTTTCATGAGATCAGTACCTGACACACACATACTCCATATTCAATTTCTGTCGAATGAATTATATTTTGATGTGTTTTATTTTCCTTTTATAAAATAAAATTAATCTTACAGAATTTAAGTAGTATTTTAGGAAGCACAACACAGTAGTCCGTCATTAGTCGGCCTGAGTTCAAATTCAGCTACTACGGCAAACTAGATGTATGTCTCTGGGCAAGTTTCTTAATCCTGTTTCCTCACTTGAAAAATGGGAATGTTATCTATTTCGTAAGGTATTGCAAAAATTAAATAACACAACATAGGTAAAAGCGCTTCAGGACTCAATGAAACTTTTCTAACATTACAAAGAAACCCTAATTGCTCCTTGACAAAGACCTCAGCGCGTACCTCTGAACCCACACCTCGGCCGGGGATGAAGAGTCGCTCTAGCCGCCACCTTCGCCTCTGTAGAACGCAGGGGCAGCCGGGAAGGAGGAGCGGGACTATGAGGCCGGTGCAGGCACTTCCGCCCCCGCGTCGCTCGCAGCCAATCGGCCTCTGATGCCCAACCCCCTTCCGCTCTAGGGAAAAACCAGCTCCTAGACCGTCTTCCGGCGGGAGCTGTGCTGCTCCTTATCATGGTGAGTTGGCCAGGATTATGCGGGTTTCTGTCGTAAATGATTCCTCTTATCCTTTCTGGTCCTGAAGCGGCCTTGAAATGCCTCAGCCACCCAGAGGTGGCGTCGTCGGAGTTATGCTTGGGGTCCCCGGGAGGAGCGGCTGGCGTCCGAGAGCGTGCCATCAGAGCTCTGATGCCCCCTCGCTCCCTCACCCGGTTCCTTTGCTGTTCCGGACCCCGGCCCCGCTCCAGGCCGACCTTTCGGCTCTGGGCGAGTTTATGACTCCTCCTTGCAGTGACATCCTTGATATAGAAATAAAAGTCTTTGCCAGTGTCAGCGACTACAACACCAACAAAAGATCAGAAAGCAAGTCCACAGCAGCAACGACCGTATTAGTGATGCTTACAGCAGTGACGATAACACTGGCGTAAATAAAGAGGATGGTTAGTAGGGTATTGAGGCTGACGCCCCAGTCTCCAACTTGCCTTTATCGAGTGCGACAGCCGGGTATGGCAGCAGCTTTCAGAAGGCCAAAGACTGGCGAAAGTCAAGGTGTCGATAGTGCCTCTTACTGCAGCTTATTTTTTTGTGTGCGTTTGTAGATCCCAATATACCTTATGGCTTTGGGGATGTGGTATTTAAATTTTGTTAGAGGTGTTAGTCATTTTATTCCTTTAGAAATCAAGTATATAGCTCTCTGAATTTTATCTAAGGATAAGCAGTTGATTGTGATTTCAGTGTCAAAAGAGGTACACACCATTGTATCAGAAAATTCATGGGTCTCTTATTGATAGCCTGTATATGACAAAAGGACCACGTTTCTGTGCCCCAGCACTGTCACTCTAACTTTTTTCCTTGAGTGGATATGGTCGAAAAAATGTCTTATTCACATATTTGAAAATATTTTCTAAATTTCCTGTAATCCTTCCTTTACATGCAGAAAGTGGGTAAAAGTTTACTTTTTTTGCTGACCAAATAGCTGTGTTCTCCTTCAGACATTCACCACTGTGTAACCAGAGTTAAGTTTCTAAAACTTGACCATGCCACTCCCTTGCTTAAAATTCTTCCGTTTTTTCCCCTTTAGCCTGAAAGCTAAAGTCCTGTTTAGTATGGCAAGCAAAGACATCTGTAGTCTAGCTTCTTACCTTTACAGCCTCTTTTTACACATACATACATACATACACCCATATTCCAGCTACAGTGAACAGCTTGCAGATTGTGTTCTAAGAATTAGACCTTTGCACCGAATTATTATATGCTCTTCTCTCTGCCAGGATTGCGCTCCATTTCCTGTCTGCCATCCTTATCAGTATAACCCTTAACATGTCCTTTAGTCTGTTTCATGAGCCTTTCTGCCATGTCTCAACATTCTATTAAGTGCCTCCTTTACGCTCCTGTGAGGGTGCTTTTTACCAGTAACATCTGGTGCATTTTACCAGACTGTGTTAAAGTTGTGTATTCACTTGTCTTTCTCACTTCCTAGGCTGTAAGCTTTTTGAGAGGAGGACCTATGTATTCGCTCTGATATCCCCAGAGCCTTTTGTACAGTGCCTGGCCCAGAGGAAGTTTTCAATAAATATCTGTTTTATAGAACACTGAATAGGTAACCATGGCAGTAAATTTTTATGTGTGAAACATTAGTAATAAGGGAAATAGTAGCATTTAAGTTTTATTTTTAAAATTACCCATTATGTGTTATTTGTTAATAACGTGCTATGCGCAAAGCGTAGTGCTTTCTTAGAAAATGTCAAGGAAATATAGCCCTTGTCATTAATGAAGTTACTAAAAAATTAACTTACCATGAAAGATGACAAGATGAAGGCTAGCCTATGGTTAATTACAAAGCAAGTGGCATAAAAAACTATAGTTTGAATAATCTAATAAGGCTTCATGTAGGAAGTGAACCAGTAGACTGAGTACTTTGTCCCTTACTCCAGTACGCTTAGTCTACAATTCATTACCCTCATTTGGATGAGGAAACAGAGAGGTCAGGTAACTTGCTAAGTGCTTCAGGGCTATTAGTGCTTGGGTTAGACAAGTCTGGCCTTTTTACTCTAGAATGGTGTGATCATGAGACAAGGAGAACAGCAGCTTAGTTGGAGTTGAGGATTCTTATCTGGAGCAAGAGGAAAAAATGGAAAGAAACTGAGGCTAACTCATTGAAAGGATTGAGTTCCAAGTTGTAAAATTTGGAATTTATCCTGATAGCAGTGGAGAGCCAATATAATTTTGGAAAGAGTGACATGAAAATTAGGATTTTTGTGGGTTTTCCCCCAGTATCAGAATGGCATCAGAAATGGCCCTCTGCCTTTTAGAAACCTTATTGATTGTCTTAACCTGAAACTATTTTTTTAAATATTTTTATTTATTTATTTATTCATTTGTTTGTCTGCGCTGGGTCTTGGTTGCATCGTGCAGGATCTTTAGTTGCGGCATGCGAACTTTTAGTTGCAGCATGTGGGATCTAGTTCCCTGATCAGGGATTGAACCCAGGCCCTCAGCATTGGGAGCTCGGAGTCTTAGCCACTGGACCATCAGGGAAGTCCTTTAACCTGAAACTTAAAGTAACTGAAATAATTTTAAATGGGCTGAAGTTAGAAGATATTCAAGGATACCAGTATTAAGTAGAATTTATCTTTGGGACCAAAATATCCACACATAATTCTTTAAGACTACAGTATGTTTGTTGACATTAGCATTTATTAACGTTTCAGGTGAAAATAGCATACTGTTCCTTTTCAACTGAATTGGTTTAGCAGAGCCTTAGGGTTATACATATACACTGGTCTTTATTTGGATATGAAAATTAGTTGCACCTTTTTCCTGATGCTTTATTTTTACATTTTTAAAAATATTTTTTACTTTAACTTTTTATTGTGGAAATTTTCATACATACACAAAAGTAGAGAGAATATAATATAATGAGCCCCCATGTAGCCATAACTTGACCTCAACAGTTATCAACATTTTGCTGTTTTTGTTATGCCAGATTTCTAGAGCTTAGCCTATTTTCTGCCTTTCCTGAGTCTAAACATAATGCAACTAATGACATGTAAAACTTGAAGAAATGGGATATATCATTTTATAACTATTGAGATGTTTCTAGATGCTAACTATAGGAAAATCACACCTCTGCTTGAATTGGATCTGAAAGTTTTTCACATTTTTAATCTGTTAATTCCTAGTTCCATTGCTGTCTGTGGAGCTTCAGTGTTTGAATCAAATTGGCCAACTTTAATGGGGTAGAAATGTAGTATGGTTGTTATAGTGATTGTGGCCTTTACCATCTAAGAAAATGTTTTGTTAAAATTAAAATCCAAAAATTTAAGTACATGGCACTTAGCAATCAAATTATTATGTATGACCCGTTGAAAATTGTGAAGGATTTTTTTTCCCCTAGAAACAATTACTTTGCTTTTGTAATAACAAAGATTTTCACAGCTTATTTTTCCAGGGTGTTTTTTTGTTTTGTTTTTTGTATTGTATTCCCATCATGAAAGTATAGTAAAATTGATCCATTTAAGCTTCTTGGTTTTATGTCCTATTAAGAAAAGTCTTCTCCACATACAAGATTATAAAATGATACATCCATGAGTTTCTTCAATTATTCTGTTGTTTTATATTTTGATTTTAAAATAATGAAAAATTAGAGTGAGTAGTAAGGATCCAACTTTACCTTTTTCCAAATACTATTTATTGAATAACTCATACTTTCTCCCACTGATACTGGATACTACCTTAATCACAGGCTAATTTCCTATGTGTGCTTGAGCTCTCCTTTATGTTAAGGCTTTCTTACATGGTTTCCTGAACTTGAGTGGTAAATCCCACTGTAATCACCACTCAGTCTCTTCTCTCATTGGTAACCCCACTGCCATGACCTTTCTCTGCTAGTACCATACTGTGTACTAGCAGGGACCATGGAAGCTAGCTAGGATGCCAGATACTTTGAATGCCTGAGGGAGAAACTCAGAGGTTTTCCTGTAATAATAGTTGCCAAACCTTTCATATATAAAGCTTTAATTAGGTAAATTGTAATAATTTCTTTCCAGTAGAGCTATTTGGCAAACTGGTTCAAAATTGCCTAATCCATTAAAAAAAAAAAAAGAGTTTGATCTAGAGCTAAAATGCCTGGGTTTGAATTCCTGCTCAGCCATTACTAGCATTGTGTGCTTAGACAATTTACTAAAAATTGTTTCCACCACATAGATGATTGTGAGTCTTAAATAGGTAAATACATGCAAAGTGTCTAGAATAATTGCTTGGGACATAATGAGCATTCAAGAAATGTTAGTTGTTATTACTATATCGCAGGAATGAAGAAGATTAGATACTTAAACGCTGATTTGTGTACTTTTTGTTTGCTTTAAAGGGGACAATTCATCTCTTTAGAAAACCACAAAGATCTTTTTTTGGCAAGTTATTGCAGGAATTTAGACTTGTAGCAGCTGATCGAAGGGTAAGTTATTTTTATTCCTTAACCCTAATTTTAATTATTGCACAAACATTATAACATTGAAGAAAGGTAAATTTTAAGGCAAATAGAAATCACTCTTGATCCATCACATTGTTTTCATTTTATTATGTTTGATAAGTAATTTTTAATGTAAAATTACAGTACTTTAGTATACAGTTGTTTTGCTTGGGAGGAAGCTAGGCTTTGGTTAGTTTTTATTCTAATTCTAAAGAATTTTGAAGAAAAATTGTTTGGTGATAGCCTTATGTTGTTAGTTTTTTTTAGCAAATTACGTGGGTGTGGTCTGAAGCCACGTTTTCTCATTTTTAATGTAAGGCAGAAAAAATAAGTTATGCTTTGAGACTATAAATAGACAATTGATAGATACCCTTTTTGGTCACCAATGTAGACCTTCTAGTTATTATTCTGTTTTCATTGTTCTCATTATTGTCTTATACTGTAAGCTCCCTGAGGGCAGTGACTATGTCTCTTTTGCTCACTTTTTTTTTTTAAACATCTTTATTGGAGTATAATTGCTTTACAATGTTGTGTTAGTTTCTGCCATATAACAAAGTTAATCAGCTATACGTATACATATATCCCCTCACTTTTTTAATAAAAGTACAAAATAAGCACCCAACAAATATTTGATGAATTTTAAATAATCCTAGCTTCAATGTAACATAATAAGCAGTAGCAATGATATTGATGACGTATTATAATACTAAACTAAAGACTTCTTTTCTTTGTTTTTTACCACTGTATCTCCTGTTTCTAAAACCTTGGGATATGGTCAGAACTCATTAATTCTAGTATTTGGAAATATTGTCATCTCTGAATGTTAAACTCTAAGAGCCACAGGTAGGAAACTTATCTGCTTCTTTTGTATCTAGTCATTTAGGATGATCTCTTTTTTTTTAAAATATTTATTTATTTATTTGGCTGTATCAGGTCTTAGTTGTGGCACACAGGATCTTTGATTGCAGCGTGCAGGCTTAGTTGCCCCGTGGCATGTGGGATCTTAGTTCCCCAACCAGGGCTCGAACCCGAGTCCCCTGCATTGGAAGGTGGATTCTTTTTTTTTTTTTAAGTGTTTTGTGGGTTTTTAAATTTATTTATTTATTCATTTATTTTTGGCTGTGTTGGGTCTTCATTTCTGTGCGAGGGCTTTCTCTAGTTGTGGCAAGCGGGGGCAACTCTTCATCGCGGTGCGCGGGCCTCTCACTGTGGCAGCCTCTCTTGTTGCGGAGCACAGGCTCCAGACGCACAGGCTCAGTACTCGTGGCTCACGCCCCCAGTTGCTCCACGGCACGTGGGATCCTCCCAGACCAGGGCTCGAACCCGTGTCCCCTGCATTGTCAGGCAGACTCTCAACCACTGTGCCACCAGGGAAGCCCCGGAAGGTGGATTCTTAACCACTGGACCACCAGGGAAGTCCTTCGGATGATCTCTTGAGAACAGATAGTTACAGCTTTATGATGTTGATGGAAAGCAACTATATTGCAGGAGGAAGCAGCAAGTTCTTTAACAGTACGCGTCACTGAAGCATAGTATACCACAGAATAGGTAGTAGGAACAAAACCAGTATAGGAACACCTGAATTGTACAGATAACCTCTATCATACTTTAAATCTTAAGAGGTACACCTGGCTCATCTCTTCATTGCTTTTCCTGTCTTAGTTCTTGGTGATTTCATATTTCATGTGGAAGATCCTTACCTCTCAGTTCCTCACCACAAATAATCTTGTCCTGTATCCCTCCCAACCATCCACTCCTATGATCATACCATAAACCTTATCATTTATAATAACTATATCCTCCCATTGTCTCAATTTAAGCACTTTACTCATCAGTCACTATCCCTTGTCTTTCCAGTTCACTCCTATTACTAGGACCTCCAGTCCATTGACTCTGCTATATTTTCACTATTTTTCACCTCTCTTATCCTCATTTACTTACTTATCAATTTAGATTCTCTGGTCCATCATTTTCATTTTCTTGCATATGCCTTCAACTCCTTTGTGCCCCTCTTCTGTTTATCATACTTCCTTGGCAAATCCTTAACCTCATTAAGTCCACTTTTTTCCTACTCTGTACCTGCATGCAAGCAACTGAATGTAGCCTTAAAAAAAACACAAAACCATGCTGACTGGTCTCACTTTAAATTCATGATCAAGTATGCCATTAGTGTGGCCCATACTATATGTTCCTAGTTTATTCAGTTTCCAGTTTCCTAAGTGACAGTTTCATACCATTTTCTTTCACTTCTGTCCTCAAACTCCCAAAAGCTTATTCATCCCCACTAACCTTCATCTTCCTTCCTGTTTCGCTGAGGGAAAAGAAGTAATCAGGAGCAAACTTCCACATCCTGTCACTAGCATATCTACCAACACTCTGCCTGCCCTCCTATTTTGTGAATGAACTGTCTGATCTGCTATATGAGGCCAATTCTTCCACTGTTGCCTACTCAAAGACAGCATTCCTATAATGGTTCCTTCTGTCTCTTGCATTGTTGTTCCTTCTTGAATCATTCTCCTTCTTCTTGCATCATAATTACATGCCATATATTCCACTCTCAGCTACTGCTTCCTTTCTCTGCTTCTTTTTATACAAAAGTACTTAGAAGAATTGTCTTTACTCTCTTTGTTCACTTTCTCTTCTCCCTGTTTCTATTCAACAAAAGCAGTCTGATTCTAGTCCCCACTTATCCACAGAAACAGCTTTTACAAGGTAACTAATAACTTCTGTGTTCCAAAAGCAGTGGTCATCCTCATTTCCCATCTTATTTGACCTTCAGTGGCATTTGATGAAAAACAGTCTCTTCCACCTTAAAGCAGTTTTATTCATTTGGACTCTGAAATGCCACTCTTGATTTTCCTCCTACTTACTTGGCCATTATTTTTAGTCTCCTTTCTTACTTTCCTCTCATCTTTCTGACCTCTTACGTTTTGGAGTGTCCCAGGGCTTATGGAGCTCTGGCCTTTATTGTTTACACTTATTCCATTTAGGTGACACTTTCATTACCATATGCTGATGACCCTATATTTATATCTCAGTCCCTATCTTCTTCCCTACCTCCAATTCCCATATATAATGGACTTCTCAACATTTTCACCTGGATATCTAATAGGCATCTCAAATTTAATATGATCAAACCTGAACTTTGATTTTCTATCACTCCTTCACTACATAGCTCAGGCCAGAAACCTTGGAGTCGTCATTTTTACCCATCTCTTTCCCTCACTCCTCACATCTGCTTTATAAGTAATTCTTGCCGGCTCTATCTTCAGTATAATACTCAGAATCTGACTCTTTTAACACCTTCCTACCACATTCAAAGCCACCATCATTTCCCACATGGTTTATTGCAGTCACATTCTAAACGGTCTTCATACTTACATCTTTGCCCCTATGCAGTGTATTCTACATAGGGAAGCTGAATGAGCTTTTTAAAATGAAAGCTAAGTCACTTGCCATCTCATCTGGAATACATCCCAGTTCTTTTCCTGGCATACATGACACTACTTGATGTAGCCCCAGACTCCCTCTCAGCTCTGTTGTCTAGCTGTCCTCAGCCATTCTTCTATCTCAGAGAATATGCACTGTGGTTCCCATTTTCTCTCCCAGATATCTGCATGCTTAGCACCTTTGCCTCTTTCTGATTTCTGGTCACATGTCGCCTTACCAAAGGAGTCTTTTCTGACCACCCTATCTAGAAGAGCAGCTCTTCCATGTCTTCCATTTACTGTGTTCTTACTGTATTTTTTCTTCTAGCACTTACCACCACCTGACCTTATATATTTGCTTATTGTCTGTCACCTCACCTGGATTATAAGGTCCATGTTTTGTTCACTGCTGTATCTCCAGTGCCTAGAATAGTGTCTGTTACAAAATAGATACTCAAATATTTGTTGATTAATAGCTTGATTCAGCATTAGAACTGCATGCATTAAATGCTTTATCCTCCTTTTCTGACTGCTGTTGAATCCCTGTTCTGACTAGACCCCATACCCAATCATTTCATTAATGTCCTCGCTAGTATTAGAGTCCCTTGTCTTGTTAACCTATCATATCAGTTCTCAAGTCTCTAACATCCCTATCTCACTTGCTTTTCTGGTTTTGCTCGTGGGTGTAGAGGAAGTTCCACAATGGTGTCTACCATAAATTCATGTTGGTAATTATTGTTCTTCTTTTTGATGATTCAATAGTATATTCACCATAACATCTATTCTGCAGATCCTCTTCCAGATTGAAGTTTCCAGTGCTACTTTATCATATCCCCTAATTTTAGGAAATGGCCTTGCTTCTTCCTTTCTAGACTGTTACCTCTGTGTTACATCACTGTCATTTCTTTCTGCCTTACAAGTTCTCTTTCTCTTCCGTTACCGTCTTACCCTTCTCACTTTCTCACAGGTGGTGTTCTTCCTTTCTAGACCTACACCTTTCATCTGTATTGTAAAACCATTCTATCCCATACCATACTTGACCTTAGCAATTACATGTTTAATTTTAACACCTCCAAATAACTACCTTTTCACTAATTTATTTCACCTCTACTTTCAAACAAGCATAGGTCTCCCTTTATAGGGAGAGGAGCAGAACAAAAATAGAAAACAGTTCACTTGATCTCTTCTTCCTTTATTTTTAGAATGCTCTTCCTCGTCCCTCTAAATCCTAGCTATTTCAAGGTATATCTCAGATCCTCCCTTTTCTGTGAACTTCTAAACTGTGGTAATCTTTTCCTCTTTTGCAGTCCTATTTCATACAATTTACTTGGTAAATAACCCAAGTACTGCTCTTTTTTGGTGGGTGGGTGGGCAGGGTAACTTTATTTTGATGTACCATCAAACTTACAGAAATGTTATGAGTATAAGGAACTCCCTTATACCCTTTATTCAGATTCATCAATTGCTTTACATTTTGTCCCATTTGTTTTTATTATTGTCTCTACATGTTTATAGAGACAAAATTATATTCAAATGTCAGCATATTTTCTCAACTATTTGAGAGTTTGTGTCAGAATTTATTTTCTCTTGAATAATTCCCCTTCTAGAATTATTCTTTTAGGCTTATATATTATTGATTTTTTTTTTTTTTTTTTTTTTTTTTTTTTTTGTGATACACGGGCCTCTCACTGTCGCGGCCTCTCCCATTGCGGAGCACAAGCTCCGGACGCGCAGGCCCAGCAGCCATGGCTCACGGGCCCAGCTGCTCCACAGCATGTGGGATCTTCCCGGACCGGGGCACGAACCCGCGTCCCCTGCATCGGCAGGCGGACCCCCAACCACTGCGCCACCAGGGAAGCCCTAGGCTTATATATTAAAATAGTAACTTGGTTGATGATAATTTTGGTTGTTTTAGAAAATGTGGCACTTCAACTTTTTGAAACAAGTTGTACTTATTCCTTTGAATATTAGAGTATGAATCACAGCAACTTGAATGGACCCAGAGAAGTTTATCAGCATTGTACAAATAAGAATGATTTTCTTTTTCACAGTCCTGGAAGATACTGCTCTTTGGTGCAATAAACTTAACATGTACTGGCTTCCTGCTAATGTGGTGCAGTTCCACTAATAGTATAGGTATGTCACTATTCTTATTTTTAGGAGTTAATTATTTCACTTTCATTGTTCTCATTTTAAATAAAGGTATGTCTTCCTTTACATAGAGTATATTATTCTGAAATATAACCCAAAAGATTTAAATGAGAGAATCTATTCCAAAAGTACCTTGTAAACCATAAAATTTGGTTCAGTTGTTAGGCATTATCATTTAAAATGAGCTTTTTTTAAAAAACTTTTTAATCTATTTGAAAAACTAAGATTTCTTTTTATTTTTTAATTGAGATATTGATTTACATTATTATATTAGTTTCAGGTGTACAGCATGGTGATTCAGTATTTTTATAGATTATACTCCACTAAAAATTATTGCAAAATAATGGCTCTAATTCCCTGTGCTGTATAATTGATCCTTGTTGCTTATCTATTTTATACATTGTAGTTTGTATATCTTAATCTCTTACCTTTATCTTGCCCCTTTCCCACTGGTAACCACTAGTTTGTTTTCTATACCTGTGAGTCTGTTTTATAAATAGTGCTGCTGTGAACATTGGGGTGCATGTATCTTTTTTGTGAGATTTCCTTTTAATGTGATAGATTAGTTCTTCAATTTATGTAGTGTATAAATTTTTATGATTTATTGAGTTTTCCTTGAAAAGGGAAATCTAATATTTTTCTTGTGTCATGACTTATGTTTTTATTTAACATTATTTTCATCCTGCTATTTTAAAAATACATTTAAAATAGTACTCCAATGACAGAAGGAGGCAAAAAATTGATCTCAGGGCTTTTGAGCATATACTGCTTCATTTTTTCCTGATGGAGAAATCAGGTTCTAAAGTAAGCTTTTGCATTAACCAACTTTGGCTACATATATTAGTCAAATTTACTAGATAATTGCGAACATATGAGATTAATCAGTGACTCATGTTTTTTGGTGATGGATGTCCCTGTTATGAACAATTTTGGTGATTTGCTGTATTTCCTAACAATGGATTCGGTAACATTTTAATCAGTCTTTTTGTTGTTTTGCAGCTTTAACTGCCTATACTTACCTGACCATTTTTGATCTTTTTAGGTAAGTTTTAAAAACGCTCCTTAATGTTTTTACTTCCTTCCTTCCTTCCTTCCTTACCTACTTACTTATTTATTTATGGCTGTGTTGGGTCTTCATTGCTGTGCGCGGGCTTTCTCTAGTTGCGTCAAGTGAGAGCTACTCTTCATTGCAGTGCACGGGCTTCTCACTGCGGTGGCTTCTCTTGTTGCAGAGCACCAGCTCTAGGTGTGAGGGCTTCAGTAGTTGTGGCACGCAGGCTTAGTTGCTCCATGGCATGTGGGATCCTCCCGGACCAGGGATCGAACCTGTGTCCCCTGCATTGGCAGGCAGATTCTTAACCATTGCGCCACCAGGGAAGTCCCCTCCTTAGTGTTGTGTTTTGTTTTTTTAATTAATTAATTAATTAATTAATTAATTTATTTATTTATTTATTTTTAGCTGCACTGGGTCTTCTTTGCTGTGTGCAGTCTTTCTCTAGTTGCGGCGAGCAGGGGCTACTCTTTGTTGTAGTGCTTGGGCTCTCATTGCAGTGGCTTTTCTTGTTGCAGAGCACAGGCTCTAGGCGCACGGGCTTCAGTAGTTGTGGAATGCGGGCTCAGTAGTTGTGGCTTGCGGGCTCTAGTGGGCTTTAGAGTGCAGGCTGAGTAGTTGTGGCACATGGGCATAGTTGCTCTGTGGCATGTGGGATCTTCCTGGACCAGGGCTCGAACCCGTGTCCCCTGCATTGGCAGGCGGATTCTTAACCACTGTGCCACCAGGGAAGACCCTTCTTAATGTTTTGAAGCTAATAAGGAATTTGTTACCAACCATATATACTTCATTTGAAAAACAGAAAAGAGACCTCCAGAAGGCTTCCCCAGTGTTTTACTCCTGACCTTGATTGGTGGTTAAATGGGTGTTTTTTTTCTATTCGTTAAAATGTACATATGTGCTTTATCCACATTTCTGTGTAAATGTCCTATTTTGAACAAAACGATAAAATTAAACTAAAAAAAAGTTTGTTGCACTTAATTTATGAAGTTTTCTTTACTTAAAGGAAAGTTATCTGTGAAATAAGTACAATTATCAACATGGACCATACATACAAATAATAATTAGAAGATATGCTGGAAGAAAATACCCCATTTATATAGCAACAGAAAAGATAATACCCAGACTTTAGGTCAGGTGCCTACCTGTAGATGAGTCAGCTGTGACCAGGGAGCAGGAACACGTAAGAACATACTAGTTCCCACTGTAACCATGTGGGTGGGAAAAGAAATGAGGGATGTTAATAACTGCAAAGTATCTATGTAATTGTGAGCTAGAGAGATGACCTATTGGCTCCTGCTTTGGGGACCTTTCATATTTCCAAATAAAGGTTGCAGAATGCTTAGACCATATGTCTCCAAGATCCGTGCCATAGAAGTATGTTATAGGGATGTCTTTTTCATCAGTCACATAACTAAATCTTCTTGATTGGTCTAAAACAGATAGTTATTACTTGAATTTCACACTGTAGTAAGTTGTTTTAGAGTGAGTCTCTACTATACTTATAAAGTAACCATAACTTTATCCCATCCAGAATGTTGTCAAGGTGTTACTAATATTTAGTTTAACTTTTAACAGAGATTAAAGTTTATCAAAGTTAGAATGTATTGTATATGCCTAGAATCAAGTAAATTGCACTTATTATTACTGTGTCATTTTTTGCAGGCTCAGTTATGGAAACCATTTAGGGCGGATAACTTTCTGAGTAGAGAAATTATGGGTTTAGGTTCTATTAGTTCTATTATTAGTGTCTTAATGGTATATCATAACTTCTTTCAGTTTCTCCCCATGTTAAAACTCACATTAGGGTGCTTATTGTGATTAGATTATAAATTATTAGAATAACTTGTTGTTAGTTTAGTCTGCAAACACTATTAACTTTTAGCAACTTAGGTATTCTGAAAGCTAAATTTCTTTCTGTAAGTCCTCTAGTTCTAGTTCTAATGCTAAATTTATTTTCCTTTTTACTTAGTTTAATGACATGTTTAATAAGTTACTGGGTAATGATGAGGAAACCTAGCCCTGCCTATTCATTTGGGTAAGTTCAAATTATTTTATTTTCTGCTAACTTATTGCTATTAAAGTAGTAGTTATACCAGGCAGTAAAGAGCTAGCTAGAGTACTTGTAGAAAATAAATGCTGCCTGTTTAGTGGAATAGTGATCAGATAGTGAAAGTAGATAAAAAAGCATCTTCCAAGAGGATTCTAGATAAGGAACATGAATGTTTAAATTTAAATCATATTAAAGTGAAATGTTCACATTAGTTTTTTTCTATTTTATAAAACAAATCTTACATAAAATCTTCATTTTAAGTTCTTTAATATTTTGGTAATCTCTTATTTCAGTTAGAGAAAGTACAAAGGATTTTCATGTATGTATCTTCTAGATGTTAAAGTAAGTGGGATATAGTTTAACATTAATGCAGCAGTAGAGATGTATTTTTATCTTAAGACTGGATTTGTGACAGCAATGAACTGACAAAAGATTTTGAGATTTCTGTTTCTAGGGTTTAGAAATTACTGAAAGTTAGAAAATAATCTTTTATATCAGAGGATTTTTTAAAATATGTTAGAAAAAATGAGTTCTTTTCAGATTCAAGGAAACAACTTGAAAGAAGAATTTAACTTTGGTGAAGAAACTCTTGGACAAAACTTACCTTCTCCACCATACCATTTATTGGGATCATATTCTTTTGAACAAAATCAGGTTTTATTTACTTAAATAATGGGACAAAGTAAACATGAAATTTTAGTGCAAAATGAAGATATTTATAAGTGTCACTGAAATTTGATAGAGTTGGATTGATATGATAATCATTTGTAAAGGCTTTTGGTTGTGACAGAAATCCATCTCAAACTAGTTTGGGGGAAAAATGTTAATTTACATACCAAAGTGTGGGAAGACTGAGGTAAACTGGTATAGGGACTAGAACACTCAGGACATTGTCTTTCTCTTACCTCAAAAGGCCTGCTTTTCTCTGAATGTCAGGTTCAGCTTCTCAGACCACTTTTCTCCACTATCCTGGAATGATAACTCCTAGCAAGACTTTGAACCTTCTCACCTTCATCCTTGAGACGAAAGGATTCCCCAGCGCTAGTTCAGAAAATAGTGAGAAAGAACTATTGGTTGGTCCACCTTGGTATAGATGTTAGTCTTTAGATCAGCTACTGTGGCCAGGAGACAAGGTCACATAAGGACAAGACAGCTCCCATTTTGGCCTAGTTGCTTAGAGTGAATAGGAAAAGAGGGAGCAATCAAATACAATTGCAGTCAGTCACATAGCTTGAAGTGTCATCTATATTTAATAATTCCAAAATTCAGTTCTCCAGCACTGAGATTTATCTCATGTCATGTTACCTTCATGCCAGGTTCACATGGATGTCTAATTCATGTCTTAAATTCAAGCTAAGATTCTTGTTTTCTTCCCCCAAAATCTGTTCCTCTGCAGTTTTTCACATCTTAGCAAATACACCACCACTCAGTTGCTCAAGCAAAGTCCTTGATTATTCTCTCATCACCTACATTTATCCATGAGCAAGTTATGTCAAGATAACTTAAGAACACACCCAGAATCTGTCCTCGCCCCCGTTTCTATCTCCACTACTACCATCCTAACCAAACTACCTTCATTTCTTGCCTTAACCAATGTCTTGCATCCTAACTGGTTCCCATGCTTCTCCTTTTACCCCCGTTCAGTCCATTCTCCATATAGAAACCAGTGTTTTTTGGGGTTTTTTCTTCAGTGTTTTTTTTTTTAAGCCTAAATCATGCTATCATTCTACTTCTTAAAACCATCCAGTTATTTCCTGTTATACTTAGAATAAAATCCTGACCCCTTTCCTCGTTTACAAAGGCCTTATATGATTTAGACCCAGCCTACTTCTTTTCAAGTTACCACTCTCATGCCCTCTATACCACACTGTCTTTCTTTCCGTAATTTGAACACAACTTATTCCTGCTTTAGGGTCTTTATACAAACTGTTCTATCTCCTGGAAATGCTCTTCACTTGATTCTTACGAGATAAGCCCCGTTTTGTTATTCCGATCTTAATGTCACTAAATGCTAATGTCATTAAGTGACTGGGCCCAATCTAAAATGGATTCTAAAATAGATCACCTAGTTAGCTTCTTGTCACATCAGACTGCTATAATTCTCTGTATAGAACTTATCAGAACTTATAAATTATTTTTTTAAATTTATTTATTTAATTAATTTATTTTTGGCCGTGTTGGGTCTTCATTGCTGTGCGCAGGTTTTCTCTAGTTGCGGTGAGTGGGAGCTACTCTTCGTTGCGATGAGTGGGCTTCTCATTGCAGTGGCTTCTCTTGTTGTGGAGCATGGGCTCTAGGCACACGCGCTTCAGTAGTTGTGGTCTTGCGGGCTCTAGAGCACAGGCTCAGTAGTTGTGGCACATGGGCTTAGTTGCTCCGCGGCATGTGGGATCTTCCTAGACCAGGGCTCAAACCCGGGTCCCCTGCATTGGCAGGTGGATTCTTAACCACTGTGCCACCAGGGAAGCGCAATTAATTGTTTTTTTTTTTTGTCTTCCCCTTTAAAATATAAATTTATTGGTAGCAGGGACTGTAGCTTGTTCCGTCTTATATCCTTGTGCAGTTTGATGAATTTTAACAAATAAATGTACTTGTATAACTACTATCTAGATCATGATATAAAACATTACAAGTTTCCCCAAAGCCTCCTTTAATGACTTAATGTTAAGTCAGAGTCAAACCCTGAGAAAAGTAACCAGGATTGTGATTGCTGTCATTGCAGATTGTTGTTGCCTGTTTCTGAAGTCATATAAATGGTATACAATATATATATATATCGTCATACAGCAGTAGTTCATTCTTGTTCATTGCTCTAATATTCCATTATGTGAATATATCAAAATTTGTTTATATGTTCAACTATTGAAAGGAATTTAGATAATTTTTAGCTTTTAGCTATTATAAATAAAACTACTTATGAACATTCTTGTACATTTCTTTTGGTATACATGTGTGCTCATTTATGTTGGGCAATATGTCTTTGAAATTACTCAGTCATAGGATTTGCGTATATTCATCATTAGAAGATAGGATAATACCAAACAGTTTTCCAGAGTGGTTTTACCAGTTTAACATTTCCACTGACAGTATATTAGAGTTCTAGTTGCTTCGTGTCCTTACCAACTGTTGGTATTGCCTTTTTTTTTTAAAGCCATTCTAGGGTGTGCAGTGGCATCTCATTGAGGCTTAAGTTATTTTCCTGATGAGTATTTGAACACTTTTTCTTATGTTTATTAACCATTCAGATTACCCCTTTTGTGAAATGCTTGCTGAAGTGTTTTATCCATTTTTAGATTGGGTTGCCTGTTTTTTCTTATTGATCTATATAAGAGTTCTTTATACATAAATATATTCTCTCACTCCCATTTCTCTTTCATTCTCTTAAAGATATCTTCTGATGAGTGAAAAGTTTTTAATTTCAATGATAAATTCAATTTATCAGTCTTTTCCTTTATGGTTAATACTTTTTGTGTACTTGTCAAGAAATCTTGGCCAGAATAAAGATATTCTACCCTGTTATTAGAAGTTTTACAATTTGACCTTTCACATTTAGGCTTACAATCAAACTAGAATTAATTATGGGGTTTTTTTAGGGGTTTTTTTGTTTGTTTGTTTTTTGTTTTTGCGGTATGTGGGCCTCTCACTGTTGTGGCCTCTCCCGTTGCGGAGCACAGGCTCCGGATGCGCAGGCTCAGCGGCCATGGCTCATGGGCCTACCTGCTCTGCGGCATGGGGGATCTTCCCGGACCGGGGCACGAACCCACGTCCCCTGCATGGACAGGTGGATTCTCAACCACTGCGCCACCAGGGAAGCCCTAGGATTTTTTTTTAATTAATTCATTTTATTTATTTTTGGCTGCGTTGGGTCTTTGTTGCTGCTCTAGTTGCAGCAGGCGGGGGCTACTCTTCGTTGTGGTGCGCAGGCTTCTCATTTCGGTGGCTTCTCCTGTTGCGGGGCACAGGTTCCAGGCACGCAGGCCTTCAGTAGTTGTGGTTCAAGGGCTCAGTAGTTGTGGCTCACGGGCTGTAGAGCGCAGGCTCAGTAGTTGTGGTGTTCGGGCTTGGTTGTCCTGCGGTATGCGGGATCTTCCCGGACCAGGACTCAAACCTGTGTCTCCTGCATTGGCAGGTGGATTCTTAACCACTGCACCACCAGGGAAGCCCTGGAATTGATTTTTGTGTATGGGTTGAGGTAAAGGTCAAGGCGCATTTGTTTCTATATAGCTATTCAATTTGATAAAACATTATTTATTGAAAAAAATTTATTCTTTATTGCTTTTATGTGCTACTTTTTTATTAATCAAGTGACTGTGTATGTGTTTGTCTGTTTCTGGAGTCTCTTTTCTCTTTTATTTGGTATATTTGTCTATCCTTGAATTAGTTCCATACTGTGTCAATTACTGTAGTTTTGAAATCTTGGTTATCTGGTAGTGTAAATCTTCCAGCTTTGTTCTTTTTCACATTGTCTTTGCTTTCCTTCACCATTTGCATTTCAATACGCACTTTAGTATCAACTTATCAACTACCACAAATAATGTTGCCGTATTTACATACCGTTTTTTTTCATACTCTCCTATAACCTACTTTTTTTCATTTCCATCCTTCCATGTCAGTAAATACATTTCTCTTATATTTGTAATAATGTGTAATGGTCTGTTGTTGATTCCAACATTTTTCTATTATAAACAGCAATGTGATGAATGTCCTTTATTATTTTATTATCTCCTGAATATTCTGAATTCTGTACCACCTGGAATTAAATCAACTCATTTGAGGGAAAAAAACAACAAATGTGATGAACATCGTTAATTATTTTATTATCGTTTCTGAAGATAATTATTTCCTTGAGAAACTTTAAACATATATACTTACAGGTGTTGAATGCCATTAAACTATGTGCAGTGGGAGAAACTAAGATAAATAAGACAACAGCCGGTGGCCTCCAGCTGATAGCTTAGAGATTATAAGACATATTCAGTTAACTTCAATTGTGTGTAGATAGGAGAGGCAGTGTAGTAGTGGTTAAAATCATGAACTCTAGAGCCAGAGTGTCTGAGTTTGAAAACCTGACTCCTTCACTTCCAAGCCATATGATTCTAAACAGTTACTTTTCCTCTTTGGGGTTCAGGTTCCTTATCTCTTTTTTTTTAAAAAAAGTAGATAAACTAGCCCTCATAAGGATTTAGATGAGGTAATATGTTAAACACTTCGACCAGTGTCTGACACAAGATGGGTCAATTAAGTGCTAGCTGTTATTATAATAATGGTTATTTCTAGAAAATAAAAGCCCTAAGGAGTATATGTTGTACAAATAGGCACTCTTTTTAAAATCTGTGATGTTCATTGTTTATTGTCATTCTAGAAACTGTAGTCTTTTTTTTAACAGCGTTTGGATTATAGTAGGCACATGTATAGTGAGTGAATGAATGTGTTCTAGAGATACTAGTTTGTGAATTGAAAGAATTAGGCTGATTTAATTAATTTTCCAATTTCAGATTTGAAAGATTAGAAGTCCTGGCTGTATTTGCATCCACAGTCTTGGCACAATTGGGAGCTCTCTTTATATTAAAAGAAAGGTACATTTGTATACAATGTTACTGTCACTGCAAATTCTACCTATGCCACCTTTGGGAATATGAAAGAATCCAGTGAGACATGTCTGGTTGGAAGGGTATACAAATAAAATGAGCAGTGCTGGAGTTTTGATAGTACAATTTCTTCATGTTTCAGACTTTTCTCCCTTCTTTTCACCCTTCTTTTATTACCTTCTTTGATGCTACTAAATTTAGTCATAGATGTGAATGAAAGGAAAGGATTCACACAGACATGTTTTAGTACATGCTTAGTACAAACCCATTGAAACAGGTTTGGTAGAGAAAGATTGAATTACACCTTGAGGATAATTTGTGGGTCTGCTTGTCTCATCACTACTAATAATCAACAGTTGGTTATCATATTAAAAAGTTTCGTGAATTTATTAGATTAATTATATATTTAATAAAGTCTTATAATTTTATAATTTGTAGGACTTATTTAATACATTATTTCCTTCTTTTAGTGCAGAACGCTTTTTGGAGCAGCCTGAGATACACACGTGAGATTCTGCTTTTAACATAACATATAATTTACTATTGAGTTTGATTCCCAGTTATTAATTGATATGTTATTAAATAGTGGTTACTTTGGCCAATATTAGAGTTCAGAGTGTGGTAATATATATTTTATTGATATTTCACAAGCAAAATCCCCAAATCCCAAGACTCCCTCTTTTCACCCTTAACTGTTCCCAAGCCCTTAAATTTTTATACTGAACAGGAAGGCCTTTCTACCCTGATTTTGGGTCCCTCAGTATTTCTAGGCTAGGTCAATATCCTAAGCCAGCCCCATCTGGTCTTCTGTAATTTAACATTGGATCCTCCAAGTCTTTTAGTAGCAGCTATAGAAAAGATGGAATTGCTATTATTTACAACATAGTGGCCAACTATGTGGACTTTACCTATTCTGATCAGTTTAATTCAGGACAGTCTGACCCGGCCAGTGGACTGTAAACCAAATACCATTAGCATTTCTAAAAATTTATAACAGCAATTACCTGTAAGGAGATACTGTTAATGCTAAGAGTGTTGTTTTTTTTTTTTTTTTTTTTGTCCTGTGTGAGGTGGAGCAAGAGTAGACAGGACATTGGTCATGGTGCTAGAACCAAGTTCAGATTCTGGCTCTGCAAATACTAAACCATTGAAGCAGACCACTCTGCCTTCCCATCTCTTAGTGTCTCTACATGCTGAAATTACATATTGACATTACCAAGAAAAAAATAATCATGAATGTTGTTTTTTTCAGGGGAAGATTATTAGTTGGTACTTTTGTGGCTCTTTCTTTCAACCTGTTCACAATGCTTTCTATTCGGAATAAACCTTTTGCTTATGTCTCTGAAGGTATGTTTTTATTTACCATTAATAAAAAACCAATTAATCTCTCATAAAAACAGGTCTTTGGTTTGTTTCATTAATTCATAGATCAATGAGAAAGTATATCCTGAAGAGAAGAGAGGACTACCCCAAAGGTTCTAAAGTCTTTCTCTGAGCAAAAAATTATGAAACGGAATCTAATTATTACAAGCTTTAAAATAACATATTACTTAAAAACAGGCAAAACTGACTTATGTATTAAATTACATGCAATAAAAAATTACATTTACCAAATACCATGAATGAGATTTTACATGTATAACCTACCTAAGAAAAGTTTACTGCAAGCATTTTAGAAGCATCAGTGTACATAGACTAGTTGCTATGCTCATTGCAAATAATTGTATTTTGTTAATTAGATAAGTTCCCAGGAACTTCTCTTGGGCAATGGTGGGTAGGTATATATTTGAAAGTAGCAAAACTTTATTCCTTTTGATTTATTCTTTTATTTTCAAGTCTTTAAAAATTCAGATAGACTTTTCACTCCAGTGGTCTAAATTATTGGCATTTTTCAATAATTTCAGTGTTTTGGAATCCCACTAACCTACAAAGGGTTAACCACTGTTGGATGGAGAAGTGAGGTAAAAACAAAAGTGGGCTGTGTACACAGACCCACACACCTGTACTTTGAAGCAAAAATAGGTGAGGGTCTTTTTAGGTCTCACTGACTTGAATACCAAGATAACCAAGGGAAGAAAGCTTTCTGAAATACCCATTCAGGTTTAAACAACTTCCTGAGTGTTACAAAGTATGAGTTGTATTTGTATGAGTTAGAGTTTAAGAATTACTGCATGAACTAGAAAATTAAATAATATTTGTGATGACCAGAATTTTTTAGAAAAAACTTTATTAGGATACTATAATGCTCATTCTAGAAATTCTAAGAAGGTACAGAGGTTTAGAAACTGTATTTCTCTGTGAAGATCAGAAAGATACAAGAAGGAAACAGTATTGTTAATCTCATGACCCAGAGATAACATCTGTTAACATTTCTATTTTGTTCCTTTAATTTTTTTTCTATGCACATGTATATATATTTTTTACATATTTAGAATTGTATCAATTACCAATTTTATGTTTAGCTTTTTTCAGTTAACATTATGTCTTGAGTATTGCCTGTCATTAAATACTCTTTGAAAAAATTATTTTTGAAGGCTTGCATAATATTTTGTCATGAATATTTTTAAACAGTCTATTGTTATATAGAATAATATATAACCTTTTACAAATAATGCTATAACCACCCTTTTTTGTTTGTTTGTTTGTTTGTTTGGGTTTTTGCGGTACGCCGACCTCTCACTGTTGTGGCCTCTCCCGTTGCGGAGCACAGGCTCCGGACGCGCAGGCTCAGTGGCCATGGCTCACGGGCCTAGCCACTCCGCGGCATGTGGGATCTTCCCGGACCGGGGCACGAACCCGTGTCCCCTGCATCAGCAGGCAGACTCTCAATCACTGTGCCACCAGGGAAGCCCCACCCTTTTTTGTACCAAATTTCTTGTATGCATTTCCACTTCTTCTTCCCAAAGAAGAAATTATAAATGGGTTAAAAATACACTATTTTTTAAAAGTCTTTGATATATATTGCCAGATTTATTTTTAGAAAGATCATCTAGTTTGTATTTTTATTAGCTGGAAATGAAAGTTCACAGAAACATCAAAATTTATTATACAACATTAGTTGAAATTTAAGTGGAAAATAATATTGAGCACTTTCTATCTGCCAGGCACTGTGATACACGCTTTACATAGAACCCATTTAATTCTTCCTATAACCATAGGTAAATCATTTGATTGATATTATCGCCATTTTACACTGAGGCCCTGAGAGATTGTCACTTGTCTCAGGCTACACATCTAGTTAAGGGCAGAGCTGGGGTTGA
The DNA here is from genome assembly GCF_025265405.1 of Mesoplodon densirostris. Taxonomy (NCBI): domain Eukaryota; kingdom Metazoa; phylum Chordata; class Mammalia; order Artiodactyla; family Ziphiidae; genus Mesoplodon; species Mesoplodon densirostris. The sequence continues at coordinate 25,972,537 of NC_082674.1, forward strand.
AGCCAGGTATTCTGGCATCAGAGTCTGCTCTTAAACTGCTGTACCAGGCTACTTTTTATATGGCTTGCCGATCTTTTTTACATCATGGTATACATAAAAAAATGAGAATTTCTGTAGCACCCTGGGATAAATGTAAGAGGATGCTTGAGCCTGGAGGCTACTTGTCCAGGGACAGTAACTGACAGGCGTCTGCATGTAGCCAGATTCCCACCTGGCCTTTCTGAGAGCTGAGTGAGTTAGTAATCGGTGTACCTGCAACCCATTCTCAGCACACTGGTTAGGAAGCTTTGCTTTACACTATAACAAGCCTTTAAAACTTCAAATTAATAGTAGCAATGAAATACGTTAAGTTCACTTATTCCTTCAGGTCAGCTGTATATTGCAGTTGAAACTGCTTTTCATTTAGTATCCTAAAGGCATAAAAGAGAAAAAAGTTCTAGATTTGAGGAATAACGTGATCTTTTGTAAAGTTATACGGTCATGACCGAACTTATTTTTAAAATTTAAGAATCAAGTATTTCTGGTAATGGTTTATTCTATATACATAATTTAAGTATTTTCTTTTTAAAGCTGCTAGTACGAGTTGGCTTCAAGAGCATGTTGCAGATCTTAGTCGAAGGTAAGATGTTATGGGATTTCATGATATACATAACGTTAAAGGAATACCGAAGAAATGCATCTGTCTCAGCATTATTATTGCTGAGGTTACTACATGAATCTCACAGATCAGATTCTTATTCTCCCTTTACTTTTTCTTACTTTTAAATTGGTGATACAAAAGAGACCTTTACGAGTGAGACTTTTGTTCCCAAATTCTCTTTGCTTTCTTTAAAAGATATATGATGCTAAAATACAAGTCATCTTTTATACGACTTTCATCAGTATTATGTAAGTTCTACTAATGAATACTCTTTTTATTTGTTTTTTCATAGCTTGTGTGGAATTATTCCAGGACTTAGCAGTATCTTCCTTCCCCGAATGAATCCATTTGTTTTGATTGATCTTGCTGGAGCATTTGCTCTTTGTATTACTTATATGCTAATTGAAATTAAGTAAGTATTTTTTATTGCTATCAAGTGTGTTTTGATTCCTGGGGCATCAGTAGGATGGCTAGGGATTAAGCTTACAGCATGTTTGCTTGTGACCTGTGCAACTTTGGTCAAGTCTTGTCCTCAAGTGTCTTCATCTGAAAAATTATGGGGGTTGGATTCAATAAGAAATTTTCACCACAGTCTATAATGCAGGCTGGAAAACTGTTTAAATTCCTTACTGCTAACCTGATGAGTGAAACTGAGAAGAGGAGGGTAAAAGAGAGATGAATCACAGCGACTGTTGCTGAGCAAGGGAAGAGAGGAAGTAGATGTGAATCAACTTTAAAAAAAGCAAGTCTATTAGGAAAGAGACTTTAGCAGCCTTAAGCTTAATTTTATGACGTGATTCGGTGACTCCCTGCCATTTTGCATACTCTCCTAGCATATCACATACAGTTATGTTTTTATTTACTACCTCTATGTGATTCCTACATTTTTATTTCTAGCCCAGATCTCTACTGAATTCCAAACAGCATATCTTCTGTTCATGTCCACCTCAACTGAACCTATTTCCCCCCATCCCCAAAACTGCTTTTTCTTGTACCTTGTGCCTCAGTGAATGTTACTACAGTCTATTCCTTTGCATTCTGCTTTTAAATTGTGTTAAAACATACATAAAATAAAATTTACCATTTTAACCATTTCCAGGCATACAGTTCTGTACTTTCACAGGCATTTAGTGCATTCACTTTGTTGTGAAATCATCACCACGATCCACCTCCAGAACTTTTTCATCTTCCCTAACTGAAACTGTACCCATTAAATAATTACTACTCATTCTGCCTCCCCCCAGCCCCTGGCAGCCACTATCCTACTTTTTGTCTCTATGGATCTGACTACTCTAAGTACTTCATATAAATGAAATTATACATATTTGTCCTTTTGTGTCTGGCTTATTTCACTTAGCATAATACCCTCAAGGTCCATCCATGTCACAAATGGCAGGATTTCCTTCTTATGGCTGACTTAATATTCCATTGTGTATACATTTCTGTATGTATATGCCACATTTTCTTTATCCATTTATCTGTCAACAGAAACATAAGTTGTTTCCATGTCTTGGCTGTTGTAAACAATAGTCTTGTCACCTACTCTTGTTTAATCTTTCTTTTTAATATTATCTTTCCCTTCTTCCCATTCGTTTTCCTAAATTGAGGCCTTTATGATCATTTCCTTGGCCTAATTAGAATAGTCTTCTGATCTTATAATTTTTATTCTCACACATCTTTAGTTATCTGCTGTTTTGCTACTGATGTGATCATTAAAAATTGCAAATCAGAACATAATATTTTCCTGTTTCAAAATTATCTTTTGGATACTTAAAAAAATTAAAAGTTGATAAAAAGAAAAGAAAAAATTAAAAAATTAAAAGTTGTTAACACAGTGAAGCTTCTACCAACCTTACTAGCCATCCGTCTATCTATATATACTTAACTGTTGATAGTTTCATTGCTGCATCAGGGTTTTCATGCCCTTGCACATGCTGCTTTCACTGCCTACAGTATCTTGCTCCCATCATCTTGCTCATTTTGAAGGCTCAGCTCAAATGTCACCTCTTTTTTTTTTTTTTTTCTTTTTTTGCCACACCTCGCAGCATGCGGACCGTCCCCGACCAGGGATCGATCTTGCGCGCCCCTCAGTGGAAGCGTGGAGTCTTAACCACTGGACCACCAGGGAAACCCCTGTCACCTCTTTTTATATTTAGCCTTTCTGCATTATCCCTACCCCAGTAGGCTTGCCACTCACTCCTTTGTTCATCCATGATACCCTGTAGGACTTCTCCTTTGTATCCAAAGTCCTTTATTATATTTTCCCCATGTATGTTTCCTGCCATTTCAAAGGCAGGATCTATGTCTTTACTCATGTTTCTATTCCCAACATATGGGAAAAGGTGAAAAAGAGTACATGATCAGCTTTGTAACCATTGGCATTTTGGTCTGTCTTGTTAATAGAACAGTGAACTACTGATGAGATGCACTTCAGTTACAATGTTGCTATAACAGATTCCTGGAGAATCTCACCTTGTGAAATTCCTGGGGAATTTGAAAAATTTTAATAGTAATTATTGGAGTTATTGTTTACAGCAAAATTGATAGAATCACTGATGAATTCTATTGGTCTTCCTGTATCAGAAATTACTAGTTAAAGGTTTTTATTTGTTGCAGCAAATAAATATATATGAAATATTTATAGTTGACAAGTAGATTGACAACACATTGTGGGGAAATGCTCACATTATTTTTCTTAATCATCTCTCGTCACACTAATTAACATAATTATTAGTTATTTCCCCCTAAACTTTGGCAAGAAAGGATTCTGAAAACTTTTATTTTCCTTTGAGATGCTCTCATTGCCAGTAGTGGCCAGCTGTGGTAAAACAGTCCTGTTGCTTTAGATAGTTAAAGTTTGGTAGATTAAATTGTAAGAAGCCCAGTGAAGCATACATTTAAAATTTAGAATTGTTTTTTCTTTTCAGTAATTATTTTGCTGTAGATACTGCATCAGCCATAGCCATTGCTCTGATGACATTTGGCACTATGTATCCCATGAGTGTGTACAGTGGGAAAGTATTACTCCAGGTAAGGGTCTTCTTTCAATATGCATGCTTAAAATTAGCTATGTTCTTTTACCAGATTATAAAACAATATGGGTTCTTCTACCAGATGATGAAAGTTTTAGCTACTGGAGGGCACTGTTGGAAATGAAGCCAAACAATAATCTCTGAAATTTGAATAGTAAGAACCAGGTGGTACTTCCCTGGTGGCGCAGTGGTTAAGAATCCACCTGCCAGTGCAGGGGACATGGGTTCGAACCCTGGTCCGGGAAGATCCCACATGCCGCGGAGCAGCTAAGCCTGTGCACCACAACTATTGAGCCTGTGCCCTAGAGCCTGTGCTCTGCAACAAGGAAAGCCACCGCAGTGAGAAGCCCTCGCACCAAAATGAAGAGTAGCTCCCGCTCACTGCAACTAGAGAAAGCCCACACGCAGCAACAAAGACCCAGCTCAGCCATAAATAAATAAATAAATAAATTTATTTTTAAAAAAATGAACCAGATGAAGTTCTGTTGATGCACAAAATAGGCATAGATCTTCATGTAATTGTAAGACAAAAGCATAAATGAAAATATTTTGCCTCTAATAATGTTTCAAGTGAAAACAATATTACTTAAAATCTTTTTTAGATATTCATTTTCCCCTAATAAATGTGCTTTGGCTATTGTATAATCTGGTTATGATTGTTTTCTTATTTTCTATTCTTGAATTAGTGAGACTTTTAAATTTAAAATGAGAAATAACTACTTATTGAAACAATAGGAACACCTGTAGACAAGCACCTGAATAGAAAGGTAGTTTCCCAGGACTAGATGAATGTTTAAGCACTGCTTTTCCTTCTGTCTTTCCCTCATGCCTTTTCTAAAACTTATGGGTTGTATCTCCCTCTCCAGAATCAGTAATAACAATAAGCTTAGTTTTATAGTGCTATGCCTTATACAAAGATTTACTTTCTTAAAGAGTTTTTTGTTGATTATTTGGTTCTTTAAGGCTTATTTGGTTCTAGAGATAGCAGCTTTTTTGCAATATAAGAAATAAGTGTGGGCTGATTCCTGATGCTGCTTTATTAGTGGGTCAATTAAAGCCTTTCTTCCCTAAATCATGAGAGGGCACATGTGAAACAAAGCAAAGGCTGGTGTAAAACCCAGTTTTTTAGTGTCAGGACGATTGTTGCAAAAGTTTTTTCTCTCTCTAGATTCATATTTTATTTTATTTTTTTCCCCAGACAACACCACCCCATGTTATTGGTCAGTTGGACAAACTTATCAGAGAGGTAAGATGGAATAATAAGTAAAATCATTTTAATTTATAATTAGAGAATGCAAAGAGTGGGTACAAATAATTTCAACTCTTTCTAGAATTTTATTTTAGGGAAGTTTTTGTTCTTTACAATGATACAGTAGGAGACATAGTGACAAAAATAGAACAATTTGACGAATTGCGCAGTCTGGAAGCCAGATTCACTTGAAATATTGGGTTGGCCAGAAAGTTCATTTGAATTTTTCCATAAGATGTTATGAAAAACCCGAATGACATTTTTGGCCAGCCCAATAAATGTAGACGGTAATGGTCTAAAGACCACACTATTTGCTGTATAAATGCTGTGATTTTTATGATTTTGTATTCAAACCTAGGATTTTGATTAAGTCAGAGGCCACCTTTACATGGTGATTGCTTCAGCACCTAATATCTTGATCTGTAGGTTTAGATTTTGTATTGTTATAAAATTCCAACTGTTAACTAATGAAGGAATAAGATAATCAAATTATTTGAATGTTGAGAGTGTTTTAAACTATTGGTTGTCAGTATCACAGAGGCCACTTTGATCAATATAGCTGACCACTTGCTTCAGCTAGTGGGGTCTGTGCCAGTGTATCAATGGGCCACACACTGTATATCTGGCCTTGGAATTTCCTTTTGGCCCACATCCAAATAACATCCTGTATTGTACAGAAATTTCTTAAAAGGGAATCTGGAGAAAGGAATGATTGAGAAGACAAAAAAATTCTGGTACCACAAGTGCTGGATATAAATATATACTATACTAATAAGATGAAAAGAACTATACACTGTTGAACAAGGTGTGAATGAGGGAAGTAAAGACCTGATTCTTGAGGGATTGGTGCAGAGAATAAACTGGAAAAGAAGGCCCTGGCTCAGTATTGAACAAGCAGAAATGGTATCTGGAGTGAATGGTCTGGGACTTCTCTTGGCTAATAAGTGTCTTCAGGCAGGGTTTGGCCATGTCATTTCTAGGCTTACAGCAAATCCATAATGTGACTGAATTGTGTTGGATATGTCAAATACAAAAGCCCTATTTCTGTGTTTTTAATTAGGTATCTACGTTGGATGGAGTTTTGGAAGTCCGAAATGAGCATTTTTGGACCCTAGGTTTTGGCTCATTGGTATGCTTTCTATATATTACTTTAGTTTAAGCATAGTTTAAAACATAGTTATAAAACAAAGTTTATAAACATAGTTTATACTTTTTAAAACTAAAAAAAGTATTTCTTTAAAATTTTTGTAGATCCTTTGATTCCCATTACTGTTCAATAAAGTAAATTTAGATGGATTTAGTAACCTAATTGAGATTAAGGAATGTTTTTCTTCATTCATTTTTTTCCTTTCAAACTAAATGATCTCAATACTGGGCTGTCCAAAAAAGAAAAATCCATAGTCATACATTCCTAAATACAAAAATGTTGCAGAAGTAAAATGTGCAATTATTTTCTTTTTTATTACCTTTCTAATTTTGGAGATTTTTGTTGAATATGTTAAAGAGTTATAATAACAGCTGCTTCAGCATAAAATTCCGTGTTTTCTAGTCCAATTTAGACCTCATTACCGAAGAGATTTTGTTATGGCATGATTTTATTCCTGTGTCAGGAATGATGAGGAAAATACAGGAAAGTACCCAGAAAAAAAAAATTTAAACAACCATAATCCTATTGATGTTTTGGTATTAATACTTGTATACTTACTCTCTTTAGAAAATGAGGTCATGCTGTTTTATAATCTGCTCTTTTCACTTAATATATAATGAACAGTTTTCCATGTTATTAAATACTATTCTACAATATCATTTAAAAAAATAGGATTTTGACTTTTGTAACATAACACAGATTTCAGAGGTAGGCAGATTAGGGTTGGTCCAACAGCTCAATGATATCACTACTTTGCAGTCTTTAGTTTTAGGCTTATACTCTTTTAGCAGAAAATGGCTGCTTCATCTCTTCCTTCTCCTTCTCTTCCCCTCTCTAGTCTTTTGGATATCTAAAACTCATTCTCTAGTAAATTCTTCAGGAAAGGCCCTTGGGAACAATATTCTCTAAATTTTTGAATGTTGAAAACAGTTGTGAACATTATACTTGAAAATCATTTAGCTGGATATAAAATCCTGAGCACATATTTTATTTCCTTGAGTTTCTTAAATATATTACTCCATTTTCCTCTGGCATAAAGCATTATGGTGATAAAGCCTGATGATACATAGTCTGATTTTTTTCACCTTTATATGTGACTTGATCTTTTTGTTTCTATGCCCAAAAGATTTTTTTAAATTAATTAATTTATTTTTTGGCTGCATTGGGTCTTAGTTGCTGCGTGCAGGCTTTCTCTAGTTGCGACGAATGGGGCCTTCTCTTGTTGCAGAGCACGGACTCTAGGCATGGGGGCTTCAGTAGTTGCAGCACATGGGCTCAGTAGTTGCAGCTCAAGGGCCCTAGAGCACGTAGGCTTCAGTAGTTGCAGAACTTGGGCTCAGTAGTTGCAGCTAGCAGGCTCTAGAGTGCAGCCTCAGTAGCTGTGGCACATGGGCTTAGTTGCTCTGCGGCATGTGGGATCTTCCCAGACCAAGGATCGAACCTGTGTCCCCTGCATTGGCAGGTGGATTCTTAACCACTGCGCCACCAGGGAAGTCCCTTGCAGTTCACTTTTTTTTAAATATTTATTTATTTATTTGGTTGTGCCAGGTCTTAGTTGAGGCAAGCGAGCTCCTTAGTTTGGCTCGTGGGCTCCTTGGTTGCAGCACGCATGTGGGATCTAGTTCCCTGACCAGGGCTTGAACCCAGGCTCTCCCTGCATTGGGAGTGTGGAGTCCTATCCAATGTGCCACCAGGGAAAGCCCCCTTACAGTTCACTTTTAATCATTCTTTTAATTGTATTGATAGTAACAAACTAGTAGACAAGTGTTTATTTAGCTGGGTGGCTTATAAACACAATCATCTCTGCTGTTCAGAACTTGGCCATCCAACAGCTACACCAATGTGTTGCCTAATTAAGACAAAGGAAATTAGTAAAACAAGCTTTTGGGCTGCCAGGAATAATTGTCACAAAAGCCATAGATTAATGCAAACACCATTATCATAGGACACTGTTCAAGCTCATACTTGGAAATGGTTTTCACTTATTTTAATTGCTTTGCCTTCCATATCAGACTGAAAGAGGAGATACAGTATCTTTTATAATTTTGTATAGTGAAAACTGTGAGATTATCATCTCACAGTGGCAAAGGAAAGGGAGAAATCAAAGATGACTCAATTTGTAGACGTGGCTTGTCTTACCTAAAAGTAATAAAATGGAAGTCAAATTCAAGCAGTAAGATATTTTCTTTATCTCATGATTAGCAATAACTCTCTTATTAGTGCTCAAGCCATGGATTTAGACCCATTGTAACTAAGCCAACTATTTTGCTAATTTAGGTGCTGTTATAGTTTTTTCTTTTTATGAAATCTGAGTTTATCTAAAAATCAACAATGTCTGCTATATATTTTATTTACTATATATTTTTGTTCTGTCTGTTGCTTGTTTTTTAGTACGTATTTTTATTTAAGTTTTTATTATACAAATATACCCCATTGTTAGAAAAATTAGAACTTAAGTCAAAAAGAACAAAAATCCTTAATAATTCTACCATCTAGAGATAAGTGCTGTCATTCTTTTTCCCCCCAACATAGTGATTTGATATTTTTATAGATTATACACCATACTAAATTATAAAATATTGACTGTATTCCCTGTGCTGTACATTACATCCCTGTGACTTACACTTATTTTATAACTGTTAGTTTGTATCTCTTAATAACCCTTCCCCTATTTTGCCCCTTCCCTCACCCCTCTCTCTGGTAACCATTAGTTCTCTGTATCTGTGAGTCTATTTTTGTTTTATTCTGTTTGTTCATTTGTTTTGTTTTTTAGATTCCACATATAAGTGGGAACACAGTATTTGTCTTTCTGACATATTTCACTAAGCATAATACCCTTCAGGTCCATCCAAGTTGTCGCAAATGGCAAGATTTCATTCTTTTTTATGGCTGAGTAATATTCCACTCTACGTGTATACCACGTCTGTATCCATTTATCTGTCAGTGGGCACTTAGGTTGCTTCCATATCTTGGCTATTGTAAATAATGCCACTATGAACATTGGGGTGCATTTATCTTTTTAAATTAGTGTTTTCATTTTCTTCAGATAAATACCCAGGAGTGGAATTGTTGGATTGTATGGTACTTTCGTTTTTAATTTTTGAGGAACCTCTGTACAGTTTTCTGTAGTGGCTGTAACACTTTACATTCTCACCAGTGATGTACTGTGGTTCCCTTTTCTCCATATCTTTGCCAACACTTGTTATTTTTTATCTTTTTGACAGTAGCCATTTTGATAGGTATGAGGTGAAATCTCATTGTGATTTTGATTTGCATTTCCCTGATGATGAGTGATGTTGAGCGTCCTTTCATGTTCCTGTTGGCCTTTTGTATGTCTTCTTTGGAAAAATGCCTATTCAGGTCCTCTGCCTGCACCCCCGCTTTTTTTTTAATTGGAGTGTAGTTCATTTACAATGTTGTGTTAGTTTCAGGTGTACAGCAAAGTGATTTAGTTATACATATACACACGTTCATTCTTTTTCAGATTCTTTACCCATATAGGTTATTACAGAATATTGAGCAGAGTTCCCTGGGCTATACAGTAGGTGCTTGTTGGTTATCTGTTTTATATATAGTAGTGTGTGTTTGTTAATCCCAAGCCCTTTTTTTTTCCTGGCCGCACCACACGGCATGTGGGATCTTAGTTCCCCCACCAGGGATCGAACCTGTGCCCCCTGCAGTAGAAGCAAGAAGTCTTAACCATTGGACCACCAGGGAAGTCCCCCAAGGCCATTTTTTAATTGGGTTTTTTTATTTTTGATCTTGAATTGTATGAGTTCTTTATGTCCTTATCAGACATATCATTTGTACATATCTTCTCCCACTCACTAGGTTGCCTTTTCATTTTATTGATGGTTTCCTTCACTGTGCAAAAGCTTTCTAGTTTGATTAGGTCCCATTTGTTTATTTTTGCGTCTGTGGCCCTTGCCTGAGGAGGCAGATCAAAAAAATACTGAGAAGACTGATGTTAAAGACCTTACTGCCTGTGTTTTCTTCTAGGAGTTTTATGGTTTCAGGTGTTAAATTGAAGTCTTTGATCTGTTTTAAGTTTATTTGTGTATATGGTATGAGAAAATGTTCTAGTTTCATTCTTTTGTATGTAACTGTCCAGTTTTCCCAGCAACACTTATTGAAGGGACTGTCTTTTCCCCATTGTGTTTTCTACCTCCTTTGTTGTCGATTAATTGACCATATGTGTGTGGGTTTATTTCCGGGCTCTCTGTTCTGTTCCATTGATCTATGTCTGTTTTTGTGCCAGTACTATACTGTTTGTTTGTTTTTTTGGGTTTTTGTTTGTTTGTTTGTTCGTTTTGCAGTACGCGGGCCTCTCACTGTTGTGGCCTCTCCCGTTGCGGAGCACAGGCTCCGGAGGCTCAGGCTCAGCAGCCATGTCTCACGGGCCCAGCCACTCCGCGGCATGTGGGATCTTCCCAGACCAGGGCACGAACCCGTGTCCCCTGCATCGGCAGGCGGACTCTCAACCACTGCGCCCCCAGGGAAGCCCTATACTGTTTTGATTACTGTAACTTTTATAGTATAATTTGAAGTCAGGGAGCATAATACCTTTGTTCTTCCTTCCCAAGATTGCTTTGTCTATTCGGGGTCTTTTGTGGTTCCACATAAATTTTGGGATTACTTGTTCTAGTTCTGTGAAAAATGCCATGGGTATTTTGATAGGGTTGCGTTGAATCTGTAGATTGCCTCGTGTAGTATGGACATTTTAACAATATTAATTCATCCAGTCCATGAACACAAACCATCTTTCCATTTATTGGTATCATCTTTAGTTTCTTTCATTGGTGCCTTATAGAGTATGGGTCTTTTACCTCCTTGGTTAAATTTTTTTTACTTAATTTATTTTATTTTATTTATTTTGGCTGCATTGGGTCTTCATTGCTGCACACGGGCTTTCTCTAGTTGCGGCGAGTGGGGGCTGCTCTTCATTGTGGTGAGTGGGCTTCTCATTGCAGTGGCTCCTCTTGTTGTGGAGCGTGGGCTCTAGGTGCATGGGCTTCAGTAGTTGTGGCTCGCGGGCTCTAGAGCGCAGGCTCAGTAGTTGTGGCTCACAGGCTTAGTTGCTCCACAGCATGTGGAATCTTCCTGGACCAGGTCTAGAACCCGTGTCCCCTGCATCGGCAGGCGGATTCTTAACCACTCCACCACCGGGGAAGCCTTCCTTCGTTAAATTTATTCCTAGATATTTTATCCTTTTTGATTCAATTGTAAGTGGGATTTTCTTGATTTTCCTTTTTGATAGTTCATTATTAGTATATAGAAATGCAACCGATTTCTATATATTAGTTTTATATCCTGAAACTTTATTGAATTCATTTATTAGTTCTAATAGTTTTTTGGTGGAGTCTTTCGGGTTTTCTATATATAGTATTATGTCTTCTGCAAATAGTGATAATTTTACTTCTTCCCTTCCAATTTGGGTGCATCTTATTTCTTATTCTCCTCTGGTTGTTATGGCTAGGACTTCTAATACTATGTTGAATAGAAATGTCAAGAGTGGGCATCCTTGTCTTATTCCTGATCTTAGAGGAAAAGCTTTCAGCTTTTCATCATTGAGTATGATGTTAGCTGTGTGTTTGTCATAAATGGCCTTTATTATTTTGATATATGTTCCCTACATGCCAACTTTGTTGAGAGTTTTTATCATAAATGGATGTTGAATTTTGTCAAATGCTTTTTCTTCATCTATTGAGATGATCATGTGGTATCATTCTTGATATTTTTCTGTGTGTTTTAATCAAACTATGATCATTGTTTTACCTGTTATTTTACTATCTTTTAAAGATAAAATGTATGATGAACATCTTAATCAAGTTAATAAGCGTACTTCTAACCATCATTGTAATGCCTGGTGCTCTCTATCCTAGTAACCTAGGCTAGAAACCTTGAGATCGTCTTTGATGACTTCATCTCCCTCATTGATTATATCCAGTTGAGAATTAAGATCTCCCATGGAGGGCTTCCCTGGTGGCGCAGTGGTTGAGAGTCCGCCTGCCGATGCAGGGGACACGGGTTCGTGCCCCGATCCCAGAAGATCCCACATGCCGCGGAGCGGCTGGGCCCGCGAGCCATGGCCGCGGAGCCTGTGTGTCCGGAGCCTGTGCTCCGCAACGGGAGAGGCCACAGCAGTGAGAGGCCCGCGTACCGCAAAAAAAAAAAAAAAAAAAGATCTCCCATGGAATATCATGAATCCATCTGTCCCTCTCTGGTCCCACTATATCTGTCGTATCTCAGCCTTCTTCATTTCTAACCTAGACTGTTGCAGTCATTTCCTGACTAATTAGCAATTATCCATAACTGTAATTTTTCTGAACATTAATTATTTTACTTCTGTTTGATTGCTGCAACTAAAACTCCTTATTCATGGTTTTTAGAACCCCCTCCTAGCCTTTCTTTTTACCTTTATTACCTAACCTTTCTTTCTTCTTTCTGTTCTTCCTTTCCTTATTTGTTTCCTCCTTTCCTCTTCCTTTTCTTCCTGTCTTTTCTCTCTTTCATTGTTTTTCTGCTCCCTGAAATATTATACTTCTTTTTTTTTTTTTTTTTTTTTTTTGCGGTACAGTGGCCTCTCATTGTTGTGGCCTCTCCCGTTGGCGGAGCACAGGCTCCGGACGCACAGGCTCAGCGGCCATGGCTCACGGGCCCAGCCGCTCCGCGGCATGTGGGATCTCCCCGGACCGGGGCACGAACCTGTGTCCCCTGCATCGGCAGGCAGACTCGCAACCACTGCGCCACCAGGGAGGCCCCAATATTGCTTATTCTTGCCCAAACATGCCATGGGTTTTAATTGCTATTCCCTCAGCTTAGAATGCCTGTCTCTGCCTTTTGAAACTTCATTTGACCACCAACCCAGATCAAATGCCATCTTCTTTTGAAGTCTTCCTCAGTTGAATTAATACCTGCCTTCTCTGACCTTTCAGTGCATTTTCCATATGCTTCATTTGTATTCTGCTTTGTGTTACAACATGTCTGCCTTCCTCCTACATGGATTTCTTTTTTTAATATTTTAAAAAGTCACATTTTATTTAGAGTCATAAATTATTTTATTAACTCTTTTCATTGATAATTACTACTAAGTAGTCTTTAAGGAATATCAAGACATTAAGTTTTCCCTTGTTTTAAAGAAAATACCAAGTAATGTTACAACCAAATCATAAATAAAATGTTCATTTCTAATGGAATTTTCAGTAGTATAATTCTAAGCAGTCTCTTTCATATGATTTTGTCCCTTTTAGGCTGGATCTGTTCATGTGAGAATTCGACGAGATGCAAATGAACAAATGGTTCTTGCTCATGTGACCAACAGGCTGTACACACTAGTATCTACTCTGACTGTTCAGATTTTCAAGGATGATTGGATCAGGCCTGCCTTACTGTCTGGGCCTGTTGCAGCCAATGTCCTAAACTTTTCAGATCATCACATAATCCCAATGCCTCCTTTAAAGGGCACTGACGATTCCAACCCTGTTACATCAACTCCAGCTAAACCCAGTAGTCCACCTCCAGAATTTTCATTTAACACCCCTGGAAAAAACGTGAGCCCAGTTATTCTTCTTAATACTCAAACAAGACCTTATGCTTTGGGTCTTAATCATGGACACACACCTTATAGCAGCATGCTTAATCAAGGACTTGGAGTTCCAGGAATTGGAGCAACCCAAGGATTCAGGACTGGTTTTACAAATATACCAAGTAGACATGGAACTAACAATAGAATTGGACAACCAAGACCATGATGTACTGTAATTTAATTTATTTTTATGAGGAATATTGACTCCTTGACTTCCAGTTTATTTAGTAATCCAACGTTGCATCGACTGTTCAATCATTTACTCTAATTAGAGAATAGTAGGTTTGTTCACATTTCATGAAACCAATGAAACTATATTTTTGTAAAATGTATTTGGGGCAGTGAGAACCTTCTAAATGTTATAGGCTTTAAATAGGCTTCCTTTAGAAATCTGTTTCTCTAAATTTGAATTTTGCTATCTTTGGTTTCATAGTTGACTGCAGTGTGATATAACACTACCTTTATAAGAGAGCCACTTGATGGAGTGGATCTGTCACATTATTAAAAATATAATACTTTCTTCAGTGAAATTTATAAACATGCTTCTTGAGTACACATTTTAGGAAAAGAAAAAGTCCATTTTAAAAGTAAAAGTCTCTTTTATAGATTTTCCAAACATAATTGCTACAGTTTCCTTTGAGGTCCTCCTGAATTATGTCTTGCAAAGTAAAAGCAAACATTTTTATCAGAAATTTTAAAACATATTTTACCATCTGGCACAACTTGAAATTTTTACTTATCAGTTTTTTAATAGTTTTTCTCATTAAAAAATTTCAGTACATTTGTAAGTGGCCCATCATTCTCAAAGTGTTTTATTTTGGTTAAATAGATACCAAATCCTTAGGTGATATGCAGTGAAGGAATCCCAGTTTTCTGTCTTACATTTAACCAAATACTGACATAATGATAGATTTATCTTTTTTGTCACCTTTTCATCGGTTGACTTTAATTTCTCATTTTATTAACAAAATATATCACATATATTACCAAAATAGGTGGAATTCCATACGTAGTAATACGATTTAATCTTTTTTCAAAGTTGCATGAACTATTTGAGTTTACATTATATAATTTTACCAAAACATAGTGGACCCTAGGTTATAGAATACAGTATTGTTATATCTGCATTAGGCAGTTTCTAACTTTTTTTGTTTTGCTTTATTGAAAACAGTGAATCGAAGTGTGAGAATCATGTAAATTATTTTAAAATTATTTTCCAAATGCAAATGTTAAGGACTTTCTAACATGGCCAGCATTACTTATAAAAAGTATAACAAGCAGCAGTCACAGATTACCTATGAGATTTTTTTTTCATTTTATCATGAGTTTTATAATTAGGGTTTAAAAATGGATTTTGAGAGTGGATTCAACTTTTCTAGAATCCAGTACTTCTGAAGATTTATGACATTTCCAGCCATCAGCAGCTATCTAGAGAAGTTTTTTTTTTTAGATTTTGCAAGTTTCTTCAATAAACTCATCCTCTTTTAAATTTGAGCAACACTCCCAAATCCTGTTTCTTTACAGTAGAATCATAAACATCTAAGAAGCCATCTCTGTCGAGCAGAATTGTAGTCATCCTGTGATAATAAGTGACCATGTCCCAAATAACTTTTGCTTGATGAGGAGTTGATCATTGTCTTTGACACCTGCAACCCTGTTCAGGCAGTTGACCTGCTGAAGAAATAGAGCCCACGCTACCTTGACTGCCGGGGAAAGTGAAACTTTGTAAAATGTGATAAGGCAACCTGTTCCTTGACATTTGTCTTATGTTCTCCAACTATTACTATACCTATTATTGGTCTACTATTACAGGGTGATTTTTCCTCCATTGACCTCATCTAAACGTGAATTCGGGTCATGCATGAAATCTGAAGAACTGCCGTGTACTGAGTGATGATTAAGAGGTATGTGCTGCCATGCTGTGCATGTCTTCTCCATCTCCAGGGGATTTTTAAAGTACCCAGGTACTGAACACAGTTCTGTGAGATGTTAAACGCCTATTTCCTTAACACCCATTTAGAGGTAGCACCTGTGCAATTAATTGTCCTTCCAAAGGTGCTTTGATACCCACCTACACTATTTGAGAAGTTGTATATGGGTTCTGAAAGAATTGGCTCTACTTGCTGAAATTCAGTAGTGCCAACTGCTTCAGGTGACATTGTTCCGGCATTGTTATATAAAGAAGTCTTATTTGCCAAGATCTGACCAGGTTCTGGATATGAAAATAAGAAGCTTGCCCAGCATAGGCCTAGATGTAGTAGCCTTACTAGTAAATCTTGCCACAGAGTTACTTGAAGCTAGACAAAGAAGCAAGTTTGAATTAAGTACTTGACCCATGGTTTGTGATTAAGAGCAAGCTTCATGGAATATGATTAATCCTGTTTGAGAAATTGCTATATTATAATGGAAAAAAACACTGGACTAGAAGACGAGATTTGGATTCCGATCCTCATGCTGCCACTATATAAGTAGTTTTATAACCATGGGCAAGTCATTTAACTTCTGTGAGGTTTCTCATCTGTAAAGTTAGGGTGGGAAATGAAGTAGTTGATCTGGAAACTATCAGCTCTAAAATTGTATGACTAAATCTGCAGAATATATGCCCACTTGCGAAACGGAATATTGTACCTAGTATTTCTTTTCAGTGACTACCTCAACATACAGGCCAAGTGTTACCTATGCCAATACCCGAGCCATTAATTGGAGATGCCATGAGAGCAGAGGGTAAACTACAGGATGACACCATTTTGGTTTTTGTTTATTTCAGACTTGCCTCAGCTTAAATCTGTTTAGATTAAACAGATTTTTCTTAGACTTCTTTCTTTGTGGGGAAGGATTATTTTTGGAGGTGGTGGGGAAAAGATTAGGGCAGGGTACCCTTAGCTTCCATAGGGTACAAAATAATGGGGTCCGTTTTTTCTTTCTTCCTTAATCTCTGAAGTCACAGATGGAATTACATACATGCATCAGCAACTGGTTTAGCTACTCATTCAAGCCTCTGATTTAGCTACTCATAAACTGCCAATTTTTTGCTTAACTAAAGATAGCTGATCTTTTTGGGGAGTCTGATCTGCTTCTTATGTAAGAAAATAATTTTTACATTCCAAATTGTTTGAATTAAACTGTTTGAATAAAGAACATACATGGAGTTTTCTCTCTGCTTTTAAATAATTTTGGCCTGTTCTTTATTGGTAACTTTATCCCATATTCAGCAAATGCTTGTCGAGAGTATAGTACATGCCAGGCCCTGTACTAAGTAAATGTGCATACAATATATAAATTTTGGTGACCTGCTATTCTTGAGACCAAAGGGAATACAAGGATAAACAGGAGTCCCCTTCAAGTAACTGATACTCCTAGTAGAAGTGATGGGACACCAGAACTATTTATAGATGTCAAGTTAAACTCCCTCCCATTTCCTCCTCTTCTTTGGGCTCATTTTCTTGGCATCCTCCTCTTTTCCTTCTCCTTTTTATTTGAATGATGAAACTAAGAAAGTAGATTTCCATGGAAGAGGCCAGCTAAGGAGGTGATGGTGCCACACATCATCCTGATATCAGTAAAAGAAGAAAAAGTTTAGAAGGGGTGAATTAGGCAGACACTGCAGGATATTTTGTAGGTGTATAGTGGATTGCCATTTACTTTCAGACTCTTGGACTAGATGAGCAAAGATTTTTAAATCACCAGGCTGAAAGTAATGGGGTCCCCAGAGCATTCATGGGCTTAGGCTACCCTTTAAGCAGTTACTAGTTTAAAAGCACCTTTAATAACACTGACATCGTCGTCATCAAATTGCCAGCCAACAAGCCTAGCTTCTTGGAGAAAAGTTAATTTGGATAGCACATGGCTAAGTTTTCTGACTAATGATGCATCAGGTAAAAGGCTTTTAGTACTGAAGTCAAAAAACACCAGTTGCTTAAGATTCTCAAATACACTCATGAAGGCAAGCCATCCATCACTGCTCACACAATTTCCTGCCAAATCCAGCTGTTGGAGGTTTTTCAGAGGGTTCATTTCAAAAAATGCACCTGAATAAAAAGATAGAAATAAGTATGTTAGCTGGAAGCAAAACAACTTTTTTTTTTTTAAGAGACCATGTTTGGACTAGTGCTTTGCTTAAGAAAGAAATCAGAATTCTCTGTAGTTAGAGCAGTGATTGTGAACCTGGTCCTTTATATTTACAAATTATATTTTTCCTAAAATGTAAGGGAATCTGATAAATATTTATTAGTATAGCAAACCAATATAAATGAATTATATATTTTCCCTTTTCCTGACTCTTCCAGGAAATGGAAAATTGCATAAAAATTGAGGTATGAGAGATGCAATTAGAATATTCAGTACCTGTTTTCAAAACTGGAGTCGGACTTCGACAATATTAGGTCACTTCCTCTTCTGAAGAAGCAAACACTACCTAACTATTGTTCCTTTGGGTGTGGAATATTCCTAACTGTGAACTTGAGTAAGTAAGTTCCTTCAGAATCTCAAGATTTGGAGCTTTGGGCTTATTTTTAACCCTCCCTAGACTCTTCAGGAACTTCCTCTTTTCCTTACAGAATAGGGCACTCTACCTCCTACAAAGGGAACATAAACATCCTAGCCATTTCCATGAAATCAAAGATAACACCCTAAGGAATGGAGGAGTAAAGAAAATAGGTTTCTGGGTCTGAAAGACTGCACAGAGCAAAGCCACCCCAACTGCCTGGACTGCCCACTTCTGAGTATTATAGGAGAGGGGAATAAAGCTCTGTGTTCTGTAAGCCAAGGTGTGGTTGGGTCTTCTGTTACACCAGCTTAGCCTGTGCCCAGCCTAGCTCATACATAGGGCCTCACTTTCTCCTCTCTTTCTCCTTCCCATAATGAGCCCTTCTCTCTTCCTTATGGGTAACTTTCTTCCTGCTCTCTCTTATCCATCATGTTCAAGTCCTTTCTGCCTCTGCCCTCTTTCCCATATGCTTCCCAGCATGGCATGTGGTCAGTCAAAATACTGGTTGCCAATTAGCATGTCTGTATATAAGGCTCTTTCCCCAAAGAGCAACTTCATTTCTCCTTCCCAACTAGTAGAACAGATTTCACCACCTAAAAGGAACTTTAACAGAGAAGAATTTCAAGCCCATTCCATCCTCAGAGGGTAAGCTCTTTATACAGACTGTCTGCCAAGCTTAAAGAATAAGAGAGTTTCTTGCATAATTACTAGAATGTGGGCAAGCACAAGAACCAAGAACAAGCAATATAATCCATAATCAAGGGCATGCATTTTGTTCATTTAATCTGCAGAGGAGCAGACTACTGAGAGAAGAGGAATCTGTGACATTTAGAGCTGTAGGCTGTACGTGGGCTGTGGAGAACACAAGTGGCTCGGTCCAAATTTCAGGCAGAATCTCAAATCCTCTGGGTAGAAGGATTCTGATCCTTGAAGGTTCCTACATCCTAAACAAAACTCAGGTGTGGCCAGAGACCACCCTGTAGTTCCCCTGACCTAGAGCTCTTACCATTTATTCATTCAGCAAACATTTTTGAGTGCCTACTGTGTACCCCGGGTTGTGCTAGGGTGCTGGAGATATGTAAAAGGACATACATGGTCTCTGACTCATTGGGCTTATAATATAGTGCGAAAACATACATTATAAAGTAATTGCTGGCACAGCATTGTAAAGCAACTATACTTCAATAAAAATAAATTAAAAAAATAATTAGATGGGTGTTAGGTGCTGTGGGTAGGTCAGGGTGCCCTGGGAGCACACAAAGGCAATAGGTTTTGCAACTTCACTTTGTTTCCAGAGCAGTGGCAATTGGGCTTACATGCTTCAGGAGTAAGGATCCTTCTCAGGTAGTATTGAATTGCCTCCAAGGAAAGGCCCCACAAAGGAAGAGTCTATTTTTCTTTCCTCATCACCCACAGTGAACCTAACCCCCTCCCTCAGGTGCACAGAGCTTCCTATCAACTTGTGCCTCACTCTAAAATGTGAAGAGAACAGTATAGGAATACCAGACAATTGAGAACAGCCGCCAACAAGGAAGGCTGTTCCTTTGACTAAAAGCCAAACAAAAATGAGGCAACATAGGGAACAGGAAAAACGAACTCCAAAAACCTAGTTTTTTTCACAGACCCTAAAAAGTTACTGCGTCTAACACAACAAAAATAAGATGCTATTTTTTTTTTAAAGAATACAATTAGAAAACAAGAAAGAGCACTTGGAAAATTATCAGGATCCATGTGGCAGAATGATTTGGCCCAGGATTTACCACTGAGCTAGAACATGAGTACGGTCTGTGGTGGTTTTTTTTCGTTTGTTTGTTTTGAGAACAGACTGGATAATGGAGTTCAGATGAGATGGCTGTCTTTTTGAGAACATGCTGGATAAGAGAGTTCAGCCTCAAACATTTAAATCAAACTACGTCATCTAAAAAAGAGTTAAGTTAGAACAGGTGAAATAGATCCCTGAGCTAGCGATGATTTCTTTCTGATAGTCCCAGATTGCTGATGGGCTAGAAACAAAATTTGGGGAGTCAGAATTTTTAAATGGCACTTAAAGCTTTAAGATTAAATGTAATCTCTAAGGAAGAAGAGCAGAGCACCTAGGACCAAGTTTTAAGAGAAATTTGGAGCATTTAATATCTCTGTACAAGAATTGCCATTGCAAAGGAGACTGAGAAGTAACCAAGGTAGCATGGAAGTCAAGAGAACATTTCGAAAAGGAGGGGGAGTGCTCAGTGTCAACTTCTACACAGGTAAGTGAAACACTTTGGAAATTTTCCATTGAATTAAGACACATGCAGGTGTGTAGAGAATCAGCTGGAATGAGTAGGAAGCACAGGATGACCAGGAAGTGGAGATGTACTGAGGGTACATAAATTTTTGCCTCGAAGGGAAAGACAGGGGTTGATAGATAGCCATAGTAGGAAGATAGGAGTCAGGAAGAGTTTTATTTAAAATGAGAGAGATTTGAGCATCTTTAAAAACTGATAGATAATGAAAAAAAAAACTGATAGGAAAGAGTCGGTAAAGAGGGGCATAATTGGTGAAATGATGTCCTTGAACAGGAATGAGGGCAGGGCTGGGATCTGAAGCACAGCTAGAGCAGAGAGACTGCCCTTAGATAGGAGGGGAGAGACGTACTATAATGTAACAGGAGAAGGAGAGAAAGGGAAAAAAGAATCACATCCACTGTGAAATAGTGGAAGACTGGTGGATTAAGGAGAATAAAGTTTGAAATTGTTTATTTAGAGAGTGCTGCATACAGAGGCACAGTAAGATTGCCAGGAAATGTTGAGAGATTGTGTTTATTGTTTTAATAGACCTCATGTATTCAGAATTGGATAGGTCACTAATTTCACCTGTTCACTCATGAATCTATCACTTGGCCTGAGAATAAGAACATGGGTAAAAACTAGGATCTACTATGTGGTATCCCCCTATTGTACACATCTGCCACCTTCTGACCCAAAGAAACTACTATTCTGATGTAGAGTTTATCATTCTTTTGTATTTTTTAAAATGTGGTTTTGACAAGCACTCTATGTCTAAAAAATACATTGCTTAGGATATACTTTTATGGACTTTTGGGGGAGATATAATACACATACCATAAAATTCACCCTTATAAAGTGTAACTATAGTGGGTTTTAGTATATTCACAATGTTGTACACTACTATTTAATTCCAGGACATTTTAATCATCCCCAAGAATAAACTCCACAGTTACTAGCATTCATTCCCACCCTACCCCTGACATTGGCAACCATTAATCTACTTTCTGTTACTATAGATTTGCTATTTTGGACATTTCATATAAATGGAGTCATACCATAATGTGGTCTTTTGTGACTGGTTTCTTTCACTTAGTATGATATTTTCAAGGTTCATCCATGTTATAGTGTATTCTAATACTTCATTCTTTTTATGGCTGAATAATACTCTATTATATGGATATATCACATTTTGTTTATCCATTCAGTAGTGATGGACATTTGGGTTGTTTCCACTTTGGAGCTATTAAACATGCTATGAACATTGCTGTACAAGTTTTTTTATGGACATATATTTTCATTTTCTCTTGGGTACCTCAGGGTGGAATTGGTAAATTTATGTTTAACCTTTTGAAGAGGTGCCAGAATGTTTTCTTATTCTAAAATTGAATGTTTCCAATTTCTCTATGTCCTTGTCAACACTTATTATTACCTGTTTTTATTATAACCGTCCTAGTGGGTGGCAAGAGGCATTTCACTGTGGCTTTGATTTGCATTTCCCTGATGGCTAATGATGTTGAGCATCTTTTATGATGCTTATTAGCCATTTATGTATCTTCTTTGGAGAAATGCCTATTCAGATCCTTTGCCTTTTCTAAACGTTGAGTTGTCTTGTTATCAATGAGTTGTAAGAGTTCTTTATATATTCTAGATAGTAGTCCCTTATCAGATATGTGATATGAGTAAAACCACTACAAACATACATGTGCTTATGTCTCCATTTTGATTAATGAAATTATTTATGTTGCTCTGTTTTTTCTTGATCAGTCTTGCTTAATTTTTATCTATCTTGTTACTCTTTTTAAAGAACCAACTTTAAGCTTTACTAATCTTTTTTTAATTGTATTTTTTTCTATTTCATTGATTTATACTCTTATGTTTATTGTATTGGGGTTTACTCTGTTTTTCTGGCTTCTTAAATTAGAAACTTACTAATTTTCCAGCCTTTTCTAATATAAGTATTTAAGGCGATGAGAATTTTATTCAAGCCCTGCTTTTGCTGCATACCACAAGTTTCGTTGTATAATGCTTTCTTACCATTTGCTCTAAATATTTTTGTTGAAACTTGTCACTATAAACTTGTAGTGTACCTATCTGCCAAATTGTGTGATTTTCCCCAGTAACCTGAGTGTAGGTACAGAAAAAGTGGAAAATTAAGGACAATCCAGGTTTTCAGTTTTGCCAGCAAATACACTGTATCTAATTTCATACCTTTCGGCCACATCTCATTTTCTCCCTGCATCTCATTAAGTAGTCTTTATTTAGAGACTCCACCTCTCATTATACTTTCTTCATTTCACTATTGCATCTATCACACACAGCGATCACTAACTGTCATTGCCTACACTGACTTGTAATACTGTGGGCCATGAGAGTTTCAGCTATTGTGACAAGAATGTTTGCAGGATGAAGGGTGGAATTTAAACTAGGTAGGAAGGGAAGTCGAGATAGACAGGGGCTATTCAGTAAGTAGATAGTAGTGAACTCAACAGGCTGGAAGTCCCAATGAAGTAAAATGAACTGGTGATGAGTCATTGAGTAACCAGGATGGAAATTTAGAAGGTTGTTGTTTGAGAATGGATTATCTGAATTTAATATCTCAGAGGTAGAACAATTTTAAGTGGAATTATCATAATCTGATAATTCCATGCTCACAGATGAGTGAAGGAGAATGGAAGAGAAGGAACAAAGAGAAGGTTCCTGAGTGTTGCCTGAGTAGTTTTACAAAAGGAGTGAAGTCTTCTAGGTGGATGACCAGAGTTAGAGGGTGAGGAATTCTGTAAGACAGTTGCCAAAGGCTTCAGTGAATAAGAAAAGATGACAAGAAGTTCAGAATTCATAGCAATAACAAAGGACAAACCATAGTCCAGTTAAATGGCCTAAGCTTCATGGGAGTAGGAATCCTTAATGAGGTTGGAGAAGGAGTGGACTACAAGGGCAGAATGAGAATCAAGGAGAACCTGACCTTGCCTTTGATCTCTGAGAGGCATAAAAGTCAAGAAAATAAAAAGTGACTAAAGAGAGATGTAGGGGAGAACCAGGTTTCAGTTAGGACCAGGAGGTGTCTAAAACCTTTGGTAAAAAGGTACTTTTCTGAAAATACTCCCTGTGTCTCCAGTGCATCTCCCCTGCCCTGTATCTCATTAAATACTTCCTATGACATATTTCCTCCTTACTTCTTCCTATGTAGCCCTTATTTCATTAGACTCCCCATCTCTTATTACCAGTCTGCATTTTCTTATCCCATCTCAAGGCATATTGCATCTCATCCATCACATATACCATCACTAAATGGGATGGGAATCCCAAAGCCAGGTCTGATCCAGGAGAGGTGTTATGGACCAGAGCCAGGAAACTTACGCTAGAGGCTTGAACAGTTGGTTGGTTCAGATATAGTAAAGAGGTTGTGAACTCATACAAGTGTATTTTAGAATTTTTGGTTGATTTTATATATAAGAAAATAGCATTTACTATAATTGGGTTTCTGAGAACCCAAGCTAGCCTATATTTCATGTCAAATTGCGGAAGTGCTGTAAGTTAATTTGTTCATTCATACAACAAATACTTATTGAGTTTGGGATATATACTCAATACCAAGTCTAATGGCCTGGGCCTGTTCCCAAAGACCTCACAGTTTAGTGGGGCAGAAAGACATATGAATACATTCTCTAAATTCAAATGGTAAGTGCTCTAATAAAAATAAATTGCTGTGTGTAATAATGAAAACCACTGTTTTTTAAAACCTGAATTGAATATAAGAACATTGGAAGACTGACATGTGTACTAAAGCTGAACATATTCTAACGTATAATCTTTACCTGTAATCCAAACCCACTCCTACATAGATACCCAGCAGAAATGTGGCCATTTGTTCACCAAAAGATATATACAAAGTAGTTCATAGCAGCACTATTCACAATATTCAAAAACTAAAAATTACTCAAATTATCAACAGCTGAATGGGAAAATCAGTTGAGGTATGTTCACACAATAGAAAATTTTACAACAATGAGAATGAATGAACCATGACTACACATAATAATGTGGATGAATTTCACACACATGATGTTCAACCAAAGAAAACACAAAAGAATACATACTACATGATTCCATGTATATAAAATTCAAAAACAGTCAAGACCAATCTATGATGTTAGAAGTCTGGATAGCAGTTACCCTTGGGAGAAGGGAGCTATAAAGCTGACAATCTTCTGTTTCTTGATCTGGGTACTAGTTACATGGGTATATGAACCTTATGAAAATTCCTTGTACTTTCTACTTGGGATTTGTACACTTTTCTGTGGGTATGTTATACTTCAATTAAAAAGTACAAAAACAAAATGAACCCTAATTCTGGCTTCATCTGCCTTTTAACATGATTCATATTATGGAGGAAATAAATCTATTCTTCTCTTTGATGTTTATAGAGCCCAGTGGTGGAGAGGTAGAGGAAAGACCTGGAACTGAAGACTGTTGTTTATAGAGCACATTAATATGTCTTTGGCTATGTGAAGGAAGGTCCTGAACCGAGCTTGGGCTTAGGGTGCTAGATATAATTGAATTACTTTTCATAATAACATGGAGGGATTTTTTGTTTGTTTGTTTTGGAATTGCTGGGGTCTGTAAGAGATGGTGATGGAGGAAGACAGGGCAGTTGACAGGCAACTAGAGCCTAAATTGGCAGAAATGTTTTTGCATTTCATTGGGAATGGGGAAGTGCCAGTATTAAATTTAATCTGCTGTTTAGAACTATCATGTAATCCCACCCTTCCCAATTACTTGTCAGCATTCAGTAAATCTGCTACATCTATAATTATACTGGGGCCTTCCAGTAGAAATTAAGGATAAGTGACTGTTCTACCCATCTGAGTCACTTGGAGCAGCGGTCACCAACCTTTATGGCATCAGGGACTGGTTTTGTGGAAGACAATTTTTCCATGGACAGGGGAGTGGGTGTGGGTTGGTGGGTGGAGATGGCTCAGGCGGTAATGGGGAGCGGTGGATGAAGCTTTGCTCACTGGCCCACTCCTCACCTCCTGCTGTGCAGCTCAGTTCCTAACAGGCCGAGTCCAGTACTGGTCTGCAGGCCCGGGGGTTGGGGACCCCTGACTTGGAGGATAGGGAAAAAAATCACTGCAGGAAGCAAGATTACACAGATCTAGAGTCACACAAGAGCAGAAATGCAGAGCCAGAAATGACCATGGAAACAGAAGCTCTGGATCCAGGATATGGATTAGAGCAGTGGGGTTTTTTTTAATAACCATTTTAAAAATTGAAGTATAGTTAATTTACAATGTTGTGTTAGTTTCAGGTGTACACCAAAGTGATTGTTCTATATATATATATATGTATGTATATTTTTTCTTTTTCAGATTATTTTCCATTATACGTTATTACAAGATATTGAATATAGTTCCCTGTGTTGTACAGTAGGTCCTTCTTGCCCATCTATTTTATGTATAGTAGTGTGTATATGTTAATCCCAAATTCTCCCCCTGCCCCCACTGTCCCCTTTGGTAAGCATAAGATTGTTTTCTATGTCTGTGAGTCTATTTCTGTTCTGTAAATAAGTATTTGCATCATTTTTTTAGATTCCACATATAAGTGATATCATATGATATTTGTCTTTCTCTGACTTACTTAACATGATCATCTCTAGATCCATCCATGTTGCTGCAAATGGCATTATTTCATGCTTTTTATGGCTAAGTAATATTCCATTGTATATACGCACCACATCTTCTTTATGCATTCATCTGTCAATGAACATTTAGGTTGCTTCCATGTCTCAGCTCTTGTAGATAGTGCTATGAACACTGGGGTGCATGTATCTTTTTGAATTAGAGTTTTCTCAGGATATATGCCCAGGACTAGGATTGCTGGATCATATGGTAACTCTATTTTTAGTTTTTAAAGGAACTTCCATACCATTTTCCATAGTGGCTGCACCAACTTACATTCCTACCAACAGTGAAACAGGATTCCTTTTTTGGATAAGTGTTTTTTTTTAAGCTTCAGGGTATCCCCTCCTTTAGGGGAACATGAGATGAATTTAATGGATTGCAATCAGCATTTGTTTTAAGTGAAATTGGATAGATAGTAAGAATAGAAAATAACAGAGTGTATCACACATAGCAAAAGATAATTACTTTCGGGCTTCCCTGGTGGCGCAGTGGTTGAGAGTCCACCTGCCGATGCAGGGGACATGGGTTCGTGCCCCGGTCTGGGAAGATCCCACATGCCACGGAGCAGCTGGGCCCATGAGCCATGGCCGCTGAGCCTGCGCGTCTGGAGCCTGTGCTCCGCAACGGGAGAGGCCACAACAGTGAGAGGCCCGCGTACCACAAAAAAAAAAAAATAAATAATAATAATTACTTTCTGTGAAACTTTAAAAATGTATGTGTACATGTGTATTGGATCATGAGATAAAAGGTATTTTAAAAATGTGGGTCCTAGTCAAAAAAAGTTCAAAAGACTCAGGACAAGAGGCTTAAAACAACCAACTAGGTTATGTGTAGGGTGCAGAAGAGGGAGCATAAGGAGACTGTTTCACCAAGAAGGAGATATGTCAGCTAGGTCTTAAAGGACTATAGGAGGAGGTGAAGGACTTCCTAGAGGAAGTGCATATACAAAGGCATTTCTGGGGACTAGCAAGCGTTCCATGACAATGGAACCTCACATAGGTGGGGAGGCATGCAGAAGATGAAGGTGGAGAGGAAGGTGTATTGAGACTCTGTTATAAAGGGTTTTATACATCAAAAGCGAGCAGGTTATATTTTATTTTGCAGGCTGAGGAAGATCTTTTTTAAAGGAAAATGACCCTAGCATCTGGTTCCCCTTGAAGGCCCCCAGAGGATAATGATCATAGTACCATTTATTGAGCATATACAGTGGGTCAATGTTGAACTTACTTAATATGCATTAGCTCAATTATGGATTAGCACAATAACCTCTCATATGGTAGACATCATAATTTTCCCCATTTGACAGATGAGCAAACTGAGGCTCAGAGACTTCACGTTGCTGCAGACCATACATCTATCAAGTGGAAGGGATGGGGAGGTCTGTCTGACTCCAAAACAAATGCACCTAACCACTTCATAATGATGGAGCCTCTAGAGGGGACTGACAGATAGCAGTCTCATCACCTGGCTAGAGACCAAAGGCAGAGAACGCTTGGCTTTCACTCTTCAGCTTATGCCTCAAGCCCAAGCAGACTGCTTTTTATACCTCTGGGAGGTGGAGGAAATGGCTGGAGGGGAGCCATGCCAGCACCTACACTCTCTCCCTCCTTTCACCAACTCTTCTGCCTCTAACCCTCTCCCTGCTTCAGTATGACAACTTTCTGATGTCCCTATTTCTTTATAAAACAGGAATAATAACGTTAGGTTTTATTAGACATATAATGATAATTCCACAAAGTCTTTTTAAAAACACTGAGAATAAATTAGCGACTACTATTGAGTTTTCATTTAGTCATTTTTTTCACTTGCATTTTGAGGTACGTCATAACAGCTAAATTTCCAAGAGTCAGCTGTCTTCTGTTATGTTTAAATTTCTCATTTACATATGGAGGCGATTAGGCACTAGGCTATTAAAGTAAAATCGCAAATTTCTGCCTAGCTTAGTTCTCAATAAACACACCATCTCCTTCTCTGGTCTCGATGGCCAGCCTCAGAAGTGGGCAAATTAAGCAACTACCTACTTAAAGATTTGAAAGATGGTAAAAGGTCTGTACCTAAAAATGCCTCCCCCACCTGTAATTCTAATTCTACACACTCCCCAACAGCCTCCTTGAAGAAAAAACATATTCTTTCCAACTTGCTTTAGGTATGAGGTTACCTGAGAGGATTATTTATTAGCTAACTAATTAGTCTGTCACAGAAGCCACCTGCTTCCAACATCAACCGGAATGGCAGGGAAGCCTGAAAGAATGACAGCCAAGATGATATAATTTGGTGGGTTAAGGAAAGTGAGTGGGTAGAGAAGATGGAAGTGGACTTAGAAATTACGGGAAGGAAAGATCCATAACTTGGAGCATCACTAAGAAAGGCAAAACATTTGGGCAGGCCTCTCCAGGAGACTCTGCAAGACCAGCAGCCATGTGGCTGACAGGGTCTTGGTGCTCCAGCCAGGTGTCAGGCCTGTGCCTCTGAGGTGGGAGATCTGAGTTCAGGACATTCATCCACCAGAGACATCCCAGCTCCATGTAATATCAAATGGCAAAAGCTCTCCAAGAGATCTCCATCTCAATGCTAAGACCCAGCTCCACTCAACAACCAGCAAGCTACAGTGATGTACGCCCCATGCCAAACAATTAGAAAGACAGGAACACAACCCCACCCATTAGCAGAGAGGCTGCCTAAAATCATAATAAGGTCACAGACACCCCAAAATACACCTGAAGACACGGTCCTGCCCACCAGAAAGACAAGACCCAGCCTCATCCACCAGAACACAGGCACCAGTCCCCTACACCAGGAAGCCTACACAACCCACTGAACCAACCTTAGCCACTGGGGGCAGACACCAAAAACAACAGGAACTATGTACCTGCAGCCTGTGGAAAGGAGACCTCCAAAACAGTAAAGCAAAATGAGAAGACACAGAAACACACAGCAGATGAAGGAGCAAGGTAAAAACCCACCAGACCAAAAAAAATGAAGAGGAAATAGGCAGTCTACCTGAAGAAATTCAGAGTAATGATACTAAAGATGATCCAAAATCTTGGAAACAGAATGCAGGAAACACAGGAAACGTTTAACAAGGATCTAGAAGAACTAAAGAGCAACAAACAATGATGAACAACACAATCAATGAAATTAAACATTCTTTAGAAGGAATCAATAGCAGAATAACTGAGGCAGAAGAATGGATAAGTGACCTGGAAGATAAAATAGTGGAAATAACTACTGCAGAGCAGAATAAAGAAGAATGAAAAGAATTGAGTACAGTCTTAGAGACTTCTGGGACAACATTAAATGCACCAACATTCGAATTATAGGGGTCCCAGAAGAAGAAGAGAAAAAGAAAGGTACTGAGAAAATATTTGAAGAGATTATAGTTGAAAACTTCCCTAATATGGGAAAGGAAATAATCAAGTCCAGGAAGCGCAGAGAGTCCCATACAGGATAAATCCAAGGAGAAACACACCAATACACATATTAATCAAATTATCAAAAATTAAATACAAAAAAATATTAAGAGCAGCAAGGGAAAAACAACAAATAACATACAAGGGAATCCCCATAAGATTAACAGCTGATCTTTCAGCAGAAGCTCTGCAAGCCAGAAGGGAGTGGCAAGACATATTTAAAGTGACAAAAGAGAAAAATCTACAACCAAGATTACCCAGCAAGCATTTCATTCAGATTTGATGGAGAAGCTAAAACCTTTACAGACAAGCAAAAGCTAAGAGAATTCACCACCACCAAACCAGCTTTACAACAAATGCTAAAGGAACGTCTCTAGTCAGGAAACACAAGAGAAGGAAAAGACCTACAATAACAAACCCAAAACAATTAAGAAAATGGTAATGGGAGCATACATATTGATAATTACCTTAAATGTAAATGGATTAAATGCTCCCATCAAAAGACATAGACTAACTGAATGGATACAAAAACAAGACCCAAATATACGCTGTCTACAAGAGACCCACTTCAGACCTCTGGACACATACAGACTGAAAGTGAAGGGATGGAAAAAGATATTCCATGCAAAGGGAAGTCAAAAGAAAGCTGGAGGGCCTCCCTGGTGGCGCAGTGGTTAAGAGTCCGCCTGCCGATGCAGGGGATACGGGTTCGTGCCCCGGTCTGGGAGGATCCCATATGCCGCGGAGCGGCTGGGCCCGTGAGCCATGGCCGCTGGGCCTGCGCACCCGGAGCCTGTGCTCCGCAACGGGAGAGGCCACAACAGTGAGAGGCCCACATACGGCAAAAAGAAAAAAAAAAAAAAAAAAAAGAAAGAAAGCTGGAGTAGCAAGTCTCATATCAGACAAGATACACTTCAAAATAAAGACTATTACAAGAGACAAAGAAGGACACTACATAATGATCAAGGGATCAATCCAAGAAGAAGATATAACAATTGTAAATATTTATGCACCCAACATAGGAGCACCTCAATACATAAGGCAAAAGCTAACAGCCATAAAAGGGGAAAACAGGGCCTCCCTGGTGGCGCAGTGGTTAAGAGTCCGCCTGCCGATGCAGGGGATACGGGTTCGTGCCCCGGTCTGGGAGGATCCCACATGCCGCGGAGCGGCTGGGCCCGTGAGCCATGGCCGCTGGGCCTGCGCATCCGGAGCCTGTGCTCCGCAACGGGAGAGGCCACAACAGTGAGAGGCCCGCATACCGCAAAAAGAAAAAAAAAAAAAAAAAAGGGGAAAACAACAGTAACACAATCATAGTAGGGGACTTTAACACCCCACTTTCACCAATGGACAGATCATCCAAAATGAAAATAAATAAGGAAACACAAGCTTTAAATGATACAGTAAATAAGATGGACTTCATTGATATTTATAGGACATTCCATCCAAAAACAACAGAATACACTTTCTTCTCAAGTACTCATGGAACATTCTCCAGGATAGATCATATCTTGGGTCACAAGTCAACCTTTGGTAAATTTAAGAAAGTTGAAATTGTATCAAGTATCTTTTCCAACCACAATGCTATTAGACTAGATATCAATTACTGGAAAAACATCTATAAAAAATACAAACGTGAAGGCTAAATAATACACTGCTTAATAACCAAGAGATCACTGAAGAAATCAAAGAGGAAATCAAAAAATAACTAGAGACAAATGGCAATGAAAACACGACAACCCAAAACCTATGGGATGCAGCAAAAGCAGTTCTAAGAGGAAAGTTTATAGCAATACAATCCTACTTCAGGAAACAAAAACATCTCAAATAAAAAACCTAACCATGGGCCTCCCTGGTGGCGCAGTGGTTGAGAGTCCGCCTGCCGATGCAGGGGATACGGGTTCGTGCCCCGGTCTGGGAGGATCCCATATGCCGCGGAGCGGCTGGGCCCGTGAGCCATGGCTGCTGGGCCTGCGCATCCGGAGCCTGTGCTCCGCAACGGGAGAGGCCACAACAGTGAGAGGCCCGCCTACCGCAAAAAGAAAAAAAAAAAAAAAAAAAAACCTAACCTTACAGCTAAAGCAATTAGAGAAAGAAGAACAAAGAAACACCCAAAGTTTGCAGAAAGAAATCATAAAGATCAGATCAGAAATAAATGAAAAAGAAATGAAGGAAATGATAGCAAAGATCAATAAACTAAAAGCTGGTTCTTTGAGAAGATAAACAAAATTGATAAACCATTAGCTAGACTCATCAAGAAAAAAAGGCAAAAGAAATCAATAGAATTAAAATGAAAAAGGAGAAGTAACAGCTGACACTGCAGAAATACAAAGGATCATGAGAGATTACTACAAGCAACTCTATGCCAATAAAGTGGACAACCTGGAAGAAATGGACAAATTCTTAGAAAAGCACAACTTTCTGAGACTGAACCAGGAAGAAATAGAAAATATAAACAGACCAATCACAAGTACTGACATTGAGACCGTGACTAAAAATCTTCCAACAAACAAAAGCCCGGACCAGATGGCTTCACAGGCGAATTCTATCAAACATTTAGAGAAGAGCTAACACCTATCTTTCTCAAACTCTTCCAAAGTATAGCAGAGGGAGGAACACTCCCAAACTCATTCTACGAGGCCACCATCACCCTGATACCAAAACCAGACAAAGATGTCACAAAGAAAGAAAACTACAGGCCAATATCACTGATGAACATAGATGTGAAAATCCTCAACAAAATGCTAACAGAGTCCAACAGCACATTAAAAGGATCATAAACCATGATCAAGTGGGGTTTATCCCAGGAATGCAAGGATTCTTCTATATACACACCAATCAGTGTGATAAACCATATTAACAACTTGAAAAAGAAAAACTATATGATCATCTCAATAGATGCAGAAAAAGCTTTCGACAAAATTCAACACCGATTTGTGATAAATACC
Source organism: Mesoplodon densirostris (assembly GCF_025265405.1). Taxonomy (NCBI): domain Eukaryota; kingdom Metazoa; phylum Chordata; class Mammalia; order Artiodactyla; family Ziphiidae; genus Mesoplodon; species Mesoplodon densirostris. The sequence goes on from NC_082674.1 coordinate 26,004,982, forward strand.
CTCCAGAAAGTAGGCATAGAGGGAACTTACCTCAACATTTTAAAGGCCATATCTTGACAAACCCACAGCCAACATCGTTGTCAATGGTGAGAAACAAACCATTTCCTCTAAGATCAGGAGCAGGACAAGGTTGTCCACTCTCACCACTATTATTCAACACAGTTTTGGAAGTTTTAGACACAGCAATCAGAGAAGAAATACAAATAAAAGGAATCCAAATCAGAAAAGAAGAAGTAAAGGTGTAGATGACATACATAGAGAATCCTAAATATGCTACCAGAAAACTACTAGAGCTAATCAATGAATCTGGTAAAGTAGCAGGGTACAAAAGTAATGCACAGAAATCTCTTGCATTCCTATACACTAATGATGAAAAATCTGAAAGAAAAATTAAGGAAACACTCCCATTTACCACTACAACAAAAAGAATAAAATACCTAGGAATAAACCTACCTAAGGAGACAAAAGACCTGTATGCAGAAAACTATAAGACACTGATGAAAGAAATTAAAGATGATACAAACAGATGGAGAGATATACCATGTTCTTGGATTGGAAGAATCAACATTGTGAAAATGACTATACTACCCAAAGCAATCTACAGATTTAATGCAATACCTATCAAACTACCACTGGCATTTTTCACAGAACTAGGAAAAATAATTCATAATTTGTATGGAATCACAAAAGACCCCAAAGAGCGAAAGCAATCTTGAGAAAGAAAAATGGAGCTGGAGGAATCTGGCTCCCTGACTTCAGACTATACTACAAAGCTACAGTAATCAAGTCAGTATGATACTGGCACTGAAACAGAAATATAGATCAATGGAACAGGATAGAAAGCCCAGAGGTAAAGCCATGCACATATGGTCACCTTATTTTTGATAAAGGAGGCAAGAATATACAATGGAGAAAAGACAGCCTCTTCAATAAGTGGTGCTGGGAACACTGGACAGCTACATGTAAAAGAATGAAATTAGAACACTCCCTAACACCATACACAAATTCAAAATGGATTAAAGACCTAAATGTAAGGCCAGACACTATAAAACTCTTAGAGGAAAACATAGGCAGAACACTCTATGACATAAATCACAGCAAGATCCTTTTGGACCCACCTCCTAGAGAAATGGAAATAAAAACAAAATAAACAAATGGGACCTAATGAAACTTAAAAGCTTTTGTACAGCAAAGGAAACCATAAACAAGATGAAGAGACAACCCTCAGAATGGGAGAAAATATTTGCAAACGAAACAACAGACAAAGGATTAATCTCCAAAATTTACAAGCAGCTCATGCAGTTCAATATCAAAAAAACAACCCAATCCAAATATGGGCAGAGGACTTAAATAGACATTTCTCCAAAGAAGATATCCAGATTGCCAACAAACACATGAAAGGATGCTCAACATCACTAATCATTAGAGAAATGCAAATCAAAACTAAAATGAGATATAGTCTCACACGAGTCAGAATGGCCATCATCAAAATATCTACAAACAATAAATGCTGGAGAGGGTGTGGAGAAAAGGGAACCCTCTTGCACTGTGGGTGCGAATGTAAATCGATACAGCCACTATGGAGAACAGTATGGAGTTTTCTTTAAAAATTAAAAATAGAGCTACCATACGACCGCAGTCCCACTACTAGGCATACCCCGGTGGGATAGGGAGGATGGGAGGGAGACACAAGAGGGAGGAGATATGTGGATATATGTATATGTATAGCTGATTCACTTTCTTATACAGCAGAAACTAACACACCATTGTAAAGTAATTATACTCCAATAAAGATGTTAAAAAAAAAAAAAAACCTTTGGGCAGCATAAGGACTTAAAGACATACGCATCTGTAAGAGAGAACGTTTTTAAAAGAGGGGAGTTAGTCTTTAATGGGTAGAGTTTCAGCCAGTGAGAATGAAAAAGTTCTGGAGATGGATGGTGATGGTGGTAGCATAAGAATGTGAATGCCGCAAAACTGTAGAGTTAAAAATGGTTAAAATGGTAAGTTTTATGATATATATACTACGAATTTATTCTAGACAATCCATGAGGGAAATGAAGGCAGTCAAGGCTGTTTTCACTAGTCCTTTGCCTCAGGTAATATGGTGGTCAGTCTTCAAGTTGGCTCCAATGATTCTCATCTAGTATTCACTCCTCTGTGTTGTCCCCTCCCACAGTGGATTGGGCTGACCTGGGTAACCCATAGGACAGAGCAGAGGTGACCAGAAATGGTCTTCCAAGGCTAGGTCATAAAAGTTATTGCAACTTCTAATTGGTTCTCCCTTGGATTTCTTGCTCTGGAGGAAGTGAGCTGCCATGTTGTGAGGACATGCAAGCAGTCTATGGAGAGGTCCAGGCATGAGAAACTAAGCCCTCCAGCCAACAGCCAGCATTAACCTGCCAACCAAGTGAGGAACCACCTTGGAAAAAGGTCTCCAGCAGCCCCAGTCATGACAGAGCCTAAGCCAGAACCACCCAGCTAAGCTGCTTCCAAATTCCTGACACACCGAAAAGTGAGATAATGTTTATAGTTGTTTTAAGCCACTAAGTTTTGGGGTAATCTTACACAGACATTGATAACTAATACAGAGAGCATGCATACCCTTCATCAACTGCCTGAAACTATCATTGTCTTCAGTCATTTATGTATCTCTGTTTGTTCCTGGATTATATCACAGCTACTTAAAGATATTCCTTGACCCCATTTACGTAAAGTTGCACTTACCTTTACATGTTTTGAATACCCAACAAGTGACGTAAAAATATTTCCCAAGATTGGAAGGGCATTGCTGAATTTCAGACAGTTAGGGCTAGAAGAGCAATTCCTAACACAATACACCTTGTCAGATAACGTGAATGTTTTTCCTTTTAACACTGTTAGGTGAAATGCTTAAAAACCTGAAGGCAGGCCAGTGTTTTCAATCATTTTACTCCTTAACATGTATGAACCCTCTTTCAATATATTTATATAAAAAAGAGGAGGCAAATAAATAAATAAAGATGCTAACTAACTAAATAGAGCAAACTAACTGAAGAACTTTGTGAGGGCTAACTTCTTTTCTCTTGGCTCCGTGCGTATACCTACCTAGAATTCTAATCTCTGCATCTGTGAGTCTCCAGTTTCTCAGCCCAAGCTTGATGAGCTGTGGGGCCCCCTTCAGTTGCTCCAGCAGCCTGGCCAAGCTGACTCGTTCATCACTGCACCAGGGCAGCATCAGCACGTTTAGCTGTTCCAAGATGTGCAGCCTGTCAACTTGAAGAACCAGAGAGCAATTCAGGAATTGGATCCATCTCAAAATTGATGTGGGAGAAGGAATGATTTTTATCTCTGCAGCCTGCTTAATGTGCAATAAGGATCTACTTGGGTTTTTTGTTAATATTTTTACGGGAAGTGTTCAAGAATATACAAACATACAGAACAGTATAATGAAATTATATGTACTAATAAGCCAACTTTCAACAAATCCTGAATCATGGACACCCTTGCTTCATCGTCATCAAATTCCTTCCCTTCTATATTATTTTGAAGCAAATCTCAAGACAGTTAAGTATCAGGTTTTTTAATTCTAACATAATCACAGTAGCATTATTACACCTTAAAAATCTTATCACTGGGACTTCCCTTGGTGGCGCAGTGATTAAGAATCCTCCTGCCAGTGCAGGGGACGCGGGTTCAAGCCCTGGTCCTGGAAGATCCCACATGCCACAGAGCAGCTGGGCCCATGCTCCACAACTACTGAGCCTGTGCTCTAGAGCCCGTGAGCCACAACTGCTGAGCTCACGTGCCACAACTACTGAAGCCTGTGCTCCACAACAAGAAAAGCCACTGCAATGAGAAGCCCACACACCACAACGAAGCGTGGCCCCCACTCGCTGCAGCTAGAGAAAGCCCACGCACAACAATGAAGACCCAACGCAGCCAAAAATTAATAAATTAATTTTAAAAAAATCTTATCACTAACTTAAGCAGATTTGTCTTGAATATCACTTACTCTCAGACACTAGCTCACTAGAAGGAGAAAAGCAGGTGGGAGTCTCAGGTGCAGTGAGTATGGGAAAACTGGTAACTCAAAAACCATGGGCCTGTATTCCTCAAGGACAGTTTAAGGAAGGGCTAAATGACTTACTTAAGGTCCATCTAGTAAGGCATATGTAGATAAAAGACTATTTGAGTATCTGATAATGATGACTATTTGAGTATTTGATTTTGGCTAAGTTGTCAATTGTTGTTTTTTTTTTTTTTTGGCCACACAACGCTGTATGTAGGATCTTAGTTCCCTGACCAGGAATTGAACCTGCACCGCCCCCTGCAGTGGAAGTGCAGAGTCTTAGCCACTGTACTACCAGGGAAGTCCCTAAATTGTCATTCTTACTTAGTTCATGAAGAGCTTCATTTCCATCCTTTTCCAGATGATTTTCAGATAAATCAAGAATGCTCAGTTTGGCCAAGTTGTGAAGATTCTGAGCTGCAAAAAAAATTTTTTTAATCCAAAACAACAAGACTTTCAGGGAACTATAAATGCATTTTTAAAAATCCTTAGAAGAATTCTGAGTCCTTGTTTTCTTTGTTGATAGTATACAAACCATTATTTGACTTCATTAATTAATTTATTTCAAAAAGTATCTGGATAGGTTTAACCCCCAATTGCCACAACTATGACTGGTGCACGGATATTTCCTTGTTCTAAGTTCTGACTAAAAAATTCACAAAAAGCCTAAAGCATCCGGGAATATAGTTTTTATGTCACTTTAGTAAAGTCACTCCATTTCTCTAAGCCTCAGTGTCTTCATCTTTAGAATAAGGAAGGTGAACTAAATAATCTGTGAGGGTGCTTACAATTCTAAAATGCCCTATCATGAAGGAGAAACAAAGGAACAAAAACCAGATGAGATGAGCTGTTCTTTGTGTACTCAGTTTAGATGATTTTGTTAATGTCATAGTGGTGATACTAATAATAAAAACTTAGAAATTAAAAAAAGACAGATGAGGGGCTTCCTTGGTGGTGCAGTGGTTGAGAGTCCGCCTGCCGATGAAGGGGACATGGGTTCGTGCCCCAGTCCAGGAAGATCCCACATGCCGTGGAGCGACTAGGCCCGTGAGCCATGGCTGCTGAGCCTGCGTGTCCGGAGCCTGTGCTCCGCAGCGGGAGAGGCCACAACAGTGAGAGGCCCGTGTACGGCAAAAAAAAAAAAAAAAAAAAAGACATGAGAAAAATAGAAAACAAATAGCAAAATGACTGATGGAAATCTAGTCCTATAAATAATTACATTAAGTGTAAATGGATTAAACACTCCAGTTAAAGAGATTAATAAGACTAGATTTTTTTTTTAAAGCAAGACCCAACTCCGTCTACAAGACATGTATTTTAATGACAAAGACACAAATATACTGAGGTTAAAATTTGGAAAACTCTATTACATGTAAACATTAATCATAAAATGCCATCACTCTAGCTGATCACTGCTTAATTCTTTTCATTTCAGATATTTATCATGGTTGTTTAATCTAGTTGAAGTTTTTCCTATCAAGACTAATGAGAAAAATCTCCTTTAAAAAATAGTCAATTTTTTAATGAATATATACTCTTATTATAATATTAGCTATTATTATTTTTTATTTTATTTATTTATTATTTTGCAGTACGCGGGCCTCTCACCGCTGTGGCCTCTCCCTTTGCGGAGCACAGGCTCCAGACACCCAGGCTCAGCGGCCATGGCTCACGGGCCCCGCCGCTCCGTGGCATGTGGGATCTTCCCGGACCAGGGCATGAACCCATGTTCCCTGCACTGGCAGGAGGACTCTCAACCACTGTGCCACCAGGGAAGCCTGCTATTATTACTTTTAAGCAATCATATGACCCCTTTTCTTAGAATAAAATATCTTCTGGGATTTGGTTTAAAATAAAAAACCTGCAGAACTCCTCTTAAAAAGGGTACAGCTGCTATTTTCAGTTCTAAACCTTTCTCTCTGCAGGGCAAGTAGAGAAGTAAAGGAGTATGCTCATCATTCTCATGCTTTCCGTTGTTTATCTGGCCTTTTCTAATCCTGGGTTTCTCTAGCTTTTGATTTATGTTGGCATATAAATAGTTTCCTTAGGAAACTTTACAGACCCCTAGCAGTTGTGTATTCTGTTTTTAAAAGGGCTCGACCATCTTTTTTACCAAAATCTAAATTAAAAAAAAAATCTGGGGCCTCCCTGGTGGCGCAAGTGGTTGAGAGTCCGCCTGCCGATGCAGGGGATACGGGTTCGTGCCCCGGTCTGGGAGGATCCCATATGCTGCGGAGCGGCTGGGCCCGTGAGCCATGGCCGCTGAGCCTGCGCGTCCGGAGCCTGCGCGTCCGGAGCCTGTGCTCCGCAACGGGGGAGGCCACAACAGTGAGAGGCCCGCATACCGAAAAAAAAAAAAAAAAAAAAAATCTGAATCTAGTTTATACAGAAATATGCAAAGTTTTCTCCATACTTGGTATATGCACACTTTAAGAACTCAAAAGACTCTACTCATATTGATGCACATTAACTCCATCTTAACAGGGCAATAGGTAAGCATTGGAAAGCCTGAAAACATTTAAGGAAATCCTTCTCTCTCTGCTTCTCAATCACTTATTTATCCATTCATCCAAATTTTTATTAAACAGTTATTATATAACAGAATATGTGCCAAGCTTCAAGCACCTATTTCTTATTTTCTTCCTCTTTACCTTTTCTTAAAATGACATCTTCAATTATCCTGAAATTCTCTCCTATTATTCATCCATAATAAATTTTCATTCCAGTCATGAAAAAGGTCATTAAAAATAAGTTAGATATTACCTAGAAGTCTTTATTATCTTTTCCAATTTCCCTAAAAATTAAATTTCCATTTGAGAGACTTAGCATGCCTTAGTATGAAAATATCACATATTTTCTTACACTATTTTCATAATGCAGGCAGCAGTTACCTAGGGTTTTCACAGCATTTCCTGACAGGCAGCAGGAGACTAATTGGATTTCTTTAAGGTCACAGGGTTCAGCTGACAGAGACTTGACTATGTAATCCATTCCCTCCCCTATATCAGACAAGTGGGTCAAACGAAGTAAACACATCTTTTTCAGATTTGTCAGACCTTCAGCTGCAAAAAAAAAGGAAAGGAAATGCATTAAGACACCAAGTACATAAAGGTATCCTTGCCTTGTATAGACACAGCCAGTGTCAAAGTGTCTTAGCTGTTCTTATTATCAAACTTGTATTAGTAAATATATTAGAGAAAACAAAAATCTGACCTAGTTTTATAGCATCTTCCTCATTCATCTTAATATTATCCAGTATGAGCTTCATAAGGTTCTTCAAATTACCTAAGCTGTCAGTCAGACCACCTGCCAAAGAAAAGGGATTGGACTGTGTTCAGCTGTCATTTACTATATTTCTATTACCAATCAAAAGATTTTAGTTGTCACTGTGGGCAAGAAATGCTCATGAAATTGACACGAAAATATATTTTTTTGGTGAGAGTTGGGGATCTTCCTTAGCTAAAAGCATGTTTTCAAAATATAATGGAATTACAATAGAAAACAATAACAGAAAGATAACTGGGAAATCTCCAAACAGTTGGAAATTAAACAACGCACTTCTAAACAATCATGGATCAAACAGGAAGTCTCAAGGAAAATTAGACAATATTTTGAAAAATACAGAAATAAAAATAAAATATATCAAAATCCCAGTTAACAGTTACTTAAAGGGAGGTTTAGAGCATTGAATGCTTATATTAGAAATAAGGAAAGTTTTCAAATCAACAACCTAAGCTTACTACTTCAGAAACTAGAGAAGAGCAAAAGAAACCCAATGCAAGACAAAGCAATAAAATAATAAAGATAAGGGCAGAAATCAATAACAAATCACAAACAGAAACAATAGGGAAAAATCAATGGAAATTAAAAGCTATATCTTTGAAAAGATCAATAAAATTGATAAATTTCTAGCAAGACTGACAAAAAATGAGGAATAACAAATTACCAACATCAGAAATGAAAGGGAAGATATCATTACAGAAATCACAGATGTTAAAAGGATAGAGAATATGACCAAATCTACATGCATAAATTTGACAACAGACAAAATTGCACAGTTTCTTGAAAGGCACAAACTAGTAAAACTTACCCAACATTACATAAGTAATCTGAATAGTCCTGTATAACAAAGGAAATTGAATTTGTTGTTTAAAATTTTCCAAAAAAGAAAGCTGCAGGCACAGATAATTTAACTTGCAAATTCTACCAAACTTTCAAAGAAGAAATAACACCAATTCTACACAATCATTTCCAGGAAACAGAAATACAGACAACACTCAACTCATTTTATGACACTACCACTAACCAATCTGAAACCCAGACTAAGGGAATAAAACAAAAGAAAACTTCAAACCAATATCACTTATGAAATCCTCAACAAAATATTACCAAGGAGTCCAGCCATATATAAAAAGAATATTATACTACCACCAAATGAGCTTCATACAGGGAATGCAGGACTGTTTTTTTTTTTTGTTTGTTTGTTTTGGTTTGGTTTGGTTTTTTTTGCAGTACGCGGGCCTCTCACTGTTGTGGCCTTTCCCGTTGCAGAGCACAGGCTCCAGACGCGCAGCCCCAGCAGCCATGGCTCACGGGCCCAGCCGCTCCGCGGCATGTGGCATCCTCCTGGACCGGGGCACGAACCCATGTCCCCTGAATTGGCAGGTGGACTCTCAACCACTGTGCCACCAGGGAAGCCCTGCAGGACTGTTTTGATATTTGGAAATCAATCCACATACTTCACTATATTAACAGTCTAACGAAGAAAAACTACATGATCATATAAATTGATACAGCAAAAATGGTTGATACAATCCAATAACCATTCATGAGAAAAATCCTCAGCAACCTAGGAATAGAAGGAAACTTCCCCAACCGATAAAAGCCACCTTCAAAAAAAAACTACAGTTAGCATCACACTTCATGGTGAAAGTCTGAATGCTTACTCCCTAGGATCAGGAACAAGGGAGGATGTTCACTTTTGCCTCTCCTATTCAACGCTATACTGCAAGCCATAATCAGTGAAGTAAGGCATGAAAATGAAATAAAAGGAATACAGGGACTTCCCTGGTGGCGCAGTGGTTAAGAATCTGCCTGCCAATGCAGGGGACATGGGTTCGATCCCTGGTCTGGGAAGATCCCACATGCTGCAGAGCAACTAAGCCTGTGCATCACAACTACTGAGCCCACACTCTAGAGCCCACCTGCACACCTAGAACCTGTGCTCTGCAACAAGAGAAGCCATCGCAATGAGAAGCCTGCACACCACAACCAACAGTAGCCCCTGCTCGCTGCAACTAGAGAAAGCCCATGCACAGCAATGAAGACCCAACGCAACCAAAGGTAACTAAATTAATTTATTTTAAAAGATGAATTAATAAAAGGAATACAAAATTGGAAAGGAAGAAATGAAAATAATCTTTTTGGAAGTGACATGAAATAAGTTTATCAAAGGTACAGAGTACAAGATCAACACACAAAAATCAACTGTATTTCTGTAGTAGCAATAAATAATTGGTAACCAAATTTTTTAAAATTACCATTTACAGTAGCTCCAAAAGAATGAAAAAGGTATAAATCTAAAAAACATATACACAGTCAACATGATGAAAAGTACAAAACGGTGAAAAAAGAAATCAAGGAAAATCTAAACAAATGGAAAGAGAAACCATGGTTATAGATTCAACATAATAACAATGTCAATTCTCCCTAAATTGTTCTATAGATTTAATGTAATTTCAACCAAGAACCCAAGAAGAGTTTTTGACGATATAAACAATGTGATTCTTGGGAATTTCCTGGCAGTCCACTGGTTAGGACTCTGTGATTTCATTGCTAAAGGCTCAGGTTCAAACCCCTGGTTGGGGAACTAAGATCCCACAGGCCATGCGATGCCGCCAAAAAGAAAAAAAAATGTGATTCTAAACTTTATATGGAAGGACAAAGGAACTAGAATATTCTAAAATTATTTTGAAAAAGAAGAAGAAAGTTGGAGAAATAACACTACCCAATTTTATGACTTACTATAAAGTAAAAGTTACTAAGACAATGTAGTATTGGCAAGGGATAGACAAGGGTATTGGCAAATGAAAGATCAATGGAAAATAGTATCCAGAAATACACCCATAAAAGTATAGCCAAAAAAAATTGGGCAAAGATACAAAGGCTATTCAAACATGAAAGAATAGCCATTTCAATAAACAGAACAACTGGATATCCATAGGGAAGAAAAATGAACCTTGATCTAAACTTCACACCTTACACAAATGTTAACTCAAAATGGATCATAGATCTAAATGTAAAACATAAAACTTTAAAAGAAAATATAGGAAAAAATCATCATGACCTGGGGTTATGCAAAGAGTTCTTAGACATGACACCAAAAGCATGATTTATAAAGAAAAAAAATGGACAGCAACAAAATGTAAAACTTTTGTTCTATGAAATACACTGTTAAAGAATGAAAAGACTAGCTACAGATTGGGAGAAAATATTTTCAAATCACTTATCTCACAAAGGACTTGTATCGTGAATATATTTTTAAAAAACACTTAAAACTCAACATTAAGAAAACAAATTGACCCAATTAAAAATGGGTAGGGACTTCCCTGGTGGTCCAGTGGGTAAGACTCCATGCTCCCAATGCAGGGGCCCCAGGTTCGATCCCTGGCCAGGGAACTAGATCCTGCATGCATGCCACAACTAAGAGTCTGCAAGCCACAACTAAGAAGTCTGCATGCTGCAACTAAGAGCCCGCATGCCACAACTAAAGATCCCACATGCCACAACGAAGATCCCACGTTCTGCAACTAAGACCCGGCGCAGCCAAAATAAAAATATAAATAAATACTTTTTTTTAAATGGGTAAAAACTTGAAGAGACATTTCACTAAGTTGCAAACAAGCACATGAAGAATTTTCAACTTTTATTAGCCAACTCTGATGATATAACACTATACACAGAGTTCCAGTTGCTCCACATCCTCATCAGCACTTGGTATTGTCTGGTGTTTTTTTTTTCTTATTGTAAAATGACAGAAAGAGAAAAATAGAAATAATACTAAATGCTTAGCATTAAGTGAGAATGCAGAGCAACTAAAATTCTCATGTATTGCTACTGAAAATGTAAAATGTACAAAGTGGAAAATAGTTTGGAAGTTTCCTAAAAAATTAAACAAGCACTTGTCATATGGCTCAGCAACGCTAATCCTACATATTTACCCAAGTGAATTGAAAACTTATTTTCACATTAAAAACTTTCATAAGAATGTTTATAGTAGTTCTATCTATAATTGCCCAAACTGGAAATAACTGACATGTCTTTCAGTAGTGACTAGATTCTAGCTATAAGAAAAAATAAGTGCTGATTGCAAACTCAAATGTCAAAGAGAGCCAGGGAGATGATGTTATTACAAGAAGTAGAACAGATGGGCTTTGTGCCCAACTGGAGATTATGTGTCTTTCCAAAGAGTGTAGGAGCAGATCATGAAGCTCTAGCCAGTTGTTACCAAGTGCAGTTGTCAAATCTATAATTTTCAAGAGGAATAAGAAACCTGTATTTTCACATGATATTTCCCAATTTCAAAATGGTGGCAACTCCTTTAGGGAGAAGAGTCATAGCTAGGGGAGAGAGAAGGGAAGGAGACTTTTCATCATAGATTGTTTTATAATTTGGACCATGTAAATATATTACTCAAAAAATAAATTTAAAATATTAAGAACAAAATATTGGCAAACATTAAAATGAAAAATTTTAATTATATGTAGGTCAAATTCAGCATGTAAGTGACCGGTTTGCAATATCAGCACAAACGAATGGCCATCAAGAGAAGATGGTAAGCCTCCTCACACAGAATGTAGTCTAATAAAGTCTGAGTGACTATCCAGAATCTTATAGAAGGCCTTCCTGTATTTAGTAGCAGGTTGCAAAGCTTATATGTACAAAAGATTCTAGATTCTTAAAATGATAGAAAATGTCCTCTACAGGGTGACAAGTGAGGCAGAGCCGAATGGGAAACCACTTGTGGATGAAAACGAATCTCAGATTACAGTCACGTAGAACAAGGCTCCTTCCGACCCATAGCTTCACAGAACCCAGCAGCCCCTGCTCTGGGCAACAGGACTGATCTACACAGGTGTGGTTGGACTACACAGGTAAGGGAGACACTCACCTTTAGTGTTATTGTGAATCTGGGGGAAATTCCCCTTAACCCAGAAAGATTGACCCCACATGTATGTGTCTGAAGTCTGGAATTGCTTCATGTTCGACAAAAACTGTTCCCAAAATCTTCCTTCAAAATGAATGATACTTGGGTTGGGGCTGGGGCTGGATGTGCTGCAATTTCCTAGATGAGAATCTAGTGACACAGTTAGCCACCGGCTTCTGCAGGTGATTAGTTTATGGTTGGATTTCCTCCCAGACTTCAAAGAAGGAGGGGTGCTACTTGGCAGGAAAGCAGTGAATGTTGGGTTAAGACAGAGATGCTGACAAGAGGGAGGGTTCACAGAAGACAAGCTTAACCTACTATATACAAACACAGACAAACATAGAAACACACACTTTACCATATATATACTACATAGCTATTCAGTCAGACTACAGAGCTTCAGCTCTGGGAATCCTTCCTAGGGCCTCCCAATCTGACAGCCTTCCCCCGACATGGAAGTCTCTCCCAAGCCCTTCCACTTCCCTTCCAAGTCCTGACACTAGTAGAAACTATTAGAAAATTTCAAGCAAAACAAATAATATCTAATATTTCCACAGTAACTAGCCAGGTTTGATTATAGCATAAACTGCTGATGTTTACAATACCTGGTAGCTGTTGAGTCTCTAGGTCATGAATACTTAAGGTGTGCAGGTTTGTCACAGATGTGATATGCCGCTCGTCTTCTAAGGTGAGGGGACTGGCTTCCACTATGATGGAGTGAATGTTCTTACAGGTGCTGAGGACCGAACTGAGGCTTCCAGCCACGCCGGCACATCTCTTAATGGACAACCTGAGGCTTGTAGCAGAGCTGAATATTTTCCCCAGGTATTTGATATCTTGCTTATTCAGCTTGCAGAAATCCCGGAGTGTGACCTCCAATGTCTTGAATTCCTGCTTCCAGTTGAAGAACAAAGACACAGCCCTGCTGGGAATGTAGGTTCCTGAGGACTCTTGCATGTGGATCCTGCTTGCGTCTTCTGCGGTCTTATCCTGCGAAGCCACAGCTCCCCCATACAAGTCTAGTTTAACAAAGTCCAGAGCACTTGCACAATTAGGCAAGTTTTCAAAGAAGTCAAATAAGTAATCAGGGATGTTCTCTGAGTTGATATGTAGGCTTTTACCATGAAAGAAAGCTTCAAATTCTTCTCTCAGGTTTGATGTGGATATACTCTCACAGAATAAATTGATGCCACACTCTGTAAAGGAGTTGATGTTTATGGCTTTCAGAATTTCTTGCACAGTGGTGCTTTTCACATTTTGCATAGATTCCTGCCTCCAGAGAGGCCTCTTGGTGATGAAAAGCCCACCGAGGCTGCCATGTTGATACACTGATGCCAGGTGTTTCAGAACAGTCCGGGTGGCTTCGGCAGATGACCCACACGTATACAGGAGCAGGTTGCTGTACTTGGATGTAATGTCTGAAATGGAAACCATTTTCTGCAAGTGACCATTCCCCTTGGTCACCTCTGCTGGCTCTTCAGACGTCAATAAACTGCTGAGTCTGCGTCCTGCTGTGTACTCCTGGAATGATTTATGAAAGAATTTATACTTCGGCTTGAACCGTTGAGCTGTGTATTTACAGAGGAGTCCCGTTGTCAGCAGGACATCCTCGTTCACACTGGACAAGTCGTCTGGTTCAAAATCAAACCTGTGGGAGAACACGCCCTCCAGAGCTAGGTCTCCACAGTGGTCCAGGCTCCGAGTGACCTCACTTGGAGCCACCCCTTTACGTTTGTGCTTGTTTTTATTTACTAGCAGATCGTAGAAGGCACAGAACAGTGTGGTTTGTGTGTTAGAGTGGAACTCACTTTTCCCCATCTGGATTGCACAAGTGATGACCACAAAGAGAGGGGTCTTCATCAGATTCCTCAAGCACCTGGATTTCTGAATTTGGAGCAACAAGCCTTCAGCAAGCTCCTTTATCAGCACTTCCCGGATGAGAGCCTGGGCACTGTCCTCAGTCATGTCCCCCACCTCGGCAATCAGCGCACCAAACTGCCTGATGTACCTCAGGCACTCCGTGGTGGTGGTGACTATGACCATATTCTTGAAGCGGTGGTTTTCCTTTATTAGGGCTTCGATTTCTGGGCAGTTCTGGGCCTTGAATTCATTGTAGCCATCAAGGAGAAAAAGAACCCTCTGCCGTAGCTTCAGTAGCATGGCCATGAAAGTCTGCTTCCTGATTGTGTCAGGTATATCCAAGAGTTGGTCACACAGGGTTTCGAAGAGTCCACCCTGGGCCCTGCTCAGACGGAGAAATAAAACTAATTTGAACTTGGTCAGAGCCTGGCACTCTCCAGAGGCCCAGAGCATGGCGATTCGCTGCAGCAGAGTGGACTTCCCTTTGCCCGATTCCCCTTCGATGATGCAGGGGCTCTGAAGAGTGTCCAGCAGGCCACTCAGGGTCAGCTGCTCCAGACGGTGATGGTGTTGGTCCTTCCTCCATAGAACCGGTTCTGTGAAGGTGCTTTTCAAATTAAAAATAATGTCAATATCTTCACCCAGTGGATAGTAGTTCAGAAAAGATGGGGTATGGTATAAGTCCTTTAAATCCTGAGCCAAACCATCTAAGTCTTCTTCTGACATCTGATGAAAAAGACCTGTTAGAGAAGAGGTGAAGTTGAAGAGGATCCAATTCTGTGTCTCCCCAGAAGCTAGAGTTCAGGAGGAGGAAGGAGGAGTGAGGCTGAGAATCTTCCCTTGGTGACTTTCATTTCCTTCCCCAGTTCTGAGCTGGCAGAAAGGGTTCCAGATATTTACTCCTGCTTTTCCCTGTTACCCTTTACCCTACTTGCCCTTTTGCCTTGTTTCTTCCTTTCCACCACCAAATTTTGTAGCAGCTGATTGGAAAGGAGAGGAGCCGGTGTTTGGGTTAAGGAAAGTGCATGAGAATAGTGGGGATACGGTTGAGAATGATGGTCAGGGGTAACTTTCAGCCAATCAAGCCTTAACCTTGATTAAAATCTGTCAGGAAATAATTGACTAATTTAAAGAAAGAAAAACTAAATTAATATTTCATGAAAAGCAGAATCATGCTTCTTTAGTCAGTCAGGCTCTCTTTACCATGGTGCTTGGATTACAGAGTAGGTAGTCTGGGGGCCACTTGTCCACAGATGGTCCTCATCAGACTAAGGAATGTTGAAAACTACTACTGCACTACTGCATTGACTTCTTAAGTGCCTTCATTGTCCAGTTTGATTCTGAAGTCAGACTATGCTAAATCATTTATTCCCTTACCCTGGAGTTACTTATTTGGCGTCACCATCAAGTGACCTAGTGGGAGTTTTTTGTTTTGTTTTGTTTTCCTGAGAGTGTCTGAGCTTTTCCTCAACCTAACCAAAGCCCAGTGCCCAGTGATATGAGAGCATTGGAGGGAGGAGAGCAGAGGCTCTGTCATGGGGATTATAGATCTTCTTCATGATTTATTCTATTTGTAGAACAGCTAAAAGCAAACTGATACTTACTAAGTCCATGCAAGTCCTGAAACAGAGGGTAGTTCCACTTTTCAAGGGATTTAAGGAAGAGGTTACAGGCTTCTGAACCCTTCTTCAAAATCATGTGAATGATCCCTCTCGCAGCATCCTGCTCGACCTTCTCACAGCAAATGATGTTTACTTCTTCGTAATTCAGAACATTCCATACAAATAGCTCATCCAAAATTTGCTTTATAACAGTCACTCCCATCCTTTGAATGAGAATTTGACTGTTCTCCTTTATGAAATTCACTGAGGGGATGGGGGAGAAATACACATATTTATTCATTTATACAAAATGTGCATATCAGCATTATGTTGCCAGGGCATTAGGTTCATGCTTTTTTTTTTTTTCCTTTGGACTTATCTTGAGTTATGGAGATGCCAAATGCTTGAATTCCAGGCCCTCAAGAAAAGCTCTGTAAAGACCCTCATTCCTAACCCCAGAGTCCTTGGTGAGCAAGACGTTTTTTCTTTGATAACAAAGTAAAGTGAGCAATCTTGTCCTTGATATAAAAGCGTCCCCACTAAGGTAATAGGGGTAAGATGATGCGCTTTCAAGTAGGGAGACTGGCGTACGATCTGCCATTTGCTACCATCTGTGTAACCTTGGCAAGTTGCTAAACCTCTTTGAGCCTATTTCAATGCTGTGCTGCTAAATGTTGAACACACTGCCTCTCTGGGGGTAAAGGCCTGAATTCATAGCACGTACCAATCTGCATGTTATAAACATTCCCACTGAGGCCAAATTCAAGCTAACAATGTATGTCAACTGGCTAACAAAAATCATAAAAATTCAACAGTGAGTTCTCACAAAACAGTAAGAACCAGCTGTAGTACACCACTGGTTCCTTGTCTGTACAATGGAGTTGAGAACAGTATTTTACTTATGAAGTTATAATGAGAACTCATGTATAGTATCTCATACAAAGTAATAGCTCGATAAATGTTAGCTACTATTTTTAGCCATTATTCTGCTGTCAACACTCAAAGGAGTAGCACATTTTATCTCCCATTGAATTCGGTATTTTCTGAAGAGTATCACTGCAAAATAGTCATCTGTATTCAGTTTAAGCTCTCTCACCTCTCACAGTGAGGTTCCCTGACGAAGCTGTCTCGTTTCTGTGTCTGCCTTGCCAAGATCTAACTCTCCCAGGCAGTCCATGCCAGCTCGGAGAAGTGCCTCCCTGGTATTGTACTCTCAGACACTGTCTGCACTACTTTTCCTCTTGGGCTAGGCTGCTCCTGGTTTTCAAATCTTTCTTGACTCATCCAAATGGATATCTCCTCCCAAAGACCCTGAGGCATCTCTGGTCTGAATTACACCATCAGGCACTCAGACCCCCAGGATCCAACCCCAGGTCCCCTTTCTCTCTGTCCCATGCAGATCTCTACTGCTAACCTCAGCTGGAATGTTACCACATCCCTGTCTACATGGCCGGTCAGTGAGTCTCTCTCTCTCTCCCTCTGGGGTCTCATCTCTTTTCTTGGCTTCTAAATCCTCCCTATGGAGACAACCTCTAAGTCTGATTCTAGTCACTTAGAAAGGCCTAGAGACCACTGCAAGATCACAGGACTAGCCTTTTGGAGGTGACATTTCTTCAGCTGTAAAATTAAGATATTGATACTTTAACTCCTTAAAAGGCTCATGAAAAAGACTGAATAAAGTCACATAAGGCACAGACATAAAAATATTTTAAAATTTGAAAAGTGTGCTGCTATGTAACTGTAAGATGTTCTTATTACTAGCCATGGTATCTCCCTGAGTGTGGACTACCATACTCTTCTCTTATCAAGTAGTTAAGTGAAAACCATGCTCTTTATTCATTCAGTATTCATTCTTAGCAGAATACCTCTGTTTAGACTAGTGTTGTACACTAGAATTTTCTGAGATGATAAACATGTTCTATATTTGCTCTGTCCAGTAGTGGAGCCATTAGTCACATGTGGCTATTGAGCACTTGAAATGTGGCTAGCGTGACTGTGTGACTGAATTTTAAATTTTATTTAGTTTTTATTTAAATTACTGTGCGACTGAATTTTAAATTTTATTTAGTTTTTGTTTATTTAAATTCGCATTAAATAGACACATATAGCTACTTACTAGTAACTGCATTGGATAGCATAGTCTACACCCAGTCATCAAAGTGGAAAGAGTTACATTTTGGTCAACACTTAGATCTACTCCATGTTTCTTCACAATGATCTTGACAGATCTCTCTGCTGTCTGACCAGGAGGGTAAGCCCGAGTAGGTGATGGCAGGAGACCAATATTTTTTTCTTTTCAACCATAAAAACCAGAGAGTTTAATGAAAAGGAAGCTTGTATAAAAGAACATTCATGTTCAATAGGCAAAAAAATAGACCTATCATTGAAGAAATTAGGGGCAACAAATTGGACTAAGGGGAAAAACCCTTTCAGGTAATATAGGAAATATAAATGTACTTTTTTGATTCTTGAATAAAATCTTAATGTATTACAATATTCTCAGTGTATAAGAAAATTCCAACAGGAGATAATTTCTAGTGGTACAGAGCTGAACTTTCCTTCTTCTGAAGGGACTCAGATTTGAATTGCTGACTTGATGAAAAGATAGATCGGGCTTCCCTGGTGGCGCAGTGGTTGAGAGTCCGCCTGCCGATGCAGGGGACACGGGTTCGTGCCCCGATCCCGGAAGATCCCACATGCCGCGGAGCGGCTGGGCCCGCGAGCCATGGCCGCGGAGCCTGTGTGTCCGGAGCCTGTGCTCCGCAACGGGAGAGGCCACAGCAGTGAGAGGCCCGCGTACAGAAAAAAAAAAAAAAAAAAAAAAAAAAAAAAAGATAGATCATGTAATATTCTTCCTGAGTGCATCTTCAGGACTGACAAAGAGATCAGAAAGAATAGCGTCTTTATTCAATTACTGTTACAAATAGGAGATGTGTTCTGGAAACACCCACAGAAATAAAAACACAATTAACATAATGAGATGTCATTTTGCACCTACCAATTATTTATATTTTATTTGTGTTATCATTTTTCACATAAATATTGTTTACTGTCTATTTTACCCTTATTCCACCTTCTCCCTGTACCCTCCATTCCTGAATTACACTCGCAAATATACACCATATTGTAAGCGCTGTGAGAACAAAAAGCATGCTTTGTTTTGATATTATACCCCCAGGGCCTAGAACTGTGGTTAATTAATTAACGTTTGTTGAATAAATGAATTTGGTACAGATTAAAATGAAAAACCTCACCATGATGAAAAAGTTGTGAGAAAGCATTTACCATTAGAACTATTGGATAGTGCTGCAATGAACATTGGGGTGATATATGTATACGTATAACTGATTTACCTTGCCGTACAGCAGAAACCAACACAACATTGCAAATCAACTACACTCCAATAAAAATTTTTAAAAAATAAAGTGTTTGGAATAGTAAAAAACAAAAACAAACAAACAAACAAAAGACCTATTGGATAGTTTGGGCTTATATTCTTAGTCATCTAGGATCACATTCTTGCAAGAGTTAAACATGCAACCTAGACCTTGAACATGGTACCTTTTATTTAATGTTCCTTAAACAAATCAGTATCCCCCAAATTTGTATATTATTTCAGATTTTCCTGAGGTTTTAGGACAATGTATGTGTTTTATCTCACATAAGTCCCAAATTATTTAGAACTGATTACTAATAACAAAACCTTTCAAAGTGTGTGACAATGTACCAGGAAACAGGAAATTCCCAGAAGCCATCTTTCAAACCCAGGATCTAGCCTCCCATGACATCAGGGGGCCAATATTTTAAAACGATCACTCTCTTTGAAAGTCCTAGCTTATCTGTGGTTCTGCCATTTAACACGGGCCACCATGTTTATAACTGAATTCTCAGAACCACAGAAAAATATTTGATGGGCATTCCATATATCAGTATAACTGATCAGAGGAAGGCATGAATTGATTTTCTGCTCAATATCACCCGTATTTGGAAACACACTCTACAATCACGCAGATTTGATTTCTAGTATACTTACTTGTTCTGAATAAAAGCTTTCCAGCTCTCTATATCTCAATAGACAATATTAGTTCCAAATGGAGAAGTCAAAGATGACTCCAATACTGTCCTCTTCTTTCTGTAAAATGGCTCCTCATTCTGTAAAACTAACAAAACAGAAACTATCAGGACAGCAACCATTGTCACTTTTGTATTTTTTTTCCCACACCAAAAAGGACACACTATACATAATGTTTGACATGTTTTTTTTTCATTTAGTATATTTTTGAGACCTTTCTATATCAGTTAAGTAGTAAACTGCCTTATTTTAAAAATCAATTTCATTGATGTAAAACTTACATGCAATAAAATACAAGGAGCTTTGACAAGTGTACACACCCAAGTCAGTAATACCCCAGTCAAGATTTAGAATATTCCCATCACTGCAGAAAGTTCCCTTGTGCCCCTTTATAATTCATTCCTCCTAGTCCCCATCAAAGTAACCACTGATCGGATTTCTTTAACTATAAATTACTTTTGCCTGTTCTAGAAATTCATGTAAATGGACAAATGTAGGGGGTACTCTTGTGTCTGGCTCCTTTCACTTAGTATCATGCTGTTGAGATTCTCCTTGCTGTTTGCAGGAATTGGTAGTTCAGTCGTTTTTAATGGCTGAGCAGTATTCCATTGTAGGAACAGATCAATTTACCTATTAATTCTCCTGTTGATGGACATTTTGTTTGTGTCCAGTTTTTGGCTATCATGAATGAAGCTTCTATCAACATTCCTTTGTGGACATACGTTTTCATTTCTATTGGGTGAGAATCTAGAAGTGGAATTTCTAGGTCATATGGTGAGTGTATGTTAATTTTATAGACGGTACCAAATTGTTTTTCAAAGTGGTCATACCATTTTACATGCTTACCAGGAGATAAAATCAACAGTTCCAGTGGTTCCAAATCCTCAGCAGCACTTGGCATTATCCGTCTTTTTAATTTTAGCCATTCTAATGAATGGGTAGTGTTATCTCATTTTGTAATATTAATTTTCATTTCTTGATGACTAGTGATGTTGAGCATCTTTTCATGTTATTTATTGTTCATTCATAAACCTTTTGTGACGTATCTGTACAAATCTTTTGCCCATTTTACAAATTGGGTTGTCTTTTTATTATTGACTTTCAAGAGTTCTTCATAGATTCTGAATACAAATTTTTTGTCAAATACATGTATTATAAATATTTTTTACTCATCTGTGGTTGTTTTGATTGTGCCTAGGATTTAATTTACAGAGATAACTGAGTGACAAAATGAAGACGTCAATGCCAATGAAAAATGTTTTATTATGATTCGCAAGAGAAGGAGGGCCTGCCGTGCCACACAGGACCACATGGGGCCTCATGGGGAAGTACCAGAGTTGATCCGGAGGCAGAAGGAGCAAAGGAGAAAGCTTAGCCCAGAGCCTCTATACAGTTTTCACAGGAAGAAACAGGTGATGCAGGGTAGGCAAGTTGAGCAAGTTTAGGATTGGATAGTTTGAATAATTTCAGTAGACTCTGGGCTATAAGGGTGGCCTGGGAGTGATTTAGGGCAGGGGAAATATTGGCTTGATGTGTGAGAGTTTGATAAAGTTGGTGGTTGAAGATACGGTCTTTGGATTCATTTTTTTGCATATGAAAGGCACACTCACAGGCAAGTTTTTTGCTATCCCTAGGAATTAGCTAGCCTTGGTATGGGCAGTCTCTTTTGGCCAGCAAAGCCCCCAAGGTATCAAAGCATCATAAAATATAGAAAATAAAAAACATGATTAATACAATGGTTTGCCTTTTGTTCTTTGCGTTTTTTGAAAAGCAAAACATTTTTATTTTTATGAAGCTCAACTTATTAATTTTTTCTTCTTTGATTCATGCTATTTGTGTCCTCTTGACAAAATCATTGTTACCCTGAGCCACAAAGATTTTCACCTAAGTTTTCTTTTAGAGGTTTTATAATATTAGCTTTTACATTTAGGTCATTGATCCATTTTGAGATACTTTTTTGTTTATGATGTGAGATAAGGAGTTGAGGTTCACTTTTTTCCATAGGGATGTACAGTTTTTCCATCATGATTGGTTGAAAAGAATATCTTTTACCCACTGAACTTGTGAACATATTTCTGGACTCTATTCTGTTCCACTGATTTATTCCTGTCCTTATGCCAATATCACACTGTCTTGATTACCGTATCCTTATAATAAGCCTTGAAATAGAGTAGTGTAAATCCTTCAGTTTTGTTCTTTTTGAGAATTGTTTGCATTCCCATATAAATTTTATTTTATTTTTATTTAACTTAATTTAATTTTATTTATTTTTGGCCATACCACACAGCTTGTAGGATTTTAGTTCCCTGACCAGGGATTGAACCCCGGCCCTCAGCAGTGAAAGCACAGAGTTCTAACCACTGGACCGCCAGGAAATTCCCTTTATTTAATTTAATTAATTAATTTATTTATTTTTTATCATGACGTATTAGGGCAGTTTATTACACAGCAAAAGCAACCAGCACAATGAACAACAGGAAATGGTGGCAAACATTAATATTGATGCAGCTTCTAAATCACATAAGCCCTAGAATCGAACCTCCTGCTTTCCGAGGTATGAATGCCACGGAGTGTCACAGTTCAACCCTTCTGCCTACATTTAGAGTTCTCTCTCCTCAGAGCCTGGTGTATTTCAATTCTCTGCTAGGTTTCCTGTCTAACTTCTAGATCAAGAAAGTTTGAATAAACTTTAGATAAACACTTAAAATTATTTCCTGGAAGTTCACCAAACCGAACATGTGAATCCTCCCCAGTCTGCACAATTGAAAACAAGTTATATAATTTCTGTTTCTCAGGGCAGTAGGGCTGTGCAAGACACAGAACACTGGGACTGCTGCCTGTCCTCTGGAATCACATTTTATTTATTTTTTAAATATTTTAATTTTATTGGAGTATAGTTGATTTACAATGTTGTGTTAATTTCAGGTGTACAGCTAAGTGATTTAGTTATACATGTACATATATTCATTCTTTTTTAGATTCTTTTCTCTTATAGCTTATCACAGAATACTAAGTAGAGTTCCCTGTGCTATACAGTGGGTCCTTGTTGGTTATCTGTCTTATATATAGTAGTGTGTGTGTGTGTACATCCCATGCTCCTGGTTTATCCTTCCCCTACAACGTTTCCCCTTTGGTAACCATAAGTTTGTTTCTGATATCTGTAAGTCAGTTTCTGTTTTGTAAATAAGTTCATCTGTATCTTTTTTAAAAAATTAGAGAACGGACATGTGGACACGGCGGGGAAAGGGGAGGGTGGGACGAATTGGGAGATTAGGATTGACATATATACACTACCATGTGTAAAATAGATAGCTAGCGGGAACATTCTATAAAGCACAGGAAGCTCAACTCGGTGCTCTGTGACTTCCTAGATGGGTGGGATGGGGGTGGGGAGGGAGGTCCACGAGGGAGGGGATATAGGTATACATATAGCTGATTCACTTCATTGTACAGCAGAAACTAACACAACATTGTAAAGCAATTATACTCCAATAAAAAAAATTAGATTCCACATATGAGTGATATCATACGATGTTTGTCTTTCTCTGTCTGACTTACTTCATTTACTATGATAATCTCTAGATCCATCCATGTTGCTGTAAATGGCATTATTTCATTCTTTTTTATGGTGGGGTAATATTCCATTGTATATAAGTACCACATCTTCTTTATCCATTCCTCTGTCGATGGACATTTACATATAAATTTTAAAATTAGTTTATTAATTTCTGTTTTTAAAAGAAGATTTTTTGCCTTCTGCTTTCTGGCCGGGCATGTAAAGAAGTCATTACTCCATCCTAATGTCAAGTTAAAAGCTGAATAAACTGAACATGAACAACTCTTCTTAGATCTATCAGAGAATTGAGGTAGGGCAAACTGCTACCGCAAAATTGAAGACGCAGTCAGGCAGATACAGAATTGCAAACTTACTGGAGCAGAAACCCATGAGGAGCAGAAACCTCAGAGGATCTCATAACCAGGTAGGAAACCCTAAACTGTAATTGATGAATTTCTAGAGGATCCGTGTGGACAAGTCTGTGAGTTAAAAACTCCAAGAGGATCCAGTCTTAGCAAAGTCCCTATGCTTTTGTGAGTTTTACCTCCAGGAGCACTACCAGGTTCTTATAGTGTAGATCAGAGAAAAATCTCTTGCTTCCAGTAAAGGGAGGGGAAAAGTAGCCATTTTGAATTATGCCCAGAGCATTCTATTCTTCCTAAAAAGTCCTGCCCTCAACATCAATTATTTTACCAGAGCCTCACCTACTGAGATATTAACAGAGCTTAGCTGACCTGGGGGAAGGGAAATACCCAGCTCCAGCCTCCTCTAGGAGGAGGAATATTTTATTTATTTATTTTACTACAGAGACATTTAAGAGCCATTACAATCAATACCAAAGAAACAAGAGCATGGACACTATTTCAAGTTCTGGAACATAATGTGAAATAGAATATTTATGAATTTCTGCTAAACCTACTATCATGTTTAAGACTTTCAATAAGATTTTTTTTCTGTTGCTTCATGTGAAAAAAACTTTTTTTAACATCTTTATTGGAGTATAATTGCTTTACAATGGTGTGTTAGTTTCTGCTTTATAACAAAGTGAATCAGTCATACATATACATCTGTTCCCCCATCCCTTCCCTCTTGTGTCTCCCTCCCTCCCACCCTCCCTATCCCACCCCTCTAGGTGGTCACAAAGCACCAAGCTGATCTCCCTGTGCTATGCGGCTGCTTCCCACTAGCTATCTATTTTACGTTTGGTAGTGTATATATGTCCATGCCACTCTCTCGCTTTGTCACAGCTTACCCTTGCCCCTCCCCATATCCTCAAGTCCATTCTCTAGTAGGTCTGTGTCTTTATTCCCCTCTTACCCCTAGGTTCTTCATGACCATTTTTTTCCCCTTAGACTCCATATATATGTGTTAGAATAAGGTATTTGTTTTTCTTTTTCTGACTTACTTCACTCTGTATGACAGACTCTAGGTCCATCCACCTCACTACAAATAACTCAATTTCGTTTCTTTTTATGACTGAATAATATTCCATTCAACCTAAGTGAAAAAAACTTTTTGAAATTAAAATTTTAAAGAAGTGTTCTTCATTCAACTATGATCAAAGATATATTAACAATTCTGGCAAGACTCTATTGAACACAAATACACAAAATGATCAATTTGCTGAAGTCATTGACAAAGGTACAGAAGGTAAGGCTTGAGAAGGGATTTTATTATTCATTACTACCTGGACTGATATGTCGATATAGGTTTTTCCTTTTTTTGTACCTCAATATTTACTCTGTTTGTATGTTTTTACTGCCACGATTACATACACAAAATTCAATAAAAGAAAATTGTCACTACTAAAACAACAACAGGATTAAAAAATGGGCAAAGAACTTGAATAGACATTTCTTCAAAGAAGATATACAAATGGCCAAAAAGCATATGAAAAGATGCTCAACATCACTAATCACTAGGGAAATGCAAATCAAAACCATAATGAGATACCACTTGAACCTATTAGAACTGCTACTATTAAAAATGAAAACAAAAACAGAAAATAACAAGTGTTGGTAAGGATATGGAGAAATTGGAACCCTTGTGCACTTTGGTAGGAACGTAAAATGGTGCAGCTGTAATGGAAAACAGTATGGTGGTTCTTCAGAAAATTAAAAATAGAATCACTATATGATCTAGCAATTCCACTGGGTATATATCCAAAAAAAATGAAAGCAAGGTCTCATTGAAAGTTGTACACCCATATTCATAGCAATATTATATTATGATAGCCAAGAGACAGAAGCAACCCATGTGTTAATTGATGGATGAATGGATAAACAAAATGTGGTATAAACACAAAATGGAATATTATTGAGCCTTAAAAAGGAAGGAAATCCTCCAGCAATCCCACTCCTGGGCATATATCCAGAGAAAACGCTAATTTGAAAAGATACGTGCACCCCAGTGTTCACAGCAGCACTATTCACAATAGCCAAGACATGGAAGTGAACTAAACGTCAATTGACAGATGAATGGATAAAGAAGATGTGGTACATATATAAAATGGAATATTACTCAGACATAAAAAAGAGGGCTTCCCTGGTGGCGCAGTGGTTGAGAGTCTGCCTGCTAATGCAGGGGACACGGGTTCGAGCCCTGGTCTGGGAAGATCCCACATGCCGCGGAGCAACTGGGCCCGTGAGCCACAACCGCTGAGCCTGCGCGTCTGGAGCCTGTGCTCCGCAGCAAGAAAGGCCGAGATGGTGAGAGGCCCGCGCATCGCGATGAGGAGTGGCCCCCACTCGCTGCAACTAGAGAAAGCCCTCGCACAGAAATGAAGACCCAACACAGCCAAAAATAAATAAGTAAATAAATTTATTTAAAAAAAAAAAAGAATGAAATAATGCCATTTGCAGCAACATGGATGGACCTAAAGATTATCCTGTTGCAAGGAAAGGAAGGCAATCCTGTCACAAGCGGCAGTATGGATGAAACTTGAGGACATGATGCTAAGTGAAATAAACTAGTCATAAAAAGATGAAAACTGTATGCTTTAACTTATGTGAAATATCTAGAGTAGCCAAATTCATAGAAACAGAAAGTAGAATGGTAGTTGCCAGGGGCTGTGGGGGGGTGGAAATGGAGAATTGTTGCTTAACAGATACAGTTTCAATTTTGCAATACACAAAAGTTCTGGAGATTGTACAACAGTGTGAATATACATAACTGCTACTGAACTGTACACTTAAAAATGATTAAGATGGGGGAGTTTCCTGGCGGTCCAGTGGTTAAGACTCCATGCTTCCACAGCAGAGGGCATGGGTTTAGGGAACTAAGATCCTGCAAGCCGTGTGGCAGAGCCAAAAAAATAAACAAATAAGTAAAATAAAATCCAATGTCTAATTTTTAAAAAATGGTTAAGATAGTAAATTTCATGTTACATGTGTTTTACCACATTAAATTAATTGTCACTGTCTGAGTTTCCTTTTTGGCCATTACTATCATTAATCTTGTTGTATGACTATTATTGAAAATTAAATTATATGAAGGAGGGAGGTGTACAAAATGATTTGTTTAAATGTCAAATATGCTAGGTACACCCAGCTAAGATACAAATAGTCATGCTCTTAGGGCCAAACTTTTCATCACTGGACAAATAAATGAGATTAAAATGGAACTTAGATGGCTAATGGATGGGGCACCAAAGAACTGGGCCCCAGTGTCTCTGTGTAAGGAGCCAGAGGATCTGAGACCCTCAGAGATGAGAGAAGCAAGAAAAGCTGTCAAAGGAAGAAAGAGTTTCTTTGAGGGCAGTTCTTCAAACTAGTGAACTCATTAGCAGGTCATGATATCAATTGAAGTGTGTTACAATTCGAATAATTTAAAAAATGAAATAGAATTAAAACTATCAGAATGTACTGTATTTTTTCAGGAAAGTTTCATTTCAGTGATTTGTATATCCTGGTACTGGGTAGTGATGTCTTACTTCTTATTGTGAGTTGAAGTCAGTAAAAGTTTGAAGGTCAGTGTTGTAGGGGGGATCCCATGGAGGGATTCAATTCTGCCTGTAAGAGGTGACTTTTGAATTGTTCTTAAAGGAAACCAAAGTTCACCAGGCAGTAAAGGGGAAAGGCTATTTCTTGGCAGAGGAAGCAGCATAGGGAAGGAGCCATGGGGGAAAGAGCCTGAAAACACGGATTGAGACAACTCATGAGTGTGAGCAAGGGCCTATTTTTATGCCAGGACTGAGTTCAAATTCCAGCTCTAGCCCTGACAGGCTGGGAGTCCTCAACCAAGGGATAGTGACCGGCACACAGAAAGGATAGCAGCTACTGTAGTTTCTTCCCTCCCTTCCTAGACACCTCCCAGAAAAAAAAGGGTGGGTCTGGGAGGAATCAGTCCTCCGCTGACTAGGTTAGAGTTTAAGTGAGAACAGAAAAAAGAGGAAGAAGATAGAGGAAGGGGCCAAGAAGTTTTTTATATTCACATGTACAGAGAATAAACTAGTCCCAGAGTTAGCCATCCAGTCACTTCGTCCACTAAAATGATTAACTAAAACTTTACGTGGATCATCAGGCAGGAATCTCAGCTGATTCTGAAGATGCTAAAAATTCATATTCAGTTTGGATACTGAATAGTCTTCCTACCCACAGAGAAATCTGTGACTAGATCAGGAAACCTACTCAGAGATAGTCAACTACTTATTTGTTGCTCTCAAGAAGAAAATCTGCCTGTAGTCCGAAGCTCGGGTCGTCTATTCTGTTACCCATTGGCATAAAGAATAAGGCTCTGACCAGTTTGCTCCCCTGGACCCTGGCTATTGCTCTGAACACCCCCCAGGTCCCACCCTTAAGCAAGATGTCCAGAGAATAACTGAATTACATGGAAGAAGTCCTTTTCCTATATTTGTGCTTTGGTAAATAATATTTAGAACTAATTCTAAAAATGGATATTTTCTTCAACATGGTTACATGAGCTCCTTAGAGAACTGAATTTACTCAGGACCCATAAACCCACGTCTATGGAGCCATGCCTACAACTTATGGATGAAATGAGAGAACAATTATATATAATGGGAGCAGAGAGGCAGCACACAGAAGTGGAAAATGTGTGTGAGCTTTGGCATTGCAGTCCTGAATTCAAATCCTCACTGTGCAGCTTATTAGATGGGCACCTTTACCTTTCTGAGTCTTGATTTCTTTATCTGAAACACTGACATGGATAATATCCACCTCCTAGGACTGTTATGAAGATTAAACAGGAGAGCAGTTGGGACAGCGATGGTCAGTGGGTGTTATCTGTCTCCCTTTCTAGTAAAAAGGCTCTAGTCTAGAATGCTCTTAGATCTCCAATAGATTCCAGCAATCTCACATATTATTGTTACTGTTAATATTATTGGCTGAATTGTGTTCCCCCCGAAATCCATATATGGAAGCCCTAACCCCCAATAGCTCAGAATGTGACTGTACCTAAAGATTGGGGCCTTTAAAGATGTAATTAAGTTAAATAAGGCCTTTAGGATGGGCCCTAATCCAATCTGCTTGGTCTCCTTATAAGAAGAGTAGATTTGGACACACAGAGAGAGACCCCAGAGATGCACGCCTTGAGGAGAGATCATGGGAGGACACAGGGGGCAGGCGGCCGTCTTCAAGCTAAGGAGAGCGGCCTCAGGAGAAGCCAAACCTGCCAACACTCTGACCTTGGACTTCTGGCCTCCAGAACTGTGAGGAAATAACTTTCTGTTGTTTAAGCCACCCGGTCTGTGGTATTTTATTATGGCAGCCCGAGCAGACTAACACAATTAGTATTATAGAAGGGCACTGAACTGTTAAGAGAACAGTGACAGGAGATGAGGTTCTATCCTAATTCTGTAGACAATTAGCTGCGTGACCTACAGCAAGTCACTTGACTTCTCTCTACATTTTCCACCTCTCTCCTCCAGGGTTGTAAGGAGTAACTGAGATAAAGACCCTATCAATAATAGGTGTCCTGTAAGCAGCGGTTCCCGTCACTGCTCTGTCCAGATATCAGGTTTCTTGCAATTCAGGGGAGCGCATGGACTGAGCAGTGCCCCTAGGGCTTTTCAGCTCTGACCTCCTGCAACTCTAATAGCAGTCTCACGAACAACAGTAGGTTTCATTCTGTAAAGCCAAAAAGTGTTTTCAAAGTCCTTTCCCTCACAGTAAATACAAATGCATCCCTCTGACTTAACATGCATTTAAACATCAATTCTGAAGAACCCGATGAAACTCCAGCAGACCAGACTCACCACCCCTAAAAGTCTCCCTGCAAGCAAGTCCAGCCAGCCATGCAAAACTGCATTCTTCAGTGTTAGGCTTTCATACGACCAGACACAAACTTTAAAACCAAATTTTAACATTAGATTCCAAAACTTACTTAAAACCCCATTCTCTCTCCCCACGGTGCCTGGTTGAACAATCCAGTTGCCCTCTTCTTGGTGGATCAAAAGACACTTTTAAAATAAAGTTTCTTTTCATTTGCTTTCTGTTTCACACCAAAGTCTGGTGTTCCTGTAGATCTGACGTCTCATTCTGTGGCAGAGGATTGTAAGAAAACGGCAAACACTGACAAGTTCTTCTTTTTTTTTTTTTTCCAAAGCATAGTAAGAATGGTTTGGACACAGTTTGAACTGTGTTCAAAAGGGATCAAAAAGGGAAGATGAGTGTAAGTACAAGGAGCCGGGGAAAGAAGTGAAACGAGCTTAAAGATGCAAAAGCTGGAAATTCACAACAAGAAAGGAATTACTCATTTGTTCCCTGTTTACTCACAACATATGAATCCTACCGCTGTTAGTTTATTATTCTATAGCTTAAAATGAAAACAAAGTGTTTTGAACACTTAGTGTGAGTTAATTTTTGTCATTAACTGAGAGAGAAAGAGGAAGAAATGAAATAAGCTGGTTTGGTTAAAGTTTATTGCAAAGCAGCCAAAGTCATGCTTATCAGCTGTACCTGGGGTCCCGGGAGACTTCTAGCAAATGCATACTCTTAGTCACCAGGGTCCTCGGCAAGGTGAGCACAGAGCAAATGGACCACCACTATCAGTCCACCCAAGTGACAGTGCTCAGGGCATCCTCCTGACTATGAAGAGCCACAGGCTCCCACATGCATGCACACATTCAGAGCTTGTGGTCACAAACTCCAGGAACCAGTTCACACTCAGCTCCCAGAATGGAGAAATCTCCCAGGAGTTCTCTTGAGAATGACATTCTTGCATACATTTTCCCCATCTTTGCACCATCTATCACAAACTTTTTATGTTACAAAACTTCTTATCTCAAAAAGAGCATTCTGACATTAACTTACCTGACATAGAGGGATACCTAAGTTTTACCCTAAATAAATTTCTACATTCTGGGTTTTCTATGGGAGTAACAACAGTGTTTCCCAACTTGTGAGGTGGGCGTCTCTGAAGTGAGATCAAGGGCTGTGCCATCAGCTCGATATATGAAATTTTAGTGAAACCTATATGTAAATGTGTGTTCACAGAGAAAAAACTGTAAAGATAGGCACCAACAATATAAATACTACTTATCTTTGGGGAGTAATTTCAAATTTTTTTCTTTTGTTTATCTATATATTCTGATTTTCTATAATGAACACCTATTACTTTTGTAATAACAAATGATGTAAAACAGGATAGAAAGGGGAAGTGTAGAAATGTGGTTGTAGTCTCCACACAAATATATCAAGTCTTAATCTCTGGAATCTGTAAATATTGTATCTTTATAGACGTGATTAAACTAAGGGTCTTGAGATGGGGAGATAATCCTAGATTATCTGGGTAAGCACTAAGTGCAGTCAAAAGTGTCCACATAAAAGAGAGGCAGAAGGAGATTTGAAAGAGATAGAAAAGGAGAAGACAATGTGACCATGGAGGCAGAGATTGGAGTGGCTGTGAGTCAAGGAATGGGGGCAGCCACCTGAAGCTAGAAGAGGCAAAGGATGGATTCTCCTCTTGAGCCTCCAGAGGGAGTATGGTCCTGCTTACAACTTGATTTCAGCCCAGTGATGCTGATTTTGGACATCTGGCCTCCAGAGGTGAGAGAATAAATTTCTGTTGTTTTAAGCCATCCAGTGTATGGTATTTTGTTACAGCAGCTGCAGGAGACTAATGCTGTAGAATATCATGGTAAAAGTGGCAAAATTATATTCACATTCATTCATGCACATCCTCCATGTGGCCCCATCACTTTCCTTTGCAAATGGATTTGCAGTCAGGTGTTTTCAACGAATTTAGAATGGATAACGTACTAGAAATCTTGGCATCTTGAAGAAGTTCCAAGAGCTATGTCCCTTGCCTTTTGCTTTTCCTCCTAGTCTCTTCCCACCCTTTACTCTCCTGGGAGTGTGGCAAAGTGGAAATGCCTAGGGTTCTGGAGCCAAAAGACCTGAGTTCAAGTGTGGGTTTCAAGTGTGAGTTTCATCTTGTTTCTAAAAGAAGTCACTTAAGCTTCTTAGCAGTAAAATGGTGGCTTAAGCTTCTTAGCAGTAAAACAATCCCCAGCTTGCTCCAGGATTGTTTGAACATCATCTGAGCTACTGTATCTGAAAGTACCACCTGAGTGCTATTTGGTGACTTTAAGTATTTATAGATACTCATGCTTTTCACTCTCAATTTAATGGGGAGGGAGGGGAAAAGTCACAATACTTTTCTCCCTGGGGGCCTGTAACTCCTAACTCTAATAATTGTTCTAGAATTTTGCTAGCCTTCTGCCCAAAGAGTCAGTGGCAGGGGAAGCTATTGGGCCAATTCATTTTTGGCAACTTCCTAGTATGCCTTAATAAGGAGGGTCAAACCTTCTTGAGTAACTTCCTTTAGGAAGTAGGGGTATATCATATCTATTATTCTCAGCTTTATATATATAATATATATATATATATATATATATATATATATAATATATATATATATTTTTGCAGTATGTGGGCCTCTCACTGTTGTGGCCTCTCCCGTTGCGGAGCACAGGCTCCGGACCCGGATGCGCAGGCTCAGCGGCCATGGCTCACAGGCCCAGGCGCTCCGCAGCATGTGGGATCCTCCCGAACCGGGGCACGAACCCATGTCCCCTGCATCGGCAGGCGGACTCTCAACCACTGCGCCACCAGGGAAGCCCAATATATTTTTAAAAAAATCTATAATTCCCCATCCTCACTCCTTACAATTGGCCTGTCTAATAATTCAGATACACTAATATAAGAGAGGCTTTAGTAAGAGAAACTGAATGTGGGAGGACAGATTGTTGATTTTCAAGGTGACTGAAATCCTGTCCTAAAATTAACATTTGAAATAGCTGGAGATATTTGTCAAGAAGAAAAAAAACTTTAAGGAGTTTCGATAGCTGTGTTCAGATGTCTGCAGGGGCGTGGCATAGGGAAGAAGGAGCAGGTTTCAGATGCTTATGACAAATAAATGTTATTTACAAGGAATCAGTATTTCATTCAAAATGCCAAAGACTCCCAAAGATAAAATGCACTGCTTTAGGGTAACTGGTCATGCTTTTTGCTCTCCTTGAATTTTAAAACACCCTTCCAATAATTGGGGAGTTTCCCAAATTATGAAACCCACATTCCCAAAGCAGAAGCCAAAAACCCTTTTTCACAGCGTCCCTTGAAGTTAGTGCATACTTACCCCCAGGGTTCTGCCAATTGGAAGCCGATATGAGACTGCACTTGGAGCCAACGTGGTGCCAATGTGAAAGCCATCCTGGTGAAACAGCGAAGAGATACCCAGCTTGTGGAAGCAGTAGCACAGTTGCTCCAGCTCTGGTGTCCTGCAGAGCCCGTGTCCAATGGCAGAGACAGTAGGGTTGCCAAGTGAGCAATCTAGCCCTGAAATCACTTGTTCTTGCTTGCACAACCTCCCAGTCCTGGTTCTCTGGACCCTCCTGAAGATTCTGTGATTTACCTGACATCCTCGATAAAGTTCTTTCCTGCTTAAACCCACTGAAATGGGTTCTGTTGTACCTTTTCACATTGAGTATTGTCTTAGCAGCTAATTGGCATGAATTCTTTGGGAGGTTAGTATTTGCTTTATGTGGGAAGTTGAATTAGTTCTGATCTCTATCAAATTTAAGATTCTCTGAATAAGAGTGGTAAGGGGATGGCAAGTAGGAATCTGGGTAAGTAAATTTGATTAGTGTCCTATAAAAAATTTGTGATTACTTCTCCACCACAGGTGATTTAAAAATTTAAGCAAGAGTATACAGAAGACTGTTAGGCCAAGGCTTAACTAATATTCCACCATTAGTCATATAATAATTCCTTTAGGTAAAGCACAAACCAATCAGTCCATTTTTACAATGGAAATATTTTGGAATGAGTCTATGATGATTCTACTGCCTTTGATTTAGTGTATGAATTTCACAGTTATAAACTCAGGTGTGAAAATATGCAAACTTTATTTCTCTATAAATCAAGCTGCTGTCTGATATAACCTCCATTTAAGTTGATGGGAGAATTCTAATCTACTCATTTTGAGGTCAGTTTCTCCAGTTCAATGAGCCCTCAGTCTATCCAGGTCTATAGTTCAGTCATATTCCAACTTAAAACTCCTGTTGACTTTTTCTTTTCCCTCTCTCCTTCCTGGGATGTAGTCTAAGTTCTGCCTCTACCAGCAATAAGGGGGATCAGAATCCTCTCCTCAGCTCAGTTCCTATGATGGAACTTGTTGCTGGTATATTCATCCTGAGTGTTACACTTGGCTCGGGTGGTGTGTAATTTCTATTTCCCAACGTGGATCCCATCTGGTTGCCCGCTGCCAGGAGACTGCTAAGATATGTCTCCTTCCTCCGCTTGCTCCAAGTCAGCAGTTTACATCTCAGCCTTTGAATGCATGTTTTCCACCCCTGCCTTACACACTGGCTCTCTCTCTGCTTCTTCCATCTCCTCAGAGAAGATTGGGAATTTCAGACTTCCTGAATGCTACAGGAAAGCCTCCGGAAGCTAGGGAGTAGGGTCATCCCCCTCCCAACCACGGATGCTCTAGATATCTGGGTCAATGGACTCAGGACTATTGACTGAGAAAGGTCTTGAGAGAAAAAATGATCAGGGCTTGCTGGTTAGTATCTAAAATAATTCATCCACCACATTTTATTGAGGATGGTCCTGGATTAAGCTATTTATGTTTGAAAAGCGAACATACCATTTTCTAGTTTTTAAAAAGCTGATTCTGCAAAAGCATTTTTGTATGTAATTAATGAGATAATTACCTCTTGGCTCAATGAAGAAAATACAGCAAGCGCTGAATGGGATATATTTCTATACCATTTGAAACTAATTAAACTGCTTTTATCTTTATAAAATATTTTTTAATTAAAAAAGTAATACATATTAATTTCAGAAAATTTGGAGAACATAGAAAAGCTTAATACAGAAAAGCACAGAAGCCACCCACGATAATAATCACTTGTGACACTTTGAGATGTTATCCTTTCAGTTATATTTTTTATATTTCTGTATCTATATAATATTGGGAGCATATGCAAATTGAGATCATGAGCAGATCAAAGTGAAAGTGAAAAAACAGATTTTTTTTCACTTCATAAAGAATTTTGAGACTTTTTCCCCCATATCATGAAATAACTCTAAAAGATGATTCTCAATGTATCATTTCATTAAATGGCTATCCCAAAATTTATTTACTCATTCTCATGGACATTTAAATTGTATCCAGTTTTGGACTTCCCTGGTGGTGCAGTGGTTAAGAATCTGCCTGCCAATGCAGGGGACACTGGTTCGAGCCCTGGTCCGGGAAGATCCCACATGCTGCAGAGCAACTAAGCCCGTGCACCACAGCTACTGAGCCTGCACTCTAGAGCCCGTGAGCCACAACTACTGAAGCCCACGCGCCTAGAGCCCGTGCTCTGCAACAAGAGAAGCCACCCCAATGAGAAGCCTGCACACCGCAACAAAGAGTAGCTCCCACTCGCCGCAACTAGAGAAAACCTGCGCGCAGCAACGAAGACCCAACGCAGCCACAAATAAATTTATGTTAAAAAAAAAAAGTCTCTGCTTCCCAAACCAAAACATCCACTACTGTGGACAGTTTAAGTAATTATTGTAACAAGGATATCTGATATGTCACTCCTTTGCTCTAATTCCTTTAATGGTTCCCCCAACACTTCCATAAAAATATTTTTTAATCCTTTGAATAGCATGCAAGATTGTTCATGATTTCTTCTTTACCTGTGCATGCAGTCTCATCTGTAGCCATTCTCTTCCCACGTAAACTAAGGTCCAAGTAAACTAAATGACTTCCAGTTTCCCAAGTCCATTAAATGATCTTTGGAATGTTATGACCCAGGCTGCCAGCCCCCCACACCTCTTTGGCTGAAAATTTTTACTCATCTTTTAAGTACCAAGTTAATTGTTACCTCCTGTGAGAATTTTTTCAATATTCCCTTTTACACATTAATGGCCATGCTTTCCCATTGCTCTACCGCTGATCTATCATTTATTTCCCCAAGGCTGTCCTCATAATATACCCTCAAACTCTCCCTCTCCAAATTGGAAGTCACATTAATGTAGCTTGGATATTAAAATTAAGTATATCTATTTAAAGACTTCAAAAATTAGATGGACTTGTAAGTTTATCAGCAGACAGGACCTTGTAGTGAAAACAGCACTGGGGACTTCCCTGGTGACGCAGTGGTTAAGAATCCTCCTGCGAATGCAGGGGACACGGGTTCGAGCCCTCGTCCAGGAAGATCCCACATGCCGCGGAGAAACGAAGCCCGTGAGCCACAACTACTGAGCCCATGTGCTGCAACTACTGAGCCTGCGTGCCTAGAGCCCGTGCTCCGCAACAAGAGAAGCCACCCGATGAGAAGTCCCCGCACCACAACGAAGAGCAGTCCCGGCTCGCCACAACTAGAGAAAGCCCGCACTCAGCAACGAAGACCAAACACAGCCAAAAATAAATAAATAAATAAGTTTATAAAAAGAAAGAAAGAAAGAAAAGAGCATTGGACTAGAATTCAGAAGATTTAGGTACTTGTTCCTTCTTTACCTCTTCTGGCCTCAATTACCTCCCTCATAAAGGAATGTGTCTAGACTACAGCCCTAGTCTTTGGGTGGCAATTTACAGTTTATCTTCTTTGTTATTAGTATCCAATCCAGCCCCCTTCATTTCACAGGTGAGGAAACTGAGTCTCAGAGACGATACATAATTTAAGTCAAGATACTATACAATGAATTAATGACTAAGGTAAACGGAATCTTGGGATCTTGGACCGGTGCGGACCAATGCTGACCTCTAAAAACATTCCCGGTTCTAAAATTCTTTAACCCGCCCAGTTAACAAGAGCAGAGGAAATAAAGAAAAGCCAGAAGAGAACAAACTTAACGGAAACAAAAAACAGTGGGAAGTTCGAGCTTTCCACAAATTACAAGTGAACTTCCTGTCCTGGGTAAACTTCCGGAATCAACAACAGGGAGAGCCAATCAGAACCTTTCTCCGGGAGCCAATGGGCGAGCACATTACAAAGAGCCAATCGCAGCGACGCTGTCACTGTTATGGTCCTGTCACGGCGCCGGCGTTGTGGTTTCTGGGCGGCAGCCACCGAGAGGACTTTGGTGGGGGATCCTCAGGGGCAGCCCCTCGGCCAGCTGCGCTCATCTCCGGCCTCGTTCCCACCCTACATATCTCGGCTCGCGGGTCGCGCCGTCGGGCGCGCGTGCGGGTCGGCGCCGCGGCCGCCTTGGGGCCTGGGCCCAGCCACAGCCTCCTCCTCCGCCGCGGGCTCGGAGGGGCCGCGAGATGCAGCCGCCGGGCCCTCCCCCTGCGTATTCCCCCACTAACGGGGACTTCACCTTTGTCTCTTCAGCAGACGCGGAAGGTGAGACTGAGCCCCGGGAGGGTACGTCGCCCTGGGGGACGCCGGGCGGACGCGGCAGTGTCTTTCTGGGGCCGAGGCGGTTGTGGCCCTGTGGGGACGGGCAGGAAGCTGACCCATGGGGGACTCGAGCCCTCTGCTCCCGCCGGGCCTTCCGAGAGGTCCGAGTAGCCGAGGGTGGGGTGTGGGGAACTTTCCAAGTGACTCGGTCAGCTTCTGGCTTTCTCTACACCGTCTGGTGGCAGGTTTTTCTGGTGGACTTACCCACCTCGAGGGCACCCACGGGACCCCAAGATTTTATTTCTAAAGTGACTTGGCGTTGCTCAGAAAGGGATGGTTAGGTTGGCCGGGCTAGGTGTCAAAGAATGAGAACGAGGAACGAGAGCTTGTTGCTTTGTTATTTATCAGCACATAACTTTTTGTTGAGATTAAATTAGGCGCTGCAAATACTAACTTCCCTCGAGGAGTTTGTGGTTTTTATGGAACCTTGTATCTTGGTTTTTATGGAACCTATGTATCTTGCCAACGTTCCAGTTTTACTCCTATTTTATCGTGTTTGACCTCAGTATTCAGAGAAGTGTACCCAGATATATTTGGGAACACCCAGCTGGATTACAAGAAGTTTCAGTTGCTTTCCAGATTTCCTTATGTACTGTTTTGAGGAAGCATTTGTGCTGGAGAGATTTTTCTACAGCGCGGGAGAATTTGTTTTCCTCCTTTTCTCTGTACTTTACCAGACTCTTTGTAACTGAAATCTTTCTCTGCTACTTTTGTTAGACTTTGTATACCAGTAATTTTCCAGTGACCAGACTTAACTGCTGGATATGGAAAAATAAGTTATACTTAACTATAGAAATTTCATTCTAGAGAAGGACCTAGTGTGCTTCCTGAGAAATCAAGTTTTGTAATGCATCAGTTAATATAGATTGCTTTCCCTTTTTCTGTTTTGCTTTTCTCGTTTTGGTTTTTGAATGGTGTTGTTTAAAAAAAATAGTACTGTAGTTTTGGTTATATTAAAATGCAAAATATAGTTTTTATCATAGAGAACATAGCTGATACATTTAAATGTAATATGGAAATTTGGTGAAATATAGCAACCCAAAATATTTTAGTTTGTTTCATCTACATTTGGTAGCCTAGTGCTTAGGGAGGAATAACCAACTGTAGTTTTCCAGACTTTAAGAAAAAATTGTCAGTATACACAAAAAATTGAGTATCACAACCTGATGTTTGTTGAGAATTATATATCTATGTTTATAGTTCTAATACCCCCACTTCCTCCAGGAATTACCTTTCTCAAATATGCCTAAGAAACCTGACAATAATATAACAAGCTAATCCATTGACTCCATATACTAAACCAAGAAACCTGGAATAAGTAAAATCCATAAGATTTATTCAGACTTCTCCATATAGCCTCCAAGAATGTATAGACTCCCTGTATATCAAGGGATATACAGACAAGGATAGATATCTGTATAATAATACCCTCAAGTTTATAACATTATACAGTTTAAATTTACAGTATTTTAAGCAAACGGCTTGTTTGGTCTTTCTAAGACTCCTGCTGAACTTTATTATTCCTGTGTTTTATAGTGAACCTGAGGCTTAGAGAAGTTCAGTAACCTCCACATGAAGGATCTGGAGTTAAGAGCTAGTGTTCTGTGTCCTAAGATTTCTTTATACTAAACCATGATGTGTCTTACATATATTTTTGTAAACTGAATAGTGTATCTGAAGTATAGAGTCCTGGATTTGCATCCTGTCTTTACCAGTTACTATCTGTGTGATGTTGGGCAAGTTACTTAATCTCTCTTAACCTCAGTTTTCGTATACGTAAAATGAGAAATAATAATACCCAAGTGCTCAAACATTTTGCAAATGCAAAGCGCTTAGTACACCTGGAAGAGTCAAGTGCTCAGTATTTGTTAGCAGTGTTGCTGCTGCTTTGGGTTTCAGTATTAATTGGTGCCACGGTTATTTTTTACTGTTCTC
Source organism: Mesoplodon densirostris (assembly GCF_025265405.1). NCBI lineage: Eukaryota > Metazoa > Chordata > Mammalia > Artiodactyla > Ziphiidae > Mesoplodon > Mesoplodon densirostris. The sequence continues at coordinate 26,044,124 of NC_082674.1, forward strand.
TAACATAAACATTTGACTCTGCAACACCAAGTTTCTTCTCTGGTTCCTAAGCGTGTCATGTAAATTCTTGCTTTTCCCCTCTTACGGTGTTTATCTAACCATGGATGTTTTCAGCTGGTAGAGGTTTTATTGTATACCTTGCTTCTAGATTCTGTCCAAGTCTCTTTCTCAGTGATACTTATCGTTACTAATTTGTACATGTCCTTTGTTCTAAAATGTGCCTTTGTGTTTGTCTCCATACCTATGTGTATCCAGGTCCTCATGCTTAGAATGCTTTTCTCCTTCTTACCCCAAGATGAAACTGAAGGCTGAATTCAGATACTCCTTTCTTGCTGAAACTTTGCTTAACTGTTCCTCAGAAACAGAAATGTCCCTAATCTTTTCTATATCCCAGCGCTTAGCACAGAACCCAGAGTATTAACATCACAAAGTAATTGTTTGTTGAAGGAATAAATGATTTCTGCTTTATCTCCTATGACATTGATTCTTGGGACTATAAAACCTAGCACATTTTGGATGGTATAACTAAAAAGTTACTGGTTTAGAGCTAGAAGACTTCAGTTAAAGTTCTGACTCTTACAGAAGCTATGTGATATTGGCCAAGTTACATAGCTTCTATAAACTCACATTTTCATCCATAAAATGAAAATCACACTTATAAGAATATTGTGCAAATTACTTAAGGTAATGTGTATAAAAGCAAGGTCCATAAGTACAAGTTAAAAGAATGTAGACTAAAAAAAAAAAAAAAGAACGTAGACTATGTGAATAAGCTAGTAAATGAATAAATAAATGAATAATGAAATCCAGACTTAATATTCAGTTCTGTGGTGTAAAACTACATCCAAAAACAGTAATGAAATGCATGTGTATAAATGCAAGAATGTACCACTGCAGTGAGAAGCCCGCGCACCACAACGAAGCGTAGTCCCTACTCACCACGACTAGAGAAAGCCCGCACATAACAATGAAGACCAAACGCAGCCAAAAAAAAAAAAGTAATGATACCGTTAAGTATAATATAGACGTCTTTAAGACAGTCCTTTGACTTTATTTTGTATCACACAAATAAGTAATTCTTTGCCTGCTTTATTTCCACAGACCAGCAGCATTAGCATTACTGGGCTCTAGTAATGCAGAATCTGCCTTAATCATAATTTACATTTTGACAAGATCATCCTTAAGTGATTCATAAGCACATTAAAGCTTGAGAGGCACTGATTTAGAATATTATGAAAGATCAACAAAAAGAGGAGGAAATTTTTTATAGCTAAAAGATCAGGGACAGTTTAATATTGGTCATATTTTGCCAAATTTTGAAAGATAGGTAATGTTTTGTATATGTAGGATGGAGTATGTCCATATGCAAGGGACTGTATATGAGGAAGTCCCTAACCAAGAAATGGCTTAATAAGAATGGGATTTTTTTTAATTCATCATACATAATAAATGCTATAAAAAGGAGGTTCAGGAACTTGCCTGGTGGCGCAGTGGTTAAGAATCCGCCTACCAATTCAGGGGACATGGGTTTGAGCCCTGGTCCGGGAAGATCCCACATGGCTGTGGAGCAACTAAGCCCGTGTGCCACAACTACTGAGCCTGCTCTCTAGAGCCAGTGAGCCACAACTGCTGAGCCCACATGCCACAACTACTGAAGCCCACGCACCTAGAGCCCGTGCTCCGCAACAAGAGAAGCCACCGCAATGAGAGGCCCGTGCACCACAACGAAGAGTAGCCCCCGCTCGCCACAACTAGAGAAAGCCGCGCACAGCAAGGAAGACCCAGCGCAGCCAAAAATAAATAAATTAATTTAAAAAAAAGAGGTTCAAAGGTGGAAATGGTTAACTGCAGGAAGGGATCATGGAAGTCTTCAGAGACAGATGAAGTACATTTTTTTTTTTTTTTTTTTTTTTTTTTTTTTTTTGCTGTACGCGGGCCTCTCACTGCTGTGGCCTCTCCCGTTGCGGAGCACAGGCTCCGGACACACAGGCTCCGCGGCCATGGCTCGCGGGCCCAGCCGCTCCGCGGCATGTGGGATCTTCCGGGATCGGGGCACGAACCCGTGTCCCCTGCATCGGCAGGCGGACTCTCAACCACTGCGCCACCAGGGAAGCCCTGAAGTACATTTTGAAGGAAAAGGAGGAGTTCTTCAGGTTGAAAAGAGGGAAGAGCATTCACTTAAAAATTATGCAAATGCAATAATTGGTTGAAGCAGTCCCTGTATTTTATACTTCTCAATCTTCACAGTCCTAAAACAATGCTGATTTAGACCATGAGCCCCTTGGGGTTAGAAGCTGTGTTTTACTGTCTACCAGTATCATATGCACTGCCTAGCACATAGCCTGGTATATAGCAGGAACTTAATAAATGTTCGATGACTACATGATACTTTTTGATTAAGATAAAGGTGTTGTGCTGCTAGAACTGAAGCCAACACTAATTCAACAGAAGTCCAACAAGTAGTTGGAAAGGGCATGAACAGAGACAACTAACCAAGAAAGATGATCTAAGCCACCCAATAGCCATTTTCCCGTCCTCATATTTTTCTCCCTCTAAAGATCATTTTATGTATATCAAAACATTCACCTTTCCTCCAGATCTTAAAGGAAGCCTTTCTTCCTTTCCGAGGATAAGCCTCTACTAGTGCTTTTATTCGCATATCTTCTTGCCTCTTTTGGAACCTTTCTTTGTTTTTCTCTCTAGCATTTATTTCTCCTCTGTTTCTTCGATCACTGTCATCACTCACAGGTCCCCTCCTAATTGACAGAATTTTTAATTAAATCTACTACTTCCCTTTTTCCATACTTCCACAGCTAAACTATGTCTGTTATTTCCTGTTTCCTCAGCATCCAGCAATTCCTACCATTCTGCTGGAACTTGACTTGCTTCCTATCATCTACAGAAGGACCTTCAGCAGTGTTTCCCAAAGGGGAAAGGTTGCATGACAAAAATTTGGTAAATACTTTGTTAAGCTAAGTTAAACCAGTTTCCTTAATGCAGAATTCCCAGAGCCTTTAATATGCCAATATTAGTTCTGAAACTCCAAATGGAGGTTGTAGTGTGCAGGGTTTTCCAAACTTAGTGAATATCAAAAGCTTTTTGTGTAGGGCATCTCATAGGATCCAGATTCCACAGAACATACATAAAGAAACACTTACCTATAAAGACAAGTTTAAAAAAATTAGGGGTTTTTTGCCTGATATTTATTATCTGAACACTTTGTCCCCAACCTATCTTCCACAACTTTTGAACTCTGTGCCTTTTATAAGCCTTGGGCTTCCATGCCTTTGTCTCTGCCCTTTCTTTTCCTTGGAATGATTTCTATCTTTTTTTTTAATTTTTATTTCTTTTTTATTGAAGAATAGTTGATTTATAATGTGCTAGTCTCTGCTGTACAGCAAAGTGACTCAGTTATACACATGTAGACATTCTTTTTTTAAATATTCTTTTCCATTATGGCTTATTATAGTTTATTGAATACAGTTCCCTATGCTTGTAGGATATTGTTGTTTATCCATCCTATATATAATAGTTTACATCTGCTAATCCCAACCTCCCAGTCCTTTTCTTCCTCACCCCTCTCCCCCTTGGCAACCACAGTCTGTTCTCTGTGTCTGTGAGTCTGTTTCTGTTTTGTAGATAGGTTCATTTGTGCCATATTTTAGATTCCACATATAAGTGATATCATATGGCATTTGTCTTTCTCCTTCTGACTTACTTCACTTAGTATGATAATCTCTAGTTGCATCCATGTTGCTGCAAATGGCATGATTTCATTCTTTTTTATGGCTGAGTAGTATTCCATTGTATATATGTACCCTATCTTCTTTTTCCATTCATCTATCATGGACATTTAGGTGGTTTCCATGCTTTGGCTGTTGTGAATAGTGCTGCTATGAACATAGGGGCGCATGTATCTTTTTTTTTTAAGATCTTTTAATGTGGACTATTTTTATTTTTTTTATTTTTATTTATTTATTTATTTATTTTTTTTGCGGTACGTGGGCCTCTCACTGTTGTGGCCTCTCCGGTTGCGGAGCACAGGCTCCGGACGCGCAGGCTCAGCGGCCATGGCTCACGGGCCTAGCCGCTCCGTGGCATGTGGGACCTTCCCGGACCGGGGCACGAACCCGTGTCCCCTGCATCGGCAGGCGGACTCCCAACCACTGCGCCACTAGGGAAGCCCAATGTGGACTATTTTTAAAGTCTTTATTGAATTTGTTACAATATTGCTTTGGTTTTTTGGCCCCAAGGCATGTGGGATCTTAGCTCCCTGACCAGGGATCGAACCTGCACCCTCTGCATTGCAAGGTGAAGTTTTAACCACTGGACTGCCAGGGAAGTCCCAGCATGTATCTTTTTGAATTATAGTTTTGTGTGGATATATACCCAGGAGTGGGATTGCTGGATCATATGGTAATTCTATTTTTAGTTTTCTGAGAAAGCTCCACACTGTTTTCCATAGTGGCTGCACCAACTTACATACCCACCAACAGTTTATGAGGGTTCCCTTTTCTCCACACTCTCTCCAGCATTTGTTATTTGTAGACTTTTTAATGATGGCCATTCTGACTGGTGTGAGGTGGTACCTCACTGTAGTTTTGATTTGCATTTCTCTAATGATTAGTGATGTTGAGCATCTTTTCATGTGCCTACTGGCCATCTGTATGTCTTCTTTGGAGAAGTGTCTATTAAGGTCTTCTGCCCATTTTTCAGATGGGTTGTTTGTTTTTTTGATAGTGAGCTGTTCGTATATTTTGGAGATTAAGGCCTTGTCTGTCCCATCATTTGCAGATGTTTTCTCCCATCTTTGGAATGATTTCTTACTCCTTCTCTGCTCATCCACTTATCTCTCATGGCCAGATTCCAGTTCTACTTCCACATAGCCTTCCTGACCACCTCTTTGATAGCTTAGGTCTCTTTACTCCTATGGCACCTATGATCTGTTGGCAATAGGCATTGTCGTTTACTTACAGAAGAGTGTGTTTTACAGTACTAATAGGGTTTTGTATCATATTCAGCACTCCAAAAAGAAACCCTGTACCCATTTTCAGTCACTGTCTATTCCCTCCCTGCCTTCCAGTCCCTGGCAACCACTAATCTACTTTCTGTCTCTATCGATTTGCTTATTCTGGATATTTCATGTAAATGAGGTAATACAATATGTGACCTTTTGTGTCTGGTTTCTTTCACTCAGCATAATGCTTTCAAGGTTCATTCATGTTACAGCATGAATCAGTAACTCATTCCTTTTCTGGCTGAATAAAATTCCATTGCTTGGATATACTGTCAATTGGATTTTGAACTCCTTGAAGTATCTCACTTCTTTATATCACTCTCAGGGCATTATAGAAATAAGTAATCCTTAAATATTTATTGGTGGATTAATTAACCAATGTTGAAAGTGAGAAAGGTACTAAAGTGAAAATGACTTCTTGTTTGTGATATAGTTTCTTTTGCCAAAGGCCAGAAACATGTCTCTAGTCTCTCTCTCACTTTCTCATATTCAGTTGGTCATCAAATTATTTCAGAATAGCTCCAGAATAGCTATATAATTAATCTGTTCTTCCCTTTCTACTGACATTGCCTTAGTTCAAGTCCTTTCCATTTCTCATCTATACTTTTTGCTCACCATACTCCCTCCTCAAATCTCTCCCCACTTAAATCAGTCCTCCACAGTGCAGCTAAGATTATGTTTACACAATGCAAATCTGATTTTGTATATTTACTTTATTAAAACCCTCTAATATCCCTTCTTGATATAAGCTCTGTGGAGCTATTTGCCCTTATATTAATTAATTCATCCAACCAGCACACATTTGTTGGTTGCCTACTATGGGCCAGGCACTGTTATAGGTACTGGAGATACCTGTTCAAAACAAAACTACAACAAACACACCTTAGTTCCTCCCATCAGCGAACTTACAGACATTATCCAAATAATCATACAAATACATTATTATAAACAGTGATAAATGTTTTGAAGGAAAAGTCCAGGGGACTATGAAAGGAACCTAATCTAGTCAGGGAGATCATGGAAAATTTCCTTAAATAGGTATATCTAGGGGACTTCCCTGGTGGTGCAGTGGTTGAGAGTCCGCCTGCCAATGCAGGGGGCACGGGTTCGAGCCCTTGTCCAGGAAGATCCCACATGCCGCTGAGCAGCTAAGCCCGTGCATCACAACTACTGAGCCTGCATGCCACAACTACTGAAGCCTGCTTGCCTAGAGCCCATGCTCAGCAACAAGAGAAGCCACCGCAGTGAGAAGCCTTTGCACCACAAGGTAGAGTAGCCCCCGCTCGCCACACCTAGAGAAAGCCCGCACACAGCAACGAAGACCCAGCGCAGCCAAAAATAATAAATAAAATAAATAAATTTATATATTTAAAAAAAGTATATCTAGGAACAGAAGAATGGGTAGCATTTAATTATCTGAAGTTAGGGGAGACAGCCTGGTACAAAGTTCCTGAGGTACAAGGGATCCTGGTTCATTCAAAGAACTGAGAGGCTTAATATGGCTAGAGCATAGGGTCACGGTGGGTAGGGAGGCAGAAAATTGTTCTGGAGAGGTAGATAGGGCATGTAGAGATTGTTAGATTTGAGCTGAAAAAGTAGTGGGAGGCCACTGAAGGATTTTAAATGGGAGAGTGAAAGATTTACATTTAAAAAATATTCTTCTGGCTATAGATAAGAATGGATTGGAAAGAGAATGACTAGGGAGAGGAGTTAGTAGACCATTACAGTCATACAGGCAGGAGATGTTAGTTTGCACTAGCATGGTGCAGGTGGTAGAAATGGAGAAAAGTGGGCAGGTTCAAAAAATATTTAGGGGTAAAAGCGATAGAATTTAGTGGTGGTTGAATGGTGTGGGGAGCATGTGAATGAAGGAAACTGTCAAGGATAATTAAACTTGCGGTTTACAGTGCTGGATGGGATTAGTGGTACTATTCACTGAAATAAGAAACTGGAGGAAGGCCTTAACTATCAAGAATTCAGTTTTGGAATATTGAGTTTTAGATGCTTTTGAAATAACTACAACGTTAAGCTGACACTTGATTGTATAAGTCTACAGAAGAGGACTGGGCTCAATATATTGCTATTTGAGCTCAGCCTTCCTCAGTGTTTTTACCTCTTTTTATGGTCTGAATGTTTGTGTCCCCCAAAATTCATATGTTGAAATCCTAATGCCCAGTGGGGAAGTGGAGCCTTTGGGAGGTACTTAGGTCATGAGGATGGGGCCCTCATAAATGGGATTAGTGCTCTTATAAAAAAGATTTCACAGATCTCCCTACCCGTTTCTGCCATGTGAGGGCACAAGGAGAAGTCAGCTAGCCAGAAGAGAGCCCTTACCTGACCATGCTGACACCCTGACTTTAGACTTCCAACCTCCAGAACTGTGAGAAACAAATTTCTATTGTTTATAAGCCACCCAGTCTATGGTATTTTGTTATATAGCAGCCTAAACAGACTAAGACACTCCTATATAAAAATGATAGTATATACAACTCATAATACTTTAATGTGATCAATAATTTGTAGACATAATAATGCAATAATTTTTGTGTTAATAGGCTTTTTTGAATAAACAATTTTCTGTTACTCTGTTAAGGTGTCCATTTAGCCTACTTTGTGTGACATTCCCCCTCCCCAGGAAAGATGTCACTTCTAATATAATTTAGTAGTGTTGATAGAGGAATCTTTAGTTTTTCCTCTTTAAAAGTTTCCTACTTGATTTTTTAAAAATTATATCCAGATAGATATTATCACAAGTATCTTCTATACAATGTGCTCAAGAAGTATGATATATGATATATAATGGGTGCAAGAATAGCTTTTCTTCCCTGTTTGAAAATTGAAAATGACTTTTTAGTCAACCTTTCTTGGGAAGAAAACAAGGTAGTTAAGCAAGGTTTATCTTTTAAAAAAATTAATCTATTTCTTTTCATAAATTTTAAACTTGTAAGGCATTACTCAAATCTATAAATGTGGTAAAATTGCATAGAACTATACACACAAATAAGTGCACTTAAAACTGGTAAAATCTGAATAAGGTCTATCAACTGTATCAGTGTCAGTGTCCTGGTTTTGATAGTACCTATGATGGTATGGTACCATTGGGGGAAACAGGGTGAGGGGTGCATATAACCTCTCTGCAACTTCCTGTGAATCTATAATTATTTCAAAATAAAACTTAAAAGACTCATAAGGCAAATAAAAGAAATTTCTGTTAGATAACTGATTTATGCCAAAATGGGATTTGATTTTTCTAAAGGTAGGCTCAGGAGATGTAATTGATTTTAATTAATATTATGTGCAATATGAAAATTAACTGGCAATATTGAATAGTAAAGCTACTGAAATCGTAAACCAAAGTGATATGAATAAAAATGTAACCTAGGGGCTTCCCTGGTGGCGCAGTGGTTAAGAATCCGCCTGCCAGTGCCTGGGACACAGGTTCGAGCCCTGATCTGGGAAGATCCCACATGCCGCGGAGCAGCTAAGCCCGTGAGCCACAACTGCTGAGCCCGTGTGCCTAGAGCCCATGCTCTGCAACAAGAGAAGCCACCGCAATGAGAAGCCTGTGCGCTGCAACTAGAGAAGGCGCTTCCGCGTGCAGCAATGAAGACCCAACACAGCCAAAAATAAATAAAAAATTTTTAAGTATATATATATTTATATAACCTAGGACACAATTTTATACAAGGCTTTAAAATTTTTTCTCATGGAGTAACATAATCAACTCCAATATAGGTCTAGCAATTATAAAATCATTATATACTTGCGTTGGTTTCTTGAGCTCTTTCATTGGCCTATATACACATTAAAATGTTTTTATAACTAAAATGGAACAGTGGAATTTGTCCCTTTAATATGAAACATGTGCTTGTTTTATTTTGCTGCACAAATAGTCAATTCTGGTTTAGATTTAAGCACACATGGATTTCATTTCATTTTCATTCAAATAAAATGGAATTATTTTTGTCCTTGCTCTTGGTTGCTTGTTAAGTAAGAAAACGCTTATTCATGTATATAAGAAGTTGGAAAGTACCAACAAAATGTTCATGTTCATTGCAGATTACTCTCCTCTCATAGAAATCTAGAACTTTTGTAGGGGGAGATCAGTAAATCTCACCCTGAGTATACTCTCATACTACACTGACTGAATTCTTCAAAGTGAAGTTCTCAGGCTGAGGAGAAGATTCAGAGAAAAGATCCCTCACCCAGTAATACACTTGAGTTGAAAGGGAGGGAAAATTACTGTTAAGTTTTATTCTGCATTTTTTCCAGGTGGCTTTTAATAAAACTTGAAACTTACTGATATTCTTTCCTCACTCTGAACCCAAACAGTAGTGGAAACATTTTTAAGGTTTCTTTCAAAGATTATTTCCTCTTAAAACCACTTATATTTATTATTATCTTTATGTTGTTTTTTACTTAGAAAATGACAAGAATATTATAGTGTAGTAAGAAAATATTAATTTAAGATTAGTAGTGTTTTATAATTCTGGACACCTGTCCTAGAGTTGACGATCAAGCTAGCTGGTTCTTACTGTGGTTTAATGTAAGACAGCTGTGCTCCTGGAGTGATTTTTTTTTTTTTTTTTGAATATTTCTCATTGTCTTCCGATATTATTTTTTACATGTTAACTTGATCACGTGTTAGGCTAACTACTGAGTTTTTTTACTTTTCTGTTGCTTTTTTTTTTTTTTTTTTTTTCGGTACGCGGGCCTCTCACTGTTGTGGCCTCTCCCGTTGCGGAGCACAGGCTCCGGACGCGCAGGCTCAGCGGCCATGGCTCACGGGCCCAGCCACTCCGCGGCATATGGGATCCTCCCAGACCGGGGCACGAACCCGTATCCCCTGCATCGGCAGGCGGACTCTCAACCACTGCGCCACCAGGGAGGCCCTGCTTTTTTTTTTTTTAAACTCACATGTAATTGTGTCTTGGGGGAACTGAATGATTTGTCAGACTGCTGTTTCTAGCATTCTCCTACATACGTCCATGATATTTTCCTTCTTTGCATAGGATGGAAAACACTACAGAATTATAAGCTACAGGTGTCTTTTTGAGGTTCTGCATCCCTGCTATGAAAAACTGCTAAACATATACAATTCTTTCTCACAGCACTCCCTAGCACTATAATTTATATATCCTTTTTTTTGGCTTAGATTAAGGACTTTAAGTGCAATCTTTTCTAGAGGCCAGGAAACAGTTGTTAAGGTCCTTTCCTGCCTTATAATTCCAAAACCTTTAATGTCACTGCTATACTAATGACTTCCTGATCTAAGTTTTCCTCTTGTTAAATCAAGAAAGGCACTCTTTGTGTCTATTGGAAGTAGAATTTTAGTTTCAACTCTTTCATTTTCAACTTAGAGTAAGACAAAGAAGCAGAAAGTAATTTTGAGAGAATATTTTAATCACAAGATTCTATGGCAATTAGCATCTATAGGGACTATTTTTAGGCTTTAAGTAGGGAAGGACAGTGAATTCAAAAGTACTTGCATTTTATCTCTAGCTGAATAAACTAAACTATAGAAGCTTTTTAGAATCATGTAATGTTAAACCTGGAAAGAACTTTGAATAGGAAACTGGAGACCAGAAGGCATTAATGATTTGCTGTATTAATTAGTAGCTTAGCTAGGACTTAGCTTCAGAATGCAAACTTTATTATAATTAATTGCAGGAGTTGTCAGAACCAGATCATTATGTGACTCATAATTGATCCACTCATTGATTGAAGTTTAAGCCAAAATTTTTTAATGGCAGCTCTCAAAAGCTAACCTAGGGGTAAAACAGGAATAAAGACACAGACCTACTTGAGAATGGACTTGAGGATATGGGGAGGGGGAAGGGTAAGCTGTGACAAAGGTAAGGTATCTACCAAAGGTAAGGTAGATAGCTAGTGGGAAGCAGCCGCATAGCACAGGGAGATCAGATAGGTGCTTTGTGACCGCCTGGAGGGGTGGGATAGGGAGGGTGGGAGGGAGGGATACGCAAGAGGGAAGAGATATGGGAACAGATGTATATGTATAACTGATTCACTTTGTTATAAAGCAGAAACTAACACACCATTCTGAAGCAATTATACTCCACTAAAGTTGTAAAAAAAAAAAAAAAAAAGCTAACCTAGAATTTAGGGTAATGTGCAAATTAGGCTCTTCTTTCTACTGTATAGGATCTCCAGGAAAGGAGAGTCTGTGTTGAGTGTTCTGGTTTGCTGTTGCCGAAATTGTTTTCTAAAGTATCACTCCAGGGGCTTCCCTGGTGGCGCAGTGGTTGAGAGTCTGCCTGCCGATGTAGGGGGCACGGGTTCGTGCCCCGGTCCGGGAGGATACCACGTGCCGCGGAGCAGCTAGGCCCGTGAGCCATGGCCGCTGAGCCTGTGCGTCCAGAGTGTGTGCTCCACAGCGGGAGAGGCCACAACAGTGAGAGGCCCGCGTACCGCAAAATAAATAGATAAATAAAGTATCACTCCAGTCTTGTTACTTCTAGTTAACAGCATTGATGGTTGTTTACTAGTGCATGTTGTCTGGTCGTACAAATGTGTTTTTTTTATTAATTCCTGTATGAACTCAAGCAAGTTCTTTACTATTCCCAATTTTTTTTTGACCAGAAATTTTGACATATGTACTACTGTGATTATCTGTAACCTCTAAGGCACTGGTACAGACTGAGTGGAATTTATTTTGTAACGTGGATAACAGAGTCTCTTCACTGCTTTTCTTTTTATCTATATAAATTAATTAATTTATTAATTTATTTATTTATTTTTGGCTGCGTTGGGTCTTCGTTGCTGCACGCGGGCTTTCTCTAGTTGCAGCAAGCGGGGGCTACTCTTTGTTGTGGTGTGCAGGCTTCTTATTGTGGTGCCGTCTCGTTGCAGATCATGGGCTCTAGGCACGCGGGCTTCAGTAGTTGTGGCATGCGGGCTCAGTAGTTGTGGTGCACGGGCTCTAGAGCGCAGGCTCAGTAGTTGTGGTGCACGGGCTTAGTTGCTCTGCAGCATGTGGGATCTTCCTGGACCAGGGCTCGAACCCGTGTCCCCTGCATTGGCAGGCGGATTCTTAACCACTGCACCACCAGGGAAGCCCTTCACTGCTTTTTAGAATTGATCTAAAAAAAACCCAACAACCTGGGCTTCCCTGGTGGCGCAGTGGTTGGGAGTCTGCCTGCCGATGCAGGGGACACGAGTTCGTGCCCTGGTCCAGGAAGATCCCACATGCCACGGAGTGGCTAGGCCCATGAGCCATGGCCACTGAGCCTGCACGTCCGGAGCCTGTGCTCCGCAATGGGAGAGGCCACAACAGTGAGAGGCCTGCATACCGCAAAAAAAACCAAAAAACCAAAAACCAACAACCTTTATTTTGCCAAAACTAAAGATAAATGATGTAATTATATAAAGAAAAAGGTTAGCTGAAATAGCAGGAAACTCTTACTATTCAGATTTATCCAAAACTAAGCATTAATATATGAGGCACTTAGCATAGATATTTGGTTTTAAAAGAAATAATGTATGAATAAATATATGAAAAAGTAAGGGAAGTTATCTGCGGTTTTCCTTTAGCAAATAATTTTGTCTAATGGTTTGTATATATAAATATGTAATGCCTTTAAAGAGAATTTATACATCACTTTGTTCTGAGGCACATAATGTACATAATAATGAAGGGAATCCAAAATGATACCCTGTTGGGAGTTCCTGGGGGTCCAGTGGTTAGGACTCCGTGCTTTTGCTTCCAGGCCTGGGTTCAGTCCGTGGTTGGGGAACTAAGATCCCGCAAGCCTCACAGTGCAGCCAAAACCAAACCAAACCAAACAAACAAAAAAACCAAAGTGATATCCTGTAATATATTTTGTATATATCTTCCATTTAAATTTTAAAGTTACAGTTATAAGTCTAGATTCTGGTACAAGGCTAGCTAGTTAGATGTGAAACCTTTCATGTGAATTCACCTCTCGTTTTCATTTTCTTGTTGTAAAAATAGAAAGTGGTTTTTAGATATCATTACTGAAAAAAATTCAACTGAGTAACTTTTAAAGATTTTATTGGCTTATGCAGTGATTCATGAAATGGGCAGCATCCCATTTTGCAGATAGAAAGGAGCTCTGAGGAGCTGTACAAAATGAAAGACTTCAGGCAGAAGGAAGTGGGACAAGGAAGTTATACTAGCTAAAAGTGGATTAGTTATGGCAAGGTCACTTTCCTTTAGGAGATTGCAGGGGTGTGTCTGGCAGATTACTTCACTAGTGCTGACCAGGTGATTCCTGATTCACTAGTTTAAGATTCTGTTTCTGGGAGAGGCCAAAACTGTAATTAAGTCTTGGCTTGCTGACATGAGACCTAGCATAAGTGACTCCATTTTGGGCCTGCTGTCTTGTTTTTAGCACTGTCAACTACAAAATACAAAGATTGTATGCAGTAGCAGATGTTCATATGTAGAGATCTTCAAGTGAGAATTATTTAGTTGGATATATGCTCGTGTTGGTTAGGATTCACACATTTTACCTTGGTTTATAGTTTTGCCCTCTTTTCTCCTAAGATCTCAGTGGTTCAATAGCATCCCCAGATGTCAAGTTAAACCTTGGTGGAGATTTTATCAAAGAGTCTACAGCTACTACATTTCTGAGACAAAGAGGATATGGCTGGCTTTTGGAAGTTGAAGATGATGACCCTGAAGATAACAAGCCACTCTTGTATGTAAAAATAATATGTATTTTTTGATTTTTAGAGCTAGTCTATGGGATGATTGTATTTTTTCATATTATTTAAGACAGGTATAGAAAATCTTAACCTTTTTGGTCAAAAGTTTTAGCTATTTTCAGTTTTACTGTTATAGTTGACCCTTGAACAACACAGGTTAAAACTGTGTAGGTCTACTTGTACATAGATTATTTTTAATACATACATTGGAAAATTTTTTTGAGTTTGCAACAATGTGAAAAAAACTCACAGACGAACCATGTAGCCTAGAAGTATCGAAAAAATTAAGAAAAAGGTATGTCTTGAATGCGTAAAGTATATGTAGATGTACATGTAACATATAAAATATATGTTAATCAACTGTTTATGTGATTGGTAAGGCTTCTGATCAACAGTAGGCTATTAGTAGTTAAGTTTTGGGGGAGTCAAAATTATATGTGGATCTTTGACTGAGGGTGGCACCCATAACCCCCACATTGTTCAAGGTCAACTGTAACTAGTAAAACTGAAATAATGAGAGGATATTTTTAACCTACTGAATGGCAAAAGTTAAAAGAATCATAATCCCATATCACACACAAATATACTCCAAACTGTTAGGACTTACCTGGGCCTATAGCTATCTGAAGTGAACATACAATGTAAGTAAAAAAACAAGGTGCTTGGGTGCATGCTATGGAAGTTCAGTTTAAGATTTCCAAAAAGATTACCCCTCCAAACTCTCTCCCATATAGAAATTCTAGAGCTACCACTGGGAGGACGATAGGGATACTTTCACTTTCTTCATAGTACTTGAAAATTTTTAAGTGATTATGTACCACTTGGGGAAAAAAGGTGAAGAATTTAACAATTTTGGAAAGAAGAACCTATAGCTTTGTAAAATCAAGGTATTACCAAGTTATTCTCTGTAGTACTTATTGGTAGATCAAGTGCTAAAACATTCTGTTTCTTAATGTTAATATACCAAATTTCATCAAATCTAAGATGGTATGGATTATAAGATGCAGTTATTTAACGTTTATTAATAAAACAGAAAAAGTACCTAAGACAGCATAAAGCTAGGATATCAAAGGGCTATCTTATCTCCTTAGTGTAAGGATAAATGAGAAATAACCTACCATACAAAAAGAGACAGCAAGGAAGTTTGCTTGTCTGTTTGGCACTGGGTGGGGTGTTGGAAGAAAAAGTGTCTGTGAGAATATAGGATTGCAGTCTGATTTATCAGTATGGTCCCAAAAAGTCTCAAGCAGAGAATTTTATTTAAAGTCCCAAATTGATAGTGCCTCCAGGAGACTGGCAAAAGGAAAGGCAGATCTTGAAAGCACTTGGCTTCACTCCAGACTGACAGCAGTTGTAAGACACCAGCTATTGTGAGATGCAACCCAACTTTAGAGATGCTGAAATGATGAAAATGTTCATCATGGAACCAGTGAAATGTGGTACTTCAAATGCAAATGTTTTGTTGATCTGTGGTGACTGTAATGTTATATTTAAACTTTTCTTAAATTCTGCTGCAACTGTCTCAGTATTCAGAAGTGTGTGCTTTTTAAGAATTCTTATTTTTAAATTATAGGGAAGAATTGGATATCGACCTAAAGGATATTTACTACAAAATTCGATGTGTTTTGATGCCAATGCCATCACTTGGTTTTAATAGGCAAGTGGTGAGAGACAATCCTGACTTTTGGGGTCCTCTGGCTGTTGTTCTTTTCTTTTCCATGATATCATTATATGGACAGTTTAGGGTAAGTATATCTTACTTTTCACAAATTCTAAATAGTTTAAGAGTTTTAAAATTGAAAATAGCCAAATATTAACTGTAGTACTTATGCTTCAGAAATGCTTTAGCTTTACCCATTATTTCTCACTTGTTTATCCCTACAAGCTGTTCTTTTTTTTTTTTTTTCCGGTATGCGGGCCTCTCACTGTTGTGGCCTCTCCCGTTGCGGAGCACAGGCTCCGGACGCGCAGGCTCCGGACGCGCAGGCTCAGCGGCCATGGCTCACGGGCCCAGCCGCTCCGCGGCATATGGGATCCTCCCAGACCGGGGCACGAACCCGTATCCCCTGCATCGGCAGGCGGACTCTCAACCACTGCGCCACCAGGGAGGCCCCCTACAAGCTGTTCTTAATTAAATAAGTGGGGAGTGCCTTGGATTAATGACTTCCAAACTCTTCTACATCATCATTCTCATAAAAAGTATTAGTATTTGTATGGCAAGTGGGTAAAATGGTTGGGACTGCTCCCAGCTGCCCATACCCTTTCTGATTTCTCCAAAGGATAAAGAGTTTGAAACACAATACTCATGTTCTTATCTTTTATTCATTTTTAGTTCTGTTTTTTTTTTGTTCTTTTTTTTTGGGGTATGTGGGTCCTCTCACTGTTGTGGCCTCTCCCATTGCTGAGCACAGGCTCTGGACGCGCAGGCTCAGCGGCCGTGGCTCACGGGCCCAGCCGCTCTGCGGCATGTGGGATCTTCCCGGACCGGGGCACGAACCCGTGTCCCCTGCATCGGCAGGCGGACTCTCAACCACTGTGCCACCAGGGAAGCCCAGTTCTGTTTTTTAAAGTAAGCTTTTTAATAAATGACGACAAAAATTCCATCAGTATTTGTTTTTATGTAATATTTTGTCCTATTCTCAGAGGCTTTATCTCTATCATCAAAATATGGCACATGCATATCATTCCCTCATCCCGAGTTTAAGGCTTTAGGGGAGTAAAAAATAACTCTTTACCACAGAGTGATTTAGAAATGAATCAGTTTCCTTTTGTACTATAACATATTTCCGCAAGTTTAGTGGCTTAAACAATACAGATTTATCCTTTGACAGTTCTGAAAGTCAGAAACCCAAATTGAATCTTAAAGAGCTAAAATCAAAATGTCAGCAGGGCTGGTTCTTCTGGAGGCTCCAGGACAGTCTGTTGCTTGCCTCTTCCCATGTCTAGAGGCTGCCAACATTCCTTGACTTCTGGCTGCATCACTGCAATCTGTTTCCATTTGTCACATTGCCTTCTCTACTGTAGTCACGTATCCCTCTGCCTCCTTTTTTAAAGGACAGTTGTGATTACATGTAGTGCTCACTGGATAATCCAGAGTGTTCTCTCCATAGCAAGACCCTTAATGTTATATAACACTGGTCCTATTAATATTTACCTTGGATCAGTAGTTCATATCAAGTATTATGTTGCAAGTATAAAGACCATTGAAGAAGTTGATTGGGGGTTCTGGTCTCCTACCCACCATCAACCCTGCATGTAGAACATCTCTATATGAATTTTATCTATTTTATATAATCTTTCATTTGAACAAAGTGTTCTAAGGCTAAAAACAGAAGATTCTTATCTCCATAGAATGTTTCTTTGTCATTACTTAATCATTTATTTTTGTCAGTATGGACTCATGGATATTTATTTTATTTTCTGGACTATAATACAGTACTATCATTTATTTTATTGCTCAGATTGTTGCAGTTTTAGCCATTGGGAGCTCCTTCAGGTTACCTTCTGTATCCTTTTGACATATCCCCATCTTTTTTTGAGTGGTTCCTTTCTTTCTGACTCCACAGAGTGTTCTGGGCTCACCTTTTATTGTCCCTGTCCCAGCCCTGGAATCAGTCATTTTTCTAGGGAGTCCTAGTGCCTTTTGGGGAATATTTAGAAACCAGGATCTGGGCAATAAGTGTGCTTATGTTGCTACTGGGTGTCATTATTTCTAGACCCCCCCCAAGCAGACAGAACTTAGAAATATATGCATGTATCATTACTATGTCAAGTCTCAGGAGTTAAAATTGTGTGAAGTATCATCCACATTCTATTACTTGAATAAATGTGTAATTAATGTAAATTTTAGAGGCCTCTTGAGAAGACTGGTAACTTGTTTCACAGATGAATTTACCTTCCAAAATGCTGTAAAGCAGGGGTTGGGAGTCAACAGTTTGGTCTTTCTTTGCAGTTCTTTTATTATAGATCATAAAATACTAAGGTTTCCTTAGGCAATTGATCATTGCTAAATTTTCAATTTGGATGTAAAATTACATGACACATTTATATTCTTGTTAAGTTTTACCTGGGAACCCAAATTCTCTATGACCTGAAGTTGGGTATACCAAAATATCTTATATGGTAGAGAATTGAGTTCGTGGGAAATTATTAGCTTATTTGGTACACAGATATTAACTGCATGAATTTTTTTTCTCTTAAGGTGGTCTCATGGATTATAACCATTTGGATATTTGGTTCATTAACAATTTTCTTACTGGCCAGAGTTCTTGGTGGAGAAGTAAGTGGTTAATTTTGAAAATAGCCTTTGTTTTTTATGGTAAGCTTTATTTTTGATACTGCAGGTAGTATCAGTAGCTATGTTCATTGTAACTGCTTTTTGTCCCAGAATTGCTTTTAAGTTATGCTACTTCTTTTAAGGTGATGTAAATATTAGTAAAAATGTTATGAGAAATAAAGAGGAAAGAAAAAAATCCAATTTCACTCATAAATAATTTATAGCTTTTTAGGGAAGCATGCAATGTATTCTCTGTACAGCAGTTCTCAAACTTTTTGATCTCAGGTCCCCAAAGAGATTTCTTTCTGTAGGTTGTATTTATTGATATTTACCATGTTAGAAATTAAAATAAAAATTTTAAATATATATTTCTTCATTTAAAACTAAAAGTAAACCAAATACATTTTAACATAAAAAATACATTTTAATAAAAACTATTTTTCAAAACAAAGTGAGAAAAAGGTATTGTTTTACATTTTTGCAAGTAGCTTTAATGTCTGGGTTAGTGGAAATTGTATTCTAATATCTGCTTTCTGCATTCAATTGTTATGCTATATTTTGGTTAAAGTAAAAAATAAGGCCTCACACAGGTATATAATTTTAAAAGGAAGAGTGTTTTAATACATTTTTTGGATGATTATGATTATTCTACTCTGATACTACATCAACACTCAACAAGTAATATTTTCTTAAAGGTTTGTTGTAATGAGGAATCTCAAACCGTATCAGTGAACTTTTTATACGCTGTATCATTGAAATTCACTTTGGATGGATCTTTTTACCCATGCACGGTCAACTAAGAAAACATTAGTTCCCTGAGCTTTGTAGATCTTCCAAATGTTGACTCGTTTTATTATACAATGTCAGAAAATCACATTCATTAATATCACCACCTATTTCATCAGAAAAATCTGTACTGGAAAACTATCAAGATAACAGTGTTGGATACAAGTTTTCCAAAATTCTACTTTTTGCTTGAGAGAGAGAATTTTGTAATTTGGAAGAAATACTGTCAGTTGTTTTCCTTGAAATAATAGGCTCACTTGATTCATTTTCATTCATGTTGCCTGTCAGTACCTAACTCTGAATAATCATAGTTTGTCTTTCAGTTGTTCTTTCAAGTAAAAATAGTATTGTGTGGATAAAGCATCTAATTCAACTCTTCACTCACACAGTTGTACAAATGCTTTTCCTTGGGATAACCATTGAATCAAGATACAGAAGAAATGCTTTCTGTGTGCTTCTCATTTTGTTACACAGAATATTAAAAAGACATATTCAAAGGTTGAGGCTTGATAAAATTAATCATTTTAACTGCTTCATTAAGGACATTCTTAAGTGAAACTGGCTTTTTTTCTTCTTTTCCTGTGAGTGTGGGTTAGTAAAGAACACAGTAACTACTAGTATGTTTCATGCCACCTTGATTTGTGCTAAAGCAGCATGTTTTACCCATGCTTTTGTTCTATTAGTACCAATATCAACCCAATTAAAAAGGCAAATAATGTTTTATTACTATTATAAAAAATAGTTTTGTGGGTTTTTTTTAAGTTTTATTTATTTAATTTTTTTTCCATGCCTTGAGGCATGCGGGATCTTAATTCCCCGACCAGGGATTGAACCTGTGTCCCCCTGCAGTGGAAGCGTGGAGTCTTAACCACTGGACCTCCAGGGAAGTCCCCTATTACAAAAAAGACGTTCCAGTCTTTTAGAGGAGTCTCTGGGACCCCAAGAGGTCCATGGGCCACACCTTGAGAATCACTGATCCATTAAATTAGACTTTATGAATTACTATAAACCTAGGAATTCCAGCACTCTGGAATTCAACTCTCTGTGGAGAGGGTAAAGCACAAGGGATGCCAGGCGAGTTACTATATCATGTGGGTGCTGACTCATATCAGGCTTATTACTCTATGAACACTGAATGCTAAATGCAGAACTCTTGAGCCTTTTTCTCATACTTGGTGGAAAGGTCTCCACCAAGCTCTTGTTCTTCTGCTTTCCAGTTTCCAAAATTAAGTTGCTCTTGTTCTGTCTTCTAATCTCCTGTTTATGCCTCTTATAAAAAGGAGTTTCCTTTTTTCCTTCCCTTTTAATGGAGTTTCAGGAAGGAATGGTATTAGATATATGCACTCAATCCATCATCTTAACTTAAAACTCTTGAATAAATGTAGAATAACATTTATCTATGTAATTTTCTCACTCTGCTTATGAAAATTTTAAATAATTCTAACAGGGACATTTGTTTGCATATTATTTCTTACATTCTACAAAACCTCATATAATTTTTATGTGAAAAAAGGTATCACTAAATGTTTTGGTAATTTAGGACTGTTGATAGAGAAGTTAAAAGACCTAGATCTTAATTTGAACTCTTACCAACTAGCTTTGCTTTCCTGAACAAAGCTCTTTGTTTCTGGAATCACTTTCTTCATAATGGGGACAGTAATACCACATAGGGTTGTTAGTGCCTTTGATCTTCACAATATGTGAAGCTCTGTTACGGAGTGTGGCACACAGTAGCCACTAAAAAATATTTTTCTCTTCAGTCCTCCTACCTTCTTTCCCTTCCCTTCTAGTCTGCATTTGTCACATCTAGCTTCTCTAGACTTGAATTTTTCATCAGAATAAGATGGTTGTGGTTCCTTTAAATAATCCTCCTACAACAAGGGAAATAGTGACTAAGAGATATACTCAAGGTAATTGGATATATAAGTCTGAAGCTCAAAAGAGAGAGAGCAGGAAATGTAGATTTGGGTATTATCAGAATTGATAATTGAAATCACGGTGGGTTGTTGACATTGTCCACGAATATAAGAGACTATATGATAATTTGAAATATAATGGGTATGACACTTTTTTCTTAATTCTCACTTTTATGTAAGTACAACAAAGTATATATGATGTTTAATAGTGGTTAAAAATAAGTGTCTTGATTTCTGTGATATTTATTTAACGTTTTGAAAATTCACAGGTTGCATATGGCCAAGTTCTTGGAGTTATAGGATATTCATTGCTTCCTCTCATTGTAATAGCCCCTGTACTTTTGGTGGTTGGATCATTTGAAGTGGTGTCTACACTTATAAAAGTAAGTAGTGTGTTATAAAAAGTAGTTTAATGTTTCCCAGTAAAAAAAAATAAGTATACAGTTGTCCCTCCATATCCACGAGAGATTCGTTCTAGGACCCCCCGCAGACAAGAAAATCTGCAGATGCTCAAGTTCCTTATACAAAATGGTGTAGTATTTACATGTAATCTGTGCACATCCTTCCATCTACTTTAACTCATCTCTAGATTACTTACAATACCTAATACAATGTAAATGCTATGTAAATAGTTGTCTGTAGTGCAGCAAATTCAAGTTTGGCTTTCTGGAACTTTCTGGAATTTTTCTTCCCCCCAAATATTTTTGATCCACAGTTGGTTGAGTCG
The DNA here is from genome assembly GCF_025265405.1 of Mesoplodon densirostris. Taxonomy (NCBI): domain Eukaryota; kingdom Metazoa; phylum Chordata; class Mammalia; order Artiodactyla; family Ziphiidae; genus Mesoplodon; species Mesoplodon densirostris. Next base: position 26,065,534 of record NC_082674.1, read on the forward strand.
GTGGATGCAGAACCCACAGGTAATAAGAGCTGACTGTACTAGTTCTCTGGCTAAGAATCTTGTAATCTATAACGTATGTTTATCAAACAGTTCGTAGTGTTTTGGAACAGTGACCTTACTCACTAATTATACCAGTTATATTTCTTTTATTTTCCCCTTTTAATTGCCATAAATTATAATGTATGTCTAGGGCAGAGTAAAGAACAAAGAGCAAATCAGACCTTGGGGTATTACACTCAGAGAATTTTTTATATAATGTTAAAATTTTCTTCTCGTTCATCTGACTTAGATTTTGTGGGAGGTATTTATTTAAAATTCCACTGGCTCAAAAGGACATGTGTACCCCAGTGTTCATTGCAACACTATTTACAGTAGCCAGAACATGGAAACAACCTAAATGTCCAACAACAGATGAATGGATAAAGAAGATGTGGTACATATATACAGTAGAATATTACTCAGCCATAAAAAAGGAACAAAATTGGGTCATTTGTAGAGATGTGGATGGACCTAGAGTCTGTCATACAGAGTGGAGTAAGCCAGAAAGAGAAAAAAAATACCGTATATTAACACATATATGTGGAATCTAGAAAAATGGTACAGATTAACCTATTTGCAGGGCAGGAATAGAGACGTAGATGTAGAAAATGGACATGTGGACAGAGGTGTGGAAGGGGAGGGTGGGACGAACTGGGAGATTAGGATTGACATCTGTACACTACCATGCGTAAAATAGATAGCGGGAACATTCTATAAAGCACAGGAAGCTCAGCTTGATGCTCTGTGATGACCTAGATGGGTGGGATTGGGAAGGGGGGTGGGAGGGAGGTCCAAGACGGAGGGGATATAGGTATGCATACAGCTGATTCACTTCATTGTACAACAGAGACTAGCACAACATTGTAAAGCAATTATACTCCAATAAAAAAAAAACCTCGCTAAAAATAGATAAAATAATATTCCACTGGGACTGGACATTTATTTAATAATTGTCACTCATATTTGAACAGTAAGTTCTTTATCAAATATGATATATATGGTTCAATAAATTGGCTTTTATGTGTTGCAGAGATCAGGACTTCTTTGTGCTGTGTTAAGCTTATATTAACATATGTACCCACTTTAAACATTTACTGATAACATTAAATATTAATGAGTACTGATTGAACTTAAGTTTTGGCATTTATTAATTTTGAACAACTTTTGGAAATAAATGACCACTCTAACACATGTATGTATATTACACAGTGAATATAATTTTTTTTCTTTATGGAAAATAGAACTTCGACTTAAATACTTAAGTTTTTAAGTAGAGTAACTTCTGTGAGCTTTGGTTTTACTTAAAGTTTATTACTAATTCCAATATAAAAGAAATTATTCCTTTTAGAATTGAGTAACTACAGGCTAATACTGACATTATATAAGCCTTGGGTATTGAGAAGAGTTGGATTTTGGAACCAGTCAGTTCTGAATTCACATTCTGGTTCTGCCACTTACTTGCTGTTTGCCTTGGGGAGATATCTTTTCGTACCCTCCTATGCAAAATGGGAGTCTTAACTACTTTTTAGGGATTGTTATGGATTTTAAAGTATAAATAATGTCTAGTATAGTGCTTGACAGAGTAGGCAAAGTGGTAGCTGTTATTATTATAAATGCTAAACGAATATTTTGAGAACATCTCTGTATGTTTGAACTGTTTGAACACTTTAGAGACCAAGGAGAAGAGCTTTCTTTCCTCTAATCCTAAATTTTTAATTGTCATTATTAGCACTTAGTTTAAAAGTCTTACAATACAAGAGCTAGCCCCATACCGGCATTTAATTATCTAGCCTTAGTGAACATACCACTTTACTGAATCATTCAGGATCACTGCTTGTGTGTTGTTTTACTTGGGTTAAAGCCTGTTTGAATGCTTCTGAGACTACTCCCCAAATTGCTAAAACTGTCCTCTAGTTATTTTTAGCCATTGAGTTCAACTGAAAATTGGTCTTACTGTTCTTTATGCAACATATGAATATATTATTATAAAACGGAAGAATCTTTTTTATATCATTAAAAGTTTAGGATACAATTCTTTTTAAACTTTAGATTTTCTTCCCCACATTTCTTTCCCTAATCACTTAATCTTCTGTGTGTAGCAATCTGTTTTACATGTTTCTTGTTTTAGTCCAAAGTTTGCTGAGAAATAATGTTGCAAAACTCTCATCACTTAACTCTAGCATTAGAATACAGTTTAATCTACAAGCACTAATTTTTTTAACATTAAACCTCTGTAACTCTTACCAATCTTTAACCATTTATTTACAAAAAAATTTAATCATGCCATACAAATGCAATTTGATTATAATTTTACTTCATTTATTTCCCTATAATTTTTTGTAGGTTTAAAATATCTTGCAGGGTTTTTTGTATGTTTTTAGTTTAAAAAGCACAATATAAAATCGGACCATCTCAAATACATTTTCAGTCAGTCTGCCAGTATTTATTTTTTACCTCTGTACCAGTGGTTCTCAACTGATGGCGATTTTGCCCCCCAAGGACATTGGCAATGTCTGGAGACATTTTTGGGTATCACAAATGGGGAGGGCTGGGATGGCACTAGTATATAGTGACTAGAAGCCAGGGATACTGCTAAACATCCTACAGTGCACAGGACAACTTCCCACAACTATTTTCCAGCTCAAAAATTTGATTAGTGCGTGGTTGAGAAACCCTGGTCTGTGCCAGGTCTGTTTCTGCCATAGTTTCCCTGATTTCTACCGTTATAGTTCTTCCTTTCATTTTATTCTGTAAAATGCCTTCAGTGACTATATTAGTAAGTATTATATAAATTTCTAGTTGAAATAATTTAAAATTAAGCACATGCATAATCAGAAAACTCTCTTCCATTATGGTTTACCATGGGATATTGAATATAGTTCCCTGTGCTATACATTAGGATATCAACTATACTTCAATTTTTTTAAAAAAGCAAAAAAATTTTTTTTATCATGAAAAATTTTCAAACATTAAAAAAAAAAGAAAACTCAACCAAAATGTTATGGTTTTCCTCCTTTCCATGTAACACTATACTTCTACCTTGTCCTGGGAAAATGATTTGTTACCTAATAAATGTTGTGTAAATTTTTCACTTAATATGTTTTTCTACTTCTTGGGGGGAAAAAAAGGAAAAATTTCTACTTTGTGAAGATCAATTAGTTTTCTTTCAGGAAACAAATATCTTTCAGCTGCCTATCCCTATAATTTTCCGAAAGTTGCCGTATCTTAAGTCACCAGGGACACTTGTTAAAAAGTCTGATAATTAGACTCTTCTTCCCTTAGAGATTCTCATTCAGTAGAACTAGAATGAATCCCAGGATTCTGTTTTTTAATAGGCACCCAAGGTGATTCCTGTGATTAGACAAGTTTGATAACAAAAGACTTCATTTGCAGAAGTCAGGGAGCAGAGCAAGGATGAATATTCCTAACAAGTTTTAAACATTCTCAATAAGTGTTACTGCTTCTACAATTGGTTGTTAGGGTTGTTTTTAAAAAATACTGTAAATGTTATTTTTATGATACCCAGAATGTTAATTAACTTGCTAATACGCTGCCTTTTGTCTTTTTTGTTTGTTTTTTTTAAGCTCTTTGGTGTGTTTTGGGCTGCCTACAGTGCTGCTTCATTGTTAGTGGGTGAAGAATTCAAGACCAAAAAGCCTCTCCTGATTTATCCAATCTTTTTATTATACATTTATTTTTTGTCCTTATATACTGGGGTGTGATCTAAGTCATATATGAGTAGAAAAAGACAATGTTACCTTTCTGTGTAGGCTGGGAATTCTTGCTTGAGGGGATTGAAAAAAACGTATTGATGGTAAAATTTTACATGTTCCAGATGTAAAGACAGTCTAAGGTCTTTTTAAAACAATATTTTTTTTGTATTTAATTAAGCAATTGTAGTTACCTGAATATTTTTGGTCAGAATTCTGAATTCTGTTTGATTCATCATATTCCAGTGAATAAAATATAAAAGCATTGTGTTTTTAAGATTGTGTCAATATTCACCTAAAAACTTGTGCCAAAAGCACCAGGAATGGTAATTATATTTCACTTGAAGGGTAAATATGACAGCATCCTGATAATCCAGAAGTGCAATTTTTTTCTTTAAAGGGTTTTCTCCTGCATTGCAGATCCTGTAGATATATATTTATATTTATATATGTATTTATGAAGTAATTCTTATTATTCACAAAATGTATTTCTGAATAACCTAAAAATTAAGATATTTTAAATCTGATGCTTAAACTTTATTTAATTTGGCCATTAATCTTTTTATTTATAAATTTAATTTTGCTTTTAAATTATATATAATTTTAAAAATCTCATACATGCTTCAGTCAGTATGTCCTTGTTAAGAATTCTTAATAATAACAATTGAAACTAACAACAGTTGCTGATGTACATTTGGTTTGTTTGGGTGTGCTTTTAAAAACCACTTTTGAATGTCTAAACATTTGATTTAAAGTTTCTGTTTATCTTTCTGACCAAAAAAGCAAGAGGTATGATGGATATGGCATTCATTAAAATTGTCAATATGCAGAAAAACAGTAATATTTATAGCACCAGTAAATATTTTTAAGTGGTACTCCGAAGTCATAAAAGTTGCTGGAAAGAGACCATTAGAGTCTTGTGGTCCTGAACAATGTTATATGAAGTAGAAGAAAATAAAATGCTTCCCAGCTGTGTGTTTTGTTTTTATAACACTTTGTCCTGTATTACTTGATATTTGAACAAGTATCAGGTACTCTTTAACAAGAATACAATAATATTTGCAAAGGGAAGTATTAAGAAATTTTAACTAGAGAAAATTTTTTGGCAAATAATTTCATAGACTGTAGATGTACGTTTAATTAATCTTAGTTTGTACAGTAGATAAAATAATTTATATCGATAAAATAGCAAATGCCTAATAACCATTAGCATATTATTATATTATCCTTTCTGGTCTCAGCTGGAAGAGTTAACTGGTGTCTTCAATATAATAACGTGGCCACCTCTTGGTATGTATTCCTTTAGCAAGCTGATCTGTCAGGAAATATCCAGCAACTCTGACGTAAGCCTACAAATTAGCAAAATATCAAGCCCATCTCTCTTCCTTTTCCCCTCTCCCCTCCCCCACCTGAAAAAGAAAAAAAAAAGCTTATTTTAAGCTGCAGGAAAAGTATGGAGCTACCTTTGGGCCAGAATTATGTGGAAAAATTACATAATGCTGATTATTTAAACAAGTTTAGGAAAACAGATTAGAAGCAACAGAAGGATAGAACCTGTAGAACCTAAAATAATATGGAATAGTGAGGAAGGATCTACAGCTACAGAAGCAGCAACTGTAAAATGAACATTTGTCATACTTCAGGAGTTTATGAGATCAGTACTTTGTTATAGTAGATTATTATATTTGATGGTCATAGTGTTGACCCTGAAATCTTCCTCAGAAAGCTTAGGGGTCCATACCAGGCAGTAGAATTTTACTAAGCAATAAGTCAAGGCATTTTAGGACCAACTCCATCAAAAAGATGGTTTAAAAATTTTTTAAGCTATCATTTCTTTAAGATGTGAATAAAAAGTTCACTTATATGAATCACGTTTATTCCTGATGATGTAAGATAAAATGAGATATTTGTGTTCTAAAAAAGTATTTAAAAATAACAGCATTTAATCTTGGGACCTGTCCAATTTAGGATATATATAAATACAATTTATAATGTTTCAAGCTCAGCCAATGTCTTCATGTGCTAATGAGCAAAGCAGTTAAAACAGATTGTTAGTTTGAAAACATGACTTGTAAATGTGTGCAAGATACAGTACTGCTACAGCTGATAATGGTAAGCTGACTACAATGTCCTCTCCTTGAATTTATATATAATAATACTTTATGTCATATTGATTTTAAATCATGATTTCCAACGTAATTATTAGTTCATTAGTATTTTTAAAACAATTACCCAGATAGCCTCTTCTAGGTGTCTGTGTGTGCATATATATGTTTTAAGTGTTTTCAGTTGTAGTAATCCTGATGAATGTTAATCCTCAAAAAAAAAAAAGAAAAGAATTATGAGACATTTACTTCTGTTTTAAATTGATTATAAAATAACTAAAATTTTGAATATAAATCAAAGTATATATAATTTTCTTTGTATTAAAATACAGTTTAGGGAGATTTGTAAAGTTTTATGAACTGTTACTAAACCTGCTAATTTCTAAGGTCTATAAGATAGTTTTATATATATCTATTTCCAAAACTTCCCCCAATATTAATATATTAATATTCTAAATTAGTGAATATTTGCATTGACTTAAAATGTGAGGTAGATATTTTTGTTTAAATATTGTTTAAAATTTAGTTCATTTAAAAAATTCTGATGTAATAAAACATTGAATAAAATAATGCTTCTACAAACAAATAAAAACAATATTTTTCATATTCAACAGAACAGTGTTTTAAAATGATTGTTATTTATTTATCTTTTACATTTTCAGTAGTGCATATTTTAGCTAGTGTTAGGCTTCAGGAAATTGTGGCACGTTTGTTAAGTTTTGTTAAAATGTCTTACTTCCATACAGTTTTTTTTGGTAATTGAACAAATTGGTTTTCTTGTTTTGTTCTTTGCAGCAGAGGAGAACAACACACATCATGGGGAACCATAGGGTGTCTCAGAGTGTTTAAAAGGACCTATTAACAGGATTTAGGCTTGTGTTAATACAATTCATGGCAGTCTGAAATAAGTCTTAATAGAGCCAAAAATCACCCTCAGATATTCTCTTCTCTGAAATTTTAGTCACATAAACAATATAAGTGTTTTATTATCCTCTTTCATAAAAGGTTTCTTTAACTGAACCCTTGTACCTAGTACTACATTTTAATTTCCCTTTAGAAACTGAATTACAAGTACTCTATTCCTCATTTGTTTAATCTCCTGACAGTACTTTGTGTGTTTGAGAATCTGTTGTCACTTTTCAAATAAATTCCAAAATATGATTTTTGACATTAGTGAAGACTAGACATTCTTATATCTTTGCACTAGAAATCATTATATTTTCTGAAGAAAGTCTGCTTGTGAATACATTTTCTTTATAACAAACTTTCTTCCTGTACAGTTTCTTTGTAACAATTTTAGACCCTACTGTGTCTTATGGGGTATAGTGGTCTGAAGAGAAATGGTTAAGAGAATATTTATTCCCTGTGCAAAGCATATATTATTGAAGCTTAGGGTTAGGTTGCTCATTTGAAATTCTTTTGATATGCTGAGGTTGCAGTTTGGAGGTTAATTTAAGGAAAGAATGTCAGGATGATTAAGATGGCATTAGTAAAATAATTTCCTATTTTACGTTTTGTATTAGTAGTAACCCTGGTTTCAACTTTTCTCATTTTCAGCAAGATATCCACAAGTTTTTACTTTGAAGATATTTAATTTACAATTTTCAAGTGCTTGGAAAAAATTCCTGAAACATCCCTTCTGAACAGTTCAATGATATACTAATGCTGTCACTGAGATTTAAGTTAGATATTAATATGAAAAAAATTTTAATGAAATATTTTGAATTTACTTGTAATTAGAGTATATGAAGGTTATTAATGCCTATGGGGTGGGGAAAGTAAGCTTTCCTACCTGTAATAATTTTGTTAAATTAACACTTGGAATATAAGTAAGTTAGATTTATCAAGAGTAGAAACCTTAGTTTTTCTATAATAGTTGCCACTGAGCCGTTTTTATTAAAAATCAAACAAGAAAAAAAAGCTTACCAAAGTACTTATACAGGATCAAATGAAATTACACAGAATGACTGGTTATGGGAGAAATTTGTCATCTGGTAATAAAGAGAAAAAGCTAATATAAAAGTAGATTGGTGCTATTCACAAATAAGTGCTCACTGATGAAGATAAATGATTGAAATTCTACATTTTTCTTGGTTTTATAGTGATTTTTCTTTTGTGGAATTAATCAGTTGCTATTTAAATATCACTTAAATTGTGTGCACCATTTGATCATGAAACAACCCATATGTTTTGTAATCCTTATGCTGAATTACACTCTGATAATTTAGTGTCTCCATAGAAAACAGTGAAAATATTCTTGTTGATGATGATGGGCCTAGGTGCTAAGTCCCTCATACTCCATCTTCTTTGCTAAATGGAACTTAGGAAACTCTTTAGCCTAATACAAATTTATTTTCCAAGGATGGTACTGGTGATGGCCCCAAGAATGAAATGTTCAGAAGAAACAGCATTCAAATTGGGTAACTTGAATGTGAAGAGATAGTAGATATTCATCAACTATTAATTGACCCCTTTCTATGTGCCAGGTACTACACTAGGTGCAGGAATACAATGATGTGCAACAAAGACCACACATGTACCCTAATGAGCCAGTATTTTTTGAAAGGTAGACAATTAGTTTAACAAGGTGTAAAACAATTGCAACAAATGGAGAAAGACCTGTGGTGGCAAGAGAGTGTATAACAGAGGAATTAGACAAGAAAAGCCTTCCTGAGGCAATGATGCTTAAGCTGAAATCCTTAGGGATAAGTAAAAAACTAAGCAGAGAAGGGAGGGAAGACTGTTACAGACAGAGGGAATAGCAGGTGAGTAGAAGGAAATGAAAACTCGTTTGGCTGAAGTTTAGTTGTTTGTGAAATCGAGCAGGTATATTGGTACCACACCATACCTGACATTCTAAGCCATGTTTTCTTTGTCAGAGCTTTTGATTAGAAATACGGTATCTGAAACGTGCTTTTAAAACTAAGGCCAAGGTCTGCAATTCTACTCTTGATATATCCCAACAGAAGTGCATGTACATATGCCACAAAAGACATATGCAGAGTAACATGAAAAATTGGACATAGCATATCCATCAACATAAAATGGTACAATTATATAGTGGAATCTTATGCAATGAAAATGAATAGAGTCTTGTGCAAAGTGACCACCAAAAAGTCTTAATGCTTACCCCTAATGGTGAGGGAGAAGGGTTGTATTTGGAAAGACTCTTGAGGGACTTTAATGGGTGGTTTTTAATGATTTATTAAGCTGCATGTTTCATGTACTTTTCTGTATGTGTGTTACAGTGCATCCTTACATTGTTATAATTGTTTTAACGTAGTTAAATTGCCACTCTGCATTTTACTCTTTTTCATGTATTATTATGCCATAGCCATCTTCATATTATACAAACTTCATAACCATTTCTTCAGAGAAATCTTCCCTGAATCTTGTAACTGTCCAACCATGTGCCCCAGTTAATCTCTATTACATCATGGCTTATTTCATTTGTAGTACTACTACTCTTGGTGTCTAGTTTTTTTCTGTTTTTTTTTTTTCATTCCTCCACTATAATGTAAGCTCCATTGGGGCAGGGACATTTTCTGACACGTTCATCAGTGTATCCTCAGTACTTTCGTTGAATGAATACATGAACCTGGTCATTGAATCCCGAAATAAAATTCGGATCCAGTGAATTTCAAAACTAATAGCTTAATTATAGTCTTTCATAGATCGTTAAAGTTAGGCAAAACTCCAGAGATCACTAATGAGTGTAATCATAACGTCACTATACAGATGAGGAAACTAAAGCCTAAGGAAGGCTTGTCTAAAGTAACACTGTTGACCCGCAGAGTTGGAATAAGAGCTTATGTCTTCAAACCCTAAGTCTAGTGCTCTTTCCATTACAGCATGGAACAACAGTGTTGCCAGTTAAGAGAGCAACATAGATAGTTGCCTTCTGCTGTAATCCATCATATAGATAATTGAAACACCCTTTCTTTCTCTTTCCTTTTTGATCTTTTCCATTGCACTTTTAAAAATCCACTATTAGCTCTAGGCTTACAAGTGCTACACATTAATATTAATTAAGGTTCAAAGGGCTGTTGTGAGGTTTAAGCGATCTAGTTAGTATAAAGCATATAGAATCCTAGTATTTAGTAAATAGTAGCTATTAAGCTGAAGTCATTGACATCAATGAAACGAGGGTTTCCAGAAACATAATTATATATAGGAAGTTAGTATGTTAGAAGTTAGAGGTAGCATGCCAAATTGGTATAAAAAGATGGATTATTAAGTAAGTGAGATATTGCATCAATAGGCATGTATTTGTTTGCAAGAAACAACCCTATGATCAGTGGCTTCAGTAAATAGGAGTTTATTTTTCTCATAAGTAATCCAAGCGTGTATAATACAGGACTCATGGCAGCTTAATGTCGTCAAGGACTCAGGCTCCTTTTATCTTTTTACTCTGCCATTTTTGGTGAGCGGCTTTCATCCTTGTCGTCTCAAGATAGCTGTTTCACCTCTAGGTATTACATCTAGATTCCAAGCAGGAAGAAAGGGGAAGGTCAAATGGAGCATGTCAGTCAAAATTGCCTTTATTTAAAAATCTGTCTGGAAGCCACATTCAGTGACTTCCCCTTATATCTCAGGACAGATCTGAATCACTTGGCCACCCCTTGCTGCAAGAGAGTCTGGGAAAGTATTTTAAGCTGGGCACAGTTGCTGCCCTAAACAAAGTCACATTGTGTTAGTAAGGAAGAATGGATGCCAGGTAGGTAACTAGCAGTGTCTAACAAAAACATAGGCCACTTAGAAAAATACAAGGCTAGATCTGTACTTCTTATGCCAAAGTAAATTACAGACATATCAAATATTTTAAAAACAAAGGCAGAAAAAAACAGGAATTTTTCATATACTCTTTGAGAAGGTAAGGCTTTCAAAGCATGACATAAAATACAAAAGCCAAAAAAGAGATTAAGAAACTTGACTACATATCATTTAAAACAATTCTATAGGAAAAAAGATAAACTACAAATTGGAGGGAAATATTTGTAAGACGTAGACAAAAGGCTAATTTCCTTAATATAAAAAGAACATTTACAAATTAGTAATTTTTTTTTTTTTTTTTTTTTTTTGCGGTACGCGGGCCTCTCACTGTTGTGGCCTCTCCCGTTGCGGAGCACAGTCTCTGGACGTGCAGACTCAGCGGCCATGGCTCACAGGCCCAGCCGCTCCGCGGCATGTGGGATCTTCCCAGACCGGGGCACGAACTCGTGTCCCCAGCATCGGCAGGCGGACTCTCAACCACTGCGCCACCAGGGAAGCCCTAAATTAGTAATTTTAAATGGGCAAAGGATATACATGGGCAATCATATAGTATATAATATATAAAAGTAAAAGTATAAATTGATAAAATGGACAAGGAATATAAATGAGCAACTCAAGAGGGGAGAAATGATAAAGACCAACATATATATGTACAGGTGCACAAATTCATTCATGGTTAAATACAGTTTAGACAACAACAAAATTGGCCTCTCAGTTTGCCAAAACTTTAAAAGATTGATAATATCCAGTGTTAATTGGTTGGGATTATGAGCAGATCTGATATTTAGCTGAGAGACACCAGCATGGCTGTCTCAGTTAAAGTACTGAAATTTGTACCAGTGGTAAACAGTATTACTGTAACTGTCATAGCACTAAAATAAATAGTTTAAATTCTAATATAAGTTCATTAGTTCTTCTGTGACAGCCATTGATAACAGACCTTTTGTTGTAATGACATCTGAGAAACGTTTGCAACATCTGTTAGCTTGGCCTCTGTAAATTATGGTAAATAATAGTAAATAATGTCACTGCCTTGTGCATTACCTACAAATCATTCCATGTTCTAACAGTTGCTACTGCTCCTAAATAGTTTAATTTTTTATTTGGTTTTACTGTTTTAGTGCATTGTAATTCTTAGATGAAAAGTAAATACAGTGGTTTAATATTTTAAAATAGAAGAATTTATAACAAAATAATAATGAACACCCCAAAACTATTTGACATTATCTCTGTCAGTGTTGAACATATGCATAGCTTTTGACCCAGCAGTTTCATATGTTCACCAACACGTGAATTCACTGTGCAATGGAACTTGCTGGAGCGGTGCAAGTGCTCTATTCTGTGCTATCCATACAGTAGCTATTAGCCACGTAACTAATGAGCACTTGAAATGTAGTTAGTGCAACTGAAGAACTGACTTTCAATTTAATTTTATTCAAACTTAGCTACTTTTGGCTAGTAGCTACCGTATTGGTCAGAGCAGTGCGTGTTCATAGCAGTGCCATTAGTAATATCCAAACCTGGAAACAACCCAAATGGACAAATTATGGTGTTGTCACACAATAGACTACAATAAGATTGAAAGATGTATAACTACGTGTAAGATTACGGATGATCTCAAAAACCTAATGTTGAGCAACAGAAACCAGACCCCAAAAAATACATACTTTATGATTCTATTTATGTAATGTACAAAAACAGGCTGTTGGTTACTCTTGAGTGGGAAGGAAATAACAGAGAAGGTATGGGTATTGGGGCATCTGGGATGTTGGTATGTTCTATTTCTTTATCTGGGTGCTAATCATATGGGTGTGTTCAGTTTATGAAAATTTATCAAGCTATACAATTGTAACATGTACACCTTTCTGTAAAGGTATTGTGTTTGAGTTAAAAGTTGTAAATTGGAGAGAGAAAAAAACACCCAGAATGAGTGTTAGCAAAGTGTTGTTAAGCTTCTTAACGTTCCTTTTAAATGCTTTAAATATTCATATTCTAAAACTATGGAAGAACATGATAATGAACTATAGCTCGGAACATTTCTTAAAACGTCCTGAAATGTCTTTTGATATTGTGTAAGAATTAATATAAAATAAAACAAATGATTTTCATTTCTGAAATGAAAACATGACATTGCAAGTGACATGAATGTCGAATGCAAACTGTTCAAAATTGTAGTGTTGAAAGTGCTAAACTAATGTTTCATCCAAAAAGCCATCATGTTCACTTAAAGCTCATGGTTCAAACAAAGATTTGCAATCATCAGTGAGAAAAGAAAAGGATAATCATAAATCATTTTCAACAATAAACAATTTGAAATAATGACTTCTGAGAATTTCACCTAAGAGTTTCAACTGATCAAACAAAAAATATTTTTAAATACCATTCAAACTGTTAACATCATCTACTATGTTGTTAATGGTAAGTACAATCAAAAGACTTTTAGGCATGAAACGTTTAACAAAACATTAATACAGACTTACTGCAATTTAGATTTATGGTCTTGTAAAACGTATCTGACAAACAGGAAAGAAAAACTTCAGTCGTTATTGCACAGCTTCAATTGTTACACATAAAATTGTCTTAATTTACTTAAAAGGCAAAATATGATTTAGATGCTGTGGAGCTAAAAGTAACATCTGGGGGAAGATATCAAAATTTATTACAGGCGTTCAAGGGAAATGATTCCAATAAAAACTATATAGAAATTTTACTGGGTTTTGAACAGCCAGTACTATGGAATGCTAGGGGGAAAATCTGGAAATTTAGCCAAAGTTTTAGAAAGATTTCCAGATGTTTTAACTTGGCCCAAAGACACTAAATTCAAATATCTCCAAATGATGTAATAAAGATGTAAATAAATGAATCACTTTTAAGTATTTTCCCTGTAAACTATATATTTACTATCATAAATTTGTGATAGCAAATAAAGGTAAAATTTTTCTGAGAAAGTTAAATAATATATGAAGAGCTTAGAATTGTAATAATGATAATTGGGATTATATTTTGGTTTCAGCATCAGCCTGTAGTGCTAGAACTACAAAAGTAATTTGGAAATCTTATCAAGCCTTGTGTATTTTCTTCATTAGAGATTTTGAAATCAGAGCAAACATTTAGAATATGAAAATATTTTTAGAAATTTGTCCTTACTAGAAGTATTTAGTGAAGGTATCAATTCTTTATTTAGGTTTTCCAGAATAGAATGTTTTATTGATTAAGATTTATAAATTAATTTGACAGGAACTAAAACTGATTGAAACCAAAAACGTGAAAAACAAGCTATGGAAATACATGTGATATTGTGTGTTAATTATAACTCAATAAAATTTTTTAAAATAAAATATGGAAATATGCCATTTGAGATAATATAAGGCCAATTCAAGTCAAACTATTATCTAATAAATTGATAACATTTTTATGTATTCCATTTTGTGGTGGTTAATATTATATGTAAACTTGACTGGGCCACGTGGAGCCCAGATATTAACATTCTGTGAGAATGTTTTTTGGATGAGATTAATGTTTAAATATAGACAGAGTAAAATAGATTGTCCTCCTAAGGTGGGTGGACCTCAATCAATTAGTTGAAAGCCTGGATAGGACAAAAAGGCCTACTCTCCTCTCCCTGCCCCCAGTAAGAGAGAATTCCTCCTGGCTGACTGCCTTCCAGCTGGGACATCTGTTTTTTCCCGGCCTCGGACTCAACTCTTTCTGGGTTGAGCCTGCTGGCCTTTGGACTGGAGCTGCACCTTTGACTCTTCTGGGTCTTCAGCTTGCCTGCTTACCCTGCATGTCTTGGGACTTGTCAGCCTTTATGATCTTGTGAGTTGCTTCCTTATAATAATCTCTTTGCATCTATATATATGTCTAAATGTATGTGTCACTGAGAGTTTAGGCCTCACATTTTAAAAGAAACATATTTATAGAGGGATTTTATTATTGCTACTGTTAAGTAAAACTTACAATATAATTTAGCCCTTTCTCAGAGGTCACTGAGATGTATTCAGCTTTTTGATGTTATAGTAAATATCCCTAGACTTCTGGGCTTCTTAGGATCATAGATATGCTTTTTATTTATTTATTTATTTTTTTTTTTGCGGTACGCGGGCCTCTCACTGTTGTGGCCTCTCCCGTTGCGGAGCACAGGCTCCGGACGCGCAGGCTCAGCGGCCATGGCTCACGGGCCCAGCCGCTCCGCGGCACGTGGGATCCTCCCAGACCGGGGCACGAACCCGTGTCCCCTGCATCGGCAGGCGGACCCTCAACCACTGCGCCACCAGGGAAGCCCCGATATGCTTTTTAAAGTGTTTGTCTCTGGCAGCTATTGTTTCTTTATGTTCAGACTTCACATTGTATCCTCACATGGCAGACGGGACTAGGAACCTCTCTGGGATCTTTTTTTATAAGAGCAAAATATACACACACACACACACTTCCTATTGGTTCTGTTTCTCTGGAGAACCCTAATACACTTTCTTTTTTCCTTATACATACTCTTAAAACATGGACATTCTATATAAGTAACTTTTGTGTAATCTTTTCTAAGTATACTTTAGTGCTCATTGATTTTCAGAAACCTATATAAGATAAAATAGAGTTATACTTACCTTTTTAAAGCATAAGGAATGCAAGGTTTTCTGTAGGTGGGTTGGCATACATGTAAACAGCTTGACATAGAATATGGTTATCTGAAAGTTCAATTTCACTCACTTCTGAGTACTTTTTGGCTGTTCCTCAAATCTGGCTGTGACCTAACTGGCATCCAGTGGGATTTTTCTCTCTCCGGTGGTCTGACCATTTAAGTCTGTCAGTGCAGTCTGCTGTGGGGTTTATTTTCTTGGAAGCTGCATCACACTGATAACCCAGCTTATAAATTCAGCTAATGCTTCTGTTATACACTTATTTGGGAACCTAAGTTTCCTTGTTTTACCTTTGGTCTGGCCCATTGGTTTGGAGGTTATTTTTTTCCCTTGAGAAGATGGGAAAAAGAGACTCCTAGCTCTGTTTGCTTCCAATTATCTGCTAACAATGTACTCTGTTCTTTGGATTTGGACCTGTTCCTAATAGTCTCTAGCCTTTGCTTATTCTGCTTTCTGACATTAACGTGTAATCATTCAGGTACAAGAAACATCACATTTCGCTGTTTTTCTAAAGTAAATTAAATCTAACTTGAGCTTCCTCAGGGCTGGCTAAAGAACTTCCAATATGGGTGGGAAATGGGATTTCCTAACCCCTTCATTGGCTCCTAAAAGAACCCTTGGCCTTACCTGATGCCAAGGATGGGGTGTGGTTCATTGTTTCCATTGCATTGCTCCTTCTAGAGAATGCTGTTGCTGGGGATGGCACTCCTCTATCTAGTAGACCTCTGTGAGGATCACCAAGCTGCCCTCACTGCCATCTCCCCACTGACCAGGCTGGCACAGCACGGATTCTGCTTTGCTCTCAAGGCCCCTGCAGTTACACCAGCCTTGACCACACTGGACATGGCCACATAAGAGAGACTTGTCTAAACATCTTAAGAAGATCCCCCAAACCCAATCACCTTCCCAGTCTAATCAGACTACTTTTTCCATCCCAGTACCAGTATCTCCCACATCCCTATTCCATTCTCAGCACCAGATTAATTCCTTTCCAACAAAGGCCTAGAAGAAATTATTTTCCCTGAGCCACTGAAATACGAAAGATCCACAACAGACCCTCCCCTCTTCCTACACACACACACCAATGGGGAAGAGCCCAAATTCTAGAACATAAAGACTTGATTGGAAAAGGGGTAATACCTCTCTATCATGATGAGGAATGTTTGTATCATGATGAGCCTACAGTCAGGAAAATAAGACCAATGTGATTTATCTTTTAAATATACTATGAAACATTTCAGACTCATAAAAAGTATGCAGATTAATGTAACCAGCACCTATGTTAAAAAAAGTAAAGAGCTTAAGAAATAAAGCGTTACTAATAGTTTGTACTCCATAATCACTTTTTCCTTCCTTTGTATCCCCCCAACCCCAACAAAAATGCCAACTCCTAAATTTGGTGATTTTCGTTTCCATGTATTTTATTATAATTTACATTTGTGTGTGTGTGTGTGTGTCCTTAAGCAATATATATAGGATTTCTTTGTTTAAAAATTTTATGTCAGTGGAATCTTTATGTATTTTTGCGGTACGCGGGCCTCTCACCGTTGTGTCCTCTCCCATTGCGGAGCACAGGCTCCGGACGCGCAGGCTCAGCGGCCATGGCTCACGGGCCCAGCTGGTCCGCGGCATGTGGGATCTTCCCAGACCAGGGCACAAACCCGTGTCCCCTGCATCGGCAGGCGGACTCTCAACCACTGCGCCACCAGGGAAGCTCTCTTATGTTTTTTATTCATCCGTGATCTTTTGGGTTTGTCTGAGTTCATCTGAGAGCTCCATTCATGGCACTTTGGTTGCTTTGAACACCTCCCCTTCTTACTCAGTTGAGTCACTGGCGCTTATATTGTTAGAATATCATTTAGCTTCCCTATCCCTTTGTATTTCCTTCAAGAATCACTGGCCTTGGTGTCACATGATGAATTTTTAAAAGTTTCATGATATCACTCACAAAATTAGACATAAGGTATATGTCTAATTTATATTCAACCTTCTTCTTTTTGCTCTTATAAAATCTTCCAGGGATAAATTCACACTGGTGTCATGGCAAAGTCTACCCTCCTGGTCAGAATTAAATTTGGCTTACAAGTCATTGTTAAAATTTTTGCTTCCTTCAGAGCAACAGAGTCACGAGCTAGGCAAGAGCTCTCTGGATAGGTATTAAAAACTTTCCAATATCCCACCATGAGGTATTTCTTGATTACTTTTAAAGTAATAAATATCCTTTGACCTTATCAAAAAATCCACAATCCTATTCATCCTCCACTTAAAAAGACACTAATTTTCTTGCTTTGCATGCGTACTTTGAAGTGTGAATAAGTAGCAGGAAATGCAACCTCAGCTTAGCCTGAGGTGAAGTCTGATCACATACACTGGATAGATGGGCAGGCTCACCAGAAGCCTGTTTCCACCACGGCCTGAAAATCCTCAAAGGGCAAGACAGCCTTAGGAAAGAGAGAACCAGGCATAGCAAGTTTGGTGCAGTTGCAGACCTTTAGTTTTCTGAGTGAAGAAGGAATTGTGTGTCGTCTTGCTTGGATTTGATTCCCAGGTCAGCAGTACATTCCCTACCTCTTCCCCAAGTAGAAAACGGGATATGACATTAAAGTCAAAGAACTCAATAAAAAATTTGAGATCATATTGGATAAACTTCCTTCTCAACCCTGGAAATACTTTTATCTTTAAGTAGTCATGCTAAGGACAGTAATAAAGACGCAGACGTAGAGAATGGACTTGAGGACACGGGGAGGGGGAAGGGTAAGCTGGGACGAAGTGAGAGAGTGGCATGGACATGTATACACTACCAAACGTAAAATAGATAGCTAGTGGGAAGCAGCGCATAACACTGGGAGATCAGCTCGGTGCTTTGTGACCACCTAGAGGGGTGGGATAGGGAGGCTGGAAGGCAGACGCAAGAGGGAGGAGATATGGGGATATATGTATATGTATAGGTAATTCACTTTGTTATAAAGCAGAAACTAACACACCATTGTAAAGCAATTATATTCCAATAAAGTTGTTTAAAAAAAAATAGTCATGCTAATAGGGTAAGCCTGCAGCCAGACTGCCCAGGTTCTGATCTCAGCCTTATCATTTGGCTGGGAGACCTTTAGCAAGTTATTTAACGTCTTCTGTGCCTCAGTTTCTTCAATTGTAAAATGAAAATAATAGTAAAAGTGGTACATATTTCATAGGATTGTAATGATGAGTAAATGTTAATACAGAAATACCTTGGCGATAACTGCGTGTTCGGTTCCAGACCACCACAATAAAGGAAATATTGCAATAACGAGGGTCACGCGAATTTTTTGGTTTCCCAGTGCATATAAAAGTTATGTTTACACTATACTGTAGTGTATTAAGTGTGCAATAGCATTATGTCTAAAAAACAATATACATAGTTAACTGCTGGGACTTCCCTGGTGGTCCAGTGGTTAAGACTCCACACTTCCACTGCAGCGGGCATGGGTTCAATCCCTGGTGGGGATCCCGCATGCCACACAACATGGCCAAACAAAAAAAAACTTTATTGCTAAAAAGTGCTAACCATCATTTGAGTCTTCAGCGAATTGTAGTCTTTTTGCAATTGTAACATCAAAGAACACCATAACAAATATAATACTAATGAAAAAGTTTGAAATATTGTGAGAATTACCAAAATGTGACACAGAGACATGAACAAATGCTGTTGGAAAAATGCTGCGGTGATAGACTTGCTTGATGCAGGGTTGCCACAGACTTCCAATTTATTAAAAATGCAGTATCTGTGAAGCTCAGTAAGATGATATATTCCTTTATATGTATATGTATGCATGTATGTATATACACACAAATATGTAGGTATAAATGCCCATAAATACATCTATTTCTCATTTGTCTGTTCATTGAGCCTAGTAGCAGCAAGCACACAGAATCCAGATGCTGGCTTTGAAATCCCATGCTCCATTAAAAAGAACCAAGACTTCTTGAAGAAATGCTTGATTCCAGGACTGGGACAGAGAAAATACAAGATGAGCCTGGAACATCTTTTAGAGCTATGTCAATTACAGAAGGCTGTTTGAAGGAGCTCTATTGACCAAATCTGTAACAACTTGGACATCAAGATAAAAAATGAAAGCAAAGGAATATAACCTATTGAGTAAAGAGCAGGACCACAATGATAGAACTAGATAGACAGGTAGATACATAGGTAGACAGATAGGGAAAAAAAGTTCATTTTTAAAGTAGAAAGAAAAGCCATGTAGAAGAAATTAAAAATTAGAAAATCATTATTTGGCAACCACAATAGTAAAATTACAGGTGCTAAAACTAGTGGGTGAAAGTTTGAGGATAACAGAATATTTACATAGTCTCAAAGTACCTCTCTACAAGATACCTATTAACTACAAAGGGTAAATTAATAATTTGATGGTGGAGAAACCTGGCCGATAACACCTTAACCAATGTCAAAGACAGTATCACTAATATTTGGAAAAACCAATACCATATGTCTTTCGAAGCACTGAAAAGAACACCTGTGGTATTCTTGCCACATTGCATAGCCTGAATCTAATCATGAACTATCACACAAATCCAAACTGAGGAACAGTCTACAACATGAGTGGCCTGTACTTGTCAAAAATGTCAATGTCATTTACTGCAAAGAAGGACTGAGAAACTGTGCCAGACTAAAGGATGATAAAGAGCCATGATGATTGAATGCGCAAATTCATCTTGGATTTTCCTCTGATTTAAAGGACATTTTTAGGACAAATGGTGAAATCTGAATGTCTGTAGATTAGATAATAGTATCATAATGTCAATTTCTTTGATTTTAGGAAAACCACTACACCGAGGTATTTAGAGGTAAAAATGTCATAATGTAACTTATTCTTAAATGGTTCAGAAAAAAATTACATACTATAGACACACACACACATTACATTTAGTAATGTGCTAACAACTGGTGAATCTGAGTGAAAGATATTCAGGAGCTCTTTGTACTGTTCTTGTAATTTTTCTGTCTGAACTTAAGTCAAAATAAAACATTTTATTTTGATAGATATGTTTATTGCCTTGATTCCACTGATGGTTTCACAGTTGTATGCATATGTGCAAACTTATCAAATTGTATACTTTAAATATGTGCAGGTTTTTGTATATCAGTTATACCTCAATAAAGTGGAAAACAATTTAATGTAAATAAATTTGAAGGAGCTTAGAATGAGGCCTGGCAAATAAGGAGTGTACATGTGTTTGCTGTTACTGTAAGGATAGATTAGAAGCTTAGGTTACATGAAGATATAAGAAGGTGAGGGTAAAGAACATAAAGGTAGGTGATATTTTCCTTAAAGTTAGAAGTCCCAGGAATCTCAGGACTTGTGATGGTTTACTTTAGTGTCTAATGTAGCCTGGACTTTTTTTTCTCACTTGGAAAGAATCTAAAAGCATATGATCTTAAAGTGGAAAGTGAAAAATAGCTTTTTATTTGAAAAGAATGGAAAGATTTTGTAGGCAGATCATAAGCATGCCATCTGGTTAACTCAAGAGAAATCCTAAAAGTTTAGATTTCACATTTTTACTAGCCATGTATGGTTTAAGATAGACTCCCTAAGCTAAAAAGAGCGAATCATATTTGTTCTGCTATTCATAAGTTAGTTGAAAATGCCACTCAACTGCAGTGCTAAAAGATTCCATTTATCTCATCTAAGAATCAGAAGCCACTGTGGCTTATATTTTTCAAATCGAACGTTCATCGGTATGCAAGACAAATTCATCACAAAAGAAATAAGCAATGTTGGCACAGTAATAGTATCTAAAATTAAATAAATTTTAAATCTTTGAAAATATGATCACACCCAATGATTCTCAACCAGGTACAAAGTCTAGGGACAGTTTTGGTTGTCACTGCTGGGAGTTGGGGAGAGGGGAGGGCATATTACTGGCATCTAGTGGTAGAAACCAGGGATGCCGCTAAATATCCTATAAGGCACAGGACAGACTTTCAACAACAAAGAATTACGTGGTCCAATGTGTCAATTGTGCCAAGGTTGAGAAATCCTGCACTAAATGAACACGTTTTCTAAAATTTCAGATAAAGTGCTACGAGGGATATAATGATGCTTCTAGTCCTGTCTTGATATAGGATATTATGAGCTAGCCTTGTACCTGGTAGGTAATATGTACATGATATATATTTGTTTACTGAATCTATTCTATGAGTATTTTTATGGTTTTCCCTTCATTTTTGTAGGCACTAAAACTGATCAGAACTTCATTACACCTGCTTCATAAATATCCCACCCTTGTCTCATAAAATAGCAAAGGAGAGATTTTTATACACCATTATACATAAACTAGGTTATAGGAAATTGTAGAAAAGGCAATATTCATTAGAGATTGAAAGAGAACCAATTTGTATAGCTTCTAGTATTATGAAAGAATTTTAAATGTAATGAAGATATTGATTAGGAAATCTCATTAAAAACAAAAAAAGTTCAAATGATATTAAAAACATGGATAAGAATTCAGCCCTGCAAGGGTTCACATGCTGTGCAAATCTCTAATGCTATTTAGTAAAGAAAAATTAGCCAGTCCAGGGGACTTAAAATGAAATGCCACAGCCCCCCTGCCATTCCTTCTCCATTCATCCCAGTTCTGCTTCTCTGGGGCAACTCTTTTTGTTTTCCAGGTAGTCATCTTTATAACTCTGAATAATATTCCTATGTTAATACTTCTTGATGTATCAGTTGTAGACATTTATTCCTACCTTTGAAAGGTAGGGACTTTACTTAAACTACTCTCCCTTCTCTCCATTTTTAGTAGTTATATTATCTTTAATATAACTTTATTCTATTGGAAGTCTTTATAACTTAAGATAAACTCCTATTTCCTGTTCATCAGCTTTTTTTTTTTTTTTTTTTTTTTTGTCTGCATTGGGTCTTCATTGCTGCGCGGGCTTTCGCTGGTTGTGGTGAATGGGGGCTACTCTTTATTGCGGTGCGCGGGCTTCTTTCTCATCATGGTGGCTTCCCTTGTTGCGGAGCACAGGCTGTAGGCGCACAGGCTTCAGTAATTGCAGCATGCGGGATCAGTAGTTGCAGCATGCAGGCCCTAGAGCGTGTAGGCTTCAGTAGTTGCGGCTCATGGGCTCTAGAGCCCGGGCTTGGTAGTTGTGGCGCACGGCCTTAGATGCTCCGCGGCATGTGGGATCTTCCCAGACCAGGGCTCGAACCCGTGTCCCCTGAATTGGCAGGTGGATTCTTAACCACAGCACCACCAGGGAAGTCCCCATCAGCTTTAAAATATATATATACATATACATATATTTATTTATTTATTTATTTAGCTGTGTCAGGTCTTAGTTGTGGCAGGCAGGATCTCTTAGTTGTGGCACGCTGGATCTTTAGTTGCGGCATGCAAACTTCTTAGTTGTGGCATGTGGGATCTAGTTCCCTGGCCAGGGATTGAACCTGGGCCCCATGCATTGGGAGCACGGAGTCTTAGCCACTGGACCACCAGGGAAGTCCCTCATCAGCTTGTTTTTTATAATAGCTTTGTCTCCCTTGTAAGATGAAGCCATTATCACACCCTCCTTTCCTTTTCTCCTCCTGTTCTTCCACCCAACCATTGTCAGCTTCACTTTTGCTTTCTGTCTTTTAATTTTATGACAGCAAGGTTAATGACAACTACACTCTGTTCTGTAACTATAAATAAACATGCAGTGTTTTGTCTATAACTGATTCTAAACTTTGAACGGCAGTAAGCAACATTTGCTTTATTATCACTATGTAAATATTACTCAGTGCAGCGGCAGGTGCTATGCCAGGACATTTCCTCCTTCGTGAGTCCACTTTTTGACCCCTCTGCCACCTAAGAGAATGTCCCTTTCCTTAAATCCCATCAACTGTTCAAAATCAAGCCACATTTTAGTTTGCTTCATATCTGGACTGTGGCTTTCTTGTGAATTTTTCTGTTTTTTCTACAAATTCTAATTGTCTTTCTTTTTCCCTACTGAAAGAGGAAATATGTTCCTCCTTTATCCATCTACAGCATGAAAGGCATTCTGTTCTCATTCTTGAATACATGCTCCTTGGAGCCCACTGACTTACGTCCTATGGAGACAGGTTGTTTCCAGCTCTGCCACATCTTGGCATTGTTCTTCACTGGACTTTTGGTTGGTTGCTGTCTTCTTGTATCCCATGTATTCATTGTTCTTGATTTTTGCCCTTGTTTTACTGGCATACGTCAATAGATTTCCACAAGGATTTCTTGTTTTCTGATTTAGGACATTTCCTTGGTTCTCCTTTCTGAAAAAAATAAGTGATATGCACCCATTTGAATTTCTTCTACTTTAAATGTTCTTCCTTTTGAACTTACCTTCCAACTTCTTTCTTAGATTCCTTACAAGAGAAGCACAAATATCCTTCTTTAAAAGGTAAGCGTGGACTTCCCTGGTGGCACAGTGGTTGAGAGTCCGCTGCCGATGCAGGGGATGCGGGTTTGTGCCCCAGTCCGGGAAGATCCCACATGCCGCGGAGCGGCTGGGCCCGTGAGCCATGGCCACTGAGCCTGCGTGTCCGGAGCATGTGATCCGCAACGGGAGAGGCCACAGCAGTGAGAGGTCCGCGTACCGCAAAAAAAAAAAAAAAAAAGGTAAGCGTATTATGAATCCTATAACTTGGAGCAATCATTGGTTCTCTGTATGGTGCAATCATTGTTTCCCTGTTTGGTGAAATAATCTAAATAATATAGAAAAACCTAATATGTATCTTGCAACATAAAATTTGCCAAATCGAGTGTGAGTTTGACTAATTTTGTCAGACTGTCTTGATTTTAACAGTATTTTCCAATAACATAGATTAACTCAATTTAAGTGTGTGGACACAATTATTGTCACTATATAAAGAGAAGACCTAAATAATAACCACAGATTTTATTTTTTAATAATGGTCATGAGATAAAATTTTGTTTAGCCTAAAGAATTTAAGCATATTTTAATGTTTAAAGTGTTTTAAAAATACTGTTTCTTAGAATGTTAATTTTTTCTTGTAAATATAGTTTAGAATAGGATTGATTCAGGAAGCTGGGACTAAAGGCAGGTAAAGATTGAGGCTTTTAAAAGGGATCCATAATCCCAGGAGTCTTTTCTACAGTAAGACATGAGCTAGTTAAGAGATCTGTCAGAAGATATAATGGATAATATAAAAGTCTTGGACATCAGTGGAAACTAGAATCTAAAACCAAGAGATGGAACAGTAAAGATTCATGGAATAAATAGGAGGCAAGTTTCCTAGCTGCAAGTAAATAATAGAGGTAAAGAGGTCACCCAATCAGCAAAGACACTACAGACCTGCATACAGAAATGATCTTCAAGTGTTTGCTCACCAATAGGGAACAGTCAAGGACTAATCAGAATTGAGCCTGACCATGGCTCTGGAACCCATGCCTTGAGGACTCTGCTGGATACAGCATTGATCTTCAGTGGATGCATTGTAGGGAGGGTCCATGTGGCCCCCAGGTGGGAGGGGAAGTGTGAGGAAGCACTGGGGTATCCAGGAGAGTGGCTGTTTCAGTATTTTAACTACCTGTACAGCCATGCTGGTGAGTCCTATCTCTTCGAGTTGGTCTCCAGCCTGAAGTGCTTGCAGGGATCAGGGATCCAGACAGTGTTCTAACCATCTCTTTAGGAACTCAGCTTCCAGGGTGTTAGGCAAAAGTCAGAAACTGAGTCACAAGTGTAGAAACTCAGCTCCAGAGGGGAGATTATGCCAAACGATGAGAAACTTGGAACAAATGTCGGATCAGGAGAAGTAGCAAAGTCAGATGGCTACCGATTTTGAGCTCTGCATATCTTGTCAGCATGGGGTCAAGGTTGGAATCACAGTGAAGGACCCTGGAGTGGGGGTAATTAGAAAACCTGGATTGGAACGTGAAAGTCTGGGCAGAACATTTCAGTATATTATTATTCTCTGAAATCTTATTGATTGTACCAGCTAGGGTTCAGTTCAGGAAACAGAAACCACTGGAAGTATTTTAAGCATGAAGGGATTTATTGTGCAGATTTATGTGCTTAGAAAATCTTTGAAAGGGCTGAAGGAGCAGGCTGGGACTTCAGTAATGAGTCCTAGAACAATACCAAACTGACTCACCAGGGAACTGCCTTCTGAGGCCACTACTTTGCATGATTGAGTACAAGACCTCAACATCACATATACATTCCAGGGTTCAGGAATCCAACATGGCTCCTATTGCCACAGTAACTGCACCCTAAACTCCAGGAAGCTGTAGAAGGAACACCGAATGTGCTACCGTAAAAAAATAAAACCCCACTTTCCCATGACCTCACCTGAAGCAAGAAAATAAGCAAGAGGAACAGGAAAATAGCGTCTACCTCACTTTTGCCTTCCAAATCTCACTCGAATGTGTTGAATTGGTGGAAGCTAATTCACATCCAGAGCTGTACCTGCAAAGGAGCCAGACCGTAGATTTTAGTGTTCTAGCCTCTCCAGTCCGGGGAGGTACCCTGGAGGAGGGTACAATGCAGGCTGAGTGAACCAATCTACATCATCCACTAAAATGACACATCATCTTAAAGGTGCAAGGAAGTACACTGAGCAGAAACAGGAAGGACCACTCAGGGTGTCAGCTAGAGGCCAGGTGCTGTGCAGGGGTGCTGAAGGCAAGATCAAACATTTCTCTATGGTGTTTACAATCACTATGGCCTTATTGGTCAATCTTTTCTCCTTTCAAAATAATTATTTGAGGGACTTCCCTAGTGGCACAGTAGTTAAGAATCCACCTGCCAATGTAGGGGACACAGGTTCGAGCCCTGGTCCGGGAAGATCCCACATGTAACAGAGCAACTAAGCCCATGTGCCACAAGTACTGAGCCTGTGCTCTAGAGCCCGTGAGCCACAACTACTGAGCCCACATGCCACAACTCCTGAAGCCCGTGAACCTAGAGCCCATGCTCCGCAACAAGAGAAGCTACTGCAATGAGAAGCCTGCGCACTACAACAAAGAGTAGCCCCCGCTCGCCCCAACTAGAGAAAGCCCGCACACAGCAACAAAGACACAACGCGGCCAAAAATAAATAAATAAATAAAATTAAAAAAATATTTATTTATTTAATAAAATAAATTTTAAAAGATTATTTGACAGTTTAATTTTATTTTGTGAATACGTATTGCATCCATATGGTTCAACATTTGAAATGTTCACAAGGCTGTCCTTCAGCTACTCAGTTATTCTCCTTAGAAGTAAACAATCGTATGTATGCTTCCAGAGATATTTAATGCAAATACAAGCATATATGTGTATCGTATTCGTCCCTCCCACAGTGGTGGCCTTTATAGGCCTTGGTCTGCACTGTATTTTTTTCACTTCCCAATAGATCTTGGAGATTATGCTCTATCATCACAAAAAGAGCCTCTCCATTCTTATTTACAGATGCCTAGTGTTCCATTGTATGATTTTTAATCATTATTTAACCAGTCCCCTACTGATGGATGCATTGATTGCTTGCTTCTTTTGCTATTACAAATAATGCTTTGAGAAGTAATCTTATACACATGCCACTTCACAAGTCTGCAGGCATATCCGTAAGACATTCCTAGATGTGGAATTGCTGGTATTTTCATTATTTAATGAAGAACATGGACTAGAAATGATGAGGAAGACCTGGAAGCACTGAGACAGTTCTGCAGAGGAAGGTAGCCCTAATGTGCTTAGGTTTGGGTCACCCTATGGTAGATCCTCTAGGACTTTCTTTAGGACCTTGTGAAAACCAGGTTTTACTTGCATGTTTGTCCCTTAAGACTCCAATTTACTATGATCAACTGGTCCTT
Organism: Mesoplodon densirostris; assembly: GCF_025265405.1. Classification (NCBI taxonomy): domain Eukaryota; kingdom Metazoa; phylum Chordata; class Mammalia; order Artiodactyla; family Ziphiidae; genus Mesoplodon; species Mesoplodon densirostris. Next base: position 26,092,623 of record NC_082674.1, read on the forward strand.
TAAAATTAAGTAAAATTAGTTAAGTAAAATTCCCTTTTGTGGGACAGTTTAGCAGTATCTATCAAGATAAATAATACATGTACATTTCACCTAGCAATTTCACTAGAATCACCATAATATCTAGCAAGAGGGTCTGGTTAAAAACATTATGATGCACAGAATCAATGGCTTACTGTTAGTTGTATAGAAGAATGAGGAAGCTGTTTATGAACTGATATGGAAAGATTTTCTAGAAACATCCTGAAGCAAAAGAAGCAAGGTGCAGATAACTAGGTATAGTATGCTTCTAATTGTATAACAGTAAAAAGAAGGACAACATATACTCATATTTGATAATAAATAAATATTTAAAATTTCTAGAATGATACTTACAAAACTAACAATGGTGGTTAACTGTTAGTGGAAGAGGAGGAAAAGCCAGGCAAACAGAAGACAGAAGGAGGTGAGGAAGGTGGGATGGGTAAGGAAGAGGGAGAGGGAGAGGGAATGAATTTTTAAAGACAAAGTGTAAAATAAAATAAGCTTTAAGTAAAATAGTCCAGAAGCACAATATCCTGGGAAACCCAGTATTCCTTCAAAACCTCTGGAAGTTCTTATGGTACCCACATATTTCCTGTTTGACTCTATCTTTGAATTCTCGCTTCTGCTGACTTTTTTTTTCTCTGCCATTTTACCTCCCACACAGTGTTGTCCCTTTGTTGTCCTATGTTACAGCTGTGCATCCTCCTGATTCATTCAGTTCCCACAGTACGACCACAAGCCTTCACGAAACACACTTTTACTCAAGGGGTACGTGGTAGCCCATTATGGCCCAACAAAGAGCCTCAGCTTGGATTCTGTTCTTAAAAGTCCCTCAGCCACTCCCTCCTCATGACTGCCTCTCCACAAAGAGCCTTGTAGTTGGGGACTTGTCTCCTTTTTGACATTCTCCCCTGTCCTCTAGTGTCACTCCCCAAAGTCCTGTGAATTTCTTGAGCAAAGCAGTTTGGCTCTCTCTTTGCCTCTCAGTCCATTCCAGAGGGCCTCAATCAATCTAAAGCAGCCTTTAAGGTGTGTGTGTGTGTGTGTGTGTGTGTTAACTTTTTATTTTGAAGTAATTTAGACACGCTAAAGTTGCAAAAATAATACAGAGAGTTCCTATCACCCAGTTTTCCCTAATGTTAACATCTTGCATCACCATAGTACATTTATCAAAACCAGGAAATTAACATCAGTACAATACTATTAACTAAATGACAGACTTTATTTGGATTTCATCAGCTTTTCCATCAGTATCTATTTTCTGTTCTAGGACCCAATCCAGGATCCCACATTGCATCTTGTCATCGTGTCTCCTTAAATCTCCTCCAGCCTGTCACAGTTCCTCAGTCTTTCCTTGTCCTCATGACCTTGAAACTTTTGGAGAGTACTAAACTTGTGAAGAGTACAGTTCTTTTGTAGAACGTCCCTTAGTTTGGATCTGCCTGATCTTTTTCTCATGATTAGATTGAAGGTATGCATTTTTAGCAAGAAACTTCAAAGTGATATCCTTCCCAGTAGCATGTCACATCATGGGGTTCAGATATATATATTCTTTTTCCAATTCTTTTCCATTGTAGGTTACTACAAGATACTGAATATAATTCCTTGTGCTATACAGTAAATTCTTGTTGTTTATCTTGAAAGGTACAATTTTATTAATTTGATATTAATGCTCAAAGGAAACAGGGCAATGAGAGGACGGATTGGGTCAGAGGATCTTGCGCTAGTTCTGGCTTTCCCAGGTGTCCCTCACTCTGTCCCTCTGAGTAGTAATTCTCAATCACAGGAGCCCCTCAGGCCTCTAGGGGAACTTTCTTGTCCCACAATAGACCTACTGAGTTGGAACTGTTGCCATATGGGAGAGCAGGTTCAGGGTAGATAGATCTGATTCTTTTAAGCAAAACCATTAATTTGGACTTTTTATGTGAAATCTGAATGAATAGGAGAATGATCTCCTCATTGGTCTTCCTATTTCTACTCTTGTAGGGTGAGGCAAGTGAGGCACTCGCCTGAGGTGCAAAACCTATGGGGGTGCCAAAAACCTCAGTGATAAATCATGTTTTAATGACGTCTTTCTTTTTTTTTTTTTTTTTTGAGGTATGCGGGCCTCTCACTGCTGTGGCCTCTCCCGTTGTGGGGCACAGGCTCCGGACGCGCAGGCCCAGCGGCCATGGCTCACGGGCCCAGCCGCTCCGCGGCATGTGGGATCTTCCTGGACTAGGACACAAACCTGTGTCCCCTGCATCAGTAGGCGGACTCTCAACCACTGTGCCACCAGGGAAGCCCCTTAATGAAGTCTTTTTAAAAATCAAAATAAATGCAAAAAAAATGGTGGAAAAGCATCAAAATTTTTAGTAAAGACAGGATCTGCACTTGCACAATCCTGTTGTATTTTCTTAAGCTGATCTCAGCCCTGGTTCCAAGAGAAACTTATTTACAAAAACAGGGAGCTGGACTGTAGGCCATAATTGGTAGATTTTATTTTTTTAAATATTGCTTTTAAAGTATGACTAATCTGGATCACTGAGTGTTTTGGCAGCTCTTTAATTTTCGCATCCAAGGTGAGTGCTTTACCTTTGTGCCTTACCCAAGGTGAGTGCCGCTTCCTGGTTGAGCCTGGCTTGTGGGATCTTAGTTCCTGGACCAGGGATTGAACCCCAGGCCTTTGGCAGAGAAAGTGCAAGTGTGGAGTCCTAACCACTGGAACACCAGGGAATACCCCCTGCTGTTACCTTTAAATTTACTCTTTACATAGCAGTCAGAGTGGTCTCTTTAAAGGTAAATCAGATCCTGTCACTCCACTGTTAAATGGCTTTCCTTTGCACTTAATATAAAGCCCCAAATTCTTACTGTGGCCCACACCTACCAGCTCTGACATAAGCTGACCCCTGCCTTCCTCTTGAACTTCATCTGTGTCATTCTTCCCACGGCCTACTCAGCTCCAGCTACACTGGTGGGAAAAAGCCAAATGCCCCAGGGCCTTCATACAGCCGAAGAAGATTCTCTTTTCCAAAATACTCCTAAACACTTTCCTATTCAACTGGTATTTCCTCTTCAGGTTTTAGATGTCAGCTTGACTTCCATGTTTGTTGAAAAGCCTGATTTCACGCTCTAGTCACTTTTTCATAGCACTATAAGTTTTTCCTTCATACACTTATCACATATTTTTTTGATGATGATTTGATTAATGTCTGCTAGCTCACTTAGTTGTAATCCCCAAGGAGCAGCAATGATATCTGTTTTTTTTTTTTTTTTTTTTGGCCATGCTGTGTGGCTTGCAGGATCTTAGCTGCCTGACCAGAGACTGAACCCGGGCCGAGCAGTGAAAGCGCCGAGTCCTAACCACTGGACCGCCAGGGAATTCCGACACCTGTTTCTTTGTTCTGTTGTTTCTTTCATCTTTAGCACTAGTGGCGAGGTTGTAGTAAGTGCTTAATAAATACCTAACACAGTGACTGGACCATAATAAATTCTCAATAATTGTTCACAAAATATTATTAGAAAGGTAAGTCAGGTAGCGTATGAAAGCAAGGAGGAAAGCAAATGAACTTTCCAGGTACTTTAGTCAACTTCCAGTGAGTTCCCACTATTTTTTGGTTTGTTTTTTCAGTCCATGAAAAACCAGATTTTCCTTTAATCTCAGGCTGCAATCCTATGCTTACCCTTATTATATCTATGGCTCCTGAAGATGTCTATCCTTAATCCAGAACAGCCTGGTGAACTTTTGTATTGTTGCCTGAAAGTGTCAAAGGTAAGTGGATCAGGTATCCCAAACTTTCAGTTAAATGCCACATTGAGCTTTTCTCCAGAAATAATGACTGCTCACACCAAAAAGGCACTAGTCTTTTCCATATGATTATTCTATATCAAATTCAGAAAATGGAAGGTGTTCAACATGCTTCACTTCCTGTGAGTGTGGTTTGGCCAAAAAAGAAGAATTGAACCTATGAAAAAATAGGGGGTTCCCCTGTCTCTTTTTTCTGATCTTCTAGCTCTTTGATTCTCAAAATATGGTCTAGGCATCACCGGCATTGGCCTCAGAGCTGGAACTTGTTAAATGCAGAATCTAGGACTTCCCTGGTGGCGCAGTGGTTGAGAATCCTCCTGCCAATGCAGGGAACGTGGGTTCGAGCCCTTGTCTGGGAAGATCCCACATGCCGCAGAGCAACTGGGCCCTTGAGCCACAATTACTGAACCTGCGCATCTGGAGCCTGTGCTCCGCAACAACAGAGGCTGCGATAGTGAGAGGCCTGTGCACCGCGATGAAGAGTGGCCCCCGCTTGCCACAACTAGAGAAAGCCCACGCACAGAAACGAAGACCCAACACAGCCATAAATAAATAAATAAATAAATAATTTTTTAAAAATGCAGAATCTAAGATCCCCATCCCCAGAATCTATATTTTAATAAGATCCCTGGGCCTTAAAAAATTTAAGAACATGTGATCCTAGTATGGGTTTAGTATAAACAAGTACCCACTTCAGAATGGGAAAAGACTCTGTAGTCCAAAGGTTTCTAAACCTGGTTGGTACTAAAACCCCATGAGACACTTGTCTAAAAAATATGGATTCCGTGAGAGTCTAATTTTATAGGTTTAGGGTGGGGCTCCAGAATGACTCTGGTGCCGCCAACACATAAAATGACTTTTGGGAACTGCTGATTTTGTCCAGCTTTATAATTTCACACAGGAGGTGACTGAGTTAGGAAGCTTTAGCAGCTTGCTCTTAGTCACTAGTGATAAAGCTCCACTGGAAAAGAATTCTTTTGGAGGGGGATTACAAGTGTTTAATTTTATTTTTTCATTCTGGTATTTAAAAAAATATTTTATTATGAAAAGTTTCAAACATACAGGAGAGTTGATAGAATTTTCATAGTAAACATAGTAAAAAAAGATTCCACCATTAACATTTTACTATCCTTGCTTTATCCCACATCTATCCACTTCAATCCATTCCTCTATTCATCCATCCCCAATCTATCTTTTTTAATGCATTTCAAAGTAAATTGCACATATCAGTACGTCTCCCAAACACTGCATCTTGTGAGATAATTTGTTTGATTTCTCATCTTTACACTGTATCACATTTTTCATAGGAAGGGCAAGAAAACTATGAGGATAGCAGAAGTGAGAAAAACAGTAAAATCATGTAGAAGAAGGAAAGCAAGAAACACTGGCACATTTAAAGATGATTACCTCCAATTTTTGAAGTACAGAAAACCTCACACCAATCTAGTAAGCTTATGCAAATTACTACAGAGAGTAATTTTTTAAAAAACAGTACCCTCTAGATACATATTAACTTCATGAAGACCCATCTTTGGCACTAACCCAATATTTGGAGCTAGCGTGCTATTGTTCCCTGTGACTGCATTTCCCTCCTAGAAATCATGATATTCACATCCCAAATATACACATCCTGTAACAGCCCTAGCTCTGGCCTCTTTCCAGGACACTAGGATACCACTGATGCGAAACGAAACTGAATCTGGAATAACTGGGGAGACTCTAATCCCTTCCCAGTGATGAGAAACAAATGTGGACTGTGCTTCTGTTTTCTCCTGACAGTAAATTTTTTAATTAAAAAAATTGTGATACAATACATATAACATAAAACTTACCATTTTGACCATTTTTAAAAATTAATAAACTTTAGTTTTTTAGAACAATTTTAGATTTACAGAAAAACTGAGCAGACAGTACAGAGAATTCCCATATAACTGCTCCCCTGTACTAAGTTCTCCTATTATTAACATCTTGCATCAATATGGTATATTTGTTTTAGTAAATAAACAAATACTGCTACATAATTATTAACCAAAGCCCATAGTTTACATTAAAGTTCCCTCTTTGGTACAGTTCTGTGGGGTTTGACAAATGCATAATGTCATGTATCTGTCATTATAGAATCACACAAAATTGTTTCACTGTCCTAAAAATCCCATCCTCCACCTATTCATTGCTCCTCCCTTCCTATTAACCACTGGCAACCACTGATCTTTTTACTGTCTCCACACTTCTTTCTTTTCAATAATGTTGTATGGTTGGAATCATACAGTAGGTAGCCTTTTCAGTTTGCCTTCTTTCACTTAGCCTTATGCACTTATGGTTCCTCCAAGTCTTTCATAGCATGATCGTATATTCCTTTTTTATCACTGAATGACAATCCACTGTACAGATGTACCACAGATTGCTTATCCATGCATCTATTGAAGGGCATCTTAGTTGCTTCCAAGTTTTGGTGACTATGAATAAAGCTACTATAAATATTTGTGTACAGGTTTTGTGTGGACATAAGTTTTCAACTCAGTTGGGTAAATATCTGGGAGTGTGATTGCTGGCTCGTATGGTTAAACTATGTTTAGCTTTATAGAAAACTACCAAACTGTCTTTTTTTTAAAAAAAATAAATTTATTTATTTATTTTTGGCTGCGTTGGGTCTTCGTTGCTGTGCGTGGGCTTCCTTTAGTTCCGGTGAGCGGGGGCTACCCTGCATTGCGGTGCGCAGGCTTCTCATTGCTGTGGTTTCTCTTGTTGTGGAGCACGGGCTCTAGGCGCATGGTCTTCAGTAGCTGTGGCATGCAAGCTCAGTAGTTGTGGCTCACAGGCTCTAGAGCACAGGCTCAGTAGTTGTGGTGCACGGGCTTAGCCGCTCCACGGCACGTGGGATCTTCCCGGACCAGGGCTCGAACCCGGGTCTCCTGCATTGGCAGGCGGATTCTTAACCACTGGGCTACCAGGGAAGCCCCCAAACTGTCTTTCAAAGTGGTTTTACCATTTTGTATTCTTACTAGCAGTGAATGAGAGTTCCTGTTGCTCCACATCCTTATCAGCACTTGTTATTGTCAGTTTAAAATTTTTTAGCCATTCTAATAGGTATGTAGTGGTACCATCTTAATCATTTTTAAGTTCACAGTTCAGCAGCATTAAGTACATTCACATTATTGTGCTACCATCACCACCATTAATCCACAGAGCTCTTCATCTAGCATGACTAAAACTCTGTACCCATTAAACAGCTCCGCGTTCCCTCCTCCCTTTAGCCCCTGCAACCACCATTCCACTCTCTGTCTCTAAGAATTTAACTAAGTACCTCATGTAAGTGGAATCATACAGTATTTGTCTTTATGTGATTGCCTTATTTCACTGAGCATCATGGCCTCAAGTTTCATCTGTGTAGTGGCATGACTCAGAATTTCCTTGCTTTCTAAGTCTGAATAATATCCATATATAGATATAGATATATGTCTCACATTTTGCTTATACAGTCATCAGTCTTCTGTCATTGATGGAAACTTTGGGTTCCTACTGCACTTTAGCTATTGGGAATAATACTGCTATGAACATGGATGTACAAACGTCTTTGAGATCCTGCTTTCAGTTCTTTTCAGTATGTACCCCAAAGTGGAATTGCTGAATCATATTGTAATTCTATTTGTAATTTTTGGATGAACAGCCATACTATTTTCCACAGCAGCTGTACCCTTTTACATTCCCACCAATAGTGCACAAGTTTCAATTTCTACACATCCTTGCCAACACTTATTTTCTGTGTTTTTTTGTTTTTTGTTCTCTTTTGTTTTGTTTTGTTTTTTATAGTAGCCATACTAATGAATGTGAAGTAGTATCTCATTGTGCTTTTTATCCTTAGAGTGAATTTTAGTGATACATATACTGGCTGTCAGTATCAGGCCAGATAGAAAGAATTTGTAGGAGATTAGCCTTTCCATTAGAAATCATTAGAACTTCATTGTATTCTGCTTTGGGACAAGGCAAATCTCCCTGTAAACTTCAGCAGAGAAGTTAATTGGGCATTAGGCTGTCGATTTCCAATTTTTTTTCTTTTTTTAGTTTAAAAATTTCTTTATTGTCATCAAAGTTTTTTTTTCTTCCCTAAATTCAGATTCCCTTACTATATCAAAGCATTAAGCAAATGCAAATGCATAAAGCATTTGTTTTATGCAATTTTGTATATAGCTTAAGTGTGTGTGTGTGTGTGTGTGTGTGTGTGTGTATTGTGGGTTTTACTGGAGTATGTTATAAATGTGCCCCAATTGTAGCTCCTATGGCATGACCTCAGGCATCCATTCAGACTCTCTCTAGTACTTACCAGGGAATCTTCAGGGATAGTGTTTGCTCTGTAAGCTCCAGAATCAGTTTTACCTCTCTCTCTGTTCCTATGTGGCTCCAGACAGGCCTCAACTCAGCTAGAGCCCCTGCTTACTCCTCTGCCAATCATCATCTTGCAGTTCTGGGGAAGCTTGTCTCTTTTAGACCTCGCCTCTATTCCTCCTACTACAGGCTGGTTCCCCATCACCAGTGACTGCGCAAGGGAAAGAGAGGGGCAGGAGGGGGTGAGAAACTCTGCTCTCTCTCTCTTTCTATGCCTTTTAGTTCTTTTTTTTTTTTTTGCCTTGTTGCAGTGACTTCCATTAAGTTCCAGAACTTCCAGTACTGTGTTAAAAAGGACTGATGAGGGCTTCCCTGGTGGCGCAGTGGTTGGGAGTCCTCCTGCCGATGCAGGGCACACGGGTTCGTGCCCCGGTCTGGGAAGATCCCACGTGCCGCGGAACGGCAAGGCCCGTGAGCCATGGCCGCTGAGCCTGCGCATCCAGAGCTTGTGCTCCGCAACGGGAGAGGCCCCAACAGTGAGAGGCCCACGTATCGTAAAAAAAAAAGGACTGATGAGAGCGGATGTTTTGACTTGTCCCTGATTTTAGAGGGAAAGCAGTCGTCAGTCTTTTACTGTTAAATACGGTGTTATCTGTATGTAGGTTTTTTGTGGATGCTTTTTTTTTTTCAAGTTGGGGAAATTTCCCTCTATTTTTAGTTTGCTGAAAGGCTTTTCTTTTTCCTTGTAATGGATGTTGGATTTTTAAACATATTTATTGGAGTATAATTGCTTTACAATGGTGTTAGTTTCTGCTGTATAACAAAGTGAATCAGCTATACATATACATATATCCCCATATCTCCTCCCTCTTGTGTCTCCCTCCCAACCTCCCTATCCCACCCCTCTAGGTGGACACAAAGCACCAAGCTTATCTCCCTGTGCTATGCGGCTGCTTCCCACTAGGTATCTATTTTACATTTGGTAGTGTATATATGTCCATGCCACTCTCTCACTTCATGCCAGCTTACCCTTCCCCCTCCCTGTGTCTTCAAGTCCATTCTCTATGTCTGCGTCTTTATTCCTGTCCTTCCCCTAGGTTCTTCAGAAACATTTTTTTTTTAGATTCCCTGTATATGTGTTAGCATACGGTATTTGTTTTTCTCTTTCTGACTTCCTTCACTCTGTATGACAGTCTCTAGGTTCATCCACCTCACTACAAATAGGATGTTGGATTTTTATCAAAATGCTTTTTCTGGGGCTTCCCTGGTGGCGCAGTGGTTGAGAGTCCGCCTGCCGATGCAGGGGACACGGGTTCGTGCCCCGGTCCGGGAAGATCCCACATGCCGCGGAGCAGCTGGGCCCGTGAGCCATGGTCGCTGAGCCTGCGCGTCCGGAACCTGTGCTCCGCAACAGAAGAGGCCACAACAGTGAGAGGCCCGCGTACTGCAAAAACAAACAAACAAACAAAAATGCTTTTTCTGTATCAATAAGGCCTGTTTTTTGAGTCCACATATCTGATTCCAGCAAATTTCTCTTTCCAGAATGATTGTCTGTGAGAATTTCTACTTCCTTTAGGTGATCACCACCTATGCCCAAAATGGTTGGGCTGAAGGCCCTCAAAAGGCCACCGCTTCAAAATAGAATACCAATGAAAATCAGTACATTTTCAATGTCAGGAGTATTTGCTCTCAACCCCGCAAGCCGAAAGACAACACAGCTGATGCTAAACTTCACCCAGTTTTGCCTAATTTCATTTCCATGATCAGTTCCAAGAATCTTACCCTGGGTCCTGAAACACTTCACTGCAGTCTGGAGGTCTCAGCCAGTGCTCAAACAAAAATACACACTCACAAAAACAAGCAGCAATTTACACTAAAGATTGCTCTTTGCAACACTGGTTTTTCAGGGTTCTATGGTTATATGAGTTTGTGAAATGTTGATAAAAGGAGGTTAAACAGTATTGATATGCTAGTATGTAAGATAAATCTCCCAAGAGGAGAAATATAGAGGGAGTTCTTTCTCAAAATTTTTTGATTATGGAAGTGTTGTATTTCAGGACATCTTCTGGGTAATGAGCTTTGGAGAAAGCTAATTTATAGGTGAAAGAAATCTAAATTCACAGAAAGAATTATATATATCTTTTTGTTCCAATGAAAAAATGTAACATAGTCTAACAGAAAAAACTATGCCTTTTATTCTTTTCAATATAGCACATTAAAGTACACTAAGTTTAAATTTAGTGTTCAGGTTACTAGTTTGTTTTCCCTACCAACAAGATGGGGGGCTTGATTTGTATTAAAGGCCTATTCAGAGGAACCTTTCAGATTAATGGAAAAGTTTGGCCCAAATGGGTCTTGAGAGAGAAAATCTTTGAAATGGCAGTTTTTATAGTTTCAGCTTCAATCCTCTGATTTAAAAAACTGTTTTGGAAGGATACCTCCAGTTACATTTAGATTTGATCATTTGCACTCCTTTATTTACCTCAAGACACTGAAGTTTTAAGCAGGAGGCTTAAGTTTGGAGTATGGGTTTTGGAGTCAAACTGCCTGAGTTCAAACTCTAGTATGCTATTATAACTCCTCCTCACAAGCTGTGAGACCTTGGACAAGCCATTTAACCTCCCAGTGTTTCAATTTTTACAGTTTACCGGTACTTTCACAAAGACTCGTAACAAGCCAAGGTAGGGGAAATAATTTGATCATCTCCATTTGACTCTTGATGGAACATTTTCAGAATGTGTAAGTGACTTGCCCAAGTTCACAGATAAATGAAGCCACAGTGACTCAATATCAGATATTCATTTAGACTTTAATACTTGGGTATTTTTCCCAGTTTATTATATGTTACCTCCCAACATCGGATAAAAATGGCATATTCGCCATTCTAAAATGGAATGAATATATAGTTTATATAAATACAACTTTGCATATGAATAAACAGGTTTACGATGTAGTTGGGATAATTCATGAAGATTTCCTGAAGGACATCTGCAGGAATGTGGGAAGGTAATTAACATTCACAACTTTTATTGAGCACCTACTATATGTCAGATCCTATTCTACACATTTAACAAACGATTCTTAAGCCTCTCAGTAGCACTTTGATTAGGTTTTAAGGAAGAGGAAATTAGGCTTTCCGGGATAATACAATGTTCCCCAAACACACAGAATAGTCCTTGATTGTGCTGCATGAATCTACACGTGATAAAATGACAAAGAATTATACACACATTGTACGTCAAATCGCTGCTTTCGATATTGTACTACAATTATGTAACTGTTAGGGGACTCTGGATAAGTAGGACCTCTCTATCTTTGAGGAGTATTGGTCAGGTATTTTATAGAATGACCTTCAGTTTGGGTTTGTCCAATGTTTTTCTCACAGTTAGATAGAGGTTACGGGTTTTGGGGTGACAGACCACAGAAGTCCGTACTATATTTGCAACTAACTGTGAATAATAATTATTTTGAAATAAAAAGTAAAAAAAAAAAGTATTGTTATGCTCCAGAGGAGGATTTGTAAATTTACTTAACTGCAGTCCCAAAACACCCATACACACCGATTAACAAGTTTTGCGTTTGGAATGTGGATAAAGAAACTAAGCTTAACTATATGCTTCCAGCACCTAGTATCTGGCACTTCTGTTCAACAGAAAGATTTGGGGATGGGACGGGGGGCGATGTAATACTCGTGGGCTTGGGGAAGTCGCTCGGTTTCTCCAAATCCAGACTAGACGTTTTTCAGACTGCTGAGCCGAGGCCCAGACCTGAGGTCTCCTTTGGGCCAGAGCCAAACCGCTGCACCGCGCTGCTGGAAACAGTCCGGGCGCAGCTGGAACCGCAGCAACGGGCCTCAAAGCGTCTCGTCCAGGTCGCACCGGCCGGGGTCCTCGCCTAGCGGAAATACACGTCCCAAGCCCCCACTCTCCATCCACCCACCCCACCCCGCCGCGGCCCGGAGCACGGGAGCTGGGCGGGGCGCAGGCTGCGGCCACTCCCCGGGCTCGAAAAAAACCTGGGACATTGCGGACGCGTAGCTGGCCACACCAGAGGCGCGTGGCACGCGATAGCCCTCCCGCGCATGCTCCGCCCGCCCACCTCCCCCTCCCGCCCCGGGTCCCGCCTCTCTATCTCCCTCTCCCCCTCCTTCGCCAGCCTCCCTCTGAGCTTGGCCCCTCCGGGCGCGCGGCCGACGTCCCGCGTGCGTGCCGGCGCCTGACCTCACTTCCGGCTAACGCGCTCGGCTTGCCCCCTGGCCCCGGATGGTGACTGGGGGTGGTGCTGCACCTCCCGGGACTGTCACTGAGCCGCTTCCAGTGTGATTGTGCTGAGCGCAGGCCGGAAGATGGCGGCTGCGGCTGCGGCGGCCTCGGGCCCGGGCTGCTCCTCGGCGGCGGGGGCGGGAGCGGCCGGGGTCTCCGAGTGGCTGGTGCTGCGGGACGGCTGCATGCGCTGCGACGCCGAAGGGCTGCACAGCCTCTCCTATCACCCGGCGCTCAACGCCATCCTGGCCGTCACCAGTCGCGGGACCATCAAAGTCATCGACGGCACCTCGGGGGCCACCCTGCAGGCCTCGGCGCTCAGCGGTGAGTGTGCCGCACGCCGGACGGGGGCCGGGCCGGCCGCGGGAGGAGCCGGGCCCCGGGATGCCGGGGAAGGAAGCCGCCCAGCCCCGGGGCTCGGCCTCCGGAGGAGGGAAGCGGCGTGACTGGAGCGGGTGGCGGAGGGCAGGACTGGGGGCTCAGGCCTGGCTGTGAAGGGAGGCCCGGAAGCTGATTGAGGAGGACCTTAGGACTTGGCTTTTTAAGCGGCGGCAGCTGGGAAGAAAAGACGGGCGAGGCGGGGAGTGGTGGGAGTTGCCTTTCGGGCTTTGAGCGTCCGGTGTAGGTTGGTCCTTTGGGAGAGGTGAGGAGGCCTAGGAGCTCAGCACCGGAGAAGCCTAGGCTCCCTGCTAGGTCCTGGAGAGGGTGTCGGTACTGCCTTCTGTTAGATCAGAAAGCGACAGGGTCGCAGGGTTGGTCCCGACGCGAGAGGCCGGTGGCCAGAGGCGAGCGTCCGAGGCGACATCCAAGCCCTACCCTCTTGTGGAGAGAAGTGGATCCGTGTCTGTTCCTGGGACCCGCAGGTGCTGGGATGTACAGCAGGCTTCGCGCCCGGGTTGGGGGTGGGGTGGGTCTGGAGTGGGGGCGGGGAGGGAAGTAGGCGGGCCAGGTGCCTGAACTGTTCCGTCGACGACTTTAGAACTCGGGAGGACGCCATGGAAGACTAGCCCTTGTTCCCTAGCTCGGGGCTTCCACCTTCTACTCATCAGGGACAAGAAACTCGGCACCTGCGGTGTATGAGTTATAGATTCCTTTGGGTTCCGAACTAGGTGAAACTTCCGGCCCTCTCTGCTGGTTTTACCACTGCGAGCTGAAAGTTGGGATACGGAGGCGCGTGTGAGGCTCACCATTGGAGGAGAGCAGTTCTGGCTGGTGTAAACGTTGGTCCAGGGATGGGACTTAGAGTATGCATGAGGTGAACGCTCGGTCGGCTGGGGTGGAGTGTTTTGGAATTGCCCTGGCTAGGTTTCGTTTGGCTGAGACGACATTTCATTTGCGGTTGAATGATGAGTGGCTTAATTTAGATGTTACGAATTGATATTGAAAAGTTAGTATACAAGTGAGTTAGACTCATGCACAGAGATGTAATGTGTATGACTGTCCATATTTAGCCAAGTGGAAGTAGTAAAGTGGTCTTACCCATTCACTTGTATTTTAACAGAGACAAATAAGGAAAGGTCGTTATTCTGATTTACTGTCTGAGGCACTTAAGAGTAAATGGGACTCTAGGTATACAAAGTTAAAGGATTTAATTTTTGTTTTTGTGAGCGTTGTGAAAGAAATGGGTTGTGTATAGCTATAGAAAATAAACCTGGAACACATCTAAAATATGTCTAAGGGAAAGTTTGTATTGTAGTCTTGTTATTTTTCTCTTCTTGGCTTAGGTAAAGCGCAGGAGTGGTGTCCCAGATGTAGCAATGAGCATTTACTGCAACTTGGACATAACAGCTTGTCACTCTGTATGAGAGGGTGCTTCCCATTAATAGCTGGATTTCTTTCCTCTTAAACTCACTTAAATATATTTCACGTATGAAAAGGTATAAAGAACAATTGTGACAGACAACCATGTATTCTCGACTTGGTTAAAAAAAAATAAAACATCACAAATAGAGTTGAAGTCTTGTGTGTCCCTCCTGGATTGCATTCCTTCAACTCTCCCTCCCCCATGAGCATTATCCTTAATTTGGTTTTATCATTCTTATACGTGTCTTTATGTTTTTTAGTATATACCTTTATCTTTAAACGGTATCTATTACTGTCTTTCATGACTTTAAATTTTGAATAAGTGTTAACATAGTATATGTACTTGAATTTCTATAAAAAGCCATATTAACAAAAGTCTTAAAATGTTTTCAGTAGAAAGAGGGCTCTCACAGGGTGATTTTATATCTGGAAGCCGTATTTCAGAAAGATTATATGTGCCAGAGTTAGTTATAAATGATTGGGGAAATTGGACAAATATGAATGTGCCTGTTCATGAAAGGGAAGAAAACAGTCACTAATGGTAGATTACTTAAGGGGAGGGCTTTAGATACATAATGTAAGTGTAAAGGTAGATACAAACTATAGCACTGATTTGGGATACCTTAGTTGAGGTATGTTGGAACATTTAATTAGAAAGTGTGGGATTGGATACAATGGTGGATGGCCATGCATTGAGAATTGAGTAGTATGTGATTAAAATTATGTAGAAGAGTTTATGGCAAATAAAACAACAGAATTACAAAAAAAGTTTGAAATTAACACTGGACAAATTCTGAAGTGTTTTCGTATATGAGAAGTGCAGTTTATTAATAATAATGGCCAGAGGTTGTATAGGGTCCTGTGTGTGTCATTTCTTCAGATGATTGGGGAAGGAATGCTGCATTTTATGTTTTGCCTGGAATATGTAGGTTTGGTTTTAATGATGAATAGAGGGTGACAGTCCTATAAATAGAATGGGCAGAAGGTGCCGGTAGTGATGATGGCCCTAACATGACCCCTCCTTCCAGTTCATGGGCAGTGAGCCACCTTCTTTTCTACCCCAGAGGAAAGACATCTTTGTTTAAGGGGATAGAGTGGTGATGTAAGTGGTTTAAGGGGATAGAGAGTTTTATTGGGTGATAGAGTAGTCTTATGGATAGGTTCAGTTTATGGGGTTATGGGTAGCCTGTTGGTGTTGATTGGAAATCGAAAAATGGGAGTAGGACTTGTATGTATATGTATTCACTTGGATGGCAAAGATGGTGAATTTTAAACCACCGTTGTTGACTACTGTATATGTTTAAATTATCTGTATCTCACAAAAAATGTTTATAAATGCATTTTCTTTAGATTAAGAGTCATCAGTATATACTTAGGTTAGGCAAGTATTTGCCCCCTGTTAGTGTTTTAGAGTTAAGATTTCTGAGTCTCTGTGCTCATTCTTTGGCCTGGCATTCAGTGACCTCCATGATCTGGCCTCCAGCAGTCTTTCTACTCTTGTCTCCCTATTTTGTTTTGTGAAACTGGTTCATTTAATTTTCTTTCCCAACTCCAGTAGTTTTACTGTTTCTTGGAATTCACCAATTCCCTCCAGAAAATTAGACAAATCTTACCCATTTTTCGAGACCTAGAGCATATCTTTGACTTCCTGATTCTTTTAGCCTGAAGTGATCCACTGAACCCCTAAGCACATATTGTTCTATTAATTCCTATTTTAGTAATTTGGCAACTTAACTCTTTGTGGTATGTTTTCTGTCTTGAACTATTTAAATTCCATTTTATTTAGTTTTTTTGTGAGTACATGATGTCTGTTTAACTATATTTCAAACTCCTTGTCACAAGGAGCCTTGTCTACTTGTTTATATCCCCTCCCCAGGATGCCTAGTACAATATATTAATAAATATTTTTCATTTGGTATATGTATACGAATGAGTATGTTAAATGGATGCTTCTTTACATATCAACTGCTAAGTAAACACACTTTCTTTGGCTTTGGTGATTTTTGTTTTTTCTTTCTTAAATAAACTATTTTTTTTTTACAGCTGTTTTAGTTTCACAGTAAAATTGAGCAGAAAGTACAGAGCTCCTCTATTTACCACCCCCCCCACGAATATCTGACACACATTGGTATGTTTGTTACAATCAGTGAACCTGCATTAACACATCATTATCACCCAAAGTCCATAGTTTATGTTAGGGTTCACCCTTGGTACTGCACATTCTATGGGTTCTGACTGTATATGACGTATTGTAGAATATAGTTTCGTTGAAATCCTCTTACTCTGCCTATTCACTCTCTCTCCCTTCTGCTCCCTGGCAACTACTGATATTTCACTGTCTCCATAATTTTGCCTTTTCTAGAATGTCATATAGTTGGAAGCATACAGTATGTAACCTTTTCAGTATGGCTTCGTTCCCTTAATAATATGCATTTAAGTTTCTTTCATGTCCTTCTGTGGCTTGATAGCTTATTTCTTTTTAGCATGGAATAATATATTCCATTGTCTGGATGTACCACAGTTTATTTATCCATTCACCTACTGAAGGACATCTTGGTTGCTTCCAGGTTGTAACAGTTATGAATAAAGCTGCTATAAATATCTATGTCTAGGTTTTTGTGTGGACATAAGTTTTCAGTTCATTTGGGTAAATACCAAGTAGCATGATTGCTGGATCTTATGGCAGGAATATGTTTAATTTGTTTTCTTTCTTTTTTAAAAAAATTTTTTGGCTGTACCGCGCGGCATGTGAGATCTTAGTTTCCTGACCTGTGCCCCCTGTATTGGAAGTGCAGAGTCATAACCACTGTACCAACAGGGAAGTCCCAGGAATATGTTTAGTTTTGTAAGAAACTGCCAAATTGTCTTCTAAAGTAGCTGTACCATTTTGCATTCCCAGCAGCAATGAATGAAGGTTCCTGTTGCTTCACATCCCTCATCAGCATTTGACGTTGTTAGTGTTTTGGATTGTTGCCATTCTAATATGTGTGTAATATCTCATTGTTTTAATTTGTAATTCCCTAATGACATATGATGTTGAACACGTTTTCATATGCTTCTTTGTGGACTTTGGGTTTTAAAAATCAAAATAGCTCTGCGTACACCACTTGACCATATTGTTTATATTACTAGATATGTCCCTCTCTTTAACTGTTGTTTATTAATGCCATTTAGCATAATAGGAAGGAGCAAAGTTTTGAGTTAAGATCCTAGTTTCTGTTTTGTTTTTTTTTCCTCCCTGAACTGTGCAACTTTGAATTACTTAGCATTTCTTTTCCAGTTTCCCCATTTGCAAAAAGGGGGTGATGACTGTATTAATTGTGAGGATTAAGTGTTACATGTAAAGTGCTTAGAATAGTGTATTTACTGTTCAAAACATGTTTTTTATTTATTTGTAAATCTCTTTTTTTTACTTAAACCATTTTGATATTGTTAAGTTTTTTGAACTTAACACCACATTTGAACTTCTTAGGAATTTTTTGTGATTTACCACTTTTCACCATCTTGTAGAATCCATCTAGTTTTTGCTTCAGTGTAAGAGTAAGGTATTGTTAATTTGTTTAGTATTTTCTTATTTATTTAATTACTGGTGGTGGTGTTTTCTCTTGCTTCCTGAAATAGAGCCCCTTCTCCACTAAATGTGTAGTACATTATATATATGTATAATATATATACATATATTTTTTTTCTTTTTCTTTTTGTGTATATATACATTTTTTTTTTTTTTTTTTGTGGTACGCGGGCCTCTCACTGTTGTGGCCTCTCCCATTGCAGAGCACAGGCTCCGGACGCACAGGCCCAGCAGCCATGGCCTACGGGCCCAGCCGCTCCGCGGCATGTGGGATTTTCCCGGACCCGGGCACGAACCCGTGTCCCCTGCATCGGCAGGCGGACTCTCAACCACTGCGCCACCAGGGAAGCCCTATATACATATTTTTAAGCAAGCTTTTCTGAGGACATGTGGAGAGAGAATGGGCTTTATGTTTTAAGTAGTCTTGAATTTTGAATTTTAGCTCACTACCTAAACTTCCTGAACCCCAGCTTCCTCCTCATTTTAAAGTTATGATTAATATTTAATAGGATGGTTGTGAAGATTTAAGAGGTAAACATTTTTAAAGTGCCTAACACTACTAGGCATATGTCTAAGTAGATACACAGTGAATACTAATTCTCTTAAGCCACAGGGTGCTTAGTATTGCCGTGCCCCTTACTGTTACTTTAAAAATTGTTCACTGACTTAGTGTTTATATTACAGAGGATAGATTTCATTAAAATGTAGATGGAAATAAAAATGTTGGTAACAAATATGATCTATATTTGGATAAATATCTTTCATTGTGTTGGTGTGGCTAAATGTCAGAATGAAGTCAAGACTGTTGTATTACTAGTTCTGTGTGTGTGTGTATACACATACACACACACACACACAGACACACATATTTGGCCAAAAAGTTTATTTGGGTTTTTTCCACAGAAAAAGCCCAAATGAACTTTTTGGCCAACCCAGCAGATTGTTCATGCAATATATGTACATAAGTAAATGAAGATATATATGGGTATTAATCAATGAATATTGTAGTATATGTGTAAGAGTAAGTCACGTTTCTTCAGCTTCTGAAGTGGGTTACAGATCTCTGTCATAGTGAAGAAGAGGAAACTCCAGAGTTGCTCAGTGTTTTTAGACAATCATTCTAGTTTTATATATTTTTTAAATGAATATCTCCCCTTTTCCTTTTCTGAGACATTTAGTTTTTGGCTGTGCCGGGTCTTAGTTGTGGCATGCGGGATCTTTCATGGCGGCGCTTGGGCTCTTCATTGTGGTGTGCAGGCTTCCCTCTAGTTGTGGCGTGTGGGTTTTCTCTTGTTGTGGCGTGCAGGCTCCAGGGTGCATGGTCTCTCTAGTTGTGGTGCGCGGGGTACAGAGCGCGTGGGCTCTAGTTGAGGCACGTGAGCTCAGTAGTAGTGGCGCTTGGGCTTGGTTGCCCCGTAGCATGTGGGATCTTAGTTCCCTGACTAGGGATCGAACCCGCATCCCCTGCATTGTAAGGCGGAATCTTTACCACTGGACCACCAGGGAAGTCCCTAAGACGCTGACTTTGATTTGACTTGAGAAGTTTGTACAGTGGTTATCAATGAGAAAAAAGGTTGTACTCTACTCCAGTTGCAGTGAAGTTCAGATTGGGTGAATTTTAATTGATTGATTGATTATCTGGTATAACGGCTTCTTGTTCAGACTTAGAACTCAGAGATACCTGTTCCAAGAAGTCTTGGAATATAGAAAACTAATTAGGTTAGCTTGCATAGTCCTCACGAAATGAATTTTATGGATGACACTCATTTATCACCTGTTTAGAGGTGGAAAATATTTTTCTTACTACTTCTGAATTGGGCATGCATCAATTTGGGTAAAATGCAACCATCTTCCTGTAGATCTCAGTTTTGGAAATTGTAAATGATACAGATCACTTGCTATTTCCTGACTAATTTTGGTGCATGAAGCCTTCCTAGTTTCAGGTATAAACACGGTATAGAGTTGGGATTTCAGTAGCCCTTCAAGATAGTTGTCTTCTGGGTACATCTGAGTTCCTTATAAAAACTTAATTCGGCAAGTATCTTTGTGGGCTATGACTACGTACTTTGGCTCTGTTTCAGTTGACTGACTTTAGTAATGCTACAGAATGACCTATCTTATGTCAGAGATTTGGTGTTTTATTAGCAGAATATTTTTCTATAATTAATTAGAGTGAATTAATATTCTTAAAAAATATTTTGTTATGTTTTCAAGATCCTCTATATCTACCCAAATTTTTACATTTACCTCCCACATTTTCCTAACTATTCAATGCTCAAAGATGGCTTGGCTCTAGGAAAGAATTTATCCTAGTCTTTGTTTTAGTAGTGTTAGACTTATTAATGAGAGGCAGTATAAGAGATCAGGCTCTGTAACCAAATAGCTTGAGCTTTAGTCTTGGTTCTATTTGATCTTGAGGTTCATCACTAAGATGAACATAATAATACTATCTACCTCATAAAGTAGTTGTGAGAATTAAAATGAGTCAACATACGTTAAACATATAGAATAGTGCCTGGTATATAGTATGTGCTCTGTAAGTTGTTCTTGTGGTAGCAGTGGCTGTTTGAAAGTTTGCTGAGTGTAGTAGATGTTTTTACTATAGATACTCTGTTGAAACTGCAGTATTTTTTTCTTCCAGTTTCCCACGTATGTGGAAATGTGACCACTGAAATCGAATAGACATAAGAGCAGTAATTTTGTATTACAGGAGAGTAAAAAAAATTATGTAAGTTAATTGATTTTGGACTTGAAATTGTTAAAAGAGCACAGTGATGTGAAGAGCTGGTTGATTGGTATTCATTTACACATTTATTGAACATGTGCTAGTCATGGGGGCACAAAATAATTAAGGCAACATTTTGACCTTTAAATGCATAGAGGAGGGAGTTTCTTCAACCTGAGCAGAATAGAGAAGGCTTCTCAAAGGATGTTGCCTTTATGATCGGGTTGGGAAGATGACATAGTGGGGGGGATGATCATCTTAGGCCAAGGTACTTGCTTATGCAGAGACATATTGGTCTTTAAAAGCATGGTAGGGACTTGCCTGGTGGTGCAGTGGTTAAGAATCAGCCTGCCAATGAAGGGGACACAGGTTTGAGCCCTGATCCGGGAAGATCCCACATGCCGCGGAGCAACTCAGCTCATGCGCCACAACTACTGAGCCTGTGCTCCAGAGGCTGCGAGCCACAACTAGTGAGCCCACATGCCACAACTACTGAAGCCTGCATGCCTAGAGCCCGTGCTCCACAACAAGAGAAGCCACCGCAGTGAGAAGTCGACGCACCGCAATGAAGAGTAGCCCCGCTCGCCGCAACTAGAGAAAGCCCGCGTGCAACAACAAAGACCCAACGCAGCCAAAGAAATTAAATAAATAAATAATACATAAATAAATGCATGGTAAATTCAGGGAAGTTTTGGGGGGAAGACGAGTTGGGGTTGGATGGTTAGAGTTGAAGCTGAGAGATTGGCAGAGACAAGATCGTAATATGTTTTGCTAAGAAGTTTGGAGTTGATATCAATGGTAGGGAGCCATTGTAGGTTATGACAGAATCACAGTCGTTTTTTATTTATTTATTTATTCATTTATTTATTTTTAACATCTTTATTGGAGTATAATTGCTTTAGAATTATGTTGTGTTAGTTTCTGCTTTATAACAAACTGAATCAGCTATACATATACATATATCCCCATATCTCTTCCCTCTTGCGTCTCCCTCCCATCCTCCCCATCCCACCCCTCTAGGTGGTCACAAGGCACCGAGCTAACCTCCCTGTGCTATGCGGCTGCCTCCCACTAGCTATCTGTTTTACATTTGGTAGTGTATATATGTCCATGCCACTCTCTCACTTTGTCACAGCTTACCCTTCCCTCTCCCCATATCCTCAAGTCCATTCTCTAGTAGGTCTGTGTCTTTATTCCCGTCTTGCCCCTAGGTTCTTCATGACCTTTTTTTTTTCTTATTTTTTTTCTTATTTTTCTTAGATTCCATATATATGTGTTAGCATATGGTATTTGTTTGTCAGAAAGAAAGATTCCAAGCTAATGCCCAGTTGTGAGAAGTGATGAGAGCTGCATGTAAGTTAGTTTGAGAGGTAGGAACAACATAATTTGGTGAACGTGGGGGTGAGAGGGATTGACAAGGTGAAAATTACTCATACTTAGCTTTCTAGTTTGGGTAACTGGATGAATGAATTAACCTGAATAGCAGTACAAGAAGGTGTGGTGAGTAGCTTTTGTTGGCGAATGCTGAGGAGCAAGAGGGACATAGTGCTTTCACTTGTGTTACTTTTGAGGTTCTTGAAGGACATCCATGTAGAGATGTCCAGAAGACATTTGGAAATTCAGGGTTGAAGCTTGAAGATTTGGGAATACAGACTTGGAAGGCATTGGCATTTATAGACAAAGCTTAGTCTAGTGGTTAAGGATATTGACTCCGGAGCCAGACTGAGTTCCAGTCTATGATTCATCATGTACTAGCTGTGTCTTAGGCAAGATACTTAACCTCTCTCTGTACTTCATAATTAGTACCTAACTCATTTGGTTTTTGGAAAGATATTAAGTAAACTAATGCATGTAGACATTGCTTGACCCACCATAAGCACTCAGTAAATGTTACTTTTTGTATTGGTGTTTTAAATTATATAGTTCATTTCAACAAGTGTTTGTCTGCCACATGGGGATAATAAGATGAATTGTAAGTCCACTCTCCTCCCAAATTTGGAAAGCTTTCTAAAAGAAGTGACACCTCAGCTGAGACTTGAAAGAAATGGAGTTAGCCAGGTAGAGGGAACAGCATGTGCAAGAGCAGAGGCATGAAGCAGGTAATATTTATTATAAGCAGTTTAGTATTAGAGTGCAGAACATGAGGAAGGGAGTGAGGGATAGCCTGAGGATCTTGGACTTGGCCCTCCTGGGCTATGGCTCCCATATTTTTCAGTTGAAGAACTCCCAACTTAAGGTAAAAAATGTAGGGCCCTCTTACGATAAGTATGTTTTTAGTGTTAGTTAATTGAGAAAATATTGCAAAAAGCTGCTACTTTTTTTTTTTTTTTTTTTTGCGGTACGCGGGCCTCTCACTGTTGTGGCCTCTCCCGTTGTGGAGCACAGGCTCCGGACGCGCAGGCTCAGCAGCCATGGCTCACGGGCCCAGCCGCTCTGCAGCATGTGGGATCTTCCCGGACCGGGGCACGAACCCGTGTCCCCTGCATAGGCAGGCGGACTCTCAACCACTGCGCCACCAGGGAAGCCCAAAGCTGCTACTTTTTTTTTTTTTTTTGCTGTACGCGGGCCTCTCACTGCTGTGGCCTCTCCCATTGCGGAGCACAGGCTCCGGACACACAGGCCCCGCGGCCATGGCTCGCGGGCCCAGCCGCTCCGCGGCATGTGGGATCCTCCGGGATCGGGGCACGAACCCGTGTCCCCTGCATCGGCAGGCGGACTCTCAACCACTGCGCCACCAGGGAGGCCCGAAAGCTGCTACTTTTAAGTAATTTTTATTTTAGACTTATTATTGTCTGTGTAATTTGAAAAATACTACAACATGTAATTTGAGCTTTCCTTCTTGCTGACTTAACCTTGAAATTTTTATGGGGGGGAACAAGTCAGTTAATACTCTTCTACCTGCCCTCTGACTTCAAAAATTTTGTTGTTACCATCTTCTCACTTGGTCTTTGTGGGCTTGTTTAATGCCCTCTTTAGTGTGTCTTTCCTGTCTTTCCGTGGGAGCATGGCAGAGAGCAGAGGTAAATGTGTGTGCGTTATATCCTTGTTTAACTGGAAATCTGTAGTTGTAACCGTACTTAAGTTGTTGAACATTTGGAAATCTATCCTTAGGAATGTTCTCTATAACTGTAGATAGAATATAAACAATAATAGATTTCTGTAATGGAGTATGTAAAAATAGTGGGGAGGTCGTGGGAGGTACCTCTCTGATATGTGCATTGTACTGATCATAGCCTCATGCAAAGGTGCATTTGGCAAGACACTTCTCTGGGTTACCATCTCTAAAATGGGCTAGTAATTCTTGCCCAGACTACTTCATTATGTGATATGATAATGAATGTAGAAATTCTTTGTAAATTGTACTTCAAATGTGAGGGATACAAAAAATTTAAGCCAAACTCCTTTGGTATAGAGAGGAGAAAATGGAGGTACAAATGACAAAAAGAATAAGTTATTTGCTATATAAAACAGTTTGTGACAAGGGCAGCGCTCCTAAAAAGAAGTAACTGTGCTCTACTTGAGTATGTTAAATCAAGGATGTATTTTAGAGGAAATAAATATTCTTACTTTTTAGAGGAAATGATTGAAATGTTAGAGTAGGGCAGGTAGAAATGTCTTGTTTGAGATTTATTGTGGGCACCAGGAATTTAAATCTTTATGATTTGTTCTGTGCTTTTACTTTGAGTTATGAAGTTGGAGAGAGACAAGTAAGACTGGGGTGATGGCACAGGGCAGTGGTTCTCAGCGCCACTTGCTCATTAGAATCATCAGGAGAGCTTTTAAAAAAATATTCTGCTTGGGTCCCAGTATTCTCACTTAAGTGGCCTAGAGTGGAGCCCAAGCATACTTTAAAAAAAAATTTAAAAAAATTTTTTAGAGCATGGCTGATGATTCTAATGGGCAGCCAGGTTTAGAGGTTCAAACTTCACCTAGAATCTTAAATGAGCAAGTTTATTTCATATGCCTGGGATGAATGAGAGACAAATTTTATTTGAATTGAATAGTATTGTATTTAGCCATATATATATATATTTTTTTTTTTTGGTAAGAAAACCTCCCAAGTTAGTCTGCTAATAAAACCTACCCCACTGTATCTTAAATTGTATTTAGTGTATATATAATGAAACATGCTTGTAAGCAGCAGGAATATACCAAGGGCCAAATTCCTGTTGCTTTCTATTTTGTCCTTTTCTCATGTAATTCAGTTTTGTTTGATTTTTTGGAACCAATTAAGTGCTTTGATTCTTTTTCACCAAAATGCCGCTATAGCAAGGACAGTGA
Source organism: Mesoplodon densirostris (assembly GCF_025265405.1). Taxonomy (NCBI): domain Eukaryota; kingdom Metazoa; phylum Chordata; class Mammalia; order Artiodactyla; family Ziphiidae; genus Mesoplodon; species Mesoplodon densirostris. The sequence continues at coordinate 26,117,396 of NC_082674.1, forward strand.
CCTCATACTGAGGGCAGAAGGAGGGCAGGGGGAAAAGTGGCTACAGAGGGTAGAAATGGCTGGGATTATCTACCAGATCAACTGTTCCATGCTTCAGATGTCTTTGTTTCATGTTGTATTAAGAAAAAAGCTAACTGTTAGAATGTTTCATTTTATCACATTATAGCTTAGTTTAAAAAAAATTTTTAATTAATTAATGATTTATTTATTTAGGCTGTGCTGGGTCTTAGTTGTGGCACAAGGGATCTTTGTTGTGGCATGTGGGCTTTTGGTTGCGGCATGTGAACTCTTAGTTGTGGCATACATGCGGGATCTAGTTCCCCCACCAGGGATCGAACCCGGGCCCCCTGCATTGGGAGCGTGGAGCCTTACCCACTGAACCACCAGGGAAGTCCCAGTATAGCTTACTTTTTTTTTTTTTTTTTTTTTTTTTTTTGCGGTATGCGGGCCTCTCACCGTTGTGGCCTCCCCCGCTGCGGAGCACAGGCTCCGGACGCGCAGGCTCCGGACGCGCAGGCTCCGGACGCGCAGGCTCAGCGGCCATGGCTCACGGGCCCAGCCGCTCCGCGGCATATGGGATCCTCCCAGACCGGGGCACGAACCCGTATCCCCTGCATCGGCAGGCGGACTCTCAACCACTTGCGCCACCAGGGAGGCCCTAGCTTACTTTTAATCCATTAAAAAGTTCTTCAAAACTATAGAAAATGATTCATTTATTCAAAAACATTTACTGTGTGTCAAGCACTGGTGATATAGCAGTTAACAAAGTCCTTGCTTTCCTAGAGCTCATGGTTTAGTGGAAAGAGGTGTATTACACACCACACACACACACCCACACCCACATACACTATATCAGGTGGTGATAAATGCCATAAGATATCAAAACTGATGTGAGATGATGGTGGATAAATTTGTGCTGTGTGGTGGTCTGGCGGGGTGGGGGTGGGGGTCTCTCTGTGATGGCACTTGAGCAAAGATCCCAGTGATGTGAGAGAGCAGCAAGGAGGATATCCAGGGGAAGTTTTTGTTGGCCTGCTACTGTAGTATGCAAAAACTGCTGGGTGCATTTTCATCCTATTTGGATGGAATTTGACTTGAACTGACTTAAAATGTAGGCTATGTGAGGCATGATGAATACGTGCCATCTATGTTAAACAGAAAATAGAAGTTTCAGATATGAGCTCCAAATAGAAATTCACAAGGTCACATGTTCCAAATTGTAGAATTATATTGATTTGTAGCTGAGTTGCTTCTCACATGGGCAACTTCCTGTGTAGCAACAGGAATTTATTTACAGATGGTTAGGGGTTCTGCTGTGTAATATCAGATAGGGAAGTTAGTCCCCAAATTTTACTTAATTATAGCCAGGTCAAAATCCTGAAGGAAGAATGTAACCTATGTATCCCAGACTGGTTAAGAGATTTAACTGTGACAAATTGAGTAATGTATATGAAAGGGGCCCCACAATTTCTTACAGGAAGTAGGTCCTTAAAGATTGAGTCCCATCCATGGAAATTTTTCAGTGGTGATTATGTTCTCAAAACTTTCTCAATTGATGTCAGATACTTAAGATTATTGTAAAAATAAGTGGTATGGTGGTAGTTTTGGATAAAGTGAATAGAGAGAATTGGAACTTGGATCTCTTAATTCCAATAATTCTGTATATTTCGGAGAACCTCTTCCATGTTTAGGTAGATGTTCGTTTTCCTGCTTGGAATAATACTATCCCTGCTTTATATTTTATCCATTTGTTACTTTTTCTTCATGACCTAGCCACTGAACTTTCCCAAACTTCCTTTGCTTTGCACCAAGTTCTCTTTTATAGGAATACTCATTTTGGCTTTGAATAATACAGTATACTAACAACTTTTGTTAAATGATTTTATTTTGGTAACTTTAATTAAATTTTAAGGGCTTTATAAGAACCTAACATTAATTTTGCACCCTCTTTATTGACTTTTAATGATATTTGTATGTATGTTATGGTGGACTATTTTAAGCATTGAAGTCTGATGATATCTCAGTGGACATGGACTTTTACAGTGCGTTGTGTCAGTTTGCAAAGATAATGTATTTCTGATAGTATTTTTTGAAGTTTTATAGGGATGCACATGGATGGTGTATTTTTTTTTTTTTTTTTCTTTTTGCGGTATGTGGGCCTCTCACTGTTGTGGCCTCTCCCGTTGCGGAGCACATGCTCCGGATGCGCATGCCCAGCGGCCATGGCTCACGGGCCCAGCCGCTCCGCGGCATATGGGATCCTCCCAGACCGGGGCACGAACCCGTATCCCCTGCATCGGCAGGCGGACTCTTAACCACTGCGCCACCAGGGAGGCCCTGGATGGTGTATTTTTAAAGAGTTGACTATTTCTTAATGTGGGTATTAAAATTGATAACTAATTAAAAAAAACCCTGCAATCTTCTTCCTTTGAAAATTTCCATTTTAAAAGTGATTTACCTTATTATAGGACATCAGATAGACTAAGGGAAAGTGCAGTTGCCTATGGTTTCATTGCCTGGAGATGGCCAGTCTTAGCATTTTGGTGTGTAACAGGTTCTTTTTGTCTTTTTCTATTATTTAATATACTTTTATAGAACTTGGATGGTAAGATATGTTATGAACTGTTTCCCCCCTTTACTTTGTTAAAACTGTATTGTAAATATTTTCCTGTCTTTATTCTTTTATATAATTTAAAAATAAATTTTGATTAATGATTATAGTAAATGGCCTTTTATGTGTGTATACTAGTAATACATGCATAGATTCATGTAACCGTCACCACAATCAGGATGCAGGGCAGTTTCAACACCTGAAAAGTTCCCTGTGGTATCCACTTTGGTGTCCGTTTGTAGTTAGCCTCCCCCCACCCCCAGCCCCAACCTTTGGTAATCACTGATCTGTTCTCTGTACTGTTAGTTTTGTTTTTTCTAGAATGTATGGAAATGGAACCCTACAGCATGCAACTTTATGTATGTATGTATGTATGTATGTATGTATGTATGTATGGCTGCGTTGGGTCTTTGTTGCTGTGCGTGGGCTTTCTCTAGTTGCACCAAGCGGGGGCTACTCTTTGTTGCAGTGTGTGGGCTTCTCACTGCTGTGGCTTCCCTTGTGGAGCACGGTCTTCAGTAGTTGTGGCACGTGGGCTCAGTAGTTGTGGCTTGTGGACTCTAGAGCACAGGGTCAGTAGTTGTGGCGCGCGGGCTTAGTTGCTCTGCGGCATGTGGGATCTTCCCGGACCAGGGCTCGAACCCGTGACCCCGTGCAGGCGGATTCTTAACCACTGCACCACCAGGGAAACCCAGTATGTAACTTTTTGATACTGACTTTTTGCACATAGCATGAAGCCTGTGAGAATCATCAAGTTGTTGCATGTATCCATAGTTCATTCCTTTTTATTGCTGAATAGTATTCCATCATATGAATGTATCACCATTTATTTAGTCAGTCACTTTTGGGAGGACATGCTTTTGATAATTATGAATAGAACTGTTATAAACAACTGAGTACAAGTTTTTGTGTGAATAAAGGTTTTATGTCTCTAGGGTAAATACATAGAAGTGGAATTGCAAGGCCATTTGGTAAGTGTATATTTAACTTTATAAGAAGCTGTCAAACTAGTGTGGCTGTGCCATTATGCATTTCCATTAGAAATTTATGAGTTCCACTTGCTCTGCATCCTAGCCAGCATTTGGTATTGTCTCTATATTGTTAAGAAGTCAGTACTACCCAAAGCTGTTTACAGATTGCAATCCTTATCAAAATCCCAATGACTTTTTTTGTAGAAATAGAAAAATCCATCCTAAAATTTGTATGGAATCTCAAGGGACCCCAAATAGCCAACGCATTCTTGAAAAAAAAAAAAAAAGAAAAATGTTGGAGAACTCACACTTGCTGATTTCAAAATTTATTACTACAGTGCTACAGTAATCAAAACAATGTGGTTCTGGCATAGACAGACATAAAGACTGATGGACTAATGAGCACAGAAGTAACCCCTTACATATGTGGTCAAATGAGTTTTGACAAGGAGGCCAAGACCATCCAAAGGGGGAAAGGACGATCTCTTTAAGAAATAGTGCTGAGAAAACTGGATATCCACATGCAAAAGAATGAAGTTCGACCATTATACAATCATATATACCACAGTCAAACATATACAAAACACCATATACAAAAATTAACTCAAAATGGATCAAAGACTTAAATGTAAGAGCTATAACTCTTAAGCTCTTAGAAGAAAACAAAGCAGAAAAGCTTCAAGATGTTGGATATGACAGTGATTTCTTGGATATGATACCAAAGGCACAGACACCCAGAGAATAAATAGACAAATTGGACTTCATCAAAATGAAAAACTTTTGCACATTGAAGGATACTATCAAGAGAGTAAGAAGGCAAAACACAGAAGGGGAGAAAATATTTGCCAATCAGATATCCAGAGATATAGCCAGATATATTTAGACAATTACAGAGAAGCAACTCAACAACAGCAAAAAACAAATAGCCTGGTTAAAGAATGAGCAAAGGACTTAAATAGACATTTCTCCAAAGAAGATAAACAAATGACCAACAAGCACGTGAAAGGATGCTCAGCATCGTTAATCATTAGGGAAATGCAAATCAAACCCACAATGAGGTATCACTTCACACCCATTAGGATGGCTGTTATCAAAAAAGAAAAAAGAAGAGTAAGTGTTGGCAAGGATATATAGAGATTGGAACCTTTTTGCCATACTGGTGGGAATATAAAATGGTGCAGCCATTGTAGATAACAGTATGAGGTTTCTCAAATAATTAAAAATTACCAGATGAACCTGCAGTTCCACATTTGAGTAATACAGTTCCTCAAGTAATTACAGATTACTGTATGAACTTGAAATTCTGCGTTTGAGTATTGGGTATAAAGAATTGAAAGCAGGATCTTGAAGAAACATTTGTATGCCATGTTCACAGTGGCATTATTCCCAGCTAGACAAGAAGTAGATGCCACCCAAGTGTCTATCAGTGGATGAATGGATAAACAAAATATGGTGTATGTATACAATGAAATATTAGCTTTAAAAAGGGAGGAAATTCTGACACATGCTACATCATGGATGAACCTTGAAAACGTTATGCTCAGTGAAATAAGCCAGTCACAAAATATGATGCCACTTACATGAGGTACTTAGTCAATTTCATAGAGACAGAAGAAAGTAGAATAGTGGTTGCCAGGCTCTATAGGGATGGAGGTGGGGAGCTAGTGTCAATGGTTATAGAGTTTCAGTATTGCAAGATGGAAAGAGTTCTGTGGATGGATGGTGGTGATGGTTGCAAAACATGAATGCACTTAATGCCACTGAACTGTACACTTAGAAATGGTTAAAATGGTAAGTTTTATGTAATGTATAATTTACCACAATTTAAAAAAATCATTAAAAAAATCAGATGGTCATGTTTATGCAGTTCTGTCTCTGGATTCTGTTCTGTTCCATAGGTCTAATGTGTCTATCCATTTTCCAGTAGCACACATTCTTGTGGTAATATAAGTTTTATAGCAGGTCTTAAAGTCATATAATGTGATTTGTCCAGCTTTATTCTTTATCAAAATTGTTTTGGCTATTCCAGTTCCTTTGCCTTTTCAAATTATTTTGGACTCAGTTTATCTATATCTCAAAACTCCTGCTGGGATTTTGATTGAAATTGTATTACATTTATAGAGGACATCTTTGCTATGTTGATTCTTCCATTCCGTGACCATGGTTTTATTTAGCTCTTCTTTGATTTCTTTCCCTGGTCATTTGTACTTTTCAGCATACATATTCTGTATACCTTTTGTTAGATATATATCTAAGTATTTTATTTTATGTTTTTAGAGCTCTTGTAGACTTAATTTTGTGGGTAAATTTTGGTTTCAGATTGATCATTGCTAGTATATAGAAATACAGTTGTTTGATTTTTGTGTATTGACTTTGTTCAGTGAAACCTTGCTCAACTCGTTAGCTCTAGGAGTTTTTGTTTGTTTTTTAGATTCTTTGGGATTTTCTGCATGGTAGTCATGTTATCTGTGAATAGGGACAGTTTGATTTCTTCCTTTCTTATCTGTCTGGCTCCCCATTTCTTATTGCAGTGGCTAGATCTTCCATTATGATATTGGATAAGAGTGGTGAGAGTGTAATATCCTTGTCCTGTTCGTGATCTTAGGGGGAAAGTGTTCAGTCTTTTACCATTAAGTGTTAGATAGTGGTAGACTTCCTGTAGCCGTCCTTTATCAGATTGGGGAAATTACCTTTTAATTTGCTGAGGGCTTTTTTTTTTTTTTTAAATCATGAAAAGATGTATTTTGCCAAATGCATCTGCTGAGTTGATTATGTAGTTCTTCTTCTTTAAGCAATTATCATGATAGCTTACATTGATTGATTTTTGAATATTGAACCAGTTTTACATCCCTGGGATAAATAACCCTACTTGGTCCTGGTGTATTGTTATTTTTATATATTGCTAAACTCCATTTGCTTTTATTCTGTTGAGGATTTTTGCATCAATCTGCGTGAGGAATAATAGTATGCAGTTTCTCTTTTTGTACTGTCTTTTTCTAGTTTTGATATCAGGTTATATCTGGCCTCATAAAATGAGTTTGGAAGTGTTCCCTCTTCTTCTGTTTCCTGAAAGAGATTGTGTAGAATTGGTGTTACTTTTTAAGTTCTCCAGAGAAATCAGGTAAGCCTGGAGATTTCTTTGAAAAGTTTTAAACTGTGAATTCACTTTCCTTAATTTAGATTATCTGTTTCATTTTGGATAATTTGGTAGTTTGTGGTTTTTAAAGAATCTCACTTCTGTTTCAAAATTTATGTGTATAGCTCTACCCGTATTATTCCTCGGTTATCTTCTTAACATTTGTAGTGTCAAATTTATTTATTTTGATGACCTAAGTTGTCAAATTTATGTGCATAGAGATGTTCATAGTATTATTTATCTTTTGATGTCTGCAGGATCTGTCGTCTAGCTCCTCTTTCATTCCTGATATTATTGGTAATTTATGTCTTCTTTTTTTTTCTTTGCCAGTCTTGCTACAGCTTTATAAATTTCATTGATCTTTTCAAAGAACTCGTTTTTGCTTATATTGATTTTCTGTGTTGTTTTTCTCTTTCACTTCCACTGATTTCTGCTATTATCTTTATTGTTTCTTTTCTTTTGCTCTTTTTCTGGTTTTCTTAAGTAGGAAGCTTAGGTTATTGAGTTAAGGCCTCCTTCCTCACCCCAGTATAAGCATTCAATTCCTATAAATTTTACTCTAATCACTATTTTAGCTTCTTTTGTTTTTAAAAATTATTTATGTATTTATTTAATTTTTGGCTGTATTGGGTCTCAGTTGCGGCATGTGGGCTCCTTGTTGTGGTGCATGGGCTTCTCTCTAGTTGTGGCCCACAGGCTCTCTAGTTGTGGCCCGTGTGCTCAGTAGTTGTGGCATGAGGGCTTAGTTGCCCTGTGGCATGTGGGATCTTAGTTCCCCGACCAGGGATTGAACCCGCGTCCCCTGCACTGGAAGACGGATTCTTTTTTTTTTTTTTTTTTTTTTTTGCGGTACATGGGCCTCTCACTGTTGTGGCCTCTCCCGTTGCGGAGCACAGTCTCTGGACGTGCAGGCTCAGCGGCCATGGCTCACGGGCCCAGCCGCTCCACGGCATGTGGGATCTTCCCGGACCGGGGCATGAACCCATGTCCCCTGCATCGGCAGGCGGACTCTCAACCACTGCGCCACCAGGGAAGCCCCGGAAGACGGATTCTTAACCACTGGACCGCCAGGGAAGTCCCTGTTTTAGCTTCATATGACATGTTTTGATATTATATTTTCATTTTCATTCTTTTTTTTTTTGACTGTGCTGCAGCTTGTGGGGTATCAGTTCCCCAACAGGGATTGAACCCAGGTCACGGCAGTGAAAGCACCGAATCCCATCCACTAGACCATGGGGAACTCCCTCATTTTCATTCTTTTAAAAATGTTTAGACTTCTTCATTGACCTAAAGATTATTTAGAAGTATGTTGTTTAATTTACAAGTATTTAGAGGTTTCCCATTATATTTCTGTTACTGATTTCTACTTAAATCCATTGTGGTCAGAGAACATACTTTTTGCTTATTTGTTTGTTTTATTGAAGTATAGTTGTTTTACAACATTGTGTTAATTTCTGCTGTACACTGAAGTGATTCAGTTATACATATATACATTCTTCTTTTAAATATTCTTTTCCATTATGGTTTATCATAGGATATTGAATATAGTTTCCCATGCTGTACAGTAGGACCTTGTTATTTATCCATTCTGTATACAATAGCTAACATCTGCTGCCCCCATCCCTCCCCCAATCCCCTCCCCCTTGGCAACCACAAGTCTGTTTTCTGTGTCCGTGAGTCTGTTTCTGTTTTATACATAGGTTCATTTGTGTCATATTTTAAATTTCACATATAAGTGATATCATATGGTATTTTGTTTTTCTCTTTCTGACTTACTTCACTTAGTACGATAATCTCTGGTTGCATCCCTGTTGCTGCAAATGACATTATTTTGTTCTTTTTAATTGCTGAGTAGTATTTGATTGTATCTATGTACCACATCTTCTTTATCCATTCATCTTTTGCTGGACATTTAGGTTGTTTCCATGTTTTGGCTATTGTGAATAGTGCTGCTGTGAACATAGGGGTGCATGTATCTTTTTGAATAATTTTTGTCTGGATATATGTCCAGGAGTGGGATTGCTGAATCATATGGTAATTATGTTTTTAGTCTTTTGAGGAACCTCCATACTGTTTTCCCTAGTGGCTGCACCAATTTACATTCCCGCCAACAGTGTAAGAGGGTTCCCTTTTCTCCACACCCTCTCCAGCATTTGTTATTTGTAGACTTTTTAATGATGGCCATTATGACCAGTGTTAGGTGGTACCTCATTGTAGTTTTGATTTGCATTTCTCTAATAATTAGTGATGTTAAATATCTTTTTATGTGCTTATTGGCCATCTGTATTTCTTCTTTGGGGAAATGTCTATTAAGGTCTTCTGCCCATTTTTCGATTGGGTTGTATGAGCTACTTGTATATTTTGGAGATTAAGCCCTTGTCAGTCACATCATTTGCTAATATTTTCTCCTAGTTCATAGGTTGTCTTTTTGTTTTGTTTATGGTTTCCTTTGCTGTGCAAAAGCCTATAAGTTTGATTAGGTCCTGTTTGTTTATTTTCACTTTTATTTCTGTTGCCTTGGGAGACTGACCTGAGAAAACACTGGTATGATTTATTTCAGAGAATATTTTCCCTATGATCTCTTCTAGGAGTTTTATGGTGTTATGTCTTATATTTAAGTCTTTAAGCCATTTTGAGTTTATTTTTGTGTGTGGTGTGAGGGTGTGTTCTAACTTCATTGATTTACATGTGGCCATCCAACTTTCCCAATACCACTTGCTGAAGAGACTGTCTTTTTCCCATTGTATATTCTTACATCCTTTGTTGAAGATTAATTGACCCGGAGGTGTATGGGTTTATTTCTGGGCTCTCAGAGAACATACTTTTAACTTCACTTCTTGCATATTAAGGTCTGTTTTATGATCCAGGATATGATATGTCTTGATTAATGTTCAGTGTGCACCTGAAATGAATATGCATTCTACTGTTGATAGGTGGAATATTTTTAAAATGTCATGGGTTGATGGTACTGTTTTCTCTTTTTTTTTTTCTGATGGTACTGTTTTCTATCTACTAGTTCTGTCAACTACTGAAAGTTGAAGTCTTCAACTGTATTTATGGATTACTATTTCTCCCTTCAGTTCTGTTAATTTTTGCTGAATGTATTTTGGAGTTCTCCTACATGTATATATATTTAGGATTGCTTTTTGTTCTTCATGAACTGACCCTTTTATCATGTAATGTCCTCATTTATTCCTGGTGATTTTCTTTGTTATGATCATTGGCTGATCTAAATATAACTATTCCATCTTTCTTTGATAACATTTGCATGATATATCTTTTTTCCATCCTTTTACCCTTTTAGAATGGTAAAAGTTTCTTGTAGACATCATAGAATTGGCTTGTGTGTGTGTGTGTGTGTGTGTGTGTGTGCGTGCGTGTTTAAATTCAGTGTATCTTTTCATTGGCATACTTAGGCCATTTATGTTTAATGTAATTGTTGATATTTTGATTTAGATACTCCAGTTGATTATTTATTTGTTTCCTCTTTTTTCCTCTATTTTTTTCTCTTTCTGCTTGTTTTTTTTTTTTTTTTTTTTTTGCGGTATGCGGGATTCTCACTGTTGTGGCCTCTCCCGTTGCGGAGCACAAGCTCTGGACGCGCAGGCTCAGCAGCCATGGCTCACGGGCCTAGCTGCTCTGCGGCATGTGGGATCTTCCTGGACCAGGGCATGAACCCGTGTCCCCTGCATCGGCAGGTGGACTCTCAACCACTGCGCCACCAGGGAAGCCCCCCATGGTTTTTAATGATAAATGTGCTTTTATTGTAATTATTACTTGCTTGTATGTAACATATCCTCTGGTTGCTTTCAAGATTTTTCTGTGTTAGTTTTCAGCAGCTTACTGTGTCTGGCTGTGAATTTTTAACCTACTATTTTTGTGAAATTTCCCCTGCCCCCAAAGAAAATCTGTACTAATGCAAGTCATTAGTGTCAGGCAGGAGTCTGCAAACTATGGCCTGCCACCTCGGTAGCTCTCAACCTGTTTCCTGATTTTGCAAATAAAATGCTACTGGAACACATACATACCGGTTTATTTACATGTTGCTTTTGCACTACAGTGGCAGAGTTGAGTAATTGTGAGAAAGACCATATGTCTTGTGAGGCCTTAAATAGTTACTATCTGACCTTTTTATAAGAAGCTTGCTGATCTCTGGTATAGTTGGAGGAAATTTGAGTGTTTCTTCTATTAGAATTTTCTGCTTGAATTTCTTTTTAAACTTTATCCATGTAGGGTTCAAAGTCATTTTACAAGTATCTTCTATAGAAAATTCTAACAAGGTGTAACATGTGGTAGAGGGTAGGTGTAGGAGTTTTTCCCCTGTATTTAAAAACCAAAAATGACTTTTTAGCTGACTTTTCTTGAAAATTTAAACATTAGTTAAGCATGACTTACCTTTCTTTGAGAAATTTATTTTCAGACATTTTAAGCTCATAAGGCAAACAAAATAAATTTCTATTAAATAACTGACTTATGCCAAAATGGGACTTAAGTTTTTTAAAGGTGAACTTGGGAGTTTTAGTTTAAGTACAGGTTATAAGTTTTTTATTTTTTATAAATTTATTTATTTATTTTTGGCTGCATTGGGTCTTTGTTGCTGCGTGCAGGCTTTCTTTAGTTGGGGCGAGTAGGGGCTACTCTTTGTTGTGGTGCGTGGGCTTCTCATTGTGGTGGCTTCTCTTGTTGCGGAGCACGGGCTCTAGGTGTGTGGGCTTCAGTAGTTGTGGCACGTGGGCTCAGTAGTTGTGGCGCATGGGCTTAGTTCCTCCACGGCATGTGGGATCTTCCCGGACCAGGGCTCGAACCAGTGTCCCCTGCATTGGCAGGTGGATTCTTAACCACTGCACCACCAGAGAAGCCCTGTAAGTTTTTTGTTAATGTTATTTGCAGCATTAAAATTTATCGACAGTGTTGTATAGTAATACTACTAAAACCATGGAACAAAGCAATATGAATAAACATACAACTTAAGAGACAATTTCATGCAAACCTTTGGAAAGATGTTTTCTTACTGAGTGACACATCCTGGCTCGAACATAGGTTTCTTGGTTTCATCTCTTTTATGAACCTTTATGCACTTAAAATTGTTATTCTTTTTTTAAAAATATATTTATTTACTTATTTGTGGCTGTGTTGGGTCTTCGTATCTGTGCATGGGCTTTCTCTAGTTGTGGCAAGCGGGGGCCACTCTTCTTCACGGTGCGCAGGCCTCTCACTCTCGCGGCCTCTGTTGTTGCAGAGTACAGGCTCCAGACGCGCAGGCCCAGTAATTGTGGCTCACGGGCCCAGTTGCTCCGCGGCATGTGGGATCTTCCCAGGCCAGGGCTCGAACCCGTGTCCCCTGCATTGGCAGGCAGATTCTCAACCACTGCGCCACCAGGGAAGCCCCCAAATTGTTATTCTTATAACTAAAAAATGTCGATTGTTACCTCTCATTGTGAAACCTATGCTTGTTTTTTTGCTGTACAAATACTCAGTTCTGGGTCAGACTTAAGCACACATGGATTTCATTTTTATCCCAAGTTAGAGAATTTTGTGTCTTTGGTCTTATTTCTTGTTAAGTAAGAAAAGACGTGCCCAAACGTGCTAGAAGGTGAAAAGTTCCATAAAATATTCTTTGTTCATTGCAGGATATTTTTTCTTCACAGAAATCTAGAACTTGTTTAGGGACAGATGTAAATCAAATCTTGAGCGTACTATCAGCCTACATTAGCAAAGCTCTTTTTCTCGAAATAAAGTTCTCAGGCTGAGTAAAAGATTCAGAGAAAGAGTTTGTGTGGGTTGTATAATTCATGTGCACATGGGACCTCAGACTGTGACCTTATTTAGAGATAGGGTCTTTGCTAATGTAATTAGTTAAGATGAGGTCATACGAACTCAAAGAGCCTTTGGGGTAGTATGGCTGATAATAAGTTTACTGTCTTTCCGGTGTGTAGTACAGCAAGTCACCGCTTACAAATGGTCTTCTGTAACTTAGGTCAAAAAATCGGGAATGGACTCATCTGAATAAACACGGTCCTATTACATGCTGCTCTGTGGGCCTGGAAGACCTCTGAAGAAATTGCCAATAAGGCTGCTTGGTCACTGTGCATTACTTTGAGTGCTAATATTGTATAGTATAAGAAGTTCCAAAAAAGTGTTGACTTTTTTTTGTCATGACCTATTGAGGAATTTCTAGTGACATTATATGGAATTCTAGGGTTGCATGGAAACTGAGTTGAAAACCTTTGTGTAGATTCTCACATTTTATACCTCTCTGGGAAACTTTTCACAAAATAATGGTTTTTACAGTTCCTTACCTAATTACCTATCCCTAAAACAATAAAACAGAATTTGTAGTTTTGTTTTTAAAAATTTTATAGTTATGTGGGGGGGGGCATGGCACATATGGGAAATCTCTGCCTTCTGCTCAATTTTGCTGTGAACCTAAAACTGCTGTAAAAAAAGAATAGTCTATTTTAAAAAACTATAGTTAATGAGTTTTGAAACTATCTTTACAAGTTCTTACATAATTTTACTCAGTTCCTATAATGTGTATGATTTCTTGTGATTTTACCTAGAGATCAAAAGTGCTAGGTAAATATTCCTGTTTTATTGTATTACAGAGATTATTTTCCTATATGCTAACATATATTTCAAACCAAAAGATCTGGGAATGAACTATAGAAATTCCATGAATTTTTCTTGGTTTTATGTAGATAATGAATTAGTTCCTAATCAGTTATGTAATGTCTCCAGGAGCTTGAGAGAGCTGTAATAATCTGGGATTAAGAAAGCCAACCCTGGAGGGGATGTGGGAACAGATGTATATGTATGACTGATTCACTTTGTTATAAAGCAGAAACTAATAAAAAAAATGGAAAAAAAAAAAAAAAAAAAAAAGAAAGCCAACCCTAATATTCATTGATTATAACATGTTTTATAGTTGTCCTATAGATTGATGAGTAGGACCCTGATTTATCTCCTCTTTTCCGCTTTTTTATCACTAGACAATAATCGTACTGCTATCAGGAATGTTCTGTAGCGTCCTGGTGGGGGTTTAGAATAAGGTATACTGGCAGCAGGATTGCTTGCTCCCAGATAAGTTTCTTCATTAGTGCAATAAAATTTCACAGTTGATCATTCTTTCAAGTCTTTTTTACAGAGACTGTGTATTCATGGCAGAATACTTAACATTAGTCTCCTTATAAATCTCTTATAAATTAAAATGTAGAAATTGATGTTATCTTTTCCAATACTTTTTGGTATTTAAAGCTTCTGTGTTTTACTGTCTTTTGTAATACTGCTTGAAATTCTACTCTAATTTATTCTGAGAAATTTTATTTCTGTTAAAATACTCTTCTGAAATTGATTTAGCAGAAACTTCAGGGGACATTGATTGTCAGTGATAGTTGACTGTTTTTTCAGTGGTAGTTGAACTAGAGACTTTACTAGTTCTCTTAGCTTAGGTTATAACCATTTTCCATACTTTTATCTCAGACATAAAAGCCCTAAAGAACTTTTGAGGTAGTTACCTAGAAACTGTCCACATTGACTTTATGCTTAATGACTTTTGGAAAAAAAGAAAAAAAGATATAAAGAAAATATTGAGTATTTATTTATTTTAATTGAAGTATAGTTGATTTACAATGTTGTACAGTATTGAATATTTAAAAATTTTTTCCAAACACTTTATTTTGAAGTAGTGTAGTACAAAGAACTTCTCTACAACCTTTACCCAGGTCCACTAATTTTTTTAAATTTATATATTTTATTTTTTTTTAATTTATCTTAGGCCACGTTGGGTCTTCATTGCTGTGTGCTGGCTTTCTCTAGTTACGTGAGTGGGGGCCACTCTTCATTGCGGTGCACGGGTTTCTCATTGCGGTGGCTTCTCTTGTTGCGGAGAACAGGCTATAGGCACACGGGCTTCAGTAGTTGTGGCTCGTGGGCTCTAGAGCACAGGCTCAGTAGTTGTGGTGCACGGGCTTAGTTGCTCCGCGGCATGTGGGATCTTCCCCGACCAGGGCTCGAACCCGTGTCCCCTGCATTGGCAGGTGGATTCTTAACCACTGTGACACCAGGGAAACCCCCAGTTTCACTAATTTTAATTTTAAATATTTTACCACATTTGCTTATCATTCCCTCACCCATACATACATATTACTTTTGCTCTCTTGTGAATAGGTTGCGTATATCATGTTCCTTTACCCTTTACTATTTCCATGTGTATTTCTAAGAATAATGATATTCTCTTATAACAGCAATATAGTTTTCAAGTTCTGATAATTTCATATTGTTACTTTAAGCTACAGTACATATTCCAATTTATCAGTTCTAATGTCCTTTAGAGCAGTTTTTTTCAGCCAAAGATTATTATATTTAGTTGCCATGTAAACATTTATTTTAAATGAACTTTTGGTCTTAAAATCTTAAGTGTTTAATTTTTGTTCTTTTAACAGCTAAACCAGGTGGACAGGTGAAATGTCAGTATATTTCTGCTGTGGATAAAGTTATTTTTGTGGATGATTATGCAGTAGGGTGTAGAAAGGACCTTAATGGAATTTTGTTGTTAGACACTGCTCTGCAAACTCCAGTTTCAAAGCAGGATGATGTGGTTCAGCTTGAATTACCTGTCACAGAGGTAAGTTGAAATAAGTATCTATATGCTTTTCTACTTAATGTAGTTTCAGACTTACTAGCTGTTAAATGAAATTAGGTTGTCCTTTGAGGATATTATATATGTATCCCTATAAAAACAAAGAAGTATGAACTGTACAGGTTATACCACTGTAACAGAGGCCCCAAAATACAATGGCTTAAACAAGATAGTTTCTTTCCAGTAACAGTACTGGGCTAAGTTATAGGGACAGCTTTGTTTGCCTCAACACTTAGCTTCCATTTCCTGAGTCCAAGACAGCTGCTTCAAGTCTCATTACTTCCCAGTCTTAAGGAAAAGGTGGGCAAAAAAGGCCAGGGGAGCACACTAGTATTACCCACCCTCTTTCTCTCCTTTTCCTTTCACCTACCTCCCTCATCCTTTCCTTCCCTCTCTTCCCCTCCTTCCTTTTTCTTGTTCTCTTTTACAAACTCTTTCATATATGCCCTTTTCATATTTACTCCATTGGCCAGAATTCAGTCACATGGCCACATTAAGCTGAGGTGGTTCTTTTTTCTTTAATATTAAAAAAGAAGGAACAAATAGTAATGGACAACCAGTAATCTTTGCTATGTGTCATTAACAATTCCAGTTTAAAATTTTAGCTATATGTATTTTTCTGTGTTACATATTCATTACTTAATTTGTAAGTCTATCCTAACTTAAATCCTTTTGTGTGAGTTGATGTTCATATCATGTAATTTGAAAGTACATTTTTCGGATTTATCAGATTTTAAATCATCTCAGAATATAAAAGATTATAATGCTGTACACGCTAATAAAGTGGGATATTATTTGCCTTCATCCCAAGTTGTTGATTATTAATTGTTTTGCATTTGGCAGACTGATATGATTAATTGATAAAAATCAATATAGCATATTTCCCATTTTTAGGACATGAAAAGTGTTAATGTGTGAATTTTAAGTGCAGTTTAAATGTTTTATTCCCTCTTTGGAAGGCTTTTTGTAAAAAAAAAAGTACCAACGTATATCTGCTTAGATTTCATATTTAGTGTCATGTCACAGTCATCTAGTATATGTTAATATTGAAAGCATGTTGCTAAAGGTTTGAGTTCTGAAAACAGAGTAGCCATCTTTTTGTCATCAGAATATCTGGATCTGGGGGCATGTTTAAAATCTTTGGACAGAGAATTAATGATTTCTACTTGTACTGAACATTTTTTCCTTTCCTACTTTAAGGAACTTAGACCAGGTGATAGCTTAATAAAGGATATACATCGTAGCCTACAATGAAAGATGGTATCAAACTGTTGGGTTTTAAAAGGAACTACAGAATTACAGTCAAATAGTTGAACATTTATATGAAATGGACCGTCAAGTCAATATTTTTCCTACTACTCTGACCTAAATGCTAGATATTTAGCCAGCTTCTGCCACCTCCTCCACCTTGCCAGCTCATAATATCTGTTGCTGGTTTTCTTTCTTTCTACATAAATAATTACAGCTCTCTTGTTCACGTAATATTGTTTGTAGTCCTTCCACCATCCTAGGTATCCTTTCCTGCATCACACTAGTTTGTTACTGTCTTGCCTAAAGAATGGGGTCCTGGGTTTGGTTGGATTAGTGTGGATGTGTTCTTTTCCATATATTGCCCAAATATTTCTATTAACGTAGTTCATATTAAATATGTGGGTAACAATGCAAAGGGCTTTTTTTTTATTACCTGCTGACTTAGTGAGTGACCCCTCTTAACGGTTTTGCATAGTTTGAGTATTTAAAGCTCATTGGAGGACTTTACATTTATGTCTTTACATTTTTATCTCTTTTACTTTTGTTCATGGTTTCAGCTTAACCAGTTTTTCTGTCTTGCTTTGGCTTATAAAAGCTTCTATGTACTAAAACTTTACTATGTGGTACTACACTGAATACGTTGCTTTATCTCATTTAATTTTGTAACAGCCCTTCAAGTCATTATTTGATTTAACTAAGTTTGTTTAAAAAACGTAAAAGTAGGAAGCTTTAGTGTAGTACCTATCAGAATTAAAATATTTGTATAAGAATCTGAATTTAACATTTTTGGTTATGGTTAATTTTTTGTGATCATCTTTTTTATTTAGGCACAACAGCTCTTATCTGCATGTTTAGAAAAGGTAGATATTTCTAGTACGGAGGGTTATGATTTGTTCATCACACAGCTCAAAGATGGTTTGAAAAATACATCTCATGAGACTGCAGCAAACCACAAAGTTGCTAAGGTAAGAAGTTAAAAAAAAATTACCTTGTTTGGGGTTATAATAGAAAGAACACCTCTATACGTTCGCCTTTCTCCGTCCTCCCCACATTGATGACTAAGGATGTCTGTGGGAGATGGTGCTTTGAATTAAATCCTTGGATATATTTCATTAATTTTTCTGTGTTTTTCTTTTAACATCTTTTCTAAGTTGTAAATGTAGTACATATACAATTTTTATATTGAAGGTATAAAAGGTAGAAGGTAAAAGCTATTTTCCTAAAAATAACTTTTGCATCTATAAATACCTTTTTTTCTCGAGTACAGTTGAAATTATACTAAAATATTGTGATGTACTGTTTTAGTCTGTTTGGGCTGCTATAACGGAATACCACCGACTGAGTGATATTTCTTCTGGTAAAGTCCTTCTTCCTGGGTCATAGCTGGTACCTTCTCACTGTGTCCTTACATGGTGGAAAAGGCAAGGGATCTCTCTGGAACCTCTTTTATAAAGAGGACTCCACCCTCATGACTTAAGTACTTCCCAAAGGCCCTACTTACTAATAACCCTCTCCTTTGGGGGGTAGAATTTCAACAGATGAATTTGGGGGGGGACACAAACATTCAGATTATAGCATATACCATGCTTTTTTTCATTGAAGGATGTATCTTGAGTATCTTTTCATATCAGTCCTCATAGATCATCTGTATTCTTCCTAATATTTACGTTGAAGTTTATTTTTATAGATTTACCATGATTTTATGAATGCTTATTCCATTGATGGGACATTTTTATTTAGTAAAACAGAAATCATACTGTGTATTTCAACAGAGAGAATTTATTGTAAGGAATTGACGTAATATGTGTATGAGAACTAAAAAAGTGAAAAGGAAACCCTGAGGTAATACACAGATGTTAGCTATGGGAATCAGTACTCACCTCAGTCTGAAGGAACAAGAGGTTAGGATTTTTAGAACCTAGATACTTAAAAACTTAGAGAATAGGCCCCATGGGTCTGGGACTCAGACTTCTGAGGAGGAGCTGTTATCCAGTAGGTACCTCAGGAGCTTGGAGATTGGAACTTGATGAACTGAGCCTCAGATTTCTGAAGAGAGATGCTACTAGGCTAATGTTAGTGTCTCTGAGGGAGCTCTGTGAAACTGGTCCTGGGAATTCTAAGAAAACAAAACAAAAAACCTCTAAAGACCAGAAGAATCAACTGCTGCCACCAGGTCCTTCGCTAAAACAATATTGATAGTAATGACAAGTAATAGCAAGGAACGAGTCTTTCTCCCCTCATCATGCTTTCCAATTTCCACCCTGTGTTCCTTTTGTCAGAACTTAACAGCCAGGAAACTGGTTGGCAAAGAAGAAATAATAGTTTACAGAATCCCAGCCCAAACATGATGGAGAAGAAAGAAAAGGGTAGGTTTGGACCCGAGAGACAGTAGTTTAATAACTGGCACATGCCACTCTTTTGGCTCCTCCGCATCTCCATACGTACCATCTACATGTGTTTGAACTTTCATACAACAAAAATATTATGCTTTTACTTAGCAAGACGTACTGTTCCTTCTTACAAATGAAGATATTCTCTCCCCGTCCCCAGAACAGACACAAAGTTCCAACAGATATTTTATCCATCCCTAGGTGATATTAACTACTCCTAGAATTTATAGTTTCAAGGGTTTAGGTAACAGAACTGTGCTACCTAAAGACTAAATTAACTACAACCAAAAATTTTTACATAAAATAGTGTATCTCTCTGTGTCTGTATCTATCTAAATATATATCCATCTATCATTTATGTAATAAGGGAAGAAAATACATATAGTTGCTGTATCCCTCAGTTCTATAATGGTCTGTAATATCAAGAGGATATATTTGATATTTGCAGCCTCTTTCTTCTCCTACGTATTCCGTATTCCCTTTGCCCTCAGCCAGCACCTCAACTGGTCTGGTGTTTTTACATGGTCAGGTGACTCAAGGCTTCACTCTTGCAGGATCCAAATCTTCTGTGGTACTGTGTTAAGTTGTAATTGTCCTTTCACTGTTACTATTAGATGTGGAAGAGCTTAGAGGCACCCTAGAGAATCTCCTGGATTATAATTAAGTTCTCCTTGCTCCTGTTATTTAGCATCAATCCAATTTCCCTGTGTTTGTCAGTTTTCATCATACCAACCAGTAGAATAACCACCTTCTTTGCCTGATGATTCAGTGACAAGAGGAACCCAAAATTGCTGGTTAGCAGTATCAACACCTAATTCAATGGAACCATTGTACCCTTGGTGGAACATTCTTTCCTTGACACAAGACCTCTAGAGCCTAAAGCTTAAAAAAAAAGTCTGTGAATGGATTATTACATATAATAGCAACCCTGCTAGGACAAACTGTGTCATGTGTTTTTTGCTGATTGCAAGCATATACATAATCCTGTAAGGTAGAACTCCAGACTTTCAGATGTCTCTCTCAATTAATACTGAAGATAAGTCTTTGGTAAGGCATCACACCTTTTTGTCAGGTCAGCTCCTTCTGTATGATACCCTGGTAAGACCAGTCAATTTCATGGGCAAGAGCCCATTGCTGCCTTTTTTTTTTTTTTTCCTTTGAAGTGCTTTCTTGGTCAGAAGCAAAAAGCAAAGTTGTATGGAATACTTTGTTGGTACATAAGCCATTCTATTAGTCCACAGTAGTGGTTTAATATTATGGCAGAGCATTGTGGGCAGAACATATAAATGCACATCCGGAATATGTGTCTATTACAGTGAAGACAAATTGCTACCCAGTCTGTGACTGAAGGAATCCAATATAATCAACCTGCATAGTTGGCTGTTTCTTCTGGAAAATGGTGTCATATTGGTGCCTCAGCTTTGATATTTGCCATTGGCAGGTTAACCTGCCATTAGCCTGCTCAGTCCTGGTGAGAGGAAATTAATGTTGGGCCTGTACATACCCCCTGTCTCTGTTGCCATGGCATTTTGCATACAGGTCCATTGAGCAAGCACTGGAGTAGCTATGGCCAGAGGGTGAGTGACATTTGTATAGTGCGTATAATTTGCCCATTTCCTCTAGAGTGGATGCCTTTTGATGAGCATTCACGTATTTCACAAATATTTTCACACTGTGTTTATTTTGAGAGGTCTGTCCAAAGACCTTAACCGTTGACTTCCTTGTTAACAATCTTCCAATCCTGATCCTTCCAAATTCCTGAACATCTAGCCAAAACATTAGCTACTGTCCATTAATCATTGAGGACCTTTACTTCTGGCCAACTCTCAGTCCAGACAAAGAGAACAGCCAGATGAACTGGTTGAAGTTCTGACCACTGAGAAGATTTCACCTTCACCACTGTCCTGATTGGGACTGTGATGCTGCAGCCATCCACTTTGGGAGGTACCAACATAATACGCAGAACCATCTGTATGTCACAGCTAAAGGTTTTCTTCCTCAATTTGTCTCATAAGGAGTTCCCTCTGAAGCCATCAATGTGGAATGAGAAAGGAGTCATAAAGAGTAGGTATTGTGGAAATGTGAGCTACTCGATTATTCAAGTGGTCCGAAATTGAATTGCCTTTTGGATTTCTCAAGACTGATTTCTTATAAACCACTTAATAAAGGCTAGCCCTCATACCCAGTATTATGGTTTGGTGTGTCAGATAACACCTAGTTTGTGGTGAACAACTCTGATTGCATAGACATTTGTCTCATGGGTAGGTGTTTCTATCAGGGACTACTAAGAAGCCAGGAGCTGTTTCTCAAAAGGAGAAGAGTTATTTACAGGAGCGGGCATGGCTTTACCCTAGCGTTCTGCTACGTGATTGTCCCAGAGACTCCTGATAGGATCTTTACTTGCGGCAGACACTTCTAGTGTCATTGAATATACTCACAAGGTACAAGTGGTAGAGCATCTTGCAATTCAGCCTGGACATGCTACAGAGCTTCTTGTGCCTTATGTATTATTTGATGATTGAGTTAGAGCAGCATACTCAAATATGCTGAATGCTGGTGTCCAAAATCCACTTAGGCCCACCGAGCATTGTGCCTCTTTTCATTGTTGGCCTTTACAAGTTATAGTAACTTATCTTTCACCTTGGAGGAAATATCCTGTCATGCCCAGACTACTGGACCTTTAGAAACTTCAAAGAGGTTGTAGGACCCTGAGTTTTTCTGGGGATTATTGATTCTCTCTGGCTTGCATGTGTCTTACTAAGGCATTTAAGTTCCTTGCTACTTCCCCCTCATCTGGACCAGTTAGTGTGATGTTACTAATGTAGTAGACCAAGGTGATGATCTGCAGGTTGTTAGGCTGATCAGGATCTCTGCAGACTAGACGATGGTAAAAAGCATGAGTCCTAGGGTAAGACTGCAGATTTATTGTTTCTGCCAGATAGAAGCAGTCTACTTTTGGATGGCCCTAAAAATTAGTATAGACAAAAAAGTATTTGACAGAATTGTAGCTGCCTACAAAATATCAAGGGATTTGTTGATTTGCTTCAGTAAAAATACCTCCTCTGGAACAGCAGCTACAGTTGAAGTCATCACCTGATTTTACAGTCCACAGTCATTCTTCAAGATCCATTTACGTTTGCATGGGCCAAATAGGTCAGTTAAATGGAGATGAGATAATTTGATTACCCCTGTATCTTTCAGGTCTAGTATAGTGACATTAATCTCAGAAATTTCCTCAGGATATGGCATTGCTTTTGTTTAGTAGCTTTGTAGAAAAAAATGAAAGTTCTAGGGGCTTCCACTTGGCCTTTCTTACTTTAGTAGTACTCCAAGAGGATCAGAGAAACAGTGTAGGAATTTTTCTAGTTGCCTATTCTATTTCTCTTCCAGTTGTACATTTGGGAAGTAGAAAAATAGCTACAAGATAGGTCTGGGGATCCACAGAGCTCATTGAGACAGCTTTGGGCCAAAATTCCATCAATCACTTCACCATCATGTCCCCACTTTCACTAGTGGACCACAGTGATGTTTTAGGTCAGTTCAGTGTTACTATCTTGTGATGCCTGAAAGATCACAATATTTTCTATTCCCTAGTGCACAGTGACTACAGTGAATGTCCACAGGTGCCTTTGGGGAAGGCTTGGAGTATGATTTACAGTGTAGAGTTGGGGCATTGTTGTAGGATCCTTTCTCAAGGGGATTTGGCCTCCCTTTCAACCAAGAGGCTCTGGGTCTATGAGCAGATTAGTTCTAGAAACAAAGTAAGAGCTTCTCTCTCTCTGTCTCTTAGGTAATTGAAGTCATGTTTCTGGCCACAAGTTTTTCCAGTAATATAGATAAGTAGTAATTTAGTAGGCTGCCTAGAGTGTATTAGACAGAATGGAAACCATTCATAGGCAAGCAGGAACAGGATATAAAGATGAAATTACTTTATAGACTTATTTCTCTTAGAGATTAATACTTAGCATTTTTTGCAGTCTAACTTCTTAAGTAATTATTTTAATATTAAATAATTGTAGTTAACATTTATTGAAGGCTTACTCTGTTAGACACTACCAATCCTCACTTGAATTCTTGTAAAAACATTATGTGAATAGTTTTTTGTTTTTTTCCCATTTCACAGAAGTAGGAAATTGAAGTTAATTTGACTAGGGTCTCATGGTTGATGGAGAAGCTGGGCTTAGAATCCAAGCCTGTGTGACAATAAGGTCTGTGCTTTAGATAATTTGCTGGATTATGGTGACAACAAAAAATACAACATATGAAGTAAATCTTTGTATAACCTAGTAGTGATGAATTGTACAGCTATATATTTATGAGTGGAGATATTTAAGTGCCTAGTTTATGCTTAACATTGTGTATGTGCTGGAGGAATGTGAAAAATGACAGATGATTTTATTTATTTAAAATTTTAATTTTAATTAATTTATTTTTACATCTTTATTGGAGTATAATTGCTTTACAATGTTGTGTTAGTTTCTGCTGTACAACAAAGTGAATCAGCTGTATGTATACACATATCCCCATATCCCCTCTCTCTTGAGCTTCCCTCCCACCCTCCCTATCCCACCCTTCTAGGTCGTCAGAAAACACTGAGCTGATCTCCTTGTGCTATGCAGCAGCTTCTCACTACAGATGATTTTAGTTATCCTTAATTGTGGATGAGATATGTAAGAAGATGTGCTACCATTTGTTTCTAAACTTTCTTTTTCAGGATGGTTAGTTTCATTTTTTATGTAATTGCAGGTTCTTACTTTAAATGATAAATTAATGGAGTAAACTCACTTGAGACTATAAATAGTTCTTTATCTTATAATGTATAAGTCATGGTTTTGGTGAAAACTATTGAGTATGTTTTCCTTTGCTTACACTCCTGTTTTCTTTCAGTGGGCCACAGTTACATTTCATCTTCCTCATCATGTGTTGAAGTCCATTGCCAGTGCCATTGTGAATGAACTTAAGAAAATAAATCAAAATATTGCTGCCTTACCTGTGGCGTCCTCAGTGATGGACAGATTGTCTTACCTCTTACCTAGTGCACGTCCAGAACTTGGGGTGGGGCCAGGTCGTTCTGTGGACAGGTATGACCTTGCTTATAAAAAGGTGTGACAGTGAGATTGAATTGATGAGTTTTTTGATTAACAAAGAATAACTTAAAATTTGATTATGATTTAAAAAATTTCAAAATATTTTTGAAAACCACTCAGATTTTTATTTCTCTTAAAGTACTGAAGTGAAGTAAACTACTCCTTGACTTGTTAAACAATTTCTTTTGGTGCCTGGAAAGTATTTAAAAGGATTATGAAACTATATTTTTAAAATTCCATCTTTGTACTTGCTTAGTAAATATTTGAGTCAATTTAAAAATATTATAATTATTAAATATATATGAATTATTTTGCCTTGATGAAATTTTGTGACCTTTGGCATAAATTTTGGTAAATTAAAAGACTCTGCCAGAATCTGAATATAAGAGCCATATAAAAAACAAACAAACAAACAAACAAACAAACCCAAAAAAGAGCCATATATTATTTCCTACTTAAAAAATGAACAGAGTTAAAAAAGCAGTTAGGGATGGGCTTCCCTGGTGCAGTGGTTGAGAGTCTGCCTGCTGATGTAGGGGACACGGGTTTGTGCCCCGGTCGGGGAAGATCCCACATGCCGTAAAGCGGCTGGGCCCGTGAGTCATGGCTGCTGAGCCTGCGTGTCTGTGAGCCTGTGCTCCGCAACGGGCTCGGCCACAACAGTAAGAGGGCCCGCGTACCGCAAAAAAAAAAAAAAAAAAAAAAAAAAGCAGGGCAATTTTGTGGTTTTTTTGTTTGTTTGTTTTTGTTTTTTTAGGGCAATTTTGAATTAAGATTTTTATGCTGCCTGCCCTGGATTTAAGCAGTATTATAAAAAACCACAACTCAATCATTATTTTCTTCACTAGAGATTTATTGGAGTTCTGCTTTGTATAAAACTAACTAAAAAGTCAGTAATGCATTCACTGAAAAACTTAAATGATTTGTTATTTGAAATAAAATTTATCAGTACTGAAGTTCAGAAATGCTTTACTGAGATATTAAATTTAGCAGTTTTGATAAGTTCACATTTCCCTTTCCATGTAGCATTTTACATTTTCACTCCTTCATTGAATGTGAATTGTAACTGCCTATGCTGTTTTCTGAAGTACATTTATAAAGAGTACATGCTGATGTAGCAAAAGTATTACTGAACGAGTTAACCTTTAACTTATGTTATCTTAAGTATTGCCCCCCCCCCCACTCCCCGCCAGCTGCACTGTGTGGCTTGTGGGATCCCAGTTCTCTGACCAGGGATTGAATCCGGGCCCCCGGCAGCAAAAGCACGGAGTCTCAACCCCTGGGCAGCCAGGGAATTCCCGTATAGCTCTTATATTAGTTTGCGATATTTATTAGTTTATCCTTTTGTAAACTGAAACTGCTTAATCAATTGCCCTTGTTTTGTTAAGTGATTTTATTATTATGTAAATAACTTCTCTTGGTTGTTAACATTTGGGAAGAATTTTTGTATTCCATAGTAATATTGTATCTCTAACTTTTGGGCAAAATGTGGAGACTTTCATTTTTAATAACTGTCAGATGATATGTACTGTGGCTATCATTAAAATATTCTTTGGAATATGTCTGGAGAGGGGGAGAAAAAGGAAAAGTATGTATTTAGAATAAATGTTTCTTATCTGAGAGCCATGCCTATCTTGACACTATAATTTCAGAGCTATTTTCTTTGCAATCAGTAGGAGAGTATCTGAAGAACTCAGTGCAAGCTGTCATAAGTGGTTTATTTTAGAAAATGCATTCATTAGATGGGATTGTCAGTGTTTCTGGAGGTGTTAAAATGTCTCAAAGTATTAATTTTGATATAGCCTGTGGTGTTTATTTCATTAAATATGAATCTAGGAACCTTATGAAAACCTTGATGAACTCTGTTGGAGGTTTGAGTAAGGGTCTACTGGATGCTATTGCTGTTTTGTTTGGTAATATAACTAAATGGACAGGTTTTCTGTTTTGAGACTGACACAGATCTTTGAAGACATCTATATAGCCTGTAGATGATAAAACTTTTCTAACTAAACAATTTTTTTTTAATTTTTATTTTTTTTAAATTTTATTTATTTTTGGCTGTGTTGGATCCTTGTTGCTGCGTGAGGGCTTTCTCTAGTTGCAGTGAGCGGGGACTACTCTTCGTTGCACGGGCTTCTCATTGTGGTGGCTTCTCTTTTTGCAGTGCACAGGCTCTAGGTGCGTGGGCTTCAGTAGTTGTAGCACGCGGGCTCAGTAGTTGTGGCACGCAGGCCCTAGAGTGCGTGGGCTTCAGTAGTTGCGGCGCATGGGCTCAGTAGTTGCTGTGCACGGGCTCTAGGGTGCATGGGCTTCAGTAGTTGGGGTGCACAGGCTCAGTAGTTGTGGCTCGTGGGCTCTAGAGTGCAGGCTCAATAGTTGTGGCGCACAGGCTTAGTTTCTCCATGACAGGTGGGATCTTCCCGGACCAGGGATTGAACCTGTGTCCCCTGCATTGGCAGGTAGATTCTTAACCACTGCACCACCAGCGAAGTGCCTGTTTTTCTTTTTTTTCAAATCAGAACACAACTATGAGTTAAACCTAAAGCTCTCTAGCAATATTATAGGAAACCATGTACTAATTTAAGGGAAGAATTTAAAGGAAAGTATTTTTGTGGTCTCTTTGTGGTGACCTTTACCACTTTCTCTCTCTTTTTAAAAATCAGTTGCCCTTCTGTGTTAGGAAGAGGAAGCTCTGCTTATCAGTCCTTTCTTATTTGAAGCTGTTTGGACTTTTTCTAATTTTGGTAGTCTCCTTTAAAAAGATACTCTAGTATTGTCACAGGTTCACTCTTAGTGAGCTAATGTATTTTAATGAAAACATATGTGAAGATTTCTTTTTTTTTTGATAATTCCCTGGAGAGTACAAGTTTCCTGGAAAAGGATTTCTCTGGAGAAAGAACATATAAATTGCTTTCTACTTAAAAAAGAAAAAACTAAACTAGAATATACTTTCTCAATATGGTTGAGATAAAACTACCATTCCTTTGGTTGTGGTTTTATCCATTTTTGCAAAACTCGTCACATGATGAAAGTGTAGGGTTCTGTGCCTCTACATTTTCAGATTTTCTGCTCTCTGATTGCTAATTATGCAACATTGGTTAATCTAATCTCCCTGGGAATTGTTTATCAGTTGTAGCTATCTTATCACGTTTCTTTTTTCCCTACTCTGTTCAAGGGAAGTTCCTAAAACTGATCATTTTTAATTTAAAACACAAATTTGAATTGGTAATTAGACATTCCCAGTTTGTGTTGATAATCCAGTAAACTTTTTTCTTCAGTGGTAGATAGTAGTGTCAGTGTAATTTGATGCTCAACTTCGGTTACATAAAGTTCGTTTACTTTTAGATCATTGATGTATAGTGAAGCTAACAGACGGGAGACGTTTACCTCATGGCCTCATGTAGGCTATAGATGGGCACAGCCAGATCCCATGGCTCAAGCTGGATTTTATCATCAGGTAAATAAGGCTGTCAAAAATTTCTTTTCAATATGACTTTGTAGCCTTTGTAGCTTTTAGTAAAATTGTCAACATTTTAATACTTTTTCAGTCATTATACTATTTTCTGCACCCAGGCTCTGTGCTTGTGTGTATATATGTAATGTGAGTTTTGTTCTTATACTTCTGATCTTAATACTGACTGGCTGTTTCCTATGTCACATACTGTGTATGAAAGAGGAAAACATTAAAAAAGAAAAAAAAGTAACCAATAACTGAGTTAATGCTTTATAACTATTTTCTTTCAGATTATATATATGATAAGTATGATATATATAATATGTTTATGTATACAGTTAATCAGCAAACAGGCAGTATTCTCCAGATTTGTGTCTTGAGAAGTATTCTCTCTGGGTGTGTGTTTATTTTCAGTTTTGACTTATGCATTCATAACAGAGCAGTACATGTTAGGGTAATGCAATAAAAGCAATACATTGCAGTTACTCTTGAAATTTTAGTTTTATTGGGATTAAAAATTACCCATATATTAGATAACTATGGAAGCAGCATTGTGGGTAGTACAGTGTGACTTGAATACATATGTATTGAAGAATTGATTAAGAAATTATTTAGAAAGAGAAAGAATTAATCAGGGAAAATAGTCATGGTTTTATGTAGGAAAAGAGGAGGGTGTACAGGTAAGGATGAGTGTGACAAAAAGACATGAGAATGGGACATGATAGAAAGCTTCGTGGAGCTAAAGTAGAGGAAGTTAAGAAAAATGAGTTTAGATAGGCATAATAAACCAGTTAAAGGAAACTTCAGCTGAATAATGTCGACTGGCTTACCACTGTTTTGCCATTGCTAAAGAAGCTGAGAAATCTAATAATTACATGTCAGTTTGCATAAAGCATGCATATTTAATTTTAGAACTAAATTAAACTTTGAATATATTGAAGTTACTGTCATAAAGAATCTTAAGAGTGATTATTCCTTTGTTATCCTGAAGTGTTCTTGAAATATCTTAAACTAAGATTAAATCAGAAAACTATATATATTTGAAGATTTTATTCAGAGTTTGTCAAATTCCCAGTTAAAGATAGATTTATTTGGGGACTGGCTAATATTAAAATCACTGAATATGTTTTCCTAAGTTAAGGATTGAATGGGACTATTTTTCCTAATAATTTATCTTCTTCCTTCTTATTTGGTGTTATTTCCTAAAACAGTCTGTTAGGTGATGCCTTGATATTTTTTCTGTTGAGCTCTTGTTCATTGTATTCCATTTTTTTTTTTTTTTTTCCTTTTGGCCGCGCCATGCGGCTTGTGGGATCTTAGTTCCCTGACCAGGGATTGAACCCATGCCCCCTGCATTAGAAGCACGGAGTCTTAACCACTGGACCGCCAGGGAAGTCCTTGTATTCCATTTTTGCAAAGATCAAATCATAGGTTTTCTAGAATTTTCTACCTGTATTAGGTGCTGATTATTCTCAGTCTTCTAAAAAATATAATATATTTACACCTGTAGACATACTAAGTGCTAAGTAGAGTAAGTATTCAAAAATATTAATGTTAGTTTTTAGAGGTATATTTCAGTTCAGATTTAGATTTTATATATATATATAAATGTCATTTTGTCATATGTGTCTTACTTAAAGAATGTTACCTTAATTACATTCACTAGTTTGCTTTTCCTTTTTACTTGCCCTTTCCTATGTAGTAGTATAGAATTCAGTTTTTTTTTTTTTTTTTTGCGGTATGCGGGCCTCTCACTGTTGTGGCCTCCCCCGTTGCGGAGCACAGGCTCCGGACGCGCAGGCTCAGCGGCCATGGCTCACGGGCCCAGCCGCTCCGCGGCATATGGGATCCTCCCAGACCGGGGCACGAACCCGTATCCCCTGCATCGGCAGGCGGACTCTCAACCACTTGCGCCACCAGGGAGGCCCTAGAATTCAGTTTTTAATAATAAACCTGTTAGACTATTTCCTTTCATATACTTAACTATATTTAAAATACTTTAGTAATATAATTAGAAGATGCTAGATCAGAGATTGAGGATGTGTGTGTCTCCATATTTGATTTAGTGGTCATTTGCTGATGAAACATAATTTTTCAAATAAGGCAGCAAATTTATAAACATTTGGGGATTAAAAGTATATTGTTGAGTCCTAATAGTATAGGCTAATTTTCTTTTTCTCAATATGGAATTTTACCTAAAATTATGAACTTATTTAGAAGAGTTTTTATTAAGCAGTTTTAATATTGATAAACCTTTTCTGTCTTCTTTATAAATTTGCAGCCCGCCTCATCTGGAGATGATAGAGCCATGTGTTTTACTTGTAGTGTATGTCTCGTCTGTTGGGAACCTACTGATGAACCTTGGTGAGTCTTGATATTTCTGAATGTAATAGGCTAAGTTCTATAAATGTGCTTCTAAATTTTATTTTTCTGATATCTGTATATTAATATTCTTGCCTTTTGTCGTCTGTATTTTTGCCTCTGAGAATGAGGTAATGCTGTCTATGCTCTGTCACATCACTTGGCATACAGGATCTCTAATGTGTGACTTTCCAAGATGTATACATGGGAGAAGTGCCAAAGAATGGAACTAGACTCTGACTGAAAACTAGAAGGCTATGATAAAATAAGTTTAAGAAGCATGATTAAATTAAGCACTTTAGCCTTGTTCTTTTGAGGGCAGGTCATCAATAGGGAATCCACGAAGGAGGGCCTTTATGATTTACATTTCTAATTTTGAAGTAATTCTAGGGAGTCTGTGGTGGTTTTGAATTTTAGTGCATGAAAGTTTAGAACTTGGTTAAACAACAGAGATCATGTATTGGAACCTCATTTTTAGAAATAACTATTCTGAGGCCCTGTTAATAGAAATAGTGGGACTTCCCTGGTGGCGCAGGGGTTAAGAATCTGCCTGCCAATGCAGGAGACGTGGGCTCAAGCCCTGGTCTGGGAAGATCCCACATGCCGCGGAGCAGCTAAGCCCGGGTGCCACAACTACTGAGTCCACGTGCCACAACTACTGAAGCCCGCGCACCTGGAGCCCGTGCTCCGCAACAAGAGAAGCCACCGCAGTGAGAAGCTGCGCACCTTAACAAAGAGCAGCCCCCGCTCTCCACAACTGGAGAAAGCCCGCGCACAGCAGCAAAAACCCAACGCAGCCAAAAATTAAATAAATAAATAAGTAAATTTATAAAAAGAACAACAACAACAAAAAGAAAGCTGTTGTAGAATGATTCATATAATAATATTGTTTATTTAAAATGAAAAAACCCATATTTTCTGAATGTACATGTATAAATTTATAAAAATATTTTAGAAGTATATTAAATTCGTAATAGTGGTTACCTGGAGGTGGGATAGGAGATTACTGGGGTTGGATATTATAACCTAAGTGGGTCTTTTGCTGTATTTCAGATAGTCATATGTCACGTAAATAAAATTTTAATTAAAAAGTTAAAACTCAGGTTAAGAGAGAACGATGGAAAGAGGAAAAATACCCTAAGGTTTGGATGTGAGGGAATCCAGTTCAGATATCATGTGCCTGCAGATGCCATGTAAAAGCATTAACGTAAGACACCTTGTGTATTGTAAATTGTCCAGGATTTATATATGGTTATAGGTAAGTTGTAGGTGCAGTGTAAAAAGAAATATGTATACCCCATGGAATATTTTACAAGTATAGCTTTCCTTTCTTTGACATGGAAGTATAAAAATGGGTTTTTAAAAAAGCCTCTTTTTTTTGGTGGCAGCATTCTCACATTTCAAATAATGCCTTGTAATTATAGCTAGTGAAAGTTTAAAAAATAAAAAAAAGAATAACCAAAAAGAAATAAAGTAGTCACAAAGTTGGGCAGATAAATTTTAAGTGTTAAGTTGATCCTGCTTTAAATATTTGAGAAATTTCTTCAAGTCAGTATACCAGTCTTGATCTGAGGTCCTAGTATTTTATTCTTATTACACACGTTAGGATTTTCTAGTAAACTAATTTACCATTTCATTTTGCTCAGTAAGTATTTATGTGAAGGAAATAATGTACAATCTATAGACATTATCCAAGTTTCTTTGAAGTTATTTGTCTGATGGAGTCTGATAGTGAATGTGAAAGGTATATCTCTGTGTTTTTAATATATGTCATTTTATCCTTACTCTAGAGATCTTTCTGCTTTCAGGTCTTTACTAAAAAAGTTTTTTGCAGTATGAATGGCATTTATAGAGTTATTGTATGCTCTTTACAGCTGTGGCCACTTATATAGATAGGTGGGTCTGTATCTACGTATGGATTATTTATCTATTTATTTTAAAAGCAGCTTTATTGAGATACCTTTGACATGTAAAAATTACATACATTTAAGGTGTACAGTCTGGTGTTTTAGTATATATACACATTGTGAAAAGATCACCATAATCAAGTTAATTAACATATCCATCACCTCTAATAGTTACCAGTTTGTGTGTGTTTGTGTGTTAAGAATATTTAATTCAAGATACATCCTCTTCACAAATTTCAAATACATAACATGGTAATGTTATCTTTTGTCACCATGCTGTAGAATACATAGAAAATTTGAAACTGAAACAAAGTAGTTATTTATTTAAAGCTGTGGGAAACCAGTGTGAAGAAATATAAGGAGATTAAACAGTTTTATCAGTATATTAATATGATATAAATTTTACTGTATCATTTATCTCTGTTTCAACTGAGACTGGCTTTATTTGTAATCAGTTGAAGTGAACAATTGCTGTTAAAGTGAGTAATTAACATGTTAGAGTGATCTCAGTAAAATGAAACAATTTGCTATTTAAGTCTTTAATTAAAGAATACTTTAAGTTCAATTAATTGTTTTTTTTTAAAGAAAAAATATCGTGCAGTTCTCTTTTAGTGTACAGACTTAACAGCTTAGTTGTTCAGTAAACTTTCCCTTCCTTAATTTGTGTAAAGGTCTGAACACGAGAGACATTCCCCAAACTGCCCGTTTGTGAAAGGTGAGCACACACAGAATGTGCCATTGTCAGTCACTCTTGCAACAAGTCCCGCGCAGTTCCCTTGCACGGATGGAACTGACAGAATATCTTGCTTTGGGTCCGGGAGCTGCCCTCACTTTTTAGCTGCTGCAACGAAACGAGGAAAGATCTGCATATGGGATGTTTCCAAACTTATGAAGGTATGTTTTAATTTTGGAGAAACATATTAGTAATTGAGAAAAAATCCGTTGTAAATTTAGGCTTTTCATTTATTTGTTTAGGTGCACTTAAAGTTTGAAATTAATGCATATGATCCAGCAATTGTACAACAGCTTATTCTCTCGGGAGAACCAAGCTCAGCAGTTGAATCTAGGAGACCAACTTTGGCATGGCTGGAAGACTCCTCTAGTTGCTCAGATATTCCAAAATTGGAAGGAGATAGGTATGTAAATTTGTTTTGATAATATTTATAGAAGTTAAGTGTTTTCTTTTCCTAAATTGTATATTCTCTTAATTCTAATTAAAGAGGTAGAAAACATTGTTAGTCTCAAGAGATGAGAGACTTAGTGTTTGGTTAGACATCTGAAAGAATTAATTCTTGAAAGAAATTGTCATTCACAAACAACATGGTCTATAAAATATACTTTATTTTCTATCTCAGTCTATGCCAATTGCGAATAATCATACCATTGAAAAGTAAAGTCTAAATAATGAAATGAAATCCTTGGATTAGATTTGTAATTTTGCCTTCTTCTAAATCTTTTCATAGAGCATTTGAATCATTTGGTTCATTTCCCCTTTTTTCATTAGCAGCTAAAATATAGAAGTGGTAATGAATAGTGAAATAACCCATGGCTAGGCAAGGTGATCTAATTATTTAAAACAATAAATGTATCAGTAGTCAGCAGTGAGTTGAGGTACAATAATTAATGCTAAGGAAAGATTCTGGTAGAATTGTTGTGCTGGATTCTATTCTATTCAGCTTTTCCGGAGATGCATGATTTCTGTGGCTGTATTTGACCTATGTGGGGGAAAGAGAGTCAAATTAAAATCCCATCTTACCTACTTGTCTCCAAAGAAGCTCTGCAGTTGTAACTCTGAACTGGGTAGGATTATAGAGCAACATTTGCGATACTCCCAATGTAGGCAGAAGAAAGGGGTCCATAAGCCACTCAGCTTGTTTTAAGCAATAGCAGCTACTACTTTTTAAGATTCTGATGGTAGCCATGTGAAATGGAGCCTGTGTAACTGATCAGGTGTCCTGGTATACTGAGATCTATCATTTCACTTGCAGGGCTTCTTGTGTTACTGATGTGTGATTGGTGTTACACCACAGTGATTTATCATTTTTATTTCACAATCTATTTATTTGGTGGCATGCACTTTCATTAAGAAGTAATATAAAACTTTACTAATGGAAATGATTTCATTATTTAAATTAATGGAGAATTCACAACATATAAAATGGCAAGTTTACCTCTGTCTAGTCCCTCTTGCTAATAGTAGGTGGAAATTATTAGTAGGTAAATGAATGTGGTCTGAGTTCTGGAACAGACTGAATTAAAGCTTCATGGTGTTCTCAGTTATTTTAAGTCCCTGTGAGAGCTTGATGGGAAAGCAGCTGGCCCATTGTTGTCTTGAGTTAGACCATATTTGCCAGTAAGACTGAAAAGTAAGCATGCGTGATCTCTTTGATTTACTTCAAACTTAGTGGAAAATTATTCATGGAAGATAATGAAACTGGTATGTCCTGAACACTGACTTTAACTAGAACTTTTGACTCAGTTTTGTAATTTGAGGATTAAAAATTGAATCAAGATGTAGTTTTAAGATCACACACATATACATACCTTGGTAAAATGTACATTTTAGGTAAACACTTGTCCAGTATTTCTTGTGGACAGGTATTATCTGAGCTTGTGTGCTAGGGTTGAGATATAAATCTCTCTGCCTGCTTTTTTAAGAGACTTAAAATCTTTCTAGGGTAGAATGACCCTTTTCTCCCAAGATAGTGTGAAATGAGTCATATACAAAGATTACTGTGTGTCAGGGTGGTAGGAGGAAGCTGAAGAGGTGGAGCTTCAAGCTCTTTCTCTCCCCTTCTTTTCCTCCAGAGGTAGCAGGATTCCTGTTGAATTGGTAGTGGATATAATGAGCCAGACTACCTCTGCTTCTGTGGCACGAGATATAGTATATTTTGTTTTAAAATATGCTGTGCTTCATTAGCTTGAAGAAGAATACATTAATTGAAGAAATTAAAGCTTGACCAAGAAGTTTAAAGTAATTAGCAGTATAGCTTGCTTGGCAATTGTTTTTTGTCTATTTCTACTTAGGAGGCAACATTTGTCTTTGTTCTGAATTTATTTAAGGAAGAATATTTATTTGGGACACATTTAATTTTAATGAATTAACATTTTTGTCTGGATGCCTCGTTTGTATATTATGTCTTTCAAATTTGCAAAAATTTCCTGAGTTTAACTTTGAAGTTGCTTATAGTATTGTATATCTTAGTTATATATCAAAACTAAGGTACACCTGTAGTATTAGCATATATAATCTTAACTAAGCATTTTAAACTTACCATATATATTTTTTTGCATGTTTATTACTTTGGAAAAGGTTTTATATCATGTAAAAGACTTTAGTAAATCTAGTGTCTATTATATAAGTACATTTGACCCTTGAACAACATGGGTTAACTGCGTGAATCCAATTATGTGTGTATTTTTTTTAACAGTGAATACTGCACAATCTGCGGTTGGTTGAATCTGCAGATGCAGAACCACGGATACAGAAGGGCAATTAGTATAAGTTATACACAGATTTTCCACTTAATGGAGGGTTGGTGCACCTAACCCCTGTGTTGTTCAGTGGTCAACTGTAATGCATGTTTATTGTAGAAATATTAGAAAATAATGTAAGTAAATTGAAGAAAAGTAGAGTCCCCATTCTCATACCATCTAGTCA
The DNA here is from genome assembly GCF_025265405.1 of Mesoplodon densirostris. Classification (NCBI taxonomy): domain Eukaryota; kingdom Metazoa; phylum Chordata; class Mammalia; order Artiodactyla; family Ziphiidae; genus Mesoplodon; species Mesoplodon densirostris. The sequence continues at coordinate 26,152,863 of NC_082674.1, forward strand.
TGTTAACGTTTAGGTGTGTATAGTTTTTTTTAAACCCATGTGATTTAAAAAACATTTATTGATGCATAATTACCTATCAGAAGATTCACCCTTTAAGTGTACAGTTTAGTGGTTTTACTCATATGATTTTATCACTTAGTAGTATGAGCATTTTTTCTGTCAAGAAATAATGTTTTTTAAAATATTACTTTATTTTGAAGAATTTCACAATAAAGCTTTTTTTTTGTGTGGGCTAATTAAGGCAATTATCTGGCAACCCTTTGTAACATTCTCTGTAACTTCAAGACAGCTGAATTCCTTCTTTAAAATATACTACTACTAGATTTTATCTTTTGTCTCAGTGTAACTGGGTAATATTTGGCTATTTTTCTTAATGCAAAAGCCCTCAAAACCTATCGTTTCTTCTTGGTTTGGACTTCTTCATTCTGGATAATTCCCAATCATTAATTTTTCCTCTTAGGATTTATTTTTCCAAATATCTTTATTATTTTTCTGAAACTAGCCAGTTAGTGGCTTGAGACTAATTAGCAGCTCATCTTTTTCACATTCTTTTTGTTATTTTTAAATTATAGCACAAAATTTGTTTATGGTTAATTATTACCAGTTGAAAAAACTGAAACACAGAAATTATGTCAAAAATATCTAAGCAAGTATCTTCCCACCCCAATTTCAGACATTACTTTAAGCATTTTTAAGGGACATTACCAGGTTACATTTCATAATAAAATAACATTATAAATGCCTAGGTATTTCAGATGGAAGTGCAATATACTGTTTCAAAAAGGGAGAATTACTTTTTCTTCTTGTGAAATGCATCTTTTAATTTTTGTAGTTTAGGTTATCAAAATTTTAGAACTGCTGTAAATGTGCTGATTGTTAGTTCATACACTGCCTAATGTGCTAGAGTGGTCTGTAATTATATCTTTTTTCCTGTTTGCTAACAATGGAGACTAAGGATAACATTAGATGCAAAGAGAGAGGCTGGCAATTTCTTGGCCACCTGAGTGAAGAGGAAAAAGAATCTTGTTGTCGTGACTCCTAAGTTATGAGTTTTAGTAGTTTTCCTGCTTATCAAAGCGGTCTTAACAGCCCCTCCCAAACAAGGGAAAAAAATGAAAAGCAAAACACAAATGAAATGCATATCTGTGTGAAAACACTTACATACACACATATTTATACAGCTATTCTATTTGGTTTTAGGGTAACTTTTCTGAATTCAGTAATAGAATAGTTACTAAAATTTTACTACTGGAAGCTTGTGCTTGATCTTATTAGCTGTTTTTCTCTTTTTTCATTTTATTTACCCAGACTGTCCCTAGTCGTACCTATTCATTTGTCGAATTCCCATAGATTCTGTTGTAAGTTTTTAGAGATTACCACACTCTATTTCAGGCAAGCATTTATTTAATGATTTAAGATTATTCATTATTAGCATTGTTAATCAGTTAGGGTCTCAAACTACTTATATATCATTTAAGCTAGTTGTGTGATGCTTGTTTGAGATGCAAAACAATGGTTGTAACATTGTCCTTTTTTCTTTGCTGTCTCATGTTATGTATACTTTTTTTGAAATGGAAATTAATTTTTACTTTATCTTTTAAGTGATGATTTACTAGAGGATTCAGACAGTGAAGAGCACTCCAGATCAGATTCTGTGACGGGTATGTAAAAAATACTAGATAATCTGTTTTTTATATCCTTGCATTTATATAGTTTTTAGGTAAAGCTAAATACCACTTAATTCTATATTTCTTAGTGCAAACTCTAAATTTTCATTAATACACAAAGAAATCTCAAATATTATGTATCAGAGATCTTGAATTAGTAGTGTGTTCATAGAGTTTCGTACTTAAAATTTAAATAGTACCTATTTGAGCCAAAGGAATTAAAATGAATCTTATTAAATCTTTGTCACATATTTCAGGGGCATTAAACTCTTCCAAATGTGTTCAGCTTATTTGTATAGTGTATTGTATTATTAAATAAAAGTAACATTTAAATGAATAATTATTAATTAATGATTTCTTATTCTCCCCAAAACACAGGTGAATAGAGAATAAATTTTAAAGTATAAAATCATAGACTAAGCCATCAAGTAAATGCTGCCTTGTTCATTAACTTATGAAATATTAAGGCAAAAGAGTATGCTTCATATTTTAATGTAGTTATATTATAGGCAAGGCATCTCAGAATTTGAATTCTAACCCTGTCACTTTTTTTTTGGCTGTGTTGGGTCTTCGTTGCTGTGCATGGGCTTTCTCTAGTTGCGGTGCGTGGGCTTCTCATTGAGGTGGCTTCTGTTGTTGTGGAGCATGGGCTCTAGGCGCGTGGGCTTCAGTAGTTGTGGCTTGTGGGCTCTAGAGCGCAGGCTCAGTAGTTGTGGCGCACAGGCTTAGTTGCTCCGTGCCATGTGGGATCTTCCTGGACCAGGGCATGAACCCGTGTCCCCTGCCTTGGCAGATGGATTCTTAACCACTGCGCCACCAGGGAAGCCCAACCCTGTCACTTATTATAGTCTGATTGCACTTCCTAATATATAAAATAGTGATATTAACATCTGTTACTTAAAATTTTGGGAATTGATTAAGATAAAAATACGTAAACAGATTACCTGGGAAGTAGCCACTATTTTAAAGAAGTGACCATTATTAAATTCTGGCTATTTTCTAATGGCAAATGTCATGAAATAAGGACATATTTGACTTATTAAATCTCTTTAGGGGAGACTTGGTTTTGTATAGTTCAGTTGTTAAAAGTTATGTGTCTAAAGTTAGTACAGAGTAGCAGGTGCTCTCAATTCTAATTTGTTGTAAAATCTTTTTAAAGCCACCAAACAGAATACTGCACTGATTTTTGGGTTAACCCTCATTTGTGTTTTAAGGTAGTTCTTAGCAATGAAAAAAATCAAGAGAAATGTAGGAAACTGCCCCGAATAATATACAAATGTGTAATTAGCTCTAGGAAAAATAATTGATTACATTTAAAAAATTTAGTCGGATGAAGAGTGCTCTTTTTCCACTTTGTTACCCCTTTGCAAAAGAAAGGGCTACTATTGCATTTTGAAAAATCTGATGAAGAATAATACATTGGTCACTGGTTATCTGGAGATCTGGTTAGAGCTTGAACTCTTTTGCAAAATTAGTCTTTGGTCTTGTCAAGTCACTTAAACTCTCTGGGCTTCAGTTTTTCCTTTGTCAAGTGAAGTATTTGAACTAAATGTTCCTTTTTCTGCTCTTAAATTTTTTGATTCTAGCTATTATCCTTTCCTTTGTATGTAGTGGCCTAGCTCTTTCCTCTGGGTCTAGGGATCTCAGTAGGTATTTTTGTAATTATAGTACTTATATATTGATCTATTTCCTTATCCCTTTTCTACCTTTATCTTTTTCATCTATGCCTGTTTGATCTTTCACACTTCCTTTAGATTCTGTAGTCCTGTTTACTTCACTTCCCACTTACCGTATATTTCTGTTGACTCTTTTTATGATACCTCATTCAGGGTTGGGAGTGGTGTCCTCATGTAGTATTAAAAGGTAACCATGGTAAGAGAAAAAAATCCTTCCAGTTCAGAATTTTTAATTCCCTCATTTGAGGATTTGTAAGTAGTTCATTCATTTACAGTAAAATATGTATCTTCTAAGCTAATTCTTTTATATTGAGAGACTGTTGGTGAATTTTGGAGGCTTGTGATATTAATGGGATATGTATTTTCTTCCTGAAGTATCTAAAATAAGTCATAGATGCTATTTCAAAACTTAAATTTACTAACTCCAAGTTCTTCCTGTCAAATTGAATGATATGGTCTGAAAAATTGTAGAATATATTTCTTAATTTCAGAAATGTAAGTGGAGACTAAGAGACTTTTATCTGTTTTTTTAGTTGAAGGTTATGACTTTTGTAAGTAGATGGTGTCAGAGAGAAAAGTTTGCTCTTTGGTTCATATATCAGAATTATGGAACATACCTTCTTGTGTAGAAGGAGAAGAATGTTTGGCAAGAGACTGAAGAACAGTTCAAATTGAAATTTGATGGTTTTAGGAAAATGCCTGATGTAAACCTCTGGAAGTTTGGCTGGCAGAACTGTGGGTTGACACTACCTAAGTAAGCAGAATAGAGAAGCGTTTCCCAGTATGATTATCTGAAGAATATTATACTGCAGGATATTTGTAACTATGTTCTGTAAACATTTATTTTGTGGTCCAAAAGGTTTGAGAAATTCTGAGACAAGTAAAGATAATAGTTTTCCTTACTGCAGTATTTGACAGTGGTCGTCCATCTTCTGAGGAGAATGTACTGCATACGCTGTTTCCTAGACATCGATTAAATAGTTGGGAAGAAACAGAGTAGTAATGCCACTTGTTATATTTTCTTTTTTAATGGATAATCTCATCTCACATGTCTTTTGAATATTGTCTTAAATGTGTGTTAATATATGTAACTTACGGTTAATTTACTTTGCTTTAATATGTACATAATAGCTTTTTCTTGGCAATTTCCTACCATAACTGAAAAAAAACCAGTTAAGTAAGTTTCAGTTTAGTCCAATAGATAGTTAGCATCCTCAAGATTTATTACAGTGTATTGCATGTTATAAAAATCTCACTCAAAATAATGTTTCAACTTTCAGCCTCATATCTAAATGAGTAAATTTGTAAAGTAAATATATATAAATATTGCATGGCAATAAAAAGGCTGCATGTGAATATAGTCAAATGAGTGGTTAAACAGCTTCATTAGTACAGTTAAATTGTTAAGTTTATAACTAAAGTTTTTTCTGCTTTGCTAGAAATGGATTTAGCTTTAGATGATAATAGTGACATTGTGTGAAATGAGAAGTTTATGCTCAGAAAATGGGAAAGTCTAGGTTAAGCTGTCCATGAGCATTTTGAAGATATTGCTTATGAAATTGTTAACAAAAATGGTGTAAACAGAGCTTTCAGTATATCTCAAGTGTTGGATGTTCCATGAATCTCTGTTGCTCATTCTTGTACTTGGGTAACTTTCAAACTTCCATGCAATCACCTTGAGTTATTTTATACTTATTTCCTTACTCTTCTATGTTCTTCTTAATCTAAAATTGTAAAACCAATTCCAGTTTTTTTGGTATTTCCACAAGTTACATAGAGTGAGCTTTACATTAGTATTGCTAATAACGTTGTTGCCTGATAGTTTGTGCTATTGAGGAGAAAAACAGATTGATTGAAACTTTGCATTCAGTATCAAGAGATTATACCTGGTTTAGAGGTTGACTGACATCTACTTCAGGGTTTTGTGTTGAGAGAGATGTTATTTTTGGAGCATTGAGACTGAGGAATGATCTTTATACTATTTGTAAGGGGACAGCTTGAAGATCACACGGTAGACAAAAGGTCAGTAAGGGTAATGTTATGTAGTTGACTTGAAATGAACTAAAAATGAGAGGATAATACAGAAGATACTTATATTTCCCTTAAAATGACAAATTTTGGGAACTTTTTTTTTCTAGTTATTATTTTTTTCTGAGCTGAGGTTAGAATTAAATTGCATAATATGACAGTCAACTGATAATTAGCAGGGTGGGGTGGGAGAGAGGTGATGAACTGAGATTACAGTAATGTTTCATGGATATTCTTCAAAGTGCATAAATGACATATGCATAGTATTGAGTGTATTTTTGGTTTAGAGTTGAAGGACAGAAATCTTTTATTTTGATACTAATTATGTCTTCATTCTTTAACCCTTTTTTTTTTTTTTTTTAAAGGATTTTGTTCACAGATTGCCAGGAGAATGTATTCTGAATTTAAAATGATTTCTGAAACTCTTTAATACCTCTGTGGTTTTTCTGAGTAGATTCATCTCAGGTTTGATTAAATTTCCTTTAAAAGGTCTTGAATTCTTCCACGAGTGTAATTAAAATGCACCAACTGGATGAGTAAAAAAAAAGAAAATTAATGAAAATGTTATACTACAGATTTTGATTTATATTCACAAGGCCATTTGTAATGAATATTGTTCCTTTTCAAAGGGCATGCATCACAGAAGGAAGCCATGGACGTGAGCCTTGATATAACAGCACTCAGCATCCTCCAGCAGCCAGAAAAACTTCAGTGGGAGATTGTTGCAAATGTTCTTGAAGATACTGTTAAGGATCTTGAAGAACTTGGGGCAAATCCTTGCTTAACCAACTCTAAGAGTGAAAAGACAAAGGAAAAGCACCAGGAACAACACAACATTCCCTTTCCATGTTTATTAGCTGGAGGTTTATTAACATATAAATCTCCTGCTACCTCACCCATTAGTAGTAATTCTCACAGGTCACTGGATGGTTTAAGCAGAACTCAGGGTGAAAGTATATCAGAACAAGGGTCAACTGACAATGAATCCTGCACTAATTCAGAATTAAATTTTCCTCTGGTAAGAAGGACTTTACCCATTTTGCTTCTTTATAGCATCAAGGAATCTGATGAGAAAGCAGGAAAAATCTTTTCACAGATGAACAATATAATGAGTAAAAGTTTGCATGATGATGGTTTTACAGTTCCACAGATTATTGAAATGGAGCTGGATAGTCAGGAGCAGTTGTTGTTGCAGGATCCTCCTGTGACTTACATTCAGCAATTTGCAGATGCAGCAGCCAACCTTACCTCTCCAGATTCTGAGAAGTGGAACTCTGTGTTTCCCAAGCCTGGGACTTTGGTTCAGTGTTTGAGGCTGCCAAAGTTTGCGGAGGAGGAGAATCTTTGTATAGACTCAATAACTCCTTGTGCTGATGGAATTCATTTATTAGTAGGACTGCGGACATGCCCTGTTGAATCCTTGAGTGCAATAAATCAAGTAGAGGCCTTGAATAATTTAAATAAGTTAAACTCTGCACTATGTAATAGACGGAAAGGTGAGCTGGAATCAAATCTTGCTGTAGTGAATGGTGCAAATATTAGTATAATCCAACATGAATCACCAGCAGATGTACAGACTCCTTTGATAATTCAACCTGAGCAGAGGAATGTTAGTGGTGGATATTTAATACTTTATAAAATGAATTATGCCACTCGGATAGTGACTTTAGAAGAGGAGCCAATAAAAATCCAACATATCAAAGATCCCCAGGACACAATTACCTCGCTCATTTTGCTTCCACCAGATATACTGGATAATCGAGAGGATGACTATGAGGAACCTGCTGAGGAAATGCAGTTAACCTCAAAGAATGGCATTGAGAGAGAGAAAAAATCTGATATTTCTACTCTTGGACACCTGGTAATAACCACTCAGGGAGGATATGTAAAAATATTAGATCTTTCAAACTTTGAAATTTTGGCCAAAGTGGAACCTCCTAAAAAGGAGGGCACTGAGGAACAAGACACATTTGTTTCTGTCATTTACTGCTCGGGCACAGACAGGCTGTGTGCATGCACCAAAGGTAAGCTATTGATTGGTTTGGTTCTTCTACAAATCTTATAAAATCAATGTATATGGCATTCATTTATGTGCATACTTAGCATGAATTTGAGATCCATATAGATGGAGAGAAATTTATTTTTTTTATAATGAAGTCGTAAATCTTTCTACTGTTTTAACTGTTTTTAAAACTTTTTTCTACTGCCCTAGGTAAGGATTCTAATTTAAATAAGTTAATAAGTCTCTCAGAAAGTATCTTCTCTGCTTTAACCTCAAGAAAATAACCTGCTGTTGTTTCTGTGAGTCCTGACTCTGCATCTGCTCAAATTTGTGGCTTTGGACAAGTTACTTTAAACTCAGTAAACCTTTGTTTCTTTATTTATAAACTAGGACAAGGCAGCCTATTTCCAGGCTTGATAGAATTAAATGAAATAATGTATGTAAAGTTTCTGGCACAAATACATGTCCTTATTTCCTTCTGAAATAAAAGTATTTAGTAAATAATTCTTAGTTTTGCCAAATAAATTTTTCTTGTCTAATTTACTCCTAACCTTTTGCTGATAGTGAATCAGTTTTGCAACATTTGAGGCTCCATACAGAGTAACAGATAGTGTTACTAAGGAATTACTGACAATATCAGGCAAAATGAATAGTCCTATTGATTGTTCAGTAGGAATTTAGGGCCAGGAAATATTTGAAGCCTAAGTAACTATAACCAATGCTTGGCAGAGGAATTGGGTTTGGGAAGAGTTATGCATCTCATTTGTGGTTCTGGTAGAAATTAACCTGAAATTTTCCTCTCTTTAAAAAGATTTTAAGAGTTTGGCTAAGAAGGATAACGGTGGACATGGTGGTGTGGGTTGCCTTCTTTGAAACACATCTAGTGAAATAACAAGGGGAAAAAAACCTCAAATAACATCAAAATCCAACTAGATTATTTTAAAAAATGAGCAGTGTAGAATAACTTTAGAATAACAGAACTTTCAGAAAAACCATTAAAATTACAAGGGTAATTTGAGCTTATTAATCATATATATGCCAGTTCATTTCTGTGAGAGTTTTACCTGTTAATTTGTTTAGTCATCACACCCAACTTTATGAGTTATGTACTGTTATTGTCTCCATTTTACAGATAAGGAAACCGAGGGAAAGAGGTTAAGTAACTTGCCTAAGTCACAGAGCTAATAAATGACAGAGTCAGCGTTCAGATCTGGGCAGTCTGTCATCAGAGTGCTTAAACTACATTAAACTGCCAGAATATAATAAAAGCAGAACACCCATGCATTGAATTTTTGGGAATATTTTAATCTGAAAGATTTAAAAAATGAAAACAATATAGTTTGCTGTAGGCCATCTGGAAGTGGAGCTGGGTTTGGAACCTGAGTTACCCAGTCCCAGGGCACATATTCATAAGATACTAGTAGTTTCCACAAATGCAATCAGAGTTTAATGATTTGATTTATTTGATGAGATAGCTTTTGGCGATTCAGAGGAGAAATAGTATTTAAGCTATGAAATAGATTAATGTTTTCATGGAGTTTGGACAATGAAAATTTCTAGGAAGTGATCTCATGTGATGGAATTTATTTAGATGAATTGAAGGACAAGAGAAAGCCTGAGAAGTTAACCACTTTAAAAATTATACCCCAGTTCTTTAAGGGTTGACTGATCAAGATGCATTTGAAAAGATGAGATTAATAACAATAAAGAGGACAGAAAAGTTGATGTTTTAAAATGTATGTATGACAGCCCATAAAGTAGATTTTTGAAAAGCGCTGTAGCCTGTAAATCAAATGGATTTGACTCTGTCTTATGAGTATATTCAAATAGTATAAGACTCTCATGGAGAAACATTGAGTCTTTTGATAAAAATCTACAATTAATGTTATAAGTTAAATTTTTTTTTTTTTTTTGCCACACCGTACGGCATGTGGGATCTTACTTCCCCGACCAGGGATCGAACCTGTGCCCCATGCAGTGGAAGCGTGGAGCCCTAACCACTGGACCACAAGGGAATTCCCTATTATTATTATTTTTTGATGAGAACTCTTAGGATTTTCTCTTAACAACTTTCATATATAACATACAACTATTCATCTCTTTTTATTTCACTGAATCCTACTGTCATCTCAAATCTGCATCGAGTCTCTAGTGAACTTTTTCATTTTAGATACTTTTCAACTCTAGGATTTCCCTTTTGTTCTTTTAAAATAATTTCTGTTTTTTTGTTGAGATTCTTTATTTGTTGAGTCATTTTCACCGTTCGTTCTTCTAATTCTCTATACCTGGTTTCCTTTTATTCTATAAAATATTTACAATAGCTTCTTTGAAGTATTTGTCTGCTAAATCTAAATATGGGCGCTCAGAGATATTTCTCATTGATTTTGTTTTTCTTGAGCATGTGTCACTCTTTACATGTTTTATAATTTTTAATTTAATACTAGACATTTTAAATAATGTAGAAACTCTGGACTATGATTTACCCCCCTTTGGAGGTGGTTGTTGCATTGGTTATTTGGTAACCCACCTGGCCTATATCTGTGAAATCTGTTTCTTTTGCAGTGAGCAGCCACTGATGTTTCTTTCATTTTTTCCCCCCTCTGGTTTTTATTTATTTTTAAAAATTTATTTATTTTCCTCATTTATTTTTGGCTGTGTTGGGTCTTTGTTGCTGCGGGCGGGCTTTCTCTAGTTGCGGCGAATGGGGACTACTCTTTGTTGTGGTGCGTGGGCTTCTCATTGCAGTGGCTTCTCTTGTTGCAGAGCACGGGCTCTAGGTGCGCGGGCTTCAGTAGTTGTGGCTCACGGTCTCTAGAGCGCAGGCTCAGTAGTTGTGGCGCATGGGCTTAGTTGCTCCATGGCATGTGGGATCTACCTGCACCAAGGCTCGACTCTGTGTCCCCTGCATTGGCAGGCGGATTCTCAATCACTGCGCCACCAGGGAAACCGTCTGATTTTTATTTTTAAGACTTGTATCTTATTTGTTGCCTCTCTGTCCACATAGTTTAGTATTCAGCCAATGATTTTGATAATTGGTTGTGACGAAACACCTTTACTGGTAAGGTTGTGTTCAGGTGTGCCCTGGCTGTTATTTTCTTTATTTTTATTTTCTCTTGTGCCCTTTCAGGTCTTTTCTGCATAGGCATGGGGACTTGGTTGACTGAGAATGTGTTGATGGCTTGGACCCCATCTGGTCTTTGCTGCACATATTTGCAACCTCTGATCAATGTGGGATATGTGGAATGTTTACCAAGCCCCCTATGTTTCTCTCACTTCTTGTAATTCTTTCTTAATCTCTCGTTATTTCTAGTGTTTTGCTTGCCCTACGCAGGATTCTGACTTCAGATAGTAGAGTAGATGGGCCTTCTTTTCGCCACGTTAAGCAGACAAGCTTTCCAAATCAGAGTCCCCTGTGGCAGTAGTAGCATATCTGCTGGTTTTCACCGTTTGACCCACTCTGTTTAAATTACAGTTTTGTCCAATTTATAGATGCTTTTCACGAATAAGATTTTTGTCTTCCTTATTATTCTGGAAGCGAATCTCCAAATATTCTTGTGGTTTTTTTGGGTCTTAAATATTTGCTAAGCTTGTTTTCCATTTTCTTTTCTGTGATAGAAATATGAAAAATAGAAATTTGATTTCGTTTTATTGTGAATGCTTCAAAAAATTAAGAATCTTTGTTCATTTTGTTACTGCTGTGATTATGAGATTGGGCTATGGATTCCAATGTAGCTAGTGCATCAGTTTCCTCATCTGTAAAGTGGCCACAATTATACTCCCTACTTTAAGGTTTTTTGTGAAGACTAAATGAATTAAGCATTTAAAATAGTGTCTTACACATGTAAGTACTAGATAAATAACTATTTTTACATATGTTTATGTATTTGCCATTTTCATCATTAAATTTAAATTTAATTTTCCTTGACAGTTTGATTTCTGAATTCTTAGAGATATGTCACTTTGGTAGCCCTCTTTTTTTGCCTTTTGAGTGATATTAAAATAAATAGTTTCTTAACTAAATAGTAGGCACTTGTCTGTTTACCTATTTTTCACGTACCTACGTTGATGGAATTTTACTACACTGTAGGTGGTGAGCTTCATTTTCTCCAAATTGGAGGAACCTGTGATGATATTGATGAAGCTGACATACTAGTGGATGGATCTCTTTCTAAAGGAATAGAACCGTCTTCAGAAGGTTCCAAACCTTTATCAAATCCTTCAAGTCCTGGCATTTCAGGTATGGTATTAACTTTTTAAAATGATTCTTAAAAATGCAAATTCTTGTGATGTTCAAAGTTTTCTGGATCTTTCTTATATAATCTTAAACATTATTTCATTTTTTATAGTCAATTCTTGGTTACTTTTTTTTTTTTTTTTTTGCGGTATGCGGGCCTCTCACTGTTGTGGCCTCCCCCGTTGCGGAGCACAGGCTCCGGACGCGCAGGCTCCGGACGCGCAGGCTCAGCAGCCATGGCTCACGGGCCCAGCCGCTCCGCGGCATATGGGATCCTCCCAGACCGGGGCACGAACCCGTATCCCCTGCATCGGCAGGCGGACTCTCAACCACTTGCGCCACCAGGGAGGCCCAATTCTTGGTTACTTTGAGAGAGTTCATTTCCTTGTTGACATTCTCTTGCCAGGCTTGTTTTTGTCTATTGTTTATCACTATTTTTTCAGTAGTTGGAAAATGTTGTAAACATTAGAATAAGAAATGGTTCTCAACCTGTGGTAGGTTGATCAGTTTTGGTGAAGTCACCTAAGAGGTAAAAACCTTATTTTGGTCGTTAAGGAGCTATTCGGTCTAGTTAGGGAGCAACAAAGCGTATGAAAAAGAGAAGAGTTCATTAAGTAAGTGTAAAGTGAGTGGAATGGCTAATATTACTAATATTACTACTGGAATAAAAATGCTGAAAAAATATTCTTTCCCAGGGGTGATATATTCAGACTCTCATTGCCCCATTGTGAACCTTTAGATAGGTTTGGTTTTGTTTGTTGTTTTTTCTCCTTTTCTCCTACCCATCTTCTCTACTGCCCTCCAAAACTTGTTTTTCAAAAGAAGTAATGTTAGCATTGTTACTCCTGCTTAAAAATCTTTACTTGCTCTGTGGGCTAATAACTCTAGTCTTTTTCTCAACCTCCAATTATAGGAAACTTTTCATGATTTCTTAAGTGTATTCAGTTTCATGCTCTTCATATGTTACACTAAGCTCTTTTTCCTTATCCTTTCCCTATACCACAGTCCTTTTGTACTTCCATTGTGCTGTTATGTTTTATTCTTAGCACTTACCACATTTTATTCCCCAAACCTAGCATTTAAAAGAAATTTAATGAATCTTTAAAGAAAAAATGTGTTTAAACTCAAATGTATTCCAAACAAATAATACATGAAGTTGGTATTTGTTCTTCATGAATACTTATATTTGTGCATTTGATCATTCTTCTTTGCATCAAAGGGAAACTTTTAGTGATTACTAGTATAATATATCTTAATTTTAGTGATTACTTGTATAATATATAGCAGTCTTTACTACCGTAAGGCAGGGTTTCTCATTCTCAGCACTATTGATGTTTCGGACTAGGTAATTCTTTGTTGTGGGAGGGCTGTCCTGTGCTGTATTAGCAGTATCTCTGGCTTCTACCTACTTGATTCCTGTAGCACACACAGTTATCCTCATTCAAATGGCCCTGGAGAGGCAAGATTATCCTCTGGTTGAGATAAAGTGACTCATGTCTCTTGCTATGTATAATTAGACTTGATTGTCTTGATTACACAAGTTGGTTTAAAAAGCTAACGTATTGAATATTTTCATATTTTATAGGGTATTGGTGTAATAAGAGTTTTCATATAAATTCCATAAAAATACTATTTAGTAAAGGTGAATTAGATTATAAAGAAAGAAATAAAGAAGGAGCATTGATACGTTGTTAATGTTTACAAACAACATTTAATACAGTTTCAGTCAGATTTTTAAAAGCTCTAAGCTTTGAGGAAAAATGTAATTTGAAGTACACTTGTAATAATTATATAGAATGCAGTGTAAGCTTTCTTTGTGAAACTATTCTAAACTTACCAGATTTCATATTTTAGTCTTTTTTTTTAAAATAGTACCTTTTATTCATTCATTCATTCATTCATTCATTTATTTATTTATTTATTTATTTATTTATTTATAGCTGTGTTGGGTCTTCGTTTCTGTGCGAGGGCTTTCTCTAGTTGTGGCAAGCGGGGGCCACTCTTCATCGCGGTGCGCGGGCCTCTCACTGTCACGGCCTCTCTTGTTGCGGAGCACAGGCTCCAGATGCGCAGGCTCAGTAATTGTGGCTCACGGGCCCAGTTGCTTCGCGGCATGTGGGATCTTCCCAGACCAGGGCTCGAACCCGTGTCCCCTGCATCGGCAGGCAGATTCTCAACCACTGCGCCACCAGGGAAGCCCCATATTTTAGTCTTTTTTAAAAGTTATTTTTGTTAATTGGAATAAGAACACCAGTTTTTCAGCTTTGTCCTATGTTAGGCATTTCACAGATGTGCATACATATATTTGTAAATGCAAACTAATCTGTCTGAAGCAGGTTGTTACTCGTATAATACTGGTATGTATACAAGGTATTCTTGACTACCCCAGAAGTGGAAAAAATGCTGTTTAAGCTTTTGGTTTGTAAGTATTTGTTTGCCGTCAGTATAGCTTTGACTTCTTAAAAATTACTTTTTAATACAGTAAAATAGGGCAGATATTATGTGCTTGCGGATCTTTAGCATTTTGTTTTGTAAATAACAAAGTGTAAAAATTAATTATTGATCTGATGTAAGTCAGGCTTGCATTTCAGCACCACTACTTCTGTTGCCCTTGTTAACCTGGCGCTCGTTAGAGCTCAGTCAGGGCTCTTCTAACAGGTTGAGTTTAGGTTTCTCCAATAAGTACCCTTTCTATAATTTAAAATATTCAAGATGGATTTTTCTTAATGCTAGTTGTGTAGTCAGTGCTAGTTACTTTAGTTGTATATAGGTATCTGAGCCTACATTATTAACTTTGAGGCTATTTGGTGAATGTTGTAATTGACTATACAAAAAACATGGTAAAACTTCTTTTTTTAAAACCTATTTCAAATTCTACTTTCACTATTGTTAAGGAGTTGATTTATTGGTGGACCAGCCATTTACCCTTGACATCTTGACGTCTCTAGTGGAGCTAACCCGCTTTGAGACTTTGACTCCACGGTTTTCAGCTACTGTTCCTCCATGCTGGGTAGAAGTTCAACAAGAACAGCAGCAAAGGAGGCATCCTCAGCATTTGCATCAGCAACATCATGGAGATGCTGCTCAGCATACTAGAACTTGGAAACTACAGACTGACAGGTAAAACATTCTTCCAAGCTCATCTTATATATTTGTTAGAGACAACATAGAATTATTATATATGTTACTCTTTCTCTTAACTTTTGCATATTAACAGCTTTGTTCCTTTCATTTGTCACCTTAATTTTAGAAATTACTGTATTCTTAGTTGTAGGATAAAACGCTAAGAGTAATCCATCATTGCAGTTAGTTTGTTAAATAAATTTGTGGATTGTGTGACTAAATACTTAAATGTTTGTTTTGTGTAGGTACTTTTTTTTTTTAATATGAGTTTTCCTTTTTTCTGTTTTTTTAAAATTTTTATTGGCGTATAGTTGATTTACAATGTTGTGTTAGTTTCAGGTATACAGCAAAGTAAATCAGTTATACATATACATATATCCACTCTTTTTTTAGATTCTTTTCCCATATAGACCATTACAGAGTACTGAGTAGGGTTCCCTGTGCTATGCAGTAGGTTCTTATTAGTTATCTGTTTTATAGCAGTGTGTATTTGTCAATCCCAATCTCCCAATTGTGCAGGTACTTTTGAAGGCACTAATAATATGGCTTTCATGGAATTACATTCTGATGGGGATAGACAGACAGTAGCAGATACCTACTATGTCATATAGTCATAAAAGCTCTGAAACATGTTAAAACAGTATGGTGATAGAATAGTTGTTGGGTGTACATGTGTGTGAGAGTGAGAGAAGGAGAGAAAATATGTGTAATATTTTTTTATAAGGGCCCTCAGAAAGGCCTCCATGAAGACATTAATTTGGAGACAATAGTAAGTACAGAGACCCTGAGAGGTATGTTTTATGAATTTTAGGAAGAGCAAGGACACTACTATTGGAGTGCAGTGAACATGGAGGAGAGTGGTAGGAGGTGAGATCAAAGGAAATAGTTGGTAGCCAGATCATGACCATCTTTATAGGCCATAGTGAGACTTTTATGTTGAGTGAGAATGGAAGATGTTAGATAGTTTGGAATATAGGAGTGATGCAATATAATTTATATATTAGAAGGATACATTAAGACTGCTGTGTTGGTAGTAGATTATGAGTGGTTGTGGTGTGTGTATTGGGGGGAAGTGATAGAAGCAAGGATTCTAACTTGATTGCTATTGTGGTAATTCAGGTAACTTTGGTGGTGTTGATGGTAACTTGGACCATGATGATAGTTGATGGAGTAAGTGAGAAGAGTGGTCACATATAGTTTGGAGGTAGAAGGAATAGTGTATGCTAATGTACTGAGCATCTGGTGAGAGTGAGAATAGTTAAGGATTACTCTAATGTTTTGGATTGAGCTAATTGAAAAATGGAATTTCTTTTTACTGATATTGAAGTTGGTTATCAAGTAATTTGGGTTTATTTATGAAAAGTTTGAGATACCTGGTAGGCATTTGGATATGAATCTGGAATTTAGTGGAGTTTTATTTTTCAACATATATGTAGAATTTAAAATCAGAGAATGGACATGTATAAGAAATACAAAAAGTTCTTATTTTAAAATACAAATTCTTGTGACCCCACTCTTAGATTCAGGGTGGGGCCCATGAATCTGCACATAATTCTGATGCACAGTAGCTCACACTTACAGGAACAAGGGCTTTTTGGAATGTACAGTTCCGAAGGCAGGTAGAGATTCCTGAGGTAAGATTATTCATTGCCCTAAGTTTAATCTTTCTCAATAGAACTGCTTACCTTCTCTCCTGATCCGATTGAGAAGCACTAAGTTTTATTGGAGGCTGCAAATCAGAGTACGAAAGGTGATATTAGTGGTAAAATGGTTACGACTGAAGAAAGATTTTCGCATTATTTATTATTTTCTCCCTTACTTGACAGCAACAGCTGGGATGAACACGTTTTTGAATTGGTTCTACCTAAAGCTTGTATGGTTGGACATGTGGACTTCAAATTTGTTTTGAACTCAAACATCACCAATATTCCACAGATACAAGTGACACTGCTGAAAAATAAAGCTCCAGGCTTAGGGAAAGTCAATGGTAAGAATGGATCAAATTTTACATTTGAAGATTTTATCTTGTAGTTGGTTTCTTAAAAAAACGAATTTTCAACTTGGCTGTCTAGGTTTGACGTCCCTCCTTGCCACCCACCCCCACCCCTGTGCTATTTTCCTTCTTTACTTTTTGTGGTTCTATTTAGAAAAGTTAATCCAGAGAACATTTAAGAGCTTTTCAGTAACTCATTGTTGTTCAGACTTGCATAAACTTGAGTAATTTAATTATGGTTCTTGGGAAATGCAGTTAGTTCCTTTGTGAGTTAGTTTCACTTTTAGCATTAGTAGACTTACACATTTCTCTTCCTAAGAGGAGACTTGATTGGGAAAAGAGCTTTGTTATGGAGTCACATATTCTTTTAAGGTTATTAGTAAAACCCAGAAGGTAATGCCAGAAATATATTCATCTTTATTTATCTTTCTTACAAGTTCCGAATTTGATGTATTGAGTTATTAAAATAGATTGTACATACTTGGCATATTGGAAACTAGATGTTATTTCTCAGTGTTTTCTTCTTAATAGGATAATTTAAAAAACTGGGGTTACTTTAAGAGTAAAATGGCTACTTCACATCAGGGGTAAAAACATTGAATCCTGAAAAGTTTCCTATTTCACAAATATGTATGTATGTGTTTGTGTATATATGTGTGTTTGTATATATATGTGTGTATTTGTGTGTGTGTGTGTGTGTATTATTTTGAATCATGACAGCCTCTGATGTAATTGGGTTAGGACTTAGGTGTTGGTATTTTCAAAAGCCTTCAGGTGCGGTACTGTGTAGCCTAGGGTAAGAATTCTTAGTTTAGTTGCCAGCAGATTATTTCTTCAGGTGAATATCCACCATTAAAAGAGAGAAGAGTGTATGAAACAATTGAATCTAATTTTCTTCTTCTCCTAACAACCATTTTAGCATCTGTGATAAAAATCACTGCAGTTCCCAGTTTAACAGAATTTTAGAATTTTAGGCACATAAATCATTGATATTAAGCAAAATTAAGTTTACTAATATTTTTATCCTCTAGAAACAGCAGTAGATAGGCAGATCACCTTTCCTTTGTCTCCAGCTCTTAACATTGAAGTGGAACAAAATGGGAAACCGTCCTTGGTTGATTTGAATGAAGAAATGCAGCACATGGATGTAGAGGAATCACAGTGTGAGTTAAATTATAGAGCTGTTGTCCATGACAGTAAAAGGAGTAGTGATCCAAATGCATCATGTTGGGCAGAGATTTCCTTATGGCTTGCAAAAACATGGTTTTAAGAACACAGTTAAAAATAACCTATAATTCTGCTTTGGCAGTATGCTTTAACTTTCAGCTCATCTTTGTGAACACAGCTGCACTAATACTTGCATTCTTGTTTTTTAATATCTTGAGATTTGAAATCATGTCATGATTCTATAATTTTTTTTTAATCAAGGTGAATGTAAATAATATGGGAGTGGAAAAGCAACATAATATATCAGATAATTGACTATAGTTCCTTAGCATGATAGTGAATTCTTATTTGAACACATTCAAATATGGAATTTTGTGTGGTGCTGTTACATGTAAATGGGATGGATATTTGCTTATTAAATATTACATTTTAAATTATAAGCTAATTTAAAAGAAAAATGTGTCTTTTTCTTTTTAGGTCTTAGATTATGTCCATTTTTAGAAGATCATAAAGAAGACATTCTGTGTGGGCCAGTATGGCTTGCTAGTGGCCTTGATCTATCAGGGCATGCTGGGATGTTGACGTTAACAAGCCCCAAACTTGTTAAAGGTGAAGTAACATATTTTACAAAAGCAGAATAAATAATCCCACAATTGTAAAAGTAGATTAGAAAAAACTGATTTCAGAAAAGTAAGGTATTGTTTTTTGGGGGACTTTTCATTAGTGATTCCATCAGTTTCCTGGTAGCTGAGGTAATTTCCTCTCATAAGTGATTATTGTTATGTGAAACTTCAGATCCTACTTTCTGTGTCTTGAAGGTCTCAGTGCTTTTTAAAAAAGCATAAAGAAGATGAATGTAGGATGACTTAGCATGACATACAGAATTCTTCAAATAACCAGACATCATGTTCTGCCATGTTTGCCTTTTCCATCAATTTAAAGTCCTGTGTCTTCAGAGTGTTGTAGATTGTTATAATATCTTCTTTTATGGGATTTTTATAGAGGAGTTTTGAAAGTATCAGATGTAATGATCTGAGTGTCTTAAGCACAAATTATAATTAATGTATATTTTATATCTTGTATCTGTAAGATGTTAGATATTGCAGTAGTAGGACATTTATTTCACCTTTGTATCTCAGGGGTGAATAAAAAAAGCCAACAAATGAGACACTTACCTTGATTGTTAAAGTAAAATTGGAGGTGGGTAAGGTGTGGAGATCCTTCCCTAAACCAAGAACATATCTGACCACCTAAGTAACAACTATTTTAATTTGTGTACATTCCCTTCATAATGTTTCTCCCCATTCACACAGTTACCTTTAGCTGCAGACATAGTATATACACAAGTTTGAATGTACTCCCCTGACTACATCTTATTCATTCATTCATTAACTTTGTGAGACCCTATGATGTGTTAGGCCACATATTGGGTTACAGTGGTGAGCAAAACTAATAACATCTCTTCTCTCATATTGCTGAGAGTATAAGTTAATTTTGTTGAATGAGAGTGTGAAACTGAAAATTTTATATGAAAATTAAAATGTCGGCTTTGACAAAATTGGGGATAAAATTATGTAACATGTATTTCAAAAGACTCAATAATGTAAAAGTGTTAATTTTCCCAGAATTTAGTAGAAATGACTATTCTTCCCATCAAATTCCTAAAACTTTGAACTGGAGAAAATGATTGCTAAATTTTTGTGGATGAATAAAAGGATGATATTGGCCAGAGACATTTAGAAAAAGAAGATTGAGGAGGAGGGTCTTATTAGATTCTAGAACCTAGAATAATGCAACAGTAAGAAGAATGTAACAGTGTGGCACTAGCACAGTAGGCAGACAGATCAGTGGAAAACAACAAAAGTAGCTTTTGTAATTACAGAAGGATTTCATAACTGCTTAGGCAACAATCAGCTTATGGTTTGTTCATGGGTATATTAGTTTGAGGGTATTTTTGCAATAAATTTTACATATAGATTGTATAGTACGATCTCAGCTTAGTTAAAACCATATAAAATTGAAGCTAGTGATAATAACAACCAATATTCATCTAGTGCTTCCTTTGTGCCATGCAGTTATAAGTGTTTCAGTTACCTTTGAGGTAGGTACTATTATTATTCTCATTTACTTTTGAAGAAACTGAACCATGGAGAGGTTAATTTGTCACATGCCTAATAAAATGGCAGAACCATTATCAAAGCCAGGTAGTGGCTTCAAAGCCTGTGCTTTTTCAACTGTAATGCTATAATGCTTATGTGTATGTATGCATTCACATATGTATGTGTGTGCATGCGTGAATTAAAGGACTGGATGGATGCACATATGATACATCATTATCTTTGGGCAGTGCTTTAATGACAGTTTTTTCTTTGTGTTTTTCTGTAGTTCACAAAATTTATGTTATTAAAATGAATAACTTCTTTGATTGGGGTAAAACATGCCAGGTGTCAAAACTTTCTATCTTACGCTGTTCATATAACTCCTGTGCTTTTTGTTCTTTTGCTACCAAAGGTTATTTAGCCATATTGTATGCAAACAGTGTAATTCAAAAATTCTGGCCAAGTGTATTTTTCTTTTTGTGGAGTTAATTTAACTTGCTCTGGGAAGACAAAAAACAATTTGATTTTTTGGTGATTGAATAATTTATCCCCTTCTGTACCACTCCTCTAGGTATGGCAGGAGGAAAATATCGTTCATTTTTAATCCATGTCAAGGCAGTGAATGAAAGAGGAACAGATGAGATCTGTAATGGTGGTATACGTCCAGTAGTAAGACTTCCATCCCTAAAACACCAGAGTAACAAGGGTTATTCACTTGCTTCACTCTTGGCAAAAGTTGCAGCAGGCAAGGTATGAAACAGTATCATTCTGAACTGTAACATGCTGTTTTAAACATGGTGGTTGAGATTTGACACACTGTTAGAAGTAGTATGGCCCATAATTGATTTATCAGTAGACACTTTGTCTGTTTGTATTTTTTCTCTGCAGCAAGTTAAAAATATATAATCAAGGAGAAAATATTTGAATTAACTTTAAGCCGACTACCTAGCTTATATAAAGTACATTCAGTAGGGAATAATTGTTAGCAGGTACTTCCCTGTATAATTATTCTTAGTTCCTTGGGTTTCTCTGCCCTCTACTGATAATGCACCACTTTTTTTTTTTTTTTTTTTTTTTTTGTAAACATTTGGGAGACTGCAGGAACAGAAGTTGAGAAGTGATTTTAGAGATGTATCTTAATTTTCATGGTTCATTTTCTACAGCTAGCTATATATCATGCAGTTTCTTCATACTTGTTTGATCTTGGACTTTCCCGAACTCTGGAGATTTTGTTTCTCTATCATCATTATTCATAAGCAACAATAGCAGTATCAGTAACACCAATCATCTTATATTTGTATAGGTCTTCCAATTTTTCAAGGACTTCTGTGTACTTTATCTGATTTAATCCTCAAAATAACTCTGAGGTAGGCAGAGCAGGTGTTATTACCTCCATTTTTTCATGTTGAAAGTGAGTGAACCTTGGAGATTGGGGAGCTGGCATATCTTGTAGAGCTGTAGCTGGGACTTAGACTCAAGACTTTGGCTTTATAATCTTAATTCATTGGGTTATTACCTTTAAACAGTGACTATGTCTATCTTTCTTTCCCTGTTATGATTCTGGGCTAAATTAGTCATTTACTGAATATGAGGGTGAAAGCTGTCATTTTAATTTGAGATTTATGTTTTGATAGCCATAATTCAGTTATATTCTTTTATTTATAGACTTTAATAGTAAACATTTTTTTTGTTTCATTTGTTTGTTCATTCAGTTATTTATTTTTGTATGTTTAGGAAAAATCCTCTAATGTTAAGAATGAAAATGCAAGTGGCACCCGTAAATCCGAAAACCTCCGGGGCTGTGACTTACTTCAGGAAGTCTCAGTCACCATCCGAAGATTTAAGAAAACTTCAATTTCTAAGGAAAGGTAACCTCATTTTGGTAACCTCATTTTCTTCTACTATTCTTAAAGTAATAAGAGTACAAAGGAAGAATTCCAATAAATATACCAAAATAAACAAAATTTTTAAATCCTAACTTTTACTTGAAAATTTTTATTTGCTTTTCATTTCTCTTAAGAACTTATCTCAGTGATGGTATATACTGTCTTTCCACTTCATTGGTTCATCCCCGGTGTCTTTATAGTGTTTGGGAATTTTCAAAAGTTCTTTTTTTAAATTGTGATAGTAATGATTTCAAATGAAACATTATATGTCCAACCGGGCTGAAATAGCTTTAGTTTTAACTTTTCTGTTTTGGTTGTTAATGTGTTTATATATTCTTTTTTGTAGAGTGCAACGATGTGCCATGTTACAGTTTTCAGAATTTCATGAGAAACTTCTTAACACTTTGTGTAGAAAAGCAGATGATGGCCAAATCACAGAACATGCCCAGAGCCTTGTGTTAGACATTCTTTGTTGGTTAGCTGGAGTACATTCAAATGGACCTGGAAGGTTAATAAGATTTTATTTACCATGGATTGCCCTTTGGATTTTATGATTGGAAGTTCAAGATGAGCCTAAACATCTGCTATTGTTTTGCAGCTCAAAGGAAGGAAATGAGAGCCTGCTTTCAAAAACACGAAAATGTCTTTTAGACATTGTACATGTTTGCTTCTTTGAGGCCGGACGCAGCATAGCCCATAAGTGTGCACGATTTCTAGCCTTGTGTATCAGGTTGGTTTCTTTTTTTTTTTTTTTTGCGGTACGCGGGCCTCTCACTGTTGTGGCCTCTCCCGTTGCGGAGCACAGGCTCTGGATACGCAGGCTCAGTGGCCATGGCTCACGGGCCCAGCCGCTCTGTGGCATGTGGGGTCTTCCCGGACTGGGGCACGAACCCGTGTCCCCTGCATCGGCAGGCGGACTCTCAACCACTGCGCCACCAGGGAAGCCCCTGGTTTTTTTTTTAAGTTGAAAATATACTTCGTAGGTGCACCTGCAGTTTGGCAGGTGATACCTTGTCTATAGTGT
The DNA here is from genome assembly GCF_025265405.1 of Mesoplodon densirostris. Classification (NCBI taxonomy): domain Eukaryota; kingdom Metazoa; phylum Chordata; class Mammalia; order Artiodactyla; family Ziphiidae; genus Mesoplodon; species Mesoplodon densirostris. The sequence goes on from NC_082674.1 coordinate 26,175,762, forward strand.
TATTTGGTTCCTGTTGAATATATGTATAACTTAAGAGGATTTTCAAAAGTTGATGAGGATTATTGAGATTCTAAGAAAAAATTTGGGTTTTTTTGGGCAAAATGTCATGTTAAATAAATCTAGTAATAAAAGAATTCTACTAGGCTTCTTTGCCTATTAGGAAGACTTTGGGGAGTTTGGTAAGGGGATCCCTTCCCCCACTTTCACTCTTACTGTCCCTGATTGTCTTTGGATTGTTCACTTGAGGCCTTGTTCCCAGTTATATAATAATTTTACCAGACTTATTTGTAGTGTTACGCAGATCATTTTCTCTAAACTCTGAAACTATCTAGGAAGTGTTTAAAAGCTAATAGTCTATATTGACTATACCTGCTTGTTAGCCCTTTTTGGTAAAAAAAAAAAAAAAAAAAAAAAAAGGGTGGTTTAATGCGTAAGAAAACAGTTACAAAGACCCTTAGTATAATCAATCCCTACTATCTTTCTGCATGTCTGTAGGGCTTTAAGGCAGATTTTCTTTCAATTTGTATGAACACATTTTAAAGATTTTAAAAGTACTACACCATGTTTAGAGTTGGATTTAGACCTTGAGTAATGTGTTTAAATTTTTTCTTTTAAAATCGTTTTCAGTAATGGCAAATGTGACCCATGTCAACCAGGATTTGGATCTGTTCTGTTGAAGGCCTTACTTGATAACATGTCGTTCTTACCTGCAGCAGCAACTGGTGGTATGTGAAATTAGTTCAATCACAAATAGCTGTAGCCTTAGGAAATATCTCACAGTATGCTTGGGGTTGTGTAGTAACTTTCTTTTTTTTTTCTCAATTAGTTTTCTTTTTTTCTATAGCTTATCGGTTTAAGGGGTTTCAAATTGTGATTGGGTAGGCAGATACTCTGTTCGATACTATTTTTAGGAAAAAGTTAATGGGAGATTTAAGTAAATAACCAGGTCATCTCAATTCATACATTTTCTGTACTTCATTAAAATAATTGAGTTGCTTGGCTGTTCACAAACTAAAATGTCAGTAAGTGCCAGAGACATGACATAAATAAGAAGAATGGTTCATACACATATTGTGTGAGAATAGTAGGGTCTGTGGCAAATTCTGATTCCCTAAAAGGAGCCAGTGGGTTGTTTTTTTTTTTGACAGCACCTAAAGACTGTGGAAATTCCATTCAAAAATGAATGTAGTTATCAGGTAGGAATTTACTATGAAGGGCTACTAATTTGTCCTTTACCTAGTGTTAATTTTTTGTAGGCATTTCTCACAGTCTTTTATTTTATAAATAACCATTCAACAAGTTATCTCAATGAGATAAACATATTCCACAAGGATTTGATCTTGGTGGTATACCAGAAAAAAAGCTTGCTCAAAGTTAGTTGATAAATGGTTATTTTATCAATACCTTAATTTAGACAAAGAGTCTGTTTATATTTACCTTGAACATATATTGACTAAAACTATGAACTGTTTGTTATATAGAGTAGAATGTTTTGGACTTGGTTGCTCACTTTAATAGTCTCTGGTGTTTAAAACAGTTTCCTGAGGATAGTGTTAGAGGTAGGGTGCTTAAATTATGGGGTGTATTTAGTTAGATATCTCAAGTTAGAGTCTTAAAATACATCATCATGGTCACCTTTTAATATCACCTTTGGTCTGTATCTAACTGGCAGTATGGAATAACTATACTTCATTCACTTGCTAAAGTATATTATTTGTAGCTCACTGCCATCAACTGGTTTTGAAATTTTTGGTACAGAGAAATAGTATTTTAGGAAAGATGGCTTGAAGGACCTGACATCTCTGCTTTTCTAGCTATTATAAAATGTCCCTCAGAGTCATCTCACATTACTGAAAACCTAAATGACTAGGTTGATCCTATACACTTCTCAAAAATATGATTGCAATTCTTTGTCAGTGTCCTCTTAGAGTCCTCCAAGGAGTTAGTCCTTCTTTGTAATTTGCCCTTACAGATTTTATTTCCAGAAAATCCTTCTAGGAAAAGGGGACATACTGATAAATATGAAATCTGAAGTTCTCTTTATTAGAGAAAAATGAGGAAAAGAAACAGTGATTTAAACAACTGATTTGTTGTTGTTTTCAGGTTCTGTCTACTGGTATTTTGTCTTACTGAATTATGTTAAAGATGAAGATTTGGCTGGGTGCAGTACCACATGTGCATCTCTGCTTACTGCTGTGTCCAGACAGTTACAGGACAGGCTAACACCAATGGAGGCTTTGCTTCAGACAAGGTATTTTAATCTATGAAATGACTAATCATGGGCCTTTCTGGATATGATACCACCTTTGCACACAACTGTTACTATATATATTTGCTTAAGTTTTTCTTCCCTTTATTTTCTCTGAAAATAATTCCCTTTAACAACTTTGGAAGTCCTGGAGATGGTTATTCAGAGGGCTAATTATATTAAAATACTTAAAAGTGGTGTATCTTGCTAATGGTAGAAGCACTTAAGGTAATTTGTTTCTTTGTTGTTAAAACTTTGTAAGCAAAATTATGTAAATCACTTTTTGCCCTTTACTAATATTCTTTATCTGCTGTTTGATTTTCTAAAACTTAAACATAATGAAATAAGAAATAGCTAAAGGTTAGATTTGAGTTCTTGCCTAGTCTTCATTATTTGAAGTATTTTATTTAAAGCAAGGATTTTTATAATCTTTATAGATTAGAAATCTTGATTTCGATGAGATGGTACTCAAATCCTTTGTACCTTCTGCTGAGTCAATGTAATGATTGAGGCAAGGGAGGGGTGCTTGATAGCTCTTTCTTGATTCAGACTGCAGATGAAGGTTGTCTTGGTTCATTAGTTATCAGCTTAATTGAAATCAGATTTATTGAGTCTCTGGACTATATCTTTTGGAGTATAGGTTTTCAGGGAACACAGTTGAGATTCAGTGAATTTAAGGAGTTAATAGTGTTTCCTTCTGCCCTGTGTAAAAACTGCTTTGAAAACTAAGTAAATAGAAAATTTGTTAATTAGATGGCTGACAGGAAAATTGTTAGGACATTATTTTATTTTTCAGATATGGATTATATAGTTCACCATTCGATCCAGTCCTCTTTGATTTGGAGATGAGTGGCTCTTCTTGTAAAAATGTATACAACAGCAGCATTGGTGTCCAGTCAGATGAAATTGATTTATCAGATGTCCTTTCAGGTAGTAAAGTCTTTTATTAAAGGAATTTTTGAATTTTATATCTTGGGTTTAAGTTACCGTTGATTTTTTAATAGATTGTAGTCACTACATTCTATCTTTGAGAACTAAAATTTTTAGAACTTAACTTTAGTATCTGTGAGTCATTAAACTATTTGCCTTTGTTTCTTAACTCCCCCCTCAAAAAATATTGAAGTTATTTTTGAAAGGGTTGCAAATTTGGTTTTTGTGTGTGTGTGTGTGTGTTTCATTGCATGTCAGTATGACTTTAATGCTAATAAGAGATTAAAATTTGGTTATTTGTTGTAGTCCTTTCAGTTTTATGTGGTGTGCCTTTGTTCATAAACTCAAAGAACATGTTATTTCATATTACAAGATATGAAAATAAAATTAATTTACACTTACTTTAATAAGCAAAGATGCAGAAAGAAAAAATAATTTTCTGCATCTTCTATCACACTCTCCTGAGGTGAACTTGGTACACCATGTTACATGTATTCTTGTATGCATTTCTAAAGAATATGTTTTTAGGATTGAATGTATAGCACTATTTGTATAATCTTTTCAGGTGCTAGAATTTGGTGTTTTTCTAGTTTTGTCAGATAGAGCAATGATCGCTTTATTTTTTGTTTTCTTCCATCTTACCGAACTTACTGCAAGTGTTGGTAAACCAAAATGTTAAAAAATTTATTTGTACACATATTATAATTACCACATTAATTATAAGTAAATTTTGGGAGTTAGTCTCAGGTTTGTAAATTATGAGTTGTGAAAAAAGCAAAAGAGAAAAATCAGATATAGAAATATAAATAATATATAAAATGTCTCAACTCTAACCTCTTCATCCTTTTAGATCACCATTGTTAACAGGATGCTTAGCTATTTAGACTTATTTGCTACACGTGTTTATGAGCATTTTTAATGAAAGAGGTCATACTATACTTCTGGTCTGTTACTTGCTTTTTAATGACTTATTCTGCCTTAGATATTGGTGTTATCGCCTCTGTTTGATGACTTAGGCTCCTGACTACCTTACTGCCAGTGTGTCTCTATCTAAGTGACTTGTCTAATTATGAGTAGAACTCAGAGGAGGGGTTAGAACTAGACCTGTAGATGCCTTTTGAACTCCTTAGGATAGAATGAAATTCCTTATAGAGAGAATGTAAGGAGAGGACCATAAAGCTCAGGCCAAGCCTGGGGGTTAAATAAGTAAGAGCAGCCATACTCATTATAGAGTATTATAGTCCCAGAAGAAGGGACTTAGAAGTCGTGATATACGTCTCCATATGAACGTCTCTTCATTTTATTTCTCACCATCCAGCATTCCTTTTTTCAGCTAATGGCATCCATGGCACAAAACAGAAATCTGAATGTTATCCTCTGTTTCTCATCCTCCACAATGAGGCTGTCATCAGATTCTGTCTATTTTTCCACCAACATATATTTCAAATCTGCCCATCCTCTTACTTCCCACAATCACAATATTACGGTCTGAGCCACAGTCGTTTTGAACCTGGGCTACAGTAATAGCTTTCTAACTAGTCATCCTGCATCTGTTCTTGGCTCACTTCTGTACATTCTCCACAATGCAATGAATGTAATCATTTTTGACTGCAAACCTGATCTGATCATCCTCTCTCTCTTCTTAAAATACTTTTCATTTCTTTCCATAATTGTGCAGTCCAGAGTCTCTAATACAGTAGAGAACATCTTGTGTGATCTGCCCTGTTAGTTTTCTTTCTGTGGCCCAGTGATTCTCAAAGTGTGGTCCATAGGTCCCCTCAGGGTTCCTGAGATCCTTTCAGGGAGTCCACGGGTTAAATGTTTTCATGATAAAACAATGTTACTTGCCTTTTTTCATTGCATTGACATTCATACTGATTATGCAAAAGCATGATGTTCTTCCCCATGCACTTAGAGTAAAAAGTATGGCAGTTTCACTTAGAAATACCTTTGATGAAACAGTAAAAATTGTTAATTTTATTAAATTAACGAGTATGCATCTTTTAACTGTCCTGTGATGAAATGGGAAGTGTGCATGAAACACTTCTGCTGCATGCTGAAGAACCATGGTTGTTTCAAGGAAGTGCACTTGTGTAGTTGTTAGAGTTATAAGCTGAACTAGTTGCTTATTTCATGGTATACCATTTTTATTTGCAAGAATGACTGATAAAATACGTTTATTCAGATTTGATTATTTGGCAGGTATTTTCTCAAAAATGAATAAAAAATGCCTGTCAGTATCCATCCAGTTGATAATATTTGTTGCCAATTTTAGAAGTAGACTTTTAAGCAGAAATTAGAATTTTGGAAAACTTGTTTCCTCCAAAGTGAACTTTAATGACTTTTTTGATGGGCTACGATGATATTAGTGAGTGTCATTTTCTGATATTATATGATGAAATGTGTTAACATTTGGAAGATCTGTATATAGCAGCGGACCAGTGTTTTCCCTATGATTGATGCATGGTGATTCAACATCAAGCATGGGCAGAAGATTACCTAAAAGCATAAGATAGGCCAATTAATCTTAATGTAATAGAGTTTGAGAAGTTCTTTTTTTAAGATTTCAGATACCATATTGCAACTAATCCTAAGCTACCACTTTTCAAGTTTTTGAATATTTAATACTTTATTAAAATATTCTGTTCTTTTCCAATCACATATTTGTTTTGGGTCAGCGTTTCTTCATGTATTTCTGCCAGAGCATCCTATTGTAATACATTGAATGCGGAGGCAGGTGGGCAAATCCAGCTACCTTCTGATAAGCCAGATTTTAAAGAGATATGCAAGAATGTAAAACATCACCACTCTTCTCATTAAGTTATTTTTGTTTTTTTTTTTAAGTATAATTTCCATTTTATTGTCTTTCCAGGGGACAGTATTTCTTTAGTCTTTAAGAACTTAGCTTCTTACATGGGCTTTGGTGGAGGTCGTGGGGCAGCACCAGCAGGTCTAAATCTGGGTGGAGGTGTTCGGTCCTTCCCGGCTTTCCGAGAACGATTCCTGACTGCCTTGCTGTGAATGACACAACTCACGCAGTAATGCAGTTTCACATACAGCTTGGGAAGCACATAGGCATCGAAAACACTCGCTTTGGAAATGTCCCGGATGGCTGCGGCCTCTACGATGTTCCAAATGACGAGCTTTTTTTTTTTTTTTTTTTGCGATACTCGGGCCTCTCACTGTTGTGGCCCTCCCATTGCGGAGCACAGGCTCCGGATGCGCAGGCTCAACGGCCATGGCTCACGGGCCCAGACGCTCCGCGGCATGTGGGATCTTCCCGGACCGGGGCACGAACCCTTGTCCCCTGCATTGGCAGGCGGACTCTCAACCACTGCGCCACCAGGGAAGCCCCGACGAGCTTCTTAATGACCTTATCCTCGGGCACGCGTCGGGCACAGTTGGTGCAGCGAATAGGCTGCATGTGGCTGCGGCCCTTCTTGGCACGACCATTATTCCTTGTTTTCTTGGTCATAACAGTCATTTTTCATTACAGTATGCTATTTATTTTTATACCTAATGAGTTTATTACTGTTATACGAATTAATGTTTAAAGTATTCTCATCTTATAATTTCTACCTTGATAAATATTTCTATATAGACACACACACACACACAGAGCCAACATAAATGAAAACTCAATTTTCAAGTTCTTTTAATTATCTTAAAGATGTGTAGAGGGGTTTTAGGGTTGAGAAATGTTCCTCTAGGCACATTTTTCTTTCAGTTTCTCTAATGTGTCATGTTCCTTCCTACTGAAGGGATTTCACTCATGTCATTGCTTCTGCCTGGATTCCCGTCCCAGTGGAATAAATACATAAAAATCTTTTATTCCCATATATCTCATCACCTCATCATGGAAGTATTTTATTACCCCTGGCATAGACTGATTTCCCCTTGACTTATTTATCCTTTGAACTTCTCTTAAGTAAAGCATAGCACCTTTTTTTAGGTTCAGTTGTATAATTATTTAATACCTGGTAACCTTGAACAGAATATGTGTTTCATGACAACTAGGGCCTGTCCTTTTATTCTTGTATCTCCCATGTCTTCTATTGAATAAGTGCTCAATAAATATTTTTTTAACACACGTGTCAGGTCCTATGCTGGGTGCCAATGGGACATTGGAGAACAAGGTTTTGATGGTTTAGTCTTGCGTTTAATTTATTCCTTCAGATGTTTGATGATGTTTTTTTATATCTCTCCATTCTTTCCATCTCCTCTTTCTGTTTTACTTTGTGTGTTAAAGAATTCTGTTTAAAAGTAGTGCTCTGATTAGAACATTTGAAAAGTACTAAAAATAACCCTTCCCTCTTCCTCCCCTCGTACGATATACACCACTCTTCATTCTTTTGTGTTCTTCTGTCCAGTCTTCTTACTGTGGTTTTATGATTCGCATAGTTGTGACCATTTGATTTTTCTTTCTTACTACTACATGTGCTAACTTAAACTTTTTATGATTATAAGGTAGCATATCTCATTCTAGGATATTGATATTATATTCAAAATATAAAATTTATAGATAAACCTTGCTAATATTTTAGAATATTTCTTTAGTTTTTAATAAGTGTCATTTGTACCGTTGACATCATAGAATATATTCTGATATTTTGCATACTTAAACAGATTGAGTAATAGCTAATCTAAGTAGCTGGTTATTTTTCCCCCTCATTTAAAATCTATTTTATTTATTTATTTATTGTTTTTCTTTTGTCTTCTTTTCCTCATTTAAAATCTAAATCACTTGTTACAGTAGTTTCTTGTTAATGTGAAGAGCCACTAGGTTGCTTCTCTGCAACTCTGCTTTTGTAGCTAGGAGACTAGTATCTATTTGTGTGTTTTCTTAATACCATGTCCATTGTTGAAGCCCTGTGTAAACCCTGTGTTTATGCATTTATACATCTTTCTATTTAAAATTGAAATAGTAGCTATAATTCTCAATATGGCTATTGCCTTTTTAAGATTAATTCACGTTTTATAAAACTTGTCTCTTTTTTGTATTAGGAAATGGAAAGGTCAGTAGTTGCACAGCTGCTGAAGGTAGTTTCACATCTCTCACTGGACTTCTAGAAGTTGAACCTCTGCACTTTACTTGTGTGTCAACTAGTGATGGAACCAGGATAGAAAGGGATGATGCAAGTACGTTTACTGGTATATACCTTCTCTTATTATATACATTCTTTTATTACATATTTTATGTTGTAATAAAGTGATATATCAGTATTTACATATCAGTTTATAGTATATGTAAATTCCTTTGCTGTCATGTTTAGTAGAAACTTATTGGTAGAAGGCACATTTTGGGGAAAAATCATAAGTGGTTTCATATTCTTTTCTAAGTCTATTCATGGTTTTTTTCCTACCCTCTAGAACCCTATGTTAAATCTTTTGTTTTATGTATGTGCATTTTTAGAAACATTTTAATTTGGAAAATATGAAACATAACGAAAGCAGAGGGAAGAGTACAATAGACTATATTTTCATTACCCACCTTCAGCAATCAGTCTTGATGGTCAATTTGGCATCATGGTGTAATTTCTTGCGTTTAAAGTTAAAGGTATTTTTTTTTTTTTTTTTTTTGCTGTACGCGGGCCTCTCACTGCTGTGGCCTCTCCCGTTGCGGAGCACAGGCTCCGGACACACAGGCTCCGCGGCCATGGCTCGCGGGCCCAGCCGCTCCGCGGCATGTGGGATCTTCCGGGATCAGGGCACGAACCCGTGTCCCCTGCATCGGCAGGCGGACTCTCAACCACTGCGCCACCAGGGAAGCCCTGCTAGTACAAATCTACCAACTTTTTTTCTTTTTTGGTAGATTTAGAAAATTTATATATGAAGTTTTCATAGTGTTGTGCAGTCATTACCACTAATTCCAGAGCGTTTTAATCACTCCAGAAAGAAACCCTGTAGCCATTAACAGTCACTCCCAATTCCCCTCTCCCCCATCTCCTAGCAATCACTAATCTGTTTTGAGTCTCTATGGATTTGCCTACCCTGGACATTTCCCATAAATGTGGAATCATATAGTATATGACCTTTTCGTCTGGGTTCTTTCACTTTGTTTAATATTTTCAAGGTTTTTCCATTTAGCATGTCTAAGTGCATCATTTTTGTAGCTGAATAATATTCCATTTTATATTTACCACTTAAAAATTTTTTTGGATATACCACATCTCGTTTATCTACTCAGCAGTTAATGGACATTTGGGTTGTTTCCTCTTTTTGGCTATTAAGAAAAATACTGCTGTGAACATTTTTGTGTTAAGTGTTCATTGTGATGTATGTTTTCAGTTCTCTTGAGTGTATACTTAGGAGTGTAATCCACCAACATTCTTTTTCTTAAAGATGCTCTTTCATAAAGATTCTGGGTCTTTTGTATTTCCATTTTTTCCATCTTTATTGAAATATAAATGACATATAATAGTGAGCAAGTTTAAGGTGTACAGTGTGTTGTTTTGAAAAATTTATATATTGTAAAATGATTACCTCCATAGCATTAGCTAATACTACTTCATTGCGTCACAGAATTACTATTTCTTTTTTGTGGTGAGAACATTTAAGTTTTACTCTCTTTGTAACTTTCAAGTATATAATGCAGTATTATGATCTATAATCAATGTGCTGTACATTAGATCTCAGTAATTCCATTTAAATTTTAGAACTGGATTGATAATTTATACTCAAAAAACTTATTGTATTTTAATATGGGGTTTGAATATAAGTCAGTTTGGGAGGATTGACATCTTAACATTAAGACTTTCAGTGCATTAACATGGTAATATTCTTTAGTATATATTTATGCTAAATTAGGTATTTCATTTATCTTGGTGATGTCTTATAGTTCTTGGTGCACTAGAAGTTTTGCACATCCTTTTTAGATTTATACCTAGCTATTTGATTTTTTATGCTATTATAAGTGCTATTTTTCTTAATTTTATTTCCAGGTTTTTCTTGCTGGTCTATAGAAGTATAATTGATCTGTGTATATTAATCTCATACCTGGTGACACTGCTATATTAACTTATTAATTCTTGTAGATTGTACATTCTTAGGGATATTTTTTTAGGGATTTTAAATATACACAACTACATCATCTGTTAATAAAGAGACTTTTACTTTGTTGTTTTTCTAGGTGTTATATCTTTTATTTCTTTTTCTTGCTCTATCATGCTTCCTAGGACTTCCTGCATTTATACTGAATAGAAATGGTGATAGTAGTCATCTTTGTCTTGTTCTCACCTCTTTTTTTTTTTATATCTAGTTTTAGAGGCTCTTAGTATAAAAATAGAAAATGATATTGAAAGCTCAGACTGTGCAAAAGATTTAAAAATTAGTTTTGTAGTAGCAGGATGACTTATTTTTCTTGGGTTGTTTATGTCTCTTATGTGTTTCTTGTGACTTAGCTCATTTTCCTTTAAATGTTATTTGGGCATTAGATTTTTAAAATCAGTAAAGGGCTAAAATACACATGGTTAATATTGAAAAATCACTTAAATTACCCCAAAGTACAAGTACAACATAAATGCCTTAGTAAGTCTAATAATTTTCCCTCTAGGGTTGGAATGAACTGCTGTTGCTTTGGTGGAACGCTTGACGGTGCAAATGGATTTCATTTTACAGCACACAACTTATATGAGTTATGATTGCTTTTTCTTTGCCCAAGCTTATATAGTTGAATTTGTGCAAGTTAAATGAGGTGTATGATGGCTACACTGTAATGATCATGTTTTTTTTTTTAAGTTGAGGAAATTTTTAATTGTTAAGAGGCTATGCACAGTTTTGTTGTTATTTCAATCTTGTGATTATAGCTTAGTTTTTAAAAATAGTTTATTTGAATTCTGGCATAATATAGTCATTGTTAGATGTTAAGATAGGCTGTCAGATTACCTTTTTTCTCCCCTTTTCAGGTTTTTATGAGCATATTACTTCTCTCAATTTTATTTTATTTATTTTTATTTTTATTGGAGTATAGTTGATTTTAAATGTTGTGTTAGTTTCTGCCATATAGTTCCCTCAATTTTAGATACATTATCTGTAAAATGAGATAACATATTACCTACTCAAGTGCCATTGCAAAGACTAAATGAGTTGATGTAAGTTCCATACTTAGCACTATGCCTCATGTTAGGTTTGATGTCACACAGCCCTTGGTTCTAACCCTAGTTCTACCATTAGGTAGCTCTACAGGGTAACTTATCTGAGCCATTCTTTACTTAATCAACTAAAGACCAGAATCATACTACCTGCCCTTCAGGGTTCATTTGTTGAATGTAGTAATTAACTAAAACAGTGTAAGGTAGTAGGTAATACATACTAAACATTTGTTATTATTGTAGCAGTTATCTTTCCTTAATATAAGTAAGTCTTTCTCTTACTTCACTTAGTATAATAATCTCCAGGTCCATCCATGTTGCTGCATATGGCATTATTTCATTCTTTTTCATGGATGAGTAGTATTCCATTGTATATATGTACCACATCTTCTTTATCCATTCATCTGTTGATGGACATTTAGGTTGCTTCCATGTCTTGGCTATTGTAAATAGCGCAGCCATGAACATTGAGGTGCATGTATCTTTTCAAATTAGAGTTTTCTCTGGGTGTATGTCCAGGAGTGGGATTGCTGAATCATATGGCAATTTTATTTTTAGTTTTTTAAGGAACCTACGTACTGTTTTCCATAGTGGCTGCACCAATTCACATTCCCACCAACAGTGTAGGAGTAGGAGGGTTCCCTTTTCTCCACACCCTCTCCAGCGTTTGTTATTTGTAGACTTTTTAACGATGGCCATTCTGACCAGTGTGAGGTGGTACCTCACTGTAGTTTTGTTTTGCATTTCTCTAATTATTAGTGATGTTGAACATCTTTTCTTGTGCCTATTGGCCATCTGTATGTCTTCTTGGAGAAATGTCTATTTAGGTCTTCTGCCCATTTTTTGATTGGGTTGTTTTTGTTATTGAATTGTATGAGCTGTTTGTATATTTTGGAAATTAAGCCCTTATCACATCGTTTGCAAATATTTTCTTATAGGTTGTTTTTTTGTTTTGTTTATGGTTTCCTTTGCTGTGCAAAAGTCTATAAGTTTGATTACGTCCCATTTGTTTATTTTTGCTTTTATTTCTATTGCCTTGGGAGACATTGGTACAATTTATGTCAGAGAATGTTTTGCCTGTGATCTCCTCTGGGAGTTTTATGGTGTCATGTCTTATATTTAAGTCTTTCAGCCATTTTGAGTTTATTTTTGTGTATGGTGTGAGGGTGTGTTCTAACTTCATTGATTTACATGGGGCTGTCCAGCTTTCCCAGCACCACTTGCTGAAGAGACTGTCTTTTCTCCATTGTATGTTCTTGCCTCCTTTGTCGAAGATTAATTGTGTGAGTTTATGAAATTAAGTTTTTATTTCAGCTTTTTCCAAAATGTTTTACACAGATACTGGTAAATATATAATGGGAAAAAAGTTCTTTTATGCTGTATATTTAAATAACATTGAAAAGGGGAGTAAAAAGATTTTAACTTCGTGCGATTTCAGAGAACTGTAATGGTGGTAATGTTCATGGGTAAGCAGTATGTGCCAGACTTATTTGACTGTGCATCTGACATGCTTCTCTTCTTCTTAGTGTTCTGAGGAGCATATGGTAGGAAACATTGCTTTGCATATTTGTGGGCAAGATTCTCTTTCCAGGCTATGCTTTAAATGAGGAAATAGGTGTCGTCAGTCTTGTTAAATGATGTTCTTGTAATTGAAAGTTGTTTGAGGTTTTTAGGGGAGGGAGAAGAAGGTGGTGTTGCTGTAAGAAACTTAGTAAAGGAAACTCAGCCTGTTTCTTATGCCCAAATTGCGTAAGAGTTTAGCCATATTAAATGAAATTTCTTCCATGCTGACAATATTTTTAATCTCAAAAGCATACTAATTTTTCTTTGATCAAAAGTCATTCCTGGGGGCTTCCCTGGTGGCGCAGTGGTTGAGAGTCCACCTGCCGATGCAGGGGACATGGGTTTGTGCCCCGGTCCGGGAGGATCCCACATGCCGCGGAGCAGCTGGGCCCGTGAGCCATGGCCGCTGAGCCTGCGCATCCGGAGCCTGTGCTCCGCAACGGGAGAGGCCGCAGCAGTGAGAGGCCCGCGTCATTCCTGGATCCTTATACTTGAATACTGTTATTATCGATATACTTTTACCATTAAGATTTCCTCTAAAGAGTCTTATTTTTTAAAGGAAAATTAACTGTAGTTTTAGTGTGAAAGTAGTATATACTTTGTCTGTGTTTCTCTGTGAACCTTTTCTTCATCCTGTTTTTTTTCCCCCCTTGTCTTATGCCAGTGAGTTCCTTCGGGGTTACTCCTGCAGTAGGTGGACTATCATCTGGGACAGTTGGGGAAGCTTCGACAGCCCTGAGTTCAGCAGCCCAGGTAGCTTTGCAGTCTCTCTCTCATGCAATGGCTTCAGCCGAGCAACAGCTACAGGTGCTGCAAGAGAAACAGCAGCAGCTTTTGAAGCTTCAGCAACAGGTTGGAGACTATTTGGCTCTTTGTTCATGCTGTCTCTAAACTTCAAAAGCTGAAAAAATACTGTAAAAATGACCATTATTTTTGTAAAGGAAATTAGGTTGACCGATCTGAGCTAGTCATTTTCTACAAAAATTGAGGTAACATCTTTGTGATATACTTAACTTTTTAAAACTTATATAAATGCATTTTCTTTGATACATATCTGGGGGAATATAATTGATATTTTCTGTGCAGTCTTTAAGTAAGTTCCATTCTTTATTCTGTTTATAAACACTCTTGGTCAAACATAAGAGTTAAAAGTTACTATTTTAATGGATTGAAAAACCTAAAACAACATTTTAAAGACCAATTAAATTAATGTGAATTAAAATTTAGTAATAATAGCAGACGTTTGGAAACTTCATACAATTCCAGGTGACAAATTGTATCAGGTTAGGCAACATGAGAATCCATTTCCTGTTAATATTTTGTTTTGAGGAGAACTTTGTTTCCTTATTTACATTTAATTGTTCTGGTTCCTTTCTGCCTTTGCTTTGAGAAATTCCTATTTCCCAGATACTCAGGAAAGTTTATATCAAATATTTAAGGAAGTGTGTGTGTGTATGTGTGTGTGTATTATACACACACACACACATACACACACATATATAGCATAGAAGTACTCCATTCATGTTGAGTCCATTTTTTACTTAATTTCATTTTTATTGAACTAGGATCCAGTTAATCATGTTTATTTTCACAATATATACCCACGTAGTATTCCCCACAATTTAGATAGGCAGGATTAGTCTATATTTGTTGCTTTTACTTCTTTTACAGAAAGCAAAGCTGGAAGCCAAGTTACATCAGACAACAGCTGCAGCAGCTGCAGCAGCATCAGCAGCATCAGCAGTAGGTCCTGTTCACAACTCTGTGCCTTCCAACCCAGTGGCAGCCCCTGGATTCTTCATTCATCCATCTGATGTTATTCCACCCACTCCAAAAACAACACCACTTTTTATGACTCCACCACTCACCCCACCCAATGAAGCAGTTTCCGTTGTGATTAATGCCGAACTTGCACAGCTTTTCCCAGGCTCAGTTATTGATCCCCCTACAGTCAATCTTGCTGCACATAACAAAAATTCCAACAAGTCCAGAATGGTAAATTACTATATTTTAAATAGGTGTTCTCTTAGACATTTAAAAATATTTTGATGTATACGCTAACTTTAGAAAGCAAAGTTTTATTATGTTAACTTGTTATATCAAATTAGATTATTTTATTTAATGTTACAGAATATACATCAGGAAATGGGACTTGTTAACTTTATATTATGGTTATTAGTTTTTATAGAGCAAGAGTGATATCAACATAGAGTTATACTTTTTTCTTTTCTAGAATCCACTTGGCTCTGGTCTAGCCCTTGCAATTTCTCATGCTTCACATTTTCTTCAGCCTCCACCTCACCAGTCCATTATTATAGAACGAATGCATTCAGGTAATCTTTGATTTTCTTAAAATATTTTTTTTGCCTTGTCTGCTGGCCCTTTGAAGACTTAATATTTTGTAGTTTGATTTTCTTGTGCAAATAAATCACATCTGCTCTTGGGAAAGTGCTTTTTACCAAGAATAAGTATTACATAAGGCTCAAGCTGTGTACTTACCAAGTTGGATGGAAGAGTGCTGCTGAGTGGTTTCATTAATTCTATCCAAACAGTGGGTTTCATCTGTATAAGAATCTCACCTGGGGCTTCCCTGCTGGTGCAGTGGTTGAGAATCCGCCTGCCAGTGCAGGAGACACAGGGTCAAGCCCTGGTCTGGGAAGATCCCACATGCCGTGGAGCAGCTAAGCCTGTGCACCACAACTACTGAGCTTGTGCTCTAGAGCCCGCGAGCCACAACTGTTGAAGCCTGCTCGCCTAGAGCCTGTGCTTTGCAACAAGAGAAGCCACTGCAATGAGAAGCCCGCGCACCGCAACAAAGAGTAGCCCCCGCTCACCGCAGCTAGAGAAAAGCCCACACACAGCAACGAAGACCTAATGCAGTCAAAAATTAATTAATTAATTAAAAAAAAAGAATCTCATCTGTTGAACTATGGTTGACATAAATATCTGTCTTTATTATAGCTGCTCGATTACCAATACACTAAAAATTATGCTTAAAGAAGTATTCATTAAGACTAGCATTCTAATGTTGGAACCATTTTTTGAGAATAGCTGACAGAATTACTGCTAATTAAAATAACTGAATAGGATTACTAACATTTCATGGTCTCTGGATAGTTCATATTTTACTTAGGCTTGTACCATGCTTATATGCTAGAGACCTATGATCAGGATAGGTGCTTTTAATTAGAGCATGTTTACTAAATACATTGTAGGCAATATTTGCCTTATTATCCTACCAAATGTTATTTCTAGGCTTGAACAGCAGCAGAATTTGACAAAGTCTTTAGGTGTGTTTTATAGGAGGAATTCACATGAATATAGTGCATACTGTATCACTTTTCATCATATGAAGAGTTGAACCATATTTGCTTTATTGCAGTGGGTTTTTTCCCCTTTGGAAGAGAGAGTTTTTTTTTTTTTTTTTTTTGCGGTATGCGGGCCTCTCACTGTTGTGGCCTCTCCCGTTGCGGAGCACAGGCTCCGGACGCGCAGGCTCAGCGGCCATGGCTCACGGGCCCAGCCGCTCCGCGGCATATGGGATCCTCCCAGACCGGGGCACGAACCCGTATCCCCTGCATCGGCAGGCGGACTCTCAACCACTTGCGCCACCAGGGAGGCCCGGAAGAGAGAGTTTTAAAAAAAAGTGTTACATGCTGTTTTCTGCCCAACTAATCATTCATTGGTAACAATAATTAGCGTTCATGGCATATAGAGTGAAATTCGTTGTTGTCCAGTCTTTATGAAATGTGAGCAGTTGTTTACACTATGATTTGGTTTTCTATCTGTGGACTCGACTGTGGCACGTAAGCCCCCTAAAGGGGGGAGAATTATGTTTTTTGTTCAGTAGTCTTTCTGTTTAGGAAAATACTGCCTTGTTTTCCTTAAAATGGCTCTATGGAGATGGCACTAGTCCCACAAGTTAAATTTAGTTGGGTTCCTTCACTGTAAAATGTAACTGGTACGGTTACTATCTGCCCCTAACACAATAAAGAAGAAAAATAAATAGGATTTTATTAATGCCTGCTGTTTCCTTAATTGAGCTTATTCCTGAAATGTGTGTGAGTTGAGAGATGCAAATCTGCTCCTCTGGTTCTCTCAGATCATTCTTTTGTTAATATATGAGCTTACACATAAAAGACATACTGTCTCTTTAGTGTGGCCCTTAAGACTAAGCCTTCTACTTCATTTGGAACTGAGCTGAAGAGACAGTGATGTGTCAGTATGGGAGGGAAGCATTGTTTGAGATAAGTTTTATTTGTCTCCATTGGAGGACCTTCCTCAGAGATTTTTTAGTGTGGTAGTAATGACTACATGTGATTTCAGCCTTACGCTTGTCCTTTACATCTTAACCCCAATGTAAGATGCAACTCCAAAAGATGTTAAATAAGGCTTAAGAAAACCAAAATCAAATAATAAAATTTGGTATGAGTAATAAATACATTTAGTTGTGAAATTAAAAGAAAAAAAGACCAAATGACTGAAAGAAGAACCGATAGGTACTTCATTGAATTAATCTATATTTTTGCTGATTTACCTTTTTTTGCTGTAAAGTTTTAAAATAAGCTTATATGTACAGTTGATTGCCTTCATAGTAACAAACTTATTCTTGTATATTTTTTACTTAAATCTTGGGGTTCAAACTAATATAAATTGAGGTTTTAGACAGTTGTTTAATGAGAATTATTAGCATTTCTTCTTGTTTGTAGTTTAGTAAGTTGATTTCATATTTTAAGATGAATGTTCCAGATTGTTTCAGAATGTGTCTTTTGGTTAATTGATACATGGTATTTGTGTCAGCTGTTGCTCTCTATCTCTCATAGGAGCAAGGAGATTTGTGACCTTGGATTTTGGTAGACCAATACTGTTGACAGACGTATTGATACCCACTTGTGGAGACTTGGCCTCCTTGTCAATTGACATTTGGACATTAGGAGAAGAGGTTGATGGGAGGCGATTGGTAGTGGCAACAGATATAAGCACCCATTCACTAATTCTTCATGATTTGATACCACCTCCAGTGTGTAGATTCATGAAGGTAAAGAACTTCAAGAAAATGAATTGATATGCTTTCCATGTTTCTGATAAGTTATGAAAAATATTCAGACATATAATTTAAAAGTATCCTTATAGCACAGGGAACCATATTCAATATCCTGTGGTAAACCATAATGGAAAAATTATGTATAACTGAATCACTTTGCTGTACAGCAGAAATTAACACAGCATTGTAATTCAACTATACTTCAATTAAAAAATAAAAATGAAAGTATCTTTTTATAATTTATAATATAATTATCTTTTAAAATACATGATTCAGATTTTTATTGTGGTAGATGGGTGGTTATGTATATTTATAAGTTTTCATTTCAGATCACTGTCATTGGACGCTATGGAAGTACAAATGCCAGAGCTAAAATCCCATTAGGATTTTACTATGGTCATACCTATATCTTGCCTTGGGAGAGTGAACTGAAATTAATGCATGATCCTCTGAGGGGAGAGGGAGAATCTGCAAACCAACCAGAAATTGACCAGCATTTAACAATGATGGTTGCTCTACAGGAGGATATACAGTGCAGGTTAGTAGAAAATTGCAATATATTTTAGTGTTATTGAAACCTTATATTTTCTATAATGTCTCCCACATACTTGTCAAGAAATGACTTTTCATAAGTGTATAGAAAAGAGCAAAAGGCGGTAGGACACTAGCATGTTATAATAATGTTTAATGCATTAATATATTGTGATTAAATAATTGGTTCTATTTTTTTAGTACTTACCAACTGATTAATTGACCAATTGATTAATTCTTTTTAATGGTTGTGTGTTAACTTGTTTTAGAGATTTAATTTTAGTGTGTATTCGTACATGTATGTCAAAGAGAACATTGCAGGAATTATTTTGTTCGTTTATTTTTTTCTTACAGGTATAACTTGGCTTGTCATCGACTAGAAACTCTTTTGCAAAGTATTGATCTTCCTCCTCTCAACAGTGCTAACAATGCACAGTACTTTTTGCGAAAGCCAGACAAGGCCGTCGAGGAGGATAGCAGAGTCTTTTCTGCCTATCAGGACTGTATTCAGCTACAGCTTCAACTAAATTTGGCTCATAATGCAGTGCAGAGGCTCAGAGTAGCTCTTGGAGCAAGTAGGAAGATGTTGAATGAAACTTCAGACCCAAAAGATTTAATTCAGACATCTTCCACAGAGCAGTTACGTACTATCATCAGATATTTATTGGACACTTTGCTCAGCCTTCTTCACTCTTCCAATGGTTTGTATTTGACTTAAGTACTTAAAAAGACCGGAAATATATTTGATGTGGTTTTGTTGTATTAATATCTCCTGGGTTCTGTTTATTTTGGTATCCTTTCTGATATATTTATGTAATGTGTTTTTAGGTTAATTCATTTTTTCCCCTTATTTTTGTTTTTCTTAAATAGATTTTTGTTTTTAATTTTTGAATTTTACTTCATGTTTTTATACAGCAGGTTCTTATTAGTTATCCATTTTATACACATCAGTGTATACATGTCAATCCCAATGTCCCAGTTCATCCCATCCCCCCCACCCCCCCAGCTGCTTTCCCTCCTTGGTGTCCATACATTTGTTCTCTACATCTGTGTCTCTATTTCTCCCCTGCAAACTGGTTAATCTGTACGATTTTTCTAGGTTCCACATATATGCATAAATATATGATATTTGTTATTCTCTTTCGGACTTACTTCACTCTGTATGACAGTCTCTAGATCCATCCACGTCTCTACAAATGACCAAATTTCGTTCCTTTTTATGGCTGAGGAATATTCCATTGTATATACGTACCACATCTTCTTTATCCATTTGTCTGTTGATGGGCATTTAGGTTGCTTCCATGACCTGGCTATTGTAAATAGTGCTGCAGTGAACATTGGGGTGCATGTGTCTTTTTGAATTATGGTTTTCTCTGGGTATATGCCCAGTAGTGGGATTGCTGGATCACATGGTAGTTCTATTTTTAGTTTTTTTTTTTTTTTTTTTTTTTTTTTTTTGCTACCATTGGCTCACCTGTTTCTGGACCTCTGGACTTCAGGTTTTGTTTTTTTTTTAACTTAAAATTTTAAAAAATATTTATTTTATTTGGTTGTGCCGGGTCCCAGTTGCAGCAGGCAGGCTCCCTAGTTGTGGCTCGCGGGCTCATCAGTCTCAGCATGCATGTGGGATCTAGTTCACCGACCAGGGATCGAACCCGGACCCCCAGAATTGGGAGCACAGAGTCCCAACCACTGCACCACCAGGAAAGTCCCTTAACTTAATTTTTTAGAGAAATTTTAGGTTCAGCCAAAAAGACTCCAGACTTTTTTTTTTTTTTTTTTTTGGCGGTACGCGGGCCTCTCACTGCTGTGGCCTCTCCCATTGCGGAGCACAGGCTCTGGACACGCAGGCTCAGCGGCCATGGCTCATGGGCCCAGCCACTCTGCGGCATGTGGGATCCTCCCGGACCGGGGCACGAACCCATTTCCCCTGCATCGGCAGGTGGACTCTCAACCACTGCGCCACCAGGGAAGCCCTATTTTTAGTTTTTTAAGGAACCTCAATACTGTTCTCCATAGTGGCTGTATCAATTTACATTCCCACCAACAGTGCAAGAGGGTTCCCTTTTCTCCACACCCTCTCCAGCATTTGTTGTGTGTAGATTTTCTGATGATGCCCATTCTAACTGGTGTGAGGTGATACCTCATTGTAGTTTTGATTTGCATTTCTCTAATAATTAGTGATGTTGAGCAGCTTTTCATATGCTTCTTGGCCATCTGTATGTCTTCTTTGGAGAAATGTCTATTTAGGTCTTCTGCCCATTTTTTGATTGGGTTGTTTTTTTTATAATATTGAGCTGCATGAGCTGTTTGTATATTTTGGAGATTAATCCTTTGTCTGTTGATACGTTTGCAAATATTTTCTCCCATTCTGAGGGTTGCCTTTTCGTCTTGTTTATGGTTTCCTTTGCTGTGCAAAAGCTTTGAAGTTTCATTAGGTCCCATTTGTTTATTTTTGTTTTTATTTCCATTACTTTAGGAGGTGGATCAAAAAAGATCTTGCTGTGATTTATGTCAAAGAGTGTTCTGCCTATGTTTTCCTGTAAGAGTTTCATAGTGTCTGGTCTTACATTTAGGTCTCGAATCCATTTTGAGTTTATTTTTGTGTATGGTGTTAGAGAGTGTTCTAATTTCATTTTTTTTTTTTCTGGTGATTTGGCTTCACTATTTTTCCAGATGTCATTATTCCTATTATTTATTTATTTATTTATTTATTTTTGCTGTGTTGCGTCTTCGTTTCCGTGCGAGGGCTTTCTCCAGTTGTGGCAAGCGGGGGCCACTCTTCATCGCGATGCACGGGCCTCTCACCATCACGGCCTCTTGTTGCGGAGCACAGGCTCCAGACGCGCAGGCTCAGTAGTCGTGGCTCATGGGCCCAGTCGCTCCGCGGCATGTGGGATCCTCCCAGACCAGGGCTCGAACCCGCGTCCCCTGCATTAGCAGGCAGATTCTCAACCACTGCGCCACCAGGGAAGCCCCTAATTTCATTCTTTTACATGTAGCTGTCCAGTGTTCCCAGCACCACTTATTGAAGAGACTGTCTTTTCTCATTGTATATCCTTGCCTCCTTTGTCATAGATTAGTTGACCATAGGTGCATGGGTTTACCTCTGGGCTTTCTATCTTGTTCCATTGATCTATGTTTCTGTTTTTGTGCCAGTACTATATTGTCTTGATTACTGTAGCTTGATAGTATAGTCTGAAGTCAGGGAGTCTGATTCGTCCAGCTCTGGTTTTTTCCCTCAAGACTGCTTTGGCTATTCGGGGTCTTTTGTGTCTCCCTACAGATTTTAAGATTTTTTGTTCTAGTTCCATAAAAAATGCCATTGGTAATTTGATAGGGATTGTATTGAATCTGTAGATTGCTTTGGGTAGTATAGTCATTTTCACACTATTGATTCTTCCAATCCAAGAACATGGTATATCTCTCCATCTGTTGGTATCTTCTTTAATTTCTTTCATCAGTGTCTTACAGTTTTCTGCATACAGGTCTTTTGTCTCCCTAAGTAGGTTTATTCCTAAGTATTTTATTCTTTTTGTTGCAGTGGTAAATGGGAGTGTTTCCTTAATTTCTCTTTCAGATTTTTCATCAGTGTATAGGTATGCAAGAGATTTCTGTGCATTAATTTTGTATCCTGCAACATTACCAAATTCATTGACTAGCTCTAGTAGTTTTCTGGTGGCATCTTTAGGATTCTCTGTATAATATCATGTCATCTGCAAACAGTGACAGTTTAACTTCTTCTTTTCCAATTTGTATTCCTTTTATTTCTTTTTCTTCTCTGGTTGCTGTGGCTAGGACTTCCAAAACTATGTTGAATGATAGTGGCGAGAGTGGACATCCTTGTCTTGTTCCTGATCTTAGAGGAAATGCTTTCCGTTTTTCACCATTGAGAATGATGTTTGCTGTGGGTTTGTCATATATGGCCTTTATTATGTTGAGGTAGGTTCCCTCTATGCCCACTTTCTGGAGAGTTTTTGTTATATATGGGTGTTGAATTTTGTCAAAAGTTTTTCTGCATCTCTTCAGATGATCCTATGGTTTTTATTCTTCAATTTGTTAATATGGTGTATCACATTAATTGATTTGTGTATATTGAAGAATCCTTGCATCCCTGGGTTAAAACCGACTTGATCATGGTGTATGGTCCTTTTAATGTGTTGTTTGATTCTGTTGCTAGTATTTTGCTGAGGAGTTTTTCAGTTATATTTGTCAGTGATATTGGTCTGTAATTTTCTCTTATTTTTATAGTATCTTTGTCTGGTTTTGGTATCAGGATGATGGTGGCCTCATAGAATGAGTTTGGGAGTGTTCCTTCCTCTGCAATTTGTGGAAGAGTTTGAGAAGGATGGGTGTTAGCTTCTAAATGTTTGATAGAATTCACCTGTGAAGCCATCTGTCCTGGACTTTTGTTTGTTGGAAGATTTTTAAACACAGTTTCAATTTCATTACTTGTGATTGGTCTGTTCATGTTTTCTATTTCTTCCTGGTTCAGTCTTGGAAGGTTATACCTTTCTAAGAATTTGTCCATTTCTTCCAGGTTGTCCATTTTATTGGCATAGAGTTGCTTGTAGTAGTCTCTTAGGATGCTTTGTATTTCTGTGGTGTCTGTTGTAACTTCTCCTTTTTCATTTGTAATTTTATTTACTTGAGTCCTATCCTTCTTTTTCTTGATGAGTCTGGTTAATGGTTTATCAATATCTTTATCTCCTCAAAGACCCAGCTTTTAGTTTATTGATCTTTGCTATTATTTTCTTTGTTTCTATTTCATTTATTTCTGCTCTGATCTTTATGATTTCTTTCCTTCTGCTAACTTTGGGTTTTGTTTGTTCTTCTTTCTCTAGTTCCTTTAGGTGTAAGGTTAGATTGTTTATTTGAGATTTTTCTGTTTCCTGAGGTAGGCTTGTACAGCTGTAAACTTCCCTCTTAGAACTGCTTTTGCTGCATCCCATAGGTTTTGGATCATTGTGTTTTCATTGTAATTTGTCTCTAGGTATTTTTTGATTTCCTCAGTGATCTCTTGGTTGTTTAGTAACGTATTGTTTAGTGTCCATGTATTTGTGTTTTTTATGTTTTTCTCCTTGTAATTCATTTGTAATCTCATAGCGTTGTGGTCAGAAAAGATTCTTGATATGATTTCAATTTTCTTAAATTTACTGAGGCTTGATTTGTGACCCACGGTGTGATCTATCCTGAAGAATGTTCCATGCGCACTTGAGAAGAAAGTGTAATCTGCTGTTTTTGGATTGAATGTCCTATAAATATCAATTAAATCGATCTGGTCTATTGTGTCATTTAAAGCTTCTGTTTCCTTATTTATTTTCATTTTGGATGATCTGTCCATTGGTGTAAGTGAGGTGTTACAGTCCCCCACTATTATTGTGTTACTGTCTATTTCCTCTTTTATAGCTGTTAGCAGTTGCCTTATGTATTGATGTGCTCCTATGTTGGGTGCATATATATTTATAATTGTTATATCTTCTTCTTGGATTGATCCCTTGATCATTATGTAGTGTCCTTCCTTGTCTCTTGTAACATTCTTTATTTTAAAGTCTATTTTATCTGATAATGAGTATTGCTACTTCAGCTTTCTTTTGATTTCCATTTGCATGGAATATCTTTTTCCATCCCTTCACTTTCAGTCTGAATGTGTCCGTAGGTCTGAATTGTGTCTCTCGTAGACAGTATATATATGGGTCTTGTTTCTTTTTTTTTTTTTTTTTTTCAGTACACGGGCCTTTCACCGCTGCAGCCTCTCCCGCTGCGGAGCGCAGGCTTAGCAGCCATGGCTCACGGGCCCAGCCACTCTGTGGCATGTGGGATCCTCCCGGAGGATCTTGTTTTTATATCCATTCAGCAAGCCTGTGTCTTTTGGTTGGAGCATTTAATCCATTCACGTTTAAGGTAATTATCGATATGTATGTTCCTGTGACCATTTTCTTAATTGTTTTGGGTTTGTTTTTTGTAGGTCCTTTTCTTCACTTGTGTTTCCTACATAGATAAGTTCTTTTAGTGTTTGTTGTAGAGCTGGTTTGCTGGTGCTGAATTTTCTTAGCTTTTGCTTGTCTGTAAAGCTTTTGATTTCTCCATGGAATCTGAATGAGATCCTTGCTGGGTAGAGTAATCTTGGTTGTAGGTTCTTCCCTTTCATCACTTCAGGTATATCATGCCACTCCCTTCTGGCTTGTAGAGTTTCTGCTGAGAAATCAGCTGTTAACCTTATAGGAGTTCCCTTGTGTGTTATTTGTCGTTTTTCCCTTGCTGCTTTTAATAATTTTTCTTTGTTTTTAATTTTTGCCAGTTGATTACTATGTGTCTCAGCATGTTTCTCCTTGGGTTTATCCTTTATGGGACTTGCTGTGCTTCCTGGACTTGGGTGGCTATTTCCTTTCCCATGTTAGGGAAGTTTTCAACTACAATCTCTTCAAATATTTTCTCGGGTCCTTTCTCTCTCTCTTCTCCTTCTGGGACCCCTATAATGGGAATGTTGTTGTGTTTAATGTTGTCCCAGAGGTCTCTTAGGCTGTCTTCATTTCTTTTCATTCTTTTTTCTTTATTCTGTTCCGCAGCAGTGAATTCCACCATTCTGTCTTCCAGGTCACTTATCCATTCTTCTGCCTCAGTTATTCTGCTGTTGATTCCTTCTAGTGTAGTTTTCATTTCACTTATTGTATTGTTCATCTCTGTTTGTTCTTTAATTCTTCTAGGTCTTTGTTAAACATTTCTTGCATCATCTCGATCTTTGCCTCCATTATTTTTCCGAGATCCTGGATCATCTTTACTATCATTATTCTGAATTCTTTTTCTGGAAGGTTTCCTATTTTCATTTACTTGTTTTTCTGAGGTTTTATCTTGTTCCTTCATCTGGGACGTAGCCCTCTGCTCTTTCATCTTGTCTCTGTTTCTGTGAATGTGGTTTTTGTGCCACAGGCTGCAGGATTGTAGTTCTTCTTGCTTCTGCTATCTGCTCTCTGGTGGATGAGGCTATCTCTTAAATAGATTTTTGATTATATTTTTCTTGAGTTTCTGCTATTGATGTGTCACATCATTGTGTTACTAGCAAAATAATAAATAATGTTTGAAAGCGCAACAGTGAAAAGTGTTAATAAATTGCTAATCTAATACAGAACTGTCATTTTCTAACCAGGAGCTATTTTTTTTTTTTTTTTTTTTTTTTTTGCTGTACGCGGGCCTCTCACTGCTGTGGCCTCTCCCGTTGCGGAGCACAGGCTCCGGACACACAGGCCCCGCGGCCATGGCTCGCGGGCCCAGCCGCTCCGCGGCACGTGGGATCCTCCGGGATCGGGGCACGAACCCGCGTCCCCTGCATCGGCAGGCGGACTCCCAACCACTGCGCCACCAGGGAGGCCCCAGGAGCTATTTTTGATTATTATATATGATGTAATGTGCACGCACACACACACAGCCATCTGATACACCGAATTCCACAGAAAAGAAATATAATTGATATAATGGCTAATTCTTCTTTTCTCCAAGTATTTGACAGTTAATATTCTACGTATAAGGAGTAAATAAATGAATAGGAAAATAAATAGACCAAAAATTTGCTGGTAAAGAAGAAAGCCTATTTAGGGATGCTGATTTTGATACTACAGCATACTCTTAAATAGGAAATTTTACTGTTTTCTTTCTTGTAATAGGACACTCTGTTCCTGCAGTTTTGCAGAGTACATTCCATGCCCAGGCCTGTGAAGAGCTTTTTAAACACCTGTGCATCAGTGGAACCCCAAAGATACGGTTACATACTGGCCTTTTACTGGTTCAACTCTGTGGTGGTGAAAGATGGTGGGGCCAGTTTCTTTCTAATGTTCTTCAGGAACTGTACAATTCAGAGCAGCTTCTCATCTTTCCACAGGATAGGTAAGTCAGAAAATATTGGAGTAAGTTGTTATTAGTGATTTATGCTTCCCGCAGTGTTCAGATTTGGAAATCTTGTGTATGTGGATACTGAGTGTGGAGAAATGAACTAAAGCATGTCTTTTCACAGTTTGAGGAATGCCCAGTGAAGGGCATATTGAAGAAGATTCTACATGATGTAACTGGACTGTATTCTTTAGTTTCCTAACTGAATCTGTGGAGTTTATAGATCTGTGTTTACAAATATTTCCTATCAGATCATGTTACTTTGTGTGTCAAATGTATATTTTTGAGTCTATTATACAGTTCTCTTTACTTGATTTCTTGTAGATAAAATTAGAAAATATAAGCAGTAGCTGAAGAAGAGCTAATTTTAACATTATACTTCCAGATATAAACCTTACTAATAACCAGATATTCTATCATTACTCTCTTAGATTACAAAGTGAATTATTTTTAAGATGAACACTTAAATTGATTTATATTGGCTGTTTTATTTGTATCTTTTTTTTTTAGGGTCTTCATGTTACTTTCCTGCATTGGTCAGAGATCACTTAGTAATAGTGGAGTATTAGAAAGCTTACTTAATCTGTTGGATAATTTATTGTCACCTCTTCAGCCACAGTTACCCATGCATAGGAGGACAGAAGGTATTATTTAAATTAGTGATCTTTAGTAAAAACGTAAGATTCCTGTAAATACTGCTTTTATAAAATGACTAGTCTGAAATATTTATTTTACTATTCATTTTGCTGCACAGTTTAATATTTTTATGATGTAGACTTTTTAGAATGACCAGCCTTCATGTGATTGACTGCCATATGGTTACTGCTTTTTAAAAATATGTTACCTTTTCTTTATGTGAATTTTGAACTTGGGAATTGGTGTGGGTATGTTGTTTTTATACTATCATAGATAAAATCAAACTCTTGTGTTTAAGCTTTAAGATAGCATTGCTGTTCTGATCATGGATAATGAGCTTCATTTGAGCAAGAAAATTGTTATTGGAATAAAGACTTTAGAGCATAGTTTAAAACTGGATGAATTATAACTTGAGAGACTTTTTAAATTTCAGTCATCTGTAAGTCTAAGAATATCTTCTTATACCTTGTTTTCTAGTTTATAAGTTATTACCTGTTAGATTGAAGCTACACTTATGAATCTATTTTTGTACCAAGAAGCATTTGTCAAGTCTTCCATTTGATTTGATGTGTACTTCATTTTTGGCCATAGGTTTCAGTTTTGAGGCTTACTATAAATAAATATTAGTGTTCATAATTATATGGTGTATTTTGGATTTATAAAATGTCCTAATTTTATAATTATTTTATCAGACTTCATTAGGATTCTTAGAGTCACCTGATTATTTTTTCTCCTCACATTTCTATACAGGAGTACTAGATATTCCTATGATCAGTTGGGTTGTTATGCTGGTGTCCAGGTTGCTGGATTATGTGGCAACTGTAGAAGATGAAGCAGCAGCTGCAAAGAAACCTTTGAATGGTAAAGACAGGGAGAGGTTTATGACAGGTATCAGAAGTTTATAATCATCTGTTGGTGGGGATTTTGAGTGACTACCCAGTTTTTCCAGAACTGGCATTGGCCTGGAGATTCCAGCTGTATATAATTTATGTAAAATATTAATTAACTTTACCAGGAATAACATACATATAGGTGAAGTTTATAAAAAGGAAATCTGTGAAGAGTTATTGTATTTAGTTTAGTATATCATTCCATTTACTATTATAAAATGTTTCTACTAATTAACTACAAATGACTTTTATGCTTAGATATAGAAATTCTCAGATTTTTGCGAGTTGTAATCTTTCTTCGTAAGTTTAAAGCACAGAACTTTTTAAAATGAAAGACAAAGTGCAAGACAAATTGTTTTCTTTTCCTCTTCCAAGTTAACAAGACTTTATGAAGTAGCTACATCTAATATGTAAATACAGATAGTAAGTGCCTTAAAACTTAGAATTTTATACAATATTAGGATTATAATATTAAAAAAAGATCACTTGAGATGTTTTATAAGTATAAGATGTTACAGAAAAACCTGAACGAACTTTTTGGCCAGCCCAATAAATCAGTTGTTTATGGTACACATTATGTTTGAGAATAGGGTGGGGAATTCTTTTCATGTACAGGAAATTTTTTTAACAAATGCTTTATGTCTCAGTTATAGGATGTAGAATTAAGACACAATTAAATACAACTACCTATAAAGTTGGAATGTAACGGATGGTATGGGAGGACTTAGTTTTTATTTACAGTATTCATGTATTATGGAAATACATTAGTAGAAGACATTTTTTTAGGGCTTGAAGAATTTGAATTGACTCGACAAAAGGATAGTAGAGAACAGAAAAAGATGTCATTAGGTTAAGCAGACATGAAAAAATCATTGAGGATGGTTAAAGTGTGGGATTAAGCCTGAACTGAGCAGAGTGACAAGGAATAATCTGGACACATTCCAAAATGAGAATAAGTAGAGCTGCACAGCATGGTTTCTGAACTATCCAACTTTATTTTTGCAGTCATTAAGTCAGATTATTGAGTATCCTTTTTTTTGGGTCCCTGCACAAAAGCCATATGAGTTCGAAATAGGCAATAGTGAGCATTTTGTTGTTGTTACAGTTGAGCGACATTATCAAAGTTGTGTTGTACAGAGATCAATTTTAAACAGTTGTGGAGAAAGTTGGCTGTTATTGAAAGGATTGGAGGCAGAGAGAACTGTGGTCTTAAAGTCATTTAGGATCTAGGTTAACTTTTCTAAGGTCGTCAGACGTTCTTAGCAATTTCTTTACGATGGTTTCCTTAATTTTTTAAAAAATTGCTTTGTCGTTATTGACACATTTATCACTTTTATGTTTTCTGGGTGTCAATAGTACTTTAACATCTCATTTAACAGAATTATTAATACAACTTTTCCTTGCCCTGTAGGTAACCAGTGGAGTTTTATTAATAATAATCTGCACACCCAGAACATAAATAGGTCTTCCAAAGGCAGCAGTAGCCTTGATAGATTATATTCCAGAAAAATAAGAAAGCAGCTAGTTCATCATAAACAGGTAATTTTCAGTATTTTTTGTTTGTTTGTTTGGTTTGTTTTAATGTTTGAGACATTGCATGAGATAGACTTGCCATCAGACCTTAGGTATGATATTTAATGAACCAGTTAATTTAGGGAAATTATTTGACCCTTTTGAGTCTGAGTTTCCTTATTTGTAAGATGGCAACAACATGTAGTTTACAGATTTTTGGTAATGTCCTTTAAACTGTAGGGACATCCCTGGCCGTCCAGTGGTTAAGACTTTGCCTTCCAATACAGGGGGTGTGGGTTTAATCCCTGGGAGCTAAGATCCCACATGCCTCACGGCCAAAAAACCAAAACATAAAAAAGCAGAAGCAATATTGTAACAAATTCAATAAAGACTTTAAAAACGGTACACATCAAAAAACAAAAAAACTGTCTACCTCTTCACATGTCTATTGCTACCATTCTAAGTGCAGCCGTCATTTGCCTAGTCGGAAGGCCTATCTGCCTTTGTTCTTTCTCAATCCAATCCATTTTTCATGCTGCCCCTACAGAGTTCTTTTAGATACAAACCTAATCATATCACTCCTTCTCTAAATTATTAGTGGTTTCCAGTTGAACTTTGGATGACGGTCAAACTCCTTAACATAGCTTTAGTATATCTGTCATCTGCACATCTAACTTTCAGGTTTGAATTTTGGTCTAGCCATATTGAATGTGGGTTCCTGGACCACCTACACCAGTTTTTTCATCCAGGATTTTAGTATGTGCTTATCCCCCATCCCTCCCCTCCTTCCCAACAACTACTGCATTTACTGTTTTGCTTGGATAATCTAACTTATTTTTCAGATGTTAGTTCACATTCACTTCCTCAAAGACGTTTTCCCTGGTTTCTCAGTTATTATCCCATAAAATATGTTCCCCACGTACCCTATGTTTTTCCTTTCATTATATTTATCACACTTTTTTGTTGGGATTCTTTTATTTTATTAACCTGAGTTTATAGCTGATGTCAGATTCTTATGAGCCAGTTCTTTATTTTAATTATATTTTAAAACGTGTCTTCCTCTTTGTCTTACAGTATATACAGGAATATATACTATATCTTTGATACTCGGTATAGAGCCTAGTGTGTCATCTAAAAATATTTGTATAATTGATTTAAGATGAAATGAGATTTTATAAAAAAGCCTTTAAGATCTGAAAGCTTTTGGGCTTTTTAAAAACCATGAACTCAGCAATAAATTATTTAGTTTTACTACTGAATTTTTCAACTATGAGCAACTATTGGCCTTTTGCAAGAAAAATGATATGAAGCTTTTCCCTCAGCTCCTTTTTCCATTTGAGACTCCTAACTAATTTTAGGTGCTACTAATAATCAGCTAAAATTTCAATTTCAGCTAAAATTTATCGAGCACTTAATGATTATATTTGCTGTATTTACTTTAGGATATGAAGATGGAAAACAAACCTAGAGAATGATCCAGTGGATTTTTCTTAGCAGTATTTTACTATTTTATGCTTTATTATAAAGGACATTTTTGGGACAGTTAGCAAAACTTAAAAGTGGGGTCTGAGGAATGGTTAGTTGTTAGCAGTGCATGGATGTTACTTCTTTGAATTTAGTGGTTGTATTATGGTTTGTAGGAGAAGTGTCTTGTTTCTAGGAAATACACATTAAAGTATTCAGGGGTGATTGGTCATCAGGTTGCCAACTTATTCTCAGATAGTTAGGGAAAAAATATCTTTGTACAGCAATATAAATTGTTGATTAAGATTATGGTTGTTTCAAAATAAAGATTATATTTTTTCTCGATTGCAGTTGTTGTATATGTTAATTGTAGAACTTTTGGAACAATTTTCTGAAAATACTGATTTGTTCTTCTCACATTCACATACCGTGTATTGATTATTTAATACATATGCATGCTGGTTTTAATTTATGATACATTTTTCTTCATATATGGAGATAACAGCCAAATGGATATTTCTTTATAATATAATGTTAGTTCTTTTTCTTGCTGATAACAAAAATATGTAGCAACAGTAGAAATGCAGGAAATATTCCTTGAAAAGGTAGATTAAGTTCTTAACTAAACTGTGCATTTATAATTATGGCTATAATGTTCTAGTGACTTTCTGTTTAGAGTAATGTTCTGCATAATGGATATATGGCAAAGTGGTTTTGTCACTCAGCAGATTT
This sequence comes from Mesoplodon densirostris, assembly GCF_025265405.1. Lineage (NCBI taxonomy): Eukaryota > Metazoa > Chordata > Mammalia > Artiodactyla > Ziphiidae > Mesoplodon > Mesoplodon densirostris. The sequence continues at coordinate 26,207,286 of NC_082674.1, forward strand.
TCAAGGTCTTTCTAGGCAGAAATTTTTTTCTCCTTGTTGGCCGATTTGTTCATTTCAACCTACTAGTGGTTGCCAGGGGTAGGGATGGGGCAGATAGGATAGGAAGGAGGAGGGTGGGCAGCATAAGAGGACAACATGAGGAAACCTTGTGGTGATGGTGATGGTGTACAGTGTTAACTGTAGTGGTGGATACCTGAACCAACAAATTGGGTAAAGTGTACAAGAGATCTCTGCATTATTTTTTTACAACTGCATGTGAATTTACAGTTACTGCAATAAACTTTTTAATTAATAAAAAACGTAGACATACCAAAAAATGTTTTACTTTTGAAGGAGATTCCCATAAAAGCCAAGCTAAGAATATTGTACAATAAAAGTATTTTCCCCATGTATTTAAAAATAAATCTTTTCCTCTGTTTAAAAAATACTCCCTCAGTCAGTCTCATTAGTGGCTTACATAAAAAAGTATTTCAGTTATTTCCCTTCTCCCATGGGTAAGAAATTGATTACTTCTTAATTACAACACGGGGAGATCTTTTATTTGGAATTTGGAAGTGATTTTTAAAAAATCAGCAACATAGTTTAAACTAGATTTTTCAGAGAATTACTTATTCCATTAGTTTGATGTATGGATTCTGAGGAGTATAATAATTTACTTTGTTGTTTTTAACACTGTTAACTATAAGATTAACTTTTTTTTTTTTAAGCAACTTAACTTACTAAAAGCAAAACAGAAGGCTTTGGTGGAACAGATGGAAAAAGAAAAAATACAAAGCAACAAAGGATCATCATATAAACTTCTGGTAGAGCAAGCCAAATTAAAGCAGGCTACCTCAAAGGTATGATCTTTACTTTTTAATGTAATTATCTTAGAAAAGTCACTCTCCCTTTTAGTATTTTAAGTTACTTGAATAGTTAAGTATTTTTAGTAACGATCAGGAAACTTTATGTTATTCTGCTTATCAACAAAAATCTATTCTATGTACCTTTTTTGGGAAAGGTAGCTTTTAACTCAAGTAAATATATGATTAATGTGGGCTTAAAGTATTTTTCTAGTGTATTTCCTTTAAAGTGGATTGTGTTCCAGTAAATTGAAGATAAAAGGACTCAGGAAATATATGGTTTTCCTAATGTGTCCTTTCTAAGTGAATATTAAGTTCAACGATTTATAAATAAGATTTTTAAAAATAATGATATATTTTTTTAAATTTGGGGGATAACATTTATATGTAGCAACCAAGTTTACATATTGTTTCTATAAATATAAAATTAGTTACTCCATCAGAGTTTGAAATGAATTAATACTCTGTACTTAGTATATATAGGTTTCTTTACCATTCACCTTTTATGATTATATTTAGGATGTTTTGGTAGTATTTATTTAAGATGTTAGATTTGACCTGATGTAGCCTTTCTATAGAATTTCACCTTTCTGAAATTCTGTTATGTATCTGATACCTTACTTTAAAATAGGACATGAGGTATATTGGTCAGTATAGTTTTTAATAATCTTACTTTTTGAAGCTTATGGTTTGCCTAAAAATTTTGTTCTTTGAAGTTGTAAGTTTTCTGAGTGAATATTTTCATTTCACAAATAAACTTGTACTGAAAGAATTTTCAAAGAATTTTCATTCAATAAACAATGGTTTAAATATTGTAAATTTCTGTGTACAGCACTTTAAGGATTTAATTCGATTACGTCGGACAGCAGAGTGGTCTCGTTCTAATTTAGACACAGAAGTTACAACAACAAAGGAAAGCCCAGAGATAGAACCACTTCCATTTACCCTGGCCCATGAACGTTGTATTTCAGTAGTCCAGAAACTTGTCCTTTTTCTCCTCTCCATGGATTTTACATGCCATGCAGATCTCTTATTATTTGTTTGTAAGGTAAGTAAACGAATAGGCATAATTTATAATTGCAGACTTAGTAAGAAAAAGAAATAAGAAAAAATGCAGTTTTTAATTGATTTTTAAGAGAAATAAAAGTGTTTTCACTGGTTTTCCTTTTATGCAGTATAGTTTTTTTTTTAATGTGCCTTGAAAGGTTTTAAAAATATTTTGGCACTTCTTAGGAGACCTAATGTATATTTTTAACCTAGTTAAAACTAGATTAATGTAGATTTGAAATGTAAGTAATGTGGGTATGTCTATCTACAGCCTACCTTTTGTCTATTTATTAGGATAGGAAATCTACAAACGAGTGTCAGATTATAGCAATGAAGGGTGTATTAATGCCCTGAAAGCTTTCCTGTAGCATATTCATTGCTTATGGGAATTATTTTAAACTATTCAACTCAGGTTTTTAGCTGGATTTTAATATTTGATCCATGAAATTACATTTCTTTTGCATTTACGTCAAATAATTATTTTGACATCAAAAGCATATGTCATTGAAAGCAGTTACTTCAATGCTTTATTTTTGGAGAAAACATATTTAATTGCTATTTAAGTGTATGATTTTATAAAATGTATTACAGGTTCTTGCACGCATTGCGAATGCCACGAGGCCAACTATACATCTGTGTGAGATTGTGAATGAACCCCAACTGGAAAGACTGCTATTACTTTTGGTTGGAACTGACTTCAATAGAGGAGATATATCTTGGGGTGGTGCTTGGGCTCAGTATTCCTTAACTTGTATGCTACAGGATATTTTAGCAGGTTTGTTAGGATTTATTTTTAATAAGGTATGTCAAAATTAGCTTGTCGCTGCTTGACTAATCTTTAAAGGAAACCGTGAGCTCCTCAAAAGTATAAAGTGTCTCTTTCATGTTATGGCAGTAGCAACCATTTAGAATTACTTTTGCGTTTAATTATGTTGGCACTTGTGATAAATGCAAGTTTTTATGGAGGAGTTAGGTTACAGAGTACAGGGATATTGGAGCTAGTCAGTTTCCTTATTAATACCAGCAGTGGGCTGCTTCCTAATTCTTTATGTGCACTTGAGGAAGGTACTCCCTGCTCCTCAGTTTTTTCATCTGTAAAATAAGGATAATAAAAGTATCTTTCTTATGAAGTTATTTTGATGAATAAGTGAGTTAATGTGTGTAAAGTGATTATAATAACTCCTTGTTCATATTGCACATTTTGTGTTTGCTGTTAGTTAGCATTTGAAGGTAATGCAGTGAGCCCTAGCATTTCCTTGGGTAGGTGTGGACTCATTTGCCTCAGAATATTTTGTGGTTGGTAGAGTACACATGCTGTTCTCAATACTGGATGAAAAACTATGTTTTGGATGTCTGTTTACTAGTTACTAAAGCAGTTAGGATGCTCTTCTTACCTGCAGGAGAATTGCTGGCTCCAGTAGCTGCAGAAGCCATGGAGGAAGGAATAGTGAGTGATGATGTAGGTGCAACAGCTGGTGACTCTGATGACTCCCTGCAGCAGTCTTCAGCTCAGTTGCTGGAAACTATAGATGAACCTTTGACACATGATATAACAGGTACATTCTTTAAATTTTTTTAACTTAAATTTTTACTTAAAATATCCGTAGCTCTTTTTTAAAAAAATGAAACATGTTTCAAAATTAAGAATATTAATGAAGTATAAAATTAAGTTTTATATTAGGTCTTTGGCCTTAGTAACCATATCAGTTATTTTCCTGATAAGTATGTTTTGCTTTGATTCTCTGAATGCGTATTAAAATAAAATGGTATCCTTTCACAGGGTCTATGTTGTCTTGATATGGTCTTATTTGGCTATGTTGAAAGAATTACAACCTAGAAAACAGTTAAAGATACACAGTGGTAAAGATAGCAAGGCTCTTCTTCTCTTTTTCTTTTTTCTTTCTTTGTTTTCTGCCTTTTCAAAAACTATAGTGTGTATCTTAGCGTGTACAATCCTTTGTGGTGTACTCCCTACTTTTGAAGACTGTTTTGCAATGCTGTGGTCATTTCATCTGTTTCATTCCTTAATCTTAGATTCTCTCATGATTTTATCCTTTCTGTCTGATAGTCCCTTTATCTGGAGTAGACTTTCTTCTCTAGTTTGCATGATGAACTTCTTATCTAAGATTCCCATAAAGCATGCTCTCCTCCAAGAAGCTTTTTCCATTACCACCAGCAATGCTGGAGACTGCCGTCGGTGCTGCCTACAGCGCTGCCTAACTCCTACATTGTCTCTGATAGCACCTGTTATGTTGTAGTTGGTTTAATTTCTGTAGTGTACCCTCACCTCTGAACCTCTGTTAATTTGTTGGAGGGTGGACATTTGTTTTATTAATCTTTATATACTCAGACCCTAATACAGGCTAGTATTTTCTTGGCATTCTATAAATATATGTTGAATAGTAGAGGGTGGGAAGGGAAGGAAGGTAAGAGTTGTAAGGCATAAAAGCCTAGTTAAAAATTTGGAGTCATCTGAGAGCAAAATCATTTCCAATTCATGATAGAAAAATAAGGTGAATAGCAGTCTTAAAACTGAAATCTTTGCTTTTCACTTTAATACCTGGTATTATTTCCTTAACTACTGCATGTAATATAATGAATTACATATTGGAGGCAATAAAATGAATAACATTGTTCATTCTAGAAATGGTTAATGATTATTTTTAACAACAAAGTTTATGTAACTTGATTCAGCAAGGATTAATCATACGGTCTGTTCCCCTAGGAAGTCACATATTATTGCACTGGTGTTTTAATTGTGTGTTATAGGGTGATATATTTGCATACTTACACTTAATTGTCAGGTATAAAAATTTAGAGATTTTTGTATCAGTAGAAATATATATTATGTATAAGTAAGTTAACTTTTTCTGTAATTAAAAGCAATATATTGGTTAAATTTTATGTTATATACTCCGCCAAAAAAAATCACTTTCAATTATTTGAAGGTGCACCTCCTCTTTCCTCTTTGGAAAAAGATAAAGAAATTGATCTTGAGCTACTTCAGGATCTAATGGAAGTTGACATTGATCCTTTAGATATTGATTTGGAAAAGGATCCTCTGGCAGCCAAAGTTTTTAAGGTATGATATAGTAGAGTATTCTTTGCAATTAAAACCTTTCATCTTATACTTCTGGTTTATTAATTACTTAAGAGATGAAAGTATACACCTAATGTAACCCATTATTTAGCTTACTCAAAATTAAATTCCTCTAGGTACTATAGTAGATTTTTTATAGAACTAGTGGAATAGTATACGGAGGACTTACATCATTTTATTAATATAGCCACTAACACTATCTTGTATGATAATAAGAACCACTAATAAGCATGGGAGGTATGGTTATGGACTGTTGACCTTTCAAGCAGCATTTAAGCTTATCCAAGTTGAGTTCATTGCAGAATCTACTTCTTTGTTAGCTGCTACTTTTTCTAAAGGAGATACCTCCCTAATACTTTATTTTGGTTCATTTTGTATATAAGAGATTTTATTAAAGATGCTAATTACCTCTCAGAGTCTAACAAATAAGGTCTTTTTAGATTTGGGGATAAAATGGAGAGAATACTATGAACCATTCCTTTAATCATTAAGATTATGTTTTAGAAATTTAAAGGGTAAGGAGAATGTTTATTTCATAGCCCTGTTTGACTTTAGGTAATGTAAATAATATGTCACTCTTCGTGAAGAGGCAAAAATAAACCACAGTTTTTTCCTATTCTTTTAAGCCAATAAGCAGTACATGGTATGACTATTGGGGTGATTATGGCGCCTACAATTACAACCCATACATAGGAGGTCTTGGAATTCCTGTAGCAAAGCCACCAGCAAATACAGAGAAGAATGGATCACAGACAGTTAGTGTTTCAGTGTCTCAGGGTAAGTGTGTGTTCATATTTTAAGGCATAAGCTATTCTTAAAACAAGTCCTCAATTTATGTATTCTTTGTCTCCTGAGAATTTGATCCTGAGTGTTTGCTGAGAGGGTTTATTATTGCAGGGGTGCCGTGAGAGTGACTGTCACTCAGAGCTGTGTGTCAGTCAGTTTAGAAGAGCTTCTATTTATGGTCCACTTTTTGTTTCTCAGAATAACACTTTGCAAAATATATTTGTGAGTTGTGTGGGTTTGCTGGTGGTTTTAATTAATTGTGCTTCCTTTTATTTTTATTGTTAGTAATACATTTATATTTTATTTGTAAACAATGAAATCACGTTGAGTATTATTTTTGCACTCTTCTAGTCACATAGTGTATATAACTTTTTTTAAAACTAAAATCTTAAATTTTGAAACAATCATACATTTACTGAAAAGTTGCAATTAATACAGAGAACATTTATTATCCTGACCCATTTGGGAGTAAGTTGGTAATCTGATGTTTTTTTGTTTTGTTTGTTTTACAAAGCAGAACGTTTCTTCTACATAAACACATCAGGAAGCACATTCCATCAAAATCAGGAAATTAACATTAGTAACTTTAAGACCCCATTCAGGTTTCAGCAGTTGTGTCTAAATAATGCCCTTTATGCAAAATGATCCAGTACAAAATTGTGCGTTGCATTTACAGTTGACCCTTGAATAAGGTGGGGGTGGGGGGCCCACTCCCACACAGTTGGAAGTCTGTGTATAACTTTATAGTTGGCCCTCTGTCTCCAAGGTTTTGCATCCATGCATTCAACCAACTATGGATGGTGCAGTACATATTTGTTGAAAAAAGTCCATGTATAAGTGGACTCATGTGGCTCAAACTGTGCTGTTCAAGCATCAACTGTAATTATCATATCTCATCAGTCTTATTCAGTCTGCCCCACTTTGTCAGAGGTAACTTTCATGACCTTGGTGCTTTTGATGATTATAGGCCAGTTGTTCAGTAGAATGTCCCTCAATTTGGGTTTGTGTGCTATTTCCTCACAATTAGATTGTGGTCATGTGTTTTTGGCATAAATATCAAGAAAGTGTACTGCTCAGGTTTTCTTACTGCATCCTATTAGGTGGCTCATGATTTTAATTTGGACCACTGCTGGTGGTTTTAAGTTTAATTACTTGATAAAGGAGATGTCTACCAATATTTTCCAGTGAAAAGTTATTCTTCCCTTTTGTAAGAAAATTTTGATGGGTTGCAGTGGCAGGATAATACTTGGAATCTATTCTTTTTTAAAAAAGTTATTATTTTATTCACTTAGTTTTGAATAGACCAGTGGTTTCCTATTTTATTCAGTGGGTTATAATTTGTTATCATTATTTTCTTGTTTTTATTGAGGTAAATTCAAGAGATCATAAAATTTTCCATTTTAGCCTTTTTTTTTTTTTTTTTTTTTTTTTTTTTTGCGGTACGCGGGCCTCTCACTGTTGTGGCCTCTCCCGTTGTGGAGCACAGGCTCCAGACGCGCAGGCTCAGCGGCCATGGCTCACGGGCCCAGCTGCTCCGCGGCATGCGGGATCCTCCCGGACCAGGGCACGAACCCATGTCCCCTGCATCGGCAAGTGGACCCTCAACCACTGTGCCACCAGGGAAGCCCCATTTTAGGCATTTTTAAGTGTACAATTCTGTGGCATTAAGTACATTCGCAGTGTTGTCATTATTTATTTTGATGTTCGAAATGTCCCTGATTTGACCATAGTATCTCCTTTAATCTGGTCTCTGTCTTTTTGAAATGTCTTCATCTTTCTTTGAACACTCTCCTGTTTTCTGGCATAACAAAATGCCCCAGGCTCATCATTTACTTTGCCTTCCCCGGACTGGGAATTAGCCACTTTATGAACGAAAATGGTATTTCAAAACCTTTTAGTGGAGAAATGTGATTTAAGAATTCAGGATTTGAGTACTAGATATACTTGCTGTTAATTTTTGGCTGTTCCACACTCTCTCTTGATGGACAAATCTAGGGAGTGTGTACACACATATGTGTTTATATGTATTTCTATATTTGTCTGTCTATCCGTCTAGAATGCCATGAGTCCACATTGATATATCAGTTAATCTAACAGTAATCTACTCCATAAGCTTCATATTAGTTTTTTCCTTTTCCATATTTCTCTTTTCTCTGATAGTGAGGTACCTGATTCTCATTATTCTTAATTTATTTGCTTCCATTATCATTACTTCACTTACTTGATCTACCTCTATTTATATATCTACTCTCCCATCTCTAGCCTCCTTTGCACAGATGTTGTTACCTGCTGTAACTCTGATACCCCATGCCAGGTTGTTCTGACGTGAAGATACACTCCTCACCCTGTTTTGGGTTCAGATGTCAACATTTTATTGTAGGAAGTAGGACGTGAATAATAATTATCAAATAGGTTTTGTTTTTTCTTTTAATTGCTTTCTGTAGCCCTAGATGCTCGCCTAGAAGTTGGACTTGAACAACAAGCAGAACTTATGTTGAAAATGATGTCAACCCTAGAAGCAGATTCCATTTTACAGGCATTAACAAATACATCTCCTACCTGTGAGTAAAAGTCACCATTCTTAGAGAATTACCATGAACAGTTCATCTCCTGATTATTTTTAGGTGCACTCAGTAAGGATGGATTTTTAAATTCTCCCTTGCTAAGTTAGTAGGAAGTTGAGAAATAAGACAAAGGATTAATGAATCAGGAGAGCAGAGGGGGAACAAAATACCTCCATGTAGTGTTCATAAGTTCAGTCCAAAAACCTGAGTCATGTTTTTGTTATTGTGGTGGTGTGTGGTTAATGAAATTCCTGGGGGAGCCTGCATAGCTAGCTGCCTGGCAGTTCGTTGCATTATATCCAAATTTATGATAAAGTGGGTTTCTTAATAGTAACATCCTTAACTTCCTTGAAGACCAAGATGGAAGACTTAGATAATGAAGACAGCCAAATGGGCCTGATTGAACTACAGAATTGAGAGGATTTACTACCTAATTATCTACAGCAAAAGAAGAAAACTTTTTATAGTAAATGACTGGATAGTAAATATTTTAGGCTTTCTGCAGCTGTACAGGGTGTGTTGCAGCTCTACTCTGACTTTGTAGCAGGAAAGCAGCTGTAGACAATATATACCTAAGTGAATAGGCATGGCTATTAAAGAAACCGTGTTACAGAATCTGGTGGCCTGTCAGATTTGGCCGTTAGGACATGGTTTGCTGACTGTTGATGTTGTTCTAGGCTTGGGTAGATCCCCTTCTGTCAGGTGAGTATAGTTAGGTAGCAGCCTGTCTATCTTAAGATAGGAGCTGTGCTGAGGCGATGGTGATACTTTTTTTTCTTAGGCCAAGAAAAATAAAAACCTGGTGGGTAATGGTGATGAGTAAAGGTGTAGAGATACTAGTTAGAACCAAGGAAGCACATCGTGTCCTTCTTCTATGAAGTAAAGTTCACAACCCATTTCAATAGAGAAATTTGGATTTTTAGATCTTCCTATGTTAAATTGAATTCTTTTGGTTTGCATTCTATATTTCTTGCCTTAGGAAGTATAGAAAAAAGGAGAAAAAGAGAAGATTCGTCTAGTGTTCTTTTTCTTGATATATTCTATCTTTTGATTATTTTCCTGTGCAGAACTGTGTTCTCCTTTTAATATAAAACTTTCTAAATATATGAAAAACTCTCTTAATTTCCCTTTATTTCTCTGCTCCCCATGAATATATACTCAGTTAGTTTGGTGTGTGTATCCTGGCATCAGAATTTTTGAAAACTTCCCAGGCAATTTTAATGTGCTATCAAGGCTGAGAATCAATGGATTAGAGTCTAGGTTATTCTAAAACTACCTTCTCAAGAAATAGGCAGGGTTCTTTTTTCTTTCCCTTTTCTCCTCCCTCTTATTAATTAGGAAAAAATTGAAAATAAAAATTTCTCGAGATTAAGGTTCTTCTCCCTTGGTGGACAAGTCCTGTGAATTTGGGACCTTCTCTTTGTGGTGATTATCTTTTGGACTTTCAAGTAATGTTGTAAAAACAGGTTTTCAAATAATACAATGCTGAACCGTTTTAAAGAATGCAATTTTAATTTTTAAAAAAATATACCTTCACTTACCTGTACATATTAATAGCTAGTTAACATTTCTCCTGATACTTTGTGTATAAAATCATAACTGTGTTTAATTTTCAGTATCACAGTCTCCCACTGGAACAGATGATTCGCTTCTAGGGGGTTTACAAGCAGCGAACCAATCCAGCCAGCTCATTATACAGTTATCATCTGTCCCAATGTTAAATGTTTGTTTCAACAAACTTTTTTCCATGCTTCAAGTCCATCACGTTCAGGTATGACTTCAGGAGAAATGGTGTATTTTTAGACATTATTGCCAGCCTAGAAAAGATGAAAATAAATGGGCAGATCAGTCTCAACCAGACAGGGATGATTTCTTTGTCATACTCAGATGAAAAAATGTCAGAGATACTTTGATTATCCCAGCTCCTCAGTGATAGGTTATTTATAACTTTTATGATTTTAAGCTTTACTGCTTTTGTTCCAACTACATATTATACACACACCTGCATTTAAAGACTTGAATCACGTCTTTTAATTTAGTAAAACATTTATATTAGGTAAATTATAAATTTTAATTCAGTTAAATTTCATTTGATCTAGAATTTTAAGATGTGTTTGCTTGTGAACTGAATTGAAGTAACCAGAAGAAGTATTTTTTTTAACATTTATTTTTATTATTTATTTTTGGCTGTGTTGGGTCTTAGTTGTGGCACGCAGGATCTTAGTTGAGGCATGCAGGGTCTTTTGTTGTGGTGTGCGGGCTGTTCATTGCAGCGCACGGGCTTCTCTCTAGTTGTGGCATATGGGTTTTCTCTCTCTAGTTGTGGCACGCAGGCTCCAGAGTGCATGGGCTCTGTAGTTGTGGTGAGTGGGTTCCAGAACATGTGGGCTCTGTAGTTTGCAGCATGCAGGCTCTCTAGTTGAGGCACGCAAGCTCAGTAGTTGTGGCGCGTGGGCTTAGTTGCCCCATGGCATGTGGGATCTTAGTTCCTTGACCAGGGATCGAACATGCGTCCCCTGCATTGTAAGGTAGGTTCTTCACCACTGGACCACCAGGGAAGTCCCCAGAAGAAGTATTTAATAGAAAAATTATTTACTCATAAATCATAAGGATTCATACATGAGATTTTTGCTTAAATGGTATTTCATAATAGGTACATTTTCTTTCTGTCAATTTACATTCTTTTTCAGTTGGAATCACTTCTCCAGTTGTGGCTCACATTGAGTCTGAATTCTAGTTCATCTGGAAACAAAGAAAATGGAGCAGACATTTTTTTATATAATGCTAATCGAATACCTGTCATTTCATTAAATCAAGGTAAGATTTGTTAGAAGGAAAGTTATTAACATAGCATAAACAATCTAAAAAGATATTGATTAGGTTAACACCTAATCTTTGTCATTAGGGTTGTCATGTTTTAGTGAAAAAAACATATTTAAAATACTGACTTAATAATTTGCAGGAAAGAGAACAGAAAACTTATTCTCTGGTCTGTATTATGTCTGTGTATAACACAGACATAAAATCTACAATGTTCTGTTTATCTTTACATTGTAGTTCCTTAAAGTATTGTCTTGTTCATAGACTGTTCTTTTGCAACTGGTCTTTTTTAAAAATGTGAGATACCTCTAGGGAATTGGTAAATTGGAGAAGGATGTCAATTTTTTGTAGAAATTGTGTTCTTTCATTTTTTTTCTTGGCAAATGCAGGAATGTGGGAATAGTGGGACTTTTTTTTAATCTTTATTTTTATTTTTATTTTTTGCTTTATAACAAATTTAATCAGTTATACATATACATATGTTCCCATATCCCCTCCCTTTTGCGTCTCCCTCCCACCCTCCCTATCCCACCCCTCCAAGCTGATCTCCCTGTGCTATGCGGCTGCTTCCCACTAGCTATCTACCTTACGTTTGGTAGTGTATATATGTCCATACCGCTCTTTCACTTTGTCACAGCTTACCCTTCCCCCTCCCCATATCCTCAAGTCTAGAGAATGGACCTGAGTTTTTTTTTTAAGGCAATTTCATAGGTTGTCTTTTTTTATGTTATTAATAGACACTAATGATTAATGCCTAGAATTATTAGCAGTTCACGGGAAGTTTTGAAATGAAGATAGTCTAATTTTGTTATTCCTTTTTTATTTATTAACTGAAATACTTCCATAAAGAGAAACTTCCTTTCATGTGCTATCATGTCACCCTTTGGAGGTACAGTTTTTATATAGAGCCAGGAAAAATGCTGGGAATTTTCTGTATTTTAAAATTAAATTTAAAAATTAATTGGTTCACAGGTAGTCTATAATCATGACCACTTAGTTTCCTTAGTAAATATCTGTATAAGTTCATGATTTAAAAATATTTCTTATGTTTCTGTTACAATCATTATGTTTATTGATGCTGAAATTATGCTGTTTGTGGTCAGTAAGATGATGCTTCATTAGATTCTTTTGGTTTTGTTTTTTGTGAAATACACAACTATATCTTTGTTAGATTTTAATAGAATAGGTGTTCCAAACTATATATCCTGCCTGAGATCTGGAATCAGCCATTATACACAGTGTTTTAACGGCAAAAACTGGGCACTGTATTATGTTTGTTTATTTTTAATAACTTTTTTGGCTTCTCCACCTGCCACATGTGCTTCTTATTTAGGCCTTGCAGGTGACTTAGTTATTGTTTTAGTTTGTACTGTTTTTGTGAAGTTACATTGGTTTTGAATGGTCAACCCCATCCCTGTCTTTCCAGTATGCCCTATTATTTTTAATTTTTGGTTTTGCAGAATGTGAGGATTTTTAGTAAAACACAAATTGTGTTACAGTAGAAATACCTCTAGTTTGGAAAGGACAACAAATGTATAGTGATGACGTGTTATTTTATTTGTCATGGGATGAGCTTTAACCTTAGACATAAAATGTTATTGACTCTCTAATGCTTTAGTTATGTTTAATGGGGAACTTTTATTTATATGTTTTGAGGACACGAGGTAGTGAATTGATTTAAAAAAATAATGTCATGTTTTAAAATTTATTCTTTTTGTTTTAATTCTTAGTAAACATTTGCTTTTTCTGAGTTAAAATTTCCCCTTTCTCTTTTCCTCATAGCATCAATAACTAGCTTTCTCACAGTGTTAGCCTGGTATCCCAATACTTTGCTCCGGACATGGTGCCTTGTGCTTCATAGTCTAACACTCATGACAAACATGCAGCTTAATCGTAAGTCCAAATATTTATTCCTTTAAGTCCCTGACATTTACTTTATTATTCTTGCTATCAGTTTCTTAAAAAAGATTTTTTCAAGAAGTGATATAGCTGTGCAAATGATTAAATTCTTTATTTGAATATGTCTCTTCTGAATTTGTTCTTTTTGTTGTTGTTCTTAACGTATCTTGCCCTTTGTGCTTCTTTACTTTGATTATATACTCTCATCTATCTACAGTTACAAGATCAAATTATATTTTTACCTTCTAAAAACTTTTACTAGTTTTTAAAAATTGATTACTCTTAGAGTACAAAGTCAAGTATTTAATGTTAGTCTGTGTCTTGTGTTGGTTATTTATTCTTTTTAAAGTAACTTAGCAGTTAAAAATGATTTATTCATTATAATTTTCATGAGCATATATGACTAGGTTCCTTGGTTTATGCTTTTCACATGTAAAACCTACATTCACTGAACCTAATCGCTTCTTCTCAGATTGTAAAGTCCTATTAGTTTCCTACTTTCTTCACCCCACTCCTTTATTTCCCATTTAAGATAGTAAAATTAATTTCTGAACCTTTTAAGAAAGGAACTTCTATTGCTTTCTTGGCTTTCTGTATCTCAAAGTCACAAAGATACTCTCATACATTATCTTCTGTAATGCTTACTGGTTTTACTTTTTACATTTAGGTCTAGATTTTATCTGACATTCTTGAGGTTGATGGGAAGTAGGTATCAAAGTTCATATTAGGGAGCAAGGAGTAGCCATTTGTGAATTGAAATCTTCATTCCATCTGTAGGTTATGACAGCAGGTGGGTGGATTTCATCCCCATTCTCTTTGGGCTTAATTTCATTGACTAGAAAGCAACGTCACATTGATAGACGTATTAATTAAAATCATTGCTGAGAATCAAAATGCTACTTCATTTTTTCATTTGGAATATAATATTTTCCAAATATGGGATTGAAAACATCCCTGTGTGATACTGAAGATAGATTTGACTCAAGGATATTTTATTCACTTCAGAAAACTTGTGCATTGTCTGTGTATCAGTTAACAGTATACAACCTTTATGTAGCTGACCTGCAAAAATGAATAGGTTTTGCTTCAGTTTATCTTCGAAGGCTGTGTTAAAATTTACCTGAAAAATAGATCTTTATTTCTGGAAGGGGGAAATAATTACTAAGAATAGGCTCACCAAAAGGACAGTAAGCATTTAGTTATTTCTTTTCCACTTGACTGTATACTGAATAAGATGCACATTAAACTAGGTATTTTTCACAGCCAAATTAGGAGAGAGGCAGGAGATCTATGGCAGATGAAAATAGAGAATGAGGCTCAGTCAGTGCAGTAGAGATTCAGATCCTCTTAGTAACTCCCAGGAATATGTGAGTTTTCTTTGAAACTAAAAGATGTTTTAAATACTGCATTTCCATTGTTTCGGGGTCCTTTTGTTGAGGACTTTTTTTTTTAATGTTTTATAGCTGGTTCCAGTACTGCCATTGGAACTCAGGAGAGTACTGCCCATCTGCTGGTTTCAGATCCAAACCTGATTCATGTTTTAGTGAAGTTTCTTTCTGGCACCAGTCCACATGGAACAAATCAACACAGTCCACAGGTAATGTGACTTCTGAAAACCAGTGATAGGCCCAGATTACACAGTAAACTTATTTGTAAGGGAAATTTTTAGTACAGCTAAATACGTAAAATTTTCATTGCTAAAGCATCAAATGATGGCCTTTTACGTACCAATGTAATAAAATGTTTTGAATTACATATAATAATAGCTATGCTGAAACTGAATTATAGCAGGTAGTGAGTTTTCTCTTGGAATTTTACTGGATTTTTATGTAGAGATATATTTTTGGTGTTAATTTTACATAATTTGAGAGACATCCTAAACAAATATTTACCTTAATGTTAGGGAAGCATTTAAAAAATAGGGGAATTTACAAATTTTTTAAAATAATGTATATGTTAAATGACCTCTGTTATCAAGATTGACAGGTCTCCTAACTTAATTCTTTTATACTATTAAGTATTTTATTTAACAAAAAACAAAAAGATGACATCAATGGACCTAAAGGGTATTACGATTCGTGAAATAAAACAGAGAAAGACAGATGCCATATGAGTTCTCTTATATGTGGAATCTAGAAAACAAAGCAAATGAAGAAACATAACAAAACTGAAATTGAGTCCTAGATACAGGGAACAAACAGCTGGTTGCCAGAATGGGGGATGGGGGTGGGGGAAGGAGGGTGAGGGAAATTGAGAGGTACACATTTCCAGGTACAAAATAAATGAATCACCAGTATAAAATGTACTGTGTGGGGCGTATAGTCAATAATAATGCAATATCTTTATGATGACAGATGGTAACTAGCCTTATTGTGGTGAACATTTTGAAATGTATAGAAATATCAAATCACTGTGTTGTACACCAGGAACTAATATAGTGTTGTAGGTGAATTTTACTTCAAAAACAAACAAACTCATAGAAAAAGAGATCAGATTCGTGATTTCCAGAGGCAGGGGTTGGGGGAATTGGATGAAGGTAGCCAGAAGGCAAAAACTTGTTGAGAGAGTATATCTTGAGACTTCTTATCATAAAGAAAAAAAAATTTTTTCTTTTATTTTGTATCTATATGAGACAGTGGCTGTTCTCTAAACTTACTGTGGTAATCGTTTCATGATGTATTAAGTCAAATCATTATGCTGTACACTTTAAACTTATGCAGTCCTGTATGTCAATTATATCTCAAAACTGAAATGAAAAAAAATATTGCTTTTGTTAATTCAGAAAAAAAGATATATCGGAGCTTATAAACATTTTTAGTCTAACCGCAGATTTCTTTTATATCAGTTTAGCTTTTGTTATATTGTACTGCTTTAAAAAATATCTTTCCTTCATTATATTTCTTTTCACATAAAATATATTTAGTGTTCATAGCATCCTTCCAATGGATGTTATTCAAGATTATCTTGCAAGCTTATCTTTTATTTCTTAGCTATGTGCTTATCTATGTGCTAGGTCTAGGTGCTGTTTTACGTGCTAGGGATTTAAGTAGTTACCCTGTCCAAGTCTCTGCCTTTCTTGGAGCTTAAGTTCTGTTGGATGCATTTAGTCAGTACTCTCATACTGAATAGACTTGAATTTTGTAGATCATCATAAAATAAACCAGACAAGGAAAAAAATGAGAAGGAACAAACTACTTGTAATTAGATTGGGCCAGAGTTTTGATCAGGGCAGAGGCATGTTATCAAGTGATTATTACACATAAAGATTGCATGAATTTGGAATGTGAAGATTCCTGAAATCACTGATTCCAGCTTCTTTATTTTACATATGAGTAAACATGCATTATCTGCATTGCCCACAATTATACAACTAGTTAGTGGTAGAGCCTAGGTGTCAGGGAACATGCCTCTGTATAAAGTAGTGTTTTTTCCTCTCTTTTTTTTTTTTTTAAAGGCAAAGTAAAAGTTACTGAAGGTCAAGCTTTCTTCAGATATTTTGGTTTTGTAGTTTGGTTATGAATGTTATGATTTTTATACTCAGTGTTAGAAATTGTTAACTTTAAAATGGTTTGGAGAATTACATTGCATTTTGTTTTTCCCAAAACTCCTCTAGGGTTTTATGATCATAACATTCCAAAACATACTTCAGGATACTTGGTGTGGTTCTCACTATCATATTTTTTTCATTGAAGAGATAGAAGTTTGGGAAAGCATATTTTTACCAATTGATACAGGTTCGTTTTTAGCTTTAAGAGGTTTTTTGTAGGGTTTTTTCCCCAATTCACTTGAGTATTTGCTCTGCTAGTCATTAGAAGCATGACCTTTTGTGGATCACTTAACCTGTCTGAGTCTGAGTTCTTTTGTTTTGAAATGGGATAATTAAGAAGATTGTGAAAATCAGTACATAAGTACTTTGTGCTTTTGAAAGCATTATAAAGATATTCTTGTGTAATTCAGGTGAGTCTTTTTCTGTATTGAATTAAATAAAAGTAACAAGTTATTCTAAACCATAATGAAAAAAAATATTGACAATAGAATCTATAACTTTCTATTTAAAATAAGTATATCAAGACCTAAAAGCTTAATTGGTTTCCTCCTATCACTGTTAATATTTTTGTTCTTCAAATGAAAGGTTTCACCCGTATGGCTCTTGACTTAACATTTGATGCTTTTTTTTTTTTTTTTAATACAGAGAAAGAGAATTTTTTTTTCACATCTTTATACAATGTTGTGTTAGTTTCTGCTATACAACAAAATGAATCAGCTATATGTATACATATATCCCCATATCTCCTCCCTCTTGAGCCTATTCTCCCTCCCTATCCCATCCCTCTAGGTCACCACAAAGCATTGAGTTGATCTTCTTGTGCTATGCAGCAGCTTCCAACTAGCCATCCTTTTTACATTTGGTAGTGTATATATGTCAGTGCTACTCTCTCACTTCATCCCAGATTCCCCTTCCCCCGCCGTGCCCTCAACTCTGTTCTCTACGTCTGCGTCTTTATTCCTGCCCTGCCACTAGGTTCATCAGAACCGCTTTTTTTTTTTTTTTTTTTTTTTTTGCGGTACGCGGGCCTCTCGCGTTGTGGAGCACAGGCTCCAGACGCGCAGGCTCAGCGGCCATGGTTCACGGGCCCAGCTGCTCCGCGGCATGTGGGATCTTCCCGGTCCAGGGCACAAACCCGTGTCCCCCGCATCGGCAGGCAGACTCTCAACCACTGCGCCACCAGGGAAGCCCCAGAACCACTTTTTAAAATTCCTTATATGTGCGTTAGCATATGGTATTTGTTCTTCTCTTTCTGACTTACTTTACTCTGTATGACAGATTCTAGGTCCATCCACCTCACTACAAATAACTGTTTCGTTCCTTTTTATGGCTGAGTAATATTCCATTGTATATATGTGCCACATCTTTTTTATACATTCATCTGTTGATGGACATTTAGGTTGACAAAAGATTAATCTCCAAAATATACAAGCAGCTCATGCAGCTCAATGTCACAAAAACAGACAACCCAATCCAAAAATGGGCGGAAGACCTAAGTAGACATTCCTCCAAAGAAGACATACAGATGATACTTTTTAAATGAATAATTCTGTAGATGGGATCAGTAAGCAGTTGTCAACAGAATTTCATTTCTCTTCAGGTTGGTCCAACAGCTACGCAAGCTATGCAAGAATTTCTTACCCGATTACAAGTGCATCTTTCTTCAACATGTCCTCAGATATTCAGTGAATTTTTGCTCAAGCTAATTCATATACTTTCAACAGAAAGGTAAATTTCAAGGTGTTACATATATTCCTGATATAGAAGCAATAGGTAATCCTCCAAATTAATTTTCCCTTAGCATTTGTTGGGAGTTTATCTGGGAAAAGATAAGCAGGACAATATTAGGAATTAAGAGGGAAAGGTTTATTGGTATGTTTCCCAGTTGTTTTCAGTTCTTTTCATTATGACTCTCCCAGATCCTGAACTCCTTCTATTGTGAAAGGAATAATGGGTTCATAGATTAGGAATTATAAACCTTCTAGGTCAAATTTACTTCTAGAATACAGGTAGAGAATTAAAGCTACCAGTAACTTTATTTGAAACCTATATTTGATAAAACCCAAAAAAGATATCTTAAAAAAGAAAATTAAATACTAATCTCATACAGAAATCCTAAATAAATTGATTACCAAAGTCAGGCAATAGGTTAAAAAGAATAAACTGTGACTGTGATGGGTTGATTCTTAAAATGCGTGAATGCTTCGATATCATATATTAATGAATCATTTTCGTCATAGTTTAAGACATTTCATAAAATCCAACATTACTTTCTGATAAAACTTTTAATGAAATATAAACAGTATCATCTTAAAGTTATAAAAGACAACATTATGAACAAACCAAACTCTAGTATGTTTGATTATTTTAAAAATTCCCATTAATATCAGGAAGAAATTAAAGGTGCTGTTTGCTATCTTTATTATTTAATTTCATTGTGGAAGTGCCAGTAAATTTTAAAAAAATTAATGTATGTTAGAAAATGATTAAATTCACTTGTAGATTATATCACTCGTTAAAAATTAGTTCAAAAATATTAGAAATCAGAAAAAGGTATGATTTATAATAGTTACCATAAAATAATAATTTATTCATAAGTTATTTTTCATAGATCAGTAGCAAAATGCCTGAAACCAATATAAAAATTAATGCAAACAATTTATATGGCGTATGCTTTCATAGCTGCAGAAAATTTTATAGTACTATCCTCCTTTGTTTTCTTCCTCCTTTATAACTATTTTAAGACACTAATGTGGTTGTAGTTCAACTTGTCTATAGTGTATACACAGTGAAGCACAGGTGTGGGAAGGAGTAGATTCACAAAACCAAAAGCCTGCTGTTATGATATGCATCTGTGTACTTGGAAAACGTGAACTGGAGGTTTTTGTGTGATATAAATAAAACCAACGAAGAAGCAAAAGCCAGTTACCATGGAGTTCATTTTTCTTTTAACTAGGCTTTTTTTAAAACTGTATGTGAGACCTCTAAATACACTCATTAGGTGTAGACTTTAGTATAGTTCTGTCTATGTAGGGTCTAGCAGTAAAAGGTTTCATATGAAAATTCAATACATTTACTCAAACATTTCCTACAGAAATATCATCTTGTTTTAGTTTATAACATGCTGTCTTTTTAAAAAATATATATTTTATATCTTTTTTTACAAGTAAAGGTTTTTATAGGTTTACGTGCCTCAAAAACTAATTAGAATTTTTTTTTCCAGCTCCTCTTCCACACCCTTCCGCCCTGTACACATCTCATACATTTTCTAGCACATTTTCTTTAATTGGGTCCATAACATTGGCCCAAATATATTCTTAGCTTTTGTTTTCTTTGTATGTTTTTAAGAAAGTGTCTGGTTTCCGTATAAATTAGCCTGCAGCTTTTTAGTTCAATTAATACTATAGGTTGAAAAGAAGTACCCAGACTTCATATGAAGAGGGCACTCAGTTTTATCACATAAGTGTTTTGCAGATATATTCTCTTGGTCTGTGGATTATATTTTCATTTTTTTAACAGTATCTTTGAAAAAGCAGCTTTTTTTTTTTTCCATTTTTTTTATTAGTTTCTGCTTTATAACAAAGTGAATCAGTCATACATATACATCTGTTCCCACATCCCCTCCCTCATGCATCTCCCTCCCTCCCACCCTCCCCATCCCTCCCCTCCAGGCAGTCACAAAGCACCGAGCTGATCTCCCTGTGCTCTGAAAAAGCAGCTTTTAATTTTGATGAAATTTTGTCAGCTTTTTCTTTTATTTATTATTATTTTTGTTTCATAACAGTATCCTTGCTTAACCTAAGGTCATAGAGATGATCCTCTATGCTTTCTTCTAGAAATTTTATTGTTTTAGGTTTTACATGTAGGTTACATTGAGTTAAAATTTGCATTTGGGTGTAAGTTCTTTTTTTTCTTTCTTTTTTTTTTTTTTTTGTTGTGGATGATGTCAAATTGTTACTATACCATTTGTTGAAAAACACATCCTTTTTAAATTGAATTCTCTTTCTGCCTTTTTCCAAAACTCAATTGACCATATTTGTTTTGCTCTATTTCTGGACTCTATAGAATTGATGTTTTGTTCTGTTGATTGATGTTTGATGTTTTGTCTGTTCTTTTCCGATACCACACTGGTTTGGTATTTTTATATTATTTCTTGAGGTCTGGTAGTGTGGATTTTCCAACTTTGTTCTTGTTGTTTTAGAGTTGTTTTGGCTATTCTGCTTTCTTTGCTTTTTCATGTAAGTTTTAGGATCAGCTTATTGATCCCCCACCACCCCCACAAAAACAAAAACAAATCAAACAAAAAAAACACTTCTGCTCGATTGTGACTGAATAAGTGTCAATCTGTAGATCAATTTGGGAGGAGTTGTAGGTATATTTATAGATACAGATATGGTAATTCATATAGACATAGACACAAAAATATAGTTATACATAGAGTTATATATATATTTGGGATTTTTCTTTGTACAGTCATGTGGTTAGTGAATAATATGTATGTCTTTTTGCTTTTTCTGCACCTACTGAAATGATCAAATATTGTTTCTTCTAAAATCTGTAGGTATGATAAATTATATTGATTTTTTTTTAAGTGTTGATCAGTATGCATTCCCAGGATATATACTCACTCGGTCATGATGTATTATACTTTTTATATCTTGCTTGTTTAAGTAGTTAATGCTTTGTTGAAGATTTCAAAATCTATGCTTATGAGAGATATTTGCATTTTTAAAAATAATGCCTTTGGTTTTTATGTCAAGATAATCCAGGACTCCTAAAATGAGTGCTTCCTTTTCTGTTTTCTGGGAGAGGTTGTGTAAATTGGATTATTACTTATTTAAATATTTGATAGTAATTGCCATTGAGGCAAGCAGGGTCTGGAGTTTTCTTTGTATTAACAGAAAAATGTTTCTGTTTATTTTATAGGTAAAAGATTATTCAGGTTTTCTTTCTTCTTAAGTGAACTTTGGCAGTTTGTGTCTTGAAGGAATTTGTTCATTTTATCTGTGTTGTTGAATTCATTATTTGTAATTTTTAAAATTATGCTTTTAATGTTTATAGTATGTAGTTTGATTCATTCTATCATTTCTGATATTGGTAATTTTAATCTATTTATCTTGGTCATTCTTGCTAGAGGTTTATAATATTATTGATATTTTCAAAGAACCAACTTAAAGCTTTGTTGATATTCTTTATTTTTTCATTTCCAATTTCATTAAATTTTGCTCTAATAGTTATTATTTCCTTCTTTCAGTTTTCCTTGTATAAGTGTTTGACAATATGTGTCTCTTAATTGATCTGTTAGACCACTTTACATTTAATGTAGTTATTGATTTAGTGGACTAAAATGTATCACTTTGCCAGTTTTGTTTATTTAATCTATTCGCTTAAAAATTTTTTTTCTTGCCTACTTTTGGATTAAGTAATTTTTATAATGATTTCATTTTGTTTCGAGTATTATTATTTATAACAAAGAAATTTTGATTATAGTGTTTCCCTAGCTTTGCAATATACGTCTTTATTTCATCACATTCCGCTTTCATATATTATTATACCTTAGCTCACATATAATGTAAGAACTTTACAGCAGTAAATTCACAGTTTCTTTCTCTCATCTTTTGTGATGTAGGTATCATATGTTTACTTTTACATATGCTGTAAACATAATACATCCCTACAATTTTTGCTTTGGATAATCACATATCTTTTAGACACTGAAGTAAATAGTATTTATGCCTGGAAATGGACAAGCCTCTTCTACTGGGTGATTCGTGTGAGGATTTGAATCACTCTCTTCAAGATTTGACCTGGCTTTGGTTTTATTCTTGCTATGGTTACCTTTTGTGTTTTGTCAGCTTCAAAATGATCTAGTTAGCTTCTGTTTCGATGTGAGTCAGGGTAAAGGGGGTTGTTTCCAATTTTATTGTTCCATCCTTAGCTTTTGTTGTTCCTTATATATTTGTACCACAGAGGGACTCTGTCTCCATGGCTCCATCTCTAGCAGTCAACTGCTGTTGCTTGTTTCTTAATGTTCACTAGACTCCTAGTGATGGCAGGTGTTTTCCGATATTGTGTCCAGCCTCAGTCTTTGGCAGGCCCTCTGTGACTGAACCTCAGGGGAAGGAGCTTTCTCAATAAATTTTTCCTTCTTTTTGTCAGCCAAACTCTGGCTTGTATCTGGCCATTTCTGAGGAGAGCATTTCCTTCTCTTCAGTGGTAGGAAGCAGCTATTGGTATTTGAGGGTTTTTTTCACTAGCACCAAATACATGGTGTCTTTTTTAACACCATTTCCCTGATTATCTGACATCAACCTGTGTCCTACAATTCAGTTCTATTCTGCCACTATCCAAAGTTAGCCTCAAATTTACAGTTTTAACTGCTCAGTCCCACAAGACTGCCCTTACTTCAGAGGGCACTTACAAGTCCAAGGTCCCCAGGTTACCCACACTTTTGTATCATTTGATTACAAATTCAGGGGGTCTCACAATCCCCCCCCCAGGTTCAGTAATTTGCTAGAAGAATTCACAGAACTCAGGAAAAACACTTTACTTATTTTACCAGTTTATTATAAAGTATAGCTCAGGAGCAGCCAGATGGAATAGATGCACAGGGCAAGGTATGTGTGGGGGATGGTGAGGGAGGGTGCCTGTGAATGGGTATGAGCTCCAAGGGTTCAGTGTTACCACCCTTACATACCTGGGGTTTAACAGCTTGTAAAGTATTTTAGCTGAATTCTTCTTACCCATATGTATATTGCCAGCATCTCGACTTCCCAGATTCTGCGACAGGAAAGCCAATGCTCATATTCTGTCTTCTTGGAGGAGGTGCCTATCTTTCTATGGATTTCAGGCTTTTTGGTACTATTTTGACCTTAGCTCTCTGATGGGTTCAAGAAAAGTTACGACTTTAGAGTTAATTTGGCTTTTTTTATTGTTAAGTTGGGGCCGATGATCTTTCCAAGCTTTCTATTTCTTAGGCATAAGTAGAACTTGAGAGCATTCAGTTTTGATGCATAAGAATTACTTGATTGAATCTTAATTTTTGAAAATCAAAATCAGTAAGAAATGTTTAAACTAACAACATTTGAGGTTGTAACAAACCAGAGCTCATTCATTATGAGGAGTGCCTTGTGATATATAATTATTTTAGTCTGTAGCTTCAAAATCATCTCTTTGATTTACTTGTCCTTCAGTTTTCTATTTGGAAGGGAATTCATTTTTTATTTTGTATGATAAAATGGAGGCAAGAACAAGAAGGACTCAGGAAGATCTGGAAACTCTTTGCTACAAAATGAAATAGTGAATACCAGGAGTTTAATTATTGTTTAGCTTTCTTGTATTCTGGTGGTTACTTCTTTCAAAACAATTTAAAATGGATTAATTTTTAATCCTCTCTCTTTTTCTGCAGGGGTGCCTTCCAGACAGGCCAAGGACCTCTTGATGCCCAAGTAAAGCTCTTAGAATTCACTTTGGAGCAGAATTTTGAAGTTGTTTCAGTTAGTACTATTTCTGCTGTGATAGAGTCTGTCACTTTTTTAGTGCACCACTATATCACTTGCTCAGACAAAGTAATGTCTCGAAGTGGATCAGATAGCTCAGTGGGTGCTCGAGCATGCTTTGGGGGACTCTTTGCCAACCTCATTCGTCCAGGTGATGCAAAAGCAGTTTGTGGTGAAATGACAAGAGACCAACTCATGTTTGATTTGTTAAAACTGGTTAACATTTTAGTACAGCTGCCTCTTTCGGGCAATAGGGAATACAGTGCAAGAGTGTCTGTGAGCACCAATACGACAGACAGTGTTTCAGATGAAGAAAAAGTTTCAGGAGGCAAAGATGGTAATGGAAGCAGTAGTAGTATTCAAGGATCACCTGCATATGTCGCTGACTTAGTGTTAGCCAACCAACAGATAATGAGCCAGATTTTGTCGGCTCTGGGCCTGTGTAATAGCAGTGCCATGGCGATGATAATTGGTACGTATTAATATTAAGAATATTAATCTTATACTTGTTTCTAGTACTATATCTCTTTCCTTTAGCAATGTATGAATTCATTTTCTTTTTACTTTATAATGCAGAGTTACTTTTTTGTAAACTTCTAAGCATGACTGATTTTTATTAGTGAAAACTTTTATAGAGTGGCTTCCATCAGTTGAAAATTTTTAAGTGTGAATTTTTTAAAAATTGGAAAATACTAACAAAATAACTTGTAGTGAATTAAGAAAAAAAAATCAGTCTTGTAAGTTAGGTACCATAATTTATAGTCATGTACCGCTAACATTTTAAAGATGAAGAATTTCACATCAGATTTCGTATTAGGGAATGAGTAAGATTTATTTATTCACAGTTTTTTAAAAAGTGAAGTATAAAATTTTGTTGAAGTTTAACAGTTTCTATGACACATATATCAATGTAAAATTTATATATTGTTGCTTTACTTTTCTACCTATTTGAAAGCTAATATACTATGTTAATTTTTTTAACTAATTAAACTTCTGTAAATTGTGACAAAATCCATTCTTGATATATTTTTGATTATTAGTATTTCTTTTTTCATGTAAGGGAAACAACCATATCTTTTTGATTAAAAGTTTTGAAGTTTAGTTACATAATAGTATCACTTATTTTTCTCTCCTTTTCTTTTTGGTATGTATAATGATGTTCCTCAGTCATGTAATAGAGCAACTTTATTGTTACCAACAAGAGAGGTATCTCCTATAAAAGATACCAAAAAACGTCCTCTACTAAATGTTATGATAGATATTTTAATTTCTAGATATGTGTATATGTATACACACACACAGCTTTTATGTACCATCCTTCAGTGGTTTTGGGGGAAAATGGCTTTTAAGACTCTCTATTTTAATTATTATGGTTTTTAAGGATATGCTTTTTAAAAATGTGTCATCTTTTTATTTAAACTAGGGGCAAGTGGATTACATCTCACCAAACATGAAAACTTTCATGGTGGGTTAGATGCCATATCAGTTGGGGATGGATTATTTACCATACTGACAACACTTAGTAAAAAAGCTTCTACAGTTCACATGATGCTGCAGCCAATTTTAACCTATATGGCCTGTGGATATATGGGCAGACAGGTAAGTTCAATCCAGCAACAACTGCAGTAATTTAAGTAGTTACTAGCAATGGGAGCAGAGAATTATTTGTAAGACAGAGACAGAGTATTCTAGTTATATGTTGGAAAATGAACGGAGTCAGCAGGTGAGAACTATAGATTACTAGTAAAAGTTGAAGAGGAAAGTTTCCTTGAAACTGTCAAAGATGACTACAGTGATGTAAGAATAAAATGTTTAACATATTTTTAAATTTTAGATTTTCTTTCCATTGTCTTAAGAAGTAGTTCTTTCCTTTCCCCTAACCATAGCATAGTTGAAAACCAACATGTTCTTCATAGATGTTACATATGAAAATTTAATATGAGTATTTTTTTTCAAGCTTAAGTTACATATTTAGTTTCCTTTCAGTTAAAAGGGGTTAGGGTAATTTTAAAAGAGAAGTAGGTTAGAATGTTACTACTCTTTAAATTTCCTTTTTAAAAAATGAGATTTTAGGAGCCAGTGTGATTATTTTAATTTCTAGTCCATTTACCATTTTTTTCAAAAGCAGATTTTAAAACAATTTCTTAAGGAATCTTCTATATGTCAGTGTATAATTATCATTTTCATAAATATACATTGCATGTGTGTATATATTTCCCCATTGGAAGATACAAAGATATTTGAGAAGGATACATTTTTAAATGATGAAAGTACTGTCTACTTGAAAACAAAATCGATGCACATTAATTTAAGGTAGAAAATGGTAATAGTAGGTAAACACAGATGCAAAAAATGCTGAGTTCAGAGAGGCGACTGTTCACTTCCTTTTTGATTCAGGTTAAGATTTCCTAAATATTTTGGCAGACATTTTGTATTTAGTGATTTAGGTTAAGGTTGCCATTTTATAATAATTAACTGTAAAAGAATATTACATTCAATAAGAAATTTAGTTGTCCTAATTCACAGGAAATTAATAATCACCTTTTAAAAATTACAGTATACATGTATGGTTTTTTTTAGGGCTCTCTCGCTACTTGCCAGTTATCTGAACCATTATTGTGGTTCATTTTGAGAGTACTGGATACTAGTGATGCCTTGAAAGCATTCCACGATATGGGTAAGACAAAGTTACAAAACTGTCATTTAAGTGTAATCATTCGATAGTAAATTATGTTTTTATTTTTGTAGTCTTCTGTGAAAGTTGACTCAATGTCAAATCATCTATGTTAAGATAATTTTCATTTAGCATTGTCTTTAAATTTAGGTGGTGTTCAGCTCATTTGCAACAATATGGTTACTAGTACAAGGGCTATTGTAAACACTGCAAGAAGTATGGTATCAACTATTATGAAATTTCTTGACTCTGGTCCGAATAAAGCTGTTGACAGCACTTTGAAAACACGAATACTAGCTTCTGAGCCTGACAATGCAGAAGGGATCCATAACTTTGCACCCCTGGGTAAGAAAAGAGTTATTTCATCTTATGGGTATGAATTTAAGTAGTAGTTAATTGGCTGGTACGAAGCAAAAATAGTTGTCATAGTAAGTTGATTGTGTTACAGTATCACCATTTCAATTACAAGCCATTGATTTTAAAGGTAATAGTTTTCCAAACATTCTACTGATTAGAAGGAAGTTTTTAATTATTCTTTAGTAGTAAAATTTGTTTTTATTTCTGAGTTTAAATAGAACACAATTTATGAAACTAAATAGTAGATTCTTACATCAGTTTTCATTGTAAATGTTAGTTTTAAAGGACTTGTTCCTTCTTATTTTGAGTGGTACTTTTTTTTATAAGAAGTTTCAGATTTATATAGTTATTCTTTTTTTCCATTCTACATAGTTTCTTTTTATATTTTTCTTTTCATATTTCTAACTCATGAATATTGACAATTTAGAATAAAGGTGATTATTTTCACGTTGAAGCCTGTATTGGACATTGTTTTTTACTTAAATCATTTGAGAATTACTGTGCTAGATTTGTTGTTGCTAGTTTAGTTTTCATTTGACATGTTAGTACATAGAAATTAGGCAGCAGTTAACAGTGAATTTGTCGCCTTGCCAGTTGACTGGATGTCCTGAGGTTTTGTGAATACTGTAACAAATTATGCTAAATGTATTAAGTACATTCATAGTATTAAGTGTTCATGTTTTTAGCTAATTTTTCTAGTGTAATTATTATGGTTTGAATAGTTCTTGATGCCTTATTGGGTTTCTTTTGCAAGTTTTAATTTTATTTAAAATACTTCTGTAGGTACAATCACATCTAGCAGTCCTACTGCCCAACCAGCTGAGGTGCTTTTGCAGGCCACGCCACCCCACAGAAGAGCTCGCTCTGCTGCTTGGTCCTACATCTTTCTGCCAGAGGAGGCTTGGTGCGACCTTACCATTCACCTTCCTGCAGCAGTGCTTCTTAAAGAGATACATATCCAACCTCACCTTGCATCTCTTGCAAGTGAGTAATATTTTTTGTAAAGATCCATCATGAAAATAAACTATAATTTAGAAGCATTTAAAAAATGAGAAAAATACTCAGCAAACGGTGATTAACTTAGATACAATTTCCAGATCGCTTAATTTTGAACAGTTTTAGTATAATATTTAACACTACCACCAAATCATTTCCCATCAAATGAACTGACATGCCTATTCCCCTGAAACAAATAGAGTGTGTGATGAAATTTAAACAAACATATTCTAGTTATATATTATTTTGCCTTTCCTCTTCCCTCAAATTTATGAAGCTATCTATATAGCATTAAGATAAAATGAGTTAGTTTATACAGCTGTAGACAGCAGTCTTAGTTTTTCTAGGCTGGTCCTCAGTCCTAGCTCTGTAACGTGAAATTAGCATAGATTCCCCTTCCCATTGTAAGGTAATTACATCTGCAAAGAATTTTTTATCTTAATACTTCGAGTGTGATATTTTGAATATTTATGATCTTTAGATTTTTAATATTTTGAGTATCACTCATTTGATGCATTTTCATTGAATACATTTTGTTGTAATTTTGCAACGTTAAATAATTGAAAAGAATTTTTAGAAAACAAGTTGTACATTAAAAGGAGCAGGAACTCCTTCAAGTATTCATGAAGGAATATGAAGTACTATTTTACATTTATGATGGTCCCCAAATTCTTTCAATATAAATATAATAATTTGTACAGAATTGTTGAAGTTGTCACAGTCATTTATCTTCATTGATTGATTCTCATTACTATCATATGTCACTCAGTAATTTAATGAAGAACTATAGGGAATTTTGTAGACCCCTGGCATATTTGGAAGAATCAATTTTTCCACTTATTTGCAAGATTAGATTATTCTACTCTAATACAGTTGTGGAATCCACACATTAGATAAAAATAGATATAATGAATAAAATGGCAGAAGAAAAATAGACTAATGCACAGTGTTTTAGCAGGTCAAAAATAACTATATTACATGGCAAAATATAAGTCAGTGTAAGACTTAGGGGATAATCTAAGATGAGGAAGAAGCTCCTTTTATTCAGAAGGAGAAAGTGGTTCTTGTGAATGGTGGCTTTGGAATGTAGCTAGAATTTGCACATAGGAATTGGGACAGGAAGGATGTTACAATGGAGAACTCTGTACATTATGAAAAATCAGTAGGTTAGGTGTTCTCCAATACAAGTGTGCTTAATAATTTTGGTTTTGGATTGGAGCAGAAACTGAAGATATAGTGTGTTCCAGTGGAAATAACATAGGCTTTAGAATCAAACATGGGCTTGAATATAAAATGTGCCCTTTGTTCATTTGGGGGTTTGGATTATTTAATCTCTTTGTCAGTTTGTATTGACAGATTCAAAGAGATTAAATAATGTGCATAATACTTATCTCAAAAGGTAAGATTAAATTTAAAAATTGATGTGACTTGTCTATTTCTCAGTGTAAACCAGGAGTGTAATTGGCATATAATAAAAGTTACTTCCTAATTTTACAGTTGAAATTAAAGCAAAGTTCAAAGGTTGTTTTAGTTGATAGATAAATTTATTAAATGGGCTTCCATGTTTGTGAGGAAGAAATTTTCCCATAACAGCTGCCAGTTATTACTTCATTGAGCCTCCTTAAATTTTAGCAGGAAATGGTTTTATTTTTAAGTATTCTGGATGTTTGTTTAAATTTTGAAAGGCAAAAACAGATTAGAGGCAAAAGCAATTTCTAAACTCAACTGTGTTTAAAATCATAGCAATATGGTAGTAGTGAAATAATGAGTTTGTGAAAAAGTACTTTGTAAGTTACATTCTTCCCAAATTATTTACAACAGTAAACCATAGCATATTAATCACCATATTGTTGGTGATAATTCTGAGTACAGTAGAAATAATAGAGTAAGTAATTGCCTATTTTTGTTTTCTTGGAGCGAATTAAGTACATGTGGATTGCATATCTTCAGTTAACTCTTTTTTTTAGGTTAATGTTAGAATTTTTTAAATACAATTTTTATTATACTGTGAATTTCACATAATAGCTGTAAAATCAATTACGGTGAAAGTCAGTGACAAAGTATGACTTGGTGTATACATTTTCTTTTTATGAGTTCATAATGAATATAACTGAAAGCTGCTGTTTTACTGGGATTGCCACTAAAATATGAACTCTAGTTTACTTTTCCTTTAGTAATTGTTCAATTTTCTCTTCCTGTAGCCTGCCCATCCTCAGTGTCTGTTGAAGTAAGTGCAGATGGGGTAAATATGCTACCATTATCCACTCCTGTTGTCACAAGTGGTCTCACCTACATAAAAATTCAGCTTGTAAAAGCTGAAGTAGCTTCTGCTGTCTGCCTTAGACTTCATCGTCCACGAGATGCCAGCACATTAGGCCTTTCACAGATTAAATTACTGGGCCTCACTGCTTTTGGTACCACTTCTTCAGCAACAGTTAATAATCCTTTTCTTCCATCTGAAGATCAGGTATCCAAAACAAGGTATGTGGTTTCTCATTCTTAAGAAAAACCTTTCTGTGCTTTTCATGAAATTGTTTATACTGTGGGTTTTTTTTTTTTTTTTTTTTTTTTTTTAGAGTTTAGGAAATTCTTTGTTCCATAGGTATCTAAATAATATCATAATTTTATTAAGTGTAATAAAGAATGATTCTATAGAAGCAAAACCCTGAGGCTGGTTAAAATTGAGATTTATGTGTGTTTAATCCTTGGGATGATCCACAATGTGGTATATGTGGGTGTGGGTTCCAGTTCTTCGGACTGTAGTCTTATGTAAGCATTTCCAAATACCTATCCCCAAGAATACATCTGAAGCATACAAATTGATCGTATAGATAGGCACCTAGCCCTATATGGTAACTCCTAAGTTGCCAGTCTGCAGAGGGTTAGATTTGAAGCATACAGACTGACCAAACAAAGAAGGACCTGAATATATCCTTTAATTTACATTCTTCTGGTAATGTTTGATGGTTGGAAATTTTATAGATTGTCTTAATGTAAGTTTTACCTGACAAAAAAATTTAGGATTTCTTTTTTATTCTTGAGCTGCCAAGACTTTACAGTTTTGCAATTCTATGATCCTTTGCAGTTTATATTTATGCATATAAATATATGTATATACAAAAACATTTCCTGACTAATTAAATAAAAAGGAAGTTCATAATTCCTAAATGCTACTAGCACTTAAGTATTTTTTTATGTTATAGGGGAAACTTACTGTGTGTTTAATTCTTTATTGATGTTACAGTATTCTAAAAGTATTCTTTTTTAACGTAGATTGGTGCTACTTATGAAATACAACATGCTGATCTTTTCGTTTTTTTCTTTTTTTTTCTGCTTTATAAGTCACAAGGAATTTTTTTTTAAATATATATCCTCTCCTTGTTTTTTATTTAGATTCTTTTCCCGTGTAGGTCATTACAGAGTATTGAGCAGAGTTCCCTTGCTATACAGCAGTTTCTTACTAGTTATCTATTTTATATATAGTAGTGTATATATGTCAATCCCAATCTCCCAATTTATCCCTCCCCCCACTTACCCCCGGTAACCATAAGTTTGTTTTCTACATCCATGACTCTGCTTATGTTTTGTGAATAAGTTCATTTGTACCCCTTTTTTTTAGACTCCACATATAAGGGATATTGTATGATATTTGTCTTTCTGTGTCTGACTTACTTCACTCGGTATGACAATCTTTAGGTCTATCCACAACATGCTGATCTTTGAGAAGTTTTGTTTTCCCCTGAAGTAATTTAAGCTACTTAAATTTACCCATATAGGCCATTTTGTGTTGTGTATTTCAGTATTGGATGGTTACGGTTATTACATCATTGCCTTACTCACATAAGTGATCTGGAAGGGATGATGGCAAGTGCAGCTGCACCTACTGCTAATCTGCTACAGACTTGTGCTGCCTTATTGATGTCTCCGTACTGTGGAATGCATTCCCCCAACATTGAGGTTGTGCTTGTAAAGATAGGACTGCAGTCCACTAGAATTGGCTTGAAGCTTATAGACATTCTTCTGAGAAATTGTGCAGCATCAGGCAGTGATCCTACAGGTGACAATTTTGATATTTTAATTTTTACATATCTGCAAAATAATGACAGTTGAACTATGTGATATTTCTGATTAATTCTGTTTCTGAAATTAACTTCCATTATGGCTTCATTATTTTTGGAGTTTTGTTTTTGTTGTTGAAATTTACAGAAGTTATTTTTAATGAATAATTTAAGATTAAATTGAGCAAATCTTCTCATCCCATTTGCTTATTTAGCAAATTTTTCCTTTTGATTCTTTGTTGCAAGATTTGAATAGCCCTTTACTTTTTGGAAGACTGAATGGACTCTCTTCTGACTCTACGATAGATATTCTTTACCAGCTTGGGACAACTCAGGATCCTGGAACAAAAGACAGGTAGGTATGTGGTGATCTCAGTTTTCATATGAGGACACACATACACATGATCACATGTAGTGAATGTTACTTGGAATGCTTTATTTTTCTTTTTTTAAATTAATTAGTTTATTTATTTTTGGCTGCGTTGGGTCTTCGTTGCTGCTTGTGGGCTTTCTCTAGTTGCAGCGAGTGGGGGCTGCTCTTCATTGTGGTGCGTGGGCTTCTCATTGTGGTGGCTTCTCGTTGCAGAGCACGGGCTTCAGTAGTTGTGGCACGCGGGCTCAGTAGTTGTGGCTCGCGGGCTCTAGAGCACAGGCTCAGTAGTTGTGGCGCATGGGCTTAGTTGCTCTGCAGCATGTGGGATCTTCCCAGACTAGGATTCAAACCTGTGTCCCCTGCATTGGCAGGTGGATTCTTAACTAGTGCACCACTAGGCAAGTCCTGGAATGCTTTCTTTTTAGATCTTTTCATAAAAGTTAAGCTTAGGTGTTACTAAACATACAGAAATATAGGAATATTGTGTCCATATTAGGTACTTGGAGTATTTTGTTAACAGTAATAATGTTTGTTTTTATTGATTACTTATTGCTATTGATTATATTATTCACGAACAACTTTTCATATACTCCTTACCCTCTTTCTCCTGCTTCCTACCACAAAGTGAAACACTATCATACCAAGTAAATAATATCTGAATGTTTCACCTAAATGTTTAGTGATCTTTCAATATAGGTAATTTTAGATGCGTTTTACTAGTGTAGATCTTCCTTGATGTCTTTTACCTCCAAATTGATAGGGACTCCAAGTAATTTTGAAACATGTTTTTGTTGATAAATTTTTGAATGATACTTTGGCATTCTCTGGTTTTATGTATATCATCCGTATCTGAAGAACATATTTATAGAGTGTGTGATTCTATAAATAATATAAATTATCTTCATGCTAGAGATTGTTTCCTGAGTTAATATCCTTTGAAGTATATTGAATATTTTATATCCAATTAATATTCTTTAATATTGTTATTAGTTTGTGTTTAAAGTGAAATCATTTGGTATGAACTTCATAGATTATTAACAGATTATTTTTTGTGGATGCTTACTCATTTTATAACTATTTACCGAGTAGTTGCTATATGCTTGGCATTGTGCTAATACTGGAGAGGTAAAGTTTATTGAGTTCAGCTTGTGCCCTCAGGATTGGGAAGACAGAGCAGTGTCACTCATAAGGGAAGATTTACGTAGGTCAGACTTAAGGATATGAATTAGAGTGCCAGACAGTGAAGGCATCTCGGAAAAATTGTTACTTAATCTCTGGTAATGTAATAGCTTTCATTTAGTTTAGGCTCATTGCTTTCATGTTCTCTGGATTAAAAATATTTAAAGGACATATTTAACAAAGTATAATTAGTTTCAGCAGGGTAACTTTAAAATATTAAATAGGCTGACTTCCTTTCCATTAAACTTTTTGCTTTATATGAACTATGTGATACCTGTATTATATTTAAAAATATACTGGAGTATTTTTGACAAAGTAAATATGAATTTATGTCAAATCATAATGGTTAATGGGACTTAAAAATACATTAAAAATACGTGCTAAATATTTTTCTAGAATAGGTTTCTTTAAATCTCTTGTGATTTAAAAAATTTTTTTTATCATAAGAAAATTGTACTTAAAATTATTTTCTTAGCATAAATGCAAATGTAAATATTTCAGAATGTTTCAGAACTAACATTAATGACAAGATTGTTGGCTGCTGTTTTTCTAGAAAATGTTACTCTTCTGTAATTGCCTCATCTCCCTTCTTTTTCTATGACTTGTCCTTATGTCCTGTCATATGAAATTTAAAGCATCTTACCCTTCAGTCCTTCAGGGTAGAGAGAGGGATTAAGTAGTATTATATACATTCCAATTCCCATTTCTTTTACCCTGAAGCAGAGAATCTTGTGCTCTAAACTAGACATTTAAAAGTAAATAAAAACAAAGATAAATACAGTGTTTTAAGAACTTGACAATAAATCTCACTCCCACCCCCCCAAAATACAAACTCCAAAGCATTACTGCTTTAAAAAGCCTTTTGCTTTCATTTTGTGGTCTCCAGCTCTAGGGGATTGAGTGTAGAGTGGCACTTGAAAAAGAACATATGTTGGGGCTATTATGAAAGAGGGTGGGTGGCTACTACTAGTATTTAATGTTTGGGGGCCAGAGTTGTGAAACATTTCATGCTGTATTGCATGAAATTCTGCACAATGAAGAACTGGCCCCAGATCACTGCTCTGTGGTATGTGGATTTGTTACAAGGTGAGTGAAAATTTAGAGGAGAGAGTGAGTTTTTTTAAGCTGTGTATCCTGTAATTCTAGATATTTATATATTCTGTCATAAATGAGGTAAGAATCAATGTTTATTTGCTGAATTAGACTTGAGTTATCTCAAACATTTTCATTGCTTAAGATTGGTAGGGTTTTTGGAAAATTAGAGTTACTATGACCTTATTGATTGTATAATTCCTTTTCCCTCCTATTTTATTGATATATTAAAACTATTGAGAAAAATCAGTATATTATTCTGATAAATACATTGCTTACATGCAGTGGTGATATTTATCTGTTTTAAATGTCAGCTGGAATATAATTGGTTATTTAAATTCATCTTCTTCTTTTAAGAATTCAGGCCTTGTTAAAATGGGTCAGTGATTCTGCAAGAGTGGCTGCTATGAAAAGAAGTGGCAGGATGAGCTACATGTGTCCTAACTCTTCAACAGTAGAGTATGGTCTTTTGATGCCATCTCCTTCTCACTTGCACTGTGTAGCAGCAATTCTGTGGCACAGTTATGAGCTGCTGGTAGAGTATGATTTACCAGCACTGCTAGACCGAGAGCTCTTTGAGTAAGTATGATTTGTGAAATTCTCTTTTCCCCCAGTACTAGATCACTTTAGATTTTTACTTGATGAAACAGCATTTTACATTTTGATTTATATAAAAATAATACTTCAAAAAGTACTAGTTAAGTATAATCAGTATAATTTCTAAATGAGATGCTACACAAATTTAATTAATTTATCTTCAAGTTTTAAGAAGCTACATTAGTGTCATTGCTGCTTTTCCCACCTAAAATTGGAATGTTTAATATATTCTCCTGCAGGTCATAATGTTTATTCTCATCTGCAAATTTACCTGCCAGATTCTTTTATCTTTAATATGCAACTTTGAGGGAAAGTGTAGCTAGAAATTTTGAGAGACTACTTTAGACAGTTTTTACAATTGGTTGTTTTTACTTCTTTCTAGATGGCTGTTATGATTGTTCTTTTGACAAGTAGTTTCCACTTAACCCACATTTCTTCACCATACTCAGTTAAGGCTTTGTTGAGCTGACTGCCTAATAACTACTAAGTCTATAGCAAAATATAATATTTATTTCTGAAGAGTTCCATGACTCAAAAGGTTGGCTTTTTGTCCTCTAGTTTGTCATTTTCATATTTGGTCCTGTCAGTTGGCATAATCCATGACTTATTAGTGAAACTTACTAACAGTTTTCATTTTGCAGATATGAATTAAAGCCATTAATAATGTCGAATTCAGTCTAGACATTTCTTATGTATAATTTTTTTAATTGTTTCTTTATGTCATTTTTTTGAGGTCACACAGAGAATGGTAGAACCATTTTGATATAGATCTCTTGGTTTTCTATACTCATTTTACAAATCTAATCTAACTTCCAATCTACTGAAGTACTTAATGATGTTTATCACAATTAGTCTTCCCTGAAACATTACAGTGTCATTATATTGAATGTCAAACTATATAATTTTCATGAAAGTGATTTCTAGTAGAAATAATTGACAAAGAGGTCTTTCTCAATATATATATATATATTGTTAACATGGTATCTTTTATTCCCTAGGTTACTTTTTAATTGGTCCATGTCTCTTTCCTGCAATATGGTTTTGAAGAAAGCTGTTGACAGTCTACTTTGCTCGATGTGTCACATACACCCAAGTTATTTTTCTTTGCTTATGGGCTGGATGGGAATTACCCCTCCTCCAATGCAGTGTCACCATGGACTGTCCATGACAGATGATAGCAAAAAGCAAGATCTTAGTTCATCTTTAACAGATGACTCTAAAAACGCACAAGCACCTCTTGCACTAACTGAATCACATTTGGCAACCCTTGCTTCCTCTTCTCAATCTCCAGAAGCTATCAAACAATTACTGGACTCAGGTTTGCCTTCTCTTCTTGTGAGGAGTCTGGCTAGTTTCTGTTTTAGCCACATTTCTTATTCTGAAAGCATTGCTCAATCAATAGATAATTCCCAGGACAAACTCAGGCGGCATCACGTTCCACAACAATGTAATAAGATGCCTATCACAGCAGACCTGGTTGCTCCTATTCTTAGGTTTTTGACAGAAGTTGGCAATAGCCATATTATGAAAGACTGGCTTGGTGGGTCTGAAGTCAATCCACTGTGGACAGCACTTCTGTTTTTATTGTGTCACTCGGGGTCCACTTCTGGAGGACATAATTTAGGTGCACAACAGACCAGTGCAAGATCAGCTTCTCTTTCTTCAGCTGCTACAACAGGATTGACTACTCAACAGAGGACAGCAATTGAGAATGCAACTGTTGCATTCTTTCTGCAGTGCATTTCATGTCACCCTAATAATCAAAAGCTGATGGCCCAGGTAAGAGTAGAAAAACTGGCTTATGTTCCAGTGTCTTATTATTTTAATGTGCTGTGACATGGCACTCTTGAAATTAGTTCAGAAAGGTTCATGTATTAAGGCCAGGTGATGGTGAAGTTTGGGGTTGGGTGCATTTAAGGATTTGAATTTAAACCATAATTAAAATTAAGTACTGATATCTCCTCCCTCCTCTCCTCAACTGTTACATAAATCAGTTATTCTTTCTGATGAATGATGGGCAAATTCATGGAGATATTAGCTAAAGATCATACATTCCTCCTTTTAAAAAACCGCCCCTAATCAAAAGAACAGTGCTTCAGGGACTTGCCTGGTGATGCAGTGGCTAAGACTTCATGCTCCCAATGCAGGGGGCCTGGGTTCGATCCCTGGTCAGGGAACTAGATCCCACATGCTGCAACTAAGAGTTCGCATGCCACAACTAAGACCCAGCACAGCCAAATAAATACATAAATAAAAATATTTTTAAAAAACCCAAAAAACAACGCTTCAGCTGTTGGAACAGGATTGACCACTTGAATGAAGGTGGCCATCAAGTGCCTCACAGCATTGAGGCATTGCATTTTGTAGTAACCGGATTGTTATAGCTGTTGATTTGCTTCTAATGAAGCAGACATTAGAATAAGTTTCAGATAGGAGACTCCTGACAAATCACATTAAAGGTATGAAAGATGATTTTATTGTATTAAGTCCACAAGGCCAAAAATCTTGAAAGCTGGAGTTATCTGGAGCATAACTCTAGTTACTTTTGCCAGTTTCTGCTGCTTTCTGTCTGTTGTGATCTTCAGCAAGTTGTTTAAACTGTAAAATAGAGATAGTAATACCTGCCTCTCAAAAGGTTTTTTTTTTTGAGAGGATTAAATATGATAATGTATATGAAGTATCTAGCATAGAGCCTGTCTGAGACATGGTAGACACCAATAAATAGGAACCAGCTTCTTTTTTTACCCCCTTATTTGATAGTGCTTATTCAGGTTAAACTATTAATGAAGGATGAGCTATCATAATTTTAGAATCTAGAAGGATGAGCTATCATAATTTTCAAAAAATACTGAATGATTTAACTTTAAGAAGAAGAAGATACTTTGTTGCCTAAAGTAATTAATTATTGGGAAACTATCTACTTAATGTGTCTAATTTGAAAGAAATGCTTAAATTACCAATTTTAACCAAGTCCTTGAATATGGACATTTGACAATTTGGTTTGTGCCTGTGGGTAGTATGAAACTTTGTGTTCCATTGTCTTCTGGCCTAATAATCATCTCTTAGCTTCTTGTTAAGGCTTTGTTTTATATTTTTAATATATTTTGTCAAAATTTTTATTGTATTGTAACCACATTGATATTGACTGAAGTTAAAATTAAGTTGGTTTTGCTGGGTATTTATTATGTGAAAACCCTGTAGTAGTAACTTCTCTCATCCACAGAAATTTGGATTTCACTTTTAACTTTTTGTCTACTTCTGTATATTCTTTAATTGCTGATTTGATGAATTCAGATACACTTATTAATCCACATTTTAAATTTCCTCTTTGTTCTTTAAAATATAAAGCTACAAGTAAACACCTCATTTAACTTTTTAAATCTCTCACTTTGCCAGGTTCTCTGTGAACTATTTCAGACGTCTCCTCAAAGAGGGAACTTTCCAACATCAGGGAACATTTCAGGGTTTGTACGTAGATTATTTTTGCAGCTGATGTTAGAGGATGAGAAAGTGACAATGTTTCTTCAGTCTCCCTGCCCAGTGAGTATTCAACAATTAAATTAAATCTTTATGGTGAGCTGTGTGTAAAAATATTTTATGTTTTCATGTCAGAGCTTTCAGTTATCTCCGTTCTAATTTCTAATGAAATAAAATGAAATTAGAAATTAGAGGTTGTGCTAGCAAAGTGAAACTAGCACAACCTTTATACTTAAGGATAGGACTTAAAAATCTCAACTAGCCCTCTCTGTCCAGAATAACCTAGCTGTAACTTGCCATGAATAGTATAATTTGATTTGGGGGGGGGAATTGACAGATTATTAGGTACAATAGTGCTAATGCAAAGTATGATGAACAAATCGCATGGCAGACATGCCACATTTGAAGAAATATATAAAATAAACTCTTTACATTTTTGTATGCATTACAGAATTGGGTTTTTTTTATGCTTCTGAAATTGTTATATAATGATACACATTTCAAAAAAAACCTTCTTAATTTCTTTTAAATTTATTTCCAGCTGTACAAGGGTAGAATTAATGCTACTAGCCATGTCATCCAGCATCCAATGTATGGAGCAGGCCACAAGTTCCGTACACTTCATTTGCCCGTCTCAACAACATTATCGGAAGTTCTTGACAGAGTGTCAGGCAAGTCACATTTAAATATTTGTGTTTCTTTAACTTTATGTTAGATGTATATAGGAATTTTATTATTTTTATAATTTTATTGCATTCACTCACTCACCAACCATTTAATGACTAGAAAAGGTCAAGATAGCTTCACATTTAGAAGCATGATGCAGTGGACAAAATGTACAATACATTCCAGCACATGTAATTCTTTTGCTGTGATGTGTGTTATGTGTAGTAATGACAGAATGGGCAGTTGGAAATGTAGACAAGCTGTGGGAAGCCATTGATGGAATTTTCTCAGGATAAACCATCGGGCTGTGTTATAGTAGATGAATTACAGTATATTAGGTTGCATGACAGAATTCTAAGTAATAAACATTTACTAAATCTAGGGGAGAAATGAGTAGTCAGTAGGTAGAATCAACTGGTGACCTTATTGTTTATAACAGTGAAGAAAGCAGAGAGCACGTTTCCCCTAGGTTTTTCAAGAGCTCTCCGATGATGCCTTTAAACAGGATATAAGTTATTAAAGTAAAAGCATTTTTTGAGGTAGAATACAAATTGACTGTGGTTAGTTTGGGTTTATTGCCTCTCAGAAATCCTAATCAGTGTTGAATTCATTGAGCATCTGCTATGTGTAAACACAGTAATTTCTTCTAGGGTTGTAAAAGTGAGCAGGACATATATTCTGCCTCTCAAAGTATTTATGATCTTTTGTATGTTGTCAGAATAAAAAATAAACTGAAAATTTTAAATGTTTGCATTTTAATTTAAATATAAGTCGGTGTGTTTCTATCTGTGTACATTAGAGGGAGGGGGTACCTAAGTCTTTAAGCAACACTGATAACTGAAAGAAGTTAGGAGTATCCAGAAAAAAAACTGGCGCTATTTGTTAGTTGGAAATATAAATCTAAACTTAGAATAAAAGACTGAGTTGAATAGATTTGGGAGTTGTTACCATACATACGTCCATAGATGGTAAGTTAAACCATGTGAACAGATATGATCACTTTGAGAAAATAATGTAGAAAAGATTCTTTACCAGTTTTAGACACTGCATCTAACAGAAATGTGTGCATAAAATTATAATACTTTCCTACATTTTTACATGTTACACAGTAAAATGTTGGAATATATTATAAATGTGTAACATTTTTTTCTTATTTGAAAATGTCCACCTTACCTGTTATAGCTAAACTTTTGTGAAAATTTGACTTTACAGACTTTTTTCTAATTTCAATTTTCTGAAATTGTGCCTTCTACATGATGAAAAAAATTTTTAATTGAAGGAAGGAAGTGGGGAAGAGTACTAAAATTCAATTTTTGAGATTTCTTACATTTAACTTGATAATGGAAAAGTATAGACATAGTACAAAATAATTGGAAGTTTAACATTTTTATTTATCTTTAAATGAATACTATTTTCTAAAATGTCATTGTCTGTCGTTTAGGATATTTAACAAAATAGCTCCTTTTATTGACTAAAAATTAACAAATAAAACTTATTGCTGTGGAAGAATAGTACATCCTAGTAAAAAGTCCAACAAAGTTATCCTGAGCAAATATCAGAAACTTCTAAGTGCTGAATTTAACCTTTGTTTAGCAATGCTTTGGTACTTTAAGGTGTATTTGTGATATTTAGCCATATCTTAGGATATATTAACATGTGCATGTGTATTTTATTAACATGTATGAAAACAAGTAATC
Source organism: Mesoplodon densirostris (assembly GCF_025265405.1). NCBI lineage: Eukaryota > Metazoa > Chordata > Mammalia > Artiodactyla > Ziphiidae > Mesoplodon > Mesoplodon densirostris. The sequence continues at coordinate 26,248,556 of NC_082674.1, forward strand.
CAAAATTATTCAAGCCATACTTTTACCCACTGCCTATAGCTTTCGACTATACTGCTTTCAAATAATAAAGGTTATGTGTCTTTTTTTTTCAAGTTCTATTATTGTTTTTAAGCAACTTGATTATTATTATCATCAAATAATATACCTTGTAGTTTTCTTCATGTTTCTTATGATTTGAGTTTTTGAACTTGAATCTGTGTGGGTGTATAAATTTCATGAAATTTGGAAATTTTTTGGCTGTTAGTTTCTCAAATATATTCTGTCTCCCCGTCACTCTCCTCTCTTTTGGTGATTCCAGTTACACATTTATTAGGCCTCTTGAAGTTGTTTCACAGCTCACTGAAGCTCTGTTCCTTTTTCCCCGCATTTTCCCCCTGTATTTAAAACTTTTTTTTTTTTTTTTTTTTTTTTTTTGCGGTATGTGGGCCTCTCACTGTTGTGGCCTCTCCCGTTGCGGAGCACAGGCTCCGGATGCGCAGGCCCAGCGGCCCTGGCTCACGGGCCCAGCCGCTCCGCGGCATATGGGATCCTCCCAGACCGGGGCACGAACCCATATCCCCTGCATCGGCAGGCGGACTCTTAACCACTGCGCCACCAGGGAGGCCCTAAAACTTTTGATAATTTATATTGCTCTATTTTCAAATTGACTTCAGTGTCTAATCTGCTAGAAGTTATATCTGGTTCTTTTTTATATATGTCCTTCTCTTTATTTAAAGTGTACAAGCTTTCTTCTAGTGTCTTGATTTTTTGTTTTTTGTTTGTTTGTTTTGGCCGCACTGCTTGGCACTCGGGGTCTTAGTTCCCTGACCAGGGATTGAACCCGTGCTCTGTGGAGTGGAAGCGCGGAGCCTTAACCACTGGACTGCCAGGGAAGTCCCTAGTGTCTTGAATATATTGATCTGTTTACATTGATTTTTTTTTTCATTGTGGATTGTGTGTTACTACTTTTTTTTTTTTTTTGCGGTACGCGGGCCTCTCACTGTTGTGGCCTCTCCCGTTGCGGAGCACAGGCTCCGGACGCGCAGGCTCAGCGGCCATGGCTCACGGGCCCAGCCGCTCCGCGGCATGTGGGATCCTCCTGGATCAGGGCACAAACCTGCATCCCCTGCATCGGCAGGCGGACTCTCAACCACTGTGCCACCAGGGAAGCTCCTGCTTTTTTAATTTGCCTAGAAAATTTCTTTGGATGCCAGACAATGTGATTTTTACTTTTCTAGGTGGTGGATATTTTTGTATTCTGATAAATATTTTTTATTTCTTTCTGAGATGTAGTTATATTACTTAAAAACAGAACATTACTTTTAGGACCAGCTTTTAATAAGCTTTGTTAGGTGGGACCAGAGCAGCTGTTAATTTAGAGCAGAACTTACTGTGATGATGGAAATATTTTATAACCCTATACTATCTAGTGCAGTAGCTTTTATGCATATAGAATGTGTCTGGTGAGACTAAGGAACTAGTGTTTTAATTTTAATGGACTTACTTTTAAGGAGGTACTCTACTGGAATAGAAACACAGTACCACATTTGAAAACGGAGGTCTAGGGTTAATTTGGCCCCACTGCTGAGGTTATACTCTTCTGAGAACTCTGTTAGAAATTCACTAGGCATTGGGAATACTAAGTATTCTAGCCCTCATTTTAGAACCTGAGATTCATCCCCTTGCTACTTTTTAAAAAAAATATTTATTTATTTTTAATTTTTTTGGCTGTGTTGGGTCTTAGTTGCAGCATGCAGGATCTTTCTTTGCAGCACACGGGCTCTTCTTTGCGGTGTGCGGGCTTCTCTCTAGTTGTGCTGTGCAGGTTTTCTCTCTAGTTGTGGCTTGCAGGCTCCAGGGCACGTGGACTCTGTGGCACGCAAGCTCAGTAATTGTGGCGCACGGACTTAGTTGCCCCGCGGCATGTGGGATCTTAGTTCCCCGACCAGGGATCAAACTGGCGTTCCCTGCATTGCAAGGTGGATTCTTTTTTTTTTTTTTTTTTATATTTGGCTGCATTGGGTATTCGCTGCTGCACACGGGCTTTCTCTAGTTGCAGTAAGCGGGGGCCACTCCTCGTTGCAGTGTGCAGGCTTCTCATTACGGTGCCTTCTCTTGTTGCGGAGCACGGGCTGTAGGCACGCGGGCTTCAGTAGTTGTGGCTCGCGGGCTCCAGAGCTCAGCCTCAGCAGTTGTGGCGCATGGGCTCAGTTGCTTGGCGGCATGTGGGATCCTCCCAGACCAGGGCTTGAACCTGCATCTCCCGCATTGGCAGGCGGATTCTTAACCACTGTGCCACCAGGGAAACCCGCCAGGTGGATTCTTTACCACTGGACCACCAGGGGAGTCCCCCCTTGCTACTTTTTAAAAGTATTTTCCTTGCCCTTTAGGTGGTTTCCTTGTATGTAATGCTTGTCAGTATGCATTACAGATTAGAGGAGACCCTCTGTAGATCACTGGGGCTCACTCTCTGTGTAGATCTCTCCTCGTTGGCACTGTGCCCTGTGAACTGCAGCCAAACCTGCCTTTGTCTTCCTGGACTCTCATCTCTGTATCCTCACATTGAGTGATGCCTGGGTTGTGCTGAGCTGTGGTCTGGGAAATTGCAGGAAGTAAGCTGGTGCAATCCTAGTGCTTACTTCATTTGTTTCCACTCACCCAGGAATCACTGTCCTGCCTTCCTGATGCCCAGTATCTGAAAACTTTATTTCATATATTTTCCTAATTTTTAGTTATTTCAGGTAGGATAGTAATCTGGTCTTTGTTATTTCATTTTGGCCACAGGTGGAAATCCAAACCAGAACAGTAAATTGAGCAAAATCTTTCTCAGTGATACCTTTTAGTGTTTGAATGGCATTTATTGAGATAACAGTATATATATTCTTGTTTTGTTATTTTTATTTAGTTAGGAGTCTTAGATAACAGAGTAATATAAAAATAAAGAATATAAATTCTTATCACCTAATGAACTATGATTGTGTGAATTTTTTATTACTTAAATATTTCCCTCTGACTTGTGTAACTCTTTTTGCCATTTGGGGTTACTTGCTTGTTTTTCTGAGAAAGTAAAATGTATTGTTGCATTATGTATTTATTATAGTAGTCCCCCTTTATCTGCAGGGGATACATTCCAAGACCCCCAGCTGATGCTTGAAACCACAGACAGTAGCGAACCCTGTATATACTATGTTTTTTTCTCATCCATACATATCTATGATAAATATGATATATATATTAATCTTTTAGAACAATTACTTAATATACTGTAATAAAAGTTAGGTGAATGTGGTCTCTCTCTTTCAAATAATCTTACTGTACTGTCTCACCCTCCTTTTTGCGATGATGAGAGATGATAAAATGCCTATGTGATGAGATGAAGTGAGGTGAATGACACAGGCATTGGGAACATAGGCTTAGGTTACTTTTGACCTTCTAACAATACATCCAAAGGAGGAACAGAAGAGGGATCATCTGCTTTGGGTGATCCTGGGTTATCCAGCCATGATGACTGACATCCATGACTGAATGTCAGAGCAGACAATGACATTCTTGGGAATTCCAGGTGGGATGGATCCAGTGAGATTTCATCATTATAGTCAGAACAGCAAGCAATTTAAAACCTATGAGTTATTTATTTCTGAAATTTTTCATTTAATATCCTCAGACCGCAAGTAACTGAAACCACAGAAAACGAAACCATGGATAAGGGGGAGCTGCTGTATTTACAGTGTTTAATTTTTTTTTTTAATTTCACAAAAATAGAAATGGTCTAAAGGCAATCTTTAGTTTGGAAGAGGTTCTAGAAATTGAGATCACAGGGATATTTTCAGATATTCAAAGAAAGCTACAAAATAGGAAATAATACAAAAGATGCTGTTTTATCACATGATCATTTCACCTTAACATTATAATAAAGCACTGGATCATAACTGTGTTAAGTTAGAAAAGTAAAAAGAGAGCCTGTATCAGTCATATCCGCTTAGTGAAAAACATTCTTAATATCAGAACAGTTCATCCAGCTTTTTGAGCTTCTTAACAGTTAAATAAGATCACTGTATGGTCATCATTTATTTCATGATTTATAATAGCATGCCATATTCAAAAGCATGAAACAAAATATGATTTCAGAGTAATAGCTATCTATGAAAGTCTTTAGTATTGATTCTTAAAGTACTTGTAAAATATATCACTTTATCTAAGATTCCTAACCAAATAAAAACAACAAAACCAGAAACCTCTGTTACTTAAATTTGTTCTTTTATACTCCCATTTGTAGAAAAAAATAGAAGTCTAATGCATAAGTAATGCATTAGGAGGAGTCCTGAGCTTGAATTCCATATTGCCCTTTACAGGTTGTATGAGTAACCTTGCTAATAAGGCTGTTTCCCTATTTTGAAAATAATATTCTTCCTTGGTTTGCATGTTGTGAGAACTGAAATTGATGTTACGTGGCAAACAGATTGAACTGTGCCTACAGTAAAGCAAATGCTCTTGATAATGGTTTTCAAAACTGCCTCTAGAGGTAGTACTATTGTAATACATAATAATTTCTAGAGATTGGAATTTAAGTATCCTGGCCTTAGGAGAGTGATGAGTCCCTTTCATTGATAAAATCAATGAGAATTGAATGTCAGATTTTCCTTAACAACATTCCTTCCAGACCATTTACATTGCCTTTGTATTAGTGATAATATAATCTTGTGTAAACGTCCCCAAGATATTTATTGCTTCCCTTCTTAACAATTTTGAAAAGCAGTGTATTTTACATAAAAATTTCTTACAGATACACCAAGTATCACTGCTAAACTAATTAATGAACAAAAAGATGACAAAGAAAAGAAAAACCATGAAGAGAAGGAGAAAGTTAAGGCAGAAAATGGATTTCAGGACAATTACAGTGTTGTTGTTGCTTCAGGTATGCTTGCTTGCTTTTTTTTTTTTATGATCTTGATTTTGTTTGGGTTTCTGTAAAATGTAACAATTTATATTTACAGGAACTTCATGTAATAAAAAGTATTAATGCAAAAAACTGGCATAATGATGTCTTAATATTAAATACACAATTGTACCAGCAATCCATTACTTTTTGGCACTGAACTTATTAAACTTATTTTGAGCTTAGTATATTTTAATCAGATACTCAGCATGTGTAAATAGATATTTTGTTTCAGCTTGACAGCATACTGGGAATTATACTCTTAAAAGTTCACTAAGTGTTAAGGAATTTTTCTGTAACCTGTTTATTGATTGATTGATTGAGTGCTGCATCGGGTCTTAGTTGCGATGCGCAGGCTTCTCTCTAGTTGTGACACACGGGCTTAGTTGCCCCATGGCATGTGGGATCTTACTTCCCCGACCAGGCATTGAACTTGCATCCCCTACATTGGAAAGAGGATTCTCAACCACTGGACCACCAGGGAAGTCCCTGTAACCTCCTTTTTTTTTAAAAAAAGAAAAAGTATTCACTAGTTTTACTTATGATATTGTGCTTATTACATAAAATTAGAAAATAAAGATCATCGAAAGAAAATTGGTTGAAAAATGAGTTTTTACTGTTAGATGCAGGAAGAAGAAAAAATGACCATGATAAGTGATAATTTTGGAGGATATTTTCCTTAACAAAATTCTTAGTTCAGAAGAGAAAGCTCAACCTAGATTACCTTACTCCTCAAATAGCAGACCTATGTATTGGTTTAATCCATCCTATCTCAGAGAAAAATTAAGAACACAAGATTTTCTGTACATATTTGCACAAAATTACATTCTAGTAAATGGATGGTCATCTATATGTATCTCAGAGAGTATAGGAGTTAATTTATACTTTCTTGGAAAGTAGTTACACATGCAGCCAGTTATTCATGGAGTATAATAAATGACAGGTAGAACCAAGAGAATAGATATTTAATGAGAAGAAATATTTCTATCTTTTGGCGTTGGGAATGTGGCGCTTTAGTAATATATTGTAGAAATACACTTTTACTTCCTGAGTGTGTTGGCTATATAAAATCTTGGTGATTTTTTTTCTTTCAGGGCTGAAATCCCAATCTAAACGTGCTGTGTCATCTACACCACCTCGCCCACCATCCAGGAGAGGGAGGACAATGCCGGATAAAGCAGGAAGTGCTTCCTCAGGAGCAGAGGCTGCCAACAAAATAATTACTGTCCCTGTGTTTCACCTGTTCCACAAACTCTTAGCTGGTAGTGTTCACAGTGATAAAACATATGAAATTTTGCTAATCTTACAAGTGTAAAATCAGTTGTGTAATCAGGTGCTATTGATGAGATAAATAATTTAGTGAGACTTTGTCCATATAGTTCCCTCCAAAAGAAGTGAGAACAAAAAGGGAGTAACCTATTTTGTACCCTTTTTAACACTATAATGTTGCATTTTTATACTTTACTTCCTAAATTTTGTTATGAATGTGCCATAAAATGATCAGTAAAATTAATGTTTTCGTGTGTTCATAACAAGTTATGTAGGATGCAGTGTGAGGCGAATTTTAAAGAATTAGTTCTAGCTGTGGAATTCTTAGATGTAGCCCTGATAGTTAAGCTTCCTCTCTACCTAAACATATTCTTTGACCAGTATACTTGCCGTTGGTCAAGGTGATAACCATTTTATCTGCATTTTTGTGCTGTATCATTATAATCAAATTGCCAACTAACTTTGACTGGATTTTACTTCTTAGCTTTGCATTGTTGATTTAAAGCAGAGGTCAGTAAACTATCGCAGGTGGACTGGATGCTTCTTTTTTTTTTTTTTTTTTTTTGCTGTACGCGGGCCTCTCACTGCTGTGGCCTCTCCCGTTGCGGAGCACAGGCTGCGGACACACAGGCTCCGCGGCCATGGCTCGCGGGCCCAGCCGCTCCGCGGCATGTGGGATCTTCCGGGATCGGGGCACGAACCCGTGTCCCCTGCATCGGCAGGCGGACTCTCAACCACTGCACCACCAGGGAAGCCCGGATGCTTCTTTTTGTAAAAACATTTTTATAGGAATACAGCTATGCCCATTCATTTATGTATTGTCCATAGCTGTTTTCATGCTACAGTAGAGTTAGTAGGTTGCAGCAGAGACCATATGGCCTCCATAGCTTAAAATATTTTCTATCTGGCCTTTTATGGAAAAGATTTGCCAATCCCAGATTTGTGGGAATGTTTCTTTTTTTTCTGTTCACCATGGCTCTCAGAAGATCTTGGTGGGATTTGGTTAGCAACTGATTAACACTTTGTATAGATATTTTTGTTCACATATGTCAGAAGTAGATTTGAGTTTTGTAAACTTTGTGTGGGCAGTTTTTAAATTGCTTTGAAACTCTTACCTGTAATTTAACTTGGTAAAAGCATTAAATAATTGAGTAAATTGAATCAAGTAAATGTCTCCCTCTTAGATTCCAGGTTTAACTTAGTTATATCATTTTTAGGCCAGCCATTGCCAGCTGAAATGACGCTTGCCCAACTTTTAACTCTGCTGTATGACAGAAAACTTCCTCAAGGTTACCGTTCAATAGATCTGACAGTTAAATTGGGTTCTAGAGTTATCACAGACCCAAGTCTGTCAAAAACAGATTCTTTTAAAAGACTGCACCCTGAAAAAGGTATGTGTATGATATTTCTTTAAAACTGCAGTCTGTAATCTGAGCAGGCAGGGATTTTTGTAGCTGATGACTTAATGTACATTTTTATTACATCAACTTGAGATACTTTTCTTTCTTTATGACAGAGTTATTTGTAAGTATAGAAAATTGCCATTATTTCCATTGGAAATTAATGTTAATTCCCTATGTAGCATCACTTATTTTATGGGCCCATATGCTTTAATTTTTTTTTTTCCTTTGGCCGCACTGTGTGGCTGGCGGGATCTTAGTTCCCCGACCAGGGAATGAACCCGGGCCCTCAGCAGTGAAAGCATGGAGTCCTAACCACTGGACCACCAAGGAATTCCCTAATTTTTAAAATATTATTTCTGCATGAGCCATGTGAATTGTTCATAACTTTATAATCAAAGTGAGAACCCCAATTTAGAATTTCCAATTTACTGATAATTTATATTGAGTGATATTTTGTGCTCATAAACATTTTTTACCTTAAACAAAAGTGGGATCATACATTTTCTTACCTTTTTATTTTTATATATTCAATTAAATATTTATAAATGTGCATTTTATTGCCTATTTTAAATATGGATATAACAATTTATCTGTTTCACAATTGTTGAAGGAATCTGATTGTTTCCAATTTTTCACTACTATAAATGATATTTAAGCAATGATTTTCATAGTGTGGATATGGTGTCATTTATTGTCAGTCTTTCTCATGATGAAAGATTCAGTTATTAGCCTTTTGTACTCTTTAATAAATTTTAGTACATTTTCTTTGCCCAGATTTTCAGCAGGGTCATTTGTCTGTTTTAATGTTCATAGGGTCTGGTTATGTGTGAACATAAACTTTTGGTTTTCCTCTGTGAGTGATTCGAAGTTAACCAATATGGTATAATTTTCAGTCTTCAGTAAGAAAAGTCTTTGTCATTATTCAGTTTTTCCTAATTGGATACTTTAGAGCATAACATGCACATACATTCATATTTTCTGGAGTCTCTGATGTTTTACTTATTTGCCCTAAAGGACAATACTTCTCAAACTTCAGTATGCTTGTAAATCACCTAGAACATTATAAAAATACAGATTCCTACACAGTCTAGGATGGCACCTGAGAGTCTACATTTCAGAAGCTCTCAGGCTGATACTGATGCTTACTAGTCCATGGACCATATATTTCGAGTAGTAAGACTGTAGGGAGCAACATCAGAAGTTACCTAAACATGTTTGTAGCATCTAGCCTAAAATAGCTGTATCTGAATAACTTAAGATAATTATGCTCTTTTGTTGAGTAGAGAGATGACAACAATATTTGCTTTGTAAATGAAAAAGTATTATAAAAATAGATCCTCTCTTAGCTGTTATTTGCAATTATTCTTCTAGATCATGGAGATTTACTTGGTAGTTGTCCGGATGATGAGGCTCTCACTCCAAGTGATGAATGTATGGATGGGATACTGGATGAATCTTTACTTGAAACCTGTCCCATTCAGTCACCATTACAAGTTTTTGCAGGAATGGGTGGACTGGCTCTTATTGCAGAAAGACTACCCATGCTGTATCCAGAAGTAATTCAACAGGTAAGATAAGATTCCTAATTAATTGTATCATTCCATGGGAAAGACCATCTGTTTTCCGGTTTGTGTTTAACTTAATGTTTGGAAGTACCGTTTCCCTAAAGTCTTTGAGTAGCATATAAACCTTTCAAAGCTCAGCCTATACGGAGCTTTGGTAAAGAAATGAGTAATTTGGTAAAGAAATGTTGAAGACCAAGCAGATTTGCCAGGGGCATCACACTGTAGCATTTACTTTGATTTCATGGTCATCACACTGTAACATTTTTGTTTCTGTGCTTCCTAAGGTGTGATATTAATTATGGATATTACTGGAAATGGGAGAGTGAAATAGTAGTGTATACTTCTACCCAAGTACACTATGTCTTTTGGCTTAACTTTTATTCCTTTTTAAGTGCTATTTCCATTTAAGTAGTTTTTAAAACATTAATTTAACTTCTTCTCCTGTTCATTAATGTTACTGTCACTGAGGTATGTACTTTCGATGTTCTGTTATTAATGCGAGGGGTGTGATGCATGGAGAGTTGTAAATACCAAGCTCTTGATTTCTGTTGATTGAGGTAGGGGAATTATTCTCTCTAATTTTATCTACTTGTGTGTGTGTCTGTGCGTGTGTATGTGTATGTGTGTGTATGCCTGCATTAGTTTCCTAGGGCCGCTGTGACAAAGTACCACAAACTGGGTGGCTTAAAACAACAGAAATTTAATTTTCTTACAGCTCAGGAGGCTATAAGTCTGAAATCAAGGTGTCCACCAGAGCCATGCTCACTGTGAAGGCTCTAGGGGATTATCCTTCCTTGCCTCTTCTTAGCTTCTGGTTATTGCTGGCAGTTAACGGCATTCAGTGGTCTATAGCTGCATCACTCCAGTTTCTGCCTGCCTTTTCACATGGCCGTCTTCCTTTTGTGTATCTGTGTGTCTCTGTATCTCCCTCTCCTTTTAACAACACTGTCATTGGATTTAGGGTCCACCCTAAGCCATTATGACCTCATTTCTTAATTGGTTACATCTGCAAAGACCCTATTTCCAAATAAGGTCACATTCACAAGTATTGGGGGTTAAGACTTGAGCATATCTTTGGGAGGATACAGTTCAATCCACAATAATACCTTTTCAGTAAATGGTTATTACTTAACCTGCTATTCAAAGAGCTTATGATATTTTTATTTTAAGATAATATAACCATGATATAAGATGACTGTCACAGAAAAATATGAGTAAAGTTTTATTTCTTCCTAGAAAATGTAATGATACAGCCAAAAGTTTGAAATGGAAAAAACTTCAACATTCTCAAGATTATTGTTGTTCAATGAAAAAGACTTCCCTAATTCAGTATTCAGTATGCTTTATTATATTGAGTGGAAATTGGGTGCTGCTGTAATAAATACCTAAAAGAGTGGATGTGACTTTAGAATTGGGTAGTTGTCAGAGTGTGGAAGAATTTTGAGGAGCATGATAAAAAGAGGTCTAGATTGCTTTGAACAGATGGCTAGTAGAACTATGGATGGAAAGCCTTTGCCAGTGAGGGCCCAGATGAAAGTGAGGATCACAGTAGAGAGAACCTGTGTATCATAGAGAATTCCTAAATTGGCTTAAGCAGACTGTTGGTAGAAATATGGATGTTAAAAATACTAATGGTGCAGCTTAGAAAGAAATGAGGCACATGTTATTGGAAACTGGAGGAAAGGGTATCCCTGTCTTTTATTGGTAGAAATCCTAGCATATTTATGTCCTGAATGTGGAAGGGTAAGTGATGAACTTGGATATTTAGTTGAATTTCCAACCCGAGTATGAAGTTACCTGTTTTCTTCTTGGTGCTAATAGTAAAATGTGAGCGGAAAGAACTGTTGAGCAACAAGCAACCATCACTTGACAATTTGAGAAATTCTCAGTCTATCCAGATTGCAAAAGATGCTAAAATTAGAGATTTGCTGTCAGAAAAGCATGCTCTGGAGAAAAAGCCAAGGATATGGCTGTTCAACCTTCGCTGGTGCCTCAGAAAAATCAAGATGCTAGTGCATTCAGTCACACAGAGTGCTATTTGAAGAGATCAGTCATATTATTCATGGATCCCCTCAGCCATCTAAACGGAAGCCAAGAATAGAGAAAGTTGTGTGACAATGGTAGCAAAGTCAAAGGAGGATATGTGGCTGTGGAAGCAGAGGTTCAAATGAAGCGGCCAAAAGCCAAGGAATGTGAATAGCCTCTAGAAGCTGGAAAATACAAGGAACCCACACTCCTTGAGAGTCTCCAGAAGGAACACTTGATATTTAGGATCAAAAGCTTTGATTCTAGCTCCATAAGACTCTTTTTGGATTTCTGACCTCTAGATCTTTAGTATAATAAATTTGTGTTGTTTTAAGTAAGTTTGTGGTGATGTGTTACAGCATACCATATAGGAAATGAATACAGATTTTGGTCTGTACTTTCTTAGGATGTTTTTGTCTCATTTTGGTATCAGGGTAATACCGTCTTATAGAATGGGTTGGGAATTTCTAATACTTCATATTAAGAAAACTGTTAGATGGATTTTCCCACAGATCAAACACTAAAGATTACAAAATTTAGTGGTAGAGAGGATGCGTCAAAAGAAATCATCCAAACTGAAGCATAGAATGTATAAGGAATGAAAAGAACATAAGAGCTATATGGACATGTAGCTAGAAGTGCAAAATTCTGACGTGAATTTATGGTTGCAGAAAACGAGTGGATTGAAACAGGGACAGAAACAGTACAGAAAGGAAGAAAATTTCCAGAACTTATATAAAACGTCAATCCAAAATTCAAGAAGCTCTGTAAACCCCAAGCAGGATATTCATGTCTAAGAACATTATGATAAACTGCTTAAAACAAAAACAAGAGAAGAGCTTAAAACCAGCCAAAAAAGCAGTCAACTCATTTCTTTTCAAAACAGTAACAATAACACTGACAACTAACCTTTCATCAGAAACCTTGGGAGGCAGGGAATTACATCTTTGAAATGTAAAAAGAAAAAAAAATCTGCCATCCTAGAATTTTATACCCAGTGAAGAAAATTTTGTACATTTCCCTCAACCATTACTACTCTTTCCATCAAAGGTAAATTGGTAAAACAGAATAACAGGTATAGGATTAACTCTCCTGTATATATAAACTCTGGACAGACTATTTTAAAAAAATTGTTTAAAGGCTCTGGAGAGTGACTAAAAGTAGGCACATATTGAAGAGGATTTAAACACAAAAAGAATGAAACCACATTGGGTGAGATTAGTGTCTACGTGACCTTTCTCCTGAGAATACTCCTCAGTCTCTGTGGGGTAGGATGGTAGAACTCATGCAAAAGCTACAGAGGAGTTTGGTTCTTCCATCCTGGCTGGAAATTAAAAGGGGAGGAATTCAGAAAGGAGGGAGCCACAGAAGGGGGAGCTCCAGGAATTCTGCACATGAATTTCTGCACAACCATAGCTGGCTCCTGAATTATGGATACATAGGATTCTTGAGGGAAAACTAGAAGGGTAAAAGAGCTGTCCAGAGATTTCAGCGTCTATCCAGCATGGAGGAGACAATTTGCAGTTCTATTCCTTCCAAGTTAGAGGTAAAAATCTTGGCTTTTCTATTGGAATTGCAAATGAGTCACACATTAAGAGTATAGATGGCATCCCGGTAATCAGGGATTCACTTGAGAAATAAGAGCAAAACCAAAATAGACTCTCCTAATAAATTTACAGAAGGCCTCAAGGTGACTTATCAGTAATTTAACTATTTTCTAAAATAAAACTGAACACATCCCAGAGTGTGATTATAGAACTAAGAGTTACTACAACATCTCATCAACAATGTACGGTGTATAATAGAAAAACTACCACATGCAAAGAAATAAGAAAATGTTACCTGTGGTTAACAGTAAAATAAGTCAGTGAACAGATCTTATTCACATTTTGCCAGTTGTCCCACTAATGTTCTCAAGGACAAAAGGAAAAAAATTCAATTTCTTTTGCATGATTTGAGGGAGGTAATCGTCAGAGATTCAGTTCAGGATCATATATTACATTCAGTTGTCTCTTTAGTCTCCTTTAATCTGTAACAATTCTGTTACCTTTGTTTTTCATGACCATGGCATATGGAAGAGTACAGGCTAGAAATTTTGTCTATATATGTGGTTACAGATATACATGTTTCTATATATTTTTTCCTAGATTTGTTTGCTTATAGGGCATGGAATCAGACTACCTCCAGCAGTGTGTATATACCTATATACCATATCTTCTTTTTAAAATACCGTTTCCACTAAAATCAGTGCCCCTTGGAAAAATTCTAGGATTGGGGCAGAGAATGTACAAGATGAGCCTAGATACAGAAGCCTGCTTTAAGGGGGTTCCACTGACCAAATCTGATTCTCCTTGGGCATCAGATAAAATGATAGTAACAGATTATAACTTACAGAGTAAAATTAGAATCCATATGGATATAAATTAATAAATGAATGAATAAATAGATGGAGAAGAAGGAAATGTTTTTGTCTACAGTTCAGTGCCAACTAATGTAGCAGGAATGGTAGAATTAGAAAATCACCATTTGGCAACCACTGTAATAATTATTATTTCACGCAAGCATAAAAATGCTAATGATCAAAGTTTAGTGCGAAACAGGATATTTATATAGTCTCAGAGAACCTGTCTACAGGTACTTAACTAATTACAAAGGAGAAAATAGTAATTTTTAGAGTAGAGGTACTTGGCAGATACCACCATACTCATGGTATCATGTAACTCATTTTAAAAAACATGTCCTTGGGCTTCCCTGGTGGCGCAGTGGTTGAGAGTCCGCCTGCCGATGCAGGGGACACGGGTTCGTGCCCCGGTCTGGGAGGGTCCCACATGCCGCGGAGCGGCTGGGCCCGTGGGCCATGGCCGCTGAGCCTGCGCGTCCAGAGCCTGTGCTCCGCAACGGGAGAGGCCACAACAGTGAGAGGCCCGCGTACCGAAAAAAAAAAAATAAAAAAATAAAAAAAATAAAATAAAAAACATGTCCTTTTACTGATTTTTAAAAAAAATTTTATTTTATATTGGAGTATAGTTGATTAACAATGTGTTAGTTTCAGGTATACACCAAAGTGATCAGTTATACATCCTTTATTGATTTTTATATTCTTATATTTTAAGGAGATCATTTGAATCCAAGTCTTTAATTTGAATCTGATGTTGAAACGTACAAATAGCCAAACAAAATTGTTTTTTCTTTAGGTGAGTGCTCCAGTTGTAACATCTACCACTCAGGAGAAACCAAAGGATAGTGATCAGTTTGAATGGGTGACTATTGAACAATCAGGGGAATTAGTTTATGAAGCGCCAGAAACCATTGCTGCTGAACCTCCACCTATCAAGTCAGCAGTACAGACCATGTCTCCCATACCTGCCCATTCTTTGGCTGCTTTTGGATTATTTCTTCGTCTTCCGGGCTATGCTGAAGTGCTACTAAAAGAAAGGAAACATGCCCAGTGCCTTCTTCGCTTGGTTTTGGGAGTGACAGATGATGGAGAAGGAAGTAAGTGTTTAGTGTTATTAATGAAATTTAATGTAGGTAGGTTGTGTAAAATTACTCAGATCATTGCCTATTATTCTTCATTTATTTATTTCATAGTTTAGCTACTAGATAATTTCTTATTGGCAACTTAGTTCCAATAATAGATATAATAAATCCTAAAGAAGCTTCATTTTCACTTCTTTATTCATTCAAAAGTTATATATTGAGTACTTACAAAACTGCTGGGCATCGTTGGAGGCATTTAAAGATGAAGCAGGTATTTAGATCCTGCCATCAAGTAGCTAATGTGTTCCAGTAATAGCAGTGAGGAATGTATATACACATATAGACTTAACAAGTTACAAAAGCCTTGAGAGAAGTACAGTATTATGGAGGCTTACGAGTGTGAGATTATTTCCTTACTACCCAGCATTGTGAATAAAACAGCATTGTAGTTTTTAATGGGGCCTTGAAGGAAATTGTCAATGTAGGTTATTTCAGAAAGAAGGAATGATTTGAGCAGTGTTTATATGCTCATATTATATGAGAGGGGATAAGTTGGCTGATGAAATTTGCATAAAGCAGGACTGAGATCTCATTTAAAAAGTTGTTATTGATAACAAATCATGGAAAGGCTTCTTAAGAACTTCAGATTTTATTCTGAATAGTAATTAAAATTTATTAAAATATGTTAAGTGAAGTAGTGATGTGATGAGAATCTTTTTAAAGAATTCTTCAGTGAATCTGGTAGCAATATTTAGATTAAAGAGAACAGAATGAAGAAAATATTATAACAATATACTATATGATAATCTATTTCATAATATAATAATAATAGAGAATAATAATAGAAAGCTATGGTGATTATTTCCATTGGGCGGGCAGTTGTGTTAATAGAAGGAAACAAAGAAAAATCATAGGGTAGCCTAGCAAGTACATTTTCATTTGGTTTACCTCTGATTCTTCAATGACCATTACATTTGATAATTAGTATTTTTCAATCTTACTTTAAACTCATGTGGTTTTGATTAGAGGTGAAATCTTTCACATGCCATTTAGAAAGTATACACTTTTAAACCCTGTACAAAGTATATATAATCCAATAAAATTATATGAATTTATTCGTGAATCCTATAACTCTGAAGCTATTGAATATTCATTGTATGTACTTTTTCTTTTGTATTTTCATATTGATGGAATTCTTCAAAAATGTTGACATAATTTTAAATGTTTTTGTAATAATTGTCATTAAATTACAGTGTCTATATACTAAATAAGTCCTGCTTGTTTGGTTTCATATATAAATTGTATATATTTATTTTAGTAGATCGGGAATTTCTAATTGCTTCATCTGATTTTTTAAGTACCTAGAGGGATAAGAACCATAGTATTTTAGGACTCTATTACGAGATAGTAGATGTAACACTAAACTGAAAAGGAAAAAGAATTGTCTTTCGGTCATTTCAAACTATTTCTAGTGAATATACAATGAATGTTTATTAAAAAGCATAATTCTGACATACCTTTTTACAGTAGTTATCTCATCTCCCATTCATGTAGGAGTGGGTGTTTGTTTGTTTTGTTTTGTTTTTTTTACATTTAACGCTCGTCTCTAGCTAGAACGTAGTAGAAAACTTTATTGCAAACAAAACAAAATTGTTACACTCTTGCATTCATGGTTGAAACTACTTCCAAGGCAAGCAGTTACTTTCATACTCTTGTAAAAAAACTTTTAATGCTTCTTTTTTCGTTGTTAGTTTTCGCTTAAATTCTAGATTATAATAATTTTGACAGTCTGTAACTAATATCATATGAGTATATTTCAACTTTCTTTTGGAGTTTATGTATATGATGTCTTCTTACTGCTTTTCTAGACACTTTATTCTTAAAGACTAAGATATCACTATTTCTGGTATTATTTTGTGGTTGTTTTCTAATAAGTATAATGATATAATTTTATATTACATTGCCATTATAAATTTGTGAGCTTGTGTGTTGTTCCTTATTGTGTTTTTAAGTATTTTTAATTTTGAGTTCTCTTCTCCTTTTAATCTAGGTCATATCCTGCAATCTCCATCAGCCAACGTGCTCCCAACCCTTCCTTTCCATGTCCTTCGTAGCTTGTTTAGCACTACACCTTTGACGACTGACGATGGTGTGCTTCTGCGGAGGATGGCATTGGAAATTGGAGCACTACACCTCATACTTGTCTGTCTCTCTGCTCTGAGCCACCATGCCCCACGAGTTCCAAACTCTAGCCTCAATCAAACAGAGGTAGGTTCAGTTTTTTTTTTTTTTTTTTTAAAGAAGATGTCATTTTATTTATATCTGTTTTTGGCTGCGTTGGGTCTTCGTTGCTGCGCATTGGCTTTCTTTAGTTGAGGCAAGCGGGAGCTACTCTTCCCTTTGGTGCATGGGCTTCTCATTGTGGTGGCTTCTCTTGTTCTGGAGCACAGGCTCTAGGTGCGTAGGCTTCAGTAGCTGTGGCACGTAGGCTCAGTAGTTGTGGCTTGCGGGCTCTAGAGCGCAGGCTCAGTAGTTGTGGCCCACAGGCTTAGTTGTTCCGCTGCATGTGGGATCTTCCTGGACCAGGGACTGAACCTGTGTCCCCTGCATTGGCAGGTGGATTCTTAACCACTGCGCCACCAGTAAAGTCCCAATTGAGCTGTTTAAAGATGTCTTTTAGAATAGTATCAAAAATAGAAAATATCGGACTTCCCTTGGGGGTCCATTGGTTAAGACTCTGTGCTTCCAACGCAGGGGGCGTGGGTTCAATCCCTGGTCAGAGAACTATATCCCACATCCTTTGGGCGGCACGGCCAAAAGAAGAAGAAAATATCTATAAGTAAATCTGAAAAAGATGTATAAGACATCTCATAAAATACATAAAACTTTTTAGAAAGACAATTATTAATTAGACTTTAATAAACTGAAGCATCTGTCCATGTTTACCTCTCACAGAGTAGAAAATACGGCATTTCATTAACTTTTTTTTTTTTTTTGGCTGTGGCGAAAAAAAAGGACTACAGTGAACAAGAGCTCAACAGAAAAAATATCAAGGCATCACATAACAGACTGTTTTAGGAAATGACACCAAATAAGAAGGAAGAAGATAAATTATTAGGAAAAATAGTCCTTGTTCAACCCTTAATTTAGAAAAATAATTTCAGTGATTCTGATATTAGCCAGTCTCCAAACAAATCTATCTTTAACTGGAAACCTGACAAACTTTGAATAAAATCTTCAAATATATATGGTTTTCTGATTTAATCTTAGTTTGATACTTCAAAAACACTTCAAGATAACAAAGGAGTAATCACTCTTAAGATTCTTTATGACAAAAACTTCAATGTATTCAAAGTTTAATTTAGTTCTAAAATAAGCATGCTTTGTGTAAACTGACAGGTGATTATTAGATTTCTTAGCTTCTTTAACAATGGCAAAACAGTGGTGATCCAGTCTACATTACTCAGTTGAAGTTTCCTTTAATTGAAAACATATGACACCATTATAGATTCATCCTAAAAGATCTGGCTCATATCCCTATTCCTTTCACTGTTTTCTCTGTTTAATTTTGAGTTATTGACTCTTTAGGCCCTAAAATGCTTTAACCTAACTATTCCTGGGAAACATTGTTAAAGTTTCATTTATCCTTTTTAAAAATTAATTAATTAATTAATTTTAATTTTTGTCTGCGTTGGGTCTTTGTTGCTGCACGCAGGCTTTCTGTAGTTGCAAGGAGTGGGGACTACTCTTCGTTGCGGTGCGCGGGCTTCTCATTGCGGTGGCTTCTCTTGTTGTGGAGCATGGGCTCTAGGCATGTGGGCTTCAGTAGTTGTGGCCCACGGGCTTAGTTGCTCCGCGGCACATGGGATCTTCCTGGACCAGGGCTCGAACCCATGTCCCTTGCATTGGCAAGTGGATTTTTAACCACTGCGCCACCAGGGAAGTCCGCATTTATCTAGTCTTAAATATAAGCATTTGTTCCCCATTTTTCCCTTCCCCTAACCCTTGACAGCTGTACTTTGCTTTCTGTCTCTGTTTATTTACCTACTCTGGATATTTCATATAAATGGAATCATACAATATGTTACCTTTGTGTCTGTCTTCTTTGACTTAGCATAATGTTTTTGAGTTTCATCTAGGTAACATGTATCAGTACTTCGTTATTCCTTATGGCTGAATAATATTCCATTGTATGTATAAACCACAGTTTGTTTATGCATTCAGCCATTGGTGGGCTTTTGGGCTGACCCTTTGGCTATTGAGAATGGTCTTGCTATGAACATAATAGTAACGTATTTGTTTTAGTATCAGTTTTTATGTCTTTGGATGTATACCTAGGAGTGGAATTGCTGGGTCACATTGTCTTTCTTTGTCTAATTTTTTAAGGAGTGCCAAACTGTTTTCCATAGCAGCTAAACTATTTAAATTTCTACTGATAAATTTTTGACGATAAATGAAACCAAATAGTAATACATTTTTATTTTTTGTTATAAGCCACCAGTATCAAGCTCTCACAACCCT
The DNA here is from genome assembly GCF_025265405.1 of Mesoplodon densirostris. Taxonomy (NCBI): domain Eukaryota; kingdom Metazoa; phylum Chordata; class Mammalia; order Artiodactyla; family Ziphiidae; genus Mesoplodon; species Mesoplodon densirostris. The sequence continues at coordinate 26,267,734 of NC_082674.1, forward strand.
ACGTCAACAGAAGAACAGCAGCTCTATTGGGCCAAAGGGACTGGCTTTGGAACAGGCTCTACAGCTTCTGGATGGGATGTGGAACAAGCCTTAACTAAACAGAGGCTGGAAGAGGAACATGTTACCTGTCTCCTGCAGGTATATTTGCAAAGTTGATATTGTCAGTGATAATAGTTAAATTTTTTTTGGTTGTATTGATTTTTAACTATTGTTGACTATCCATCTCATCCTAAGCTACTTTTATACAGCCCATTGTACTCCGTGCTCTCAGTACATTTAAGATACTGGACAAAGATTTCTCTTCCCTACTTGTAGCTCTAAATTCTTCCCTCTTGGTTAGTTTCTTCACTGAGAGGAAAGTGACAAAGATGAAATTATCAAATCACTGGAATGTGCCATGTCTACTTTCTTCTGGTCAACTTCTCATCTAAAGTGCTATATCTGGACTCTTTAAAAAAATCTATTTTTTATATCTTTGTTTCTCACATTGTTCTATAAGTTTTCTAGAACTGGGCAAGGTGAACTAGCTTATAAAGTCTTCAGTACCACAGAAATGAGTACGTTCTTAAAGATTAGCTTTTGTTCCTGGATCAACTAATTGACTAAAATTAGTTGTCCATTTTTTTTTTTAGAGCATTGGTGAAGTCTTTGAACATAATTTTTGCAGTTCTAGGATGATAAGCTTATTCTTGTATAAAATTCTAAGATTCCATCACCCTCAAACTATAAACTGAATCTATTCAATGAAATAAATAATCTCAGAGTTGCTACTAAGCTTTTAAGTTCATGTTCTTAGGTGGATTGCTTCTGTATGTCTGGTCATACACTACATCATCATGCAAAGCATACCCTCTTTTGAAAATCTAAAGAAAAAAATGTCATTTTTAAAACAGGTAGTATGAGGCATTGATTGAGTTGAAAATATATTCTCTTGATATTCAGATTGACTAACATAAAATATGGGCTTTTAAACTGCGAAGCTAGAATGCAATTTAAATCCAACAATTTTTATTTTTAGGTTCTTGCAAGTTATATAAATCCTGCAAGTGGTGCTGTAAATGGAGAAGCTCAGTCATCTCACGAGAGTAGAGGACAGAACAGTAATGCCCTTCCGTCTGTTCTTCTAGAGCTTCTCAGTCAGTCCTGCCTCATCCCAGCCATGTCATCTTATCTACGAAATGACTCAGGTAAATCACACTGTAACTAGTCCTTTGAAATATCTTAGTGGATGATTACTTTGGTTTACTTATTTTATCATTATCAGTTTAAACAATAAGGTTCAATTGGAATATTTGAAATTATCCTTCCCTAATATATATAGGTGTGAGTTTGATGGATTTATTTCTTAAAATTATTTGAGAAACATTTAGTTGTTTTGGGGAGCCCCTAATTTGTTACTATGTAGTCATCTATAACATAGAATAAAAGTTTTCATTATCCCTTTGTTTTCAACTGTGAAAGTACATTTTTTTCTTTTAATAACCTGTAACTGAAAATGATAGGGCAAAGCCTAGCAGTTTCATGACAATATTCTGATCTGAATACGATTAATTGAATTTCTATGTGTTTTTAATGTTTTTCTCAAAATTAGAATTTCAGACAGTAGTTATTTGAAGAAAGGCAGATAGATGAATTATTCAAGTCCATAGATACTTGACAATGAGTATTAGTTTTTACAAATTCAGTAATAAAAAGTACCATAGTTACTTACTTTGCCAATATACAATTGATTATTGATTGAAACTAGTTTATTATTTCCTTGGTTGTGGAATTATCTTCCAAGAAATGTATTCTTTTCCTAAATAAGAACAGAAAGTTTGTTTTATTTAGACACTCAGTGACATACAAGTATTGCCAAGAAAAACAAATAGTTAACATCTCCTCCTTTTAGCCAGGACCTTTAATTTTATTTATTCATTTTAAAATTTAAAATATTTGCTCTGCTTCTCATCTCTGCTTTTATTCATATTCTTACTCAAGAAAATAAACACTTACACATTTAATTATATTATTAAGGAAGAATAGGTGAGGAAAGCAATGGAAGTGAATCTTGAAGTAGTCTATTTTGATTTGTGGTAGCAGTTCAAATGCAATTAGATGGATTGAAAATGTACTTGTATTTGAAAAGGGTTTACTGCCTGTGTTCTCCACCTTCAAAAGATTATTGTGCTTCCAAACACACCATTTCCCAGCCTACCTCAAACTTTTTCATAAAAATATTGAGGTGTTATATAATGGATTTTTTTTTAGATTGACCTGTTTGATCCATCAGATTTGTCTTTTTGAAAAAATAGATGTCAAATGCACAATATATTTTTTGATTAAGTAAAATATTTGGAGCTGTAAACACAAGTATTTCAGATCAGTGCCGCAATTTAATATTAAATCGTTTAGGAAAATTGAACAGAGTAAGATAAGGTTTCTCTTTACTTCCTTCCACATTGTTAAAATATTTTTAATCCTTTTACTTTCAAACTATATGACGTCTCAGAAATTTTTAATTTTGTCTTGTTCTGAAATTCAGTCCTTGTGTAACACTGGGCTTTTATCTTTATGGTTCAGAATCAAACAGGAAATCTGGTATTACTTACTTTTACTGTTTAAAATAGTCTATTCAAGTAGGTGCACTTTCTGTTAAGTGTGTATTTTAATAAATAAGCCTTGATTCTGGTAAATATATGGAATTGCAGAGACTTGAGATAGTCTATCTTGGAACTACTTTAGAAATTTAATCTTTGCCTTTCCTTTGTGATTATTTTCCCAGAGTAAAGAAATTTCTTTGCCCAAGGTTGAGATTTATATGCTTGAATCTGGTACTTTGTCCAGTGGTATAATTTTAATTGATAGATTTATATTTGAATGTGGTTACAAAAATTATTTTGAAATAAGATTTTAAGTTAAGGTAAATTAATATAAAATAATTAACTTAGTTAAGATAAGTAGGTCAGATAATTGGCAGAACACCTCTTAAATGATGTTTTCATTTATCAGAGAAAATTTTTTGGAACTTAGGATATATCCAATCCATAGTTTTTAAGGAACAAGGTATATTATTTAAGTATGCCCATTTAGAATATTCTAAATATGAGTTATAGATGTATTTCAAGAAAATGTAGCTTAATATGTTAGTAAATATGCTACTTATATAAATTATCAATTTTGGTTAAAATGCTAATTTTTAAAATGACATTTTAAAATCTGAACAAATTATCTAGTCAGTCTTCTTGGAACTTAGTAAAATTCTTATTTTATAAAATTAGTCTTAAGTCCATTTTCCGGTTTTGTCATTGGTCTGTAGAATATTATTTTTGGCCATTTGGGGGGTTGGGATAAGGTAGAGCATCCAATACAGAATCTGTTACTTCATGTAATTGTCATATCTTTGTTCTCCTTTAATCCAGAAAAGTTCCCAACTTTTCTTTGTCTTTCATGATATTGACATTTTTACAGAATACGGACTATTTTATAGCATATCCAGCAAGTTGGTTTTTAAGTGTGAGAGCAGTGCTAATAATTTCGTGTGAGATGTTTTATTCAAGAGATGGTTTGCTTACGTTGCTAGCAGATGATATGCAAAAACACAAGCCTAATGTAATAAGCTCTTTCGAGAGCTATAGTAAAATATAATTAACCCTTGGGAGATTGGTTCCAGGACCCTCCAAAACCAAAATCCACAGGAGCTCAAGTCACTTATATCAAATGTCATAGTGTTTGCATATAAGCTCTGCACATCCTCCCATATGCTCTAAATCAACTCTAGATTACTTATAATACCTAACACAATGTAAATGTTACATAAATAGTTATTATGCTGTATTGTTTAAGGAATAATGACAAGAAAAAAGTCTACAACACACTATTCGTAAAAATGTCATGAAGAACCCAGGGGTAAGACAGGAATAAAGACACAGACCTGCTAGAGAATGGACTTGAGGATATGGGGAGGGGGAAGGGTAAGCTGGGACAAAGTGAGAGAGTGGCATGGACATATATACACTACCAAACATAAAATAGATAGCTAGTGGGAAGCAGCCGCATAGCACAGGGAGATCAGCTCGGTGCTTTGTGACCACCTAGAGGGGTGGGATAGGGAGGGTGGGAGGGTGGGAGACGCAAGAGGGAAGAGATATGGGAACGTATGTATATGTATAACTGATTCACTTTGTTATAAAGCAGAAACTAACACACCATTGTAAAGCAATTATACTCCAATAAAGATGTAAAAAAAAAAAAAAAAAAGTCTACAGGTTCAGTACAGAGACACTCATCATAGACCTAACTACATAGTACACACCAGCAACAACATAATATTTTCTTCCTTTCAGCACGTACAGACTGCTTTCATTTAATGAAAGAGAAATACATAGAGTGTTTAAAATATAAGTACATATAGAAAATATAGTTATAAATAGAGAAAATATAAATTTATTCTTTTTCTCACACACACTGTGTTAACACTCACCAAAACCCTGGTTCTTCTCTTTTGTTAACTGTCATGTGATGATGATGATGATTGCTGTCTGATGCCTATGGTGAAGTGACAGATGTGTAGCATGTAGGTAAGCAGTGAGACATCAGGCTAACTTGAACCTGCTGACAGGACATCTGTGTTGGAAGAACCAGCTTCTAATTGCAGATGTTGATACTTTGAAGGAGGTCCAATAATAATGATGTTTTGATGTGTGGAGGTTGAGAGCTGAGGGTCTTGAAGTATTGAAGATCAAGGCTTCACAATTGCAGGTGCTTTAGTTAGAAACATTGTTGTAAGCTGTTTCTTCTTTGCATCATCAAACAAATCTTACAGTGGTTGTACTTACGTTGTTATCCCTCGGGTGACACGGAGGCTTCATTCCATTGGAGGATGTACTCAGGATCATATCCTTTAATAATTCCACCTTTTGGAAAACTGCTGCAAAATTTTCAAGTGTCCAGATTGATAGCCCTGCCTCTTCTAGATCTTCTGCTGCATCATCATCATCATCATCATCATCATCATCATCATCATCATCATCATCATCTGTCAAGGATTTCAGTAGATCTTTGAGTTCCTTGTTGGGAAAGGTTTCTCTATGTTCTTCTATGTGTTCCTTGTTGTCCTCAAATCATGTCAGTGAAGTCTTCTCCAGCAACTTCACTTGCAACATTCAAGATATTCCTGACTTCTGCATCAATAATGGGTAATCACTGACTACCCCACCCCATAGTGGCTTCCAACATGCATTGACTGTCTTGGGCTTTAGGGCATCTGCAGCCTCTGCAGTAAGGACAGTTTCATCTACAGTTGTGAAGCTCTTCCATAAATCCATGATGCTGAAGTCAAGGTTAGTATCAAGGGCAGCAGGGATCCTCCTGAAGGTGAGGTGGGTGTAAGTCACCTCAGTAATGCACTTGATGATCCATTGGTCAAGTGGCTGTGGTAGTGAGGTAGTGTTAAGAGGCAGGAACATCACTTCCATGTTCTTGTTGGCAAAGCAGAGACATTGGGGATGGCTGGGAGCATTGTGAGGAGGACCTTATTGGCAGCCCCTTCTCTTTGAGGTATTTCTTCACTTCAGGAATGAAGCACTGGTGGAACCATCTCAACAAGTTGGGTGTCACTCAAGCCTTCTTGTTGCATTGCCAACACACGGGCAGGCAATTTTTGTTTTCAAGGACCTGGTGATTGTTTGCTTCATAGATGAGGCCTAGCTTGATCATGTGACCTGCTGTGTTGCCGCACAGCACCAGTAAAGTTATCTTTCCAGGCCTAGAGCCCCCGGGGCCTGCTTGGTACTGTTATGGATGTAGGTATGATTGGACATCTTATTCCCGAACAAGCCTGTTTCATCACAGTTGAAGACTTTCTCTAGAAGATAGCCTTTCTCTTCTGTGAGTTTCTTGAGCTCTTCTGGGAATGCCAATTCTCCTGTGATCTTTAAGTTCTTAAGACTGTAGCACTTTACGTAGCTAGCCAACCATCCTTTACTAGCCTTGAACTTCCTCTCCTCAGCTCTCCTCAACCCCCTCACAGTAGTGCTCACAGAGGCCAAGTGCTTTTCACACATTGTTTTGCCTTCAACGGGGATATGCTTCTGTGACGTGTCCTCTAGTCACAAACTTGATGCTTTCTCAGTCTTTGCAGGCGCTTTATCACGAACCAGAGAGACCATTTTTGCTATTGTAAGGGCAGCACTAACACTTCCACAAATTTTGACTTCTTTCCGTTTTATTTTATGAATGTTCAGCTTATTCTTATCAACCTTACCTGTCCACTTTGGCAGGCGACATGCCACTTTTTAAATGATCTAAGATTTTAATTTTCTCGTCAAGAGATAGCACTTTATGTTCCCTCTTAGCCTTTGAGGTGTTGCTTTGACCACTTAATTGCTTTATAGGAGCCTTTTTTTTTTTCCATAGAAACAAAGGGTGCACACAGCACAAGTAGTGAATGAGTGAGACTTGAGGCAAACAATGCTCATTAAGGTAACTCTGTGTATAAAACAGTGAATTTGAAGCCACAGCTTCAAGGTAGGTAACTGAAACAAATAAGTGATTTATATGTTTGTATTAGGCTAATTTTATCTCTAGTATCATATTTTAAAGGAATGATAAAAATCTTAAAGTAGTTATTTTCATGAGATTTCTTAGGTAGATAGGAAAATCTTCATATGAAGGATGTTCATTTTAATTTCTCTCTCCCAACATTCTGAGTTCCATTTGTCACAGCCATGTTATTTTGAAAGCTGCGTTGTAAACAAGGATCATTTTTCCTCAGGCTGCTGTCAGTTACATACATGCCATTGAGTAAGCCTTCAGTTACCCCACTGGCCACTAGATGGCGATCTCATTTCATTGCTAGAAATACTTTGTAAAACTGTGTGAATGTGAGAATTAGCAGGTAAAATGTTACTTTAGAGTCCCTCACCCTTATCATTCTCATTCCCATTTTGGAAAATGACATGTTCCTGTGTTCAGAAAACAGCACCACTGAGCACATTAAATTACTTGCCATTAATATAGTAGAGCATGCTGGAAACTCTTTATCAAAGTGTTATAAAATCTCTACCTTTTTAGTGTGTGTTTCATAGTGTCAGATTAGGAAAGAGCAGATGAAATCCAGAGAAATTTATTCAGTTGCCCACGTTTTACTGTTTAGCTGTGATGTGGCCATTACTAAGTTCACATATTTTCATATTTTAAAAAAGATATAAATGGATTTTTTCACTATGGAAGAGAGAAATGAATAAATGTGATATGTTAGAGGAAGGAAGAAAGGAGAACAAGCACAAAACTTTTTTTTTATTGAGAACATTATAAAGTATCTACTAATTTGGCTTGGTTGTCTTAGCTAAGTGATAGTATATACTAGTATTAAAATTTCCTCATTTCATAATATTGCTATGGTAGTTCTGTAACTAGCTATAATGGGACAGAAGCCATTATTGCAAGCTTTCTTATACCACCTGATTTTCTTCAGGAAAATGGATTTTGGGTTAAAATCCAATATATCTTTGGAATATATCTTAGGTTAAATTCCTCAAAAATTCAGTATTTAAGTTTAATTTTATGAGAGAATAAAGTTAATTTTGTTGTTATGGCAAATGTCTTAAATATGACCACATTCTTTAAATCCAAAAGTTATTACTAAAAAGATCCTTCAGAGTAAATACAGTTGGAACCATTGCTATCTTTTCAGGCCTCAGGGCAGCAAATTCAAGAGGGCCTGTTGTTTGTAGAGGGCTTACAAATTATATTAGTTCTGTTACATGAAAATATAGTGGTTTATCAGTAGAAAATATATTATTTTATCATTTACGAAAATAGTTATTTTGCTTGTTTTGTTGATACACATTGCCTGAGAAACAAATAAATAGAAATTATTGAGCTGTCATAACACATAGTTCTTAACATCATATCCTTATTTACGGTTTTCTTGGTAATAGTTCATTTGAAACTTTTGAGTTATATTGTATTTTATTGCCATTTCTTTACACTTTTAATAATGAGTCTATCAGAAATGAGTGAAGATTTTACAAGATTCTTCTGCTAAGTAAAGTTGCAGGTCGCTTGGTTTTTAATTCCAAACTGTGTTATAATATGGCCCCAGTTTTCTTAAAAATTATCTGAGTAGTACAAATAAAATCTGAAACACTTGGCTGCATTTAATGTATTTTATTTCTGCATGAGTCAAAAACAAGATCCTGTCTGCTGTTTCATTCTTGGTAAAAGAGTACAGAATACCAAAATTTTGAGCATGTTAGTGGCCACTCAGAGTATCTGGCACACATAAGTGCTCATCAACAAATACTAGTTTCTTTTATCTAGAATTTTCCTGTTTGTCAAAGGTATTCTATTTTGAAATGTCTTTGGTATGGAATACATTACTCTGTCTCTTAAATGATTATATTGCATAAATTTTATAAGGGGGAGAGAGGTTGCTTAAAATTTATCTGGTTTCCAGTTGATTTGATTTGTATAGATTTGTAAGGGTAAAATATCTGGAACCTTTTAAAGATACCTTCCTTGTTTACCCAAAGTAGAGTCGTCCTTCTCTTCCTGTTAGTTGCCAGTGCATCTATTGTTTATATTTTCACTTCTCACATTGTAGTCTGTTTATAGTGCACACCTTCTTAATAAAATTCCACCTAACCAACCTGCCAAGTGAACTATAACTCTTCATTTCTTCTATAAACAACTTGACTTGTGCCATATATATATATATATATATATATATATATAATTTCCCATTAATTAAATTGTAAGCCTATTAAGAGTTATATTTGTTTCCAGATTTCTTTATGCCAATTATGTTGCCATTACATAGTCAAATATTACACATACTAGATGCTTATACTTTTTTTTTTTTTTTTTTTTTGTGGCTGCACAGTGTGGCTTATGGAATCTTAGTTCCCTGACCAGGGATTGAACCTGCACCGTGGCAGTGAAAGCGCCAAGCCCTAACCACTGGACCAGCAGGGAATTCCCAGTAGAATACTTTTTAAAAGCATAAAAAGGGAATTGGCTAAAACAATCATTGAATTAGGCTTACATGAGAAACTGTAAAAGATTGTGTGTGTGTGTGTGTGTGTGTGTGTGTGTGTGTGTGTGTGTGTGTGTGTGTGTGTGTGTGTGTGTGTGTGTATCATGCCCCCAGTAGAATATCCTTCTTGCTGAGTAGAGCAAGTTGGCCTTGACTTGTGTAAAAAACATTCATACTCTGATATTCTGCCAAGAATCTTTGACCTTTTGATAGGGTTTCCATTTATTTCATTATTTTGCCCTAGTGGCTGGCTTAACTGCCAACTTCAGCCAAAGTTTAACATGTTCTGGGGTTGACATGAATCCCCAAAACAATTTGTTGGCTAAGGCTTGATTGAAAAGTATAAATTCAAGAAATTAAACAATGGAAAAATTGAAAAGGAAATATTGTGTATGAATCCTTACATACAGAAGTTATTTGTGTAAAACTCATTGATGTTTTCCTTACAGCACTTGTATGTGATAGAGTTATTACTAATTACATACTAAATTCATGGCTCTGCAGTAAAACAACTTCCAACTAACATTTTATTAATGTACAAATATTCTTGATGATATATGCTCACTTAAGATATCCTTTCAGTAATCTCATCTTCAAAGATCTTTATTGCAGAGCAATGTTTTGTTTTTAAATGTATCAAGGAAGAGTTTTTGGTTTATTCGTTGAGTTACATTTTAGTGAGAATTTAAGATCCTAGGTGAAAAAATTCTCTCTTACTTTACCGTACCCAGTGTTTATTTCAGCCTTTTTTTAAAAAAACTGTATGTTGTTCAAGTATAATTTCTACAACTGTTGATCTGCTAGGGAAGAAAATAGTTTAGCGTTAGGAAGGTTTATGAGTATAAAATAAGTCAAATTATTGGATTGGTACTTTGAAAAATGGACCTGTCTTTTGAATAAGGTAGTTTACCAGACAGAATATATTTGTTACATGATTATCTTTTAAGATATGCACACTAGCCACACTACTTGTAGGGATATTGATTGCATATAGTTATGGATTAAATTTTAGTATTCAGTTACTTGAAAGGATTTTTAATTTACAGAGAAATAATTTAAGGATCTCTGATTGCTTTACTTCCATGTGATACTTCCGTGAAATGTAGGATGACTTTATGTTTCAAGTTAGGCAAAGTAGGATGAATAAATTCTTTAATTGAAAATAAATATTTGAGCGATTTATTGTTTTTCATTTTCACATTAGTTTTTGAGTCCACTCAAATGAACATTCCATAAACAAGTATTACTTTATTAGATTGAGTTGAGGTTTTTATACTTTAGGTGAGCCTCTCGTTTTGTATTACTGAAATTGATCAGAGAAATAAAGTCAACACATGCTGAAGAACATCAGAAAAAAACAAGATGCTTTTTCTATGTAGTATTTATTTTCTATGCAATCTTATAGTTACAAATGCTTAACTACCAAAAAATTATTATAAAGCATTCATTTCTTTTGAGATATTAAGTAAAAATCCAAAGGAAGACAGTACTTTTGAGAATATTCAGCATTTATTGATACTGAATAAAACTTTATTTTTCTGTAGATTTTGTTAGTTTTCTTTCCCATGCTGAAAAAATTTTACTTTCCTATATTAGAGGCTTAAAATAAACATAAATTTAAAAGCAATTGGAATGAAAATGATATATATTCAATATGTACTTTTAGAAAAAAATGTATTACATTGTTGTTTTTGTGTCTTATTTCTATTACTGGATCTTGTGTGTTTTCTGGCATACAGAAATAAATCTTTATTATCAATATATTCACTGCAGTGCCTAGAGTAAGGCACTTACCCTGGTTACTGCCCTTAGAGCCAGGCACTTGCCTTGGAATATTTGTCATAATCTTCTGGAAATATTCTTTTAAAGGTTATTCTTAGAAATCATTTTTGTTAGAGCTGGGTTTTGTCCTGAATGCAACCCCATGAAAGAGACTATCAGCTTGTGATATAGATATACACAATAACTACTACCAAGAGGTTAAGTACTATCCCAATAATGCCTAACATGGTCAAGACAGATTCTTCATTTTCTTCTTTCTCTTCTTGCTTCTTTACATCTTCTGTTGTAGTGATGACAGGAGTACCCATTTTCCAAAAAAATCTCTTGGTCTAGAGAAGAAGAAAGTTGACTGTGAAACAAATCCTTAGGAAAGGTATCTTTGAACTGTACAGAGAAATAGGAAAAAAATTTATTGTACTAGCTTTTGTTGCATAATTTTTCAGCCTGCAGTTCTGTTTTACTCTGTTGAAGGTGGTGGAACATGATAGAAAATAGAGGCATTTTAGTAGAACTTTAAATAATCTATTATCATTTTAACAGTTGGATAGAATAATAGAAAATATAATGAAAAGGCACACAGATTCTGCCAGTTATATATTCTGGGTGTATATTTAGTAGCTATAAATACATTTTTTAAGTCTTTTATGTATATTTAACTAAGCTGATGTATTTAATGTGAATTACAGTTTATACCTAATATGTATAATCACCACATATTTTAGCCTAAAATAATGAAGTTACTAAATGTCTGAGTTTATTTTTTTGAAGTATAGTTGATGTATGATATTATATAAATTGCAGGTGTACAAAATAGTGATTCACAATTTTTTTTTTTTTTTTTTTTTTTTTTTTTCTGTACGCGGGCCTCTCACTGCTGTGGCCTCTCCCGTTGCGGAGCACAGGCTCCGGACACACAGGCTCCGCGGCCATGGCTCGCCGCTCCGCGGCATGTGGGATCTTCCGGGATCGGGGCACGAACCCGTGTCCCCTGCATCGGCAGGCGGACTCTCAACCACTGCGCCACCATGGAAGCCCAGTGATTCACAATTTTTAAAGCTTATACTCCATTTATAGTTATTATAAAATATTTTCTATAAATGTCCAAGTTTTAAAATAATTAAAAGAAAAGTGTTCCTTACTCTACATTGCATCAGGAATAAAGTATTCCCAGTTATCCTGCTTTAGTCCACAGTAGTGATGAATGGACCTTTTCTCTTTGTGGAGAACTTCTGTTTACACTCAGAGAAAAAGAAGTGAACAAAAAACCTGGACAAACTTCTTTATTGACCATGGCAAATGTTTTCAGTTCTCCAGAAGGGGTGTGTCTTTTCCATTAGTAATCTGTGGTAAATTTCACTGTAACTGTTTGGTAAGAATTGATGAGCTTCTGCCAGTAGTAAGCCAAGCAGTAAATGTTTTACATTCTTTCTTAGAATTATTTTTAGCTTTTATACATGCTGGATCATGTGTTTCTTGGAAAAAATGACTAATCTTTTTGATTATTTCTTATACATTTCTTATCAACCTTTAAACTATTCTGTTTCTTTTCAGCCATTTGAATATCCTTTTCCCCATTGAAATGTTGTTTCAAATACAGAAGATGAGAATTTTATTTTTACCTAGTACTAGTAACTACTTTCAAATTAGAAAATTTCTCTTACTGAAATAATTATATAGTAGTGTCACACACCTCTATCTGTAGTTGTTGATGATACTTCCAAGGTATTTTTCAAGCATTGCATAATTCAGCAAACAGGTTCGTCTGAGGATCCAAAGGATAGTGTCTTTGCTTGGTTGGTGGTAAGCAGTAACATTGAACATGCACTTGGCACTTGCTGAGTGAAGAAGTTGCTGCAACCCACCCTTGCAGACATGGAGTTGCATAACAGTGTTATGCCCCTGCTCTTCTTTGTCAGGCTGGTCACATTTAATCCTGTATTAATGATGAAGTGTGCTGTGTGAAAAAACACCTAAGGTTTTCTGATGAAGCTCTGCATGACCAAACATAGGATTAAGGAATTCAGGATTGAAACACTTGGTGTATTTTGTACTCGTTTGTATTTCATTAAGAGTTTGTTACATTTACTGACTCCTTTTGTTCGCTGACCACCCATACATGTTAGTTTAAAAGTGCATATCTTAAAAAAGAGAGCAAAAATTAGCTCTCCCTTAGTTTTCCAGATTCCCTTCTGCAGGGATATTCAGATGTAAGTCTTTAAAAGAAAAACATGAGTAATGTAAAATCAGATATGAATAATCACTTTCCAGTTTCCTGGCATAAGCATAGATTGCCGGATGCATTAATATCTGGGTGGAATTTGACATTAAAATGAGCACACTTGTTTATGTAACTGACTGTTGTCGAGAAAAATGCAAATATACAAAAACTTCCTATTTTAAGTTTAAAATGTGTATCATAAGAAATGACATAGTACTGAAATTTATTTAAAGTTCTTTGTAAATCAGACCCATAATTTTGTCTTGCCCTGTTTTTACTATTTTCAATCTCATTGTCCACTGCCTATTACCTTGCCTCCACAGCTTTTGCTTGCATCCCTCCTTGATATGAAGAGAGTATCTTCTCTTTCCATAATTTAAGATTCCCACTTGGAATCCTCTCACTGCTAACTTAATTGAATAAGATAAACAACAATAGCATAAAAAGAAGTATCATGTTTCATTTATTTTAGAAGAGCTGTCTTATTTTCTCTATGCCCATTTATTTCCAGATTTTAAAGTATTTTAAAAATTGTCAACCCTTCATGTTTGTCAGATTCTTTTCCCCCTCTCTTCAGTGTTGTCAGCATGGTAGGCTATCCTCGGCTTTATTCGTATAATGGAGAGGTAGCTTCTCATTTTGTGGTTTTTCTTGTTGTTCTTGGTAACTTCATAACCATTTAATTGCTTTTGAAAAATCAACCTGTCTTGGATTACCTGTATTCTTATGTAATTTTATGTAAAGTACTATAATTTTAGGTAGTTAATTTTTTTAAATTAATAGACTAATATTTAAAAAAATTAATCAATAAACTACTAGTTTAAAAGCAGTTTTGGGTTTACAGAAAATTGAGCAGATAGTACATATCACCACCCCCTTCCACTCATAGTGTCCTGTTACATCTGGTATTAGTGTGGTACATGGTACAGTGGTAAACAGATAGTGACATGACATTATTTTTAACTAAAGTCAGTAATTTACATTAGGGTTCACTCTTTGCGTTATACCGTTCTATGGGTTTTGACAAATGCCTGGTGTTGTGCATTTCACCCTTACAGTATTGTGCAGAATAGTTTCACTGCCCTGAGAAATTTCCTGTGCTCTATTCATCCCACCCTCTCTCCCCACAGTGAAGCCTCTGGTGACCACTGATATTTTTCCTGGCTCCATAGCTTTTCCTTTTCCAGAATGTCATATAGTTGGAATCATAACAGTGTATAACCTTTTCAGATTGGCTTCTTTTACTAAGCAATATACATTTAAGTTTCCTCCATGTCTTTTCTTGGTTTGGTAGCTCATTTCCTTTTATTGCATAATAATATTCCACTGTATGGATATACAACAGTTTGTTTATCCAGTCACCTTTTGAAGAACATCTTGATTGCTTCCAGTTTTGTGCAGTTATGAATAAAGCTGCTATAAACCTTCATGTACAGATTCTTGTTACTGTTTTTGTTCCATTGATCTATTTGTTCTTTCGCCAGTGCTACATTATCTTGATTATTGTAGCTTTATAGTAAGCTTCGAAGTCTGGTCATATCAGTCCTCCAACTTTGTTCTTCTTCTTCATTATTGTGTTGGCTCTTCTGGATATTCTGCCTTTCCATATAAATTTTAGAATCATTTGGTCAATATCCACAAAATAACTTGCTAGGGCTTTTATTGGGATGATTTTTGTACTCTGTTCTTTTTTCCATTGTATGCCACATGAAAGGGGATTGGGAAAAATAAAACACTGTGTGCAATACTTTGTTAAATAGGTTTATAAAGCAGTACAAATGGAAATTTTTGGATAACTGGCTACATTTATAGTAATAGAAATTCTAATGTTTCAAGTACTTAAATAGAGAAATGGAAGCCATTCAGAACTTGAGTGAAAGAAAGTTTTTCCAAGACTTCATTCTTTAGCTGGTCCCAAGTTGGAAGAGGCTATATGAGTATGCATTTACATCTGTGTTTGCATGTATTTGAAAATCAAAACATCATATGAGGGGAAATGTTTGGAAAGCTTATTGTGTTCTTTGTCTCATATACAAAGTAATATTATTAAGCAATTGAAGAAACTAAACTTCCCAGAAGAAAAAGGAGCAAATGGTATGTGAATAAGTACTTTAAAAAATTAATAACAGCTTTATTGAAAGATAATTCACTTACCATACAATTTGTCCACTTAAAGGGCACATTCAGTGATTTTTGGCATGTTCACAGTTATGTGCAACTGTTATGACAGTCAAATTTAGAACATTTTTGTCAATTTAAAAAGAAACCAGAGTTGGCTTCCCTGATGGCACAGTGGTTAAGAATCCTCCTGCCAGTTCAGGGGACATGGCTTCGAGCCCTGGTCCAGGAAGATCCCACATGCCACGGAGCAGCTAAGCCCGTGCGCCACAACTACTGAGCCTGTGCTCTAGGGCCCACGAGCCACAACTACTGAGCCTGTGTGCCACAACTACTGAAGCCCGCGCACCTAGAGCCCATGCTCTGCAACAAGAGAAACCACCACAGTAAGAAGCCCGCACACCGCAACGAAGAGTAGCCCCCGCTCGCCGTAACTAGAGAAAGCCCATGCACAGCAACGAAGACCCAATGCGGCCATAAAGAAAGAGAGAGAGAGAGAGAGAGAGAGAGAGAGGAAGGAAGAGAGGGAGGGAGGGAGGAAGAAAGGAAAGAAAAGAAAAAGAAAAGAAGAAAAGAAACGAAATGAAACCACGGCTTCCCTGGTGGCGCAGTGGTTACTGCCAATGCAGGGAACGTGGGTTCGAGCCCTGGTCTGGGAAGATACCACGTGCCGCAGAGCAACTAAGCCCGTGCGCCACAACTACTGAAGCCCATGCAACTAGAGCCCATGCTCCGCAACAAGAGAAGCCACTGCAGAGAGAAGCCTGCGCACCTCAACAAAGAGTAGCCCCTGCTCACCGCAACTAGAGAAACCCCGTGCACAGTAACAAAGACCCAGCACAGCCAAAATAAATAAATTAAATTAATTAATTAAAAAAAACACACCATATACACCTTAGCTATCATCCCTCTTTCTCCTTACCACCCCTCCAGCCTTAAGCAACCACTAATCTACTGTTTCTCTATGTATAGAGAGTTGCCCACTGTGAACATTTCATATAAATCAGATCATGTAATATGTAGTCTTTTGTTTACATTTTTAATCTCAGTACAGTGTTGTCAAGGTCCATTGATGTTGTTTCATGTATCAGTACTCGATTTCCTTTTTATGACTGGATAATATTTCACTGTATGGATATCTACTGCATTTTGCTTATTCATCATTTGATAGACATTTGAGTTGTTTATACCTTTTGGCTATTGTGAATAACAGTGAACATGAGTGTACAAATACCTGTTTTTGTTCCTCCTTTCAGTTTCTTTGAGTGTATACCTAGGAGTGGAAGTGCTGGTTCACATGGTAATAAGTTATTCCTTGACTTTTATTTTATTTTATTTTTTAAAATTTTTTTGCGGTACGCTGGCCTCTCACAGTTGTGGCCTCTCCCGTTGCGGAGCACAGGCTCCGGACGCGCAGGCTCAGCGGCCATAGCTCACGGGCCCAGCTGCTCTGCGGCATGTGGGATCTTCCCGGACCTGGGCATGAACCCGTGTCCCCTGCATCGGCAGGCTGACTCTCAACCACTGCGCCACCAGGGAAGTCCCTCCTTGACTTTTAAATTACAGCCATCTTAGTGCATGTGAGATGGCAGGTATCTCGTTGTGGTTTTGATTTGCATTTCCCTGATGACTAATGATGATGTGTTTGCTGGTCATTTGTGTATCTTTTTTGGAGAATTATCTATTCAGATCCCCTGTCCCATAAGTGGGGTCTGGGCAAAAGGAAGCATCTGCCTCTTAGCTCTACTTATCTGAAACTTAGCCACAGCAGCAAGTAGCTGGTGGTTGGATGAGAAATGCTGAGATCTTCCCCTCCTGGGGAGGTAATCTTCCAACTCAGGCTAGGGGAAGAGGGAGCTCAGGTTCTACCAGTCTGCAGTGAATTTGCTTTCTTGCTGAGCTGAGAGCAGGAAGGGAGTAGGATCTTGGTTCAAATATTTTAGGTTCTTGTTTTTCTTACTGAGTTTTAGTAGATTTTCTTAAATGAATGTTTTCTCAGTTTGTTGTGTGCTCTTTGGACTATTTCTAGGGCCTTGAGTGGTGATGTTTTTTAAAAAATTTGTATCTGTTTCATGGCGGAGCAGGTTCACTGAACTCTTCATGCTATCATGCTGGTGAGAAAAAAAAATTAGGTTTCAAAAGCCTAGTAAAATTTTTAACCTCTCATTAATTGTTCTGTATCCTTATAGTGGGATATTTTGCATCCATTAATTCCTTGAAAGTAAAAATGCAACACATACCTAAATGTACTATATCATGTGCCTTTTACTTGTAACATTAATCAGCTTTATTAAATATTAAATTACACATTGTTTTCTTTATCCAAATATTATATTCTTCACTTGTTTTAAAATTCAAAAGCTTTAAGGTGGTATCTAATAAATAGTTGTCTTCCTGCACCTGTCCTCTAGCCGACCAATTTAGCTCACTAGAGATAATCAATAGTACTAATTTCTTATATTTTTAATAGAGATCCTGTGTGTGTATATATATATGTATATATAAAAAACAAGTAAATATGAATACACATTCTCTTTCCTTACCTTTTATGTTGTTGTTATGTTATATTTACCCAAATGACACTATACCATACAACCCCATTTCTTTTTCTTTCTTTTTTTTTTTTTTTTTTTGCCACACCCACGAGGCTTGTAGGATCCCAATCAAGAGATTGAACACAGGCCCCCGGCAGTGAAAGCACCATGTCCTAACCACTGGACCTCCCGGGAATTCCCCATACAACCCCATTTCTATTCCTTGTTCCTCCTGTTCCCACCTTAGGTACTTCGGAATTTGTTCCAGTGCAGCATAAGGCACATCTTCATTTTTATGACTGCATAATTGATACTTAGTCATCGAAACAGCTCCATCTAATGAACATAAATGGATTATTTTGCTGTTATAAACAATGTTGCAGTGACTAATTTTGGTGACCTTGATAATTTTATCTGTAGGATTAGTTTTCAGAATTAACTAGAATTGATGATTCAAAGAGTATGCCAATTTGTTGTTTTGACAAATTGTAACTTGTGCTCCATAGATATTATACCAGTAATGTTGAGTGGCTATTTCCCCACACCTTTCTTTTTCTAAAAAAATATTTATTTTATTTATTTATTTATTTTGACCGCACCGGGTCTTAGTTGTGGCACACTGAGTCTTCATTTTGGCATGTGGGATCTTTAATTGCAGCATAAGGGCTCTTAGTTGCAGCATGCATGCGGGATCTAGTGCCCTGACCAGGGATCGAACCCGGGCTCCTTGCATTGGGAGCATGGAGTCTTACCAGTGAAGTCCCCCCACACCCCATGCCTTTCTAGGAGTTTGATACCAACTTCCTTCCTTTCTTTTGTCTGTCTATACATGTAAGCATATATAAATTTTATACATACACATTATTTTTTCTGCACCAATTGTGAGACATATGTTGCAGATATGATAGCTCTATTACCCCTAAGTATTTCACTGTTTATTTCCTAAAACACAAAGGCAGTCTACTACATAACCACATTACAGTAACCAAAATCAGAAAAAAAGCATTGATAGAATACACCTATCTAATCATCCAATCCATAGATACCATTCATATTTGATCTGTTGTCCCAGTTATGTCCTCTATAGCAAAGAAAAAAAATGCTTTTTGTCCAAAATTTAATCTAGGATCATTTAGTAACCTTTTCCACCTTCTTCAATTTGTAACATTCCTCCAACTTTGTCTTTAATGACCATGACAATTTAATAAAAATTTTTATTATGTAAAAGTTCAAAATATGTAAAATTAGTGAATGTAGCATAATGAACCCCTTTGAGTTCCGTCACCAGCTTCATCAGATAAACATATGGCCAAGCTTTTCATTTACATGCTCACTAACCCATTTTTTCCAAACACATACATATATACACATAATAGGTTATTTTAAAGCAAATTTAAGACATCATTTTATGCAGGCTATAAGTATTAAGCAATGCCTAAAAGCACAAAGGAGAAAGTAAAAATAAATTTTAACATAAATTACCTCATGGACCACCATCCAGAAATAGTAATCAGTAACATTATATCTAGCATGTATAGCTAGAAGTATGAACAGACAGATTGGTAATAGAAGATGAGAGTATGAAAATATTTGGAACTTACACAGATTAGCTATTTCTACCAGAATTGGAGAGAAGAGTGAAAGGCTGGTGTTGGGACATCAGCGATTATATTCCCAAGCCCTTGTAACTTTTATGTGGGCTAGAATGAATAGAAATTCTACATGGAAGTATTTTTGTCAGTCATAGGTATTCAGCTAAACAATTAGGCTTTGCATGATTTACGAAGTATTTTTGTTTTGTTTTTACCTAGAGGATTTCTACTCTCAGAGATTTTATTAGTCAAAGTATCATTGTAAATTTGTTTGTTTCTTGTTCCTTTGTCCTACTAGATAGTTTCAAAAAAGGCAAGCATTTGACCAGTTAATACTTCTAAAGTTTACTTAACTCTTAAGATGCATTAATTGCAGAATTTGTAATCTTATGGCAAATAAAATTCAGCTGTAATTATTTTGACGCTCTAGGTCCTTTGCATTTCCATGTATATGAGTCATCTTGTTAGTTTCTACCCCCCAGCTAAAAGCCCATTGGAAATTTGATTGGAATTGCATTCAATCTGTACATGAATTTGGAGAGAATTAACTTATTAACAATATTGGGTCTTCTGTGAGCATTGTATATCTAGTTGTTTAAATTTCCTTTAAGGAGCCTCAGCAGTGTTTTTATATTTCTGAAATTGTCAAATTTATCCCAATTTCATTTTTTATGCTATTGTAAATTATACTGTTTTTTAAATTTTTACTTTCTTGTTACTAGTATATAAGAATACAGTTGATTTTTATTTATTCACCTGATATCCTACTACCTTGTGAAACTTAGTAGTTGTGCTACATTCCTTAGGATTTCTGTATAGAAAGATAATCATGCCATGAACGTTAAAGACAGACAATTTTATTTCTTCTTTCCAATTTATATGAGTTTTGTTTGTTTGTTTAAAAGATTTTTTTTTTTTTTTCTTATTGTACTGTCTAGATCTTGCAGAAGTTGTCAGTTTGGGGGAAAGGTGTTCAGTCTTTTCACCATTAAATATGGTGGTTGATGTAGGGTTTTTTTTAGATTCCCTTTATCAGCTTGAGGCAGTTTTCTTCTATTTCTGGTTTGGTTAGAGTTTTATCATCAATGAATTTTGAATTTCGTTAAATGCTTTGTTTAGATATGGTAAGATGATCATATGGCTTTTCTTATTTTGTCTGTTAATATGGTGAATTACATTGATTTTTCAAATGTAAAGTCAACTTTGCATTCCTAGAATAAAAGCCACTTGGTTGTGATTTATTATACTTTTTTGTCTCTGTGTTCATGAGGGATACTCATCTGTAGTTTCTTTTTTCTTTTCTTTCTTTTTTTTATTGGTAATGTCTTTGTCTCATTTTGATATCTGGGTAATTTTGTCCTCATAAAATGAGTTGTTACCACTTCCTCTGTTTTCTGAAGTAGATCACATACAATTAATAGTATGTGTTTTTTAGGGAATTCCCTGGTGGTCCAGTGGTTAGGACTAGGTGCTTTCACGGCCGGGTTGGTGGGGGGGGTGGGGGGTGTCAATCCCTGGTCATGGAGTGAAAAATCCCGCAAGTCACGTGGTGTGGCCAAAAAAGTATGTGTTTTTTAAGTGTTTGATAAAATTTACCTGTGAAGCCATATAGAGCTTTTTAATGCAAAGGATTTTAAGTAAGAATTCAATATTTTTAACTGACAGGGGGCTATTGAGATTTGCTATTTATTTTTAAAGAACCGATTTGGGGGAATTCCCTGGCGGTCTAGTGGTTAGGACTCTGCGCTTTAACTGCCGAGGGCTTGGGTTCAGTCCCTGGTCAGGAAACTAAAATCCCACAAGGCGCACTGTGTGGCAATCAATCAATCAATCAATAAGTAAGTGGGGTTTTTAAAAATGTTTTAAAAAAATAAAAAAGAACCGATTTGGCATTGTTGGTTTTCTCTGTTGCTTATCTGCTTTCTATGGTGACAGCATAGGAGTGGTTGCCTGAGCTGGCCAGAGGAGGATGATTAACTACAAAGGGGCATAAGAGGTGTTTGGGATGATAAAAATATTCTGTATCTTCATTTTGGCAGTGATTACACAGGAGTGTATATTGTCAGATATCATTGAATATGTACTTAAAGTTAGTGCATTTTATTGATTGTAAGTTATGCCTCAGTAGGTTGATTTTGAAAGTTATAAATAATTCATCTGGAAATGATTTTGTGATTTTGCTTGGATTACTTAGAGTTTTGATTTTTTTTAATAACAAGTGCCACTTAAAGATTCTAGAGAATTAAATTATATTAAGAGGCAAATTTTTTATTTTACCATTTGAATGTTGTAGTAGAAAGCTAAGTTTGAGACTGCTGTGAGTTATGTTGAAAATATTTATTTTAAGATTATGAATTATATAGATTAAAGCTTAAAGGCAACTAGCATTTTTTAGTGTGCTTTAAGGAACCTGTTAGGAGGAATTTCAGGCCATATTAAATTTTTTCCCATGACTAAATCACTTTTTTCCTCTCTGTTGGTAAATCATGTTAGTGTTTTTTTCTGAAATTGTGACTATTGAGTGCCATTATATTTTAGTAGTTAAGTGTCTGGACTTCAGAACTGGATGACCTGTGTGTGCATCCTGCTGGCTCCACTTCACTGATTATACAGTCTTAAGCAAGTTCTTCATGCAAGTTCTTTCCTATGTCACATTATTTCTTATATTCTTTGGATCAAATAGTTTATTTATATCTCAGAACATTTTAGATGTAATTCTCCAAGGTTATTGTCTTATAATAAGAACACAATATTGCCTCATTTTCAATTGCATTGATTGTTATCCTGGCAAAGTGTCTGTTATTAAACCTCTAAGACAGTTTTTGTGTATACATAATAACCCTTTGTCATTTTAATGTTTAGAATTACTTAACATGATGTGATTTAGCAGGTAATTTGTATTACTGCTTTTCTAATGTAAGAATATATGTTATTTACTATATTATAAAAAGCCATGCTTTCTTATAGTTGGCTTTATTTTTCTGGCAATAGAACATTGCAGGACAGTGAAGTGTAGATTATTTGGAGGTAATAATGGAGCATAAATTACATCCATAGAACTCCATTCAAAAGAATGTAAGGAGAAACAGCAAATTCTGAGGAAAGGATTATAACTATACATTATTTAATAACATTGGGAAATAATCTTCTATCTCAATGAACACACTATCTAAAATACTAAGTATTTTTCTTTTTTATAGAGGTCAGATTAATTTTTAGGATTAATTAATATTGTTTGTTGCTTTTTATAACTGGGATAAGATCATAGCTTAGGGCTTCCCTGGTGGCGCTGTGGTTAAGAATCTGCCTGCCAGTGCAGGGGACACGGGTTCGAGCCCTGGTCTGGGAAGATCCCACATGCTGCAGAGCAACTGAGCCCATGCACCACAGCTACTGAGCCTGCGCTCTAGAGCCTGCAGGCCACAGCTACTGAAACTGGCGGGCCTAGGGCCCGTGGTCCGCAACAAGAGAAGCCACCGCAGTGAGAGGCCTGCGCACTGCAAAGAAGAGTGATCCCTGCTCACTGCAACTAGAGAAAGCCTGCGCGCAGCAACGAAGACCCAATGCAGCCAAAAATAAAATAAAGTAAATTTATTAAAAAATAAAGATCATAGCTTAATTCCGTTTGTGCATGTGCTTATATCTTAAGTTCTTTAAATCATCTATGTGTTATCAAGTTACTGTGATCTAGTAATTACTAAACTATATTGTCAATAAAATATTTATTGCATGCCATATACTCTGGTAAACCATTGCAAAACAGTTCAGAAAGGTATATAATGAAAAGTAATTTACCCTAACATTGCCCCACCAAAGCCTAGTCCTTTTCTACATGAAACTACCATTACTAGTTTATGGTTAATATTCTCAGTATTCTATACCTGTGCAGGTATATCCAGTACATGTATGTACCCCTCATTTTGAAATAAACCTGAGACAACATATTCATGCTATTTTGCATATAGTCTAGAGATTGTTTCCTTTAAGCAGAGCTGTGGTGGCTCTGTGACACCTATAACCCCTAGAAAAAGACCCATCTCTTTGGATAGAGCTCATACCTGCATAGTTCTCGTGGTTTGCATATATAAACAATATAAGGAATTTGGCTCTTGATGATGACACTATACAAGAGACTTTTTGCTATGATGGAAATGTCCTATGTCTCTGCTGTCCAGTATGGACTTGTGTAGCTATTGATCACTTGCAATGTGGCTAGTACAATTGAACAGAACTTTTAATTTTTTTACATTTTAATTAAATTTAAATAGTCATATGTGACCAGTAGCTACCATATTGGACAACTCAGGAAGCATCATGGTATAATGAAGCTCTAGGGTTAGATATACCTAGGTGTCAGTGTTGGTCTTGCTGCCTTCTATTTAGCTGCTTACGCAACTTACTAAACCTTAGCTTCTCACACACAATGCTTTCTCCAAAGAATAATACACATGCAGAACTGTCATCATATAGAAAGAAGATTAGATGTATGTATTCCACAGTGATACACGTGGAGAAGGAGAGAAATGGTCAAAAGAGACTATAGCCGTATCAAGAATGTTTTGCTATTTGTCAGAGTAATTGGTTTGAGATGTTACTTATGTGTATAAAATTAATATTTAGAAATTCATTTTTTTCTCGAGTATTCCTACATGGTTGCTCAGCCATGAAAAAGAAATATGTGAGTCTTTGTTTCCATAAATGTCATCTTCATGTATTTTTTGCAACCTAATTCACTCAAATATAGATGTAGGAGATAGATCTACTGTTACTCTTTTTAAATGCTACATAGAATAGAATCATTTGGACATGCTATTGTATATTTATCCTTTCATTGCCCCTTGGTGCTTCCAACTCTCAGTATTAAAAACAGTATTATATTGATCATCCTTGTTTATAGGTTTATAGTAAGAAGTGATATTGCTAAGTCATAGAATATGGGCATGTAAAATAATGCCAAATTGGTTATCATTTTGCATGTCCACCTCTTTATGTAAGTCTAGCTTTTCTATATCCTTACAAATATTAATGTTGTGTTTTGTACCTATTGATTAGTAACTGGATTTTAACCTGGATTTCCTGAAACTATAGTGTACTATGTTATACTATGAAAGTAGTAACATTCGATAATAAGTTGGAAAAGAAGCTTTAAACATAACCAAGTTTGTATACAAGTTTTATATATGATAAAGATGGAGAGTAAAATTTCAAATAAGCGAGGAAAGAATGGGCAGTCATACTTTTTTACCCCTGTCCTCTGTATCATTATTGGAAGATGTGAAACAAGGGCCTACTCATCCATAACTCTGAACAGGCTCACTCTTTGTCTTTACATCATCAGAACTAATTTTATTAAGGCCTTTATCCCTTTAAATCACTTGCCAAACAAAGTCCAGAATTCCTAGGTGATGCCTCAACACCCACCCCCATACTCCAATCCCAGTATAGCTCTGTGGGCAGTGAGACCATTTCTTCCTCCAGCAGGTACTCCCCAGTTCTTCTCCCATTTCAATCTTCTGTTTAGCGTTCAGAGTACTTAGTAGTGTCTGAAAAAATTTTTACTCACTTGTTCTCTACCTTGAGGGTAAGCTACATGAAGGCAAGAATTTTTGGTTGTTTTCTTCACTGCTGTATTCCCAGCCTGTCCACCTGTGGGTTTTCAGTAAATAATTGGGAATAACTAACATAATAAATAATAAACATTTATGGAATAACTTTATTCAGTAACTGGTATTGGAAAAAAGTTGTTAGGTCCTTGTCTCACATAATTGACCAAAGTAAATTACACTTGGGAGAAAGCCACAAAACCTAACAAAACAACTTATAAATGCTATAGAAGCAATACATGTTCTTAGAGTATGGAATCCACTGTTAGATGCATGTAGTTTTAAGAAAAGAATTCATTTGATTTATAGCAAATAACTAAAAGCTGGCATTGTCAACTTTTTTTTTTCCTAACAAGTTGATTTGTTTAATTATACTTTTGATAAGCTGGTCATATCATTCTATTTTACCTAAGATACAGTGGCTTCCTTTCAATTGTTTAAAAAATATATTATTTCTACATTATATTAATAAATGCATTGGGCTTCCCTGGTGGTGCAGTGGTTAAGAATCCGCCTACCAATGCAGGGGACACGGGTTCGAGCCCTGGTCCGGGAAGATCCCACATGCCACGGAGCAACTAAGCCCGTGTGCCAGAACTACTGAGCCCGCGTGCCACAACTATTGAAGCCCACGCACCTAGAGCCCGTGCTCCACAACAAGAGAAGCCACCTCAATGAGAAGCCCACGCACCACATTGACGAGTAGGCCCACTCTCCTCAACTAGAGAAAGCCGCATTGCAGCAACAAAGGCCCAATGCAGCCAAAAATAAATAATAATAAATAAATTTTTTTAAAAAGTAAATAAGTAAATGTATTTACTGCCATAATTTATTATCTGGACTATTTAATCATTTTTATGTGTGATATAACTAAATAGTTACTTAATTACATTTCTTGCTGTCTCCCCAACTCTGCCATTTTCATTTTTTTTTTGTTCCCTAAAAGTGCGTCTTACACTTTGCACATTGGTGCTTCATGAACATCTACTTTAGTCCACTTACCAACCAAGCAATTAATCTTAAGATCCAAGTAGAAACTACATTGCTGTGGACTTACTTTTATATTGCACATGTGCTCATTTTATGCTTTCCCCCTCTTCCTTCTTACAGTTCTCGACATGGCAAGACATGTACCACTCTATCGAGCTCTGCTAGAATTGCTCCGGGCCATTGCTTCTTGTACGTGCATGGTGCCCCTATTGTTGCCTCTTTCTGCAGAGAATGGTGAAGAGGAAGAAGAACAGTCAGAGTGTCAAGCTTCTGTTGGTACATTATTAGCCAAAATGAAGACCTGTGTTGATACCTACACCAACCGTTTAAGGTACTATACTTTGTTCATTTCTTTTGACCTTGACTTTTACAGTCTTTTTTAAAATAGCTTTGTTGGTTTTTTAAAAATGATGTATGCTAATTAAACACATGCACAAGCAGTAAATAAAACTACAAAGAAAAAGTAGCCACCAAATCCTACACTCAGAAACGTTTATTAACAGTGGCTTATCAGATATTGCCCTATGCAGTCTTATAGCTATAGATAGAGTTTTTCTTAAATGCTATCACATTGTACCTATTATACTGATAGATGCTAGTTTTACTCAATATTGAGGTGAAAGACACCTTCACTCTCAGTAAATACATATTGCTGATACTGTTCTTAATATTTCTGATTATGCATTGTATATAGATGCTGTATTTTACTTAACCATCTATTAGTGGGCATTTGGGTTATTTCTAATTTGTAATAACCTCTGACATACATCTTTTGGGACTTGCAGAAATCTCTGCAGAGTAGATTCATAGAATTAGAACTGTTGGCTTTAGGAATTACTAGTTTCATTTTGATACATATGTTATAATTCATGCTATAATATTTTTTAGAAGGTAGAGGATTCTGTATTTATTTGTTGAAGTTATAGTAAAGTTAGTATTTTATCTTCGTGGAAAATTGAATTTTTAAATGAATCTTTGGTTAAGTTTATACCTTGCTAGAAATCAGATGATGAGTCCTCTTATCAAAAACTTTAAAAAACCTTTTCCTGGTAAGCTTTTTCATTCTCTTAGCAGAATCTGTTTAATGGTTGTCAGTTTTACTTAAAGATGGCATAAATTCTGATGTTTGCATAAACATTCAGAATTAGGCTAGAGGAAGCTTATTTCTTTGTTAGTGGTCTTTTGAATCAGTTAATCTTCTTTACCATCTTTGCAATATATTTGTCCTACCTGTTCTCACTTATTTTTTTAGTAGCCTAAAATTTGGGAAACTCAGTATACATCAAGTGATGGCAGAGAATTGGTCATTGGAGGAATAGTTTTTGTCAGCTTTCATTTTTCAGAAGGAATCAACTCCTCAGGTTATTCTGACTCTTTTAGCTTTATTGTACTGTCATTATCACTTTAAGAACTAGTGGCTCACTGCCAGGCAGGAAGAATCATGAATTAGCGAAGAGATTAAAGAAGAGCCAGTTGGTAGCTATATAAAAAGCTGTAGGTTCATACTCTTTTACCAGGGAGGTAAAATGTAAAGGTATATTTTCTTTGATAGTGTGAGACTTCTTTACGTTGTAGAGAAGAAAATAATATTATCTTTGGTCCCATCCTTCATTATGGCAAAAATCTTTCTAACTGGTAACCTAGGCAGCTAACATAATTATACAAAAATAGTGTGGTATCATCAGACTAAAGGTCTGATTTTCTAACTGAGCTAAGTGAATGGAATTTGTACACCTAGAGTGCCTTTTTTGCTGCTTTTCTTCATGTATATCCTGTTCACATAACATGCAGTATAATTTCTTAAAAATTAAACTTCTGCATGAAATGTATTAATGATCCACTACAAAAATTTAATTGCAGATAGAGGATAACTGAGTTTCAGTTAACAGGAGCTCTTTATTTTTCTACTTGGTTACCTGGAAACAAAATATTCTTTAAAATCTTTCACCAAGAAAAAATGACACTTCAAACTTTTAAATTCTGTACCAGCAAAACATGCATGTAGGGGGCTTCCCTGGTGGTGCAGTGGTTGGGAGTCCGCCTGCTAATGCAGGGGACACAGTTTCGTGCCCTGGTCCGGGAAGATCCCACATGCCGCAGAGCAGCTAAGCCCGTGTGCCACAACTACTGAGCCTGCGCTCTAGAGCCCGTGAGCCACAACTGCTGAAGCCCACACACCTAGAGCCCGTGCTCCGCAACAAGAGAAGCCACCACAATGAGAAGCCCGCGCACCGCAACGAAGAGTAGCCCCCACTCGCCACAACTAGAGAAAGCCCGCGCGCAGCAACGAAGACCCAATGCAGCCAAAAATAAATACATTAGTTAATTTTTTAAAAATTGAAAAAAATGCACATAAAGATCATAATGACTGTTCACAGAGATCATTTCATTTTTTATTTTATCTTTACAGTGACCCTGTGCAGTTAACTATTTTTTAAAGCTATTTTACTGACGAAGAAACACTAAAGAGAGTTTTGTATTAGGGTTTGAATGTGCCTCTTCGTCAAGATTCCTCATGATATCTGTTATTTTTTTATATATGTGTAGAATACAGCCTCTGTTACAAAAAGAAGCCAGCAAAGACGTACATGTTATAACGTCCCTACTTTCCTATCAAGGTTTGGCACCTTGAGAATTCACTTTCCACCTCACAGAAAGAGGGGAAAATCTACTCTTTTCCAGCCTGTCAAAACTTAAATGTATTTCTTTTCATATTTTCATCACAATAGAACTCTAATAAAGTGAACGGTGTAGTCCAATTTCCTGTAAAGTTTATAACCACAGAAATTGGTCTAAATTTATTTTTAACACTGTTTCAAGATGCAAAGCTTCCCCCTCCCCCCTCCCCTCTACCTGCCTACCTGATCCCCAACTGAATTTAAAAACAAAAACAAAACCCAGGATACTCTGAGAAAACGATGGTCAAGGCAAATTACATTCTGTTTACATATCACTTTTAGGATGTGTTTTAGTGCTTCATCAGGGTTTGGAGTTATGACTTTAAAAATAATGTGTAGGTGTTCCCCAGCTCAGAACATTTTTGCATTATTTTTGTCTCTTTTTCTCTCAGTAAGAAATAAGGCGGGTGGGGGGGATGCGTTGCCTGTGGGTGATGCCCTGGGAAGTCCTGGCCACATCTGCACCTGGGGGCTCAGGGGGAAAAAAAAGTAAGGGTAGATAGAGTACATCTATTTAGTGTAGGTTTTTCTTTTTTTTTAAAGCAAGAAAGCAAGTACTAGTTTACTAATTATGTTTATGTATATCATTGTATTGCCTTGTTTTCTTCTCGTTATTTCTCATTTGTTACTGTTTTTTTTTTCTTTCTAAAAGCCAGGCATACACAAAAGGCATGCAGTTTTTTCCCTCCAAATGAAAATTTAACATAGCACAATTTGATAAAGAAAAGATAGATTCTCTATGTAATTTGCAGGTCTCTGGATGATAATTGTGGTTACATATAATGATTTACATTGATATTATTTCCTCTGTATATGTTATACTTAAAATTTTTATCTTTTTTGGATGAAAGAAATTAAAACGTTTTGCCCAAATCTAAAGAGGAAGCTTACTTTTACTGGTTGGAATAATCCAATTAAGAGTATCCTATCTTGAGGACAGTGCTTAAACCCAACTAATTTTTATCTCAAAATTCAAAGAATGATAGAGATTATATAGGTTAGCTGACTCTCCCCTCCAAGCCTGAAACCTTCTATAAGAGGAAATAGGAAAATATCATTAAGAAGCTGAAAAGGCAGATCATTTACTTTGCTTTTATCTAATTTGTGATTTAGAAGCTTGCGCTTATATTCAGATAGATGAGATCTGGCCTGGTCACAAGAGCATCACTGATTTGTTCATTTAACGGATGTTTATTGAATGTTCATGAGAGCATAACAAGAAAATAAGGTCTTTTTCTAAGGGACTGACAGATAATGGGGGAAACAATAACTAGGCAGTTTTAATAACACAGTACATGGCATATTGGAAGTTTAAAACATTACTGGAGGATCAACCCAGATTTGGAAGCCCAAAGAATACATAAGAATTGGCTAAATAAAGAGGAGCAGGGGCCTGGTATACCAGGCTGTGTGAAGAATGTTAGGAGTGAAAGAAAGCATCACGTATTCAGGGAAATGTAGAGAACAAAGAAGTTTGGTGTGCCTGGGTGTCCTTCGGGTGGGAGATAGGGGTGGGAAATGAGGCTAGAGAGGAAAGCAGGGGCTTGAAGAACTTCATAGTTACCTACTCTTAAATGTGATGAGCCATTGAAAGGATTTCAGCAGAGATCTAATCAGATCTGCATTATAAAAAAGATTGTCTTGCAGTGTAGCTGAATGGTTAGGGTGGGAGTTAGAACAAGACTAAATTGCCATGGAGGAGATTTTCATCCTTTCTATCTTGACGGTTGAGCTGTTTGTGTCCTCTCCCATCCTGCCATTGTGGGGACTGAGGATTTGAGTCTATTAGCATTCTTGCTCTAAAATTATGGACTTAAAAGAAAGTTCCTAGGTAGAAATACCGTCTATGTTTCAGATGTTTGACTTTAAAAAAGAAAAAATAAGTTATTACTCAGGCTTTAAATTACTTATTAACTACATTATTCTGCCTATGTGTTAGTATCAGTGACTGCAGATTTATCCCTGGGGATCTCCTTCAGTAAAGTGTAAGTGCTATCAAATAAATGGTTTTCGGAGCATGGTTTCCTTTGTTGACATACCAGAATCTGAAGTCTGTAATCCTTCGCAGAAGTTCTCCAGTACTAATCCTACTAGGTTATTTTTACTGAAGACAGAAAACAGTCATCTATTGGCTTGACAGAAGCTCAGAATCATTAGCAGAGAATCTAAAATCTTTTATATTAAGGTTCAGGAATGACAGGGTGAGACTACATTCATTTTCATACAATTCTTCTATTTCCTTAAAGCTGTCATCCAGCTAAAGTTGTATATGTGGAAAACTTATATGACAGTAAGTAGGCTTTAGATTTAATTTTTCTGGAGCCTTTTGTCTATATTATTTTAGAATTCATCTTAAGAGAGTATCATGTAATATGGGAATTTTATTAATCGGATCAAAATAAACCAAACCATTTTCATGGTTGAAAACTGAAGGAAATTTTTCTTGGTAGAAATTCTTTGTCAGAGTGAAGAGCCTTAACATTTATGAGGAGGAACTTTCAAACCTTTACCACCCATGCTTTTGCTAGAATCTTTCTTTAGATCAGTTTTTTTTTTAAACCAAACATTTTATTTAAAGAGGGAACTTCACATTACTAACATATCAGAAGGACCAGTATCATTTGCCATAAATAGAAGATAAGTCTAAAAGTGAATAAACTAAATTTAAAAAATTAGTGTCTGGGACTTCCCTGGTGGTCCAGTGGTAAAGAATCCACCTTAGGGCCTCCCTGGTGGCGCAGTGGTTGAGAGTCCGCCTGCCGATGCAGGGGATACGGGTTCGTGCCCCGGTCTGGGAGGATCCCATATGCCGCGGAGCGGCTGGGCCTGTGAGCCATGGCCGCTGGGCCTGCGCGTCCGGAGCCTGTGCTCCGTAACGGGAGAGGCCACAACAGTGAGAGGCCCGCATACCGCAAAAAAAAAAAAAAAAAAAAGAATCCACCTTAAAGTCAGGGGACGCTGGTTTGATCCCTGGTCAGAGAACTAACATCCCACATGCTGCAAGGCAACTAGGCCTGTGCGCCACAACTACTGAGCTCGTGCACCTCAACTAGAGAGCCCACGTGCTGCAAACTACAGAGCCCAAGCACTCTGGAACCCATGCGCCACAACTACAGAGCCCATGCATCCTGGAGCCTGTGCGCCACAACTAGAGAAGAGAAAACCCACACGCAACAACTAGAGAGAAGCCCATGCACCACAACGAAGAGCCCAAGTGCTGCCATGAAAGATCCTGCGTGCCTCAACAAAGATCTCATGTGCTGCAACTGAGACCTGATGCAACCAAAAATAAATAAAATAAATAAATAATAAATAAATATTAAAAAAAAAAAGAAAGTTAGTGTCTGACTCCAGACCCGTTTTGTGTTTTAAGAAGGAAGATTTAACAATGCTAAGAAATTACCAAAGGCTTACTGAGACCTCTCTTTTCATTGGAAAGAGACTAGTTTTCTCACTCTTCGGTTCAGTTAACTAATACCATGTCTAATTATCACTTAATGTTTTCTCACGCTTTGGGAAACTTTATTAATAGGATATATCAAGTCCTCTAAAAGTAATGGCATTTTGCAAATATAAACTAACAAAATTAAAAAGGAGAAGAAATGGGATGATGTATGTCCATTGACTGTCTTACTCTCCTTCCCCCTTTTATCTGTGCTTAATTGGGAGAAACGAAAGTTAGCAGAAGCCAAACTAGGCTTGCTTTTGTTTTAATGTGGCTACAATTTAGAGTGGTATTTTGATTCTCATCCTCACTCTCCTATGGATGAGGATTAGTTTGGTGACAGATAATTACAGTATTCTGATGGGGTTGGTATTAGTGTAAACCAGAGCACTATTCAAGGAATAAATGTATATACTTCTAGTTTATTATGTTCATCTTTCCTGGTAAGATTAACCTGTTGACATGGCAAGGTGGCACCTAGGAGTGATTTATTGTGATTTAGTCTGTCTTTAAAAAGTTGTTAAATATTTACAAATTGCATTAAGAACTTCCTAAAGATGATGATATTTTAATATTCTTTTACTCATGATTCTATATTTTACTGTCTACCACCTCTCCTAATAAGTCCTCTCAAGATGCACAATTTGCAGTAACTGCTTAGAGTTAATTTGAGTCTAATGGTTAACATAAATAAACTGATTAATATTACTGTTGGCTGATTATTAGTAAACATTTATATTAAGATAAGTCAGGGAAACATTCCTAACTAAAGACTAGGCAAAAGTGTATTGCTTCAAAATAGAGAATTTTTACATTCAGCACTTTCCAACTTTTGTCTGAAACAGATAACATTTAGATAATTAATGATGAGGACTTTTTCAGAAATTAATTTTTTTCTAAGTATATAATAGCATGTTTTGTACACTGGTTTTATACCATTTTGAAAACATAACTTAAATGTACCTATAATGTTAAATGTAATTTTCTACCTAGGCCATTTTCTAACATCATCTATCACTTAAAATTTAAACAAAATTGGGACATTTCATGATGCTATCATATGGAAATTTTGTACTTTTTTCTTATTCAGTTGAAATTTTTTATAATAATTTGAACAAAAATAGGAAATGGTTGATTTAAATATTGTTTCTATTTAACTTCGTTTGCCTCATTAACATTAAGTAGCTCATTTACTTTATTTCAGAGAAATTATTCAGAAGCCACCTTAATAATCACTGCAATAAAAAGATCAAAGGACTTCCAAAACAATAAAATTCTTTTGCCTGTCTATTGATGTAATAGACACTTACGAAGAACAAAAAGTTTAACATTTGTCTATAAAGGATAAGTAGAATTCACTCCCTTGCATAGTTTT
This sequence comes from Mesoplodon densirostris, assembly GCF_025265405.1. Taxonomy (NCBI): domain Eukaryota; kingdom Metazoa; phylum Chordata; class Mammalia; order Artiodactyla; family Ziphiidae; genus Mesoplodon; species Mesoplodon densirostris. Next base: position 26,301,088 of record NC_082674.1, read on the forward strand.
TGAAAACTTTATTACCATAAATGTTCCGTTTTTCAGGTACCCTCAGTATAGCAATATTGACACTTTTCTTTCTTGCCTAATGCAGAAAAAAAACAGTTTTTCATTTATTTTATTCAAAAAGCCTTAATTTCTGTTTTTTTCTTTAGTTTTATAATTTGATGATTTTTGTGTTTAATACTTTTAATTTTTATATCTACAAGCAGTGGAAGAAATAGTTCCCTAGGGGCCAAAAGAGAGAGGCCGGGGCGGGGGGCGAGGGGGAGCGCATGTGAGAATGACAGCCTGATACAAAAGTAGGAGGTAAAGGATGTATAAAGGTGTAAGCAGTGCTTGTTAGACACATGCCGAAGACAGCCTGTGATTAGATGTTTACTGCACATAAGTCCAAGGTCACTACCACTTAATTTTATGCCAGTTACGAGAGATCAAAATCTGGTAAAAATGAATTTTCCTAACTGTCAGATTAATGACTTAGGCAGATAAAAGACAAAACTATTTCCTGAATTCCTTTTGTTCTGTCAGTTTGAAATAATTTTGATTAGTGTAATATTTATGTTCCAGCCTCTATGTTTTTATTGATTTCCCTTCTTGTTTCTGAAGAATAAGCCAAACTGCTTTACATTGTGGGTAAAGTTATAATAAATATGTAGTAGCATATAGCTGTGTAAAAAATACAAGGAATAATATTATAACCTAACTTCTGTGTAGGATATAGAGTTTCAGAAGTTCTTAGATGTCTATTACTAGTTTTTTCTGTTCTGTGTGGTAGACAAGAAAATATTCTTGTTCGACAAAGAATGAAACTATTACTTAGAGTTTAACATTTAAAAACTTACTAATAGGTAATAAATCTGGGATTTAGCTCCCCACTTTCCTGATGCCTGTGGTGTTCATTATTAAAAACAACATTTATGAAGAAAGAGGGACTTCACTGGTGGTTCAGTGGGTAGGACTCCATGCTCCCAAGGCCGGGAGCCTGAGTTCAATCCCTGGTCAGGGAGTTAAACCCCACATGCAGCGACTAAAGATCCTGCATGCTGCAACTAAGACCCAGCACAGCCAAATAAATAATTAAAAAAAAAAAAGACAAGTTGATTGACCTGTAGTCCAGATACTTCTATTTTTATACCCCATTGCTACCTTTTACCAAAATTGTTCATTGATCACTAAGGTGTCATGCATGTGTAATGGCTAGACTTCAGCTTTAGCTGATTCCTGAAAAACACTTAGATCAAGTACCAAAGTACAGCTTATTCTATTATTTAAGTGATTAACAAACATAAACTCATTAAAAATTATAAATTGACTTAATACTTCTACCTCAGTAGCATAACATATAAAATGATTATTTATTCCTTGTCAGATTGCATTAGATGAGCTTTATGTTTCAAGATGGTTTCCACTATCTTACTTCTGACAAAATCTCAAGCAGTCTTAATTGCTGAATTTAAAGTCTCTTGCCAAGTAAGATTTAGTTTGTAAATCTTTCTGGGCACTTCACGATAAGTAACCTGTCCCATAATATCCAAAGGTTTTTAGAACTATAAGGGATGCTCTTAAGAGTTCAGATAGTTCATATCCCCCTTTTTATAAATGAGGAAAACAAGGTCCATAAATACTGTGATTTGTTCCAAGGTCTCATGCTTAGTGGCAGAGAGCTATGATAAGACCTCAAATTTCCTAATGTCCCAATCAAGTATATTTATTTACTAAATTGAACTTAACTTCCAAAGAACAATTGGATTTATGCATCAGTGAATAATTAGAAATCGAAGTGTGAACTTATTTCTGATTTGGCTTTGGAAATTTGGTATACATAAAAAAAATTTTAATGTTGACAAGTAAAATTTTTTAATTGAAAATTTTGCTTTTGATAATTTAAAAAGTATATATAAGAATGCAGATTCTACAGAATTTTTCTTATATTTTCTTTTGCTTATCTTTTTTCATTCCCCTGAAGAATTTTTGTTAACACTATAAGATGTTAAAAGGCAGCATATTTCATTAGATACGCATAGCCATTCAAGTGGTGCCTAAGTAATAATTATTAGATCACTAAGGTACACTAAGTAAGGTAGACTGTTTTGTGGTCTGTAGAACATGAGCTGGTAGCAACTTCATGTAATTATCACTTAAATGAGGATTAAGTCAGCTTTACCCATTTGATTTTTTTTTTTTTGCTCAAAAGAATCAATAAAAACATTTCCTCTGAAAATTTCTTAGTTATTGATGTATGTATTTTTCCTTTACTGTCTTTTCAAGCTGATTTGGTGTCTACTTGCATAGACTAGGGTGGTGTGTTGGAGATACAATTATTTTCTCTATGTTGCTGGAGAAGCCTCTTCCCACCCCCCTAAACACCCTATTGTTTTCCATCTCCTGAATTTTGTTACTATCTTACTATGTCCTATATTTGTAATATCTTTAACTCCCTTGTCAAGAAGAAATTAAAGAGTTTATTAGCAAAATTCGATATTTAAATAACAAATAGCAAAAACAACTCCTGCCTATTTATGACCAGTTGTCGATCAGCATTTTATTTTAGATTCTTAAAAAAGAAAGAACTTGAAAGCAACTCTGTCACCTCCATTAATAAAGGGATTTGTGGCATCGGTAACATAATACTTTAAACCTTTATATATGTATTGTTTCCACTTGAAATATAATTATCTAGTGTGAAAATTCATTTTGTTGCCCACAAAATAATCACAGTGTGAAAATGTGAGCCCTTCGGAATTTAAGTACCATTCTTGGTGAAATTCATCTTCTGCTGGCCATTTCAACCTGTGTGCCAACCTTCTCAAAATGAAGTCAAAGTACAGGCATAGTAGTTTGGTTTCACTTTTGAGTAAGTGTGGCACTTCGTAGCCTCCTTGGAGTTGGAGCAAAGGCAAATATTTTGTCCTTGATCTTTTGTGCAGACTTTTCCTGCTAGACTCCAGTAGACAAATAATCATATTTTGTATATTTAGTACTTGATAGCTTCACCAGAAATTTGAAAAAGGTACTTGCTGCCAATCAGATAATCTTAATTGCTAATCAGGACGTGACACAAAAGACTCTGTTGAGTGAAAGGTGTTCTCAACATTGAACTTCTCTTTAATAGCATTATTAAAGTAAGCATCCTTGATTGCCCTTCCCCTTAGCTATCCCAGAGTGTCTTCCGGTGCAAAGTTCATCAGTTTTTAAAATAACTGAATTGTCTTGTAGAAATACCCAATTCCCTTTTATCCAACTAAGCAATAAGATTAGTTGATTTACTTCTTAAATGGCATATTTTCTATCAGACTCTCTGGTTTTAACTCCTTTAAGTTAGTTCCTTTAGGGCTTCAGTTGAGAAAGAATTTCAGTTCCAGTCCTCCTACATTTGTTTTCATTGGAAAAACATTTCCTATCTTTTCTTTTTCCTCTGTTTCTCAAACCTACAAAGTGAAAAAGGCCTGATTTCTTAGACAAGAAGCATTTGTTGCAACCATATATATATATATATATATATATATATTTAAGTTTCTTTTTGTGATGACCTTGAACAAGTTCAGTGGTTTGTCACCCTTTTTTACTTGGTGGTGGAGAGAGCAGTGCCAACATTTATTTTAATATCTCTTAGCCTCAGTTGGGTTGTCCCCTGGTGAAGCATATTACTTGTGGCAACTCCATTCCATAGCAGCACACAGTACCATATTTGTCCTGTGATGTTTAATCTGACTGGAAAACGATTATATTTTTATCTAATCTAAAAATCAAGGTTTTATTTTCAAAGGCTTCTCATACCTCTGTTTTGGATATTCCCTTCTCTCCTATTGCTCATTTATGCTTCATTTAAGACAAAGAAGATTTTATTTTCTACTTTCATTTAAATCATATTGAAAACTAAAACCAGTACTTCCATTTGGAAAGAATTTAAGTAAAAACAAAAGGGAATCTAAAGTTTAAAACTAAGCTTTAAAATAAGCATGGAAAACATTCATCTTACAAAGGTCTTATCCCATTTAGTGGTGCATTTCAAAAATTATTTTCATGTTTTCTATAGACATTAGAAGCAAATAATTCTCCACAGTAATATTTTTAAAAATCTTTCTGCTTACTTTTACTTTTAATTTTTTTTAAACTCTAATTCCTGGCAAAGAGCTTTAGAACTGTGGAGTATGATATGGTGCATTGTTTTATAGGTAAATATAGAAGTTTCATTCTCTTATAGTTTTAGAATCTTCCTCTAAGACACTAATTCTTAATACTTCTGAATCTGGATGTTTCAGCACATGGTGTCCTGATTACTTCTTCAATGTGGCTCTGCTTTTTAAATGTTTATTTCAACAGTTTGATAGTTTTGACTTTAGAATTAGGAGTGCAGGGGATTGAAGTGGTCTTTCCTAATGTCCGACCAAGAAAATAGTTGTATTAAGCTGTCTTTAGTTTATAGATTATAAGAGAACATAATTCTGATATCTTGTAGTCATACAAATATCCAACTTAATGTGGGTGGTAGAATTAGAAGAAGTAGTTCAATATAACTGAATGTTGAGTTATGGGTTTCTTTTTTCTTTTTGTTTTCACAAGAAAGATTTGCCCATTCTGCTCACATCCTAGTTTAGATTATATGTCACAGAGCCAAAATTTGCTTAATTTATTAGCTGTGTAGTTGGAATTCACAGCATAGTGGAAAATGTTTGCAGATAATTCTGTGCAATAGTAGAAACTTCAGTTGATTCCTCGTATTTCTTCAGGGCAGTGATCACAACCAGATTCAACGTATGCACAAAGCAGCGGATACCATGGTAGCGGCCGTCGCTGATTGCTTTTACCATGTTGGATCCATTGTCAGTCTCAAAGACCTACTTCCAGCTAGGTGCCTTGAACTCAAATAGCTTTTCACACAGACTTCAGGATGTGAGCTAAGGTATGGCCTTTTTTCATGAGCTGGGCCTACATATGGGTTGACAGTAACCTGCAGCTTTTATAGAAAAGAGACTGCTGTCTGTAGTTTAATGTCAGACAATGACTAGTTGTAGTCATCATTAGGCAGGTAGTGTGTGTTCTTCATATATTTGAAGTACTTTTACCTTTTGAAGATTATTCCTTTTTCTGCTGTATGTTTTTTCAAAAAGACTATCCACATAAAAAATTCTTGTTAGAACCTGCTGTAAAGGTCTAATTATGTCTGCTTTATGATTCAGCCATTATCTTCAAGATGTATATGATTATTTCTTTTACGCATTTGGTGTAAAAAATGCTGTTTTTAAAATTTCTGTGGATTTTTTTGCACTATTCTTAAACATTTTTAAAATTTTGTGGTGAAAAATAACAAAAATTTTTATCCTAACTATTTGCAGTATTTTAATAATAGAGATTTCTCCTACTAATCATCTTTTAAAAACTGGAGTTAGGAAATTGGTATTCATGAATAGGGCTTGAAATTCAGAATCAGTAGTTTTCTGAGGGTAACTTGCTCTAAATTGCATTGAGGCAGTTTACTGTCCATGCCAGAGGTTCTTGTTTCTTCAAGGAGAAAATACTCTAATTCTGGAAAAATGAGCTTCACTCCTGTAATCTTCCTTCTCTGCTTGGCAAGATATGTTTCTTTAAGTGACATCTTTATTGAGAATATAATGGATCAACTGACTAATGATAGATTTAGGAAACCATCTTTATTTTATTACAGCTATAACTATAACTCTTCTGTTTTCTCAAACTACTTACTGTTGTTTTCCTATTGTTCAGTGGCCCTTCTAATTAAGAATTTTTTTAAGCCCCAGGAAGAGAATCATTTGCAATTGGGGAGAGAGAGAGTCTTTATAAATTCAGAGGGGGTACTGTCAATCAACTTAAGTGTTTTTTCTTGAGTCTCAGTGTTTCACAAAGTTTGTGAACAGCCATTGGTAAATGCAGAATTTGAGAATCTGTTTGAGCTTGTCTACCAGAATCATATCTTTATTTAAAAAATTGTCAGACTGGGCTTCCCTGGTGGCACAGTGGTTGAGAGTCCGCCTGCCGATGCAGGGGACACGGGTTCGTGCCCCGGTCCGGGAGGATCCCACATGCCGCAGAGCAACTGGGCCCGTGAGCCATGGCTGCTGAGCCTGCACGTCCGGAGCCTGTGCTCCGCAACGGGAGAGGCCACAACAGTGAGAGGCCCGCGTACCGCAAAAAAAAAAAAAAAAAAAAAAAAAAAAATTGTCAGACTCACTATTAAACTGTAGTCTCAACTTAACTTCATAGCTATAAAAGATGCAGTATGTTATTTGATTCTAGCAGTAAAATGTCTATTTCAGTCTTAAAACATTCATTCACTATATTCTCCTTACTTACATATGCAAACATATATGTTCATATACATGTTCACACACAGAGGTTGATGACTAATATGATACACAACATAACATCTACCAAGTGGCTCCTGAGTAGCAAATGAGAGTTGGCCATGTGTTCTCTGTGACTCCTAAATATACATCAGGGAAGATAAGAAGAGAGGGTAGGAGAAAAAGCAGTAACCCAGTGACACATTATGGTTCTTAAGTTAAATCCTCTTGCCAGGTGAGGTGGTGTATGAGGTGGTATAAAAATATCTGTGGATGCTAGATTTTCACAGTGTGGGAGCCAATTCAAGACTCATGCATAACACTAAATCCGGTTACCGTTGTTATCCATCTGAGTGGCTCTTCTTAATTTACCTCTTATTATCTACCTAAAGTTAAGCACTGAATGGCTTCTGAGCAGATTTTTGTCTTTGTGATAAAGAACAGTTTATTTGGACATAGATTGTATATTATTTTGTTAAGGACTCTTCTGTCTTCTGTTAGTCTTTTTATAGTTCTCTAAGGCTCCATGCCCACTTTGTGAAATGTTGTTTTAATATAATAGCCATGTCCTTTTGTTAGTAGCTGTACAAACTAGAAAAATGAATGATGCGTAGTTTAGATCATACCTTAGCATAAACATTTTAAACACTTTTATTTATATGTGATTTCAGTTTGTTTTAAATTATCTATTTAATGAATTAACAAAGATGTAGATTTTTAGTATCTAAGCAGTAGTGTAATGATGATGTGAATAAAACATGCTGAGAGTTGAAATAGAAAAAAGGAAATTGATATTTAGTTGCTGTTTTTAGTGAACCTTGTTAATAAAATGCTACTGCATTCACCTATAAAATTTAATTTGAGTCTATATTAGACCCTGAATAGGGAATACAGAAGAATATCTTTAAAATGATTATGCCCTAAAATTTAATGTTTAAATAAAGATTCAGTGTATAGAAGCACATTATATTAAGTTACCTAGTAGTGAACCTGCACTTTATTCTGGAATTTTTCCTTTTTCCCCCCCTTGGAAATTAATATACTCTAAGTGAAATACAAATAGAATTAAACTGAAAAACCACCTATGGATCTTTGTTTCCCAAGTCTTAGAAGGCAGAGGATCTTTTACTTTTAGATATAGAAGTGATTTCTCTACTTCTAGGTACATAGTTACTGTAAGTATGTTTTTAAAGGTGTGGATCGAAGGACATACCAGGTATTGGGGTCTTTTTACAGTATGACATTTCTACAGTGTTTAACTCTTGTCTGTTTTTGCATATGAAGAGACAAGCTATCTGAAACTTTGGTTATTATGCTAGGCATTATCCTATGGCTTCAAAATGAATCTAATTTAAACTACTCCTGGTATATATCATGTGTATGTCAAATGAAATGCAGACTATCATGTTGATTTTTAACCACTGTTACTGATTTATGGAAGTATTTATTTTTCAAAACTACTAAAATCTTAATTTTCCTTGCATTTCTTTCCATATTAAAAAAACCTTTTCAGATCTAAAAGGGAAAATGTTAAAACAGGAGTAAAACCAGATGCATCTGATCAAGAGCCAGAAGGACTTACTCTTTTGGTGCCAGACATTCAGAGGACTGCTGAGATTGTTTATGCAGCCACTACCAGTTTGCGGCAAGCAAATCAAGGTACAGCACTATTCTCTTTATGCTCCTTTTCTTTTGATACAAAGATGTTTCATTTACTTACTGAAAACCGCCTTCTCTTCCCTCTATGTTAATGGTTTTCCAGCAAGTTATTTACTTAAAGATTCTGTTCTATGTCAGGTTTTCAAGCTAATTATATAGTCTCTAATTTTAAAATATTTATCTCTACTGTGTATGATTTCTGAGACTCTTAGTAGGCTGACAGCATGCATTATAAATTTCTCTTTTCTTCCCACTGAAAGTTATGAAATTGAAAAATGCAACTGTATTAGACAGAAAACAGTACATTAATAGTGTGTAAGAATTCAGTTAAAATTGGCGTTTTCACATATTAGCAATGGAAGAAATAAATGATGCTTCATCATCTATTGCTTCATTTCTGCTGTTTTTGCCTGAATGGATGAAATCTAATTAGCATTTTAAGAATTTAAGCTTTAAAGTTGATAAGATTTTTAGCCCTATTATTTTTATGAAATAGAAAGAAATCTTTTAATTTTAAAATGGTACAATAGGAAGATAATTATGAAGAGTTTCGTAATTTTTCGGAATTCAAAATCTGAACTCTAAAAGTTAATAGTTTTTTTGTTTTACTCTTCGAAAATGTATACTTATGTTATTTATCTTGAAATATTAAATAACAGAAAAAAAACTAGGTGAATATTCAAAGAAGGTGGCTATGAAACCCAAACCTTTATCACTATTGAAATCACTTGAAGAAAAATATGTGGCTGTCATGAAGAAATTACAGTTTGGTAAGTTGAAATTGTACTTTTTATTTCTTCAGCTCTCATTTTACGTTTTTTAATAGTGCTATTGAAATGTGTTCTAGTAAAATTAAAGAATTTCAAACTTGCTTTTACCATGAATTATTCATATACTCTATGTATGTGTGTATGTATGTTTATATATACACACATGCAAAAATTTTTATCTTTCTATCTCTGAATTTATATCTGTGTTTATAGTTATGTTTGGAAATCATGATTCAGTAGAAACCAGGAAAAAAACAAAGCCAAATGTCTAACAAACAGGCAGAAAGTGGTTTTCTTTCTTTACCTCTCCATGTCTGTATATCCTTGCCTGAAGGAAGCCAAGACCTGGGACTTTGAACCAAGTCTGTTACTCTTACCATTTTAGAATTCCAAGGGATATACCTTTGGAAAATGTAGCCTTTCCCATTCCAAAACTCTTGACAAGTAAGGACTGATGAAAAGATTATATAAGCACCCTTCATAAGGTGCTGGTTTATGAATAAACACTAGAATTCCAAATTTTGATGACCATTATTAACTATTATTGTATGTCCCTCTTTTTCATTCTTGAGAACCAGCCCAAAGGACATTGACTATACTAAAAAGAACACCAAAGTAGGAGTCCAGAAAAAAAGGTAGATTTATGTCCTAACTGTCAGAGTCATAGGCCAGAGCCCTTGATTAATGTTAGTCAGCCAGGAGGCTTCTCTCATTATCACTTAAAATCATAAACTCTACCAGTTGGACGTGACTTTAAATGTAATTGAGTTTTGCTATCCATTGACTTTTAGAATAATTTAGAAAAAATAACGGGTTTTCTGTTGTGTTGTTTTTTAGTAAACTGCGTTTTCTAACTTATGTATCAAATATTTTCTCATATCATGATTCTTGTACAACTTGATATTTATTGACTACCTAATATTTTTATAAGCCTAATTATTTTTTAAAGTACTTTATATATATATATATATTTTTTATTTTTTTGGCTGCGCTGGGTCTTTGTTGCTCCGTGCGGGCTGTCTCTAGTTGTGGTGAGCAGGGGCTAGAACGTGGGCTCAGTAGTTGTGGTGCACGGGCTTAGTTGCCCCTCAGCATGTGGGATCTTCCCAGACCAGGGATTGAACCCGTGTGCCCTGCATTGGCAGGCGGATTTTTAACCACTGGATGACCAGGGAAGTCCTTGACTGCCTAATATTCTCATATAAAGTACTGTCATTTGTTTAACCAATAACTAGACCTTTAGGTTGTTTCCAGTTTTTTAGTAACGTCAGCAACATCTCAGTGGGCATTATTTCATATAAATATTTGTACACATCCAGGATTATTTCCTTAGGACAAATTAATAGAAGAGGAATTGCTGAATCAAGCAGTATGTAGGTTTTTAGCAACTAGCCATTATCTTCGATTGTATATTTTAATAAAATTTTGGTATAAGAAGACCCTGTTTTCTTATAGATATATGATATAAAAATTTCCTCCAGGCATGGGGATAGGCTCATGTGTGTATCTGGTGGATTGCTATTTATAAAACTCAAAGGAAATATATCCCTGTATTATGTGAAAGGCAGCAGAGTTGAGCAGATGAAATAACTCTGGTTTACAAGTTTACTGATAGAAACTACTCAGTAGTCTTGCTGAGACATAGTACATTTGTAGTGCACAGACCCATGACACTGTTTATAGGTCTTCCCCTTTTTTCTAGATTATAAACTTCCTGAAGACAGATATATTTTCCTGTTTATTATTTAACCCAAAGAGCCTAGCCTAGGACCTTGTACTTAGTAAGTTCTTGGTAAAATTTACTGCATTAATGGTAATTATAATGTAGTTTTCATGTTTTTCTGTATATTTAGAATTGTGTGAACACAAGATCAAAAGTTACCATTGTTTCTTTGTATTTGCCCTTGTATCAGTAGGTGGTTTTAATTTAGTTTTATAAGATATTTAAATATCTTTGTTTTCATCCATTGGTGAGGTAGGTTTAATCTGAATTAGAGATAGAGTTCAAATCCACTTTTTTCTTTCTATTTTGGATGGACATATAGCTTATCAGTAAATCATAACTTTAAGTCCTTCCAAATCTGCCTGAATAAACGGTTAAGAATTAACCCATTACTTATATTCTATCAAAGTACTTCAGAGGCTTCCCTAATAATCCTGTTTTATCCTATTAATTTAAATTTCAAAAGTAATACAGAAATAAACGTCAGCAACGTCAATTTCTGTTTTCTGATTCCAAATCAGTACAAATATATAAAGACTTATTCTCTTTTTAAAAATGAAATAGGGCTTCCCTGGTGGTGCAGTGGATGAGAGTCCGCCTGCCGATGCAGGGGACACGGGCTCATGGACCGGGGTCCAGGAAGATCCCACATGCCGCGGAGCGGCTGGGCCTGTGAGCCATGGCCACTGAGCCTGCGCGTCCGGAGCCTGTGCTCCACAACGGGAGAGGCCACAACAGTGAGAGGCCCGCTACCGCAAAAAAAAAAAAAGAAAAGAAAAGAAATATACTGAAATACTTTTTGGCGTTTCATGTTCTGAATTATTTTGGCAAAAAACATTATATACCATTCATTTTAACAATAAATTATCTGCTACTTTGCATTGTGATTTAAATGCTTGATATTATATAATCTGCCTGCATGTCCAAATTGTAAATTAAAATTGATTTCTTCCTTTGCTTCTATGACATATTCCATTGCTCTAGCAGCATTAACACACATATGTAGGTATTACATAAACATTTATAGTTTGCTCTTCTTCCACATTGCAGTCCTCTCCATTTTGGGGGGGAAGAAGGGTTAGTGATTTGTTTATTTGTAATTTTTTGTTATTATGACAGCTATCCTCCGTTCTGGTTTTTTTTTGTTTTTTTTCAGTGTTTTTTTTTTTTCTTTTCTTTTAGATACGTTTGAGATGGTTTCTGAAGATGAAGATGGGAAATTGGGTTTTAAAGTAAACTACCACTACATGTCTCAGGTGAAAAATGCAAACGATGCTAACAGTGCTGCCAGAGCCCGCCGCCTTGCACAGGAAGCTGTGACGCTGTCAACCTCACTGCCTCTTTCATCGTCCTCTAGTGTTTTTGTGCGCTGTGATGAGGAGCGACTTGACATCATGAAGGTAGAAAAAACAACTTTTTTTCCTATTTCCCTGGCTAATCCAGTTATTCAAATATTCATATAAAGTACTAGAAATAACATGAATTTAAATAAATTTAATAAAAATTCTGTTGACCATTTTGGACATCAGTGAAGGGAGTCCTTTTCTTTTTTTTTTTGTTTTTTTTCTTTTTGTTTTTTTTTCGGTACACGGGCCTCTCACTGTTGTGGCCTCTCCCGATGCGGAGCACAGGCTCCGGATGCGCAGGCTCAGCGGCCATGGCTCACGGGCCTAGCCACTCTGCGGCATGTGGGATCTTCTCGGACCGGGGCATGAACCCATGTCCCCTGCATCGGCAGGCGGACTCTCAACCACTGCACCACCAGGGAAGCCCAAGGGAGTCCTTTTCTAATGTTAGTTCAGAGTATGTGGATGAGAGTACTATTCAAAATAAAGATTTAGAAGAAAATACCAAGATACCTTCCCTGGACAAAGGCTGTGTGCACCCTGTCATAGTTTTAGAACCTACTATCAAAGGATTTAATGCTGGTCAGTTGAAAAAAAGTTACAGGACTTCTTCCTTGTAATCCAGAATACTTATCTCATGTTTTATACTATCAGTCTTCAAAATTTTTTATCTTTTTTTCTTTTTTAGGAAATTTATATATTTACATTCTCATATGATTTAAGTAATGGTAGTACAATAATAAATAAAACCAGCAGCTTTATGTTTTAACACTGTGGTGATCTGGCCTTAAATTCCAAGAGAAGCTGCAGCTAGTAATTTTTAAAGATTTGATACCTGGGGTGGGAGGAACCTTTCTTTACTTGATTTAATTGATGGATTAAATATTGTGTCTTCCTTAGATACACAGCTAAAACTATTGACCCGTTGATTTGAATAAGGTTTTTTGCTTGTTTGCTTTTTTGTTTTGCTCTTTTGGATAATTTTTCAGTAGAAATCTCATAGACCTTGCCTATTGACCACACTTTTCCTTGATACAAACAGTAGAGCTGATTATTATATGATTGCCTAGGGAAGTATTTTATTGCTAAATGGACCACACAAGTTCAAACTTGTGACTGTTAAGCATTATGCTGTACCTCACAGAAAGGATCCCAAGTTGGAGCCCCAAAATGTAAATCAGAGTTGTCACAGAACGGGACTCTAGTACCACTTGCCTCCACACACAGCTGTTCAGGACCCGAGGCTTTGCTGCTCATGTCTTGTACACTAAATATCTGTTGATTGACTCAAACATAATTCATTAAATAATTCTGACACTCACTGTTGGGTTCTCTGCTATTTTTTGGACTACCAGTAACCCTAAGGGAAACATCACACCTACTGTTCTCTCAGAACCTTTTTATCATAAATTGTTACATGAAAACATTTATTCCTGTTACCTACTTGTCTCATTATCCCAGAAGAAAATATTTAAAAGTAAGCTATTTCTTGGACTTCCTTGGTGGCGCAGTGGCTGAGAATCTACCTGCCAGTGCAGGGGACACAGGTTCGAGCCCTGGTCCGGGAAGATCCCACATGCCATGGAGCAGCTCAGCCTGTGTGCCACAACTACTGAGCCTATGCTCTAGAGCCTGCAAGCCACAACTACTGAGCCTATGTGCCACAAATACTAAAGCCCGCGTGCCTAGAGTCCATGCTCTGCATCAAGAGAAGCCACCGCAACAAAGAGTAGCCCCTGCTCGCCTTAACTAGAGAACGACCGTGCGCAGCAATGAAGACCCAATGCAGCCAAAAATAAATAAATAAAATAAATTTATTTTTAAAATGTTAATTTATTTTTTTTAAAAGTAAGCTATTTCTTAAAACATTAACTTGAAGATTTGAAGCAGAAAGTTACTCTCATACCTTTGAGATATGATAATGAATATACCTAGAATCTCAAATTGTTGACAGTAATGTAGAGATCATGAAGGAAAGCTCTTAGAAAAAAAGTAACTTAATAGGGCTTCCCTGGTGGTGCAGTGGTTGAGAGTCCGCCTGCCGATGTAGGGGACATGGGTTCGTGCCCCGGTCCGGGAAGATCCCACATGCTGTGGAGCGGCTTGACCTGTGAGCCATGGCCGCTGAGCCTGCACGTCCGGAGCCTGTGCTCCGCAGCAGGAGAGGCCACAACAGTGAGAGGCCCGCGTACTGCAAAAAAAAAAAAAAAAAAAAGTAACAATATTTTAAAAGGTATCTGCTGTTAAGGTAAGCTTTCCTGCTGCCAATTGAGCATCTCTCTTTTAAAAGCCCATTTTCACCAAAACCAAATCACTTTAATTGTAATTTAAAACCGTTTCCTAGTCCTGTGTATGTTTTTAACTTTTAACTTAATTTTTAACACATTTTGGTAGAGATGTATATAGGATGTAAGAAGATTGTTCTTATTTCATGTTGAATTGTTTTTCTAAATAGTAGCATTTAGGAATAGTAACATAGGCTTTTGTGTTTGTATGTGCATACTAGGTTCTGATAACTGGTCCAGCAGACACTCCTTATGCAAATGGCTGCTTTGAGTTTGATGTCTATTTTCCTCAAGATTATCCCAGTTCACCTCCTCTTGTGAATCTAGAGACGACTGGTGGTCATAGTGTGCGATTCAATCCAAACCTTTATAATGATGGCAAGGTAATGTAATTGCAGTCTTTTGTTTCTAATGCCAAAGTATTGTAACCCAAAGGTTCTTTGTAATTTGAACAGAAATTTTGTTTTAGTTATCTTCTTTTCAAAAGTACGTGAGTTTCTTTGTGCTTCTTTTCCCTGTATGCAAAGATTAGCCTGAGGAATGAGAGAGAAGGAACCAAAAATGGCAGAAACACAACAGTGTTACAAAGCACTTATAGTCTTAAGGGGTTATTGTGAGGGACTAGCTTATTCAACACATTCCTTGGCCAATTGAGAGCTATCTCCACTCAGAAGATAACAGAGCCAGATGCCTGTCTTTGCCATTCACCTTTCTTTACTTTCTGTATCTTCAATTCCAGTTATCTTTTCACAATTGCCTGAAGATACTATCCATGTTTTCTATGATATGTACCATTGTGAACTTATTTTTAAAGTTTAATTTGTGTTAAAATGTTTTATATTTTCTTGTAAGTAGGAAGATGCATTCCTGTCTCCACAAAAATAGTTGACGAAGAGGTATAATAAAAATCATTTCATATGGCAATAAACCTTTAAAAATTAGATTTAAAAGAATAATCATCACCTTTCAAAGTAATTTTGGACAGTTTGATGAAATTTCAATAGTAAATTCCATGCTGAGTGTATTCAATGTTTAAAAATTACTAGAAGGTCAGAAGAAATTTCTGGATTTCATAAGCAGACTCTTTGATGATGTGAGAATAATAAATGCTTGAAGTTGATCTGGTTTATTAAAGATGGCCCAAGTTTTCCCCTGGTTTTGTCTTCCTATTTTAATTTATTTTATTTTATTTTTTTTTGCGGTACGCGGCCCTCTCACTGTTGTGGCCTCTCCCGTTGTGGATCACAGGCTCCGGACATGCAGGCTCAGCGGCCATGGCTCACGGGCCCAGCCACTCCGCGGCATGTGGGATCTTCCCGGACCGGGGCACGAACCCGTGTCCCGTGAATCGGCAGCCAGACTCTCAACCACTGCGCCACCAGGGAAGCCCCTTCCTATTTTTAAAAGGTGCAGCCTGCCTCCGATCTGTGCTTACAAGTTATCATTTTGTCTTCACCATAAGCTCAAATCGCAAAATTGGAATTCATTTTCTGGGTTTATTGTAGGATACTTAACCAGAGGTAAACCTTGCTTTGTTGGGGAAAGCAAAGAACAGGTCTTTTATAACTGAGCAAAGTAGACAAAGTAGCAGTGTTGACTTTATTCAAGAGAGAGTCTGGAACTTGAATAGAGTTTAAGTGTAGATGTTAAGAATTATTTAAGAAATTACTTCCTTGGACTTCCCTGGTGGCACAGTGGTTAAGAATCTGCCTGCCAGTGCAGGGGACCTGGGTTCAAGCCCTGGTCTGGGAAGATCCCACATGCCATGGAGCAACTAAGCCTGTGCGCCACAACTACTGAGCCTGCACTCTAGATCCCACAGGCCACAACTACTGAGCCCACATGCCACAACTACCGAAGCCTGCACACCTAGAGCCCGTGCTCTGTAACAAGAGGAGCCACTGCAGTGAGAAGCCTGCATACCACAATGAAGAGTAGCCCCTCCCCCTCTCGCCGCAACTAGAGAAAGCCCACGTGCAACAACGAAGACCCAATGCAGCCAAAAATAAATAAATTAATTAATTAAAAAAAATAGAAATTACTTCCTTAAGACTTACTGGTATAGGGAAGAGGTTTAGGGTTTGAGATTCCAGTACCCAGAATTGTATAGTCTGTACATTGGGACTAACATTCAACCTTGGGATCTAGATCTGTAGTTAGGAAGCAGATCCCTGCCAATGGTAGTCACAGGGATGCTCTAAAAACCAGGTGGAAAGGTATGTCTGATAGTGCTTCAAACGATAATTCACAAAACTGTTCAGATACAAGTCTTTTAAAATGATTAATGAATTTATCTACTAAACAAATTGATGTATTTTGCATTATTTTCACAGAGCATTAAAAGAATAGCAAAGAGATGGACTTCTCTGCTCTTTTAAGGACCACTTATTTTCCAAATCTGTTGTCCATTACATGAAATTATTAGTTTACAAGTACAGATAACATGTCCCTGGTTCTCTTTTTCCCAGAGTGACTGTTGGCCTGTGTTTGGCAGATGCTTTGAGTTCATTCTTGCTCTTTGAGTGAACAAGTAACTAATGTGTCTTCATATTTGTTCCGAGGAACTCTGGGGATCCTCAGGACCCTTCAGGGAATATGCAGGGTCCTCCCCTTTCCCACTTCATGTTTGCGTGAGGCCAGATTTTATTCATACATTTCAACCAAAGCAATATATAACAACAAGTCAAATATAGAGGCAGGTATGAAATCAAGATCTCTTCTATTAAGCTATAACCCATTTTCAAAATTTACAGAATTTTGAAAGAGATTTTCTTAAATGTAAAACAATACCACTTTTCCTCACCAAAAATTTTTTTGTTGTTGTTTGGAAAAAGAGTTATTTTTCATTAAAAAATATGTTATTTGTATTAATGTGTAATAGCTGCTAACTCATTTTTCATTATGAAGAAATTATAATGCCACACAGATTTGGATCACATTTGAAGATACCAATTTGTTTTAACAGACCAACCCTTAGGGTTTTCTGGGGGTACATAAAACTGAGATACTTTGACATAATAACATTTCAATTTTATTTCTAGTTCCGGCAGATTACTTTTAAAAAGCACTCCTTTCAATTCTGTTTATACTTTTCCCCCTTCTTCCTCAGGTTTGTTTAAGCATCTTAAATACATGGCATGGAAGACCAGAAGAGAAGTGGAATCCCCAGACCTCAAGCTTTTTGCAAGTAAACAAATTTCTCTTACAGTTTCACTTAGAAAATAAGGAACCATCTTGGTTTAAGAACATTTATTTTAGCGACCAAGAATAAACATAGTAAACCATAAAAAATAAAAAGCTAGATTGATAGGAAGTACATATTAAATAGCTTATAGGTGAGCAGTTAGTACAATGGAGTTATAGCTCATTTTGAGTTTAGAATCTTAAGTTAGGACATTAGAATTTTCTTTTTGTCAAAATTCCCTTTTAAAAAATCCCTAACTTGCCTTAAAGTACACTCTGGTGCAACAAGATCAGGCAAGACAGATTAGCCTTTTCCATCTCCCAGCCACTATAAGGCTCAAACTCAGGTGAGTAGAATTTAATAACTACTAGTGTTACATGTCTCTCCACACGTGATATGGTTCTTCTGTAATCTAGTTAATAATGGGACTCGGTGCTTCCCTGGTGGCGCAGTGGTTAAAAATCCACTTGCTAGTGCAGGCGACACGGGTTCGACCCCTGGTCCGGGAAGATCCCGCGTGCTGCAGAGCAATTAAGCCTGTACACTACAACTACTGAGCCTGTGCTCTAGAGCCCGTGGGCCACAACTACTGAGCCTGTGCTCCTAGAGCCCGTGCACTGCAACAAGAGAAGCCACCACAATGAGAAGCCCTCCCACCACAATGAAGAATAGCCCCCCACTTGCTGCAACTAGAGAAAGCCCGCATGCAACAACGAAGACCCAACACAGCCAAAAATAAAATAAATAAAATAAAAATAAAAAAAATAATGGGTCTCATCCGAGGTCTAGAAGTACTGTCCTGGAAGTCATAAAACTTGGGATTTGCCATTCTTATTTTGTAGAGCACTTAACACACATGTTTCATAGTCTTGAATTTTTTAAGTTAATTTTCACAAGCCATTTGAGTACATAAAATAAGATGTTATATAGTATCCCATCAAATTTTTTTTTGCTGATGCTTTATCTTAATAGTTCAGAATTCCAGCAAAGAGACAGACATATTAATAATAGGAATTAACTTTGTTGCTTGATCATTGAGGAAACAGAAATAAATCACAGTTGCTGCATAATAGTTTAAACTCACATTTGCAGTTTAGTGTTTATTTTAAGAAAGACCATCATAAATTATCCCGAGGTAAGCCTGTTAAAGTTGACCTACCTTGAAAGGATTTTTTTCCTACATTCTTATATTGAATTAAGTAAAAGAGATATGAAAAATCATTCTTTAGGATGTGACTTTTTTAGGTTCTCTGAAAAGACCTTGAAGCAGCCCCATGAATTAAATAGTACTGTAATATAAATTTTTCCTTTGTGCTAACATGGAGACTCAAGAAAAACAGAGATTATATGATCCATGCAAAGTAACTAAGGAAGTTATTAGAATGTTCCCCCAAGTAACTATAATACTTCTTCATTTGAGAAATGATTATGTAGGGGGAGGGATAAATTAGGAGTTTGGGATTAGCAGCTATAGGCTACTATATATAAAATAGATAAACAACAAGGTCCTACTGTATAGCACAGGGATCTATATTCAATATCTTGTAATAATCTATAATGGAAAAGAATATATGTATTCACTTTGCTGTACACCGGAAACTAACAAACACAACATTGTAAATCAGCTATACTTCAATTTAGAAAACTAAAAAAGAAATTGTCAATTCTAGTTCAAAAACCTTAAAATATTTTTCTACATGTATGTTACTCTTGTCAACAGAAACTATTTTTATGATGAGTTTTACTCTGAAAGGAAACTCAGAGATATCCTGTTTTTCATGAAGTAAATTAGACTTACCTGAGAAGTGGAATCAATTTTTGAAACTTTTGTTGGATTTATGTAGTTTTAAAAATAAATTTACAGTTTTCAAAGTTTTTTAATTTAAAATTGGATTTGCTTTTAACTTTTATGTTATCAGTATGTCTAATATATACCAGAAATCCTGTGAAATAAAGAAACTTATTCTGAAGTGTTTAAATTTTACAACTTTGAAACCTTACTACACATAAAGTATGATCTTTTCTGTATTTTCTCTTTAGGGTTTTTTGTCATATACATAGTTTACATAGTCATAATTAACATAGTAGATAATTATTTGTATATTGCTTTGTTCACCTAGCATTAGAGCCTATCCATCTTCCCAGTTTACAATTTTATAATTTGTAAATGCTATGTAATAATCTTTTGAGTTCATATAGTATAACTGAATGATTTCACCGCTGTTGACTAAATATTTCACTTTTACTATTTTAGTTTTACAAATAATACCATTATTATATGACTCTCTACATTTTAGATGGTTTACTGAATATAGATTTCCAGATCTGTGACAAAATTGACTTGAGCAAGAACAAGAGAGGTTATATCTTTTCTGTGGCAAGAGTGAATCGCCTTGTTTTGTCCAGATCTTAGGGGAAAACTTTCACTCTTTCCCCATTGAGTGTGATAATAGCTGTGGATTTTTCATAAATTCCCGTCATCATGTTGAGGACATTCCCCTCTACTAGTTTCTTGCGTATTTTTAACATGAACAGATGTTGGATTTTGTCAAATGCTTTTTCTGCATCTATTGAAATGATTGTATTATTCTTATTTTTTATTCTATTAATACGATATATTAATTTTTTGATATAAGCCAACTTTGCTTTCCTGGGATAAAGCTCAGTTGGTCATGGTGTGTAATTCTTTTTATATGTAACTGAATTGTTTGCTAGTGTGTGTATATATATATGTATATATGTGTGTGTGTGTGTGTATGTATCTATATATATATCTATATCTATATATATATATAGGTATATATATAGGCCATGCTGAGCGGCTTGCAGGATCTTAGTTCCCCAACCAGGGATTGAACCCTGGCCCAGGCAGTGAAAGCGCCGAGTCCTAACCACTGGACCACTAGGGAAGTCCCAGTTTGCTAGTATTTTTCTTGAGGATTTTTGTATCCATATTTCTAAGAAATATTGGCCTGTATTTTTTTGTGTGTTATACTACTTTATAAACATCATACTAGAAACAAATGCATCTAGGCAGGAACACATTGCCCTTTGTTGTTTATTAGATTTGTTCTTCAGAGGCAGACTACAGAGCCTTAGGAAAAATTACTTAATTTCTTTACTTTTTAAATTTTATTTATTCTTGGCTGTGTGGGGTCTTTGTTGCTGTGCACAGGCTTTCACTAGTTGTGACGAGCGGGAGCTACTCTTTGTTGTGGTGCGCAGGCTTCTCATTGCGGTGGCTTCTCTTGTTGCGGAACACAGGCTCTGGGTGCTCAGGCTTCAGTAGTTGTGGCACACAGGCTCAGTAGTTGTGGCTCGTGGGCTCTAGAGTGCAGGCTCAGTAGTTGTGGCGCACGGGCTTAGTTGCTCCGCAGCATGTGGGATCTTCCCGAACCAGGGCGCTCACCCGTGTCCCCTGCATTGGCAGATGGATTCTTAATCACTGTGCCACCAGGGAATTCCCATTTGTGACGGGTTTTTAATGTTGTTATAATCTACCTAAAATACATATTAATGCCTATGAATAGTTTGTTCCAGTTGGATGTTAATAAAGATGTCATGTGCAAGAGGAGTTAAACATATTTAATGTCACATAATCAACCATTTATAAATATATTTATAATATAATAATATATAAATACTACCATTTTTCTTAAAATGGAAAGTTCTGGAAATCAGCCTCTGATTATAGTTCTACTCAACAGCAGTATAATTTTCCGTAGAGGAGGATACTTACTATTTTGAAAGGCTAAAAGCATTTTTAACTAAGACTGTTTCTTTCCATTACCCTAAACAAGTTATTAGTTTGTATAATGTAGTTTCTTGTTGCAAATTAATATTTTGGATTGTATACTCTGTACTTTGCTGTGTTTGAAATATCTATAATAAAAATTTTTAACATACCAGACCAGGTTAAAGAATTAAATCTTCTGACAAGTTATAATTTGAAAATAAAGGCATTCATAGGAGTCAAGATTGCTGACTGGTTATGGCCTGGTAGGGTTAAAATTTTTGTTTGACACAGACAGTGAAAGGAAGCTGTTATATGGTTCTTGATTTAATCAGCCTCTGAATAAATTATAATGAGAACATCTTACAGTTTTGTGTGTGCTAACATAAAGCTAAAGAGGAGAGGGACTGTAAATTCAGCCTATGAATTAAAGCTTTTTTGACTCTTGACTTTATGAAAATGTCAAAGAACTGACTAAGAATCGGTGAACTTACACTATGGAATGAAAATATATTCTATTTATTATTAAGTATAACATATATATAGTATATTATGGTACGTAATAGATATTTTTCTGTTAATTACCAACTCGTTTTCAACTCATTCTAAGAAAACACTTTAGCCAGATGTGGCTATGATGAATGTTGGGTTTTTTTGGTTTGTTTGTTTTTTGGTTTGATCCAGGGAGCTCTTTTAATTAAGTTTTGTTGATCAAAATGGAACTCATGCTGACTGCTTTTTTGCATATCCCTATTACATTAAGTTAAAATATATTGTTTTTAGAGTAGAAGTGATTTTGTTTTGCATTTTGCTATCTTCTGGATGTATGCTGTCATTTTCACTCCATGAAAGAATAGCTATTGTGTATTAATTACACATATGAGCCCTACTGTTTTTTTTTTTTTTTTTTTTTTTTTGCGGTATGCGGGCCTCTCACTGTTGTGGCCTCCCCCGTTGCGGAGCACAGGCTCCGGATGCGCAGGCTCCGGACGCACAGGCTCAGCGGCCATGGCTCACGGGCCCAGCCGCTCCGCGGCATATGGGATCCTCCCAGACCGGGGCACGAACCCGTATCCCCTGCATCGGCAGGCGGACTCTCAACCACTTGCGCCACCAGGGAGGCCCGAGCCCTACTGTTTTACACCCCTCAACCCCTTATTTAATTCTCACAGTCATCCTATAATGTAAGTAGGTATTATTTCTATTTACAGATGACCAAAAAATGGATTCTGAGGGGATAAAGTTACTCTGCCTACCTTGGTCTCTCTGACTTCAAAATATAGTGTTTCTCAGAGTTAGATAAATCCTATTAATTTAGAATATTGAAAATCAAATCCTTTTAAAAAAGGGAAATCCTCTTCCCAAGGATTTATTTACTGGTTTTTCATGGGAGTGTTTTATGGGCTACAATAAAGTGTGCTGTGAAATAAAATGAGTAAGTAGGTCAGATAATTCAAAGCTCCAGAAATTCCATAAAATGAATATTTTGACTCCTAAATAGCTGAGTTCACCAAAGAAAAATAAAGTGGCATTTATATATTTCCTAAAGGGTACATGTTTAAAAAGTAAATAGAAGATGCCCATAAAAAGTAAATAATAATGTCACCCAGTGAGAAAAAAGCATGTGTTATAAATTATTCTTTGAATTTAATTCCAAGAAATATCGATCTCTGCTAATTTATTTGTTATCAAATGCAGATGTTATAGCTCAGTTTTTTTAGCAGACAATACTAAACTCAAATTTATTTCTCAAATGTAGTTTTCTTTGTTCTATACACAAAGCATCTATTTTTCATTTCCTGTATATAGTTTAGCTCTTTTAAAAAACCAGATGTGTTATGAATCTGAAGTAGTTTGTAAATTGTTTGAATCTCCAGCTGCTTGAGATTTATAAAACTATATTTTGTCTCAAAGGAGTTGAGGTTAAGTAAGTAACTGAATCCTATGTTACAAAATTTCTTTCTCCACCTTTGTAGATAATGGGAATATACCCTACTCGAATAAGAGGAAGATTATTTAAAAGGGAAAAGGAAAGGAACTAATAAATTTGCCCTGGAAGATTATTTCAGAAGTGTCAGATTTGAGTTGGGGGAAAGTATATAGCCAAGGGAAATCACTTTCCTTTAGTGATATATTTAGTTTCAGTAAGTTTAAAAATTATGAGATCTTTGCCTCAGAATTATACAGGTTAATTTTTTTTTTCTGTAGTTGACCTTGGCCTCAGTAACATGGTTAGTTCAGGTCATATTTAACTTTGTGTATTCATAAGTCATATATTTCAGGTTCAAGTTTTCCATTTTTAAAAATTTTTAAGAAAATATATCCCTTGACTTCTAAGGTGCATATCCTTGATGTTGTTTAATCATCTTTCCTAGTGAAAATGCAACTGCTGCTAATTGTTTTTCATTTATGAAGTGGGAAGATTATAGCTAATATTTTCCTGCCTCCAAAGATGTCATATTAGCCAGTTATATAAGTATATTAGCAAGCAGTACTATATTAACTAAGAGTGAACTCTCAATATTGGTTATATCTGGAGAAACAAACCGTCTGGTATTTAAGTAGGGGGTCAGAGGTGGTCTTAGAGCCATGTCATCTTGCCATTGAAAGCTGGTAATATTTTTGTGATACCATGAAAGTAAATTTTCCTAGGAATGAAAGTAAAGACTGTGTCATGTGTAGTTTTCCTCACAAGTGAGTATTGTTAGGAGTACATTGTTAGCTTTATGCCCTTTAAGAGTAAGGACAGTTCGAGCAAAATGATGTCTAAATTGGTATGGGATGTTTATAAGCAAGTGTTTTTTTTAGTAGTTTCAGGAAATAGGATCTTCATACCTATTTTTCTTTTTCAAGGATTCAAGAATATAAAACATATATATAAATATTATATAAGATTCTACTGTACCTATTTTAATTTTGCTCTAATAATAAAGTATTTCAATGTCAATTATTAACATCAATTTTATGGTGATAAAGTTATGTGGAAGCACATATTAAAAGACACTCCTAGTTGATAAAGTAAGGTATTAGTTTACTGGTAGTAAAAATGTCCTGTCATAACTATTCTTTATTTCTTTGGTCCTCAGGTGTTGGTGTCTGTTCAGTCCCTTATATTAGTAGCTGAGCCTTATTTTAATGAACCAGGATATGAACGGTCTAGAGGCACTCCCAGTGGCACACAGAGTTCTCGAGAATATGATGGAAACATTCGACAAGCAACGGTTAAGTGGGCAATGCTAGAACAAATCAGAAACCCTTCACCATGTTTTAAAGAGGTATGTTTAATAAAATTAATGAAATACTTTATTAAAGACATAATAGAATATAGTTTAGGTATTATACTTCCCTTTATATCTGTGGTATACTAAAGTTAACTCTTGTTTTTAGTCTTGAAAAACCAGTAATAATATAGTACAGATGAATTTTTTAAACCATTTACTTCCTAAAAGGCATCTGACTATATTTTTGGACAGTTTTATTAATTCTTTATTTTTCATGGCTACTGTTCTACTAGCATACTGTGCTAGTTATTATGTTAGTATATGCTAGAATATGTTACTAAAATATTCTTCATAAAAATACTTTTTTATTAGAGATTAAGATACTTTCTAATTGTCTTGCAAATAGAAACTTTGCCCTTATACTAATATCTGTGTGTGAAATTGAAGAAAAAGACATTTTCTTTTCTTTAGGAAAAGTTGAACTTAGTTTCTGAAACCAGTCTTGATACTGTCACGTGCTTTCATTTTACCACATCCTGAAGTGTGGCTCTTTTCCTGTACTTAGTTATCTCTTCTTAGTCTGCCTAAAATATGATTGTATTTTTCACTTGTCACATCAGATTACTTCATCACATCTTACTTTAACTCTGTCATGAAACATTTTTCTTTCCTAAATCGTTTCCCTTGATCATCAGTTTCTTACGTTGTGCTAGAAACACAACACTTTAGACAAAGAATTGGCATATTTACCTGATAGAAAATTGATCTTTAATACAGTTAAGCAAATATTATGTGTGAACTCTATGTAGCATCACACGCGAAACTCTCCTCATTAAGTAGTATCGATGAATATACTCTGAAGGAATGTAAAAACGTTTCTTCCTTTTGTTATTACTAAATGAATTTGCACTTTGAATGACATAGTTGGGTATTTTACTTTTGCAAAGGCTTGTATTCAAGGCTGTGGGTAATTGCTTTTCCTAATATTACAGGAAATACAAACATGCATTTCTTTGTACTCTTAAGCATAATGTTCTGTCCCTTTTCAAGTTTGGATTACTTACATTAAGTAATTCATTTGGCAGCTGTGTGGAATATCAGCTGTTACTAGGTACTGCTCTAAGGTACTCTGAACTCAAGGAAAAGTGAAAGTCAGTTCCTGCCCTTGATAAACTTATATTCCTCCTGTTTGTATCATAAATTAATTTCTTAGTGCCCTGAAGACTCAAATAATGTATCCAGATATGTAAACTACTTGACAAGTCTACTAGAATGTATAATAACCACCTCAAATTTAACACTGCAAAACTGCACTCTTGATTCTTCCTTCCTTTCTTCTCTCAGTAAAAGCACCATGGTCTAAACCCAAAACCCTAACCACGTGTGGCTTCATTCTTTTACTCACATACCACATTCAATCTGTTGACAAATTTCGTTCCACCATTCAAAGCATAATCAAAATTTGATAATAAAATATATTTTCGCTGTGACCAAAAAGGGCTTAATTTCCAAAATATACAAACAGCTCATACAACTCAATAACAAAAAAACAACCCAGTCAAAAAAATGGGCAGAAGACCTAAAGAGACATTTCTCTAAAGAAGACATAGAGATGGTCAATAAGCATATGAAAAGATGCTTAGCATTGCTAATTATTAGAGAAGTGCAAATCACATCTACAGTGAGGGAGGCTTCCCTGGTGGAGCAGTGGTTAAGAATCCGCCTGCCAATGCAGGGAACAGGGGTTCAAGCCCTGGTCCGGGAAGATCTCACATGTCGCGGAGCAACTAAGCCCGTGGGCCACAACTACCGAGCCTGCATTCTAGAGTCCGTGTGCCGCAACTACTGAGCCCACGTGCCACGACTACTGAAGCCCACACACCTAGAGCCCGTGCTCTGCAACAAGAGAAGCCACCGCAATGAGAAGCCCGTGCACCACAACAAAGAGTAGCCCCTGCTCGCCACAACTAGAGAAAGCCCGCACGCAGCAACGAAGACCCAACGCATCCAAAAATTAATAAATAAGTAAATTAATTAATTAAAAAAAAGAAAAACTACAGTGAGGTACCACCTCACACTGGTCAGAGTGGCCATCATCAAAAAATCTACAAGGCTTCCCCAGTGGCGCAGTGGTTGAGAATCCACCTGCCAATTCAGGGGACACAGGTTTGATCCCTGGTCCGGGAAGATCCCACATGCCATGGAGCAACTAAGCTCGTGTGCCACAACTACTGAGCCTGTGCTCTAGAGCCTGTGAGCCACAACTACTGAACCCACGTGCCGCAACTACTGAAGCCTGCATGCCTAGAGCCCATGCTTCACAATGAGATAAGCCACCGCAATGAGAAGCTCGTGCACCGCAACGAAGAGTAGTGCCCGCTCACCACAACTAGAGAAAGCCCTGCGCACAGCAACAAAGACCCAACACAGCCAAAAATAAATAAATTAATTAAAAAAAATAAAGATACATGCACCCCGATGTTCATGGCCACACTATTTACAATAGCCAAGACATGGAAGCAACCTGAATGTCCATTGATAGATGAATGGATAAAGGTGTGGTATATATGCAATGGAATACTACTCATCCATAAAAAAATGAAATAATGCCATTTGCAGCAACAAGGATGGACCTAGAGATTATCATACTAAGTGAAGTAAGTCAGACAGAGAAAGACAAATACCGTATGATATCACTTATATGTGGAATCTAATTGAACTTAAATCTAAAATGAACTTATTTACAGAACAGAAACAGACTCGCAGACACAGAAAACAAACTTATGGTTACCAAAGGGGAAAGGAGGTGGGGGAGGGATAAAGTAGGAGTTTGGAATTAGCAAATACAAACTACTGTATATAAAATAGATAAACAAGGTTCTACTGTATAGTACAGGGAACTATATTCAATGTTCTGTAATAAATCATAATGGAAAAGAATATGTATGTATATGTATAACTGAATTACTTTGCTATATCCAGAAACGGACACAACATTGTAAATCAACTATACTTCAATTAATTAATTAATTAATTCATTGCCATGGCCAGCCTATTTCAGGCTCCCATTACCGGGACTTCCCTGGTGGTGCAGTGATTAAGACTCTGCGCTGCCAATGCGGGGGGCCCAGGTTTGACCCCTGGTCACGGAACTAGATCCCACATGCATGCTGCAACTAAGGAGCCGGCAAGCCACAGCTAAGGAGCCCGCCTGCCGCAACTAAGACCCAGTGCAGGGACTTCCCTGGGTTAAGAATCTGCCTGCCAACACGGGACACGGTTTCGATCCCTGGTCCGGGAAGATCCCATAAGCTAGTGGAGCAGCTAAGCCCATGCGCCACAACTACTGAGCCTGCACTCTAGAGCCTGCGAGCCACAACTACTGAGCCCGCATGCCACGACTACTGAAGCCCACGTGCCTAAAACCCATGCTCCGCAACAAGAGGAGCCACCACAATGAGAAGCCCGTGCACCACAACGAAGAGGAGCCCCTGCTCTCCACAACTAGAGAAAGCCCGTGCGCAACAACGAAGGCCCAACGCAGCCAAAAGTAAATAAATTAATTTATTTATTTAAAAAAAAAACCTGGCGCAACCAAACAAATAAATAAATATTTTTTAAAAACCAAACAAAAAATCAAGCTACCATTACCTATTGCTTGAATTGTTGAAGTAGTTTTCTGATTTCGCTGCTTCCACTTTGTCCTACAATGGTTCCCCACGCATAATCAGATCATCTCACTCCATTGACTTCCCATTAATTGAAGATGAAAACACAGAGTCCTTACCATAGCCTTCAAAGCTCTACATTGTCTGGCTCCTGTCTACCTATCCTTCAGCATCTCTAAGAGTTCAAAGGCTTTTGATACCAAATGTTAGGTTGTGGAACAACTGGAGCTCTGATATATCAATACTTTCTAACATATCAATACTTTCAGGTAATAAGCCTAATATATGCCTTATGACTAGCAATTCCATTCCTTGGTATATGCTCAATAGCAGTTGTGTACATATTGGGTGTAGAGAATGTTTATAACATTGCCAAAAATTGGAAACAGTCTGATCAGCAGAATGAATGGAGAAATCACGGAATTTTCATAAAGTGGAATACAGCAGTGTAAATGAGTGAACTCCTGCACACATTAAGATAGACAAATATCATAAACACAATAAAGAGCATAAGAAGCCAGGCACAAGAGTACTTTCTATATGATTCTATTTATAAAAAGTTCAAAACTGAGTTAAACTCATACTTAAAGAAGTTAGTATAGTGAATACTTTTCGATGAGGGTTAATGGTAAGAAGTAGCACAAGGGGGTCTTCCGGCGTGCTTGGTAATGTTCTGTTTCTTATCTAAGTAGAGGTTGTTTTCTTGTGATCACTGTGGGAAAATGCGTTCATTTACACACATGATTTGGGCACTTTTCTGTATATGTTAAACGTCAGTTTTTAAATGTTTTCAAAGAAATTTGTTAAGTGTACACGGTCAGTGTAATTTGTTGGTTCATGCTTAAAGTTTTGTTTTGTTTTCTGGAAGAATAAAGTGCTAACACGGGACTCAGAGTGGGGACATGACTTTCACAAAAAGGAAATAAGTATAATTTGAAACAATAATTCTTTCTCATCTTTTAGAACCTAGCTCACATTAAAGGGGTACCCCTTGTCCATGAATGCTTTTCTAATTTTCCCAATCAGTTGTAGCCTGCTACTTTTTTAATTTCATGGGATTTGTTTTTGTTTCTTATTGTTGTTGTTTTGTATTTTTCAAAGCGTATCTTTTTCTTGTGCACTCATCTCCCATCTTATTCTGTGGTTACCATGGTTCTTCGTATCAGGTGGTTTCGTACTCATTTTTGTATCCCTGTACGTATCAAACTCAATAACTTATTGGTGTTTTACGTCCATTCCCAGTTTTTCCTAATGATTTTTCCCTTGTAGGTATTATTGCCTTTTCTTTAGAGGAGACAAGCTCATTGGGCAACGTAGTAAGTAGCTCACCCAGAATACAGAATAATAATTCCAAAATAATCTATTTTCTAGCTTAAATTTGTCAAAAATAGACTTTTACTACATACACAGAAATTTTACTCAGTTTTTCAGAGAAAGAATTTCAAAAATCTGAAATATAAAGCACATTTATCACAAGGAGTTAAACGTCATAAAATAAAATCTTGTTCATAAGTTAACCAGAAGACAAAATTAAGAGAGTAATAATATTGCCTATTTTGGGCTATGTTCTGATTTCTGTGCGAATGCCTGTGATTGAGAATCTCTTTACTCATCTAAATGTTCTTTGAGTTCTCTTTGAAAGATAGAAATTGACAGTTTTTCTGTTGTCAATACTTTTTCTCCTGGTTATTCATTTATTTACATTTGCCTTCTGACTCTGTTGTTTTATAGATGTCTTATGTTCTCTGGATAGGATTAACTACTGAAATGTCTGAGTGGGATTGGGCATTATTTTCTGCTTATAGAACTGGGTATTTCAACACAAGTCATCTGATGTCATAATCCTGATTCTTTCCTGTTAATAATGTAGAGTGTTCACCACATTGAGTTTTGTGGAGAGAAAAAAAATGCCATGTCTTTTAAATTTCATGTTTTTGTAATGCCACATACTTTGTCTTTTAAATTTTGACCCGATCACATTTTGTTCTCTTACTTGGTTTATTCTTAAGGTTATACATAAACATTTTTACTTGAAAAGAGCTGAGATCATGGCCCAGTGTGAGGAGTGGATTGCAGACATCCAGCAGCACAGCAGTGATAAGCGCGTAGGCAGGACCATGTCTCACCATGCAGCAGCTCTCAAGGTGAGTAACCCTCCCTAACAGGAGCCTTGTCGGTGGCTTTAAAAGAAGAGTTGTATATTCACTGACAGAACCGTGATGACCGCTAGAAAGAAACATTAAATTTATTAAGTTCAGAGGTTACCCAGAAGTCTATAGAAAAGATACATTCCTTTTGACAATGAAGTGACAGTTCCTAAAATTAAAAATGAGTATAGGGACTGAGCCAACAGAGTTTCATAGAGTTGTTTGACAATGATGGCAACAAAATGTGCTCCATGACAGTTTGCATTAGCTTTTCCCTGAGCCTCTTACCTTCCAGAATTTTATTACTTGGAGTAATGAGGGAGATGGTAGCTACAGAGCCTCCAACAGCTGATTGGTGTGGAAGTGTCTGTGATACAATCCTGTTTTGGGGGAGGTGAGCTGTTGTTTTCAACTAGGGCGTTCACAGAATGGAAATGCAGTACATGATGGTTTTGGGGATTTTTTTTTTTTTTTTATGTGGGAATCATACCTTCAAAGGCCACCCTTTTTCCCCTGCCTTGGGAGATACCTGTCTTTACTCACCTCTGTTGCTTTTATCCTCCACTGATTATGGTCATCTCTACTGGCTCCTTTCCTTCTAACTTTAAAAGTATCTTCACTTGAAATGATTAGATGATAATGATAAGGATTTATTAGGTTTTTTTATTGGTGAATTTTTTTAATGTCCCTATTTTTCAGGTTACATACAGAAATATTTATGAATGTAAAACCATACAATATCTGGGGTTTGCTTCAAAACAAAATGAGAAAAGTGGTGGTATTATAGATGAAAGAAGACTAGCTCTGAGCTGATAAATGTTGAAGCTCGGTGATAGATTCATGGGTATTTATTTTATATTCTGCTTACTTCTGTATATGTTTGAGATTTTCCATTATAAAAACCTTTAAAAAGAAAAATTTTTTTCTCCTTAACATTTGCATCCCCTTAAGCTAGTTTTATTTTGCCCCTGTAATTATAAAAATGTTTCTCTCCTTTTACTACAAAAACTAGAGCTGTTAACACTTTTGCCTCCATTTTTAAATAACCCTCTCACCAATCAACGTTTTGCAGTTGAATTTCCATTCTACGGAAGTTACCCACTATCCAGTTCTCAAAGTGACCCTGGCTCTGCTCTCTACACACCTCTGTCCCCTCCGTGCATCTCTCTCCCCTCCAGGCCTTTACAGATGCTTACTTTTGCCTGCTCTACTGGCTCACTTCTGTTCAGTTTTCAGCTTAAATTTCACTTCGTGGAAACTTGCCTTGACTTTTAAATTAGATGATTTCAGTATAATCTCTAGTAACACTGTTGCCTACTTAATAAAAACAGTCCTAACACTGGTCTAATGTTCCTTTTTTCTCTGTACTTCTCATCTGTGGGCTATCTTGGCTCCTCTTCTCACACTCTTAATTCTTTCAGCTTGTTTTTTCTTTCCCCTTCTCCTGAATGATTGTGTACCCGAAGCCTTCCTATTTGGCCCTTAGGACTATTTTATTCTCTTTCTCTATCATTGTATCTATACCCCTGACATTGGCCATTTTCTCTTTAAAAGTGACTTTGCAAACTGTTGTCTGCTCTTAGCTTTCTCAGAGTCATATTACTGGCATTTTTACTTGGATGCCCTGTCATCACTCTTCATTGAAGATCTAAAAAAGAGAACTTATCTTTCTTTCAATCAAATTTTATAACTTTCTGTATTTTCTTAATTTTAAACAACTTTTCTCTGTCTTAAAATCTTCAGATTTTATTTCACTCCCGCTTCATCTAGTATACTTATCTGGTCAGTGCTAGGTCCTATCAGTGCTGCCTTCATACAGGGATTCTCCTCCCCATTATTCTCCTCAGTTCCTATAGCTCAATCGTTTAGATATATCTTTCCCTTACACAAAACCTCAGTGGCTAAAGTCCAGCTTCTTTTGCTTTGTTATTTCAGTCACTGTCTTGTTTTTATCTCAAATTCTTTTTTTTTTTTTTTTTGCGGTACGCAGGCCTCTCACTGTTGTGGCCTCTCCCGTTGCGGAGCACAGGCTCCGGACGCGCAGGCTCAGCGGCCATGGCTCACGGGCCCAGCCGCTCCGCGGCATGTGGGATCTTCCCGGACCGGGGCACGAACCTGTGTCCCCTGCATCGGCAGGCGGGCTCTCAACCACTGCGCCACCAGGGAAGCCGTATCTCAAATTCTTATTCTTTGTTTCTGTAATGCCCTGATTTGGAAATCTCTATCCTGAATCAGTCCAAATTTATATCATCTCAGGTATACTTTTGCTGCTGAGTGCTACTTGAGAAAAGTATGCAGCTGTTCAGTTTAATTTCGAAATAAAGGCATAGTATTCCCACCTCAACTGGGCCTTCATAATTGTCCTTTTTTTTTTTCTTCCCTAGTTAGTGCTTTCTTCTGTTGTCCATGGTGGAAGGGAAATTGGGGCTAGAAAAATTTCGAGTTACCAGTATGTAAATATACTTTGAAACCTTAAAAATGGCTGCAAATGTGGTGTTGTCTTATCTTGCTTATATGTCTTCTACTTCTAACCAGAGTTTAGGCTCTGTAAAATCAGAGATCATATAGTTGGTCCTCCATATCCACAGGGGATTGGTTCCAGGATCCCCTGCAAATACCAAAATCCACAGATGCTCCAGTCCCTTAGATAAAATGGCCTAGTACAGTCAGCTCTTTTTATCCAGCTGTGTCCTCCTTATTTTACACATTGCTTTTACATTGTTACTGTTGAGCACAGTGCCTTGTTCTATAAATGCTGGTTGATTTTCAAAGTCAGCTATTGACACAACTAATTTTCAAAGCCCTTGGTATGAGATTTGAGGTCATTTCTCTCCCACTAGAAATTTATAAACTAAAACTTAATGTTTGTAAACAACCAACCACTCTCTGTTAACATCTCTGTATCCTTCCCTGAATGGCAGTATGGGGTAATACAAAGTTATATACTCTCTCTAGATCTTCTTTTTCATTTGCTTACATTTTTAAAAATTTTTATGATTAAATTATTTATAAGGTGTAAGCCAAGCATTACATGAGGCAATGAGTATGAAACATTTCAAACGTTTTACATAGGGCCTAGTTTTTATTCACTAAAATAACAGTGGTTTTATTTTATTTTATTTATTTATTTATTTATTTTGCGGTTCGCGGGCCTCTCACTGCTGTGGCCTCTCCCGTTGCGGAGCACAGGCTCCGGACGCGCAGGCTCAGCGGCCATGGCTCACAGGCCCAGCCGCTCCGCGGCATGTGGGATCCTCCCAGACCGGGGCACGAACCCGTGTCCCCTGCATCGGCAGGCGGACTCTCAACCACTGCGCCACCAGGGAAGCCCCGGTTTTATTTTAATTTATAGACTGTCTCTCAAAAATTTTAGTCAGAGGCAGCATGTATTACAAGTCAAGATGTTATTCTCTTTAAAACTATATATGGCAAATGACTGGTGTCCTCTAAGTCATTAGTAATGCTGTTTTTGTCACAGGTGTTGGGGCATTGGTAGGGTCTGTGGGCGTGCTACTCAGTACTCAGGGCTTATCAGCAGCATCAGTTACTTTGAGGTTAGACATTTGTGCCAACTTTGTTCACTGCCTGTTAGAGCAGCTAGCTTAAGGAAGGTCTTAATAAATATTTCTAGACCTAATGCTTTGGGTTTTGTTTTGAACTCAACTCTTCCCTCCAGTGATGTTGTGCTAGTATCCCAGGGTTTACAATTCTAACATCACTCATTTTCCCCTGCGTAGCGTCACACAGCTCAGCTCCGAGAAGAGCTGCTGAAACTTCCCTGTCCTGAAGACTTGGACCCTGATGCCGATGATGCCTCGGAAATGTGCAGTGCCACAGCGGGTGCTGAGGAGACTCTAATGCATGATCAGGTCAAACCCAGCAGCAGTAAAGAACTCCCCAGTGACTTCAAATTGTGAGCTGCATTGATATGGACTTCATAGACGCAGAGGCTTTGAAGCACAAGCCAAATATGTCAATATTTGTATGTAAGAAACTAATTATGTAATAGGTAATGAAACTGAAACTATACTACACCCTTAAGGAGATCCGGTTTAATTCAAGGTGATCTTTTATTTACCTGTACAAGAGTGTAAACTTTTTTGTGCTTTTATTTTTCACTTGTGAGAACCACTGATTGGTATGTTCAACAAATTTGTGTATACAAAGAAATGGATAAATCACTGATTATATAAGGGAAACTACCTTAGGAAAGAATGTTTACTGAATTTTTTTTTTTTTTTTTTACTGTAGAGTGAAGGGTTGTTAACAAAGAATATATATTGATCATTCTTACAACTACTATTTAAAGTCAGCAACTTTTCACTGAATTTGATAGATTTTATGTTTGGCCATATCTTCATGCTCATATTTGATTTCTGAAGACCTCCTACATACACTTCAATAAAAGTTAAATGGACATACTCCCTCTTTTTTGATTTACTGGTACATTTTTTAAATGATAAATCTGCCATAAAATGCATTATAGCTGGAGACTTGCACTTGTATGGATGAATTTATTACATTCAACGTATTTAATTTTATGCTTTCTAAAATTCTAAGATGCAGAAAAATAAATGAACTTGATTTTATTCTATGCCAATATTGGGCCTGTGAATGTATCTATTATTTGAAATTAAGTATATGGAGAGGAATGGTCAATTTGAAAAGTCACTCTAAACTGAGTTTTTCCTAAAGGGCTCCTTTCTTCCTGGACTATCTGGTTTTATTACTAACGTCACATGTATGTGTTAAACATTGAGGCTCTGTAGAGCAGAGAGGATGTACCTCTCTGGTGCTGTTACAGTACATTCTGTACTTGCCATATAGGCTCATTTTCATGCAAATTCTTCCTAGAGCCAAATAAATAAAGACTTAGGTGTATTGGTATGTCTTGTTTCTAAAACAGTTTGCCATGGTGTGAAATGCTATTTCTACAAAGAATTGGACACTTTCAAGAGCTACTCACGAGAAAGGGAAGGCTATTTTTTCAAAACCCGTTATCACAAAGGAAGAGCTAAGGTGATTCTTGATAGAGTTTATATAAAATAAACTGGTGTGTGGAAACCCTGAATCTGGAGCTGACCTGAAGGAGAAGCTCTATCCTGAGCAGTGAGTTACTCTCTGAAGGAAAAGGGGAACTAGGGATCGTGATACTCTCTCAACAAGGTACAGAGCTCCTTAAAGTGAATAAAGTGTGTGACCAGGAAATCAAAGGTTCCAAAACACACAGCATTAGGTCTAGTGGGTGATGAGTTACACAAGCATGACAAAATCGAGTCAGTTTATGAGAAAGCAGAGTCAATTAAATGTTGCTCACAGACCTGCTATCTTATATCTCAGTATAAAATTAGCAGCAATAAGTAGTAAAAGGACAGTCATCAATCCTCTAGGCCTTTTGTTTCTCGGTCTGTCAGGGTCCTGTCAGGGATAGATGATAAAATCTTCAAGTATATTGTTTACCTCCAATTTGGGATTTTATTTTTAATCATTAAAATAAGGTAGGGTCATTTTCCCCATTTCACACCACTAGTCCTCAGAAAACTTTATAAAAGCGAAGTAACAATATCAGTACTATAAGTTCCAGTTCATGTTTTTTAAAAACCAAGACCTAAAGTGTGAATTTGAGACTTTAGTCTAATTTGGTTCCACCTGGAATCTAGACTTTATAACAAACATTTGAGCACTCAGTTTGTCTAGGTACAGGTTCCTGCACTTGAGGATTGAATGACAAACATGAAAACATGTCAGTGCAAAATGGTAAGTTCTCTGATAGTGTTATTTACAGGGTATATTGGGAGCACAGAGGAGGGACACCTACCTCGGACAAAATGTTGATGGGCACTGAGGTGATATGGTCAGGAAGAGCTTCCTAAAGGAAGATCTCCTGGACTTCCCTGGTGGCGCAGTGGTTAAGAATCTGCCCGCCAATGCAGAGGACACGGGTTTGATCCCTGGTCTGGGAAGATCCCACATGATGCGGAGCAACGAAGCCCGTGCACCACAACTGCTGAGCTTGCATTCTAGAGCCTGTGAGCCACAACTACTGAGCCTGCGTTCCACAACTACTGAAGCCCATGCGCCTAGAGCCCATGCTCCACAACAAGAGAAGCCACCGCCATGAGAAGCCCGTGCACTGCAATGAAGAGTAGACCGGCTCGCCACAACTAGAGAAAGCCCACGTGCAGCGACAAGGACTCAATGCAGCCAAAACAAAAAAAAAAAAAAAAAAAAAGGAAGGTATCCTGAGTCTGGAAGGGTGAAGATAAATAAGTTAGCCAGGCAAAAAGAAGTTATTCCAGATACAAGAGAGTAAAAAGGAGAGCTTGAGTTAATGGTACCATGTTCGATACTATTGGACTTTAAGAGGCAAAGTGGGGATAGTTGAATGGGTGCGATGTGGACTGTGGTGTCAGGAAGATAGGAGGGGTTGGGTCATGGAAGAACTTGGTTGTCCTGTTAAGGAGCTTTGACATCCTGTAGGTGATGGAGGGCTGTCCAGTAGCTTTAATGAGAGGAGCAACCTGGTCAGATGGTGTTTCAGGAAGATCATTCTGCCACCTGTTGGGTGGCAAGGAGGTCAGTAGAGAGCCCACACTGGAGTTGAGGTGGTGGTCATAAACTAGGACAATGAAGGGGTGGAGAGGAAGGGACAAGTGACAGAGCTTGGGGAAATATGTATTTTTTGGTATGAGAATAACTTCAGGATGTTTACAGGCTGAGGAGCCAGGGGAGAAGGGTGAGTGTGAAGGCCTTGGAGAAGGCTGGAGCAGATGCCAGCAGACATGGGATGGCCTAGATCCAAGAGCACGTGCGGAAATCAGTAAATCCAACAGGTCAGTTCATAAAACTATTAACTATGAAGTTGTGATCTTAAAGAGAAGTACAAATATAAACTGCTTAGTTAACATTTTAGTGTTAAGACCAGTATCCCTGAAGTCAGACAAATATAGAAAGTACTGTAAACGTTTTTTTCTTTTTCTTTTGGCTGCACCCACTGCTTGTGGTATCTTAGTTCCGCAACCAGAGATCGAACCCGGGCCCTCAGCAGGCAGTGAGAGTGCAGGAGTCCTAACTACTGGACCTCTAGGGAATTCCCAACATTTTTTTCTTTGATGTCCTATAATTTGGTTTACTTAGGGTAAGATGGGTGAGGTGAAATATTCTAGTTAGTGGGTCAAACTGTGGTGAAGGGCCAAGGTTTTTGGTTACCTTTCTTTCCATTAGAGACCGGTACTTTATAAAATACAATGAAGACATTGCAGCATTGTCCTGTTGCTTACTCACTTTCTGTACTTAGCCCACTGCCAACTGGTCGCAGTCTATGGACTGTGGCTTGAGCGGCCCTGTACTAATTAACTCAAATGAGGGTTGGTCCCTAGCTAGGCATTGCTGACTGGCCATTTATTCCTTAAACCAAAGCTAATTATTTAGTAGACAAATTTCTATAGTTACATTTTTTTCACCATATTACATACTTTTCCACAATTAAGAGTTAATACTCTGGTACGTCCATGAGATTGGTTAGACCAAAAGATTCCAAGAAAGAAACAGACATGCCTGCTGGATCAGCCTAGAGATGGGAACAGACCCAGTTGCAGACCTTGGTGGAGCTAGATACTCAGCTGGAGCAGGCAGCCAGGGTACAAGACGACTGGAATGAGGAGCCTGGGCCAAGCTGCTGCACTGGTGTTTCAGTCTTAGACAAGATGGTCAGAACATGACAGGGCCTCAGGTTCATTTGGTTTCAGTAATACTGAGCTTTTTGAGTTGTTTTTTTTTTTTCTCTTTTATGATAGTTATACTCTATAATGAACAGCTTACTAAGGAAAATTGGGAAAATACTGAAAAATACAACATGAAATTAAAACAATTTTCTGATATCTTTCTTCATAGTCTGTTTTCTATACTTCTCTTTTCTATATAATTGGTATATTGCATGAACAATTTTATCACCTTTTTAACAATATATTATGCACTTTTATCATAAAGAAAATTAATGGCGGGACATACCTGGTGGCACAGTGGTTAAGAATCAGCCTGCCAGTGAATAGGACATGTGTTTAAGCCCTGGTCCGGGAAGATCCCACATGCCGCAGAGCAGCTAAGCCCCTGTGTCACAACTACTGAACCTGTGCTCTAGAGCCCATGAGCCACAACTACTGAGCCAGCGTGCCACAACTACTGAAGCCCATGTGCCTAGAGCCTGTGCTCTGCAACAAGAGAAGCCACCTCAATGAGAAGCCTGCACACCACAAGGAAGAGTAGCCCCCACTCACTGCAACTAGAGAAAGCCTGCATGCAGCAACAAAGACCCAATGCAGCCAAAAATAAATAAATACATTTATTTTTTTAAAAAATGACTGCATGATATGAATGTAGTTAACTAATCCCTTACTGTTGGACATTTAAGCTATTTCTATTTTGCTAATTATAAATAATGCTCTAATAACCATGGTCTATATCTTTTATTTCCTTATGATAAAGCCTAGAATTATTAGGTCAAAGGGTTTGATATTTAATGACTAATTGCTTTCCAGAGAGATTGTATTGATTTCACACTTCCAGGTTCAGTTAACGTTCCTATTCCCTGGCCAGCATTGGAGATTATAACTTTTTAATCTGAAATTTTTATGTAGCATCATTAAACATGCTTTAGTCTGCTTTTTTTTCCAACATTGTTTATATCAATATTTATTAGCCATTTGAATTTCTACTTTGTCAATAATCAGTTTATACCTTTTCCCCATTTTTTTGTATTGTCTTAGGATGTTTTAATGTAAATGAGCTACTTGTGTGGTAGAATATTAATTTTTATCATATTTGTATGTTTTCCAGATGGCCTTTTAACTTTTAATTTTTCTCATAGAAGTTTTTTGTTTGTTTGTTTTAATTTGGCTGCATTGGGTCTTAGTTGTGGCATGCAGGGGATCTTCGTTGTGGTGCGTGGGCTTCTCTCTAGTTGTGGCACGTGGGCTCAGTAGTTGTGGTACGTGGGCTTAGTTGCCCTGTGGCATGTGGGATCTTAGTTCCCTGACCAGTGATTGAACCTACGTCCCCTGCATTGGAAGGTGGACTCTTAACCACTGGACCACTAGGGAAGTCCCTCGTGGAAGTTTTAAATTATCATGAAATCATCTGTTGATCTTTTCCTTTGTGATTTTAATTACTTTTTTACTCTTTTTCAGAACTCCCCTCTACAAAGATGAAAGAATCATATATATTTTCTAACTAGGATTGGTTCTGGTGTTGGTGTAAACCTGTCTGGAGCTAAATTGGAACAGGCCTAAAAGCTCTCTGCTTCCCACCCCCTCCAGAGCCCAGCGAGGTGGTAAGAATGTAGGGGCCACATGCTTGAGTTGGAAGGGGCACACCAGGTTGAAAGGAAGCTCTTTACTCTTTCTCTCTTCAAAATCTGTCCAGTTTCCAGCAGCCATCCTCCTTTTTCTCAGCTTCTAGTCTCCTGATTCTTCAAACTAAAGGAGCTGACAGCCCTCTGAACTTATGCATTTCCTGGGCAGAAGAGGCATCCTCTGGCCTTCTTCCCTCAGCCCCTGGATGTGATCCTGTAGTGATCCCATGGGCTCCACCAAAAGACTGGTTTTCTTTGCTTTATTCATATGTGTCCCTCCTCAGGTTGCACCAGCTATGTTTTCCAGTGCAGGAAGAGATTGCAACAGGCCACCATTTTGATAGTGTTTTAGTTTTACTCGGAGCTTCTCCAAGGAGGGAATGCCCAGTCCAGCTGTGTCAGCTGCAGGTTGCCCTGGGTCACTGGGCAGCACACAGCCTCTGGTTAAGTATCTCTGCCTAGTGGGGTTCCTAGGAGAGTGATTGATCTTCTCCACCTCCCTGGCCTCTCTCTTTTCCAAGGGCTAGGTCACAAGGGTAGACACAGATCTCCCTCATCCTCGCCACCCCCTCCCCTTCTGTTCCTTGCTGTTGTTTTTCCCTAGGCTTTCTACAGGTTTTGTTCTTTGATTTATCTCTTCCTCTTTTCACCTTGTTGTCTGCAAAATTGGCAAACCTAGCCCCAGAGCAACTCCCATTTCTCTGGAGCCATTATCATTATTTAGAGGGGCCAGCTAGAGCTCCTTTAGCTTGTTGGTGCCCCTTTTCTACAAGTGGCTATCCTTGTTATCTTAGCTCTAGCTATATAAAGTTTTTTTGACCAGTTGGCTCTTGTAATTGCTCTGAGGCAAGGCTAAGCATTGGCTACTGAATTAAAGGATATGCTTTATCTGGCAATGGTTCTTCAATATGTACCATGTTATTGATGTAATACTCCAAAAGTACAGACTAACATTTTCAATATTTGTACAAAAAGAAAGATTTATAATTTTCTAGGAATAGTTAATCTGGACTCTTCTGTGTTCATAATCTTCCTGTGTTTATCCTATATTACCTATAGAGGTTCTCTGATCAGAGGTATTATTTTTAATAATTTCTTGAATTATACATAGTCTAGGTATTCTAATGTCTAGTTCAGCTGTAATCTGATCCTGCATAACAGCTGCAGTATCTTCTGTCTGGAAGCAAATCCTAAAACTGTAGGTGGTGTGTCCCATAGAATAAAGAAGTCTTCTTCTTCTAATGATTCCAAAACACCAATCATAGGTTAGGATATAGGCTCATTAGAGATTCTTACTACTTGAATGCTTCTATTAAACCAATGTAAATAAAGTTCATTTCCCTTCAGCCTCTTTACAGTTTACTGTATACCCTCAAATTTGTCTTTTATTATCTATTTTCCCCCACACACTGGCACAAGAAGTTCCTCTCTTTTTTTCTTAAGAAAAGTGAACTTGCTTTCCTTTTTGCTTTTCAGCCGACTTTAAAATTGTTCACAGCAAGATTTTATGTTCTACAGTAGTGGGAATGAGGTAGATAAAATGGCACTATATCAACAAGAATTATCATCCCATTATTATAGATAATTCTCCTTGGGAGTTTAGATGAAGGACAGAATATTTTTGGGTGCGAATATCTCTTGGAGTGGCACCATTGGACTGATTTTGGACACTTGTCCTTTTGTTTTATAGACAGTGTGGATCAATGTTTCTTTCAGTGGGCCTTCTGCTTGTAATCTGTACCGTTATCCTTATATGTAGGCCCCCAAGTCTTAAAGAAGAAAGGCTCATTTTGTTGTTTTATAGAGAGAAACATAAATTATATGGATTTCTCACTTGTTTACTTTCTAAGACTGTCCGGAAATATCTAACTACACAGTGGATATTTTTTTAACCTGGCAATTTCATGTATTATTTCTGATTGAATTCAATAATTCATGCTTGAGCCCATTTATAAAAGAGGTTATTAGGCTCCCTTTATCTCACCTTGAGTTAAAGTCTTTTTTAAATCTGTATTTCATAATTTTGAAACTTTAGGTTTTAAGTTTAACCCAACCTTAACAAAGGCTTCTGAACTTTATGTAGTGTGTTTTTAAATTTTACATAGAGGCTTTATTGAAATCTTTTTTTTAATAAATTTTTTTTCTTTTTTTAAATTTATTTATTTTTGGCTGCGTTGGGTCTTCTTTGCTGCGCACAGACTTTCTCTAGTTGCGGCGAGCAGGGGTTACTCATTGTTGCAGTGTGCAGGCTTCTCATTGTGGTGGCTTCTCGTTGCGGAACACGGGCTCTACACACGCGGGCTTCAGTAGTTG
Source organism: Mesoplodon densirostris (assembly GCF_025265405.1). Lineage (NCBI taxonomy): Eukaryota > Metazoa > Chordata > Mammalia > Artiodactyla > Ziphiidae > Mesoplodon > Mesoplodon densirostris. The sequence goes on from NC_082674.1 coordinate 26,342,782, forward strand.
TGGCATTCGGTCTCACTAGTTGTGGCCTGCAGGCTCTAGAGCGCAGGCTCAGTAGTTGTGGCGCACGGGCTTAGCTCTTCTGCGGCATGTGGGATCTTCCTGGACCAGGGCTTGAACCCATTTCCCCTGCATTGGAAGGCGGATTCTTAACCACTGTGCCACCAGGAAAGCCCCAAATCTTTTTTTTACCCTGCTATTCTGAAACTTTTTTTTTCCATCTAAGAGTCTAACAGTTAATTGAACTAATTGATACAGAGCTATAGTCCAGGATTGTAACCTATCTCAAATATATTGTCCCTTTATCTGTTTTCCTGAAGTTGATGAAAATCCTTAATTATAGTCCTTTACTTTACTCTTGATGGTAGTTTTAATTTAACTTCAAATCTGTCTTTCTGTCCTAGCAGTTTTACAATGTACTTGTCTTTTTGTTTGATTGGTTTTTGTTTTTAGATTTTCTTTTTGTATTACACAAAAGGATATTTATTTAAAATGAGAAAAGAGACCTTAATCAATTAAAATGCCACAAACATAAAATGCAGAAAAATAAAATAATTAAATTAATTAATTGACAGATACATCTTTATAATACTTTTTCCTTACATATTTTGGCTGCAGTTTTTTTAAAAATCTTTTTTTTTTCTTGCCTGTAATCTTTTGATTACCTCTTCGTAGGACCACAGTTTTTGTAATATTTTCTAAGATTGAATAGAAAGAGAATTCATTATTTTTTCCTGCATGGTTGAACAAACTTTGCTTTTTATTATTGATGGTAGAGATGCATAAAACATACAACTTCTCCCATGGACATATACACTGTTTACAGTATTCCAACAGGTTTGTGGCCCACCAACACATACATTTTGTATTCTGTGATTCCCATCACAAAAGAAAAGAACGTGATGGATTTATAATGATATAAAAAATCAAGTATATTCCTGATAGGAGTGGATTTCCATTTTGGCCAAGCATTGATGAGGACTGAATCTTCTCACACTTTTAGATTAGTCTGATTACTGGAAGAATTTTACATCGACAGCTTCTGGTTGTGGGCATTTCAAATCTTGTTTCTCTTCCATTACGCACCTGCCTCTCGTGTTGAGCACCACAGGACTCGTTCATTCATTTCATTCTAAGACCTCCAGCTTTCGATTTTGTTTCATGGTAGGTCAGTACACAGGCTGTAGGAATATATCCTGGAAGCCAGTTCCTACACTGAAGTGGTTAGCAATATCCACAGAAATGACAGCATACTATATAAATCTATCTCACCAAACCAAAATTAAACACATCGCCAACTTCCTGGATCCCCCAGATTACCACAGCCACTCCAAAGCCACCTGAGTAGAGGGGAAGTATATCTCAGTGAAAGGTACAATAGGCCTAACTGATTGACATGAAAGTATCTTTTTTTTGACCATGCCGCACAGCTTGCAGGATCTTAGTTACCCAACCAGAGGTTGAACCCATGCCCCTCACAGTAGAAGTTCAGAGTCCTAACCACTGGACCACCAGGTATTCCCAAAAGTATCATTTTCTTAAAAAGTTGTATTAAGATATATTTCACATACCATACAATTTAACCATTTGAAGTGTAAAATTCAGTGGTTTTTAGTATATTCATAGATATGTGCAACCATCACCACAATTTTAGAATATGTTCATCATCTCAAGAAGAAACCCCATATCTTTTAGTTACCACTGTCTGCTCCCCTTGTCCCCTCACCAGCCCTAAACCATCATTAACCTACTTTCCTATTACGTATTGCAAATTTTATACAATCTTAGGATCAGGTCACTACATTGTTAGGACTGTTCCCAGAGTCTTGAGAGGGGCCATAAAACTTAAGCTGCATTAGGTTTGTGGTTTATCTGCCTCTGTACCTTTATTCTGCCAGAATCTGTACATTCAATTCCCTATCGTTCACAGAGTTGATTTGATCCACTACAGTAGGTGTGTGTGTTTTGTGAAAATTCTGTAGGTAAAGAGTTCATTTGGAAAATCAGGTAAAGCTGAGTAAGACAAGAGAGTAACTCAAAAGGATAGGATTCAGAAGGTTACAAAGGCTTTGAGACTGTCTCTTTTTAAAAATACGTTATTTATTTATTTATTTACTTTTGGCTGTGTCAGGTCTTTTTTTTTTAAACATCTTTATTGGAGTATAATTGCTTTACATTGTTCTCTTAGTTTCTGCTGTATAACAAAGTGAATCAGCTGTATGTATACATATATCCCCATATCCCCTCCCTCTTGCGTCTCCCTCCCTGTCCCATCCCTCTAGGTGGTCACAAAGCACTGAGCTGATCTCCTGTGCTAGGCAGGTGCTTCCCACTAGCTAGCTATTTTACATTTGGTAGTGTATATATGTCAATGCCACTCTCTCACTTTGTCTCAGCTTCCTCTTCCCCCTCCCCATGTCCTCAAGTGCATTCTCTACGTCTGTGTCTTTATTCCTGTCCTGCCCCTGGGTTCTTCAGAACCATTTTTTTTTAAGATTCCATATATATATGTTAGCATACGGTATTTGTTTTTCTCTTTCTGACTTACTTCACTCTGTATGACAGACGCTAGGTCCATCCACCTCACTACAAATAACTCAGTTTCATTTCTTTTTATGGCTGAGTAATATTCCGTTGTATATATGTGCCACATCTTCTTTATCCATTCATCTGTTGATGGACACTTAGGTTGCTTCCATGTCCTGGCTATTGTAAATAGAGCTGCAGTGAACATTTTGGTACATAACTCTTTTTGAATTATGTCTTTCTCAGGGTATATGCCCAGTAGTGGGATTTCTGGGTCATATGGTAGTTCTATTTTTAGTTTTTTGAGGAACCTCCATACTATTCCCCATAGTGGCTGTATCAGTTTACATTCCCACCAACAGTGCAAGAGGGTTCCCTTTTCTCCACACCCTCTCCAGCATTTATTGTTTATAGATTTTTTGACGATGGCCATTCTGACTGGAGTGAGATGATACCTCATTGTAGTTTTGATTTGCATTTCTCTAATGATTAGTGATGTTGAGCATTCTTTCATGTGTTTGTTGGCAATCTGTGTATCTTCTTTGGAGAAATGTCTACTTAGGTCTTCTGTCCATTTTTCGATTGGGTTGTTTGTTGTTTTGATATTGAGCTGCATGAGCTGCTTGTAAATTTTGGAGATTAATCCTTTGTCAGTTGATTCATTTGCAAATATTTTCTCCCATTCTGAGGATTGTCTTTTCATCTTGTTTATAGTTTCCTTTGCTGTGCAAAAGCCTTTAAGTTTCATTAGGTCCCATTTGTTTATTTTTTTTTAATTTCCATTTCTCTAGGAGGTGGGTCAAAAAGGATCTTGCTGTGATTTATGTCATAGAGTGTTCTGCCTATGTTTTCCTCTAAGAGTTTGATAGTTTCTGGCCTTACATTTAGGTCTTTAATCCATTTTGAATTTATTTTTGTATATGGTGTTAGGGAGTGTTCTAATTTCATTCTTTTACATGTAGCTGTCCAGTTTTCCCAGCACCACTTATTGAAGAGGGTGTCTTTTCTCCATTGTATATTCTTCCCTCCTTTATCAAAAATAAGGTGACCATATGTGCATGGTTTTATCTCTGGGCTTTCTATCCTGTTCCATTGATCTATCTTTCTGTTTTTGTGCCAGTACCATACTGTCTTGATTACTGTAGCTTTCTAGTATAGTCTAAAGTCAGGGAGCCTAATCCCTCCAGCTCCATTTTTCTTTCAGAAGATTGCTTTGCCTATTTGGGGTCTTTTGTGTTTCTATACAAAAATTGTGAAATTTTTTGTTTTAGTTATGTGAAAAATGCCAGTGGTAGTTTGATAGGGATTGCACTGAATCCGTAGATTGCTTTGGGTAGTAGAGTCATTTTCACAATGTTGATTCTTCCAATCCAAGAACATGGTACATCTCTCCATCTGTTTGTATCATCTTTAATTTCTTTCATCAGTGTCTTATAGTTCTCTGCATCCAGGTCTTTTGTCTCCTTAGGTAGGTTTATTCCTAGGTATTTTATTCTTTTTGTTGCAGTGGTAAATGGGAGTGCTTCCTTAATTTCTCTTTCAGATTTTTCATCATTAGTGTATGGGAACGCAAGAGATTTCTGTGCATTAATATTGTATCCTGCTACTTTACCAAATTCATTGATTAGTTCTTGTAGTGTTCTGGTAGCATCTTTAGGATTCTGTATGTATGGTATCATGATCTGCAAACAGTGACAGTTTTACTTCTTTTTTTCCGATTTGGATTCCTTTAATTTCTTTTTCATCTCTGATTGCTGTGGCTAAAACTTCCAAAAGTATGTTGAATAATAGTGGTGAGAGTGGGCACCCTTGTCTTGTTCCTGAGCTTAGTGGAAATGGTTTCAGTTTCTCACCACTGAGAACGATGTTGGCTGTGGGTTTGTCATATATGGCCTTTATTGTGTTGAGGTAAGTTCCCTCTATGCCTGTTTTCTGGAGAGTTTTTTTTTATCATAAATGGATATTGAATTTTGATGAAAGCTTTTTCTGCATCTATTGAGATGATCATATGGTTTTTATCCTTCAGTTTGTTAATATGGTTTATCACATTGATTGATGTGCATATATTGAAGAATCCTTCCTTTCCTGGAATAAACCGCACTTGATCATGGTGTGTGATCCTTTTAATGTGCTGTTGGATTTTCTTTGCTAATATTTGGTTGAGGATTTTTCCATCTATGCTCATTAGTGATATTGGTGTGTAATTTTCTTTTTTTATGACATCTTTGTCTGGTTTTGGTGTCAGGGTGATGGTGGCCTCAGAATGAGTTTGGGAGTGTTCCTCCCTCTTCTATATTTTGGAAGAGTTTGAGAAGGATAGGTGTTAGCTCTTCTCTAAATGTTTGATAGAATTCGCCTGTGAAGCCATCTGGTCCTGGGCTTTTGTTTGTTAGAAGATTTTTAATCACAGTTTCAATTTCAGTGCTTGTGATTGGTCTGTTTATATTTTCTATTCCTGGTTTATTCTTGGAAGGTTGTGCTTTTCTAAGAATTTGTCCATTTTTTCCAGGTTGGCCATTTTATTGGCATATAGTTGCTTGTAGTAATCTCTCATGATCCTTTGTATTTCTGCAGTGTCAGTTGTTACTTCTCCTTTTTCGTTTCTAATTCTATTCATTTGAGTCTTCTCCCTTTTTTTCTTGATGAGTCTGGTTAATGGTTTATCAATTTTGTTTATCTTCTCAAAGAACCAACCAGCTTTTAGTTTTATTGATCTTTGCTATTGTTTTCTTCATTTCTTTTTCATTTATTTCTGGTCTGATCTTTATCATTTCTTTCCTTCTGCTAACTTTGAGGGTTTTTTTGTTCTTCTTTCTCTAATTGCTTTAGGTGTAAGATTAGGTTGTTTATTTGAGATGTTTCTTGTTTCTTGAGGTAGGATTGTATTGCTATAAACTTCCCTGTTAGAACTGCTTTTGCTGCATCTCATAGGTTTTGGGCCATCGTGTTTTCATTGTCATTTGTTTCTAGGTATTTTTTGATTTCCTCTTTGATTTCTTCAGTGATCTCTTGGTTATTTAGTAGTGTATTGTTTAGTCTCCATGTGTTTGTATTTTTTACAGATTTTTTCCTGTAATTGATATCTAGTCTCATAGCATTGTGGTTCGCAAAGATACTTGATATGACTTCAGTTTTCTTAAATTTACCAAGGCTTAATTTGTGACACAAGATATGATTTATCCTGGAGAATGTTCCATGAGCACTTGAGAAGAAAGTGTATTCTGTTGTTTTTGGATGGAATGTCCTATAAATATCAATTAAGTCCGTCTTGTTTAATGTGGCATTCAAAGCTTGTGTTTCCTGGGCTTCTCTGTTGGTGCAGTGGTTGAGAGTCTGCCTGCCAGTGCAGGGGACATGTGTTTGAACCCTGACCTGGGAATATCCCACATGCCATGGAGCAGCTAAGCCCATGTGCCAAAACTAGCGAGCCTGTGCTCTAGAGCCGGCAAACCACAACTAATGAAGCCCACGTGCCTAGAGCCCGTTCTGCGCAACAAGAGAAGCCACCACAAGGAGAAGCCTGCACACCACAATGAAGAGTAGGCCCTGCTCGCTGCAGCTAGAGAAAGCACAGGCAGCAACGAAGACCCAACACAGCCAAAAATAAATAAATAAATAAATAAATTTTATTCAAAAAAATAAATAAAGCTTGTGTTTCCTTATTTATTTTCATTTGGTTGACGTGTCCATTGGTGGAAGTGGGGTGTTAAAGTCCCCTACTATTATTGTGTTACTGTCGGTTTCCCCTTTTATGGCTGTTAGCATTTGACTTATGTATTGAGGTGCTCCTATGTTGGGTGCATAAATATTTAAAATTGTTATATCTTCTTCAACTGATCCCTTGATCATTATGTCGTGTCCTTCTTTGTCTCTTCTAATAGTCTTTATTTTAAAGTCTGTTTTGTCTGATATGAGAATTGCTACTCCAGCTTTCTTTTGATTTCCATTTTCATAGGATATCTTTTTCCATCCCCTCACTTTCAGTCTGTATGTGTCCCTAGGTCTGAAGTGGGTCTCTTATAGACAGCATATATATAGGTCTTGTTTTTGTATCCATTCATCCAGTCTGTGTCTTTTGGTGGGAGCATTCAATCCATTTACATTTAAGTTAATTATTGATATGTATTTTCCTATTACCATTTTCTCAATTGTTTTGGATTTGTTATTGTAGGTCTTTCCTTCTCTTGTGTTTCCTGCCTAGAGAAGTTCCTTTAGCATTTGTTGTAAAGTTGGTTTGGTGTTGCTGAATTCTCTTAGCTTTTGCTTGTCTGTAAAGGTTTTAATTTTTCTGTTGAATCTCAATGAGATCCTTGCTGGGTAGAGTAATGTTGGTTGTAGGTTTTTCCCTTTCATCACTTTAAATATGTCCTGCCACACCTTTCTGGCTTGCAGAATTTCTGCTGAAAGATCAGCTGTTAACCTTATGGGGATTCCCTTTTAATTTGTTGTTTTTCCTTTGGTGCTTTTAATATTTTTTCTTTGTATTTAATTTTTGATAGTTTGGTTAATATGTGTCTTGGTGTGTTTCTCCTTGGATTTATCCTGTATGGGACTCTCTGCGCCTCTTGGACTTGGTTGACTATTTCCTTTCCCATATTAGGGAAGTTTTCAACTATAATCTGTTCAAATATTTTCTCAGTCCCTTTCTTTTTCTCTTCTTCTTCTGGGACCCCTATAATTTGAATGTTGGTATGTTTAATGTTGTCCCAGAGGTCTCTGAGATCATCCTCCATTCTTTTCATTCTTTTTTCTTTATTCTGCTCTGTGGTAGTTATTTCCACTATTTTGTCTTCCAGGTCACTTATCCATTCTTCTGCCTCAGTTATTCTGCTATTGATTCCTTCTAGAGAATTTTTAATTTCATTTATTGTGTTGTTCATCATTTGTTTGATCTTTAGTTCTTCTAGGTCCTTGTTAAGCGTTTCTTGTATTTTCTCTATTCTATTTCCAAGATTTTGGATCATCTTTACTATCATTATTCTGAATTCTTTTTCAGGTAGGCTGCATACTTCCTCTTCATGTGTTTGGTCTGGTGGGTTTTTATCTTGCTCCTTCATCTGCTGCATATTTCTCTGTCTTCTCATTTTGCTTAACTTACTGTGTTTGGGGTCGCCTTTTCGCAGGCTTCAGGTTCATAGTTTCCGTTGTTTTTGGTTTCTGCTCCCAGTGAATAAGGTTGGTTCAGTGGCTTGTGTAGACTTCCTGGTGGAGGGGACTTGTGCCTGTGTTCTGGTGGATCAAGCTGGATCTTGTCTTTCTGGTGGGCAGGACTGCATCCTGTGGTGTGTTTTGGGATGTCTGTGAACTTAATATGATTTTAGGCAACCTCTCTGCTGATGCATGGTGTTGTGTTACTGTCTTGCTAGTTGTTTGGCATAGGGTGTCTAGCACTGTAGCTTGCCGGTCGTTGAGTGGAGCTGTGTCTTAGCGTTGAGACGGAGATCTCTGCGAGAGCTCTTGCCAATTGATATTACGTGGGGCCAGGAGGTCTCTGGTGGTCCATTGTCCTCAGCTTGGCTCTCCCACCTCAGAGGCTCAGGCCTGACATCTGGCTGGAGCACCGAGACCCTATGAGCCACACAGCAGGAGTGCCTTCAGAGTTGGAGAAGCTGGCCTGCATTGGCTGTCCTTCTGTGCTGCACATTAGAATCACCTACTTCTTTTTTGTTTTGCAGGCAGTGTTCCACAGAAAAACAGTAGCCTGAAAATAGTCACAGCTCTGAGATGGCTTTTTTTTTTTTTCCTTTGTGCTTAGTCGGGTTTCACTTGCTCACAGGGGGCTATATGCGGAGGCCTCATATCTGGCTCTTCTAACCAGAGTCTGAGTTGGGTCTTAGTTGTGGCATGTGGGCTCTTTCATTGCAGCACGCAGGTTTCTCTCTAACCGTGTCGTGTGGGCTCAGTAGTAGCAATGTGTGGGCTCTAGGGCTCTGTAGTTGCAGCACATGGACTTAGTTGCCCCGTGGCATGTGGGATCTTATTTCCCTGACCAGGGATCGAACCCGCATCCCCTACATTGGAAGGCTGATTCTTAACCAGTGGACCACCAGGGAAGTCCCATTGGGTAGTGTCTTGGAGTTTGAATTTTTTTTTTTTTTGAGGCCTCACTTTTCCAATTTTAAAGAAGCTGATATTGTCTATTTGGTGTTTTGTCTCCTAAATTTTTTCAGAATGCCTCTTAAACGTATTTATTCTTTATGACATGTCAAAAGTTTCCCATGATGGCCATTGTTATTCTAAGTTTTAAAAGATTAAAAAAATTTTTTTGTTTAATTTTTCCATTTACCAAAGAAAATTCAAGAGTTAGGATTACGGTATAGCTTTGTATAAGAGGTAGAAATTCTTCCAAGAAGAAGTTTAGACTTTGTTATAGGCAAACCTGTGTCACACCAAGAACAAGGCCAGCACAGTTGGTTAACATATATGCTTGGTAACTGTATCTCACATTCTCCTTTACAAGAAGGACACCAGTCACTTTGGATTAGTGCCCATCCTAATGACCTTATTTTCCTTTAATTACCTCTTTAAAGACCCTATCTTCAAATACAATCACTTTTTTTCTTTTACAATCACATTTTGAGGGGTCCTAATTGGGGGGCTAAGGAATTAGCATAGGAATTCAACATAGGAATTTGGGGGGCCTACACAATTCAGCCCATAACATATAGCGAGGTGTCAATGCAAATAATCAATAAACAATCTGTAACGGGAATAGAAAAGAGTTTTATTTGAGCCAAACTGAGGATTATAGCTTGGGAAACACAGATTCAGGACACACTTGAACTGTGTTCCGCTGGACTACAAAATGGGAGAGGCTTATATAGGCAAAAATTGAAAAGTTGTGTAAATTGTTAAGAATTAGGATTAGAGCTGGCATGAAGGGTGCTTGTTAAGCAAGAATTGCTTGGGGTCCAAAATGGTTGCATGTTTACAAGGGGAGACCTTGAGGCCATATGGTTGCATCTGGTAGCTGCTAGCCGATATTGTTTTCAAAATGGCTGGTGGTGTCCTTGAGTTTGATACAGTTTAGAAAATTCAGATTCTCAGTTGATGCAGGAATGTGTCTGAAGCCACGTTCACAATGGCCACCAGGCTCTACTTTGAATGCCTGAATCACATTTACTCCATTTTGATTTTAAAGGATCTTAAATATGTCATCAGTGGGAAAGTTATGCTGGTCAGGCCCAGTCTCTCACAGCTGAGCAGAGTGTTGGTCTTGCATGGGTTTGGGGCAGTGTGGAGATCAGAGTCTGGCAGACTTTCAGAGCAATAAGGAGTTGACATCATCTGAAGTATGACTACCTACTTGACACTCTTGTTGGTTGGTTGGCACTCAGAGGTAAGTTTATTTGATTGAGTCCATCCCCCACAGGCTGACTTTCAGAAGCAAGAGTCTAACACTGATTGGATGTCTTACAAAAGTATATTCAGTGAGGTAGGTTTTCATTAATTGAATAGGTTTAATGGCTGGCAGAATAGCCAGTCTTTCCCTAAACTTTGGAGAATGTTATTCTCAACATAAAAAGTGACTTTCATATGTCCCACTCTTCTCCTAAAGTGGCTGAACATCTCTTAGCTCTAGACAAGGGAATTTGTGGTACTTTCAGGCTGATTGACAAATTTACACTCTGAATCCAAGTCAATGATATTTTGTTGGTCTGCAGAGGAAAGAAGGTTGGAGTCATCCTGGTTCCAGATCACTAGTTGTGTGGCCTCAGACAAGCCACATGACTTCTCTGAGAGTCATTTTCTTCATCTGTAATTGGAAACAATAATAACTATCTGTGTTATTATAAGTATCAAGGGCATAACTTAAGGGGAATGTCTAGCACAGTATCCGTGGTACCTACTAGTTCATGGTTCTCGTCCCTGGCTTATTAGACTCACCTGGAGACCTTTAAAAAATCCTGAGAATAGGAGTCTCCCCACCTGCCAGAGCTTCTGATTTAATTAGTGAGGGTTGATTCCAAGCAGGTGATTGCAAAACTCCCAAGGTGGTTCTGATGGACAGCCTGATTCGAGAATCACTATTAACTGCTCCCAAAAGTGGTAATTTTCTCTCAATCCACTCTCTTCTATTTCTCTTAGTTCTCCCCTGAAGTTGATGCCCTTCCCAAACTTCAGGAATTTTTCTCCTATATGTCTGAGAGGGAAAAGCCCTCCCCATGCCATGTGTGTACAGATTTTGATAGGATGTCTATGGCTCTGATATTACTTTAAAGTGGCTATCCTCTTTTTTATTTTCAGTTGAGGTAAAATTGGTATATAACATTATATAGTTTCAGGTGTACAACATTTAATTTTACGTCTGTATACTCTGTAAAGTGACCACCCCCCAAAGTCTAGTTACCATCTGTCACCATACAATTGACCCCTTCACCCCTTTCCCTCAGTCCCTAACCTCTTTACCCTCTGGTAAACACCAATCTGTTCTCTGTATCTACGAGTTTGTTTTTCTTTCTTTCTTTCTTTGTTTAAATTCCACATATGAGTGAAATCATATGGTATTTGTCTTACTCTGTCAGACTTCTTTGACTTAGCATAATATCCTCAAGTTCCATCCATGCTGTCTCAATTGGCAAGATTTCCTTTTTTTTTTTTAATGTCTGAGTGGTATTTTATTATATATACATACCACATCTTTATCCATTCACCCATTGATGGACACTTAAGTTGTTTCCATATCTAGGATATTGTAAAAAAATGCTGCAGTGAGCATAGGGGTGCATATGTCTTTTCAAATTAATGTTTTAGTGTTCTTCAGATAAATACCCAGAAGTGAAATAGCTGAATCACATGGTAGTTCTATTCTTAAATTTTTCAGGAATCTACATACCATTTTCTGCAGTGGCTGCACCAGTTTACATTCCCACCAGTAGCGCACAAGGATTTCCTTTTCTCTACATCCTCTCCAACACTTGTTGTTTCTTGTCTTTTTGATAATAACCATTCTAACAGGTATGATGATTAGTGATGTTGAACATCTTTTCATGTACCTGTTGGCCGTGTGCTTGTCTTCTTTGGAAAAATGTATATTCAGAACTTCTGCCCATTGTTTAATTAAGTTGCTTTTTGTTGTTGAGTTGTATGAGTTCTTTATATATTTTGGATATTAACCCTTTGTCAAGTGTATGATTTGTAAATATCTTTTCCCATTCAGTAGGTTGCCTTTTCATTTTGATGATGGTTTCCTTCACTATGCAGAAGCTTTATAGTTTGATGTAATCCCATTTATTTATTTTTGCTTTTGTTTCTTTTGCTTTTGGAGTGAGATCCACCAACCATTGCTAAGACCAATGTCAATGTGTTTACCACCTTTGCTTTCTTCCAGGAATTTTACGGTTTCAGGTCTTAAAATCTTTAAGCCATTTTGAGTTAATTTTTGTGTATGGTGTAAGATAGTGGTCTAGTTTCATTCTTTTGCATGTGCCTGTCCAGTTTTCCCAACACAATTTATCAAAGAGACTGTCTTCCCTCTGTTGTATCTTCTTGGCTCCTCTGTCATAAATTAACTGTCCATATATACATGGGTTTATTTCTTGGCTCTCAGTTCTGTTCCACTGATCTGTGTGTCTGTTTTTTTATGTGAAGTGGCTATTCTTTTCTTGTCTGTGAAGTGATTATCCCCTTAATGCATGAAAGTACATGTTACATTGATCATGTGGATAAGAGAAGTGTCTTCAGATCGAAAACTGGAATTGAGGAGGCAGGTAGGGAGACTGGAAGGTAGAAATCTCCTTTCTTGTTCCAAACTGTAAAAGGACATCACACAGAAGTCTGCTTGTAACATTTACAGGGTGAGAGGCAAGATGGAAATGAAGATACACATGCCATTTTTAGGTTCTTAATCAAGCTAACAAAGTATTATGTGAAATATGTCCTATAATACTACTTTGACAAATATATTTTCATAGCAAAAAATGTGTTAAACTAAGTTTTTTATATACGTGCTAGTCATCAAAATAATTAAAATAATTTATTGGGCAATTGAAGGGCCAGTAATGTTTGGATAAGTAATGAAATAAAGACATACATAATTAACATTATATACTTATTCCATAAAATGTATTTATCTTGCCTTTACTTCTACAAAATCATTAATTATGTTTTAATTCTTGTATTAGTTCCTAGGGCTGCTGTAGCAAATTACCACAAACTCGGTGACTTAAGGTAACAGAAATTTATTCATTCACAGTTCTGGAGACCAAAAGTCCAAAATCAAGGTCTTGGCAGGGCTACTCTCCTTCTGAAGGCTCTAGGGAAGAATCCATTCCTTGTCTTTTCCAGCTTCTGGTGACTGCCAGCATTTGTTGGCTTGTGGATGCACTACTCCAACCTCTGCCCCCATCTTCACATATCTTTCTTGTGTGTGTGTGTGTGTGTGTGTGTATAATTTCCCTTTGCCTGTCTCTAATATGGACACTGGTGATGGCACTTTGAATCCATTGGGATTATCCCGGATTATCACCTCATTTTTAAATCCTTAACCACAACTGCAAAGACTCTTTTTCCAAATAAGGTAACAAGGATTAAGACTTGATGTCTTTGGGGCTACTAGTCAGCTCACTATAATAATCAAGGGTTTCCTGCTTCTTTTAATATTAATCAACTAAAGGATTTAAAAACATATATTTTTATTTAAAGTATATAAAGTTTAAGTGTATTGTTGGCCTGAAACAAATAGACTGCCAGATATTTCTTCAGCAAAGATGGGTTTATTTAGGGTCATCAGAGAGTTGCAATTTGGGGCCTGCAACCATGGCAAGCCACGTGTAAGTACCCCCTTCTGGTCTCCCAACTCTGTTTAATTGAAATGTCTGTTTGTTAATTTTTTACATTTCCCTCTATTGATCAAGGTCTTTCTCTGAAAGCATCCCTGATCAATAGTCAAGTTTTCTAGTTTCAGTGGCTTTTTGTTCCTCTATGTCAGGAAGGACCTCTCCTGAGTGTAATGTCTCATGTCAGAGGGAAAGTCGACAGATTGGAAACTGATTAAGGTCATATTCAAGTAACAGGACAGGTAGGAGGGAGAACTCTCAGGCACTTTTTGTGTGAAGTCCGTATGTTATCAAGATCATAGACGTTGGAAATCATCTGAAGCATTACATCATCATCAAAGGTTTGGCAACAAAATTCTAACAGACCTAGTCCAGATATCTTGGGAAAGCTGTCTCATCAGATGTTGTTTGCTTCAAATTCAGGAAATCTTTACTTCAGGTCACCAGATGGTATGTATGTCCAGTCAGGTTTTGGCACTTTCTTTAGCTGTGTCATGTGAATCCAAGAGTCTGTTGATTGGAATTTGGGGGCACAAGGGTTGGTTAGCAATACTTGGAAGGGGCCTGTCCAGTGTGGCTGAAGAAAGTTCTTCTGAAGGTTTCCTTTTCAATAGATGAAATCTCTAGGTTGCAAGATGTGATGCTTAAGGTCTTTGTTTCCTAAGGGTTTGCTGAGAAAAGATTGCTCTAACAAAACAAGGTTATTTTTAATAGAAGCAATTAGTCCTTTGCAGTATTGGACTACCTTTCCTTTTATCTGTTGTGGATCAAAAGAAGCAGAGGCCAATTGCATTGGGCATCCTGTGACTATCCCAGTAGGTGAGAGTTCATGAGTTCCAAAAGGGGTGGGTCTGAGATTTAGAAGGACCAATGGCGATGCGTTTGCCCAGCGTATTTGGAGGACCTCTACAAATTTTGCCTATTGAGTCTTAATAATGCTGTAAGTGCGTTTGACTAAACCAGAGGTTTGAGCTTGGTGAGCACAGTGAAAGTGCTGTAAAACCAGCGAAGCAGCATAGACTTGTTGAAGCACATGGCCAGTAAAATGGGTTCCTCAATCACTGCGAAATTTGAGAGGAGTTTCCCAGGTAGGGGTAATCTTTTCCAAAAGGACTTTAGCCATAGAAGAGGCAGTAGCCTGTCTGCAAGGGAAGGCTTCAGTCCAGTGTGAAAACATACAGACCACGACTAAAACACATTTATATTCACTAGACACAGGAAGTTGTATCAAATCCATTTGCTAGAGCTCGAGCAGTCCATTGGGCAGTTTAAAATGTCTGGGAGCAGTACCAACAGGCTTCCCTGGGTTGTACTTTGGACAAGTGGGACAAGTGAGGTAGGTGCTTTTGTGGCCTTGTTGATATTGTGGCCTTGTTAATAATCACCAATATGGATTCATGCAGGCTACTATTTTGTCAGTAGACCAATGGTTTAATGCATGCACAGTGGTGAGGTGTGGGAATTTTAGAGTCTCCTGTAGGACTGGGTTGTAATTTGGTCCAAACCAGAGCTTTCTCTTTTTATCAAACCAACAATTGTTGAATTTCCAATCTTGTTTTTCCTTTTTTGAGGCTAATTGTTGAACTCTCTAGCCAGTTTTTCTAAATTATCATTTGGGGAAATATCTCTTCGAACCATGACAGAGATTTGGCTGCTTTAAGGGCAGCATTCCTTGCAGCAATATCGGCAGGATGATTTTCCCCTAGCTTTCAGAGAGTCAAGTTTAGAATGCCCCAGTATCGTAAAAGTAGCTAAAGAGGCAGGTAAAAGCATTACATTAAATAATTCCTGAACATAGGGGCCATTTAAACTTTTATTTCCACTAGAAGTTAGGAAGCCACACTGCTTCCACAACATTCCAAAATCACAGGTAGTCTAAAAGCATATCTACTATTGGTATAAATATTGGCAGTTTTGTCCTTGGCTAAAGTACAAGCCCATGTAAGAACATGTAATTCAGCTTGCTGGGCTGAAGTAACCGTAGGTAAAGACGCTGCCTCAACAACATCAAAAGGAGTTGTAGGGGCTTCCCTGGTGGCGCAGTGGTTGAGAGTCCGCCTGCCGATGCAGGGGACACAGGTTCATGCCCCGGTCCGGGAAGATCCCACATGCCGCAGAGCGGCTGGGCCCATGAGCCATGGCCGCTGAGCCTGCGTGTCCGGATCCTGTGCTCCGCAACGGGAGAGGCCACAACAGTGAGAGGCCAGCGTACTGAAAAAAAAAAAAAAAAAAGGAGGTGTAATAGAATACCCATAACGATATTTTTACCATTGTCATTTAAAAAATAAGAACCATCAGTGAACCATGTGAAGTCAACGTTACCCAGTGGAATCTCCTGCAGATCATCATGGGGAGTCAGGAGGTGGTCCGTCAGCTTTAAGCTGTCATAAGGGTCTCATCAGTAACAGGGAAGAGTAACTGGGTTAAGGTTATTATAGTGTGAAAGAGTTATGTGAAGGACAGTTAACAAAAGCACTTAATATGAGGTGACTGACTGAGAAATATTGAGTGTGATGAGAATTCAGGAGAGCTTCTACAGCATGAGATACAAAAATGGCTAAAGGGAATCCCACAGCGATTTTCTCAGTGGCCTTAACCAAAACGGCAGTGGTTGTAATGGCTCCAAGATAAGGCGGAGGGTAGCCCCGTCCGGTTGCTGGCTTTAATACCCTATGGGCTGGTGATGGTTGCCATGTTTTGGGTGAGTACTCTATGTGTCTGTGTTCTGAGGGACACAGTGTTTGGAAAAGGTAGAGGACCAGTGGTGGGATGAGAAGAAAGAATTGTATGTCAGGAGAAGGAAGGCTTTTGGAGAATATTAGTCTTGGGAGATCAGGTTTTAAGCCTTAGAGAACAATTTTTAAAAGACAGTGTTAGAGAGGTCTAATTGACATAGAATAAAGTGCACATATTTTAACTGTACAGGGTGATGTTTTTCCATATGTACATTTCCATGGAACCATCAGCACAATCAAGATAGTGAACACATCCATCATTCCCCAAAGTGTTCTTGTTCCTCTTTATAACCCTTCCCTGCTTTCCTCTCCACCTCTCCATCCCAAACAACCACTGATCTGCTTTCTGTCATTAGAGTTTAGTTTACATTTATATAAATGGAATCATATAAGATGTTCTCTTTTTTCTTCTGACTTACTTCACTCAGCGTAATTATTTTGATACTTGTGTATGTTGGGTGTATCTATAGTTCATTCTTTTTTATAGGGAAACAGTATTCAATTGTATGAATATACCACAATTTGTTTGTTCATTTACCTGTGGATGGGCATTTGTGTTGTTTCCAGTTTTTGGCTATTACTAAAAATGCTGCTATAAACATTTGCAGGGCTTCCCTGGTGGCACAGTGGTTAAGAATCCGCCTGACAATGCAGGGGACACGGGTTCGAGCCTTGGTCCAGGAAGATCCCACATGTCACGGAGTAACTAAGCCTGTGTGCCACAACTACTGAGCCTGTGAGCCTAGAGCCCGTGCTCCACAACAAGAGAAGCCACCGCAATGAGAAGCCCACACATGGGAACAAATAATAGCCTCCGCTCACTGTAACTAGAGAAAGCCCGCGCGCAGCAACGAAGACCCAGTGCAGCCAAAAATAAATAAATATAAAACAAAAACTCCAAAAAAATTTGCAAACATTAAAAAATTATTATCATTATTAAACATGAGAGTTGTTAATGAATATGAAAAGGGATTGAAGGGTCATGAAATGCTGGTTACAATCCTGACTTCTCCATGCTAGTGAAGAAGTTCTTGAGCTAGTGAAAAGATCCTGCCTCCCCTTTACTACCTGCAAGACATGAGATAGAATTAGTTAAAACACATAAATGTATCAAACCTGAAGCTACTTGGAGAAAGGTGTCATTTACAACACAATTTAAGGTTCTGTGTAAACATGGCATATTGAATATGCATCTAATTTCTCTCCTTCAAAACTCATTAAAACTATGGTAAAGACAGCTCATGCAGCTCAATATCAAAAAAACAACACAATCAAAAAATGGGCAGAAGATCTAAATAGACATTTCTCCAAAGAAGACGTACAGATGGCCAAAAAACACATGAAAAGATGCTCAGCATCACTAATTATTAGAGAAATGCAGATCAAAACTACAATGAGGTATCACCTCACACTGATCAGAGTGGCCATCATCAAAAAATCTATAAACAATAAATACTGGAGAGGGTGTGGAGAAAAGGGAACACTCTTGCACTGCTGGTGGGAATGTAAATTGGTGCAGCTACTATGGAGAACAGTATGGAGGTTCCTTAAAAAACTAAAAATAGAGCTACCATATGATCCAGCAATCCCACTCTGCATGTATCTGGAGGAAACCATAATTCGAAAGGATGCATGCACCCAGATGTTCATTGCAGCACTATTTGCAATAGTCAGGACATGGAAGCAACCTAAATGTCCATTGACAGAAGAATACATAAAGAAGATGTGGTACATATATACAATGGAATATTATCCGCCATTAAAAGGAATGAAATAATGCCATTTGCAGTGACATGGGTGGACCTAGAGATTGTCACACTGAGTGAATAAGTCAGAAAGAGAAAGACAAATATCGTATAGTATCAGTTATATGTGGAATCTAGAAAAATGGTACAGATGAACTTATTTGCAAAGCAGAAATAGAGTCACAGATGTAGAAAACAAACTTATGGTTACCAAGGGGGGAAGGGAGGGGTGGAATGAATTGGGAGATTGGGATTGACATATATACACTACTATATGTAAAATAGATAACTAATGAGAACCTACTGTATAGCACAGGGAACTCTGCTCTGTGGTGACCTAGATGGGAAGGGAATCTAAAAAAGATTAGATATATGTATATGTATAACTGATTCACCTTGCTGTACAGCAGACACTAACAACATTGTAAAGCAACTACATCCCAATAAAAACTAATTTAAAAAACTACGATAAAGTAGTAAAAAGTAAAAATTAAGACATAACTCTCAAGGAAAGAGAAGATGAGAGTAGTTAACAGTGTTGGAAGCTATGTAACTGATTTCACTGACCGAAGAAAGCCCAATCCTAAAAATGCAACAGGGAAAGCTAAGGCCACATTTTATCTACACTGAAGAATCCCCAAAAGACTCAGGAACTGGGAGCACTAGGTGCCTCTGGGACCGAAGATTATGGGGTGGGAGAAGGAGGGGCTAAAATGAGGAGGACTCCTGCACAGCTGAGTCAGTCGTTTGGAAGGTGCATCCACTGCTTTCCCTCCACCACCCCTGCAGCGGTGTATATGTACCCTGTAGAGAGTCCCATATACAGACTGGGTCCTGAATGCTGAGACTTCTGGCTTTCTTGCTCCATTTGGCTTTGAAATTCTGGCAACCAGACACCATCCAGGTGGGAAATTTAAAGAGTCTCCCTGAGAAATATGATTAGCATAAGAAAAAGGACTTATAAATAGTGACATCTGGGTTCCCAACAGATCTTCCAGCCAAGGCACTCTACACTGATCCTAAAGTGGACATAGCTCACCTACCAACTCAGTTTCCACTCAGTATTTTCTTTTTAATTTTTATTTATTTTATTTAAGTTTTTTTAATTTTTAAAATTGTTTTGATGTGGACCATTATTATTATTATTATTATTATTATTATTTTTCGGTATGCGGGCCTCTCACTGTTGTGGCCTCTCCCGCTGCGGAGCACAGGCTCCGGACGTGCAGGCTCAGCAGCCATGGCTCACGGGCCTAGCCGCTCTGCGGCATGTGGGATCTTCCCAGACCGGGGCACGAACCCGTGTCCCCTGCATCAGCAGGTGGACTCTCAACCACTGCGCCACCAGGGAAGCCCTGATGTGGACCATTTTTAAAGTCTGTATTGCATTTGTTAAAATACTGCTTCTGTTTTATGTTTTGTTTTTTTGGCCTCAAGGCATGTGGGATATTAGGTTCCTGACCAGGGATCAAACCTGCACCCCCGGCATTGAAAGGCGGAATCCTAACCACTGGACCTCCAGGGAAGTCTCAGTATTTTTTTTTTTTAATTGAGATGTTTTTTCTCCCATTTTATTACTGGAGTCTATTTTGTTTCAAGGGAGGTTAATAGATTTAATGACTATCATTGTCTCGCAAATCACATTTAAAATAAACCTTGATACAGCAGAACTTAACACAACATTGTAAATAACTATGCTTCAATTAAAAAAACAAAACAAAACTTGAATTATAGTGAGAGCTCCAAGTTCACCCTGTGGGTCAATGGGGCTCTACACACAAGTGAGGAACTTGGGGTAGTGGTTAGTGTGTTTCTGCAACTGTTGATCTTTAACAACTGTCAAATAGTTCCACAGTGCTAGATTTTGTGCTTGAAAAAACAGATGATCGCACCGATCAAAAATGGTTCCCTGCACAAATACCTTTTCATTACTTCTCAGTGAGAAAACATTCTAGGGCATCTGCTCTTCTCTCACAGCCCAGGTCTGGCTTCTGTTGGCATCTGCTGGCAGCTGCCGAGCTAAGCCGAGCACCTCTTCCTTCCAAAGTCTAGAGGGGCTCTGGGTTCTGAGGAAGAAAGTGAATTAAGAATTCGTAGGAGGGGCTTCCCTGGTGGCGCAGTGGTTGAGAGTCCGCCTGCCGATGCAGGGGACACAGGTTCATGCCCCGGTCCGGGAAGATCCCACATGCCACAGAGCGGCTGGGCCCGTGAGCCATGGCCACTGAGCCTGTGCGTCCGGAGCCTGTGCTCTGCAACGGGAGAGGCCACAGCAGTGAGAAGCCCGCGTACTGCAAAAAAAAAAAAAAAAGAATTCGTAGGAGGTGCTGACTGTCCCCATGGCGGCTGCGCTGGAGCCCGGGCGGGGGGGCCGGGAAGGCGAAGGTAGAATTAGAAGATCATGTGACATTCGAGTAGGAGGATTTATCTTGGTGACTTTAGGATGCTGGTTCCATTGTAGGTATAATTATGCAAAGCTAAGAATCCAGGAAAGACTTGCCAGAGAAGGAATAAAAAACAAGATTTTATATGAAAGTACCCACCTTGATCCTGAAAGAAAAAAACCCAACTGTGGCAGCAGCAGCAATTGAGCAGTCTTGAGCACAGAAAACACAGACACAACTCACTTCGGTGTGAACAAAGCTGAGATCAGCTATAGAAAGCATTTTATGTACCATAAGGCTTTCAGTCAAGTAAATAAAGTATGTGTAAGTTGTAAAAAAAAAAAAAAAAAAGAAGAAGAATTACTTCGCTTCTCGCCTTGGAGCCGGTACTGGGCAAGGCTCTTCCAGAACTGCACTTGATTCTTCCATGAATCCCGTGTGGTCAGTGTCACCTTGCAGCTTTCTCCTGGATCGTGTACGGCAGGCGCACTCACGGTGCAGGCTTCAAGCTGACTGGGGCAGAGTCCTGTTCCACCAAGTCCGGCTCTCAGAGCTCCGTTTTGGCCTAGGAGTGCGGCTATGAAGATTAAAAGACGTGCGACTAAGGCGCCAGCTCTGGGCCGGCAGCAGGCACGCAGGGCTGGGAGGTTTCTCACAGTCTAGCCTCCAAAAGTTTCTCTGCACCAGTGGCTGGACCAGATGTCCCACCTAGTTATGATTTATGTAGTGGCAGCATCAAAACCAGATACTTTTCTTACACTTGAATACATTCAAGAATAAAGACCTCTGCTGACAGGGTTCTTTTTATTTTTTTACAGTATTTTTTTATTTTAATTTTTATTTATTTATTTTTGGCTGCGTTGGGTCTTCGTTGCTGCACGCAGGATTTCTCTAGTTGTGGTGAGCGGGGGCTACTCTTTGTTGCGGTGTGCAGGCTTCTCACTGCGGTTGCTTCTCTTGTTGCAGAGCACGGGCTCCAGGCGCGCAGGCTTCAGTAGTCTGGCACGTGGGCTCAGTACTTGTGGCGCGCGGGCTTCGTTGCTCCGCGGCATGTAGGATCTTTCCGGACCAGGGCTCAAACCCGTGTCCCCTGCATTGGCAGGCGGATTTTTAACCACTGTGGCGGCAGGGAAGCCCTGCTGACGGGGTTGTTAACCTGGGTTCACAGACTCCACTTCAGAGGGTCTCTTAACTCCCTGAAATGGTACCCCAGTGTTGGTGGTAAGGGTACGCGTGCTTTTGCGGGAAGGACTATGGCTTTCTTCAGGTAGTCTGGAGGGTTCTGACCCAAACAGGTTTAGGAATCAAAGCCTTAGACCTTCCAAGTAAACCGCAGCTGGGCAAAATCGCGACTTTGAACGGCATTTCAACCTGCCTCCTCGGTGGGCGGTACAAGATGACTCCACGCCCTCCACTCCTTCGGCAGCACCTCTGGGGGCAGGGCTGAGGTCGGCCACGCCCTCCAAACACCGCCCATTCCCCTGCTCGGGGTGGGGCATTCCTACTGGGCATGCTCAGTACCAAGGTCTCGGGTTGGCCTCCTAGGCGGAAGCGGGTCCCTGAGAGTTTGTGTGATCTTCCCAGGGTTCTCCGCGCTACCGTTATGGTCGCCTCCTTGGGCCCGTGTCCGCACATGGGGTTCTGGGGCTGTGGATGTGCTTACAGGAACTGTCGCCACTAGTCTTCGACTTCTTTGGACCCTCTTCCTTCCACTTTCTTTTGTTGACTCCTGTGTGACCCTCGTAGGGTTCTGTTTCGGTTGCACCGATGTCTGAGGTGATGTGGACCCCGGAGCTGGCCCTTCTGAGGGGCTTCCCCACTGAGGCTGAGCTGCAGCAGTGGAAGCAGGAGGGAGTCGCCGGTTCGGGTGAGAGGGGTGCACCTGCCAAGGAAGGACTGAGGCCAGCGTGGGGACTGTGGGGAGGAGGGGTGGCGGCGACTGGGTTCTTATCCCTTCTGGTTTTATTTTTTTCCTACTCAAATCTATCTGATTCTTAATGCTTTGGGTTGCTGCATCCTTGACATAGTGGGCGCGGTCCAAAGGCTCCGTGCATGTCTTTACCCCAAACTTCTCACCGTCCAGGTTCAATAATAATAATGTCAATTGTTTTTCTAATCCCTTAACATTTCTTCAGTCATTTAATGCTTAGAATAGACCTGTAAGGTAGACACTACTTTTATTCCCGTTTTGCAGATGGAGGCATTTAAGTACAGATTGGTTAAGTAATTTATTCAAGGGCACACAGCTGGTAAGCACAACAGCTGAAATGAGGCAGCAAAGATGTAATCTTGTAAGCAAAGCACATTTACTGGACAGAGAAAGAGTTAAAAGACACATTTACTAGTGGGTTATAGGCACATCTGGTTGTGGGATTTAGGCTGGACCCAAAAGAGAAATAACAATGTAGGACAGTATATATCCTGTCCTATATATTTGTGTGTGTATGTATGTGTGCGCGGGCCCGTGTTTGTGTGTATACGCAGTAGGTGCTTCAGGAGAGAGGTAGTTTCTGAAGTTTGGGTCTGGAAGTCTTATGGAACAAGTCAAACTTGACCTGATTTTTGTTTAAAGAGTAAGACTGACAAGTGGAAAAGTTCCCCAGGAGGAGTCACAAGTGTAAAAGTGTGGAGGCAGGAATGTGCATATGGATATTAGGGGAACAATGAGTGAACCAGGTTTTCATCAGGGAGGACCGTGGGGGTAGGAGGAGCCAGATCGTGAAAGGAAACTTTTCTGTTGTCAGTAGGAATTCTTTTGAATTCCCAGCAGAATTCCTTTTGATGTTACTTGCTAATGAGGAATATTATTTCTGGGTCTAACTTCTGCCATGCTATTCATGGTATGAATGAGCTTCTAATTCTAGGAAAAGTGATGGGCATTTGCTCAGTGCTTTGTGGTTAATGTATAGGAAACATTCTAAGTATATACATTTTTTTTGACATGCTGAAATGGTAATAGTGTTACCTTTTACGGTATGAAAGTAGTTGTTCTTTGGATTATTGGACTAATTTTTTTCTATTACAGAGAGTGGATCTTTCCTGCAATTGCTGCTAGAAGGGAACTATGAGGCCATATTGTTAAATTCATTGACTCAAAGTATTTTAAATTCAGCAACGATGACTGAAGAAAAGATTGACAGCTACCTAGAGAAGCAGATAGTAACATTCCTGGATTACTCAACAGATTTGGACAAAACCAGAAGGTAGAATTTTATTTGAAATTTTCGTAGGGAAACAGATTCTGAATACATTTACTATTGCCTTGACAGTGTAAGGCACTGATTTTTGCAGTTGTTGAAAAACCTGGCTTTATGTTTACTCAGGACTCATGATGTACCAAATAATCTATGTAAGAGTTTCTGTCCAGAGGACCATCGAGAATGAAAAGGTAAAGTGGTGTAGGATATAGAGGTTTCATATATAACACTGGCTTATGCCTGGGTGGTAGCTGCTAACCCACTGAGTTTCTAAATGCTTAAGTCTCATAGGTTTTAGCCATAGACAAGACTTCAGTTCAGACCTTCTTTTCTTTTAACTTGAAAGTGTACACTCTCCATCTTGCTGTTTGTAGATCGCTGAGTGATAATTGTAACTACTTTTATTATGTTTTAGGTAATCTTTAATGTTTTTATTATGGAACCCTTGGTTTATCTTCTTCCATTGACGTTTATGTAATTTTATAGGGTTAAATATAATGGATAGGTACACAGCAGTGTAACCTAAGTTTTTCAGTGGCTTATATTTTACTGTTGTTAGTTTGTTAATATACCTTCCTTTTCTCTACCATCTCTGGCAACCACATCAAGCTTTAGTTGTCTTTAAAACACAGTTTTGTTTTACCATTATTTCTAGGGAATGGCTTCATTTAGTTCTTCAACAAATCAACTACTGGCTAGGTGTTGAGGTTGTGAAGATGAATAAAACATAATCTGTATCTATAAGGAGTTCACAGAAGAGTGTTACTATAGGCATTTTATTTAAAAAATTAGTGTCATTCATTTTTACTTTTTTGGTTTCCTAGTAGTTTACATTCCTCTGATGTCATTCTTGATTATTATTTTGCTGTCAGGTGTGTGTGTTATCATAGCCATTAGCTTTGTGTGGTGCACATGAAAACACACATACACACAAATACATTATACACTGGTAGACCAGAATTCGGCTTGTCACACAGAGCTGAGAAGAGACATTTCAGTTACCTCATTATGAGGTATTTGGAAATTAAACTCTATTCTCAATTCCCCCTAAGGATTTTGATTTTTAGTTACGACAGTTATATTAAGGCTTTCAGATCTTGCTGCACACCTATTTCCTCAAGTTTCCTAACTTCTAATTACAAGCAGCCTCTTTTGTCACCTGTTTTCTACTCATTCTTTGCTGTCACTTGTGCTGCATCCAGAGCATTCCAGCTACCACAGACTTGTAGGCTTGTTTTTTTTTTTTTCTTCCTTAAAGAATCTTCCTTTTGAGGTAGGGCCTAGGGGATATGGGAAGAAGGGGGTGACTGCTTTTATTTTTCCTTCAATGTGAAGCTACAGGATTCTCTGGCTGCTATTCGTTAGAGTTGAATCCCCACCTATTTGTGTTTTAATCTAGGGGTTGGCAAATTACTGCTGGTGGAGCAAGTCCAAAGTGCCTAAGAATGATGTTTACATTTTTAAAGGGTTGGAAAAAAAGAAACACGTGTGACCCACAAAGCTTAAAGTTTTTTTTTTTAATCTCTCCTTTGCCGTATAGGTTTACCTACCCACTCCTGTCTTCAGCCAAAGTAGGATTGAAAAGAAATGGGTTCAAGTGAAATTTCTAGGGTTTCTTTTTGTTGTTGTTGTTCTAATAGTTGGTAGTACAGGATAAGTAAAATATTTGAAAACTTTTTGTTGTCAGTTTTCTTTTGTATAAAATCAGTTTTCCATCCAGTCAGTGTCAGAGCTGTTAAACAGAACACAAGACAAAATTCTAAGTGCCTGATAGGGTCCTAAACCAGTGCTGTTCAGGAGAACTTCCTGTGATGATGGAGATATTCTGTATCTGCGCCGTACAGTACGGTAGCCAGTAGCCACGTTTGGCCATTGAGCACTTGAAATGTGGACAGTGCAACTGAGGGACTGAATTTTAAATTTTATTTAATTGTGATTAATTTAAATTTAAAGCAGCCATATGTGGCTCATGGTGATAATATTGGACATTGCAGATCTAAATTGTTTCAGAAATTTTTTTTGTAATACTCTCAGATGATCTCAATAAATGTTGATATCTTACATTTTTCTTAATAAAACTGAAATGAAATAATGTGTTTGTGGTTATACAGTGATAGTGGCTCATGTTTATTTCTTTATTCTTATATGCAGACAACAGCTGATATTCCTACTTGGTGTGAGCAGTTTGCAACTTTTTGTTCAGAGTAACTGGACGGGGCCTCTTGTTGATTTACACCCTCAGGATTTTTTGCCGTCTGTTTTGTTCCAGCAGTTTAGTGAGGTACGCTTCTTGGAAATGTCATATATAGGTATTATTGTGTTGTTTATTCTTTAGGAGCGGCTCTTTATAAACTGGAGTTAATAATAGGTAGGAGAGAAACATGACTTTTTTTTTTTTTTTTTTTTTTTTTGCGGTATGCGGGCCTCTCACTGTTGTGGCCTCCCCCGTTGCGGAGCACAGGCTCCGGACGCGCAGGCTCCGGACGCGCAGGCTCAGCGGCCATGGCTCACGGGCCCAGCCGCTCCGCGGCATATGGGATCCTCCCAGACCGGGGCACGAACCCGTATCCCCTGCATCGGCAGGCGGACTCTCAACCACTTGCGCCACCAGGGAGGCCCGAGAAACATGACTTTATTGCTTGTACAGAACCTACTAAGAATGCTTGTTCATTGATCAGATTTTCAATTCCAGAAGTTCCATTATCAGACTCAAACTCCTCTTCAGATGCTCCCCATTTTATGGAGCTCTATTAGCTGCTCTTTTTATTAAAGTGCAGGCAGCTGCACCAGTCACCCAGCTGCATATGTTACCACAGTTACGTAAAGATCTTTTCTGGCAAAGTAGAGAATGTGGAGATCTGTTTAATTTTGTTGCAGGAAACTTTTGCTGCTGTCCTTACTAACAGTTCCCAGAGGTGATTTCCTTTATGTCACAGATATACTTATTTGTATATACTTAAAGTGTCTGGCACAGAGGTGCTCCATGGCGATAATGATTCTTATTATCCATATATGGAGATAATATTATTGACCTGCATCAGTAGGTCATCAGTAGAGCTTTCAGTTTGAATTCCTCAGTACTGTTTGAGCACATATACGCAGGGCTTGGGGGATATGACATGATCTGAAAAGAAGTATGGTAACTGATTTATCCAGCCACCTCAGAACTAGAGCATTACTGTCGATCACTCAGCCTGGAAGGCTGCTTAGCATCCAAAACTTGCACAGCAAAAGGGACCTATTTACTGTTACCTGGTTTCTCAGAATTAGAAGTAACAAATGAAAGGGGAATGGAGTTGTTAGAGACTAGTGTTAATAATTTGATGGTGGTTGGAAAGAGAAATACAAAAGCAGTCATAATCTGAAGCCTCTGTACACATCAGTTTGAGTCATTATGTTATATTGCAATAGAGTAATTGAGATTCATAATGCCCCTAAATCGTTATTGAAAGGTTAAAAGCTCTTCCGTATCTTATGTCTAAGAAGGGAATTTAATCTATACTTTACAAAAGTTTTCATCCAAAATGGTTAAAATAAAATCCCTAAGATTTTGGCACTTAAAGAGATATGCTTCAGTTATCTAGGAAATTACTTGTAAGGAATGTCTCATCCCCTCTCTTACTGTGTATGAAACAGTTTCTGGCCTCTCTTGCCCTATAGTGCAGGTTAGAAACCTACCAAACAAAGTCGTAAATACGTACCGAGCGCTAATGTGTGGTTGGAGTGGTGCTTCATTCACGTATGCTATATCAATTTGACGTATTCTCCAGATGAGAAGACTGATGCTCACAGTGGTGAAAGAAACTTGTCAGAGACCTTGTAGCTGGGGGATTGGAACACACATTTTCTGGGTCTAAATTCAATACTCTTTCTGCTATACTAAAGTAGAAGGACCTGTAAAGTTAGGTAACAATTCAAACAGTACAGAAGTGGGTTACATGAGAGGTTCAACCTATAAGAAATACTGAAATTAGGGCTTCCCTAGTGGCGCAGTGGTTGAGAATCTGCCTGCTAATGCAGGGGACACGGGTTCGAGCCCTGGTCTGGGAGGATCCCACATGCCGCGGAGCAGCTAGGCCCGTGAGCTACAACTACCGAGCCTGTGCGTCTGGATCCTGTGCTCTGCAACAAGAGAGGCCTCGATAGTGAGAGGCCCGCACATCACGATGAAGAGTGGCCCCCGCTTGCCACAGCTAGAGAAAGCCCTCTCACAGAAACAAAGACCCAACACAGCAAAAATAAATAAAATAAATTAATAAACTCCTACTCCCAACATCAAAAAAAAAAATACTGAAATTAATGAAGACGTGTGGAAAGTGAATTTTGTCTGAGAAGACCTTTTCGTCAAGAGTGGACCTTGAGTTAGAACCTGAAAGATGATGAGGAAATGGACAGGTAGAGAAGAGAAAGAAATACGTTCTAGGTGCAGTCACATGAGCAGAAATTTAGAGGGGAGAAGAGTGTGGTGTTTGTGGGAAACGGATGCTTTGAGCCTGTTGGAGCAGCCGTAAAAGGTCAGCCTTGGTGGGGCTCAAATCATAGGAAACTATAAATAAGACCTTGATTTTAATTTTTTTATTAGAAGTGCCTCATATGGGACTTCCCTGGCAGTCCAGTGGTTAAGACTTTGCCTTCTGATGCAGGGGGTGTGGGTTCAGTCCCTGCTCTGGGAGCGAAGATCCCACATGCCTTGTGGCCAAAATACCAAAATCATAAAACAGAAGCAATATTGTAACAAATTCAATAAAGACTTTAAAATGGTCCACATTAAAAATATCTTTAGGGCCTCCCTGGTGGCGCAAGTGGTTGAGAGTCCGCCTGCCGATGCAGGGGATACGGGTTCGTGCCCCGGTCTGGGAGGATCCCATATGCCGCGGAGCGGCTGGGCCCGTGAGCCATGGCCGCTGAGCCTGCGCGTCCGGAGCCTGCGCGTCCGGAGCCTGTGCTCCGCAACGGGGGAGGCCACAACAGTGAGAGGCCCGCATACCGCAAAAAAAAAAAAAAAAAAAAAAAAAAATCTTTTAAAAAAAAGTGCCTCATACATTCCAAAAAGCATACAGAATGTGTACAGTTTAAATAATAAAACTCCTTTGTTCCTACCACCTGGCTTGAGAGAGAACATCACCAGCATTGTAGAACAGAGCTTCCCGACTGCTGTTCCCCAGGTGTTGAGCCCCTTTGCCATTACAGTAGCTGTGTGGGGCTGGGGCTGGGGAGAGCCTTTGAACTGGTCTCATCTGGTGTAGTAGCCTTCTCTAGTTACCTGATGTGCACTACATATAATAGCATGTTCTGCATTTGCTCTGACTTGGAAAGAGTTGGGAAATACAGGGTTACAAGGTCCCCTGTGTGTGCTTCCTGGTGGTATCCCTGGCCCCCTTTCTCATGAACCACTCTCTTGAATTTTGTGTTAACATTCCATTGCTTTTCTTTTTTTTTTTTTTTAATTTTATTTATTTATTTGGCTGCGTTGGGTCTTCACTGCTCCAGGCGTGCTTTCTCTAGTTGCAGAGAGAAGGGGCTACTCTTCGTTGCGGTGCGTGGGCTTCTCATTGCAGTGGCTTCTCTTGTTGCAGAGCACGGGCTCTAGGCGCGTGGGCTTCAGTAGTTGTGGCTCACGGGCTCTAGAGCGCAGGCTCAGTAGTTGCGGTGCACGGGCTTAGTTGCTCCGCAGCATGTGGGATCTTCCTGGACCAGGGCTTGAACCCGTGTCCCCTGAATTGGTAGGCGGATTCTTAACCACTGTGCAATCAGGGAAGTCCCACAATCCTCTTTAAAACTTGGCCATTTCCCAAAACCTCTGGAAGCACATTTAGAATTCGGTTGGAATATCAGTATTACGTCACAGGAAGATAGAAAAGCATTTAATTTTTTAATGATGGTGATGCAAGGTAACTCTAGGAAAAGAAGTTTATTTATTTGTTTATTCATGCATTCACTCCTTTATTTATTTATTATTTACCCTATTAATGACATTTCCAGAGGACTTAGAGTAGGAGGTTTGGTAACCAACTAAACCTTTGAGTATCAGAGGTAATGAGATCCAAGTAGTATATCATGGAGTATCTCTTTGTGTAATTTTTTATTTGTTGCCCTGTTCAATTACCTGTCTGTTATCTTTAAAGATTTCGTTTAGAAGATAATGAGTTAAATTTGTGCTACAACGGGTAGACATCTTTCTCATCTCAATGTGATTAGAATAAGGATTCTTTTTCTTAAAGGCATGTCTTGTACTTCACCAGCTTGGTTTGTATGTTAGGAAATAAAGACTGTTAAATCCATCTAAATGGCAAGATGATTTGATGAGGCTGCAGGTCCAACTTGGGCACATTAGGCGGGGTCTTCTCTCTAGTTCTTTTTTAAAATTAATTAATTAATTAATTAATTATTTTATTTTTGGCTGCATCGGGTCTTTGTTGCTGTGCGCGGGCTTTCTCTAGTTGTGGTGAGCGGGGGCTGCTCTTTGTTGTGGTGCGCGGGCTTCTCACTGCGGTGGCTTCTCCTGTTGCAGAGCACGGGCTCTAGGTGTGCAGGCTTCAGTAGTTGCAGCACGCGGGCTCAGTAGTTGTGGCTCGTGGGGTCTAGAGCACAGGCTCAGTAGTTGTGGCGCACGGGCTTAGTTGCTCTGCGGCATGTGGGATCTTCCTGGACCAGGGCTCGAACCCGTGTCCTCTGCACTAGCAGGTGGATTCTTAACCACTGTACCACCAGGGAAGCCCTTCTCTCTAGTTCTTAAGCAGTAGATTCACTTGTGTATTTGGTACTTCCACTTGGAGGTCTCACAAGGTACCTCAGACTCATTGTGTCCAAGACTGAACTCATGATGAGGCTCTTCTCCAAACCAGGTCTTCTTCTGGTGTCTCTGTCTCAGTGACCCACACCACCATCATGCAGTTGTCCTAGTCAGAAGTCTAGAAGTGATCCTGGCCCTGTCCTTGAGGACTTCCTCATGCTTAGCATAGCCCCGGAGCTTGCTGAGGGGCAGGAAGAGGTAGAGAGGTCTGAGGGGAACGCAGCATGAGGTGGCAGGAAGAACACTGGTTTGGGAGTTGGAAAACTTGGGCTATAATGTCTGTTTAGATGCTGATAACTTCTGTGTGATTTTGTACTGCACTTAACTTTTTTGTATCTGTTTTCTTCTGAAGTTGAGGCAGTTACAGTACTTCAAAATAGTTCCTTGATTATTGAACTTAAAAAAAAACTCCTTCTACCCTCAGTGTAGGTAACAGTAACCTTTATTTGTGGTTTGGTGGTGTTCATTCACTTTGTCTTTATTCCTCTAGTACACTTTTCAGTAATGATGAAGGTTATGCAGAGGATGAACCCACAGCTGTTACTTTCTTACCTTTATTGAATGTTTCAACAAAGCATTGAGTCAGACACTGGCATCACTTGGATTGTTTAATCCTTACAAGAACCCTGTGAGGTTTAGGTTCTGTTATTTTATTTTATAACTGATGAAACAGAGGCTTCAGTTAAAAAAAAATTTACCTATGCCCACAAATTAATAATCAGAAAAAGGACCCTATCCTGTGTCTGTGACTTAGAGCCCATGTTCCTAACATTGAGCATTCCTACTATCGATTTTGTGGTAACTGTCAAAATGATTCAGTCCACATTTTAAAAACACAGGTGCTTGGTCTGTTGTAGAAAATCTCTGTTCAGTAAGAAGTAGATTTTTCAGAGGCATCCCTTTTGGGCAGCCTCTGTTCACATTGGTCCATGATTGTATGCCTACTCAGCATTTGATATGTAAGACCTTGTTGTTTTGTGGCTTTATAGTAATTATGGAGCAGCAATGGTTTGTAATGACATTAGCCAGCTGGTGAAGCATATATGAAATGTAGGTGTTGAATATGAATACTTTCACATAGGGATGGTTTTTATTGAGAAGCTATTTTGTTGTAAGTAAATCTGTAAAGTCATGATGCTTCTTCAATAGTAGCATTTTCTTGGGCTTCCCTGGTGGTGCAGTGGTTAAGAATCCGCCTGCCAATGCAGGGGACGTGGGCTTGAGCCCTGGTCCCGGAAGATCCCGCATGCCACGGAGCAACTAAGCCCAAGCGCCACAACTACTGAGCCTGCACTCTAGAGCCCGTGTGCCACAACTACTGAAGCCTGCACGCCTAGAGCCTGTGCTCCGCAACAAGAGAAGCCACCCGTGCACTGCAACGAAGAGTAGTCCCTGCTCGTCACAGCTAGAGAAAGCCCATGTGCAGCAATGAAGACCCAGTGCAGCCAAAAATAAATAAATAAATAAATTAAATAAATTTATTTAAAAAAAAGGGTGCAACTTGGGAAAAGCAAATTAAAAAAAAATAGTAGCATTTTCTTGATTGCCCTGTTCTCTAAAGTACAAGCAGGCGGCTGTCTGTCTGTCAGGGCAGGCTGGAATTGTAGATCTCTAAGGGCATTTGTAATGTTAGGACTCCGTCCAGTGCCAACTGCTGTGTAATAGATTAGTGCCTGTGTTTCACAGCTGATTACCTGGAAAATATGTATTCTTGTAAGACATATAAAGATTAATATGTTGCTAAATTATATCATCTTAAATTTTTTTTTTTCAGGTCAAAGGACTGGATGCACTCGTTCTGAGTTTGCTCATTCTAGATGGTGAATCAATCTACAGCCTGACCTTGAAGCCTATACTGCTATTATTAGCACGAATTTCCCTAGTGAATGTAAGACATAGGCTGACAGCTATTCAGGTAAGAGAAGAAAAGGAGCCAGGAGATTCAGACCCAGGTGTGACTTTTGTGCTGATTAGTATAAAACTTTAGGTGTGATGCTGAAAATGTCTTGTTATATTTGTTTTCTAAGTCTTCTTTAGGTGTTTAATTTTAAAATCTGATGAAAATAAGCAAAAACTCTCTCTCATGAGATTCATCTAGTATAAAATGAGATGTTGAGCCTCTTTAATGGGGTTGTATATATGTGTTGTGTGTATATTTGCATGTGTATAAATGTTCATTCTCTGAATCTTAAAAATAGGTTTAAAAACACCCTTCATAGTTTTTGTGAATTTCATGTAAGGATAATGAGTAGCCAAAAGTATAGCACTTTCAGTAGATCTTTTTTTTAAATTAATTTCACTTTTTACTGTTTTTTATTAAAGCTCCTAGAAATTTTTTTTAAATAAATTTATTTATTTTATTTATTTATTTTTGGCTCCTTTGGGTCTTTGTTGCTGCACACGGGCTTTCCCTAGTTGCGGTGAGCAGGCTTCTTATTGCAGTGGCTTCTCTTGTTGCAGAGCACGTGCTCTAGGCGTGTGGCCTTTAGCAGTTGTGGCACGCAGGCTCAGTAGTTGTGGCTCATGGCTCTAGAGCACAGGCTCAGTAGTTGTGGCGCATGGGCTTAGTTGCTCCATGGCATGTGGGATCTTCCCAGACCAGGGCTTGAACCCGTGTCCCCTGCATTGGCAGGTGGATTCTTAACCACTGCACCACCAGGGAATCTGTTTCTTGATTACTGTTTCTTGGCTCACATCCTACCTTGTTTCATATTTGGGTTGGATTTAGTAGAGCATTTGTTGAATATCTGTTATGTGGTTTCTTTAGGTCACATATAAATTAGCGAGAAAAGCACTGATACAGATAGCTATTATGCAGTAGAAGGTGACAAAAACCACATGAGAGATTCGAAGAAAGTCCTTGAGGTGTAGTGGAGGTTGTCAGCTGTGCAGTGTGCAGGCTCCGTCACAACTACTCAACTCTGTGCACATAACTATTCAATCTGCCTTGTAGTGTGAAAGCAGCTGTAGATGATATGTATGTGAATGGGTGTGACTGTGTATCAATAGAGCTTTATTTATGGACACTGAAATTTACATTTCATATGCTTTTCACATGTCACAAAATATTATTTTTCTCTCTTTCTTTCTTTCTTTTTTTTTTTTTTTGCAATGATTTAAAAATGTAAGAACCAGTCTTGGTTTTAGGCTATAGGAAAACAGGTGGTAGGCTGGTTTGGGTCCATAGGCTGTAGCTTCCTGACTCCTGTCCTGATTGTTGCAACTTGGGCATACAGACCTTGTATTTCCAGAAATAGTAAATCTAAATTTTATGTGAGATCTCCCAATTTCCAAGAGTTGGCTGAAAAAGTTTAAGAAACACAATATTTCTATGGGCAAAATGTGGACTTGGTCTGTACTGTATAAGGGCTTACTTTCCTAAGCATTTAAGTTGTGACAAAGCGGAGGTAAGAAAGGAATCATGCCTCTTTCAGCAGCTCTCATGAGGACAGATGATTTGGAATCAGTTGTACCAGAAGGGTTTTTAATAGATGGGTTTCAACATATCCTAGCAGATATGAGACCTTATCTTTGATTTTTTGTTTAGTGATGTTAGCTTGAATAAAAAAATGTTTTCCCAAGTTGATCTGAGTTAAATGATCTTATAGACTGACTAGTACTTGGCCCTAAAGGAAGTATCATCAAAGCATGAGGTTGCTAAATGACATTACTTTCTTTCTAGTGAGACTAATGGTCAATGAGTTAGTGATACAGTTTTCTTGGTGGAAAACTTTCATCAGCAAGTACGTTCGTTAAGCATCATTTGTAAAAAATACATGTAGTATCAACAGCTTAGGAGAATAAGTAAATATGTGAACTGCTGGTTGCAGATGTTGTAGAATTGGAGAGATAAGTTACCTGAGTTTCTTGGCAGATGCTAAACAGCTTTTGACTTCTGTTTTAAACTCTATTTTCTTGTACATCTCCATGCAAAGATCATTCTGTGCTGAAACCTTGCCTTTCAGTTGAAATGTTATAGTTTTCTTCCCTTTGGGTCTTTGATATATTATTCTGTAAACGATGATGTTAAAAATGATTTCTTTGAGAAATGAAGATAAAATGATAAAGAAGCATGACGTGCTTATCCAAGTTAATCTTAACCTTTTAAATTAATTTTGAAATGGCTGGATCTTAAGGAACATATCAGGTTGTTTATTATGATTTTATTTTTGTGGAACTATAAAAGAAGATGATTTTCCCCCACCCCCTAGTCTGTGAAGTGGATAGACTAGTGTTAGTAATATGTGAGTGTTGAGTAAAAAGAATTTTGGCTTTGGAATCAGACCAGAGTTTGTCTGGCTCAGCCACTTAACAACTGTGTGGCCTTAGGCCAGTGACTTTCTCTGAATATCAGTGTTCTTATTTATAAAATGGACTAAGTTGGCAAACATTTATTGGGTTTCTTTTGAGTACAGTCATGCTGCCTGCCTTCTAGGAGGTTATTGACGAGTGTGACTTGTCAATCAGAATATTCTGTAATAAGTGCTATAATCAGGAGACAGGATCTAGGAACTATCTAAAGCAAGGCTTCTAGTTTTCTTTTTTATTAATGCCTCAAATTGTCTATTAAGTGATTCCTGACAGATAGAAAAAGGTACTTTTATTTTCTAGTAGAAAAATAGGCTATGCTTTCTTTCTTTGTTTCACACTCCCCCTTCTCCCATCTGAAGATTTTGGGTTAAGAGTTAGTTTATAGATCTGATTTTTAAGAGCTGAGCATCTTACGTTGTATGTTTTCTTAAAAGGGCAGTCTCTTTGACTGGATCTATCTAAATTCCCATGTCTAGAAAAGGAAAGACTGCTGCCAGACCTGACTCACTTATTGCTGACAGCAGATAAGGGACAGATAATTGAAATATAGACTGACTTCATCAGCCTAGTGATAGGAAAAGAATGAAAATGACACAGCACCTCAGGGAATTAAATTAAAAATGATGTGAAACTTCTCTCTATTAGATAATTCTACCTTTCCTTTCCTTAGATGGACTGAGGGAACAGCATTAATAATTAGAAAAGATTTTGTCAGAGGGTCAAAATTCATTTGTGATTTTTTGATTGTTGCAGCACTTGTGTGTAGTTCAGAAGGGGAGCAAGCAGTTTTACCCCTTAATCAAATGAAGAAATTAAGTTCGAGTAAAAAAGAAAATGCTTTTGGTAATTGAGCATGATCTCCTATTAGTAGGTATTGCTTTAAAAAAAAAAAGGAAAATTAATTTTTCACTCCTTTGTGCAATATAGTTTAGAGTAACATAGTTGTAATTACTTTAGATGATTCAATGCATGATCATACTTGGTAATTTAATGAGCCTATCAAAAATATTTAATACTTACTACTTGCATGTGCGCGCGCGTGCACACACACACACACATGCATAGCAGAAGATCTAGAAGAATATAAACCTTTATCATGGATTTTTCTGGGGGAGGAGAATGGCGCTGAGGCAGCAGAAGAGAGACTTCCATCTTCACTGCGTATGCTTCTGTATTGGCTTGTTGTTGTTTGTTGTTGTTTAATAAGGATGTGTTGAAAAGTAAGAGTAAGCATCAGAGAACTGAGAAAAAGCTACTGTGTTCTCAGCCTGTGCATTAGTCAAGGCAAGGTAAAAATGCAGTTTCTACTCTCCAAAATATATGGACCAGGTACTCACACATTTGAAAAACAAGAGCTCTACAGTGTGGTGCTAACTTCTAAGCACAGTGTGTAAGTTTAGAGAAGTGAGAGACCAGTGTGTTCCCTACTAGTGGGAGAGGGCTTCATGGAAGAGGGTGTGGAAGAAATCTTCCCAGTTTGGGGAATATCTGAACCCAGGATATATCTTACCTTGTAGTTTGCATAGCATACGTTGCTTCAAGGAGGATACAGAGATGAGTAAGACGTGATTCCTCATCTTGTTGTCTAGATGGCGGACAGCATTGAAAGCTAGGATGGCATACACGAATACGGTGGAGTGTGTCTGCAAAGAGAGGTGCAAACAGTGTGCTGGAAGTTGAGATGAGGGAAAAAAATCACCCCATAGGAGGTTCTTGGGGGAGGCCTCCTAGGATTGTTGGTATTGGATTATGGTGCTGGTAGAGTGTCACAGCAGAGCAGCACGATTACAGTAGGCATTTTAAAGGAGGAAATGGTAAGTTCGAAATGACATCAGGAAGCCCAACTGGCTACAAATACAGGCTTTGAGAGAATGGAGGAGAGATGTTATTCTCGTGGAAGACATGGCAGTGGATTTGGTTTTATTACTGAAGACATAGCAGCTTATCGAAGGGTAAATTTAATCTCACAAATGTAAAAATATTCTAAAAACTGATTTGAATTAATGTGAAATTTTTTTCCTAAGGGTCCTTTTAATTCAACGTAAACACGTTGGTGTTTCCTTTTTCTAGAGCTTGCCATGGTGGACTTTGAGATGTGTGAATATTCACCAGCAATTGCTTGAGGCACGCTCACCTCAGCTCTTTGCTCTTGCTGAAGACTGTATTGATCGAGGTATGTCGCAGATGTTGTTTGCTATGAGCATGTAGCTCCATTCTGTTTTCTTGGCTGAGACATTCCTTTTTCGTCTGTTGTTTGACAGCAGATGGTAACTTTTTGGGTTCCATTCTTTCTGGATGTGGAATATCACAAATTATTAGGATGTCAGATTATAGGATTTCTTTTTTGTCTTTGAATTTTTAAAAAGACAATCACTATTATTTATATTACCTACTTAAAAAGAGTGATTTATTCTATGTAGCTCACCATGATTTTATCACAAACTGCCTAAAGGTATTTAAATATTTTCTCGGTTCTTTAATGTAAGAAGCCTCATTAGAAACAAGTGTAAACTCCCTTTATTAAAAAAAATCTTTAACTAATTTGAACTGGAGTAAATTGTGCCAAATTGCATGCAGAACAGGAAATTATTTATCCTATGTCCTACTGAGTACATGAAGAAAGGATTCAGGTTTTCTTTTTTTTAAACATTTTGTAGAAAATACACTTTACTGAGGATGACAATGGGTAGAGAGGCATTTTTGCATTTTTAAATTATTTTTTATTTTAGTACATAATGTACATATAGAAATGTGCCTAGAATATAAATACAAAATTAAGTAAATGATCATAAACCACACACCCCTGTAAATGCCTTTGTTGCAGATGCCTCATATGTCTTTTAGGGAAACATTTTGAAGAAGGGGGAAAATCTTGGGTACCTTGACCCTTGATTTCCCTGGGATTTTGGAACAATTATTCCTGACAAAAGTTGCCAAACAAAAACAAATTCTCTTGTGGTGAAGGAATACAGAACACAAGTAAACTTGAGTTCAGAAATGAACTTCTGAGTGTCAGAGAAGGGATTTGACGTTAAGTGTGCCTGATTCCAGAGCCCTTATTTCTCTCACATCACAAGAGTATGAAGTCATTATGTATGTGGGTTCGTATGTCTGTTGGGGGTGGTGGTTAGTATCACTCTGCGTGGAGGAGCAGTGATCTGCACTTGATTGAGGCGGCACATTGGTGAAGGCGTAAGACAGCTCTTGTGTGTGTGGGCATGTGTAATTGCAAGACGCTGCTGTACCTTTCTGGAGTCTGGTTCCTTTAAAGGTGCATCTGTATAGTTACAGGCTAGGTCACAATGCACTAGAGGACATTAGTTTGTGCAGTAACAAATACTACTAAGCTAGAAACTAGTTTCTCAATTTTTATTTTGTTCTAAGACAGAAATACATACACATATGCTAATCTTAGATAAAATGAACATCTATATGTGATTCAAAATGAGAATGTCAGGTAAATATTATTCAGTCAGTATAATTGTTATTTATATACCTGGACTTAGTTTATATTTGTTTAGGATTTTAGGTTATGTAAGACTGTGGAACAAGCAAGAGTATGTTAAATCAGACTTGTACATGTAAAAAAAAATTAGTCTGAGCTTAAACTTTGTATATATAAAACAATATTTGAGATACCATGAGATTTAAACCTGACATGTTAGCAGATTGTTTTATTAAATGTAAGCAGTTTACTTTTCTATACAATGACATTTCACTACATGTACAATGATGCAATGAAGTAACAGAACTGAAAAACAGTATTTCTTTTTCCTGTAAAAGTCTTTGGTTTAATGCTTTTAAATGAGCAAATTTAGGCTGCTGAACCATCTATATTTTTGTTAAGACTGTAAGCAACTCTCTAAGTTGTGAGAAACTTGAGGGCTGATTTTTTTCTTGTTTCTGCTTAATGCCTAGAAAATAATAAATATTTAATGCATATTTGTTGAATAGTGATAGCTAACATTTATGGAGACTTTTCTACATTCACTTTTCAGGGGAGAAGTTGCAGAACTCCCTCCATTTGTCCTCCATCTTGATAGCAGTTTTTATCTGAGTTTACTTCTGTACAAAAGTTTTTCAAAAAGTGAAACGTTATAGAAGTTATGAGAAAATTGATCCTATCCAGATACCCTATGGGATCTTGAATCTTCTCATTATAGTGTTGCCTAAGTGTGGAGTTCTCTTGCGAATGAAATATGAAGTTGGACTTGGAGAAAATTAAGACCTGATGCCCAGTTTAGCAGACGTCATTGTCCTCTTTCTATTTTTAGTAAAATGAAAACTGCATAGACTAAGTCTTCCCGCTTTCATGCCATTTCATATTTTTAAAATGAAGTGAGATACGTTCCATAAACAAACTTAGTGCAAGGGAGACAGAGGAGTGGGGGCTCACAAAACTGGTAAAGTTTTGAAAGTCAGAGATGAGTTGAACTTTACTGGTATTAATGGGGAAAAAGTTGATTTTTCCTGAGGTTAGTGAAAGCGTTCGGAAGAAGATGGCATCAGGATTTAGCCCACTATTTAATTTTGTAAAAGGTTGTTACATTATACTCTGTAGCATATTATACAGTTTCGTATGCTTCATTATACTTTTATGGAAAATCGGTAAATGAACAAAAAAAACAAGGTGTCACTGGGAGTTTTTATTTCTTTTTGTAAAGGAAATCAAGTTTGATGCAGTTGCCAGAGGGAAAGCTACATCTCTTCCCTTTATCCCATATAATATATATAAATCTGCATTTATGTCTACATCTTTACCACATCTCAGTGACTAATGTTCTTAATGATGACCCTTAATTATTAAGAAAAGAAAAAAAATACCTTTTTTATGTACCATTTTAGAAGGTTAGAACCATATGAATGATAGGAACCATTCTCTTCTTAGAGAGAATTCTAAGAGGTAAACTTCAGTTCCTAAACAGAAAGTGTTAACTAAGATATCTGGAAGATCTGACTCTAAGTGACTCATTCCCCAAGTGGTCTCAGTTCTTTTCTGCAGTATATTTTAGTATATCATTTGCTTTGCCTTGCAACTAAGAATTTTTTATGTTGCTGTTCTAGGCTAATCAACGATATTTTAAATTTTATCTTCTCATAAATTGGTCCATTTTGGCTATGTCTAAGTGTGCACATAGTCTTAACCTGCAACATTTCATAAACAATTTTATTTAAAAAAATGTTCTGGGATTTAACCCAAATGTTGACCCAACAGTCAGTTTTAACTGAAATATTGTTCAGTGTCCAGAGAAGAATATTATATTTGAAATGTTGCCCTTGAAGGATCATCAAAAAGTTGGCAAGATTTTTTTTTTTCTTTAGTCTATGAAACATAAGCAACTGGGATCTTTATATTTTTGTCCAGGAATGTTGCATCATCAGTACAATGTAGTGGAATACAACCCATCAGAATGTCAGCATAACTTTGCTGGACTGATCACATCTCTGAAAGGAGTTGAGTTAGAATCTTGAAAAGTCTGATCCTCAGTGCACTCTGAGATCCTCTTTTGGATGTCATACTGATGAAACCATGATTCTCTGAAGGCTGCTTAAGGGCACACAATCATTTATTGTGGGATCTGATACTGAAAACGTGTTCTGTATAGTGCATGAGATGTAATATTGAAGTTTAGGTATTTGAAGATGAGCTTATGTCTAAGAGAAAACAGGCTAAAATGCTTTGTCCGAGATTCCACTGTAACAAATACAGGCAGCTCTGTGACTCTAGGCTTAGATTGTTTCCACATAGAAAGAGTTCGTCAAGAGATTCGTTTCTTGGTGACTGATGAATGCATCGATTTTTAAAGATAAATTTGATACTTTGGGATGGATGTCTTTAAATATACTAAGTATAATTATCTAATTGTAATTATCCATATGAATTCATAGGGATTTCATTTTAACATAGCTTTCAGTAATCTCATGAGAAGAGATTCTGGTTTTAGCATACATTTTAGATATATGCTAAACATATTAAATATATGCTGGTTGACATTCTGATCCAGAAGGTCATGAATATTCATTTCCATGGAGAACCTACTGATTTATTAAAATAATAAATATATGTCTGTTGGGTCAACACACTCCTCTTTCTATTTACACTTGAGTTATCCAAAGCTTAAAACTTTGTGTTCATGGTTGACTCATTGTTTTCCATCATTCTCCGTATCTAGCCAGTTCTTAAATCTTATCAGTTCATCCCTAAGGGTTCCATATCCATCCTTCTTTTCCATTCCTACAACTCTTATCCTAGTCCATATCTGAAATCTTTAGTTTGGAAAGGCCCTTTAGAGGTTATCTTGTCCAGCTAACTCATTTTACAAAGAACTGAGACTCAGAGAAATTCTCCAAGAACCAGAGCTATGATCTGGAGTTTCTGACTCCAAATCTGCTTACTCTTCTTTCCATTACTTTTCTCCAAACTGGTCAGTAGGGCAGAATTCTAACATCTAATAATAATAATACAGTTTACATTTCAGTAGTTCTTACTCCACACCAAGTACTGTTCTCAGTCTTTAAATATGTTAACTAGCTTATTCCTTGCAACAACTCTGAGATAGAACTGAAGACTTGATATAGGAAGGTGTAGTAGTGTATTTGTGTGCTTTTTTTTTTGCAATGTTTTTGAAGTATAATTAACCTACAGTAAGATTCATATTTAAGGTGTACAGTTGGTGATATTTTACATATGTATATACTTGGAAATTATCATAATCAAGATAATTAACAGAACCTAGAGTTTTAAGATCTGACTTTCAGTTTCTCTTCTGTCACTGACATGCTGTGTGCTTCAGGGAGCTCGTCTGACTTCCAAACCAAGAGTTTTCTTCTGCGTAAAAATGGTCTTTAAGTCCTTACTAGGTGTAAAATAATGTGATTCTTTGTAGGCCAGCTTCCCACCCATCCTAATGCTGGGATCTGTTGGAAGATTGTGTCCAAAAATGTTATTTCCGGGCTTCCCTGGTGGCGCAGTGGTTGAGAGTCCGCCTGCTGATGCAGGGGACATGGGTTCGTGCCCCAGTCTGGGAAGATCCCACATGCCGCAGAGCGTCTGGGCCTGTTAGCCATGGCTGCCGAGCCTACACGTCGGAGCCTGTGCTCCGCAACGGGAGAGGCCGCAACGGTGAGAGGCCTGCATACTGCCAAAAAAAAAAAAAAAAAAAAAAGTGATTTCCTTTTTCATTGGGCTTTCTGAGATGACCTTGAGAAGGAGCTCATTCCATTGTTGGGATCTGTAATTGCTACAAAGTGCTTCCTTTTAGTAAATAAAAAAACCTGCTAGTCTTTCACTTGCAACTGCTAGCTAGAGCTGTGCTGTCCAATGTAGTAGCCACTAGCCGCATGTGGCTAATTAAAATAAAAGAAATGAAATAAAGAATTCAGTTTCTCTAGCCCCATTTCAAGTGCTCAGAAGACACCTGTGGTAAATGGCTACCATTTTGGTCAGTGCAGCTGTGGAGTATTTACATCGTTACAGAAACTTTTATTGGATAGTGCTCCTGTTGAGTGTTGCACCTGACTTGTAGGCTCTTTCTTGGCCTTCCTTTCTTCTGCCTGTACAGCAGTACTGGATTTTTTAAAAA
Source organism: Mesoplodon densirostris (assembly GCF_025265405.1). Taxonomy (NCBI): domain Eukaryota; kingdom Metazoa; phylum Chordata; class Mammalia; order Artiodactyla; family Ziphiidae; genus Mesoplodon; species Mesoplodon densirostris. The sequence goes on from NC_082674.1 coordinate 26,384,828, forward strand.
AAAATACCAATTTCATCATGTCATTTTTTTAAAAATAAATAAATTTATTTATTTATTTAGGCTGCGTTGGGTCTTTGCTGCTGCGCGCCGGCTTTCTCTGGTCGTGGCGAGCGGGGGCCACTCTTCACTGTGGCGGGCGGGCTTCTCGTTGCAGTGGTTTCTCTTGTTGCAGAGCACGGGCTCCAGGCGCACGGGCTTCAGTAGTTGCAGCACGTGGGCTCAGTAGTTGTGGCTCGCGGGCTCTAGAGTGCAGGCTCAGTAGTTGTGGCGCACGGGCTTAGTTGCTCCGCGGCACGTGGGATCCTCCCGGACCAGGGCTCGAACCTGTGTCCCCTGCATTGGCAGGCGGACTCCCAACCACTGCGCCACCAGGGAAGCCCATCATGTCATTTTTAAATTAGGAAAATCTTTAATCATTCCCAGTTTTATTTTTGACTTTCTATTTCCTGCCCAACTTGATATTTAATTAAAAAAATTTTTTTGCAATGATTGCTGAGTTCCAGTCACTGTGGTAGTTGCTAGGGATATCAGTGAACTCGGTGGGATAGGGAATAAAATACAAGTGAAACCGTGCACCTCAGATTGGGACTTGAACCCACGCAGCCGGGACTTGAACCCAGCCAAAACCCTGATTGGGAACTCGAACCCAGGCGGCCGGCGCTCGAACCTGGCCAAAATGGACAGGTGATACCTCCAACTGAGATCACACACTTGGTTTCAGGACTTAATGAAGCTCAGGTTCTTGATGTCTCATCACAGAAAGAATTCAGTGAGAGACAAAGTGATAGGTAAGAAGTGGATTTATTTAGAGAGAAGCACACTCCACAGACAGAGTATGGGCCATTTCAGAAGGTGAGAAAGGCACCAGGGTATGGGGTTGTCAGTTTTTATAGGGGTGGGTAATTTCATAGGCTAATGAGTGGGAGGAGTATTCTAGCTATTTTGGGAAGGGGTGGGGATTTCCAGGAATTGGGCCACCGCCTACTTTTTTTTTTTTTTTTTTTTTTTTTTTTTTTTTTTGCGGTATGCGGGCCTCTCACTGTTGTGGCCTCCCCCGTTGCGGAGCACAGGCTCCGGACGCGCAGGCTCCGGACGCGCAGGCTCAGCGGCCATGGCTCACGGGCCCAGCCGCTCCGCGGCATATGGGATCCTCCCAGACCGGGGCACGAACCCGTATCCCCTGCATCGGCAGGCGGACTCTCAACCACTTGCGCCACCAGGGAGGCCCTCACCGCCTACTTTTTGATCCTTATGGTCTGTCTTGGAACTGTCATGGCACCTGTGGGTGTATCATTTAGCTTGTTGATGTGTTACAGTGAGCGTATACTGAGGCTCAAGGTCTAGTGGAAGTTGACTTGTACGCCATCTTGGGCCCATTTGGTTCTAATCAGTTTTTTTTTTTTTTTTAAACATCTTTATTGGAGTAAAATTGCTTTACAATGGTGTGTTAGTTTCTGCTTTATAACAAAGTGAATCAGCTATACATATACATATATCCCCATATCTCCTCCCTCTTGCATCTCCCTCCCTCCCACCCTCCTTATCCCACCCCTCTAGGTGGTCACAAAGCACCGAGCTGATCTCCCAGTGCTATGCAGCTGCTTCCCACTAGCTATCTGTTTTACATTTGGTAGTGTATATATGTCCATGCCACTCTCTCACTTTGTCTCAGCTTACCCTTCCCCCTCCTTCCCTGTGTCCTCAAGTGCATTCCCTAGTAGGACTGTGTCTTTATTCCCGTCCTGCCCCTAGGTTCTTCATGACCATTTTTTGTTTTTTTAGATTCTATATATATGTGTTAGCATACGTTTTTTTCTCTTTCTGACTTACTTCACTCTGTATGACAGACTCTAGGTCCATCCACCTAACTACAAATAACTCAATTTTGTTTCTTTTTAGGGCTGAGTAATATTCCATTGTATCTATGCGCCACATCTTCTTTATCCATTCATCCATCAATGGACACTTAGGTTGCTTCCATATCCTGGCTATTATAAATAGAGCTGCAGTGAACATTGTGGTACATGACTCTATTTGAATTATGGTTTTCTCAGGGTATATGCCCAGTAGTGGGATTGCTGGGTCATATGGTAGATCTATTTTTAGTTGTTTAAGGAACCTCCACACTGTTCTCCATAGTGGCTGTATCAATTTACATTCCCACCAACAGTGCAAGAGGGTTCCCTTTTCTCCACACCCTCTCCAGCATTTAGTGTTTGTAGATATTTTGACGGTGGCCATTCTGACTGGTGTGAGGTGATACCTCATTGTAGTTTTGATTTGCATTTCTCTAATGATTAGTGATGTTGAGCATTCTTTCATGGGTTTGTTGGTAATCTGTATATCTTCTTTGGAGAAATGTCTGTTTAGGTCTTCTGCCCATTTTTCGATTGGGTTGTTTCTCTTTTGATATTGAGCTGCATGAGCTGCTTGTAAATTTTGTAGATTAATCCTTTGTCCATTGCTTCATTTGCAAATATTTTCTCCCATTCTGAGGATTGTCTTTTCATCTTCTTTATGGTTTCCTTTGCTGTGCAAAAGCTTTTAAGTTTCATTAGGTCCCATTTGTTTATTTTTGTTTTTATTTCCATTTCTCTAGGAGGTGGGTCAAAAAGGAGCTTTCTGTGATTTATGTCATAGAGTGTTCTGCCTATTTTTCCTCTAAGAGTTTGATAGTGTCTGGCCATACATTTAGGTCTTTCATCCATTTTGAGTTTATTTTTGTGTGTGGTGTTAGGGAGTGTTCTAATTTCATTCTTTTACATGTAGCTGTACAATTTTCCCAGCACCACTTATTGAAGAGGCTGTCTTTTCTCCATTGTGTATTCTTGCCTCCTTTATCAAAAATTAGGTGACCATATGTACGTGGGTTTATCTCTGGGCTTTCTATCATGTTCCATTGATGTATATTTTTGTTTTTGTGCCAGTACCATACTGTCTTGATTACCGTAGCTTTGTACTATAGTCTGAAGTCAGGGAGCCTGATGCCTCCAGCTCCTGTTTTCTTTCAGAAGATTGCTTTGGCTATTCGGGGTCTTTTGTGTTTCCATACAAATTGTGAAATTTTTTGTTCTAGTTCTGTGAGAAATGCCATTGGTAGTTTGATAGGGATTGCATTGAATCTGCAGATTGCTTTGGGTAGTATACTCATTTTCACAATGTTGATTCTTCCCATCCAAGAACATGGTACTTCTCTCCATCTGTTTGTGTCATCTTTAATTTCTTTCATCATTGTCTTAAAGTTTTAAGACCTTACAGGTCTTTTGCCTCCTTAAGTAGGTTTATTCCTAGGTATTTTATTCTTCTTGTTGCAACGGTAAATGGGGGTGTTTCCTTAATTTCTCTTTCAGATTTTTCATCATTAGTGTATGGGAATGCAAGAGATTTCTGTGCATTAATTTTGTATCCCTCTACCTACCAAATTCATTGATTAGCTCTACTACTTTTCTGGTAGCATCTTTAGGATTCTCTATCTATCGTATCATGTCGTCTGCAAACAGTGGCAGCTTTACTTCTTTTCTGATTTGGATTCCTTTTATCTACTCTGATTGCTGTGGCTAAAACTTCCAAAACAATGTTGAATAATAGTGGGGAGAGTGGGCAACCTTGTCTTGTTCCTGATCTTAGTGGAAATGGTTTCAGTTTTTCACAGTTGAGGACAGTGTTGGCTGTGGGTTTGTCATATATGGCCTTTATTATGTTGAGTTAAGTTCCCTCTATGCCTATTTTCTGGGTTGTTTTTTTTTTATCATAAATGGGTGTTGAATTTTGTCAAAAGCTTTTTCTGCATCTATCGAGATGATCATATGGTTTTATTCTTCAGTTTGTTAATATGGTGTATCACATTGATTGATTTGCATATATTGAAGAATCCTTGCATTCCTGGGATAAGCCCCACTTGATCATGGTGTATGATCCTTTTAATGTGCTGTTGGATTCTGTTTGCTAGTATTCATTTTTTTTGAGGTACACGGGCCTCCCACTGCCGTGGCCTCTCCCGCCACAGAGCACAGGCTCTGGATGCACAGGCTCAGCGGCCATGGCTCACGGGCCCAGCCGCTCCGCGGCATGTGGGATCCTCCTGGACCAGGGCGTGAACCCATGTCCCCTGCATCAGCAGGCAGACTCTCAACCACTGCGCCACCAGGGAAGCCCTTTTTGCTAGTATTTTGTTAAGGGTTTTTGCGTCTGTGTTCATCAGTGATATTGGCCTGTAGTTTTCTTTCTTTGTGACATCTTTGTCTGCTTTTGGCATCAGGGTGATGGTGGCCTCGTAGAATGAGTTTGGGAGTGTTCCTCCCTCTGCTATATTTTGGAAGAGTTTGAGAAGGATAGGTGTTAGCTCTTCTCTAAATGTTTGATAGAATTCACCTGTGAAGCCATCTGGTCCTGGGCTTATGTTTGTTGGAAGATTTTTAGTCACAGTCTCAATTTCAGTGCTTGTGATTGGTCTGTTTATATTTTCTATTTCTTCCTTTTTCAGTCTCAGAAGGTTGTGCTTTTCTAAGTCCCTGTCCATTTCTTCCAGGTTGTCATTTTATTGGCATATAGATGCTTGAAGTAATCTCTCATGATCCTTTGTATTTCTGCAGTGTCCGTTGTTACTTCTCCTTTTTCATTTGTAATTTTTCTTATTTAAGTCTTCTCCCTTTTTTTCTTGATGAGTCTGGCCAGTGCTTTATCAATTTTGTTTATCTTCTCAAAGAAGCAACTTTTACTTTTATTGATCTTTGCTATTGTTTCCTTCATTTCTTTTTCATTTATTTCTGATCTGATCTTTTGATTTCTTTCCTTCTGCTAACTTTGGGGTTTATGTTCTTCTTTCTCTAATTGCTGTAGGTGTAAGCTTAGATTGTTTATTTGAGATGTTTCTTGTTTCTTGAGGTGGGACTGTATTGCTATAAACTTCCCTCTTAGAACTGCTTTTGCTGCATCCCATAGGTTTTGGGTCATTGTGTTTTCATTGTCATTTGTTACTAGGTATTTTTTGATTTCTTCAGTGATCTCTTGGTTATTAAGTAGTGTATTGTTTAGCCTCTATGTGTTTGTAATTTCTACAGATTTTTTTCCCTGTAATTGATATCTAGTCTCATAGCATTGTGGTCGGAAAACATACTTGATACGATTTCAATTTTCTTAAATTTACCAAGGCTTGATTTGTGACCCAAGATATAATGTGCCCTGGAGAATGTTCCATGCGCACTTGAGAAGAAAGTGTATTCTGTTGTTTTTGGATGGCATGTCCTATAAATATCAATTAAGTCCATCTTGTTTAATGTAAACACATTTAAAGCTTGTGTTTCCTTATTTATTTTCATTTTGGATGATCTGTCCATTGGTGAAAGTGGGGTGTTAAAGTCCCCTACTATGTTTGTGTTACTGTCAATTTCCCCTTTTATGGCTGTTAGCATTTGCCTTATGTGTTGTGGTTCTCCTATGTTGGGTGCATTAATATTTACAATTGTTATATTTTCTTCTTGGATTCATCCTTGATCATTATGTAGTATCCTTCTTTCTCTCTTGTAATAATCTTTATTTTAAAGTGTATTTTGTCTGATATGAGAATTGCTACTCCAGCTTTCTTTTGATTTCCATTTGCATGGAATATCTTTTTCCATCCCCTCAATTTCAGTCTGTATGTGTCCCTAGGTCTGAAGTGGTCTCTTATAGACAGCATATATGTGGTCTTGTTTTTGTATCCATTCAGCCAGTCTGTGCCTTTTAGTTGGTGCATTTAATCCATTTACATTGAAGGTAATTATCGATATGTATGTTCCTGTTACTGTTTTCTTAATTGTATTGGGTTTGTTACTGTAGGTCTTTTCCTTCTCTTGTGTGTCCTGCCTAGAGAAGTTCCTTTAGCATTTGTTGTAAAGCTGGTTTGGTGGTGCTGAATTCTCTTAGTTTTTGCTTGTCTGCAAAGGTTTCAATTTTGTCAGTCAAATCTGAATGAGATCCTTGCTGGGTAGAGTAATCTTGGTTGTAGTTTCTTCCCTTTCATCACTTTAAATATGTCCTGCCACTCCCTTCTGGCTTGCAGAGTGTCTTATGAAAGATCAGCTGTTAACCTTATGGGGATTCCCTTGTGTGTTATTTGCTGTTTTTCCCTTGCTGCTTTTTAATATTTTTTGTTTGTATTTAATTTTTGATAGTTTGATTAATATGTGCCTTGGCATGTTTCTCCTTGGATTAATCCTGTATGGGACTCTCTGCACTTCCTGGACTTGATCAACTATTTCCTTTCCCATATTAGGGAAATTTTCAACTATAATCTCTTGAAATATTTTCGCAGTCCATTCTTTTTCTCTTCTTCTGGGACCCCTATAATTCGAATGTTGGTGTGTTTAATGTTGTCCCAGAGGTCTCTGAGACTGTCCTCAATTATTTTCATTCTTTTTTCTTTGTTCTGCTCTGCAGTTGTTATTTCCACTATTTTATCTTCCAGGTCACTTATCCGTTCTTCTGCCTCAGTTATTCTGCTATTGATTCTTTCTAGAAAATTTTTAATTTCATTTATTGTGTTGTTCATCATTGTTTGTTTGCTCTTTAGTTCTTCTAGGTCCTCGTTAAACGTTTCTGTATTTTCTCCATTCCATTTCTAAAATTTTAGATGATCTTTACTATCGTTACTCTGAATTCTTTTTCAGGTAGACTTCCTATTTCCTCTTCATTTCTTTGGGCTGGTGGGTTTTTACCTTGCTCCCTCATCTGCTGTGTGTTTCTCTGTCTTCTCATTTTGATTAACTTACTGTGTTTGGGGTGTCATTTTCGCAAGATGCGGGTTTGTAGTTCCTGTTGTTTTTGGTGTCTGTCCCCAGTGGCTAAGGTTGGTTCAGTGGATTGTGTAGGCTTCCTGGTGGAGGGAACTTGTGCCTGTGTTCTGGTGGATGAGGCTGGATCTTGTCTTTCTGGTGGGCAGGACCACGTCTGGTGGTGTGTTTTGGGTTGTCTGTGACCTTATTATGATTTTAGGCAGCCTCTCTGCTAATGGGTGGAGTTGTGTTCCTGTCTTGCTAGTTGTTTGGCATAGGGTGCCCAGCACTGTAGCTTGCTGGTCGTTGAGTGAAGCTGGGTGTTGGTGTTGAGATGGAGATCTCTGGGAGATTTTTGCTGTTTGATATTATGTGGAGCTGGGAGGTCTCTGGTGGACCAGTGTCCTCAACTCTTCTCTCCCACCTCAGAGGCATGGGCCTGACACCCGGCTGGAGCACCAAGACCCTGTTATCCACCTGGCTCAGAATAAAAGGGGGAAAACAAGAAAGAAAGGAAGAAAAAAAATAAAATATAGTTATTAAAATAAAAAATTATTATTAAAAATTTAAAAAGTAATAAAAGAAGGAGAGAAGAGAGCAACCAAACCAAAAAACAAATCAACCAATGATAACAAGTGCTAAAAGCTATACTAAAATAAACCAAAACAGACAGAACCCTGGAGAAATGGTAAAAGCAAAGCTATACAGAAAAAGTCACACACAGAAGCATACACATACACACTCACAAAAAGAGAAAAAGGAAAAAAATGTATATATCATTGCTCCCATAGTCCACCGCCTCAATTTGGGATGATTTGTTGTCTATTCAGGTATTCCACAGATTCAGGGTACATCAAGTTGATTGTTGAGATTTAATCCGCTGCTCCTGAGGCTGCTGGGATAGATTTCTGTTTCTCTTCTTTGTTTGCACAGCTCCTGGGGTTCAGCTTTAGATTTGGCCCCGCCTCTGCGTGTAGGTCACGTGTAGGCATCTGTTCCCCGCTCAGGCAGGACGGGGTTAAAGGAGCAGCTGCTTCAGGGGCTCTGGCTCACTCAGGCCAGGTGGAGGGAGGGGTACGGAGGCGGGGTGACCCTGCGGTGGCAGAGGCCAGCGTGACGTTGCAACAGCCTGAGGCGTGCCGTGCGTTCTCCTGGGGAAGTTGTCCCTGGATCACGGGACCCTGGCAGTGGCGGGCTGCACTGGTTCCCGGGAGGGGAGGTATGGATAGTGACCTGTGGTCGCACACAGGCTTCTTGGTGGCTGCAGCAGCAGCCTTTTGTGTTCCATGCCCATCTCTGGGGTCCGCGCTGATAGCCACAGCTCGCGCCTGTCGCTGGAGCTCGATTAGGCGGCGCTCTGAATCCCCTCTCCTCGCGCACCACAAAACAGAGGCAGGAAAAAGTCTCTTGCCTCTTAGGCAGCTCCAGGCTTTTTCCCGGACTCCTTCCCGGCTAGCTGTGGCGCACCAGCCCCTTCAGGCTGTGTTCACGCAGCCAACCCCAGTCCTCTCCCTGGGATCTGACCTCTGAAGCCCAAGCCTCAGCTCCCAGCTCCCACCCGCCCCGGCAGGTGAGCAGACAAGCCTCTCAGGCTGGTGAGTGCTGGTCGGCACTGATCCTCTGTGTGGGAATCTCTCAGCTTTGCCCCCTGCACCCCTGTTGCTGCGCTCTCCTCTGTGGCTCCGAAGGTTCCCCCCCGCCCGCCATCCCCGCCAGTGAAGGGGCTTGCTAATGTGTGGAAACCTTTCCTCCTTCACAGCTCCCTCCCACTGGTGCAGGTCCCGTCCCTATTCTTTTGTCTCTGTTTTTTCTTTTTTCTTTTCCCCTACCCGGGTATGTGGGGAGTTTCTTGCCTTTTGGGAGGTCTGAGGTCTTCTGCCAGCGTTCAGTAGGTGTTCTGTAGGAGTTGTTCCACATGTAGATGTATTTCTGAGGTATTTGTGTGGAGGAAGGTGATCTCCATGTCTTACCCTTCCGCCATCTTGAAGGTCTCCTCGGTTCTAATCAGTTCATGTTATGTCCTCGGGCTATGTCGTTCTTTCAGTGGTTGTGCCCTGTCCTCTTCCCTCCTGTTTCACAAGTAGAAGAAAAGAGCGTAAAGAGGAGGGGATGGCAGCCATTAAAAAAAAAAGAGAGAGAGAAAGAAACCTTGCCATTTGTGACAACATGGATGGACCTTGAGGGTATCATGCTAAGTGAAGTAAGTCAGAGAAAGACAAAAATTGTGTGATCTCACTTATATGTGGAATCCAAAACACAAAACAAAGAAACACCACAATGAAAACCAACTCATAGATACAGTGGTTGCCAGAGGTGAGGAAGGTGGGAGGGGCAAAATAGGTAAAGGGGATTAAGAGGTACAAACCTCTATTTATAAAATAAATAAGCCATGGAGACTTAATATACAGCATAAGAAATGGGTCAGTAATATTGTAATAATTTTGTATGGGGACAGATGGTTATTAGGCTTACGGTGGTGATCATTTCATGATGTATACAAATGTGAAATCCCTATGTAGTACACTTGAAAATGACAAAATATTGTACATCAACTATATTTCAATAAAAAAAAAAGACGAAGGAATGAATGAAAGTCTAACGTTGAGAGACCAGAGAAGGCTTTACAAAGTGGCTAATGCTTGAACTTATTCTTGAAGAATGAGTAAGAATTTATTAGGTGAAGTTGGAAAGGACATAGAATATGTACAAAGAGAGGCACATAGACTTGAAACATCTTTGTGCATTTGGGAATTCCGGTAGTTTGGAATGGTTGGAGCGATGTTAGGAGTTGTGTGTCAGGTTATGAGGTTGAAACAGGTTGACAGGAGCTAGATGGATAGGAAATTGGATTTCTCTCTTGTTGGTGACAGCCGTCAAAGGGTTTTTAAATATTTGTTCACTACTAGGATATTTATTAAACACCAACTATGGCAAGTGCTAGACTTAAACAGCAGTGAACAAGACACTGCTGTGACCCTTACAGTCTAGAGGCGGAGTTATAGCCAAATTCTACCCATCTTTCAAGGCCCAGCCCTTCTGACAAGGTTTGTTCAACTATCCCAGCTTTATGAATTTCCCCCCCTTTGGTATTTATGGTCAGTACCACCCAACTTCAAATCAAATTAACTGTGTGTTGAATAATGATTATGTGTCTTCTCTTCCTAGTGCTTCTTCCTCCATCTTCTTTTTTGCAGAGAGTAGGGCTTAAACTGTGCTGTAGCACAATTGTAAGCATATATAATAGTTCAGTAGATATTGATTAAAATTGTGGGATGGAGGAAAAATCAGAGAGGGCAATGTAGGGAAACAAGCTTGGAAAGTATGGAAGTTGGGGAGAAGAGGATTTTTGTTTGTTTGTTTGTTTTAAGAAATGAGTTGAAGTTGGCTGTCACTTTCCTATGGCTCTGTGCCTCCCTGGTTTTCATGACTTATGATGGATACCCTCCATCCAACTGTTGAGGATCTTATGAAGTTTCCATTTGGTTGGCATGTTACTGAGGCAACCCAGGCTACATTTGGCTCTGAAAGTGCAATCTGTCTATATTAATCTTAAGTACATATCTAGAATTCTTTTGTAAAGAACTCATCCTCATCAACCAGGGCTCTGTGAGAACCCTAAAATTTGGTTTATGTAGGAAAGGCCAGATATGTTCTTAATTATTTTCCTTTATTGGTTGCTAATATTTTGGACTTAAAAAATTTTTCTTGGGCCTCCCTGGTGGCGCAGTGGTTGAGAGTCCGCCTGCCGATGCAGGGGATACGGGTTCGTGCCCCGGTCTGGGAGGATCCCATATGCCGCGGAGCGGCTGGGCCCGTGAGCCGTGGCCGCTGGGCCTGCGCGTCCGGAGCCTGTGCTCCGCAACGGGGGAGGCCACAACAGTGAGAGGCCCGCATACCGCAAAAAAAAAAAAAAAAAAAAAAAAAAAAAAATTTCTTGAAACATAAACCTCTAGAAAAGTTGCAAGTATAGTACAGATAACTTTTTTTTCCCCTCTGAAACCATTTAAGAGTAAGTTGCTGAATTGATGCCCTATCACTCCTCCATAGTTTAGGGTGTTTTTTCTAAGAAGGCATTTTCCTATACAACCACAATACAACAATCAATATTAGGAAATTAACATTGATACAATACAAATATTTAATTACTGCCATTCAGGATTTTCCAGTTGTCCCTAAAACGTCCTAAAAAGCAAAATGACCCAGTCCAGGATCAAGTGTTACATTTAGTTGTCATATCCCTTTAGTCTCTTTCAGTCTAGATCTGTCACAGAAATCATGCTGTGTTACTGTCATTGCATCCTATCAGATGGTGCACGATTTCAGTTGGTCCCATTACTGGTGATACTAACTTTGGTCACTCGATTAAGGTGGTATTTGTCAGTCTTATTCACTACAGAATTATCCATTTTCTCTTTATATATTTTTATTTTTGAAACACCTTTATTGAGATAAAATTGACATGCAGTACACCTGACATACTTAAAATGTATAATTTGTAAAGTTTGGACGTATGTTTACACCCATGAAGCCATCACCACAATTGAGATAATGAACATACACTTTGCTCCCAAAACCTTCCTTGTGCTTCTTGGGAGCCCTGTCCTCTCACCCTGCCTGATCTCTCCTTCAGCCTCTTCAGGCCACCACTGATCTGCTTTCTATAGCTATATATTAGTTTGCATTTTGTGGAATTTTATAAAAGTTGATTCATACAGTCTGTACTCTTATTTTTTTTTTTGTGGCCTAGCTTCTTTGACCCAGCATAATTATTTTGATTCATCCGGTAGTTCATTCGTTTTAATTTTTGAGTAGTGTTCCATTGGATGGGAATACCGCAGTTTGTTTATCCTTTCATCTGTTGATGGAAATTTGGATTGCTTCCAGTTTTTGGCTGTTACTCTTTATAATTAACTGGTGTTTTATGGTGATGTACTTAGACACCATGTAAGTCTCCTATTCCTCACTAAACTTTGAATTTATGCATTTATATATTGATACTAGTATGTGGTCACAGATTCCTAATTCATTCAGTAGATTATAATTGTTACTATAATTGTTTTGGTGCTCAAATTGTCCCAGATTTGGCCAGTTGGAGCTTGTTCAAATTGGCTTCTGTGCCCTTTCAACATATCTTTGAGCACTTCTTTATTTTCTGACATAAGAAGATGCTTTAGCCTTATTTTGTATTTCCTTGCTCTGGCCCTGGAATCAGTAATTTCTCCAAGGAGTTCTGGTTCCTTTTAAAGCCTTTCAACAGACATAGCTGGAAACTATGTGTATATGTATATATAAATACATGTACACATCTGTATCTATTTCTATATTTATCTTTGTATTAAAAAACCACGAGTTTACATAATCTCCAATTCCAATCCAATATCACAGGGTTTATTTTAGTCTTCTCTCTTCCAAATTTCTAACTCCTTTCTCTGACAGTGAAAAACCAGGCTCCCATTAACCTCAATATGAGTACTTGTACAATCTTCCCAGCCATACCTCTACTATGCAGGCTGCTCCCTTAGCTCTGACCTTGGGGAACACACAGCTTAATCCTTGACCTGGCTCTGTTGAATGTTGGTTAAGTCCCTGGCCCTGTTGAGCACACCAGTTGAGACCCCAGCCCCGCAAACATATTGCTCTAGTCTCTGACTGATCCCCAGCCCCAGCAGACTCTCCGGGTGAGCCCTGGACCTTGCATACATGCTGGCTGAGTCTTTGGTCAAGTCACCAGTTCTGGTTTTAGGAACGCATAAGTCACGTCTCAAACTTAGGGCAAGCACCCAGCTGAGGCCCTCGTTGAGACTTTGTTCTTGGCAAACACGCTGGTTGAATCCCCATTCAGACCAGGCCCCAGCAAACATGCCTGTTAAGTCCCTGACCCTGACCAAAGAGCTCCAATTAAAATTTAACCTTACAAAGTGTTTATAATGGTATTTATATCTTTTTCTTAAACTGGAAATCTTGTTTCTAACAATATTAATGTAATTACTTGTTTTACTTTACATATAAAATGTTTCAATGGGGAAAGAGTAGTCTTTTCAACTGGGACAAGTGGGTAACCACATGCAAAAGAATGAAATTGGACCCTTACCTTATACTGTCTACAAAAGTTAAATTGAAGTGGATTAGAGACCTAAATGAAAGAGCTAAAACTATAAGACTCTTAGGAGGAAATATAGGGATAAATCTTTATGACCTTAGATTTGGCAACAGATTCTTAAATATGACACCAAAAGCATGAGCAACAAAAGAAAAAATAGATACGTTGGACTTCATCAAAATTTAAAAAACTTTTGGGTTTCAAAGGACACTATCAAGAAAGTGAAAAGACAATCCATAGAATGGGAGAATATATTTACAAATCATATATATCATAAGGGACTTGTATCTAGAATATATAAACTCTGACAACCCAATTATAAAACAAAAGACCCAATTAAAAAATGGGCAAAGGATCTAAGCAGATGTTTATCTAGAGAAGACATAAGTACATGAAAAAATGTTCGATATCAGGCTTCCCTGGTGGCGCAGTGGTTGAGAGTCCGCCTGCCGATGCAGGGGACACAGGTTCGTGCCCCAGTCCGGGAAGATCCCACATGCCGCAGAGCGGCTGGGCCGGTGAGCCATGGCCGCTGAGCCTGTGTGTCCGGAGCCTGTGCTCCGCAATGGGAGATGCCACAACAGTGAGAGGCCCGGGTACCACCAAAAAAAAAAAAAAAAAAAAAATTTCGATATCATTAGTCATTAGGGCACTGAGAATCAAGACCACGGTGAGATGTCAGTTCACACCCCCACGACTGGCTATAATAAAAAACAGTGAGATAATAACAAGTATTGTTGAGGACGTGGAAAAATTGGAACACTGCTGGTGGAAATGTAAAATGGTATAGCCATTTTGGAAGACAGTTTGGCAGTTTCTTAAACAGTTAAGTACAGAATCACCATATGATCCAGCAGTTCAACTCCTAGGTATATACCCAAGAGAAATGAAAACATAGGTCCATACAAAACCTGTATATGAATGTTTATAGCAACATTATTTGTAATAACTAAAAGATGGAAGTGTCCATCAAGTGATATATGGATAAACAAAATATTGTATGTCCATACAATGGATTCCATTGTAGTATTATTTAGCCATAAACAGAAATGAAATGCTGATACATACTACAACACAAGTGAACCTTGGAAACATCATACTAAGTTATAGAAGCCAGTTATGAAAGACTACATAGTATATGATTTCATTTATATGAAATGTCCAGAATAGGCAGATTTAGAGTCAGAAAGTAGATTAGTTGTATTTAGGGCTATGGGAGGGATGGGTGGAGGAGAGTGATAGCTAAAGGGTTCAGGATTTATTTTTGAGGTGATAAAAATGTTTTAGAGTTGACTGTTGTGATGGTTGCAGATTTCTTGGAATAGACTAAAAGCCATTGAGTTGCACACTTCAAGTTGTTGGGCTGTACATATGTGAATTATCTAAATAAAGCTGTTGAAAAATTTAACCTTGCATGTACAGCATAGTGACTATAGTTAATTCTGTATCGAAAGTTGCTGAGAGAGTAGATCTTAAAAGTTCTTATCACAAGAAAAAAACTTGTAACTGTATGTGGTGATGGATGTTAACTAGACTTACTGTGGTGATCATTTTGCAGTATATACATATATTGAATCATTATGTTGTACACCTGAAACTAATATCATGTTATATGTCAATTATATTTCAATAAAAAGGTGAAAAAAAAGATATAACCCAGGAATTTCTTAAAATGTCCAAAACCAAAATGAAGTCAATTGTGTAACTTTACTAAAAATGTTAAAGACATACATACTATTTTCTTGAATAGGATGATCAATATTGTAAAGATGCTAATTGTGCAATTACAGTAAGTGAGATTACATTTTGAGGAGAGAATATGCAAATTGATTTTGGAAGAAAAAGTATGTAAGAATAGTCAAGAGGATTTTTTTTTTTTTAATATTTATTTATTTATTTATGGCTGTGTCGGGTCTTCGTTTCTGTGCGAGGGCTTTCTCCAGCTGTGGCGAGCGGGGGCCACTCCTCATCGCGGTGCGCGGGCCTCTCACTATCACGGCCTCTCTTGTTGCAGAGCACAGGCTCCAGACGTGCAGGCTCAGTAATTGTGGCTCACAGACCCAGTTGCTCTGCGGCATGTGGGATCTTCCCAGACCAGGGCTCGAACCCGTGTCTCCTGCATTGGCAGGCAGATTCTCAACCACTGCGCCACCAGGGAAGCCTAGTCAAGAGGATTTTTAAAGAGAAAAATAATGATGGAGACTTTCCCTTAGATATAAAAGTTACTCTAAAACTATAGTAATTTCAACAGTATGATAGTAGTAAAGAAATAATATGATATAAAAAATTTAACCTTGTAGTGTGTCAATATCTTTGATTTCATATTTATATCCTTCTTCTCTTAAACTGAAAATCTTGTTCCTAACAATATAAACATAATTACTTACTTGCTTTGTTGTATATATAAAAAGTTTCAAAACAATGCCAGCATTCCTACTAACAATAAGACCAATGAATAAGGCTCAAGATTTCTTTGCAACTCTCTTTGCCCCTAGAATATGTTACCTTAAGGATGTATACTATGCTCTAAGGCAAAACATTTTAAAGACATTTGCAATAATTCTTTCCCTTGTCACCAACTTGTTATATAGTTAGAGTTATATTTTTCCATTTGTTTTCAATTTTTAGGGATTGATTTTTTCTTTTTGATTTTTTTTTTGAATATATAAAATAATTACATGATTCCAGAGTCAGAACTCTTCAGAGAAGAGTCAAGGTCAAGTTAAGGTCTCCTCAGAGAAGTTTCTCATCTATCTCTATTTTCCTTCTACCCTATTCTCTCTTTTTCCCTTTATTAGTTTTATTAATTTTTGGTTTATTCTTCTAGTTTTCTCTTTGCTCTTTGGTATTCTCCCTTCCTTCATGTTACACAAAATATTATATATATATATATATAACATAAAATATGTTTTATGTATATACACACATACACACACACACATACACACACACATTGCTGTTTGGGACTTTATTTCCTTAATGTATTTTGAAGATCATTCCTTTTTACAGCTGTCTAGTATTCTAGTATGTTGGTGTTTCATAGTTTATTCACCTGTCTTCTTTTGACCGACGTGAGGCCTCTGGACTACGTCCAGTCTTCTGCTGTGTTTGGATCCTCGAAGGTAGACTTTAAAAATTAGCTGAGGCAAACAGGAGCCCCAGGTTCCCCTAAGTGGCAAAAGCTTCTATTCCTCATGTATTATAATTTGCACTCTTACTTTTCCCTACCCTTTGTTATCTTCTGGAGGGCTAGTTCTACCTGTCCATTCTTGTCCAGTTTTGCTGCCAAATGATGTCAGTTCAGATCTTTTCCCCCAAAACAAATTGCAAAAACACTTTAGGTTTGCAGGGATTTTTTAAAATTTCATCATCGCAGATAAGGGATTTTGGATGTATAATAGGCTAAGTTAAGCAGTATCTTATAAATGGATGACAGGGTAGTTGATAAATGTCTGACTTGGCAAACTTTGATGCCAGAAAGAAGGGCTTATGTGAACCGTAAAGGCTCTGTGGCATGCGCGAGATGGTCTGAGGTCATTGTGGTTGAAGCAGAGAGAGGACAGTGTGGGAGGTGGAGGTCCAGGACTGTATAGGACATGATAGGGCATGTTTAGGAATTTTGTTTTTATCCCAAGAGCAATGGGAATCAGTTAAATGGCTTTAGCTAGGCCATATTTGATCAGTTTTGTTGATGGTTATGCTGTATATTTAAGAAATTAAATAATCCTGTATGTGCTTGTCTAGTTAATATCCATGAGATTCAGCTTCTCATGAGAATGTTGTCACTAGGATGACGGGGCTGCTTTTGGGGAAACACCAATTCTCTACCTTTTCATTGCTCTTTACTCTTCTAAGTTTTATGTCTTCATCAGTAGCTTAATTAACATTAGAAAGTATCTCTGCTGAAGCAGATACAGTATTTCCAGCAGCTTTCAACTTTTACTCTAAATCAGAAGCTTTAAAAATAGATAAAACTCTCAATGCTCCTTCACACTTGTTCATAAAGAGACTTGGCCTTCTTCCTTTCCACAACCTAAAGATGTACTGTTTTTTGAGGTCTGAAACTGCAGCGTTGGGTTATGGTCCTTGGCTTTTTCCTGTCTGTCTTTGGGCAATGTTTTCTCATTTTTCTCTACCTAGGGGAGGTATGGAAATAATAAAAGTTATGTTTTGGGGGACTTCCCTAGTGGTGCAGTGGTTAAGAATCCGCCTGCCAATGCAGGGGACATGGGTTCAAGCCCTGGTCCAGGAAGATCCCACATGCCGCGGAGCAATTAAGCCTGTGTGCCACAACTACTGAGCCTGCGTTCTAGAGCCCATTAGCCACAACTACTGAGCCCGCATGCCACAACTACTGAAGCCCGTGCACCTAGAGCCCGTGCTCCACAACGAGAGAAGCCACCCTAATGAGAAGCCCGTGCACTGCAATAAAGAGTAGCCACCACTTGCTGCAACTGGAGAAAGCCCACGTGCAGCAACGAAGACCCAACACAGCCAAAAATAAATAAATAAATAAATTTATTTTAAAAAGTTATATTTTTGTATACTAAAAATTACTTAAAGTAATTTAGTAGTTCAGTTTTAGCAAACATATCTTGGTGATAAATTCTGCTTCTTTTTACTTGGAAATATTATTTCACTCTCCTTGAATTGTTGGCTAAAGGATTCTAGGTTCATAGTTACTTTCTCTCAGTACCATGAAGATATTAATCTGTTTTCTTCTGATTCCACTGTTGGCATTGAGAAATCAGTCGTTGGTCCAACTATTCTTCATTTGTGTGCTTTTTTCCTTTTGCTGTTCTTAAGATCTTGTCTTTGTATTTGGCATTCTTTAGTTTGACTGTTGCTGGACTAGGTGTGGATTTCTCTTTATCTTGTTAGGGATTTAGTGGGCTTCCTGATTCTGAGATTTAGTTTTTTTCCACATCTCTGGAAATGCTTAGCCATTGTCTCTTCAAATATCATCTCTTCTTCATTATCTTTTTTCTCCTTCTAGATCTTCAGACACATTAGAACTTCTCATCTGCATCCTCAATGTTCTTTAATTCTTTTATTTTCTATCTCTTTGTTTCCCTATGTTGCCTCTGGAATAATTTTATTTAGATCTATCTTCTAGTTCTCTGGTCTGTCCATTTAATGTTTAATTTTAATTAAAGTCTTTTTTCTAAACTATTTTTGGTTTCTTTTCTGATTTGCCTGGTAGATTTCTGTAGTTTCTTTTTCCTTGTTCATATTTTCTACCCTTTTATTTTTTGAAACCTATTGAATATTTCATGTATGGGTATCTCGCAATTTCCGCCTCTTAAGGCTTTGAAGGTGTGTTTCTGCCTTTTGCTGTTTCTGCTAATGTTCTGTTTTTTGCTGGTTGTTGTTGTTTTCTATGAGCTCGTGTTCCTTGGAAATTTATCTGTGGGAATTCATTGAATCCTGGTTGATGTTGCATTCCTGCAAAAGAGGATTTTTCTTTGTTTGTGCTACTTCTCTGGGGACCTAAATTTTTGGCTTGAGGGGTAACGTTTTGTTTGTTTGTTTTTGTGGGTTTTTTTTTTTGACTAAATTTTGTCTACAAATCTGTGTGAAAGCTGGCTTATGGTTATGAATTCTTGGGATAAATGCTTTCCCCTTTGCCCACTGCCATTTTCCTTTTTGACCTCTTCTGCGTGGCAGACCTAGTCCTTTTTAAATTCCATTGAAGACACAGTTATTTGGGGCTCAGCTTCAAATGGAGCTCTCTGGCTAGATTGCCTACTTTGGGTAGGTTCAGGTCTCATCTGTTGTCTTTGGTGCTCCTTGCAGCCATCAGAGTGGAATCCTAAGGTCCCTAAAGGTTTGGTAGGTTGCCTCTGGGCAGAATATGGCAGACTGTGTGCTTAATTCCTAAGGTTGCAGTTTTCATTTAGTTTTTGTCTTTTGTTGATCCCTTATTTTGTTCTTAGCAGTCATTAACACACAATCATTAACACAAAAATATATTAAAAATTTTAAATCCAGTTTCTTAAAGGTATTTTTATTGGGAGAGTAATTAGTCATGCTGGTGGAATTAAAGATTAAACTTAAAAAAATTAGTATCTATCCTATTTTTCTAACAGTCTTTGACCCCTGAACACGTAAGAAATGCAGAAAAAGCACAGAAGTACAAGATCAGAACCAATTGTACTAATATGTGTTTGTGTATACACACACACACACACACATATTCTACAAGTAGATAAGTGGGTAGGTAGGAGGGACAATAGATATACACATCTTGCTTTGGGCATTTATGTGATTTATGTGTTATTAGGACAGTTTAAATTTGATGGTCCTCCCTAGACCTTTGTGAGTGATCACAACATAACAAGCCTACTTAAGTGCAGAAATGGCTGTTTTGTGATATTTGAGAGAGGATTTTGAAAAACCCTAGGCAACATCCCTTAATACAGTTTGCATCCAGAACCTTTAGAGAAGATTACTGTCATTGACAATTAGGCGAAATTGTGTCACTTGTGAATTGTGCTAAGCTCATAGAAGGTTATATTTCTGAGAGTAGTGGCTAGACACTCAGGAATAATGGGCAGACAAAAGAAGAGAAAGTTTAAAAAGAAAAAGCACTCACTAACAGCATTGAGTATCATCAGATCCACCTTTTCTTGAGTTTGGTTTGCATGGAGGAAATCTGTTGAAGGATTTTCACAGTGAGAAGTTCGTGTTTGGATGCCTGTCTGCCTTTTGAAGTAAGACATATACATCTTTAAAAAAATAATTAATTAATTAATTTATGGCTGCATTAGGTCTCCGTTGCTGCACGCGGGCTTTCTCTAGTTGTGGCGAGCGGGGGCTACTCTTTGTTGCGGTGCACGGGCTTCTCATTGCGGTGGCTTCTCTTGTTGCGGAGCATGGGCTCTAGGCACACGGGCTTCAGTAGTTGTGGCATGCGGGCTCAGTAGTTGTGGCTCACAGGCTCTAGAACGCAGGCTCAGTAGTTGTGGCTCACAGGCTCTAGAACGCAGGCTCAGTAGTTGTGGCACATGGACTTCGTTGCTCCACGGCATGTGGGATCTTCCCAGACCAGGGCTTGAACCTGTGTCCCCTACATTGCCAGGTGGATTCTTAACCACTGCGCCACCAAGGAAGTCCTAAGACACGTACATCTTGATTTAGTCTCTTTATTTGAATTAAGAATCTCTTTAAAGGACTGACAGTATATAGAAAAACACTTTGTTTTTCAGACTCATTTTATTTTCAGTTCATGGTAAGACAAAGGATGTCTGTTTCTTAGCTATAGGTTTCAGTCAGATTACTTGGTGAGAAAGTAGATTAGGTTTTGTAACATCATCTCTACACCTTTGTCCTTCCTCTGCCAACTCCCTCCTCCCGTTCTCCCAACAAGTTTGGATTCAAATTCTGGCTTTGTCATTTAACAGGTGAGGTGACTAGTCAGTAAGCGATCTAAGCTCAGTTTTCTAATGAGTTCAGTGGGGTTAATGTCAACCCTAAAGACATCATTGTGAGAATTAACACAACATGTAAAATACCTAGTGCTGAGCAGAGTAGCCATCGATCAATATCACTTCTCTCTCAGCTTGAATTATAGAAAACTGATTCTCAATTTTTGTACATTCTAAGTGTGTTTTCTATTCATTCATTACACTTTCATTCATGTAAACTGTTTTGTGAAATGCTGATCCTGTTCCCGCGAACATTTGTGAAGGATAGTTTTTCAGGGATATTGTAGAGGGATGGATGAGGTGACCTGTTGGAAACTCCCTTGGTGTATGCCAACTAGCCCCTTTATTATATATAATTAATTTTAAAAATCATCTTATTTCAGATACCATGTTATTAGGCTATTATTCTCCCATCTTTTCATCTCAGGTGTTTAGAGAAATAAAGTAGAATATGACTGCTAAGCCAATACTTACTCATTTTCTATTTGATACTCATACTGTCTTAGCTCTATATGGATATATATCTGTTTCTTCTTTTAAGGGAGAAATTCTACATTCTTTATGTGGAAAACTGTCTGTAAGCTGATCTGTTCATTAGATTTTCATATTGTTTAACTCTTTGCAGATTCATTTGGTATATTGTATCATCACCTTGTGTTGTCATATTTTTTTATTGTACGATTAAGACAAGTACTCTAAAATAAGAAAGAGCAGGGTTATGAATTGTATCTCCTAGGATTGTGTGGAATAAAGGAGATAATGTATATAATGTCCTTAGCTTCAAGCTTGGAGCGTGTAAGTGCTCAGAGAATGCTTACTGTAAACTATTATTATATGTGTCCCTCATCTTCCAGATTTGAAATTCTTTAAGAGCAGGAACTATGTAATATATATATTTCATATATTATGGACTCAGTGTTTTACTTATTAATATATTTTTATTCTCATCATACTTTTTAATGTTTCATCTTTTGTCTTACAGTGATGAAACTAGAGGATCTGTTTGTAGATGATTCAGGTCGATATTTGGCTGTTCAGTTCCATCTGGAATGTGCATATATATTTTTATATTATTATGAATATAAAAAAGCAAAAGATCAGTTCAATATTGCTAAAGACATCTGCAGATTACAAATTGATTTGACAGGTAAGATTTTTTTTACGTTTTATGGATAATTGGTTTATTTTTATGATAAACTAATATATAATTGGCAGTTTGGCTGTATTGTATCGTTGTATTTTATTATCTGTGCCCTCTTGTTTGCTTTACAAAAATAGATTTTAAAGATTTTATTTAAAAAATTCATAGTTTTAGAACAAAGTTGAAATCATATACTTTCTTTATTCCTGCAGATGCCCATGTCTAGTTCGACCTGTCAGTAATATGTGGCAGCTGGGCAGTACACAAATGAACTTTGTGTATTTGGTTGTGCATGTGGGCTTCCCAAGGCCCCTCTTGATTCCCAAGTTTAGTTTTTCCCTTTCTGTTAAATACCCACCTGCGGCTTCCATCCTGCCTTTCTTGTATTTCTTAAGAACAGAAATTTTTGACTGTTTTGTTTAGATGTTTCTTCATGGCCTTAGAACACTGTCTGGCATACAGTGGGCACTCAATAAACATTTGTTGGAAGAACAAATAAATTGCAGAATTTTTCCCAAGATCTCTGTGTTTTTTCTGAGTACCAAATGAGAAACATTATTTTCTCTTAATGTATTGCCCTGTCCCAGTCTCACAATGTAATTGGCATTCTATATTGAAGACATTCATGAAAGTCAGACATCATCAGTGGGTCACACCATTTATACCTGTTGAACCTGGGCTCTGTGAATGTTGAAACAACAATCTGTGAATGGTGAAATGATTGAAACTATTTGTCCTGCCTAGACTTGGTCTAGATTATCTGTAAGGCCCATTCTTAGTCCCCAAACTCTGTGCTTATTGAGGTAGTCCTGTCAGTAAAATCCTTCAGATACATTATGAGGTAAATGTGACTTTGTGACCTAGTCTGGGATCATAACCACCTTTTATTACATTGTTTGTATGGGGAGAATTATTAAATATCCAACTTATAACTTTGTGACAATGGCCAAGTGTAAGTTGGAGTCTTGTATTTGAGATATATGTAATATAAATTGTGAGGTTAGTTTCAGAGATTTTGTTTTTAAATATTTCGGTCCTAGGAGACTTTTTTTGGGGGATTATTTTAAAAAGCTAGTATCACGGTCTCAGTATAGTCAGCTCAGTATAGTCAGCTTTAGCTGTTGGTGTATTTACTAGCTAGTTCTTCATATTTTTTTCAAAGTTAAGATTGAAGAACTTAAAAATACAAATGTGCTCACAAATATAAAATGAGAATCAGATTATTACTTTTTTCTTTTCAGCTCTAGCCTTACTATAAAAAAGTAAGTTGTGTTAGACCATCTCAATAGCTATTTTTAGTATAACGTGTTTAAATGGTAGTTGTATAAAGTAGAGCCAGACTCATCACAGGATAAAATCCAGACTTCTTAGACTGGTCTTTGTAATCAAGGGTCTTTGTAATCTGACTCTTGCCAGAGAATAGATGTCAGAGCTTTTGCTTCTCTTAAAGCTGTTTTGCAGCAAGTTATTTCAGATACAAAATGAAAAAAAATTTTGGTCTTACGTGGAGCCAGATAGTGTAATAGAAAGACTGTGGGATTTAGAACCTGAAGACCCTGGCTTTAAGCCCTGGCTCTGATACTGAAAACCCTGTGATCTTGAGCAAATGACTGCATTTCAGAACTTCCATTTTTTCATGTGTTGTATGGAGAGGATAGTATTTCTTCCCCCTGTGACACCTAATGAGTTATCTGTTTTGAGAAGGGAGGTAGTTTAGTGAAAAAGTAAGTATGTGGAAACTAGTGGCAGAAATCCTGGGTTTGAGTTCTGGCCTTATAACTTACTGGCTTTATAATTTTATAAAAAGTCATTTTAAAGTCATCTTTGGGCCTCAGTTTTCTCTTATTTGAAATGGAGAAAATACCTCATAAGCTCTAAAGCACTCTGAAAATACTACTCTTTAAGATTGTACTATATGTCTGATTGACAAGTTGATACATATAATTTAATATATATTTTTTCAGGTGCTTTGGGAAAAAGGACATGGTTCCAGGAAAATTACGTGGCCCAACTTATTCTAGATGTAAGAAGGGAAGGAGCTGTGTTTTCAAATTATGAATTCACTCCAGCACCCACCCCTCAGGAATATTTAACCAAGGTAAGTAGGATTGTAAGTTATTTAAATTAGCATCCAAGTCTAACAGTTTCCATAGGTGAGTTTTGTAGAAACACTGGGTGGGGTGGGAAGAGACTTCTTTTGACCCTTCTTGAGCTTTTTACAAGGTGGCTAGATGTTTTAAACAAAACAAAACAGGACCCATTTTTAAGCCATTTTTACCCTTAAATAGAGATAAAATGTTGTTTTTTTCCTAGACTTCAGTAAGTATGAATTAGTAATGCAGTTAGTTATGTATTACTGCCCTTGAAAAAAGTCCAAAAGGCAGACTGAGTAGAGACTAATTTTTCCAGTGGCTACCATATTTTTTGCCTTCTGTTGATATTTTCAAATATTAAGAGCCTTGAAATTTCTTGGATTTCTTCTAAATATGTAAACAGATGATCAGAATTCCTTTTTACCAGTTTTCTGATCTGTCCTTAGTTACCATGTCATTACTGGGCTGGTTGCTGCCTTAGTATGTTTTCTTGACTTGGCTAATACATTCTCTTGTAGCTTAAATTTATAGCTTTTAGTCAGTTTACCTGCTCAATAGGCCTTTCCATCTGCTTCCATGGAGGCCATTAGCATTTACATTTTCTTATCCCAGAGACCCCAAGCCAATAGTTTTGCTTGTTCTTTGGTTGATGTTACCGTCCTTGAAGCCCATGTTTTGCTACTTTTCATTCCAGAGCCTGCAAACAAATTTACTTGGTGCATTGAACACGAAAATTCTGTTGTGTACTGAAAATAATGCCAAGGGTAGGGACTAGGGAGATGGGAAAGAGTGGCAGCAGCGAGGAGTCCTGAGGAAGGCCTTTGATGTGATCTTACGTCCCTCTTGGGCTTGCTCCAGGTTCTCTGTTTGCTTTTGTGGTAACTTCAGGGTGGGGACAGTTACTGATCTAAGAGGAGAAGGAAGGAAGGAAGGGAGGGAAAGATGGAGAAACTCAGGGATGAGACTGCACAGGGGACAGCCTGTATATCTTCTGACGTAGGTAGAGCCACAGTTGAACAAGTATTTGTACTGCTGT
The DNA here is from genome assembly GCF_025265405.1 of Mesoplodon densirostris. Taxonomy (NCBI): domain Eukaryota; kingdom Metazoa; phylum Chordata; class Mammalia; order Artiodactyla; family Ziphiidae; genus Mesoplodon; species Mesoplodon densirostris. The sequence goes on from NC_082674.1 coordinate 26,409,377, forward strand.
GTTGATGCTGGTCAGGGAACTGTGTTGATAACCTGCTTCCATCCTCCATTTCCTCCTTGTATATACCAGACCCTCCTCCTTCAGCTATTTGATGTAACCCAAGTCCCTCCCTGAGTCTTAGATAAAGTATCATAAGCTGGTTTTTAGGCCATAGCACAGCATCAATGAAAAGAGATTTAATTCCGCAATCTAAGCATTTAATTCAGTAATCCATTGTTGTTTGTTTGTTTATTAGTGTGGCGTTCTCGTATTGAAAATTGTCTCCTATGATTATAAATAGGATGTGATGACTCTTATGAGCAATGTATAAAAATGATGTATAATTTAATACAGAATTTATTCTTTCCTACTTGAAATAAAATACATTCTGATAATTTTATGATCTTCATTAATTACCACTTAAAGGTGGAAAGTACAAATTATGTGATGTAGGTATGGATTAGATAGAAACAGCTTTTACTCATGGATGGAAGATAGACTTGCTTGTTTAATTAGTTATGTATGATATTTCCTTATTCAGATACCATTAGATTATAAAATACACCATCTGTTTAATAACCAAACTCTTCAGGAAAAAAGGAACACTATTATACCAATTATAGTGATTATAAAATACATCGTGATTAGAAGTGTTACAATGTGAAGATGTATATCTTAGAATTGAGGAAATACAGTAATTTATTGCCAGTGAGGAACATAGTGTTTCCCTTTGGACCTTGCTAGATTTTTAATCTGTTATTAATGGGGAATTACATAGCCTGAAGCTATGGGACTTCAGGCTTTAATAAGCCAACAGTTATGAGCAACCCCAATGTGCAAATCGAAGGCGCAGTCTCTGTTCTTTATTATTCAATCATGGGGGCATGGTGTGAGGAGGGAGAATAAATTAAAATTGTATATTCACAGAAAACACAAACACATACATGATCAGCATCATTGATAAGAAATATACATTAAATGCTGAATATGGTGTGTCCCATGAATTGGAGATAAATTACGTGCTAATTTCTTTTTCTCTTTTTTTTACATTAAGCACAATACAGCAATTTATAAAGATGCTTAAAATGAATACAAAGGGAAATAAAGATCACAGAATTACACATTGTACAGCAGTGTGTCACATATAAGATGGTGTAAATGAATACACCAGGATGGTGTTTAACTAAAGATAAAACAGCACCCATTGATTTGCTGCTTCTACACAACCTGCTTTCATACAGATTGAAAGGGTGTCAATATTAGTAGTTGGAAAGTCAGTTCTTGCATGTGATTTTAGCTTTAAAGTTTTCAGAAAACAGATCTGCAATATCAGTTTTCATTTTTGTCAGCTGTAATGTCAAGGATATTCAGAACAAGAAAAATGCAATAATACAGGACAGTCCAGATCTGTGCCTTATGTGACTGGCCTCTGTTGCAGGATTGTACAAGGTTATGTGCAAAAACAAAGTCTGTCCAAAAGTCCACACTCTTGCAGTTTCAGGCTTTAGTTTGATTATCTAGATATAACGTTTATTACACAGCAAGGGCAGCATTAAAAGAAGAAACAAATTTATGATGGGTGAGCAATAACAGTATCATAAGTATCACTTGACTAGGAGGTCTGAAAGACTGTAGGTAAATTTTTGATTCAGTAGAACGTTGTGAGGTTGGAGTGGGACTAAAGCAGAACAGTATTTTAAATTTGTGGCTTGTAGAACACATAGGCAAGTAGGTAGTGCAGCCAACCAGTTTTAATTTCGAAAAGAGCTGAATAGGAACGTAGAGTATCTTGAATGAAGATTGAAACTATTTTGATCACCTGTTTGTAGCTGAAGAGTAATAAATAATGCCTTGTTGTTAAGGCTGACCTGTCTCAGGTCTTCTGTGGGGGCTGGAGGGGAAGGAGTCCTCGCTGGTAGGTGGAGACTTGGGTCCCTGTCACATCTTTATTGTCTAGCCGAGGTGAGAACCTAGGAAAGTTATTGTATTTTTAGCCTCCTCATTTGTTTTTTCCCACATCACACTTTAAAAAAAATTTATGTATTTATTTGGCTGCGATGAGTCTTAGTTGCGGCACATGGGGTCTTAGTTGCGGCACGCGGGCTCTTGGTTGCAGTGCACGGGCTTCTCTCTCGTTGTGGCACGTGGGCTTAGTTGCCCCGCGGCATGTGGGATCTTAGTTCCCCGGACAGAGATTGAACCCTGCATTGGACGGCGGATTCTTAACCACTGGACCACCAGGGAATTCCCCACATCACACTTTTTTTAAGGGATCAGATTAGATCTATAAAGGTACTCCACAAACATTGGATATTAATAAGCAGGTTGATACAACCCTATCTGGATGTGAAAAGGTGAGAGTTTTGGATACTCTAGAGCTGCACTGTCCAATATGGTAGCCACATATGGTTATTAATCACTTGAAAGTTGGTTGGTCCAAACTTTGATGTGCTGAAGTATAAAAGATGTACTAGATTTCATAAGCTGTGTATGAAAGAGTTTATAGTATCTAATTAATAATTTTCTGTTGATACATGTTACAAGGATAATATTTTTGATGTATTAGGTTAAATCACTTAATTTTTGTTTTTTACTTTTTGAAGTGTAGCTGTTAGAAAATTTAGAATTACATAAGTAGCTTTCTAAAAAAATATATGAAAGGCTTGTATTGAAAATGGTTGGCCACCAGGGTGCGCTGTGCACCTGCCAGCTCTGCCTTTTGAGGTTGTGCGGGTCACGGAGGAGGAGGCACTTTTTCAGTGGAGCCTGAGTAGCCGCCTAAAGTTGTGTGTTTCTCCTGTCAGCAGTTGTTGGAGGTTGTTGTACTCTTCTCTTTTCTCAAAACCTTATAGATAGAGCTAGGCCTACAGTTTAAAGTCTTCCTAGTTTTAGCTACTTCTATTGAATTAGAAAAAAATTTAAATCAGGTTTATTGAGGAATAATTTACATAAAATAAAATACACTTATTTTAAGTGTCCAGTTTGATGAATTTTGACAAATAGGTAGACCCATGTAACCACCACTGTAATCAAAATACAAAACCATTTCCATTAGGCCGAAAAGTCCACCCATACTCCTTTGCAATCACTTTCCCTCCCACTGGTCTGCTTTCTGTCACAGATTAGAGCTGTTTTTTCCTAGAATCTCAAACAAATGGAATCATATAGTATGACTCTTCTGTGTCTGGTTTCTTTCACTTAGCATAATGTTTTGAGATTCATCTATATTTTGATACCAATAGTTAGCTCCTGTTTATTGCTGAGTTATTTCATTGTATGGATAAGCCACAGTGTGTTTATCCATTCACCTCTTGGTAGACAATCGAGCAATTTTTAGTTTTTGGCTATTATGAATAAAGCTGCTTGGAACATTCGTGTGTAAGTCTTTGTGTGAACGTATGTTTTTAATTCTCAGGGGTAAATGCCGAGGAATGGAATGGCTAGGTTGTGTGGTAAGTGTATTTTCAACTTGAGAAACTGCCAAAATGTTTTCCAAAGTGGTTGTACTGTTTCACATTCCCACCCTCAGTATATGTGAGCACCAGTCGCTCTACATCCTTGCCAGTGCTTGGTAAAATATTTTTTGCTATTCTGGTGAGTTGTGTGTAGTGGTTTCTCATCGTGATTTTACTATTTTTTGATGATTAATTTTTTTAAAAAAATCCATTTTATTGAGATATAACTTATACACAGAAAATTTTTAATTGTACAGTTTGCTGAGATTTGAAAAATATATACACACAACCATTACAGTCAAGATACATTTCATTACCCTAGAAAGTTCCATCCTGCCCCTTTGCAGTTAATTCCCCATCCTCTCTGGCCCTAAACAATCATTGATCTGCTTTCTGTGGCTACAGGTAGTTTGCCTTTTCTAGAATTTCATGTGACTGGAATCCTACAGTATGCACTCTTTTGTATCTGGCCTCTTTTGCTCAGCAGTTGAGATATATCTATGTAATTGCATGTGTCAGTACTTCCTTTTTATTTCTGATTAGAATTTCATTAAATGCATATAGCATAATTTTTCTTTTTAATCTGTTTACCTGTTGACAGACATTTGGGTTGTTTCCAGTTTAGGGTTATTACAGATAAAACTGCTATGAACACTTTAATTTTTTAATATATATATATATTTATATATATACACACACATGTTTTTGGGTGGACATATGTTTTTATTTCTCATAGGTAACTACATAGGAGTGGAATTGATAGCTCATATGGTAAATATGTTTATTATAAGAAACTAGCAAACTGTTTTCTGTGATTGTACCATTTTACATTTCTACCAGCAACGTATGAAAGTTCTAATTGTTCCAGATCCTTGTCAACAATTAGTATTGTCAGTCTTTTAAATTTTATCTATTCTAATGTGTGTGTACTAGTAGTTCATTCTGATTTTAATTAGTATTTCCCTTTTGACTACTGTTGTTGAGGATCTTTTTATGTGCTTACTGCCCATTCTTTTGTGAAGTGTCTGTACAAATCTTTTGTCCATTTTTATGTTGGGTTGTTTATCTTCTTAAGTTGTAATTCCATATTCTGAATACAAGCCTTTTTTCAGATATTTGTTTTGTGAATATGTTCTCTGAGTCTGTAGCTTGGCTTTTCATTTTCTTAACAATGTTTTCAAAGAGCAGAAGTTTTAATTTTCTGAAGTCCAGTTTATTAATTAAGTTTTCTTTGATGGTTCGAGTTTCTTGTGTCCTCATTTAAGGACTGTCTGCCTACCCCAAAGTGGCATAGCTTTTCTCCTATGACTTTTTTCCTGGAAGTTTTTTTTAGTGTTAGCTTCTACAGTAAGGTCTCTGATTAATTTTGATTTAATTTTTGTGTATGGTATGAGATCAGGACGGAGGGTCATTTTTACCCAAATGGATATACAGTTGTTCTAACATCATTTATTGAAAAAACTTTCCTTTGTTTGACTGACCTAGACACCTTTGAAAATCAATTGACCATACAACATGGGTCTAAAATTTTGGACTTTATCCTATTCCTTTCATCTATATGTCTGTCTTCATGCTAGTACAACACTGTCTTGGCTTTGTAGTAATTCTGAAATCAAGTACTCTACCAAGTTCTCTAAGTCTTCAGGTTTTATTCCTTTCTCAAATTGTTTTACCTATTCTAAATCCTATTGAGAAACAGAGGTGGCAGTTGATGTTTTAGATTATAATTTAGAATCAGAGTAGAAAGATCTGGTTTTGAATCCTGATGTGTTAGAGGGGCTTTTGCCTACTAGGCTTAATCAACAATAGCAGTCATTCCCTGTTACTGATGTTGTCCGTGCATCATGAGGTATAGATGCGTGTCCTCCATTTCTGCACAGTAAATTGTCCCCAAATATGTGTTTCACAAGAAGCAGCCTATTGACCATATATAGACATTGTAAAATCTCGAACAAAAAGATGTTATCCCCCCAGCAATCTGTTGTGTATAGTCTGTTGAATGAATCAGAATTAATTTTTGTTCTAAGTAGATTCTTTTGTATTCCACCAGAATATTGAGCTCAATGATGATACTGTTCTAAATGAGATAAAGTTAGCAGATTGTGAACAGTTTCAGATGCCTGACCTATGTGCTGAAGAGCTTGCTGTTATCCTTGGAATCTGGTGAGTTAATGACTTACTTGGCTACCTTGAACTTCTAGCATATTGGTTCTCTTGTGTTGGGGAAATCTTTGTTCGAGCAGGTCCCCAGAGTTGTGCATGAATAGAGAATCTTGTCATGGCTTATGAAGATGAAGAATAGTTGGGCAACCAATTAAAGGGTTAGAGATGAGGAATCTCAAGAATCTGCTGTAAGTTGGTATACTTACCCTTCTCTTTTCTTCATAAACAAAATTTCTTTGGTTAACCTTGGCTAGGAATAGACTCTTAATGAAGTATTTAGGATAGGTGACTGTTTTGACCTTTGAGGGTATTTATGTTCAGAGTATGGAATTATTTTTTATTTTATTTTATTTTTTAAAGATTTTTTGATGTGGACCATTTTTAAAGTCTTTATCAAATTTGTTACAATATTGCTCCTGTTTTATGTTTTGTTTTTTTGGCCCCGAGGCATGTGGGATCTTCGCTTCCCGACCAGAGATCAAACCCGCACCGCCTGCATTGGAAGGTGAAGTCTTAACCACTAGAACTCTAGGGAAGTCCCTATAATTTTTTTTTAATACAAGAGAACCTTATGTGTGGTAGAAATAGTTTTTCATTTTATTTTATTTTTCTATTTTGAAATAATTTCAAATTTGGAAAAAAGTTGCAAGGGCAAGTCATTGGAAATAACTTTTTTGAGAATAATTTTCCAACATGATATTCTATCACCCCTGAATACTTTAGTGTGTGTTTTCAACAAACAAGGGAGCTTTTGTGCATAGCCATAATACAGCTATCAAAATCAGGAAATTAACATTCATATTTCACTATCACTTCCTACTCAGACCCCATTCAAGTTTTGCCAGTTGTCCCAATAATCTCCGTTATAGCACAGGATCCAGTCTAGAACATACGTGTTACGTTTAGTTGTCATGTCCCTTTAGTTTCTATCAATCTGGAATAGTTCTTCATTTTTGCTTGACTTTCATGATCTTGACACCTGAAATTTTTAAGCCAGTTATTCTGTAGGCTTACTCTCAGTTTGAATTTGTCTGATTTAAAAAAAAAAAAAAGGATTAGTTTCACATTTTGTATCATTATCAGGGGTATCAGAAAATGGAGGTTTTGTGGTTCTTATTGCATCCCAGCAGGTAGAAAACAATTTTGATTTGTTCCTCTACTGGCCATGTTAAGTTTGATCACATGATTAAAGTGGGGTCTGCCAGGTTTCTCCAATGTAAAGTTATTCTTTTTTAACTTTTGTTATTAACATGGTCTTTTAGACTATATAAATATCCCGTTTCTCATCTGGAGATTTAGTAATGTTCAAAATAGAATATTTCACAAAGTTATAATATTGAGACTGGTTAAATTAGTAATAGGCAATTTAATAAAGGGAGCATTTATAAAAAAATTTGTGTTTTAGCTTAGTAGAACTTATCTTTCTGTGTTCACCTCATAGCATTTTGTCTCCTTTACACTAACAGTAGGTTTTCATTTATACAAAAGTTAAATTCAGTTCTACAGTCCCCTTTTGTTTGATTAAAAAGAATCACACATGCAGAGTTCTGTTTCTAATCCAAATCAGTTGTCTTATCACATTATTTCATTCCAGTGACAGAATTTATGCTTACTGCCAAAGAATTATTTGTTCAATTCATAACGATACTTAGTATATAAATAATATAAACAATCATTTACAAGCAATGTTATGTGCTAGGAATTATACCATGTACTTTCACACTATCCCTCCTTAATGTTCTAACAGTCCTAGAGGTTGTTGTTTTTCTCTATTTTTCAGATGGGAAATCAGGGTTCAAATGGCAAAATGACTCACTCAGAATTGCAGTACAGCATTTAGGGCTTGAATCCAGGTTTTACAGACCCAAGTTCTGAGTTTTCCTTTTATGCTATTTCTTAAAAGGTTATTTTGGCAAACTCATAATTGTCAACTCAACAGGAAACTAAATCAAACCAAATATATATATTCCCAGGCTTCTCTCAGTTGTGCTTTAGCTTTATTGAGTTAGACTTCACAGTTGAGAGAGGACTGAAAAACCAAGAAAATGCTTGTCTTCAAATACTTTTTTCCCCCAAATATGATCTTGGTAGAATCTAAATATATTGAACAATTAAAAGTGCTGAATGGATTTCATGGGCAATTTAAATCTTCACTGTTTGGTAGAAACTACTTGATTATATTCTGAATCTTGGGGCATCTGATACACTTTATAAACCCCTGGGTTGGAACATCTGTGAATTGATGATTTGCGTGTGGGGGTCGTGATTTTATTATACTGTCTGATCTCTGCGTGACCTCCGTGGCCACTAACCCCTGTGAAGAGGTGACTTGGACATTGCGGTGGGCTGGGTTCTTTGGAAAGCAGACATAGGGGGAATTCATATAGATGGTGGATTGACCAAACTGTGGGGCCAGCTTCATGCTCCTTTTCTTCAGCTCCTTCCCTTCACTGGCCTCCTGCTTGAATTTGATTTTACCTGGAGGCCACGTGTCTCATACATCAATGTACCTGATTGCTTTTATGTAAAGTAACTGTGGGAGAAATTCCTTAAAATACAGCAATCCTTCAGTAATTCAGACAACTGGAGTGAGAAGGGTAATTGCTTTTGAATTAATAGTCTGATTTTCAGATATGCAGAGTAATATATTCTAAGCCTAAGTTAGTAAGTTATGGTGAAGGGTGGTGGCCTGATTCAGTTACTGTATCATAATTACTTGTAATGAGCCTGTAGCCTTTCAACTTTTATCTGTATACTTTATGCAGTGAAGTTAAGATTGGAATTTTGTATGTGAGGGATGAATTTTCATCCATTTTGGTTGAGGTTCTTATTTTAGAATGACTTTTGTTTTTGTTCACTTATCAGAGTCATAGTATTAGAACTGAAAGAACCTTAGGGGTTATTTGGATCATCTTGCCAACTGATACATAATTCCTTTGTGCAATCAAACTAGAAATGTCTAACTATGTATGTGTGTATTGTGTGTGTGTATGTTTTCAAATGAGGTAAATTAGAGAGATAACATTGTATTAATTTCAGGTGTACAATATAAAATGATTTTATAATTCCTTCCTTCCATTCATTTATTTTTTTATCAACAATATATTCATTTAACAGTTATTATGTAAACATTTTATGCTCATTATAAAATCCTCCAACAGTATTGAAAATTATGAGGAAGTGGTACTATTTTGTGAGGTGGTATTTTCTTTTCATTCTTAATACAAGTAATATTTGCATACAAAATAACTTATGTAATATATAAATATAAGTTATATAATATAATAATAAACTGAACCCACCACCCAATTTAAAAACTAGAAGATTGCAAATACCACTTGCTCAGTCTATGTGCTTCTTTCCCATCTCATCTTCCTGCCTCTCTTTAAAAGGTAATCACTGTCCTGAATTTTGTCTTTGTCATTTTCTTACCTTTTCAAAAGATAAATTTATTCACATCTTTTATACCTCTAAGTCACTTGCTTCATTTTGTTTGTTTTCGAGCTTTATAAAAGCGCTATCTTACTATATATAGTCTTCTGTGATTTGCTTTTTTCTCTCACTAGTGTCTTTCTATGACTCATCCATGTTGTTATACATAGCTGAAATTTACTTTGCCGTATAACATTCCATTGGGTGAATATTTTACAATATATTGGTTTCTTTTTTGGACATCTGGATTGTTAACAGATTTTTCCTATTACACACAATATTACTATGGATATTCGTGTGTATGATTCCTGGTACACCTGTTGAAGAATTTCTCTGAGCTCTTATACCTAGGCTGGAATTACTGAGTTTAGGATATATGAATGTTCACTTTACAAGATAGTGCTAAATTGTTTTCCAAAATTATCCAATCAAATCGCACTTGGATCAGCAGAATCTAAGAATTCCCATCGTTCTGCCTCTTTGACAATTTCTTAATTTTTGCCTGTCTCATGGTGATACTAAATTTTTTTTTGCATGAGTTTGATAAATAGGAGTTGTTGCTATATTAATTCTTTTCATTTTCTTTGTGGAGTGACACAGATTGGATTTCATTTTTTTCTTATAAAAGAAATTGTGTTGATATTTTGTACACCAACCACATTTCATTTCTCAGCATTTTATTACTTTTTGTACTTATCTTTGGCACACTCATCTCTACATTTCTATATAATGCAGTAATATTAAAATATGTGCTTTCAAATATGTAAATATAATTACTTGCCTTTTAAAAATTATATTTCATTCATTATGACATGCATTCTGGAATTAATTTGCTTTTTTTTTTTTAATGTAAAGCACAAATCTCCAGAAGAATAACCCAGTGCATAAGTTAACTGAAGAGGAGCTGCTGGCATTTACATCAGTGAGTAAGAATGTCTTTTTCCTTTCCATTTCTTTTTTTCCTCGTAAATTATTATTAATAATAATATAATAATATAATTATTATAATAATATTATTATATTATTATTCCATTTCTTTTTTTTCTTTTTTTCCTTGTAAATTATTACCTCTGGTATATTCTTGCCTCAGATTGCTCATGATGAAACACTGCCACCTAAGGAAATTGAGGGGAAAAAAGCTTATCATTTTAGTTTCCAAGCTGCATATATCTTGCTGCTGATTTAGACATAAGCATTTTTCTTTGCACTTGCTTAGATTTGAGGGTGGTGACCAAATATTTCTTGTTCTTTGTTTGATCCCAGGGCCTAGTCCAGTATCTCACACATAATAGGTGCTCAATAAATACTTGTTGAATGAATAAATGAAGTGACAGAGCAAGAGTCTGAACCTTTACTCCAAAGCCAGTATAGTGTGCAACTCTTTCGTCTCAGATTGAAGGTGATGCGACACGGATGTGATGAGAAAGAGGACTTCAGAGAGCGAGGAGGAGAACCAGAAGAGGGAATGGGTTTTGGAGGCTGAGGCAGGAGGCAGTGTCAAGAGCCAGGGGTACTTGTCAGTGTTCAGCAGTGGAGAGCAGTCTGGAGGAAAGGCTGAGGCTTTGATGTTTTGCGTTGCTTATCTCTATGACAGTTTCAGTGGAATAGCTGGGTAGTCACCTCGCTACAGAGAATTAAGGAGGGAATGGGGTGTAAGAAAATAAAGTTGATAGATGAAGACCACAGTTAGAGAAGAATGGCAGCAGTGAAAAGGAAAGATAAAGTAATAGATACTTGAGGATTCATGATCAAAGAAGGCTTTTCTAGAAGAGGAAAGTCAGAGAGCAAGAGGTCAGTCAGTATCTTTTTAGCTTTATGGATAAGAAGAAGATACACACGTCTTTAATGAACACAAGTTGCTTAAGATACATCATTTTTTCAAAGGCAACTTTGTTATCATAGTTAGGGATCAAGTTAGAATTCTGGTGTTTTCTTCCTTTGTTATTTTTCAGATAAGGCAAAAATAAAGCACTTTTATCTGGTAGAAATGAAAGCTAGCTTACTTTGTACTGTAAAATAAATTTTGCAAGTTACTATTTTCTACATACAGTTTTGGAACTGGTTGGATGTTAATCTTCTGAGTCCTCTGGGTGCCTGTTTTATTTTCTCACTTAAGTATTCTTAGAAATCTGCTGTTTTTCATTATAGCATATGAGTATTTAGGTAAATATGTAGAATGTCCCTAATTAGTCATTACATATGCTATAGGGAATTTGACAAGAAAAGTGTTAAACATTTTTTAAAAGATATATTTTAAAAATTGTTACGTACCTCCCATTTATTCATTCAGCTAATATCGATTGAATACTTCATATCTACCAGGCATTGTGCTGGTTATTGGAGATACAGCAGTAAACAGTCTTTTCCCTCTTGTAGTTTACATCACTTTACACTCTTGTGAGGGAAATAACACAGTAGACAAAAAAAGAAATAGATATTTAATAGAAGTGCTTAGTGTAAATATAAAACAGTATAAGGGAATAAGAATGGGTTGGGGATGGCTGTTTTAGACAAGAAGGTGGGGGAAGATCTCAATGGGAAGGTGATGTTGAACATGGGTCTTCCTGATGTGAGGCACAGGAAAGGACATGGAGGGTCTGGAATGATGGGGAGCTTGAGTCAGTGTAGGGAAGTACAGAGCTGGATGGGGACAGTCACCTAGTATCTAGATGATAAATGATGACCAGGATGCTTGTGTTTCTTCTGATGACTGAGCTAAACAGGATGCAGCATATGATAGGAAGTGTTCCTGCTGTCCTCTCACGGGGACAGTGGTCAGCAGTAATGCCTTCTTGGGTTTGGCTTCATAAACAGATTATTGTGGAATATAGATTATCCACAGTTATCCTGAAATGACATTAAAACACTCTATTTACATTCAAGCAGTTAACTTTTTTTTTTTAGTGTTTTTTGTGGGTGGGGTGTATTCTTTAACCTTTTCTTATTTCTTTTCTGATTCTTTTCTCTTCCTCTCTTTCTTTCTTTTTTCTTTTCCTGTTCTTGTTCCTCTGTACAGTGAGGTGTTTCTGAAGTAATTAACTCTGGTAACCTGTGATGGTAGGTGACTCATCCCTCCTAACTTGCAATGAAGGTCGTAAACTCAGGTTTCATACTTTCCTCCAGGGCTTTATAATACATAATTTTTCTGCTCTCTTCCTCCAGCTCTCTTCCAAGTCAGCACTGACCTGAGGACTGATCTCCTTTTTGAGGAAAGCTGTTCAGTGACAGTGCTTTATAGTGCCGGGCCTAACTCTTCTAAAGAGATGAGTTTGTTAATGCCAAGTAAATGTTTAATTGGTAAGAAGTAAGGCAAGGAACTTATAATGAGGAGGGCTTTGAGGAGCCCCAAGCATACTTTGGGCTGTGCACCACCCATTCCATTTCTTATCCCAAAGGAAGCATACGTAATACACCAGAAAAACCCAAATCACCTCTTCCTTTTGTCATTCAGTCCTTCCTCTTATCCCATCTTTGTGCATGATTCTGAAGTGGGTAATAAGGTGAATTAGAAGTGGCCCCTGGTTTCAATGAAGGATTTCACTAAAATTTATATCCTATATAACTGTATGTCCTGTACATAAATATCCTTTATTTATATCCTATATAACTCCAGAGGAGTGTTTGAGGCAAGAGGGACCACGTTTAAGTGCTACCCTGCTTCTGAACTCTCTTTTAACAAGGATCATATTTGGGCTTACAGTATTGTAATTATTTATGTGTATGTCTTATCTTCCCCATAAGACTATAAACTTCCAGTTTTAGGCACTGGTCTCTGTTCTTCTCTGGGTCTTCTACAAGGCCTACTGCAGTGCTTCAATGCTTTTCTCACAGTTGTTGCTCAAGAAAAGTATGCAAAATGTGGGAATGAATGAAGTACACTAGAACCAGAAACAGGATTTATTTCTGTCCTGCAGCAAGGTGCTGCATTGCTCCACTTAGTTCCATAATATAGGTAGTACTACCACCCAGTGTACTACCTAGTGTATCCTTAGGATAACGACTTATTTCATCTTCCTCTTCAGTAAAATGAGGGAAGGAGTGGTGTGTCCCTCCCTTGGCACTGAAAACTTGTTTTGAGGATCAAATTACAGAATGTATGTGAAAATACTTCAGAGTGGGTAGATAGAGCCTGGTGCCCCCATAGCATTCAGGAATGAGTCAGCTTATCTGGTTGCTGGTTTGTAGGAGCGCGCTACTGTTTTCAAGGAATAGGACTTCCTAAGTGGATAAGGCCGGTTTGGAATTGGCTTTAGATGTGGAAGAGAAGGGAGTAGAGAGGAAAGAAGCAGCATCATACGTTTCCATGCTCTGGCTGTGGCATGGTGGCCAGGGTCTGGAGTTGTGAACTCTTGAGGCTGTGAGGTGTCTTCCTCTGTTGATAGAAAAGCAAGTCCCATAGAAATCTCAGTCCCCTACCAGAGTATTGTGAGCACTTGGAGGGACAGGAATCACAGTTATTGAACATTTGATGTATACTTACTGAACAAATGAATGGCTTATTGGTCCTGAATTTCGTTCAGTTTTCATGTGCTATCCTAAAGTTTACTAAACTAATGGTGAAATCTCTTTCTTGGAAGAATTTTTGCCAGTGTTTCCATGTTGGTGTAGCATGTTGAAATATATGTGAGATATGTTGGGAAAAAGTTTTAATTCAGCAATGGCAGAAGATTTTCCCAAGAAGAATACTTTACCTTTTTAACATTGTTATTATGTAATGCTCTTCCTGAGATATTCTTTCCTCACATTTCAGGAAAACTGAATGAGTCATAGTAAAAATAACCCACATTGTTCTAGAGAGCCATTTATGTTGTATTGGCTTGATAATTTAAAATTAGCTGTGTTGTCTACGTTATTTCCTTTCAGATGAGCCAAGTCAGTGACATTCAGTAATGCCTTTAATTTCCTTTCATTGTTGAAAATGGGAACAATTTAGTTAATTCATACAGGTGTTTCAGTTTTCATTGGCAAAAGTTCTGCTTAAGTGTGAATTGGTACTGGCAGCCTGCCTTCTGACTGTCTGCCTGAAGCCCCAAGGTCTCTGCAAATGAAAAATGGAAAAAAACCTTTGAAAGTTACACATTATATTGTATGTATTTTCTCTTTCTGCTATTAATTTTAAGACTACTTAATAAATACTTAACTATGGAATTAAAATAGTTTGCTAACCATTTTTGAAGAGAAAAATGGTACCTTTTTTTCTTCTAGGGCATACTTATTTCTTAATTTTAATTTTTTAAGATAGGCAGTATAACTGTGAGATAGTCATGATACTTCTGATAGTTTGTCCTCGCATTACATGTTGACATGTCTGTATTAAGCAGGATAACCCAGGATTTTGATTTTCTTTCTGGTTTGAATACTTGTCTCCCCAGATGTTACTCATGCATTTTAATTTAACAGGCATTCGGATCATGAGCCTTGTAGCTATATCTGGGTCATAACTTGGTAACTTTTAAAGAAGCAGGAGATGGGTATGTTTTGTTTCAGTTTGTGGGTTAACTGTTATTAAACAGAGGCTTAAAAATATTTTTTTTGATTGGAGTTGAACTAGATTACTTGTATATATCTTACTTCAAGAATAGACAGAGAAAGAATAATGAGTAATAGGATTTGTGGGATCTTACATGACTCTTTTCTTACCATCATCTACTTTGGTAACTGCTAGATTTCTTTCTTCACAGTTAACCATGGCTTAAGGTTAATGCTTATTTGTGGGTTTATTTCTAGCCATGTTTGAGTAACTGGTACTGCATTTGAACTCTCATTGTAAACAACCACAAATCTGGGGCAAAATAAATATATGAAACAGCAGTATATAAAAAGGATAGTAAGTTATGACCAAATAGTGTTTATCTCAGGAATGCAAAATTGGTTTAACCTTAAACAGTCATTGCAATTCATCTTATTAATGTAGTAAAGGAGAAAAACTGAATGATTATCTCATTATATTTATTTATTTTAGCATTTGAAAAAATTCAACACCCTTTCATTGTAAAAACTTAGTAAACTATGAATAGAAGAGAATATCAACCTGATAAAGGGTATCTATGAAAAATCAGAGTTAAAATCATTATTGATGAAAAACTAGTTTTTCCTCTAAGATCAGGAAAGTGGCACTTC
Source organism: Mesoplodon densirostris (assembly GCF_025265405.1). Classification (NCBI taxonomy): domain Eukaryota; kingdom Metazoa; phylum Chordata; class Mammalia; order Artiodactyla; family Ziphiidae; genus Mesoplodon; species Mesoplodon densirostris. Next base: position 26,424,526 of record NC_082674.1, read on the forward strand.
TATTCTTCATTGAACTGGAAATCCCAGCTAGTGCAATAAGACATTAAGAAGATACAAAGGGAGTGCAGATTGGAAAGGAAGATAGAAGATTATCGTTTTGCATAGACAGCACAATTCTTTACATAGGGAAACTCTATAAAGAATAGACATGAAAGCTACTGGGACTAATAAGCAAGGTCTGAGAATACAAGGTCAATATAAAAAAGTCAGTTATGTTTATATATACTAGTAGTGAATAATTGGGAAAGTAATTTTAAAACTACTTACAATAGCATAAAAAAAACCAAATGTTTAGTGATGAATTTGACTAAAGTGTAAGACCTGTACACTGAAAATGACAAATGTTGCTTTAAGAAATTGAAGATCTGAATAAATGGAGAGACTTCCCATGTTCATGGATTGGAAGGCTTAATATTGTTGAGTTGACAGTTCTCCCAAAATTGAGCTATAATTTAAATCCAATAGCAATCAGAATCCAGGAGAACCCCCTTCTCTTTTTTTTTTTTTTTTTTTGCAGAAATTGACAAGATGATTCTAAAATATATTTGGAATACTTTTGCTTCTGTGATGGCCAAGTAAGCTCTTTGGACCCATCTGTCTGCAGATAAAAATTACAAACTATGGACAAAATACAAAAAAACAAACAAAATAAACTACCTGATGACATTAGGTTATATGAATGCCCACTAAGAGAATGAAAGATTGTTAATATCACTAGTCATTGGGAAAATGCAAATTAAAACCGCAACAATATACCACTGTACATCACTTAAAAGGTATATTACCATACAGAGTAGTTGGAATTCTCATACATTGTAAACGTAATGTGACATAAAATGGCACAACCACTTTAGAACACAGTTTGACATTTTCTCATACAGTTAATCATCAATTCCACCTCTAGGTATTTGTCTATGTGAAATGAAAGTATGTGGCTCCACAAAGACTTACACAAATGTTCATAGTTGTTTAATGCGTAATAGCTTAAAACTGGAAACAGTGCAAATGTCCATCAACAAGTAGATGATAAATTGCAGTATATCCATCTAAAGAAATAATACTCAGCAATAAAAGGAAGTATTGATACATGCAACAATGTGGATGAAATCTGAAAAGCATGATTTTGAGTTAAAGAAGCCAGATTGTATGATTCCTTTTCATTAGAGTTCTAGAATAGGCAAAACTAAATCATAATCACAGAAAATAGATCACAGATTGATTGCAAAGAGGTGCAAGGAAACAAGGGAATTTTTGTGGCTGATAGAAATTTTGTATATCTTGATGTTTGTGGTGTATACATTTGTCGAAACAGATCAAACACTATACTAAATATGGGTTTATTTTATTGCATCTATCATATACTTCATTAAAGTCACTAAGAATAACTAAAAGGGAAAATGCATATATGTTATTTAGAGCTGTAATATTTAAGATGGATTAGTTTGTCAAAGTAGATTTCGGTTTCCGTGTAGATTAGTCCTTATCATCAATTTCTGAAGTACAACAGAAATACTCTACCTACCTAAAGTGTTAAATGGAAAGAATGTAGAAGGAGAAGAACAAATGCCCAATGGGAAATTGCTCAGTGTTCACATTCAGTATGAAGCTTACTTCTTTTTCAAGGCAAAATCAAGCTAGTTTTACCCAAATATTTTTTGGAAACTTGTGTTCAAAAGAAACCCTAAAATTGAGTGGATGGATCTACTGTATAGATCTCCAACTGGGGGTCCCTTTGACCCTTAGCATCCAACACAGGTTGTCAATATTAAAATGTTTATTGAATTGAATTTTTTCCCTCTCATGATTGAGAGTCAACAGAAACAACAAACAGAAAGATAGGATGAATGTAAACCTTAGGAGTGCACAGGGCAGGAAACTTGTGTATACAATAAAATAAAGTGAGGTACTAATTTATGATTTCAGGTAACTTCTTGTGTTAATGGATGTAAAAGTAGTTAATTAGTAGAATTTAATTATTTTAAATCTGTAAATGTCATCTTTAGTAGAATCTGTATTGGGCCTGCAGATCAAACTATTGGTTGTGTGGCAAAATGTTAACACTTGGGTGAAGGGTGTACGGGAATTCTTTGTATTATTCTCGAAACTTTTCTGAAGAAGAAAATAAATTTGAAAATAAAAAGTTGAAAGACGTCTGGCACAAAACTACATGGAAAATGAGCAAAGTCCATCATTGCCTCATTGCTAGATAACCATCCTTATTTTGGGTTGAAGATATACGCAGGCTCTCTGGAGCATACTCGGGCTACCTTTAAACTTCGGTTGGTCTCCCTGTGTCTCTTACTGGGTTTCAACCTTGTCTTGCCCCATATTGTCTTTAGCAGCAAAGGAAATAGGGAGGAGCTATGAAATTTAAAGACGTGGCTTAAAATAAAAGGAAGAAGGGGGACTCGTGGACCAGAGAGCAGAGGCTTTCACGGTGTTAAGACACTGTTAATCTCACAAGAGGTAAGAAAGGTGTCTAAGGAGTCTTCAGACCTGACTTAAACACGTACGTATGTGCATAGACACTCAGAGAAGTCAGCAGCTGGGGTCAGGGCCAGCAATGAGAGGCAGGGAGCCGAGGCCTCGGCAGGCAGCCGTGAGGGATGGAGTTACCTGAAGTAATAGCACTTTCAGAACTTTCCACTGAGCTAAGACTGAAGCAGGCAAGTCTGAAGTGATTGTGAATGCATGGTGCTGCTTGGCTGTGGCAGAAACCAGTCTCTCTAGAGGAAAACATCTCCTAAACCCAAATTAAAAATTGAGCAGTGAGCTCATAATTAAAGATCAATAAACAGAAGAGAAGGCAAGCCACTGTGATTGAGAGTCAACAAACAGCAGATTAAAGGATGAATTGCAGTTTTCTCATTCATAATATATAACAGCTATGTGTGAAACGTTTAAAGAAATATAGGGTATAATCACAAAGATAACCTAGCAACTTATGTTAGTTATTAGATGTTCATGATTTGGGAGAGAAAATGTAACTTCTAGGAATAACTTGAAATTAAAAAGCAGAATTTAAAAAAATGTAATCCATGTTTATCCACATCAGAGAGATGTCCAAAAACACCAAGAAGTTGTGTATAACAGGTGTTCTAGAAATTCCAGTCTTAGAAGTACACCTAAGAAACTCGTGCATGTGCATCAGTGGATGTGTATAAGAATGTTTAACAATAGCAGTGTTTGTAATGGCAAACAAACTATAAACAGCCTAAATGTTTGTTGACAGGAGAAGGGATAAATAAACTGTGATATCTTATATCACAAGTATGAAATATTATACAACAGTGAAGTGAAAATAAATGAACTATAGCTATAAGTAACAACATGCATGAGTTTTATAAAGGTAATGATAGGTTAAAAAAACCAGTCCCAGGGACTTCCCTGGCATTCCAGTGGTTGAGACTCCACGCTTCCAATGCAGGGGACGTGGGTTCGATCCCTTGTTGGGGAAGTAAGATTCCCACATGTCACAAGGTACAGCAAAAACAACAACAAAAAAACCAGTCCCAGATTCACAGGTGCTTATATTATACTTTATAACTTGCATTTTAGTTACTTTTAATCTTCTTTGTATATCAAATAATAAAAAAACTGAAAAGCATTTTGGGCAAGAGCAAAATCATTTACATGTTATTTGATAAACGATTTTAAGGAATAAACGACACTGACATCATTGTGTACATTTTACTTTTAAAGTGAATCTTGCTGTTTATTAGGCTGGTGATAATGGAGAGCATTAATGTAAGGTGAAGGAAAAAGCCTTAAGAAAGGAAAGCTCCTTAGTGGAGCTTCCAGTCCCCAGAAAGGAGAAATATATGGGGCTTATAGCTAAGATGTTGATACATTTGATATTGAGGAGTCTTACTCAGACTCATGGCTTTGTGCTTCGGCTTTTGGCCATCACTGAAGCTAAAGGTGTTAGGCCTTTTGACATTACGAATTCACATGGTGTTAAAGGATGAAAAATCCAGTTCAAAAATAATTTGTATGCTTTAAATAGGTCTGCTTTTCATGACCATGTGAAAGGTGCATCTGGTACTGTTGATGAACTGGCATCTCCAGAATGCAGGAGATCTTTCTTTTTTGAGGCAACCAAATGACCATCAGCTTGATCTCTCTGGTGTCTGCTTTCTATGTGAAAATTTGCAGAGTGGAGAAAAGAACTTTGAGCGCGTTGTAATAGCAGGAGATCCAGAATCTCAGGATTTGCCAAGCATGCTGCTATATACTGTGGAAGAAATAAAGGTATAAAACATAAGACTTGGGCTTCCCTGGTGGCGCAGTGGTTGAGAGTCCGCCTGCCGATGCAGGGGACACGGGTTCGTGCCCCGGTCTGGGAAGATCCCACATGCCGCGGAGCGGCTGGGCCCGTGAGCCATGGCCGCTGAGCCTGCGCATCCGGAGCCTGCGCTCCGCAACGGGAGAGGCCACAACAGTGAGAGGCCCGCGTACTGCAAAAAAAAACATAAGACTTGCCTTCATGGAATTTTTAATTTAGCCAAGATCAGATAAACTTATGAAAATGTAATTAGCAGTACCAGGCAATTTAAACTACAAACTGATAGAACAGATAAATAAATCCCCTAACTGCTTAGAAAAGAAGAAAATATTTAGAACAGAGCAGTCAAAGAAGGCTTTGTTCACTAAGGGAGGATTAGAGGGGCCTTGAAAGACAGATGGGATCTAGATGGAGTGATAACACCAGGGAAGGCAAGGACATGGCCATGCGTGAGCTGCACTAGGTTCATCTGGCTGTGTTGGAAGGTTTTTAAGGCAGTAGTAAGACTTGGGGAAAAATAGCTTTGAGACAGATTTTAAATGGTCTAGAGAGCAAGGACAGGGCATTTGGACTGCTGTTCTACTGGGAATGGTTTATAGACTACATTTGGAATTTAACGTTATTTGGTACTGATTTTAACAACGAATGCTCTTTTAAACAGTTCGTTAAGAAGGGGGAATAGTTTTGGTTTTTTATAATATTTCTTTGTTCCTTACTTTTATAAGGTCAGCCTGACCTGGGTGGGTGTTGTTTGATTTGCCTTTAGTGTAGCCAAACAACTATGCATCCACAGGAGAGCTCTGAGTTTCCTTGATTTATGTGTAGAAAAAGCAACTATGTGAAAGTTCCTTCATATTTAAAGGAACAGACTGGCTGTCTGTCATGTAAAGGGTCCTAGTGACCTCTGGAAGAAGAGTATTTGAAATGTATAATGATAAGAATGAAAGGAAATTTGTTTTTAATAGAAACAACACTCCAGATCCTCTTTGATGGTGGTACATAATTTTCTTTGCACTTATCTGGAAATGAGGGTAATGTTGCGTATGGTGGGAAATTGTTAGCTAAGTAAAATCATGCCTTGTGTATAGTGTGTCATAATATTAAAATTTACTTTTTAATGTAAGTGAAAGTGGTATTCACTGACTTTTTCAAGTAGTTACTGGCATTTCCTCTGATGTCATCAACAGATGATTACAGCTCCCTTTCTGGTCTGAGCTCAAGCATCAGCTCAGGTGGCATAGTTCAGTGAGAAAGTCCTACTGAGGTGTGCAGAGCTGTCTCCCTTCTGCTCTCAAGGTATCTGGCTACACTCCTTATCAACAATTGCTGAAGTGGATTGATTCCTAAACTTATAATATATTCTAACTATAAATAAAAGAGTTTATTTCAATTTTCACAACAACAATAGAAATGTTAAAGTGTGTATGAAAAATGATACATTTGTAGAAGCCTACTGACTCAGTGAGTAACCTTTCAGCGGTTCTGGTTAATGAGATTTGAGATATGAGAGAACTTTTCTTAAAAAGAGACACACAAATGTTACCACTTACTTTCAGGGGGTTTCTGGCCTCTGCCCTGGTATGTGAAAATGGTGGAAATTCCATTTCACGTACAAGTATATGGTTGCAAATGGCACAGTGTTCTGTAACAATTGTTCTAATTCTCAAATTGCTGCTAGTTGAACACACCAAATTTCTTTTTTTCTTTCTTTTTTTTTTCTTAACATCTTTATTGGACTATAATTGCTTTACAATGGTGTGTTAGTTTCCGCTTTATAACAGTGAATCAGCTATACATGTACATACATCCCCATATCGCCTCCCTCTTGCATCTCCCTACCACCCTCCCTATCCCACCCCTCTAGGTGGTCACAAAGCACTGAGCTGATCTCCCTGTGCTATGTGGCTGCTTCCCACTAGCTATCTGTTTTACGTTTGGTATTGTATATATGTCCATGCCACTCTCTCACTTTGTCCCAGCTTACCCTTCCCCCTCCCCGTGTCCTCAAGTCCATTCTCTAGTAGGTCTATGTCTTTATTCCCGTCCTGCCCTTTGGTTCTTCATGACCTTTTTTTTTTTAAGATTCCATATATATGTGTTAGCATACGGTATTTGTTTTTCTCTTTCTGACTTACTTCACTCTGTATGACAGACTCTAGGTCCATCCACCAAACTACAAATAACTCAATTTCGTTTCTTTTTAAGACTGAGTAATATTCCATTCTATCTATGTGCCACATCTTATTTATCAGTTCATCTGTCGATGGACACTTAGGTTGCTTCCATGTCCTGATATTGTTAATAGAGCTGCAGTGAATGTTGTGATACATGATTATTTTTGAATTATGGTTTTCTCAGAGTACATGCCCAGTAGTGGGATTGCTGGGTCATATGGTAGTTTGATTTTTAGTTTTTTAAGGAACCTCCATACTGTTCTCCATAGTGGCTGTATCAATTTACATTCCCACCAACAGTGCAAGAGGGTTCCCTTTTCTCCACACCCTCTCCAGCATTTATTGTTTGTAGATTTTTTGATGATGGCCATTCTGACTGGTGTTAGGTGGTACCTCATTGTAGTTTTGATTTAAATTTCTCTAATGATTAGTGATGTTGTACATCCTTTCACGTTTTTGTTGGCAATCTGTATATCTTCTTTGGAGAAATGTCTATTTAGGTCTTCTGCCCATTTTTGGACTGGGTTGCTTGTTTTTTTGATGCTACGCTGCATGAGCTGCTTGTGAATTTTGGAGATTAATCCTTTGTCAGTTGCTTCATTTGCAAGTATTTTCTCCCATTCTGATGCTTGTCTTTTCATCTTGTTTATGGTTTCCTTTGCTGTGCAAAAGCTTTTGAGTTTCATTAGGTCCCATTTGTTAATTTTTGTTTTTATTTCCATTTCTCTAGTCGGTGGGTCAAAAAGGAGCTTGCTGTGATTTGTGTCATAGAGTGTTCTGCCTATGTTTTCCTCTAAGAGTTTTATAGTGTCTGGCCTTACATTTAGGTCTTTCATCCATTTTGAGTTTATTTTTGTGCGTGGTGTTAGGGAGTGTTCTAATTTCATTCTTTTACATGTAGCTGTCCAGTTTTCCCAGCACCACTTATTGAAGAGGCTGTCTTTTCTCCATTATATATTCTTCCCTCCTTTATCAAAAATAAGGTGACCATATGTGCGTGGGTTTATCTCTGGACTTTCTATTCTGTTCCATTGATCTATATTACTGTTTTTGTGCCAGTACCATACTGTATTGATTACTGTAGCTTTGTAGTATAGTCTGAAGTCAGGGAGCCTGATTCCTCCAGCTCCATTTTTCTTTGAGAAGATTGCTTTGGCTATTCAGGGTCTTTTGTGTTTCCATAAAAACTGTGCCATTTTTTGTTTTAGTTCTGTGAAAATGCCATTGGTATTTTTTAATAGGGATTGCATTGAATCTGTAGATTGCTTTGGGTAGTATAATCATTTTTACAATGTTGATTCTTCCAATCCAAGAACATGGTATATCTCTCCATCTGTTGGTATCATCTTTAATTTCTTTCTTCCATGTCTTATAGTTTTCTGCATACAGGTCATGTCTCCTTAGGTAGGTTTATTCCTAGGTATTTTATTCTTTTTATTGCAATGGTAAATGGGGGTGTTTCCTTAATTTCTCTTTCAGATTTTTCATCACTAGTGTATAGGAATGCAAGAGACTTCTGTGCATTAATTTTGTACCCCACTACTTTACCAAATTCATTGATTAGCTCTAGTAGTTTTCTGGGAGCATCTTTAGGATTCTCTATGTATAGTATCGTGTCATCTGCAAACAGTGACAGCTTTACTTCTTTTCCGATTTGGAGTCTTTTTATTTCTTTTTCTTCTCTGATTGCTGTGGCTAAAACTTCCAACACTGTGTTCAGTAATAATGGTGAGAGTGGGCAACCTTGTGTTGTTCCTGATCTTAGTGGAAATGGTTTCAGTTTTTCACCATTGAGGATGATGTTGGCTGTGGGTTTGTCATATATGACCTTTATTATGTTGAGGTAAGTTCCCTCTAGGCCTATTTTCTGGAGGTTTTTTACCATAAATGGGTGTTGAATTTGTCTAAAGCTTTTTCTGCATCTATTGAGACGATCATATGGTTCTTATTCTTCAATTTGTTAATATGGTGTATCACATTGATTGATTTGCATGTATTGAGGAATCCTTGCATTCCTGGGATAAACCCCACTTGATCATGGTGTATGATCCTTTTAATGTGCTGTTGGATTCTGTTTGCTAGTATTTTGTTGAGGATTTTTGCATCTATGTTCATCAGTGATATTGGCCTGTACTTTTCTTGGGACATCTTTGTCTGCTTTTGGTATCAGGGGAATGGTGGCCTCGTAGAATGGGTTTGAGAGTGATTCTCCCTCTGCTATATTTTGGAAGAGTTTGAGAAGGATAGGTGTTAGCTCTTCTCTAAATGTTTGATAAAATTCGCCTGTGAAGCCGTCTGGTTCTGGGCTTTTGTTTGTTGGAAGGTTTTTATTCACAGTCTCAATTTCAGTGCTTGTGATTGGTCTGTTTATGCTTCCTATTTCTTCCCGGTTCAGTCTCGGAAGGTTGTGCTTTTATAAGCATTTGTCCATTTCTTCCACGTTGTCCATTTTATTGGCATAGAGTTGCTTATAGTAATCTCTTATGATCCTTTGTATTTCTCTAGTGTCAGTTGTTACTTCTCCTTTTTCATTTCTTATTCTATTGATGAGAGGCTTCTTCCTTTTTGTCTTGATGTGTCTGACTAATGGTTTATCAATTTTGTTTATCTTCTCAAAGAACCAGCTTTTAGTTTTATGGATCTTTGCTATTGTTTTCTTCATTTCTTTTTCATTTATTTCTGATCTGATATTTATGATTTCTTTCCTTCTGTTAACTCTGGGGTTTTTTTGTTTTTCTTTCTCTAATTTCTTAGGTATGAGGTTAAGTTGTTTATTTGACATGTTTCTTGTTTCTTGAGGTAGGCTTCTATAGCTATAAACTTCCCTCTTAGAATTCCTTTTGCTGCATCCCATAGGTTTTGGGTGATCGTGTTTTCATTGTCATTTGTTTCTAGGTATGTTTTGATTTCCTCTTTGATTTCTTCAGCGTTCTCTTGGTTATTAAGTAGTGTATTGTTTAGCCTCCATGTGTTTATATTTTTTACAGATTTTTTCCTGTAATTGATATCTAGTCTCATAGCACTGTGGTCGGAAAAGATACTTCATACGATTTCAGTTTTCTTAAATTTACCAAGGATTGATTTGTGACCCAAGATATGATCTATCATGGAGAACGTTCCATGAGCACTTGAGAAGAAAGTGTATCCTGTTGTTTCTGGGTGGAATGTCCTATAAATATCAATGAAGTCCATCTTGTATAATGTATCATTTAAAGCTTATGTTTCCTTATTTATTTTCATTTTGCATGATCTGTCCATTGTTGAAAGTGGGGTGTTAAAGTACCATACTATGATTGTGTTACTGTCTATTTCCACTTTTATGGCTGTTAGCATTTGCCTTATGTATTGAGGTGTTCCTCTGTTGGGTGCATACATATTTACAATTGTTATATCTTGGATTCATCCCTTGATCATTATGTAGCGTCCTTCTTTGTCTCTTGTAATAGTCTTTATTTTGAAGTCTTTTGTGTGTGATATGAGAATTGCTACTCCAGCTTTCTTTTGATTTCCATTTGCATGGAATATCTTTTTCCATCCCCTCCTTTTATGTCTGTATGTGTCCGTAGGTCTGAAGTGGGTCTCTTGTAGACAGCATACATACGGGTCTTGTTTTTGTATCCATTCAGCCAGTCTATATCTTTTGGTTGGAGCATTTAATCCATTTACATTTAAGGTAATTATCGATATGTATGTTCCTATTACCATTTTCTTAATTGTTTTTGGTTTGTTATTGTAGTCTTTTCCTTCTCTTGTGATTCCTGCCTAGAGAAGTTCTTTTAGCATTTGGTGTAAAGCTGGTTTGGTGGTGCTGAATTCTCTTAGCTTTTGCTTGTCTGTAAAGGTTTTAATTTCTCCATCAAATCTGAATGAAATCCTTGCTGAGTAGAGTAATCTTGGTTGTAGGTTTTTCCCTTTCATCACTTTAAATATATCCTGCCACTGCCTTCTGGCTTGCAGAATTTCTGCTGAAAGATCAGCTGTTACATACAAGGGATTCCCTTGTATGTTATTTGTTGGTTTTCCCTTGGTGCTCTTAATATTTTTTGTTTGTATTTAATTTTTGATAGTTTGATTAATATGTGCCTTGGCGTGTTTCTCCTTGGATTTATCCTGTATGGGACTCTCTGCACTTCCTGGACTTGATCAACTATTTCCTTTCCCATATTAGGGAAGTTTTAAACTATAATCTGTTCAAATATTTTCTCAGTCCCTTTCTTTTTCTCTTCTTCTGGGACCCCAATAATTTGAATGTTGGTATTTTTTTTTTTTTTTTTTTTTGCGGTATGCGGGCCTCTCACTGTTGTGGCCACTCCCGTTGCAGAGCACAGGCTCCGTATGCGCAGGCTCAGCGGCCATGGCTCACGGGCCCAGCCGCTCCGCGGCATGTGGGATCTTCCCAGACCGGTGCACGAACCCGTATCCCCTGCATCGGCAGGCGGACTCTCAACCACTGCGCCACCAGGGAAGCCTGGTATGTTTAATGTTGTCCCAGAGATCTCTGAGACCGTCCTCAATTCTTTTCATTCTTTTTTCTTTATTCTCCTCTGTGGTAGTTATTTCCACTATTTTATCTTCCAGGTCACTTATCCGTTCTTCTGCCTCAGTTATTCTGGTATTGATTCCTTGTAGAGATTTTTCATTTCATTTATTGTGTTGTTCATCATTGTTTGTGCTTTAGTTCTTCTTGGTCCTTGTTAAATGTTTCTTGAATTTACTCCATTCTATTTCCAAGATTTTGGATCATCTTTACTATCAGTTTTCTGAATTCTTTTTCAGGTAGACTGCCTTTTTCCTCTTCATTTGTTTGGTCTGGTGGGTTTTTACCTTGCTCCTTCATCTGCTATGTGTTTCTCTGTCTTCTTATTTTGCTTAACTTACTGTGTTGGGGGTCTCCTTTTTTGCAGGCTGCGGGTTCGTAGTTCCCGTTGTTTTTGGTGTCTGCCTTTAGTGGCTAAGGTTGGTTCAGTGGATTGTGTAGGCTTCCTGGTGGAGGGGACTGGTGCCTGTGTTCTGGTGGATGAGGCTGGATCTTGTCTTTCTGTTGGGCAGGACCACGTCCGGTGGTGTGTTTTGGGGTGTCTGTGACCTTATTATGATTTTAGGCAACCTTTCTGCTAGTGGGTGGGGTTGTGTTCCTGTCTTGCTAGTTGTTTGGCATGGGTTGTCCAGCACTGTAGCTTGCTGGTTGTTGAGTGGAGCTGGGTGTTGGCGTTGAGATGGAGATCTCTGAGAGATTTTCACTGTTTGATATTATGTGGAGGTGGGAGGTCTCTGGTGGACCAATGTCCTGAACTCGGCTCTCCCACCTCAGAGGCACAGGCCTGATGCCCGACCAGAGCACCAAGACCCTGTCATCCACAAGGCTCAAAATAAAAGGGAGAAAAGAAAGAAAGAAAGAATGAAAAATAAATAAAATAAAGTTATTAAAATAAAAAATAATAAAAATTTAAAAAATTTACAAGGTAATTTAAAAAAAAAAGAAAGAGAGGGCTTCCCTGGTGGCGCAGTGGTTGAGAGTCCGCCTGCCGATGCAGGGGACACGGGTTCGTGCCCCGATCCCGGAAGATCCCACATGCCGCGGAGCGGCTGGGCCCGCGAGCCATGGCCGCGGAGCCTGTGTGTCCGGAGCCTGTGCTCCGCAACGGGAGAGGCCACAGCGGTGATAGGCCCGCGTACAGCAAAAAAAAAAAAAAAAAAAAAAAAAAGAAAGAGCAACCAAACCAAAAAACAAATCCACCAATGACAGCAAGCACTAAAAAGTATACTAAAAAAAATTAAGAGAAAACGGACAGACAGAACCCTAGGACAAATGGTAAAAATAAAGCTATACAGACAAAATCACACACAGAAGCATACACATGCACATGCACAAAAAGACAAAAAGAAAAATATGTGTATATCATTGCTCCCAAAGTCTACCGCCTCAATTTGGGATGATTCATTGTCTATTCAGGTATTCCACAGATGCAGGGTACATCAAGTTGATTTTTGAGATTTAATCTGATGCTCCTGAGGCTGCTGGGAGAGATTTCCCTTTCTCTTCTTTGTTTGCACAGCTCCTAAGGTTCAGCTTTGGATTTGGCTCCGCCTCTGCATGTAGGTCGCCTGATGTCATCTCTTCCTCAGCTCAGACAGGGCAGGGTTAAAGTATCAGCTGATTAGGGGACTCTGGCTCACTCAGGCCGGGGGAGGGAGGGTATGGAATGCTGGGCGAGCCTGCAGTGGCAGAGGCCAGAGTAACGTTGCAGCAGCCTGAGGCGCGCCGTGTGTTCTCCCGGGGAAGTTGTCCCTGGATCACGTGACTCTGGCAGTGGCGAGCTGCACAGGCTTCTGGGAGGGGAGGTGTGGATAGTGACCTGTGCTTGCACACAAGCTTCTTGGTGCCCACAGTAGAAGCCGTAGCATTTCATGCCCATCTCTGGGTTCTGCTCTGATAGCCACGGCTCGCACCCGTCTCTGGAGCTCATTTAGGTGGTGCTCTGAATCCCCTCTTCTCGTGCACCCCAAAACAATGGTCCCTTGCCTCTTCGGCAGCTCCAGACTTTTTCTCGGACTCCCTCCCAGCTACCTGTGGCTCACTAGCCCCCTTCAGGCTGTGATCACGCAGCCAATCCCAGTCCTCTCCCTGGGATCCGACCTCTGAAGCCAGAGCCTCGGCTCCCAGCCCCCACCCGCCCCAGCAGGTGAGCAGACAAGCCTCTGGGGCTGGTGAGTGCTGGTTGGCACCGATCCTCTGTGCTGGAATCTCTCTGCTTTGCCCTCCACACCCCTGTTGCTGTGGTCTCCTCTGTGGCTCCGAAGCTTCACCCCCCACCACCCCTGTCTCCGTCTCTGCCAGTGAAGGGCCTTCCTAGTGTGTGGAAACCTTTCCACCTTCACAGCTCCCTCCTACTGGTGCAGGTCCCGTCCCTATTCTTTTGTCTTTGTTTTTTCTTTTTTCTTTTGCCCTACCCAGGTATGTGGGGAGTTTCTTGCCTTTTGGGAGGTCTGAGTTCTTCTGCCAGCATTCAGTATGTGTTCTGTAGGAGTTGTTCCACATGCAGATGTATTTCTGATGTATTTGTGGGGAGGAAGGTGATCTCCACATCTTACTCTTCTGCCATCTTGAAACTCTCCCAAATTTCTTTCTTAAGTGTCTGTTTTTACTGGAGTTTTAGCCAGTACTCAGTTTAGTGAGCCAACATTTCATCAAATTGCTTTACTTAATAGACTCCAGGTAAAAATAAATGAACTTTAAAAAGATAGCATTTCCAACTGCCTGTTTCCACTTATTTATATGAGGTACCTAGAGTAATCAAATTCATAGAAAGAAAAAGTAGCATAGTGGGGACTTCCCTGGCAGTCCAGTGGTTAAGACTCTGCACTTCCACTGCAGAGGGCATGGATTCGATCCCTGGTCGGGGAACTAAAATTCTACATGAGATGCCCAAAAAAACATGGCCCCCCAAAAAAGAAAGAAACCCAAAACAAAAAGCAAGCAAACAAACCAGAGAGGAGCATGGTGGTTGTTGCCTTGGGGTGGAGTGGGGGATTGTTGTTTAATGGGTATAGAGTTTCAGTTGCAGGATGAGAAGAATTCTAGAGATTGGTTGCATAAGTAAACTGTACAGTTAAAAATGGTCAAGAGGGTACATTTTATGTATGTATGTATGTATCTTACCATAATTAAAAAAAATTAAAAAGAGGGGGAAAAGATAGCACCTGCAATAATGTTAAAAAACATCACATTCCTAGGAGTGAATCTGTCAAAGGATTTACAAGCCCTCTGTGCTAAAATCTACAGAACATTATTAAGAGAAATTAATGAAGACCTAAATAGAGGAATATGCTATGTGCGTGGGGGCTCAATATTTTAAAATTTCAAGTCTCCTCAAATTAACCTACATTGTTAATGCAATCCGTAACAAAATTCCAGCTCTTGATTTTTGTTGTTGCTGTTGTTTTTTCTGGTTTTGTGGAACTCAAGCTGACTTTAAAATTCATATGGAAGGGCCTCCCTGGTGGCGCAGTGGTTGAGAGTCCGCCTGCCGATGCAGGGGATACGGGTTCGTGCCCCGGTCTGGGAGGATCCCATATGCCGCGGAGCGGCTGGGCCCGTGAGCCATGGCCGCTGAGCCTGCGCATCCGGAGCCTGTGCTCCGCAACGGGAGAGGCCACAACAGTGAGAGGCCCGCGTACAGCAAAAAATAAAATAAAATAAAATAAAATTCATATGGAAATGTGAAAGGCTAAGAATAGCGAAGTCAGTCATGAAGAACAGAATTGGAGTACTTCCACTGGCAGATACCAAGACTTATTATAAAACTATATCAATTAAGGCAGAGCTTAGCATATTGTGGTTCTTGGACTGGCAGCATCAGTATCACCTGGGAGCTTGTTAGAAATGGAATTTCTCCGGCTCCACTTCACACCCTGTTGAATCAGAATCTCTGGGGTTGGGGCCAAGGAGTCTGTGTTTTAACAATCTCTAGATTATTCTTATGCACTTGAAAGTTTGAGAAACACTGAATTAAGACATTTTGACACGAGGAAATACAGACTAACAAGTGGAACAGATAGAGAGTCCAAAAACAGAGCCATACATACACAGTTCATCTGACTTATGTCAAATCTGGTGTTGCAGTGCAGTGGGGAAAGGGTAGGCTTTTCAATACATGGTACTAGATGTTTTATATCCATATGGAAAAAAGCTATCTTAACCCCTATATCATACTAGATATACAAAAAATCAATTCCAAATTGAATATGTGGAAGTAGAAAGCAAAACTGTAAAGTTTTTAGAGGAAAAATACAGGAGAACATCTTTGAGACCTTAGGACGATCAAAAAGGACAATAAAGCTCTAACCATAAAACAAAAAACAATAAACTGGATGACTAGTAATATTAAACACTTTAAATTTCAGAAGATACTGTTAATATTTGTAAAGCGCTTAGACCAGTGCCTTGCCAGCACGAGTATGTGTTGTGTATTTGTCAAATAATAAGAAGAATATGTTACCCTCTTCCAACAAAAAGACAGGGGAGCTTGTGTTCAGAAAATATAAAGAATATTTAACAAATTATCAAGAAAAGATTTTTTAAAATTTATTTATTTTATTTATTATTTTTGGCTGCATTGGGTCTTTGTTGCTGCATGTGGGCTTTTTCTAGTTGCGTTGAGCGGGGGCTACTCTTTGTTGCAGTGCACGGGCTTCTCATTGTGGTGGCTTCTCTTGATGCGGAGCATGGGCTCTAAGTGTGCGGGCTTCAGTAGTTGTGGTGCCTGGCCTTCAGTAGTTGTGGCTCGTGGGCTCTAGAGCACAGGCTCAGTAGTTGTGGCACACGGCTTAGTTGCTCCATGGCATGTGGGATCTTCCCAGACCAGGGCTCAAACTCGTGTCCCCTGCATTGGCAGGTGGATTCTTAACCACTGTGCCACCAGGGAAGCCCAAGAAAATTTTTGACAACCCAACAGAAAACAGCAGGCAAAGGACTTCAGTAGGGATTTAAAAGAGAGGCATTAAAATGGTCATTAACATATAAAAAGGTGCACAACTTTATTAATCAGTAGAGAAATGCAAATTCGTTAGAGAAGTGAAAATTAACCATAACGGAATACTACTAAATACCCACCAGAATGGCTAAAATGTAAAAAATAGACAATATTGAGTGTTGCAAGGTTGTGAAGTAACAAGGACTCTAATGTTTCTAATAAGAGTGTAAAGTGGAAAACCTTTTAGAAGATTGGATGTATTCCTGAAAGCTAAATACTCTGACCTAGCAATTTCACTCCTAAGTATATGTCCAACAGAAACACTTATACATGTTCACCTAAACTGATGGCACATTCTGATAGCACATCTAGAATGTTCACAGCAGATTTGTAGTAGCCCCAGATTGGAAACCACCTAAATGCCCATTAGCAGGATAATGGTTAAATAAATTGTGTATTGCAGTGAAATATTATTCAGCAGTAAAATGAACTTTCCTCAACTATATAAAGCATTAAAGCATATATATCCTGTTTAATTTTCTTTTTCTTTACCTAATGTCTCATATTCTGACGATTTTTACTTTGTGGGCGGCAGTGTTTTGTAAGATATATTAAACACAGCCTATCTGCAGTTACCTCCTCTTAGAAAGACTTTCCCAATTCTGTATATCTCCCAGCCAAACAAATATAAGATAAATGCATTCTTCAGTGATATCATTATCCGGTCAGTTCCTTCTTTAAAGCTTTTCAAATGTCTGTTTTTCAGATTGCATTTTACTTTCAGCGTTTAGTGAGAATGTTTTGCTTGAGCTTCACATAAAAGTCTCAAACTCTTGTTCTCATGCCAGCATAGAAAACAGTCTGAGTTGGTAGTTTTCTGAGGAAAATATCTCCTCGCTTTGGTATGCAAACCTTTTAAAGCTGGGTTTTAACTGACAAGCCCACGGCCTGTGCTGGCCCATGTGCCATGATGTTATTGGTGTGAAGTGACTGTGTGGCTGGGGACTGTGGGGGAAGACAGAGTTTTCCTCCACGCTCTTAGGGTTCCAGACTGGGTCTGAAAATTAAACTGACAAAGACAGATTAATGGGAAAAAAGTGCACATATTTCTTAATAGAGATTTTGTGTAACACAGGAGCCTTCATAAGGAAATGAAGACCTGATGAAACAGTTCAACCTGAGTATTTTAGTGCTAGGTTTGATGAAGTGTGGGCAGTCGTGGAGGAGTATGATAGTTCAAAGGTCAGGGTAGTAAACTGGGAGAAATTTTTTTTTTTTTTTTTTCCGGTAAGCGGGCCTCTCACTGTTGTGGCCTCTCCCGTTGCGAGCACAGGCTCCAGACGTGCAGGCTCAGCAGCCATGGCTCATGGGCCCAGCCGCTCCGTGGCATGTGGGATCTTCCCGGACCGGGGCACGAACCCGTGTCCCCTGCATCGGCAGGCGGACTCCCAACCACTGCGCCACCAAGGAAGCCCTGGGAGAAATTTAGTAAGGCCTGCTTGTTGGGATTCTTCTCAGGGTCCCTTTGTCTTCAGAGATAAGGATGCACCTTTCCTCTGGGTATAGGGAAGGCACCTCTCATGTGAGAGTTTTATGACCTGTTTCAGGAGAAAAGGGCAGTGGGAAGGTCAGAGTGATCTTCCTGCTTCAGCTGTTTTCTCAGACTCCTTCAGCTTAAAATGCTCAGTATGCCCAGGTGCCATATTTTGGGGGTAGCTGATGGTTAGGGCCATCACCTGTGCCCACTCTGGATGGTGCCTTCCTGCTGAGGGTGAGAGAAAGCATTACAGGAGGAGAAATCCCGGAGGGGACCACATGTGCTTTTTAGCAGGTACTCTCAGAGGCTAGTTAAGTGTTAACTTATTCATGTTTCTTTAATCTTCACAAGTTTGTGAGAGATGGGAGTTACTACTTCTGTTTTAGAGAAGAGGAAAATGAGATCCTAAGAGGTCAGGTGGCTTCCCAAGGTCACCCAGCTAATTACCTCACTTGGTGGAGCTGGGATTCTGATCAAGCTCTGGCTGACTTGGAGATTATCCCCACTGTTCTACAGAGCCATTTCCTCAGTGCTCTTCCATCCTGTCATGAGGTACCGAGACAGTCCCTTTAATAAAATGAAGAGAAAACAGGCGACCCACTGTAGGTAGTAGAATCAGTGTGCAGATTTACTTATTTCATGTCTTCTGTTTCATCATGTATATATTTATAGTGCCATATAACTGTATTCCAAGGAGATAAAAGTATTTTAATTTGCAAACTTAGTTATAGAAGAATTAGGTTACTTAATAGTCATTGCATTAGAATGTAAGTTCTCTGAGGGCAGGGACCTTGTCTGTCTTGCTCGCTACTTTGTCCCTGGGGCCTTGTGCACACTGCCTTGTACAGAGTAGGCGCTCAAGTGAATTAATGAATGAACACATTTCAGTAAGAATTTATTCTTCTGATTCTCCTTCTCCCTTATTTACATATTTGTTTACTCCTCTTCTTCTACTTCCCTTTAATAGAGCCGTTTCCTAAAGTTCTTTACTGAGTCCTCTTCTTACATTACTCTACCAGTGTTTCCTGGGTACTGTCATCCACTTCCTTGGAGAAAGTGTTAAGAAAACAATGTAAATATGTTCTGTGGCCATAACAAAGTGAAATCTTGCCATTTGCGACAACATGAATGGATCTAGAGGGTATTATGCTAAGTGAAATAAGTCAGACAGAAAGATTGCATGATCTGACTTATATGGTGAATCTAAATACCAAAACAAGCAAATAAACAAAACAAGATGAAAACAGACTCACAGATTCAGAGTAGAAACAGGTGGTTGCCAGAAAGTGAGGTGGGGTGGGCGAAATAGGTAAAGGGGATTAAGAGTTACAAACATCCAGTTATAGAATAAAATAAGTCATGGGGATATATTGATAATATACAACATGAGGAATATGGTCAATAATATTGTAATAACTTTGTATGGGAAAAGATGGTTACTGGACTTATTGTGGTGATCACTTTATAATGTATGCAAATATCAAATCATTATGTAGTACTTTTTTAAAAAATAATTTTTAGTTTTTGGCTGCGTTGGGTCTTCATTGCTATGCATGGGCTTTCTCTAGATGTGGGGAGCAGGGGCTACTCTTCCTTGCAGTGTGTGAGCTTCTCATTGCAGTGGCTTCTCTTGTTGCAGAGCACAGGCTCCAGGCGCTCGGACTCAGTAGTTATGGCTTGCGGGCTCTAGAGCGCAGGCTCAGTAGTTGTGGCTCATGGGCTCTAGAGCGCAGGCTCTGTAGTTGTGGCGCATGGGCTTAGTTGCTCTGTGGCATGTGGGATCTTCCCAGACCAGGGCTCAAACCCGTGTCCCCTGCATTGGCAGGCAGATTCTTAACCACTGCACCACCAGGGAAGCCCTGTAGTACTCTTGAAACTGACATAATATTATATGTTAACTATGTTTCAGTTACAAAATGAAAATGGTTGAAGCTCATGCATCCCAGTGCAATTTCCAAAATAAAAGATGTTGTTTTGGGGATCGAGACCAAGTACTAGAATCAGCTTTTGCTTCTAATGAAGGTGTGACACTGAGCAAGTGATCTAACCTGTTGGTGCTTCAGTCTCCTTTTTATTGTAAGAAAGTTGGCAAAGATTTGGAGTTGACAATTCACATACCTATAGGGGCCAGGCAGGTAATAGAAATGATGGAAGTGAGCTGGGCATGGTACAGTAAGATGTTGCAGGGACGGTGATATAGTTTATATACACTCCATTGAAGGACTTCTTGCTAACTTTTAATGAGAATTTGGAGTTACAAGGGAATATGACCAAAAACAAATACGTGTATTAGCTTAGCCTACTAGTTCTTAACTTTGGCTATGCCTTAGAATTACCTGGGGAGTGTTTTAAAAAACACTGATGCCCAGATCCTGCTCTCAGAGATCTGACTTACTTTTAAAATACCAAGAGCTTCTCCTTCTAGTGCGCAGCTAGGTTTTGAATGATTAATTGGACGCTAATTAACTAGGATGTTTTTTATACCTGACTTTTAGAAATAAGCAGATAATCAAGGATGTAGTCAGCTTTCAGACGAATAAACCTTTTGCCTTTCTTCGAAACAGTCTTCACTGAAAGTTATTGTTGTGAATGCTCACTCGGGCAGCATTGGTTTCCATGTCATCAGCAAAGAGCTTAAGTTGTGTTCATTATACCAATCAGTCCCTATTGTCTCATAATACATTTTGCCCTTCTTTTCACGCACCCAAAACTTTCACTTTTTCCCCACTACATTTGTGGTCATATTCAGTGGTTTCTACTGCACTCTGTGAACTCATGGTTGGTCACAGCTTTCTCTGGGGCTAGGATTCAGTATGTGCATATTCAGAGTTTTCTTATGAGCCAGTCTTTCTTAAGATGCCCTCTCTAGGATAGCATTTTAACTAAAATTAGAGACTCCCTACCCTAACCAAGACTAGAATGCATTCTCAAAAATTTTAGAGTGGTATTCTTAAAGTTTGATTTGCATTTGCATCAGTGGATTAGGATATTTAATGAAAGGTACCAGATTTCTAATTATTTGTTTTTGTTTGTGAGTTTGGATGATTTTTAAAAATTTATTTCAAATTTGAGAAAGATGGCATTTATTTTATGTAGTTTATTTTCTCTTTTTTTTTTTTTTTTTTTTTTTTTTTTTTGTGGTACGCGGGCCTCTCACTGTTGTGGCCTCTCCCGTTGTGGAGCACAGGCTCCGGACGCGCAGGCTTAGTGGCCATGTCCCACGGGACCAGCTGCTCTGCGGCATGTGGGATCCTCCCGGACTGGGGCACGAACCCATGTCCCCTGCATCGGCAGGCGGACGCTCAACCACTGCGCCACCAGGGAAGCCCTATTTTCTCACATTTTTTAATAACTCGTGAGATAAAAAGATTTATTAATTTATGGTATGATACATTCTGCTTACCTTTTTGATTATATGGAAATATTCTGATTCATTCCTTAAGGAATTTATTCAGTAGAACAGGTCAACTAGGTTAAGTAATGACTCTGCTCAGATGAACACATTCTTCATAAAAAATATTCTTCATAAAAAATATAAAGCGCATGTTGTCTTTTATTATTTTTCACTGAGGTGATTTTCAAATCTGCACTCAGCAGTACCTGATATATTCATTTTGTTATATTCAGAGTGGAATTATCCAGCTTATCCATTCCTTCTGTGGTCTTTTTTTTTTTTTTTTTTCTTTCTTTCTTTCTTTCTTCCCCTCAGTGTTTGCTTTCGCAACCCAAGTTCTGGGCCATTCAGACATCAGCTTTGATCCTCCGGACAAAACTTGAGAGAGGAAGCACACGCCGAGTGGAACGGGCAATGAGGCAGACACAGGTAAGAATTAATGTGGCAATTTTGTTATTCTTCCAGCTCTTTATTATTATCAATAACCATACATGTTTGTTGTGAGTATAAAATCATTTTCCTCTAACACGTTTTATTATTGAAGAGTGTTGTTTCAGAGTTTGCTTGGCTCCAAAGCCCAACTCTGTCACTTAGCTCTGTGACTGTAGTATTTAACCTTTCTAAAGGAAAGCTGTTCCGCTACTCAACATTTCTGACGCCAAGTATGTGGGTCTTTCACACCAAGCATTTCATCATTTCCCTGTGGACATCAACTGGGTGTCCTACAATTTAATTCAATTCTGACCCTCCCTGGAATTAGTGCAGACCCCATATGTTAAGGGCTAAGTTCCAAAAGACAGCCTCCCACATCAGATTCCAATCTCAAGTCTTCTACTTCTGACTGACTGGCTATAAATCAGGGGTCCTCACGACCTCCTCCTCACCTCAGGTTTGATAATTTGCTAGAACTGGCTCACAGAACTCAAGGAAACACTTAATTACTATTACTGATTTACTATAAAGGATGTTATAAAGGATTCAAATGAACGGCCAGATGAAGAGGTATATAGGGCAAGGATCCTGAGCAAAGGAGCTTCTCTGTCTTTGTGGAGTTTGGGGTGCACTCCCCCTCCCAGAACGTCGGTGTGTTTTCCAACATGGGTGCTCTCTGAGCCCATTTGTTTTGGGGGTTTTTATGGAGTATCTATTATGTGGGCATGATTGATTAAATCAGTGGCCACTGGTGATTACCTCAACCCCCGGCCCTTTTTCCCTCCCTGGACCTTAGGGTGGGGCTGGAAGTTCCAACCCCCCAGTCACATGGTTGGTTCCTCTGACAACCGGCCCCCATCCTCCCAGAGTCACCTCATTGCCATAAGCTCAGGTGTGGTGAAAGGGACTTACTATGGATAACAAAAGACACTCTTCTAACCCTACCACTCAGGGAGTTACAAGAGTTTTAGTTTCATTTTCATTATCTATATAAGGGGGTAATAATAATTGTACTCATAGCGTAGGTTTGTGGTGAGTGGTAAAGAGATAATACAAGAGTTAGTGAAAAAGGTATGCAGTTTCACAGACATAGATTGTATGAGGAAACAAAACTAATCCTAATGCAAAAATATTCACTGATGAACTGGAATGAATAGTCTCTATTCCAAAGTGGTTTTTTTTTAAACTACTGAAGAATATTTTATTAATTTCTGTGTTTAAAAATATTTCTGATAGACACCTCACTAAGCTTAGAGCAGTCTATTGATGCTGCTGGAAATACAGTACAAAGTTATTCCTTAGGTTCTGTATCTTTCCTAGCTTTCCAGTTTGAAACCTGCATGATTCTCTGAATTGTGCAGATGATGCTTTTAGATATCAAATAAACAAGATGTGCTTTGCTTGGGGAAAATGGATTTGAAGAAAGAGCCAAATCACCATGCTTTGGCCCTTTGCCCCTGTCTTGGCCTTACTATATCTGGGGTCTCTTCATCTTGCCATGCAAATGCAACGTGATGAAGAGAGTGGTATACCTTTCTACCTATACAACAGAATGAGGGAGTTGTTATTCCTGCCTCTGCGGGAAAAATCAGAGAAAATCTTTTCACTCCCCAACCCAGAAAATTTGGAAATTAGTCAGATCACGGAACGAGATCAATTAGACAAAATTTGTCTAATATTCTGTTACTTGTTGAGCCATTTACTTCATAATCTGAACTTTTGCCAATTCCTCTGATTCAGAGTTTGATATTACTAATTGTTGAAGTTATTGCATCCCTAAAGAATAAGAGGAAAATGATTTTAAAAATACATGTATACATAAAACAATGTTTTAAAAAAATTCTCTTTTAGTTTCTGTGGAAATCCATTCCCTTGCTCAGCTGTACAAAGTGGTAAAACAATAAAGTGGTAAAGCAGAAAGAAAAATAAGCTAGAAGGAACTCTTAGGGAAAAGCTTAATCTTGTCACATGATAAGTTGAAGAAATGCAGGTATGATGAGGTCAGGTGACTTGCCCCAGTTTGCCTGGCTAGTTAATGACAGAGTCTGGACTTTAACTTACACAGTAGCAGGCAGTTACATTGAAGAATGCAGACCAGCTTTTTGGTGGGGTTAATGGCGGACTCCGGGAGGCTCACTCCAAGGAGTGCTTCCCAATACTTCTGCTGTCAGTGTTCTTGTCCCCGCAAGTAAACCACAGCCACCCACCACCTCTGCAGGAGACCCTCCAACACTAGCAGCCGTGTGGCTGACAGGGTCATGGTGCTCCAGCTGGGTGTCAGGCCTGTGCCTCTGAGGTGGGAGAGCCGAGTTCAGAACATTGGTCCACCAGAGACCTCCCGGCCCAACGTAATATCAAATGGCGAAAGCTCTCCCAGAGGTCTCCATCTCAACGCTAAGACCCAACTCAACTCAACGACCAGCAACCTAGAGTGCTGAACACCCTATGCCAAACAACTAGCAAGACAGGAACACAGCCCCACCCATTAGCAGAGAGGCTGCCTAAAATCATAATAAGGTCACAGATACCCCAAAACAAACCACCTGACACAGTCCTGCCCACCAGAAAGACAAGATCCAGCCTCATCCACCAGAACACAGGCACCAGTCCCCTCCACCAGGAAGCCTACACAATCCACTGAACCAACCTTAGCCACTAAAGGCAGACACCAAAAACAACGGGAACTACGAACCCGCAGCCTGCAAAAAGGAGACCCCCAACACAGTAAGTTAAGCAAAATAAGAAGACAGAGAAACACATAGCAGATGAAGGAGCAAGGTAAAAACCCACCAGACCAAACAAATGAAGAGGAAAAAGGCAGTCTACCTGAAAAAGAATTCAGAGTAATGATAGTAAAGATGATTCAAAATCTTGGAAATAGAATGAAGAAAATACAAGAAACATTTAACAAGGACCAAGAAGAACTAAAGCACAAACAAACAATGATGAACAACACAATAAATGAAATTAAATATTCTCTAGAAGGAATCAGTAGGAGAATGACAGAGGCAGAAGAATGGATAAGTGACCTGGAAGATAAATAGTGGAAATAACTACCACAGAGCAGAATAAAGAAGAAAGAATGAAAACAATTGAGGACAGTCTCAGAGACCTCTGAGATGACATTTAATACACCAACATTCAAATTATTGGGGTCCCAGAAGAAGAAGAGAAAAAGAAAGGGACTGAGAAAATATTTGAAGAGATTATAGTTGAAAACTTCCCTAATATGGGAAAGGAAATAGTTGATCAAGTCCAGGAAGCGCAGAGTCCCATACAGGATAAATCCAAGGAGAAACACGCCAAGGCACATATTAATCAAACTATCAAAAATTAAATACAAACAAAAAATATTAAAAGCAGCAAGGGAAAACCAACAAATAACCTACAAGGGAATCCCCATAAGGTTAACAGCTGATCTTTCAGCAGAAACTCTGCAAGCCAGAAGGCAGTGGCAGGATATATTTAAAGTGATGAAAGGGAAAAACCTACAACCAAGATTACTCTACCCAGCAAGGCTCTCAATGATATTCGACAGATAAATTAAAACCTTTACAGACAAGCAAAAGCTAAGAGAATTCAGCACCACCAAACCAGCTTTACAGCAAATACGAAAGGAACTTCTCTAGGCAGGAATCACAAGAGAAGGAAAAGACCTGCAATAACAAACCCAAAACAATTAAGAAAATGGTTAATAGAAACATACATATTGATAATTACCTTAAGTGTAAATGGATTAAATGCTCTAACCAAAAAACAGAGACCGGCTGAATGGATACAAAAACAAGACCTGTATATGTGCTGTCTACAAAAGACCCACTTCAGACCTACGGACACATACAGACTGAAAGTGAGGGGATGGAAAGAGATATTCCATGCAACGGAAATCAAAAGAAAGCTGGAGTAGCAATTCTCATATCACACAAAATAGACTTTAAAACAAAGACTACTTGTATATAAGACACAAAGAAGGACACTACATAATGATCAAGGGATCAATCCAAGAAGAAGATATAACAATTGTAAATATTTATGCACCCAGCAGAGGAACACCTCAATATGTAAGGCAAATGCTAACAGCCATAAAAGGGGAATTGACAGTAACACAATCATAGTAGGGGACTTTTAACAGCCCACTTTCACCAATGGGCAGATCATCCAAAATGAAAATAAATAAGGAAACACAAGCTTTAAATGATACATTAAACCAGATGGACTTAATTGATATTTGTAGCACATTCCATCCAAAAACAAGAGAATACACTTCTCAAGTGCTCATCGAGCATTCTCCAGGATAGATCATCTTTGGTCACAAATCAAGCCCTGGTAAATTTAAGAAAATTGAAATTGTATCAGGTATCTTTTCTGACCACAGTGCTATGAGACTACATATCAATTACACAAAAAAGTCTGTAAAAAATACAAGAACACGGAGGCTAAACAATACACTACTTAATAACCAAGAGATAACTGAAGAAATCAAAGGGGAAATCAAAAAATACCTAGAAACAAATGACAATGAAAGCACAATGACCCAAAAACCTATGGGATGCAGCAAAAGCAGTTGTAAGAGGGAAGTTTGTAGCAATGAAAGCCTACCTCCAGAAACATCTCAAATAAACAACCTAAGCTTACACCTAAAGCAATTAGAGAAAGAAGACTAAAAAAAAACCCCAAAGTTAGCAGAAGGAAAGAAATTATAAAGATCAGATCAGAAATAAATGAAAAAGAAATGAAGGAAACAGTAGCAAAGATCAATAAAACTAAAAGCTGGTTGGTTCTTTGAGAAGATAAACAAAATTGTTAAACCATTAGCCAGAATCTCACGAAGAAAAGGGAGAAGACACAAATGAACAGAATTAGAAATGAAAACGGAGATGTAACAACTGACACTGCAGAAATACAAAGGATCATGAGAGATTACTACAAGCAACTCTATGCCAATAAAATGGCCAACCTGGAAAAAATGGACAAATTCTTAGAAAAGCACAACCTTCAGAGACTGAACCAGTAAGAAATAGATAATACAAACGGACCAGTCAAAAGCACTGAAATTGAGACTGTGATTAAAAATCTTCCAACAAACAAAAGCCCAGGACCAGATGGCTTCACAGGCGAATTCTATCAAACATTTAGAGAAGAGCTAACACCTATCCTTCTCAAACTCTTCCAAAATATAGCAGAGGGAGGAACACTCCCAAACTCATTCTTTGAGGCCACCATCACCCTGATACTAAAACCAGACAAAGATGTCACAAAGAAAGAAAACTGCAGGCCAATATCACTAATGAACATAGATGCAAAAATCCTCAACAAAATACTAGCAAACAGAATCTAACAGCACATTAAAAGGATCATACACCATGATCAAGTGGGGTTTATCCCAGGAATGCAAGGATTCTTCAGTATACGCAAATCAATCAATGTGATACACCATATTCACAAACTGAAGAATAAAAACCATATGCTCATCTCAACAGATGCAGAAAAAGCTTTTGACAAAATTCAACACCCATTTATGATAAAAAAAAAAACCCTCCAGAAAGTAGGCACAGAGGGAACTTAACATAATAAAGGCCATATATGACAAACCTACAGCCAACATCGTCCTCAATGGTGAAACACTGAAACCATTTCTACTAAGATCAGGAACAGACAAGGTTGCTCACTCTCACCACTGTTATTCAACATAGTTTTGGAAGTTTTAGCCACAGCAATCAGAGAAGAAAAAGAAATAAAAGGAATCCAAATCGGAAAAGAAGAAGTAAAGCTGTCACTGTTTGCAGATGACATGATACTATACATAGAGAATCCTAAAGATGCTACCAGAAAACTACTAGAGCTAATCAATGAATTTGGTAAAGTAGCAGGATACCAAATTAAAGCACAGAAGTCTCTTGCATTCCTATACACTAATGATGAAAAATCTGAAAGAGAAATTAAGGAAACACTCCCATTTACCACTGCAATAAAAAGAATAAAATACCTAGGAATAAACCTACCTAAGGAGACAAATGACCTGCATGCAGAAAACTATAAGACATGGATGAAAGAAATTAAAGATGATACCAACAGATGGAGAGATATACCATGTTCTTGGATTGGAAGAATCAACATTGTGAAAATGAGTATACTACCCAAAGCAATCTACAGATTCAGTGCAATCCCTATCAAAAAATACTACTGCTTTTTTCACAAAACTAGAGCAAAAAATTGCACAATTTGTATGGAAACACAAAAGACTCTGAATAGCCAAAGCAATCTTGAGAAAGAAAAACGGAGCTAGAGAAATCAGTCTCCCTGACTTCAGTGTATACTAGAAAGCTACAGTAATCAAGACAGTATGGTACTGGCACAAAAACAGAAGTATACATCAATGGAACAGGATAGAAATCCCAGAGATAAACCCATGCACATATGGTCGCCTTATTTTTGATAAAGGAGGCAAGAATATACAATGGAGAAAAGACACCCTCTTCAGTAAGTGGTGCTGGGGACACTGGACAGCTACATGTAACAGAATGAAATTTGACGCTCCCTAACACTATATACAAAAATAAACTCAAAATGGATTAAACAGCTAAATGTAAGGGCAGACACTATAAAACTCTTAGAGGAAAACATAGGCAGAACAGCCTATGACACAAATCACAGCAAGCTCCTTTTTGACCCACCGACTAGAGAAATGGAAATAAAAACAAAAATTAACAAATGGGACCTAATGAAACTCAAAAGCTTTTGCACAGCAAAGGAAACCATAAACAAGATGAAAAGACAACCGTCAGAATGGGCTAAAATATTTGCAAACGAATCAACTGACGAAGGATTAATCTCCAAAATTTACAAGCAGCTCATGCAGGTTAATATCAAAAAAACAAACAACCCAATCAAAAAATGAGAAGAGGACCTACGTAGACAATTCTCCAAAGAAGGTAAACAGATTGCCAACAAACACATGAAGGAGAATGCTCAACATCACTAATCGTTAGAGAAATGCAAATCAAAACTACAATGAGATATCATCTCATACTAGTCAGAATGGCCATCATCAAAAAGTCTACAAACAATAAGTGCTGGAGAGTGTGTGGAGAAAAGGGAACACTCTTACACTGTTGATGGGAATGTAAATTAATACAGCTAATATGGAGAACAGTGTGGAGGTTTCTTAAAACACTAAAAATAGAACTAGCATACAACCCAGCAATCCCCCTACTGGCATATACTCTGAGAAAACCATAATTCAAAAAGAGTCATGTACCTCAATGTTCATTGTAGCTCTATTTACAGTAGCCAGGACATGGAAGCACCCTAAGTGTCCATCAACAGGTGAATGGATAAAGAAGATGTGGCACATATATACAATGGAATATTACTCAGCCTTAAAAAGAAACGAAATTGAGTTATTTGTAGTGAGGTGGATGGACCTAAAGTCTGTCATACAGAGTGAAGTAAGTCAGAAAGAAAAAGACAAATACCGTATGCTAACACATATATATGGAATCTAAATGAAAAAGATAAAAGGTTATGAAGAACCTAGGGGCAGGACAGGAATAAAGACACAGACCTACTAGAGAATGGACTTGAGGACATGGGGAGGGCAAAGGGTGAGCTGGCACAAAGTGGGAGAGTGGCATGGACTTATATATACTACCGAATGTAAGATAGATAGCTAGTGGGAAGCGGTCGCAGCACAGGGAGATCAGCTTGGTGCTTTGTGACCACCTAGAGGGGTGGGATAGGGAGGTTGGGAGGGAGATGCAACAGGGAAGAGATATGGGAACATACGTATATGTATAGCCGATTCACTTTGTTATAGAGCAGAAACTAAAGCACCATTGTGAAGCAATTATATTCCAATAAAGATGTTAAAAAGAAAAAGAAAAAGGATGTAATGGCAGGTCCTAAAGGTGGCAGATTTGGAAGGGATGTCTAAGTGAGTCGTGCCAAACTTAAAAGGGACTGTTGTGTCACACCTAATGGTAAATAAATCAGTATTATAAAATTCACAGAGGAAGAAGGAAATCCAAGTTGAGGAAAGTCCATTAAAAGCACCCTATCTAGGGCCTCCCTGGTGGCGCAGTGGTTGAGAGTCCGCCTGCCGATGCAGGGGATACAGGTTCGTGCCCCGATCTGGGAGGATCCCATATGCCGCGGAGCGGCTGGGCCCGTGAGCCATGGCCGCTGGGCCTGCGCGTCCGGAGCCTGTGCTCCGCAACGGGAGAGGCCACAACAGTGAGAGGCCCGCATACCGCAAAAAAAAAAGCACCCTATCTAATGGAAATTATTCTAGGCTAGAGTTCTTTAATTATTGTATCTTCAGGACTATGATGATGGTGGTAATGATGAAGAAAATAATGTTTATGGAAACATTGGTTATTTTAGAATTCAGAAGCAGCTTGAATTAAAATCTTATATTCTCCGGTATTTATTTATACCCTGCTTTTTACCAGTGGGGTACGAAATACCTATCTATTTATCATCATTCTGCTTCTCCCCCACCCCACCATGCCACGTCTCATCCAAGTCCAAATAATCAATATCTTCTGTATCATAAGATCACATCTTTTTCTTCATTCCTTTAGTATGATGAAAGCAATGTATTATACATATCCAAATATGAAGGAAATTAATTGAAACCACATACATTCAAGGGAACCATCTTATTTCCAATCCAAAAAAACTTGCGCAAACTAAATGTCATCATTGTCTAATAACGTTCATATTAGTGTTAGATAAACTCAGTTCAGTCATTGAGGGTTAATGTTAGGTTACTTTATGTTCATTATTAAGTAATTTTGCTGGTGAATTTTAATTACCCAGTTATGTTTTAAACCTTTTAATTTAAATTGTGAAGATCTGTCCCTGTCGAGGTAGTTGTGCCTCTGAAGATGTTTGCATGGCAAGAGTCTTTTCCTTCACCCTTGAATTTCTGGGAGGACATTGCATTGAATTGAGAATTTGAGATTGCAGCAGTTTTCTGCCACTGGAGACTATTCATGCTGCCATTTGACTTTCTTAACTGTGGGAGCTAATTGAGATTTCATAACTTCTAAATGAGTATTTTTAAAACATCTATTTTTTTTCTTTTTTAACATCTTTATTGGAGTATAATTGCTTTACAATGGTGTGTTAGTTTCTGCTTTGTAACAATGTGAATCAGCTATACATATACATATATCCCCGTATCTCTTCCCTCTTGCATCTCCCTCCCACTCTCCCTATTCAACCCCTCTAGGTGGTCACAAAGCACTCTCTTGTAGACGGCATATATATGGGTCTTATTTTTGTATCCATTCAGCAAGCCTGTGTCTTTTGGTTGGAGCATTTAATCCATTCACTTTTAAGGTAGCTATCGAAATTTGTGTCCGTATTACCATTTTCTTAAACGTTTTGGGTTTGTTTTTGTAAGTGCTTTTCTTCTCTGTGTTTAATTTTTAATTACCTACTTATTAGCAGGAATAATTGAGAGTTAGCTAAATTAAAGATTATATTTTCATCTGGCAATTTAGCAATCTGAGAGGAGTAGAGAGCAGCGTTTGTAATATCCTACAGTCCAAATCTTCAGTCGAGTGCCAAAGCTAACCGGAACGGAGCAATCGCTGTGATCACACTGAGGGTAACGTAGAGGTCTCAGTAGGTAGTAATTCACATTTTGGTTGGTTGTATTTTTTTTTAAGGGGAAAGAGGTAAAGGAATTTCAGTTTTTTCTTATACAGGGTTTCCTAAAAAATGATGAAATGCATGCATAAATCACTACCCTTTGAGGTCATTAGAAGAAGTGATAAGAATTGTAAAGCAGTTATACTCCAATAAAGATATTTAAAAAAAAAAGAAACGATAAGAGACTGGAGTTCATGAGTTAGCTACTTAATTATCTGGAAATATGTTCACTCTGTATTTCTCAACATACCATAAAACAAAGCTTTTCCTCTATATTACAAGCTGGTCATTTGTTCTGCATTGCAGACTGCTCTCTGAAGTTTTAGTGTCTCAGAATATGCACCTGCTCTATTACATTTTCACATACCTTCTTCATGAAAGTACATCCACATGAATTATATTTGGCAGGCTTGGCATTGACCTTGATGTGCGGCTATTTGCGTGATGGAATATATGGCTGTTATTATGGATGACAGGAGGTGGAGGGGAGCACGTGATGTAGTAATTCAAGCTGACCTTGGCCGTATTTGGCTTACCCCACGAGGGGGTATGGCTTCACAATTTGAGAAGTTGCATTTGATTTTTATACTTTAAATATCCTTTTCTAAATATAAGGTGCTTGTAATAGACAGATTGATGTTTAGAGCTTTTCGAGACTTTTTATACTTCTACTTCAGTACAATTCAAGGACAGGTCTCAGTAGGAAACTTTTAGTTGTAAGGGACAGAAACCCAATTCAAACTGGCTGTAAAAAAGGAAATTGGGGCTTCCCTGGTGGCGCAGTGGTTGAGAGTCCGCCTGCTGATGCAGGGGACGCGGGTTCGTGCCCCGGTCTGGGAGGATCCCATGTGCCGCGGAGCAGTTGGGCCCATGAGCCATGGCCGTTGGGCCTGCGCGTCCGGAGCCTGTGCTCCGCGGCGGGAGAGGCCACAGCAGTGAGAGGCCCACATACTGCAAAAAAAAAAAAAAAAAAAAAAAAGGAAATTGGTTGACTGTTATAATAACTGGGAAGTCTAGGGGTATTCCGATCCCAGAGTTAGCTGGATTCAAGGCTCGAAGAGATCATCGGGTCTTTCTCTCTTTTCCCATCTCTGCTTTTCTCTGCCTGCTTCAGTGTCAGAATGTCTGTTGTCAGAAAAGCACCAGATTTTATTGTCCATAGACCTCACAATCCAAGAGGAAGAGATGTCACGTACTGTGGCCAAGGCTAAGCACCCTAACCTCTTATGCTTCACTTCCCTTATCTGGAGAATGGAGAGAGCAGTAATGCCCACCTCATTCAGATACTGAGGGGTTAAATGACTTAATATTTGTGAAACACTTCAAATAGCGCCTGGCACATAGTAAACCCTCAGTAAATGTTGACTGTTTCTATTATCCTGACTTTAAAGGCGGTACAGGAAAATAAAGCTGCCCAATCTTTCATAACTCACCAAAAGCAATCATTACTACCTAGAATAGAATGCTTTAGATTTAGAAAATCCAAAAACATTGGGATAATTACAGTGCTTCATGTTTAGTGTGCTGAGTCCCGCCATTGAGCTTTTCAAATACCTGAGATATGAAATCATGTCTTCCGTTCTAGCTCTGTACTTCACCTGCGTTAATAACCACATGTAGCGCTTGAAAGTTATTGAAAAGTATACTAGAACTTGCTCCTGTGACTGTAGCTATGCTTTTTTTTTTTTGAATCATTATAGTTACTACTCTTTATTCAGAACTGTGTACAGTTACTACTGTTTACTGGATACTCATGTGCCAGGTTCTAAATAATCCTAGGAAGTAGGCACTATTTATATTTTTACTGATGAAAAAACTGAAGCACTGAAAATATAAGTGACTTACCCAAGGTCTAATTGAATTCAAACCAGGTCTGTCTTGGATTTCGAAGTCCATGCTTTTTTTTTTTTAATTATTTTATTTATTTTTGACTGAGTTGGGTCTTTGTTGCCGTGCACAGGCTTTCTCTAGTTGTGGCGAGCGGGGGCTACTTTTCGTTGCGGTGCACGGGCTTCTCATCGCGGTGGCTTCTCTTGTTGCAGAGCACGGGCTCTAGGCACGCGGGCTTCAGTAGTTGTGGTGCCTGGGCTCAGTAGTTGTGGCTCGTGGGCTCTAGAGCGCAGGCTCAGTAGTTGTGGTGCATGGGCTTAGTTGTTCCACAGCACGTGGAATCTTCCCGGACCAGGGCTTGAACCCATGTCCCCTGCATTGGCAGACAGATTCTTAACCACTGAACCACCAGGGAAGTCCCCGAAGTCCATGCTTTGACTCACCATGCTGTATTCTTCTCAGGAAGCTCTGAGAAAGAAGATATCAGTGGAAGACTTGGCATCATCTGGGGGAAAGGGGTTGAACCAGCATAGGCAGGAAGAAGTGAATGGAGGCTTTTGTGAGGAAGGTTCAGTTGTAGAACTCAGCGTCTGAAGGCCTACAATTTAGGTGAAAGGAGAAGGAAATGGATTGTACACAATATCAGGATGCAGTCCCGTGTGGGAGAAGAACGTGCACCTGGGTGAGTGAAACTGGCTTCTGCTAAGGCCAAGGAAGGGGGATGCCTGGACAGAGGCTGATAGGCTGAACCAGGATGTGAGTTTCATGATATAATAGATTAGTAAAAATATAGGCAACAATTAGTTCATAAATAAGTGAGATAAAAGAAGGGAGGAGTGATAAACAACATAAAATATTGTTAATAGTTAAAAAAATATTCTGAAAACCTAGGAAGTTACAGAACAGTGAAAACTCAGTAACAGCAGACAAACTTACTAGTGGAATGGAATAAAGTACACCCACTTAAAGCACACTTCTAAAGGCACTGAATGCTAACTTCAGTCAGATTCCAGTCGGGGCACACTGAAGGTCTTTGACAGAGTCAGATTGTGTTGATTGAACTGACACATTGGTTTTTCCTGGGACAGCACCCTGTGTACATCTTAAGAGCCTTATACAATATTTCTCAAACTTGCCTGAACATATGAATCACTTCCAAGGTGCTTGTTAAAATACAGCTCTTCATGGGACTTCCCTGGCGCAGTGGTTAAGAATCCACATGCCAATGAAGGGGACACAGGTTCGAGCCCTGGTCTGGGAAGATCCCACATGCTGTGGAGCAAGTAAGCCTGTGCACCACAACTACTGAGCCTGCGCTCTAGAGCCCACGAGCCACAGCTACTGAGCCTGGGTGCCACAACTACTGAAGCCCGCACGCTTAGAGCCCATGCTCCACAACAAGAGAAGCCACCACAATGAGAAGCCCACGCACCGCAACCAAGAGTAGCCCCTACTTGCCGCAACTGGAGGAAGCCCGCACCCAGCAACAAAGACCCAACGCAGACAAAAGTAAAATAGATAAAATTAATAAATTAATATATATATATATATATATATATATAGCTCTTCAGCCCAGCCTGCAGAAATTCAGGGTCTGGTGAGGGTGGTGATTATGGGTACGTTTGGAAGAGACTGCCCCTGACAGAGGCAGGTTGTTACTCTTTTGTAGCTCCAGATATTTTCCTGTCTTACATCCAAGTACAAACAGAACAGAGACTAAAAGGGCATTTATCAAGTCCTGGAGGCCAGCGTTGTGATTTAACGGGACTGGGTGCCAGAAGGAACCTTAGAGGTGAGTGTTACTGAGGGCTGCAGACAAGGGCCAGGTGGAATTGAGCTTGCTGAGGAACAGATGCTTTGCATCTGACTGAGAGTGCTCAGGAAAGTAGGGGTAATTATTATTAGACTTAACTACTTTAACTTTTTTAGAAAGAATAATACTGGGAATTTAAAGCATTCATTTAAGTTTTAATAAATATTCTTTGCACTCTTATAATACTTGCAGACTGTAAACAGACTGACTTTTCTCATTTCCTAATCTTTTAAGACAAGATAATAAAGGAGAACTTCTAAGTATTGCCTTAAATACTAAGCAGGGTCCCCTGGAGAAGTTGTGAGAGAAGGTTGGAGGTGGGCGGCGTCTGGGGAAGGCATGAGAGATTGTGCATCTCCCAGTTCTCGGGGTGATTGTGGAGCCCCGAGGCTCCTCAGACCTTTCAGAGTGTCCAAGGTCACAACTGTCTTCACAACAATATTGAGATACTATTTATCTTGTCACTGTGTTGATACTGAATCAGCAGAAGCAATGGGGGATCAAACTGTTGGTCCCTTAACCGGAATCAAGGTCAGGACACCATACTGTGCTGGTAGTCATCCTGTGCTTCACCACCACGAGTTTGTAGCTTAAAAAAAAGAAAAGACAGTTTTGTTTTTTGGGTTTTTAAAATTAATTAATTTATTTATTTTTTGGTTGTGTTGGGTCTCTTAGTTGCAACACGTGGTATCTTCGTTGTGGCACGCAGGATCTTCTGTTGAGGCACACAGGCTTCTCTCTACTGTGGCGCACGGGCTCCAGAGTGCATGGGCTCAGTAGTTGTGGCACTCGGGCTCTCTAGTTGTCGCATGCTGGCTCTAGAGTGCGTGGGTTCAGTAGTTGTGGCACGCGGGCTTAGTTGCCCTGTGGCTTGTGGGATCTCAGTTCCCCAACCAGGGATTGAACCCATGTTTCCCTACATTGGAAGGCGGATTCTTAACCACTGGACCACCAGGGAAGTCCCAAGACAGTTTTGTTTATGAATGTCTTTGATAAAGCAGTACATATTATTTTATTAAGTCTTCACCCTTGACAGCGTGCTTTTTAATATTCTACGTGATGAACTGGGAAGTACTTGCAAAACACTTGTGCTGCATGCTGAAGTACAGTGGTTGTCTCAAGAAAAGCTAAGCGAGTTGCTTTTCCCAGGAAACACTGTTTTTACTAAGAAGAACTATTGACAGACTGTGGGTATTCATACTTGGGTATTCGGCAGAAATTTTCTCAAAAATGAATGAAGTGAGCTCATCACTTCTAGGAAAATAATTGACAGTATTTCTTACCAGTGATAAAATTTTGAGCTTTTTTTTTTTTTTTTTTTTTTTTTTTGCTGTACGCGGGCCTCTCACCGCTGTGGCCTCTCCCGTTGCGGAGCACAGGCTCCGGACACACAGGCTCCGTGGCCATGGCTCGCGGGCCCAGCCGCCCTGCGGCACGTGGGATCCCCCGGGACAGGGGCACGAACCCGTGTCCCCTGCATCGGCAGGCGGACTCTCAACCACTGCGCCACCAGGGAAGCCCCAAATTTTGAGCTTTTAAGAAAAAAATTGAGACTTTTGGAAATCTTTTATATGCATTTATGAATTTGACAGCTTTCCAATACTTCAAGACTGGGCTGAGAGTTTTCTTGTGAGATTATTGGTGATATTAATGCATACAATTTTTAATATTATATGAAATATGTCAACATTTGTAAATCTGCACATTTTCCAAATGACTAATACATGATGTAAAAAATCAAGCATGGGTAAAAGATCCATTCAAAGTTCAAGATACATCAGTGAGTAAATTTTTGTTTTTTGGTTTTTTTTAGACCAGTGGATTTTTACTGTAACAGAATATTTAATGTACAGGGAAACATTCATTTATAGGATTTCAAATTCCACATTGCAGGTAACTCTAAGAAGCTACCACATTTTGAATTTTGATGTAGTATCAAAGAATAATATGCACAATTAACTGAAAAAGCTGTTAACATACTTCTCCCTTTTCCAACTACCTATCTGTATGAGGCCAAATTTTCTTCATAAATTTCAACCAAAACATCATATTGCAACAGATTGACTACAGAAGCTGGATTCTGATATGAGAATCCAGCTGTCATCTATTAAGCCAGACATTAAAGAGAGTTGCAAAAATGTAACACATTGACAGTTTTTTGTTTTTGTTTTTGTTTTTACTTTTTTCTTTGTGCCACTCAGCTTGCAGGATCTTAATTCCCTGACCAGGAATTGAACGTGGACCCCCAGCAGTGGAAGCTCGGGGTCCTAACCACTGGACTGCCGGGAATTCCCAAGACATTGCCAATCTTTTCAAGACTTCTCTTTTTTTGGGGGGGAAATATAGTTATTTTTCATAAAACATATTATGTATGTTAATGTAATAGATTCATTATTTTCTTTTAGAATGGATTAATATTTAAATTTTATTCAGTTTTAATTTCTAATATGATAAATATTAATAGATGATAGCCCACACAAACAAAAGCTCTTTGGAGTCCCTCAATAATTTATAAGAGTTTAAAGGGTCCTACAACATTGTAAAGCAACTATACTCCAATAAAAATTAATTAAAATAATAAATATAAAGAGGTCCTGAAACGAAATGGTTTAAGAACTGCTAAGGTGTGACTAAGGGGAATGTTCCAAGATCCTTGTCTGGGCTTCCTTGAAGCCTCCCTCTTTATGTTCATCTCTTCTGTCTGGAATCATAAAAAAGACATCTAAGCTCTCCCAGCCCCCATTATAGTAGACCCAGCTCCTACCAGCCAACACATAAAAGTCTTTGGAACAGGGAGTAGTGATCAAAGATCTTGGCTAGGCCACACCCTGACTCCCATATTATGGGATTAGGTGGGGAAAAACCCAGTTAATTAGAGTTCTCAGTATTTTTCCAGTGAGAAGCTGCTTTTTATTTTCACAGCTCTGATAATTTCCACTTAGGAGGTAAGGTTTTAATGAAGCTGTCAACTTAGTGTTTGGAATCAGACAGACTCACCTATTTCATAGCTTTAAACTTCGGGCAAGCCATTTTTTAAAAATAAATGAATGAACGAATGAATGAATGGCTGAGTTGGGTCTTTGCTGCTGTGCTCGGACTTTTTCTAGTTGCGGTAAGCAGGGGCTACTCTTCGTTGCAGTGCACGGGCTTCTCATTGTGGTGGCTTCTCTTGATGCGGAGCATGGGCTCTAGGTGCACGGGCTTCAGTAGTTGTGGCTCATGGGCTTTGTTGCTCCGTGGCATGTGGGATCTTCCTGGACAAGGGCTCAAACCCGTGTCCCCTGCATTGGCAGGCAGATTCTTAACCACTGCGCCACCAGGGAAGCCTGGGCAAGCCATTTTTTTAATCTCTCTGATTCCCTGCAATTCCCTATACACAAGGTAAAACTGGATTAATGATAGGTTTAATGGTGTTGTTGATACTTAGTAGGTTGTTAATAGGTTTTGATTCTCATTCCCCTTGTTCCTATTAGAAATTTTCTTGGGCTTGGGAGTTTGAGGTGACAATTAGCTTCACCACTGAATCACGGCTGAATGACTGCAGACTCCTGTCAAAGAGAGCAGTTCAGCCCAACTGTTGGATATATTTGATTAAGTACATATTTTTATAATAAATCCCACCCTCCTACACATACACACACACACACACACACACACATTGCACAAAAAAGCAAGGTGATTTGGCATATGATCAATCATACCTTTTAGATTATCAGCTAATTTCTACTTGGCTCTTCAGAAAGTGGATAAACACTTTGATATCACGCAAGCAAGAAAGAATAGCCTTCAGTGAAAGTGTAGGTCCTTAGGGACTAGCTCTGTTCTTTTGAAGATATGTGTGCCATACTTTTAGATACGAGCACATAAATAAAGTCTAAATCATACCAGACCTTGTTCAGAATTGTCCTTCTATACTAAATCATTCTCCATGTGCTAATTTTAAAATGTAGTCTTGATCTTCTCTAGTTTTTTGGAGGGGAAGTTCTTTCTCTACTGAAAACAGAGAATTGAAAAGAGAGGACCCATCATTGTTTTCCAGGGTTTTATTCTTTTTTTTTTTTTTGCCGTATGCGGGCCTCTCACTGCTGTGGCCTCTCCCGTTGCGGAGCACAGGCTCCGGACGCGCAGGCTCAGCGGCCATGGCTCACGGGCCCAGCCGCTCCGCGGCATGTGGGATCTTCCCGGACCGGGGCACGAACCTGTGTCCCCTGCATCAGCAGGCGGACTCTCAACCACTGCGCCACCAGGGAAGCCCAGGGTTTTATTCTTTTATTCCCCATTCCTTAGAGGTATCTCCTGACCTCTGGTACTGTGGCTCCTGGAAGGCTTGGGAGTCGTTATTGTCTGGGCTTAGAGAATCCATATGCACAAGCACGTTGTCTCAAAGGACACTCAAAGTATAAATGCTTTGCGATGGAGTTTGGGGAGAAAGAGACATTAAAAGGGAGTCTTAAATCTTTTTTTTTTTAATAGTGTTTATTTATTTTTATTTTATTTTACTTGTTGACAGTTTGCTTTATTTATTTATTTATGGCTGTGTTGGGTCTTCGTTTCTGTGTGAGGGCTTTCTCTAGTTGTGGCAAGTGGGGGCCACTCTTCATCACGGTGCGCGGGCCTCTCACTATCGCAGCCTCTCTTGTTGCGGAGCACAGGCTCCAGACGCGCAGGCTCAGTAATTGTGGCTCACGGGCCCAGTTGCTCTGCAGCATGTGGGATCTTCCCAGACCAGGGCTCGAACCTGTGTCCCCTGCATTGGCAGGCAGATTCTCAACCACTGCGCCACCAGGGAAGCCCAAAAGGGAGTCTTAGATCTTGAAAACAGTTTCATATCACAGTAGTTTATACATCATGAGGTCATCTTTGGTGTCTCCCAACAGTTATCATACCTGGATTTTCTGTGACTTGGCTGTCCCCCCACCTCCTGACTGAGCCCTAGACTCTTCCTTACTCTTTACTCATCGTCTTTCCCGTTTATCCACATTTCTTCTGTCACTCTCCTATGTACACTCTGCTTGCTTTCAACTCTTAATGATTGGTCTAGGGTATATTCACTTCTCTCTCTCTCTCCATTTTTGATGTTACCATTTTCCCTTAAAGACAACTTCTCATACCAGTTTTAACTTATGACCAAGTGCCCATGACTTTCAGGTGTGAAATACATGAAATTTAGAAACTGGAGAGAGAAAATGGCAAGTGAAAGGGTAGGACACTGCTTTAGAGGTCATTTACCTCAATTTCTGGGGGTGTGTGAAAGCTTACAAAGTGCCAGTTTGTCTCTGAGCTCACTGTTTCTGTCCACGTTCACACACACACACGTATACATGGTAGGAGCTCGGGCTTGCTGTTCATTCAGTCCCATTCTCCTAGGACTTAATGTCCTGCCGTTGTCTTCCAGACTGCTTTGGTACAGTTTGCCCCTGAGGAATGAACCTGATACTTGTGTTCGGCTAATGGTACCTGAAACTAGCAATCTCCTCAAATGCTTGAAATTAAACAAAAATACTCTTTTGATAAAGCCATATACTCAGAGTGTTTGGAGTGCAAAAGATCATTTAGAAAATCATTTCGTAGATGAGTGCCTTTGTGTTTAAATGACTTGCTTGTTGGAGGTTGACCTAGAACAGCATGCAGGCCGCTTCACCTATCAGCACTCTTTTTCTTGTAAAGGACTCCAGTTCATTTGACTATAATGGGATTATTCCAGAATGAGTCACTAGAAATAATCCTGCTCTGAAAAACCTAGAGATGAATTGTAAATAAGTCCCTGTATTTGGAGTGAGTTAGCAAATAAGAGAGTACTTTGAATTCAGTAGAGGAAATAGACAAATTAATTTGATGTTCTTGGTTTTATTGGTAGGTGAATCTTTAGGTGGCTGTCATATTTAAGATAGGAAGAAGTATATTCTGTGCAGGAGTGAAAATAGGTTAGAATTCTGTTTTTAATCTTTTATCATACACATGGCCTATTTGAGTTCTTATAAAGCATGGCTGTACTTGTACAGGGGCTTATTTATGGTATCAGATTCAAATAAATGTTAATTCTCTGCTCTCTCCGGTGGTCTCTGACATTTTGGAGAGTATCTGAGAGTACCAGAGACACTCTGAGATCATCTAAAAGTATCTGAGAGTATCTGAAATACATAATAAATCTGTTTATTTTTTAATAAATTAGGAAGTATTTACTGAGCACTGATTAATACGTTTTAGCTAGATGCAGTAAGTACAGCAAACAGCATGAGTTTTGTTTGAAAATCAGATGTCTTGCATGTAGTTAAGACTTCATAAAAATAAATGGTGAGATGTTGCTTTTGGCTTTTAATTATTAAATAAGCATTATTTATTTTTTCTTTCCAAAGGAAGAAAAAGAATTTGATAAAAGGGAAAAGTTGCCCCCCTTAATGAAGTAATTCAGTGAACCTTCTATTTTTGTATTGTAACCATATGTATTCAGCCAGAAGTTTTTCTTCTCTTCTCTCTCTCCTACAACTAAATAGCTTTGGGCAGAAGCATGCAACCTTTTTGCTATTAAGTTTCTCTGAAGTAAGGCCAGAAAGCTTTAAAAATATTTTGATCAAGATGGTTTAGGAGTCTGGTTATGACTCAATTTGTTCTGACTGATTTGATTGAATAACATCTTGGATTGTCAAAGAAGTGATGTAATGAGTGTTTTCTCATTCTGCAGGATATTCTTAGACTAACAAATATATCTCCCACCTATTATAATATAGAGAACTTCCCTTCTCCCCCAGGTGAGGAGCAGTTCCCCTGCTCAGAAACTGGTCTCCTCTTACTTATAGTGGGATTTATTAGTTTCTTGTCCTTTTCTTTCTCCTGAGGAAGTTTGAACTTGCTACCTCTTACTTTTTTTGTTGTTGTTGAAATTTTCAATTTTAATTTCATAAAAACTTGAAAAAAATTTCAAACTTACAGAAAAGTTTTAAGTACAGGACCAACTGTCTTTTGTATCCTGAAGTTTTGGAAAGTAAGTTGCAAACATAGTGCTTCATCATCCTCAAATACATGGACGCTCTCCTACATAACTACAATATGTGCATTAACATCAGAAAATTAACGTTGATGTATTGTTGCCATCTAATCCTCATAAGACAGGCCTGTGAAAACTAGTCAATTGCCAAAAAAAGAAAATATGAGCGCTGCATTATGCAAAAAAGGTCATGATAATTCACAGTGGAGAGGTCTCTGTATAAAACAGAAGAAACATATATGCGTACTGTATGGCAAATGAGGAGGCAGGTGAAGATGATCACGGTAGTGGGACTACTGTCTGTGTATTGCCTAGGACTCCTGAGCGTCTGCATTCACTTTGATGCTGAATATGTGGGGTCTTGCGATGACTCATCATGTGACTACCAGTTAATGCCGGCCTTTGGCTTTGCGTTTGGCCCTGGTACCTTTTCTCAGAGTCAGCCATCTTGGTCTTGTTGGTCTGCTTCTTGACATAGCCTCTTCGAGTTCAGTTACTTAGTACAAAGTGCAGGTATTTCAGACCAGCAGAGGGATTCCTCAGTGCATGCAGGTTGAAGCTGTCCACTGCACCTTAAGGGTGGTCTCACATGAATGAATGTCCTGCCCTATGTCTCTCTTGCTGAAGAGTAAGAGAACTCACCCTCTGTCATCAAATAGACACACGCTTTGATTTCACTTTATTCGTTAGAAAATTCGTAAATGAAGTTCTTCATGTAATTTTTCTCTGATTTATGTTAGAAAGCGCCATTGTCACAGTGACAGTGTGGCTGTGAAATAGATATGCTGAAGAACAGTTTTTCTTAGAAAAAGTAAAAAGGCTGATTAATAAGGCTAGTTCTTTGAAAGAACTATTATAGGAAACCTCAATTTAAAAAACTATTTTCCTGGGCTTCCCTGGTGGCACAGTGGTTGAGAGTCCGCCTGCCGGTGCAGGGGACACGGATTCGTGCCCCGGTCCGGGAAGATCCCACATGCCGTGGAGTGGCTGGGCCGCCATGGCTGCTAAGCCTGCGTGTCCAGAGCCTGTGCTCCGCAACGGGAGAGGCCACAACAGTGAGAGGCCCGCGTACCGCAAAAAATAATAATAATAAAAATAAAAAACTATTTTCCTGGTAAGTTTTAAATGTACAAATTTACATAAATGTTGATTAATTTAAAGGTTTTTTTAAACATTTAAAGAAATTCAAGGACTTCCCTGGTGGCGCCGTGGTTAAGAATCTAACTGCCAACGCAGAGGACAAGGGTTCAATCCCTGGTTTGGGAAGATCCCACATGCCGCGGAACAACTAAGCCCGTGTGCCACAACTACTGAGTCCATGTGCCGCAACTACTGAAGCCCACGTGCTCTAGGGCACGAGTGCTGCAACTACTGAGCTCACATGCTGCAACTACTGAAGCCCTCACTCCTAGAGCCCGTGCTCTGCAACTAGAGGAGCCACCGCAATGAGAGCCCGTGCACTGCAACAAAGAGTAGCCCCTGCTCACCGCAACTAGAGAAAAGCTCGTGCGCAGCAACGAAGACCCAATGCGGCCAAAAATTTTTTAAAAATTAAAAAATTTAAAAATAAAATAAAATTCAAGAAAAAATTCACACATCCCATCACCTTATCAAAGTAACTTGTGTTGTTTATTGTTTATATGTCTGTTTGTATAACTTGCAATAAGAATCTTGTTTATATTAAAAAATATTGCACATATAGATTCTGATTATGATACGTGCTCTTAAGGCTCTTGCAGACCAGTTTGAAGATAAGACTACGTCTGTATTGGAACGTCTGAAGGTTTTCTATTGCTGTCAAGTGCCACCTCATTGGGCCATTCAGGTATTTTTGTTGTTGTTGTCATTGGGAAAATACTTCGCATTTGAAAGATAAACGCATTAGATGTTTATTTTTGAGTTTTCAAATATTTCAGTGAAAAGAATAAAAGTAACTAGCTGAGGATTGCCAGTTACTTCAAACTGCTATTCGAGTAAAGTGATATTAGACTTTTATAACATTAAAAAAAAATTTAAACTAGATTAACTAGAACCACAGAAGTCTTCATTTTCAATGTTTAAAAGCCCTTTAAGGACCTTCCGCTAAAGAATGAACCTTTTAAGCAAGTTGTGTACAAAAGGTAAAGGAAAGCATTTATTCGATACTTGATATTGTGAGATACCCTTAACTACTCTCCTCTTTCTAATGATATGAGAATACCTAGTTTAGCTCCCACACCATGGTTCTCCTGTGTAAGAGGTGTCGGTTCTCTATTTTGTAAAATTTTAAGCACTGAAGGCCACTTAAGATATGTGGTCCAGTTTCTTAATTCTACAGAAAAGAAAATTGAGGCCCAGTGCAATTAACTACACTTTTCCAATGTTGATCATATAGCTGTTCATGAACTACATCTCTAGTTTCCCAACTTTTAATCTAGTTTACCTCCTTTCCTGTATCTCCATTGGGTTGTAATTATTACAAATAATAACAGCCAGCTTTTACTGCACATTTGTTATGAGGTACACATTTTGTTCTGCCTTTCACACACATTGTCTTATTTTATTGCAACAATTTTGTGAAATAGCCCCATTTTACAGATGTGAAAGCTATGGTGCATAGTGGCTAAGTGGAGTTAAATGATGCTAGCCAGAAATTTCTAGATGATTTAATAACTATTGTCATTTTAACCAGCTTCCTGTCCTCTCTTGTGGATTAGGCACATAGGTAGTGATTTAGAATTATAAATGCCAACCCACAATTCAATGACTCAGAATCTCCATCATAAGATTTCTTAGAGAGTAGGTTATATTCTTAAGCACAGGGTAAATGAGGGGGTTTATTACACATTGGGATTCATTTTATCTATTGAAGGCATCTCAATAAAACATAGGCACAAAAAAAGCTTTGTTATATCATCTCAAAACGAGTAGCTTCTTCATCAGGAAGGTGTTAAAAACTGGAACTTTTTGGCATGTTTTTGACCCTGATCTGTGAAATTTAAGTGCTTTGTACTGTGTGATTTGTGGTATATAAACATCTCAGACTGTTATTATGACAAAACATGTCTGTTGAGGGTGTAACTGTTACTCTGTTTCTGAACAGAAGCATTAGGAAAATTAAATACTGTTCAAAT
The DNA here is from genome assembly GCF_025265405.1 of Mesoplodon densirostris. NCBI lineage: Eukaryota > Metazoa > Chordata > Mammalia > Artiodactyla > Ziphiidae > Mesoplodon > Mesoplodon densirostris. The sequence continues at coordinate 26,469,222 of NC_082674.1, forward strand.
AAATTTAGAATGTAGGCTGTGTTTATTTTATCTGCTTAGGAAGCTGTGGATTTTAGGATATTGGGGCAGTTAGATAAACATCCTCTTTCATTAAGAAATTAAATCATTCTTCTTTCATAATAGGGAGTAACCATATCTTTATGTATTATTTTTAAAGATCAAGAAGTAACAGCATAGTTTATTATAAAAAGAGAATTCATCTTTACTGCTAGCTAAAGATCATATCAGCTTAGATGTCATAACTTTCTTCATCTATTAAATGAAAAGATTAAACTACTTACTACATGAGCATTAAGATTTATTCCAGCTCCCACATTCTATGTTCAGGTTTTGAAAATGTCCAACCACATATTCTAAAATAGCCAAATTCTCTTGTATTTCATGAGATACAGAAGAATTGGACCATCCCTTTTATTTATTTCGATAATATGTTAGCTTATAATTTTCAGGCATATTTCATTTTACTTTCTAAGTTTGTTAGTCCTGCATGTTCCATGTCCATTAGTCTCTTAACTCTTAAATATGTATTGAATTTTGAAACCAGACCTTATTCAAGAGTCTCACCTACTTTTTAAACCTTTTTAATATTGTTTTTCTATTCCTGCAGGTTGGATCACTTATAATATGCAGTATGTTTATTTTTGAATATATTTAACCTTCACTCACCTTACCACAATTTGCACCCTTTTATCTGCCAAGGACTGGGAAATTAGTAGCTAAGTTTTTTAGGATGTGCTTAAAATAAATTAGTGTTTTCATTTTCCTCAGCTGTATGCCCAGAAGTGGAATTACTGGATCATATGGTAGTTCTATTTCCAGTTTCCTGAGGAACCTCCATACAGTTTTCTGGAGTGGCTGTACCAGTTTACATTCCCACCAACAGTGCACAAGAGTTCCCTTTTCTCCATGCCCTCAGCAACACTTATCTCTTGTCTTTCTGATAATGGCCATTCTAACTAGAGTTTTAAAAATTGATTTATTGGATATCAGCTTTACAACAGAGATTGTCGTATATAGAATCTCTAGGTAATGAAGAAATACATTTTGCCTTTTAAGTTCTGAATTCTTGGGAAAAAATTGATATATTGAGTGTTTTGAACAGTTCCTATATTGTTTTTTAATTCCTTACCCCCTCTAAAGAGGCTTGCTAAAGTAAAGGTAAGTATTGAATGATTGCAAATTTCTAATTAGTAGAGGTTGAATTGTAGAAATTAGGCATTTAATACAGTAAGCAGATGCTTAAAATGGCAGATTGGATATACCTACAAGTGGGACAGGAATCTATCTTTGTGTAAAGAATTGTTCATTATTTTAACTTGATTTTCTAGCGCCAGCTTGCAAGTTTACTCTTTGAGTTGGGATGTACCAGTTCAGCCCTTCAGATATTTGAGAAGCTAGAAATGTGGGAAGATGTCGTCATTTGTTATGAAAGAGCTGGGCAGCATGGGAAGGTATGTAATAGTAAAATTCTGTGTACCAGCCAGGGCCTTTCATCTTTGAGCATCTTCTCACTTGTTTTTTAAGCCTACTTTTGCCAACAGTTCACTTATATTCCTTTTTTCACTTCTTCCCCCAGAAATCTTTTTAATGTTTTCTCTGATTTCCGTTGGGGCAGATTATTTTGTCTGCATATGTATGTGTATATAAAAGAGAAAAGCAAGGCCCAAAACTTATATAGTATTTGATGTTTGTGAATAAATAATGAAAGCTTTAAACACATTGCACCTTGTGATCTCTTTCCTTTATTAACTCTCCTGTAGACAACTTCAAAATGAACTCTTAGGAATTATTTTAAGCACCACTGTGTTGCCTTATGATCAGAGGCTGTGGGTCTGAAGGAAGGTTACCTAGAAGGGAGGGCAGCTGGCTCGGCCTGTAGAAAATCCAAAGGGTGTGACAACCCACCCCGCCTTGGGGCAGAAGAGTTGTCAAGTGTGTAATGCACATTTAATTCCACCCTTAAATTGGGTCAAGGGAGAAAATGTTGCCATATTTGCATCTGTTATTAATCTATTGTTTTTTCCCTCATAAATGAAAAGAATTTTTAAAGAATAAAGAATAAAGGACTGTGCAGTGTGTGTATGCTCAATGGACACATTGAAATCATTTGTTAATTTTGGATTAAAATTTTAAATGGCTAAATTTCTATCATAAATGTAGTACACAGGCAGAGTAAAACCCACAAATTGGATCATTTGTGTCTACAGTCAGCCTTTTGCCATCACCCTGCAAAAGAGAAATGGTGGTACATGTGTGTCTGTTTCTTAATACCTTTCTAAGTGTGTGTATTTTAGACTAATAGTAAAAGTTACGTTCCTTTCACTAATCACTAATGTCGGTGAAGGTCTTTGAATTGTATTGGTTTAAGGAGAGACTACCATGGTGATAACATTTTACTATAGAAGGTTATAGAATTATAATATTTTCATCCTGGGAAAGGGCTCCATAATCATCCATTCCATTTTCCTCCTTTTCCAGGTAAGGAAAGGAGTCTCTAACGATTCGGGTTAGGTCACAAAGCTAGTTATTGATTAATAACTTAAGAGACCACATGACGTAGTGGTTAAAAGCATAGCCCAGACTGCCTGGATTCAATAGCTAACCTTGGCACGTGCTAGCTTTGTGATATTGGGGCAGGTTACTCCAACACCCCCCAGCCCCCAAGCCTCAGTTTCCTCATCTAGAGGCACATAATCTATTTACCTTACAGGTTTTCGTGACATAATGTATGTTCACTACATAGAATGGTGCTTTCCTCATAGTGCTGTGTGAGTGTTTGCTGCTATTACTGATTCTAAGACATAATGTTTTTCACATTTTAATGTCTTGAATTTGGAATATATCGCTTGATGGCATCTGTCAGTTGCTGTCAGTCAGGTGGCCATTTGGCCAGATTGTAATTGCTTGTGCTTGTACAAGTTTAGTTGTAGCTATATTTAGTATCATCATTTCAATTGAGTTATGTACACAATGTCAGCTCTACATCTGTTGGGTTTAATTGTCATTTAAGATATCTTCAAAAAGATTCCATTATGATATGGCGTTGAAACACAGAGTTATTGAACACACAGTAAAGGACCAAAACAAAGTCAAGAGATGTGAATTTAGCATTAGTGAAGTAAACATGTGCCACTGGCAAAATCATCACAGTTCCATTTACTTTTCTTTAATAACACTAAATGCTTTATGGCAGCCAAGAAAGCAAGACATCCCAAAGTAAATGAAGCTGTGTTTTGTGCTGAGATCTGTGAAAAAATGGTTGCCATTTAAAATGTCAAGCAGTGTATTGAAGGCAGGAAAAATTGCCAAATTTTTCTGAATAGATTTAAAAAACATCAAAGCACTGAGAGGTTGATGTGATTCATCCAAGGCATTGTGTCATAATTTAATTGAAAGCGTTTTTTCTTTTTTTTTTTTTTTGCGGTACGCAGGCCTCTCACTGTTGTGGCCTCTCCCATTGCGGAGCACAGGCTCTGGACACTCAGGCTCAGCGGCCATGGCTCACGGGCCTAGCCGGTCCGCGGCATGTGGGATCTTCCCGGACCGGGGCACAAACCTGTGTCCCCTGCATCGGCAGGCGGACTCTCAACCACTGCGCCACCAGGGAAGCCTGTGTTTTTTCTTTATTAGTTAAGAGTTAGTCTTACAATTGATGGCATCTCACATTTGATGAAATATAGTATTATGTTTCTTCAGGGACTTAAGTTTTTTTTTTTTTTTTAGTGCCCATTGTCTGGCACACAGGTAGTACTCAGATATTTGTTTAACAAAGAAATGAATGGATGAATGAATGGTATCTTGACTCCCAGGATACCATTGATGTAGTTCCCATTGCATCATTCTTCACATCGGTCTGTGAACAAATAAATAATAACTGTATATAAAAATATGGAAGTTTTTGAAATAGTGATTTTTGAAATAATTAAGCAAGTTGGTGAATCACAAATACCCAAAGCACATTTTGAAATATTAAATTAATTATTTTTAGAAAGTATGGAAAGTAGAGACTTTCTCTTATTGTAAAAGAAAAAGTATAATGAGTCCATTCCTTTGGATGGATGGACTATGGAATGGATTTGACTATGTTTCCTAAAGTAGTTGTGGTATTATTATTTTTTAAATTTGCACATAACCTTGTAAAAAATGTCTTATAGTAATGATAAATTCCTACATTTTTAATCACTCTATAAAATGTGCATATTTTAATTTTTAGGAATGTATAGTCATTTACTTTGTCTCAAGTCTTTTGTGAGTTACAGCCAAACATCCTTCAAAATCTTGATTTTAGCTTTTTATTTGCCACATAAAAGACTTCCCTTACCTGTTTTTCTTATGCTGTATTTACAGATCAGCTTAATCATAGACCCTAAAAACGTTTGCATCAAGTTGGAAGCAAATGTTTTATTTCTAAAACAGCTAAGATTCTTTTAGTATTTGGTTGTGTGCCAGTAGTTGTCACCACATTTTGATTTAAGTAGAAGATTGTGAAATTTTAATCCTTGCATTTAGTGCTTAATGGCATAATTTATTTTTAAAAGGCAAATTCAGAAAAGTATCTAAGTCTAATTATTATGCTCTGGTGCTCATGTTTGCACCCCACTAGTAAGATCTCAGACTTTCTAATTTAGAAACTACCTACAGAATTTCTCATTATTTAATGACCACTGGCAAAATAGCTAAGATTAGTTTTGCTTGACCTTGGGGTCAGAACTGGTTCTCATCTGCTAGCATTTAATTTTTTAAAGCTATTTGGCACACTGACTGCAGTTTCCCCAAGGCTTTTCTATAACAAAATTTTTATTTTGTTGCTCAAATTGGGTCCATAAGTGAAAAGACAAAGACTGAGCAGGCGTAAGCTGCCTGGAGAGGGCAGGGGGGAAGGAAGTGGAGAGATTCAGGTTGGAACCTCTCTTATTTTCTCTTGTTGCTAGGAAACAAGGCTTACCTGAGATGCAGAGCCTTATCTTTCATTATGCTACAGTTGGCAGATCATTGTAGCCTTTGGGCTTTAACAATTTTTTCCTTTAAATTGCCAAGTAAATCTTTTATTTCTAAAACAGCTGAGATTCTTTTTAACATTTGGTTGGGGTTTTGGTGTTTTTTCTTCTAAGATAGTTTCTTTATATGATTTAAGAGAGTTCCCACGTGTTCTTTTCTCACACTACAGTCGAGCAAGCTTCCTAAAAGGCAAATCTGATCATGTTGTTCTGACTCTTCAGGAACTTCCCTGTGTCTCCAGGATTAACTCAGAGCTCTTTAGCATGAATGGTCTTTACTTCACGATCTGACTCCTGCTTACCTTGCTAACTGCATTGTCTACCTACTCTTTTTAAAAAAATATATTTATTTATTTATTTATTTTGGCAGCGCCGACTCTTAGTTGTGGCATGCGGTCGCCGCACGTGGGATCTTAGTTGCGGCATGCGGGATCTAGTTCCCTGACCAGGGATCAAACCCGGGCTTCCTGCATTGGGAGCACCGAGCCTTAACCCCTGGACCACCAGGGAAGTCACTGCCTACTCTTTTATCTCTGCTTTGTCCCCCTTTGTACTCACTCATCCAGGTTGTGCCCAAAGTTCTGGTAGGACTAAACTACTTGTAATTCTTGAATTTTCAGCACTATTTGACCTCAGAACCTTTGCACGTGCTCTTGTCTGTCTAGAACTTGTCCTCCTTCAGCTCACTCCGTATTCTTCAGATGTCTCTTTGGTGATTGCTTCCTACAGTGAGCTTTCCATGAAATCTCCCTTGAAGATTTGGTGATATTCTCCTGTGTGCTCCTGTAACACCCAACAGTGCTCTTATCCTTCATGTGCCGGCTTAGCTCACCTGCTAAACTGTAAGCTGTTTAAGAACCAGACTTGTGTCTATATTATTTATAGCTGTCTCGCCAACACTTACCACAGGCCTGGAGCCTAGGGAGAACTTAAATATATTTGCTGAATGAATGACTAGTAGGTGTTGGTAGAATAGTGATTGCATTGAAGCAAATCTCCAAGTAGACACTCCTTATGGACTTTACATGTGGTGAAAGATACCTCTCCAACCCCTGCTATATATTTTCTCTCCAAAAACAAATTGTAACATCTCACCTCTCCCATTTCAACCTTTTAATTTTAGGAATAGAAATAGGAGCCTTAAAGAACTTTTATTTTTGCTCTGCAGATGCTAAGATACTGTGAGCATGCTGTTATTACGTAATGCAATTTTGAGAGCCTTTTATGTACTACATTCTTTATAGAATTATTTTGTCACTGTCATTTAATATTTGTAACAGCCTACAAAGTATGAATTGTTTTTGCCACTCTACTGATTAGCCTTAGTAAGTGGCAGATTTTGGAATCCAAGCTCCGACCTTCCTTTCCTCTAAAGCCCACACTGCTTCCCCAGCACCTGCCCCCCATCCTGGTTGTTGTTAATCCCTTAAAATTTGATGGTCAATTTGTAAGTTAAAACCTGTTGTGTTCACTTGAATGAGGAAGATAGGCAAAACAACTGAAAATATAACTTGGTGTACAAATAGGAGATGATCAGCTAATTGGATAACAAGGGCTGTTTTTAATTATTCTGTTTTATCTTGGACCTGGAATATTTATGTTGGCAGGTACCCTTTGAAAAATCAAGCCAGAGTATGGTGCAGTTACACACATAAATGTAAAGAGCAATTAGTGAATAGTTGGCTCAGTCAGAGAGTGAATAAGACTAGGCATCACCCCCACAGAAAAGGGGAGTGAGCGACTGGGGTGAGATGAAGTGTTTTGTACTTTTCACCTCTCAGTTGCCTCTCACAGAACAAGCATGTAGGCTAGGAATAAACTGCCTCTCTGCTAGAAGGACTGTATGTGACAGCCATAAGAGCACAAGGTGCTTGGTGCTCTCTTGGTTCTGCCCTCTCATCCCATTCACTGTGTCAAGGGCAGTAGAGCACCTTTCCAGTGGTCCAGCTCCCTGTTTCTGAGAACCAGTGTCTGCAGTAGTAAAAATTAGAGTCCATTTTCCTCTGTGCTTCAGAGGAAAAGACTGAGTTAGACTGTGCCCAAAGTTGTTTGAGCTGTACGCACCACACACACACACACACACACACACACACACACACACTTTTAAAAACCTGAAGCTATTGTCAGATGGCCAAATCTAATTCATAATATGACTTTAAATTCTTAGCCTGCCATTTATTGGTCCCCTTGGAGCAAACCTCTCGTTGTTAAGCCTAATTGTGTCATTTCTGTAGTCCTCAAATGCACTCGTTATAATTAGTACCATCTCTGGGTCTAGAGCTCATTTCCCCACCTTCATTTTTTTGCCAGGAGAGCTTCCTGTAGTTGTTGGTCTACCAATTCCCCTACCTACATACTGCCCAGATGCAGTGTCAGATGAGGGCCACTCTTATCGCACATTAGAACTTTTAATTCCTTCCTCTCATTCACAAAATCAAGGCCCAAATCGCAGCCAAGAGGGGCAGTTTGTTTTGATAATTCCTTCTGACTCAAGTAGGAATAATTTTCCTGAAATGTTTTATTTTTCTTTTTATTAGATACTGAACTGAACTGTCACCCATATTCTTTACCCCAAACCCAGGGCCTTGTCTCTAACAGGGTGCTTCCTGGAATCCTAGTGTGCTTAGGGTAGGGTCCCTGCTTCAAACCCGAATATCCCATATAACAGCTTGTAGAAAAATATACCTTCATAAATGTAAGTGTGTCCCAATATGGCATATTTTTCACTATATTAACTTTTTTCTTGCATATATCTAAAATTCTCAGTTACCTCTCAACACTGGACTGTTTGATCAAAAGGTACATCACCAGGGTATGGAACTCAGGCTGTCAGCTTCGCTCCTTGGTATTTTTAGTCCTAACGAGAGTCACTTCTTAGGTGTGATCACTTGCGTGAGAAGGGCCTGTGAAATTCAGATTCTGCTGGATGACCTCTCTGTTTGCTAGGACTAACTTGTTGTTAGATCATTCCTAATTTAGTCATGCTCAGCGTTGATGTCAGCCAGAGCATGTCCCCAAAATGTTCTCCCTTTGTTCTCAGTAGGAAGAATCTTTTATGTCTCTATTTAGAATCCGAAGCCCTTTGTGATTTCAGTGTTAGTTTCAGTTGAATTCATCCAACATTTATAGAGTACCTGCTGTGTGCTGGGCAATGGTATTCCAAAGATGAGAGTGAGAAAAAAAGTTACCTCCAAGGAGCTTATAGTCTGATAGTGCAGATATTTGTGAGCAGAATACTTTAGTGTAGTGTGACAGATGCTAAGATGGAAGTGTGTGGATTCCAAGTTCTATTTGGCCAGCAAAATATTTCTCCCACTGCTATCCTTCTATAAAGCAACAGTCTACGCAGTTTGTATCTTGTACAGGTTCTTTCCCTGAGATCTCCAGGGCCTCCTCCTGTGACTCTACACATTTTCATAAAAAACTGATGTTTGGTTGAAATCAGCCTTGAGTGGAAAAATTCAGCTTTAACCTTGTAGCATCGGTACTTTCCCCTTTTGTCCTTACTTCCTCCAGTCCTGTTACATGAACACCTGTTTAACAGTTGACAACAGCAGTTCTTCTATCTTTGGAGAAACTGTACACAGTTGACTAGTATGATTATTTATAGAAAATTTTAATGTTTCTAGAAGCTGTTTCAAGTTCCTTTCCTTCTTCCTAGTAGTGAAGCCTCAAGCATCTTGCTTTCCAATCTGGTTTTCCAGTGGAGGGATTGAGAAAAAACACAAACATTAGTTTAGGGCTTACTGTGTGCCTGACAAAATGCTAGGTACATTTCACATCTAATTCTTCATCTTAATTTTTGGATATAAGTTTGGTATTTATTTATTTATTTGGCTGAGTTGGGTCTTCATTGCTGTGCGTGGGCTTTCTCTAGTTGTGGCGAGCGGGGGCTACTCTTCATTGCAGTGCGCGGGCTTCTCATTGCGGTGGCTTCTCGTTGCAGAGCACAGGCTCTAGGCATGCGGGCTTCAGTAGTTGTGGCATGCAGGCTCAGTAGTTGTGGCTTGCGGGCTCTAGAACGCAGGCTCAACAGTCGTGGCATATGGGCTTAGTTGCTCCGTGGCATGTGGGATCTTCCCAGACCAGGGCTCGAACCCGTGTCCCTTGCACTGGCAGGTGGATTCTTAACCACTGCACCACCAGCGAAGTCCCTCACAGATCTTCTTATTGTTCGAACTCTATAGAATGAATTATGCAACACAGTTTTCTAGGGACATGTTAGGGCTCTTTTGGTTGTAAGAGAACCAACATATACTAGCTTAGGCAAAAAAAGGAATTTATAGGTTCATGCAGCTGAAAATTCTAGTAGACCCATCATGATAGCCGTATCCAGGGGCTGAGATGATGTTATCTCTCCAAGAGCCAGACAGGATGGCCCCTGGAAGCTCAAGGTTAGTAATCCCAGTGGAAAAATACAGTCAATTCCATGGCTGTAACAGAAAAGTTCTGAACTGCCTGAGGCATGTGCCCTTGCCTCTGATAGGCCCTACCTGTACCACATGGAATGGTTTCCCCTCAGGGAAGAGGAGTTCTATAATCAGAAGATCAGAGGATGGATGCTGAGCAGGAAAAAGAGCAGTTGATGTCCACTGTAGGGTGGGAGTTTAATTTTCTAAATCTGAAGTTGCAAGAAGTATTTTGTTTGGCTTACATAGTGTTTTGGAAAAAAATTAGAGTAAGCATTTTCAAGCAATTTCATCTAAAAATCTAGATTTCTTCTCTTAAAGAATCAAATGATGTGGAAACATTGGGGCAGATTCCCATATTATTGTGCTAACTGGCTGGAGTTGAGGAGTGGCTCCTTCCTTTGTATGTTCAAGTGCCAGCCTGCTTTATTCATTCTCAATAATTGGCAAGAATCTCTGGGCATTTGAGTGAGTGAGCCTTGCTCTAAGCACTGCAGGTTTTCCTGGTAAAGTAAGGAGAGTGTTATTCCAGCCATAATTCATAAGGTTCTGTGTAAGTCTTGGCTGACTTAGTTTTATGCTGAGATTCACTGTGCCTAGTCATTGCTGTAAAGTTGTATTAAGAATAGTAATTAGTTGTGTGGAATTATAAAATAAAATAGATATGTAAGATATGTATATATGTGTGGGTAAAGGAATGGTCTTTGGGGTTTGCAGGTTCCTGTAGGCACCCCAGGTTCATTGCAGCCATTTGCCACTTGAAGTATGCCTTTGCATGTTTGGGAATGTATTTTTATCCTACTTCATAGATGTTAAGATGACAAATTTCTTGTATTGTGTAAGAACATACATCTGTGTTTTCCAGTAGGGAAGCCAGAAATACCAAAGCTTTTCACATTCTGTGAAGATTTCTGACCATCCACATTTTGACACTGCAAAAGTGATATTACAAGCCCTTGTGCTTTATTTATGTTCACCGGGCACCTCTTTTGTAGTTCTTTATTTGATAATAAATTATATAAATTGAGTGGATAAGTGGAGGAGGGAAGAGAAAATAGAACATTTTGGAGAGAGTGAGGAAGACTGAGGGTGTGACTAATTGAAGAGAGCAAATATATTGCCTGCAAGCATTGCCCTTGGGGAAGATAAGTCTGTCAGCAGGATGAAGAGGTGTAAGTGCTCAAGGAGAAAGAATTGACTTATCTAAAGAAACGAGGGATAGGAATTTGAGGAGGCCAATTTAGACTAAGCAGAGTCACTGCTCTAGTGTTTCTTACCTTCTTCTGGAAGCTGCCCCACTCTGGCCCTCCAGACCCATCTTCCAGAATTGATATTATTTATTATTGATATATAGGCATTTATAACTGTAAATTTTCCTCTAAGCACTGCTTTCACTGCATCCCATAAGTTTTGGCATATTATATATTTGTTTCCATTTATCTCAGAATGTTTTCAATTTCCCTGTGATTTCTTTTTTGACTTACTATTTATTTAACAGTGTGTTGTTTAATTTCCACATATTTGTGGATTTCTCAAATTTCTTTGTTACTGATTTCTAATTTCATCCCATTGTAGTTGGAGAATATACTTTGTGTGACTTCTACACTTTCAGATTTATTGAGACATTTTATGACCTAACGTATAGTATATCTTCTGGAGAATGTTCTGTGTGCACTTGAGAAGAATGTGTATTCCACTGTTGTTGGACAGAGTGTCCTTTAAGTGTCTGTTGGGTCTAGTTGGTTTATAGCATTGTTCAATTCTTCTATTTCTGTCTTCTGTATAGTTGTTCTATTCATTATTAAAAGTTGGATATTGAAGTCTCCAAATATTATTGTTGAATTTGTATTTCTCCCTTCAGATCTGTCAGTTTTTGCTTCATGTAATTTGGGGCTCTGTTGTTAGGTGAGTATATACTCATAACTATTCTATCTTCTTGATAGAGTGAATATTTATCATTAAAATATGCCTTTCTTTGTTCTAGTAACAATTTTTGTCTTAAGGTGTATTTTGTCTTATATTAGTATAGCTACTCCAGCTTTCTTTTGGTTACTGTTTCCACTATGTGTCATCTTCCTTTTTATGTCTTAAAAATTTTCAATCTGTTTGTATGTCTGAATCTAAAGTGTGTCCCTTGTTGACAGCATTTAGTTGAATCATAATTTTAAAATCCTTTCTGCCAATCTTGCCTTTGATTGGAGTATTTAATCCCTTTACATTTAATTTAATTACTGATAGTGTAGGATGTATGTTGGTCATTTTGTTTTCTATATGTCTTTTTTATTTCCCCATTACTGCCTTCTTTTTGGCTTAATGGATGTTTTCTACTTCTAGTATACCATTTTAACTCCGTTGTCATTTCTTTTACTTTTTTTTCTTTTTGAGTTTCTTATTCCTTGTACTAGGCATTATTTAAAATAGTAGATTTTAAGTGTCTTTTAAGTCCATCATATGGACATCCTCAGGGATGGTTTCTACTTTTTTTTCCCCATGTAAGGGCCATACTTTCTTGTTTCTTTGTGTAGTCTCAGATTGGTTAGCTTAATGGTCAGCTAATGACTGGACAGAAAATTCCTTAAATGCCTAAATTAAGGAGTCTCCCAGTCTTTGATGGTGGGCTCTGGGTGTGTGTGTGTTGGGGTATGCTTTCAACACTTAGCCAGGCAGTTGACAACTCTGCCTTAACATTCACTAACTGCTTGTGCAAAGCCTCAGGGTCAGCCTGAGGTGAGAGTATAGGGCCTTCTCAGTTCTTCCCTGAACATGTGCACAGCCCTACACATGCATGGACTTCTAGATTCCCACCAATATGGTGGAGTTTTTCAAAGCCCTTATGTATATCTCATTCCCTTATTTTCCCTTAAGTGTTTTGTATAGCCTATTGTTTGCCCCAGCTGTTACTACCTCAGGCAGCTGCAGAATTAATTAATTGTCTCTAATTGTTTTTGACAAAGGGTTGTCACTGGACAAGTTCAGAGTTAGGTTAAATAAAGACAGCTTTGCAAGTGGGCTCTTCCAGGGAACCACCAGACAATTTTCTGGGAATGAAACTTCAGAGGAGCTCCAAATCCATTTTGTTCCCTCTGGTGGCTGCTTGGCTGATAATTTTCCCATGATAATATGCTGTTGGTTTTCAAGGCTAGTGCAGAGCTGGAGAAGAGGGAATAGGAATGGTACATGTTAAAATGACACAAAGCTTGCTGTTCTTACCAAGAGTTTTATCATTTTCTTGAATAAACACTCCCTGGTTTATTTCAAATCTTTGATTAATTTCCAGAGCTCTGAAAAAGTTGATTCTAACACTTTTTCCAGTTTTCTTTGTTGCTTTTATGGTGCAGGGAAATTTTAGAGGTCCTTATACCACCATTTTTGCTGATGTGAAAATAGGAAAAGTATTGAACCTGAAATCAAGGTCCTATTTTTCAACTTAGTATTTTTTGGTTTTGGGCTTACCAGTTGATCAAGGAATCTAAACTTGTATTTCTTTGTCTTAAAAATGGGCATATTAGTATCTACCTCTCAGAATTATTACAGAGGTTAAGTGAGATAATGCATTTAATAATGTGCTGAATAAAAACTAATCTGTAAATACTGTCAGATGGAAGGACACATAAGGCATTTAAAAGGAAAAATGAAGAAAACGATTTTGTCATTCAGGTTTTGTTTATGAAAGCAGAGCCACCTTGAGTATTTTGGGGAATAGAGGTTCGCTAAAAGAATTAGATATTACACACATGTGGGAAGGAAAATGAAGGAGTGAAAAAGGGAGTAAGAGGATCAGGGAAAGAATCATTTAACGATCCACTTGAAGCATTGGCACCAGTGCATCAGTCAGAACTTACAGGGGAATCTGAGAAGCCACGTACTTCCAGCCATTGAAATGGGAGGATGAAGAAGGAACTTGTGGAGAGGTCTGTGGAAAGCTGTTGGATCTCTGTAGCTACAAGCTCTGTGGGTCCAAAGTGAAGTGTCTTATGGTGGGCCCGGGGTTGCTGTTGGTTGGCAGGGCCAGCAAGTGGAAAGACACATAGAGCATGGTCAAGCTGGGATCTTCAGGACATCTCTGCCTCTTGTTTGATGTCATATTTAACCATGACAACCTTCCAAGAGTAAAGGATGGTTGTTGCTTTACTTCTGCCTTTCAAATCCTTAGCAAGTTTCCCTTCTGACCAACTCTAACACGAAATCAGAAGGGAAAGGGATTTTAGGAAACGTAGTTCCCAGCTTAAGCAAGTACATAGCATGATCTGGTACATATGACTATGCAGTGGTTTAGTCCTTTTACTTGGGAGTTTACTTATTTGGAAAGTGACAAACTACTAATAGGCCCAGAGTATTGTATTTTTTAAATACAATTAATTAATTAATGTTTCTTTTTTTGGCCAGTTTTTTGGATCTTAGTTTCCTGACCAGGGATCAAACCCACTGGACTGCCAGGGAATTCCCAGACACAGAGTATTTTATAGATTGTGTTGTATATGTAAAGAAGAATTTCTGATTTGGGGGAAACATACAGTTTCTTCAAAAGAGGTTTAGATATTGAAGCATTCTTAGGGCATATAAGAACAAAAATAACTAGAAATAATAACAAAAATAACACATAAACATTTATTTTACATATCTTGCTTTATTTAATAGATGAGTTCCTTCTAAGGAACATATAAAATGAATTTTTTTTTTTTTTTTTTTCTTTTTGCGGTATGTGGGCCTCTCACTGTTGTGGCCTCTCCCGTTGCGGAGCACAGGCTCCGGATGCGCAGGCCCAGCGGCCATGGCCCACGGGCCCAGCCGCTCCGCGGCATATGGGATCCTCCCAGACCGGGGCACGAACCCGTATCCCCTGCATCGGCAGGCGGACTCTTAACCACTGCGCCACCAGGGAGGCCCTAAAATGAATTTTTATAAATGAAAATTTTCCTAATAACAAGTTACGGTGACAAGAGTATGTAATTTCCAATTGGTTTTTGGTTGACATTGGCATATAATTTTTTATTTTAGTTTCTTGACTTTTATTAGCATGATGTCATCAAGACTGGTAAGGTCTAATGGGATAGTGAGACAATCAAGGTCCTTGCAGACTGAATTATACCATAAGTCTATGTAATTCTGAGGAAAGACAGGGAAAGTCTACTTCTCTCTGTGCTAGTTAAAGCCCACTGCATTTGATGTTGCCTGGTTATTGGGTAGAGAAAAATGTATTTGCTGTATCAGTACCTGTTTAGCATATGTCAAGAGCTGTGATTATTTGCTACAGTAAAGAGATCCTGTCTGGAACAGTAGCTATAATTAGAGTGCCATTACATTAAGTTTATAATAATCTATGACATTTTCCAGGACCCGTTTGTGTTCTCAATTTAAATGGGTAGGTTAAACGGCCCATGCACACACGTACAAACACACACACTTTGCATTGTCTCTCAAGTTTTTGATAGTGGCACACATGTCTGTGATTTACATAGATAATGTGGTGTTGCTTTGGGTTTTCTCTTTTAATGAGGAGAAGCAGCTTCAGAGGCTTTCACTTGGCCCTTTATTCCGAAGTAGCACTCACTGTGGACTCTGCTTGTTGCTGGATGTATGTAATTCACCTCTGTATTCAACTAGGAAAGCGACCACTGGGTGGGTTCGGGACTTAGTCCATCCCATGGTAGGCTTAGTATCTCCCATAAACCCACTAACTCAACATGGTGATATTCTGGGTCCCCAGGGATTAGCAGTAACTAAGAGCTAATCAACCCTGAAGAGAAGAGGGATTTCTTTTTCCCCAGGATACAATTACCTGGTAAATGGTTATAATTACTTATTTAGGGAAGAAGAATTGTGTTATATACTTGTTATGTTATCACAGGGTCCTTTCTCACCAGTACTGAGTTGCCTGCTTATTTATTTGTTTGCTTATAAGAGGCTCTGAGTCTGTGAAATGACTCAGGGATAGGAATTGGGTGAGAGACAGTGTTTCAGCATGGTGATTCATGTCAGACATCTAGTCTCCAAATCTAGATTTTTTTTTTAAGTCTTACGTAGATCAAGTTGTACTTAGTTGGCTGTTTATCTAATTTGGTTAAAAATCTTTATGATCAGTTGGCCATCACCTGTGATCCATGCTAGTCACACCGTTCTACTTATCACTCTGGCTGTGCCTGTTACAAAGAACTATGTTCATCTTGCTTCCAGGGGCTATCAGCAAGTCTACTACCTTGGCTTCTGATCATCCCCATTGAAATCAGGAAGCTCATTTAATAGAAGGACCTCTCGGCTTTACCCCCAGCTTACATAGGATATCTCCTATAGCACTTTTCAAAATGCTGATACTCCCAGGTACAATGTATTTCTCAAAGTCAAGGTGAAAGGAGTATCCCCTTGGCCTTAATGGGGGATACAGGTAGGGTGGGTAGTAGGTTGCAAATGATAAATTAACAACAGCCTTTTCTTCTAAGTTGTTGGATTCTTTCTTCCATATTACACCAAGGAATTTTTGGCGTCTCAGCCTTAGTTTTGGCCATGCTTGAGTCTTGGTTTTAGTCAAGCAGTTGAGCAAATAGTTTGGAACCATCCCCAGCTGCTTGAGTTAGAACTGTGAATCAAAATTTTCTGATGAGTATCTACATAAAGCTGATTTAAAATTATGATCCTCTTTGTCTATGGTCTAGCTCCCTTAGAATCTTTTTCCACATGGTCCCAAGGTTTTCTCTCTAGAAAGTAACAAAATCTTGCAGTTCTTTTTGTGTATAAACCCATTTACACGTCTGGAGGCAGTGAGGGGTGGGAGGGGTTAGGTAATAGGAGAGAACTGGCATTCTCTTGCAAGGTAACTCCTTGAGGTGTAGTTGTTACACTGTCCTTAAGCAAGGTAGCACTAGTCTTATCAGATAGGGGAGGGTTGCCTCTGCTGGCTTAGGAAACTCCATAGAATCTGGGGGTTTTCTGTTACCTGAATCATCCCAAATGTCCCCATTTAAATTCTTGGGTCTTGCTCTTTTATGATCAGTGTCCTCTTCTCCTGGCCATGATGAAGTAACTGGCACTAGAGTAACCCTCTTGCTTTAAACAACTGTTGCAGTTATTATTGGTATATAACAAACCACATCAAAACATAGTGACTTAAAACAATAGTGGTCGTTGATTTCATTGTTTCTGTGGAACAGAAATTTCGGAAGGCCACTTGTGACATGAGAAAAGTGAGGTGATACAATATTAACTCTAAATAAACTTAGATCAATTGAAGACGCACATGAGTAGCCCTAGAGCAATCATGAAAATTTAATAAAATGATGTGTAGCTAAGAGGCAATAGAGGAAATAAAATGAATGAGTAAAGCATATTTGATTAACCCAATCAAATGCCCTAACTTTCACATAGAACTAGTGAAACTGAATTCATCCTATATTGTAATTCAGCAATCCTATAAGAGCAATGCCTGCATCTGATTTTTGCCTGTACCAGCTTGGCAGCTACAAGGAAAACAAATTCTTTTAGGAAATTATAGAAATTCCCTGGTTCTCTGGCCTTGAGGATTTAGAACACTGAGTGTCGTTTGCTGTGTTTGAGCTGTCCGGTGAACTCAGGACCAGCTGACCTACCTCACAGTCTTGCGCTGTCTCACAACGTCCTGTCACTCAAACTGCAAAAGCCTTGCCTTAGATCGGTGCTTCATTCTAAGCTACCGCAGGTGATAATTTAAGTAATCCTTTCATCACTGGATGTCATGGACTAGTGATGTTAAACCCTGTCATGATCACTGGATCCTCATTGTCTTCAACTCCAACCAGATCAGATAACCAATCACAAACTTTCACTTTTTTAAAAAACATTTTTATTGGAGTATAATTGCTTTACAATGGTGTGTTAGTTTCTGCTTTATAACAAGGTGAATCAGTTATACATATACATATATCCCATATCTCTTCCCTCTTGCGTCTCCCTCCCTCCCACCCTCCCTATCCCACCCCTCTAGGTGGTCACAAAGCACCGAGCTGATCTCCCTGTGCTATGCGGCTACTTCCCACTAGCTATCTGTTTTACATTTGGTAGTGTATATGTGTCCATGCCACTCTCTCACTTTGTCCCAGCTTACCCTTCCCCCTCCCTCCCCATGTCCTCAAGTCCATTCTCCAGTAGGTCTGCATCTTTCTTCCTGTCCTGCCCCTAGTTTCTTCATGATCTTTTTCTTTTTTTTTTTAGATTCCATGTATATGTGTTAGCATGCGGTATTTGTTTTTCTCTTTCTGACTTACTTCACTCTGTATGACAGACTCTAGGTCCATCCACCTCACTACAAACAACTCAATTTCGTTTCTTTTTATGGCTGAGTAATATTCTATTGTATCTATGTGACACATCTTCTTTATCCATTCATCTGTCGATGGACACTTAGGTTGCTTCCACGTCCTGGCTATTGTAAATAGAGCTGCAGTGAACATTGTGGTACATGACTCTTTTTGAATTATGGTTTTCTCAGGGGATATGCCCAGTAGTGGGATTGCTGGGTCATATGGTATCAATATCAAAAAAACAAACAACCCAATCCAAAAATAGTCAGAAGACCTAAATAGACATTTCTCCAAAGAAGATATACAGATTGCCAACAAACACATGAAAGAATACTCAACATCATTAATCATTAGAGAAATGCAAATCAAAACTACAATGAGATACCATCTCACACCTCTCAGAATGGCCATCATCAAAAAATCTACAAACAATAAATGCTGGAGAGGGTGTGGAGAAAAGGGAACCCTCTTGCACTGTTGGTGAGAATGTACATTGATACAGCCACTATGGAGAACAGTATGGAGGTTCCTTAAAAAACTAAAGTTTCACTTTTTTCAGGAGTATATTGAAAGCAGTAACTTCTGTACCCAGTTACTGTAATCGTCATTGTTTAATTGCAGACCACAGAATCCACTCTAACAGTTTAAAGCAGAAGTGGGAGAGTGTGGTATCAAATTTCAGTGACATGCTGTCAAGAGAAATGCCTCAACTACACTGTAAGGTCATTTCAGCAAAAGTCCTGCTGTGGCTACAATCTGTTGTACACAATTTGGTTGAATACATACACATATATACGTAACAATAAATATATTAAATACAAAGTATATTGAAATGTACCTACTGAAAAATCAATATATCGAATACGGAATTATAGTTAGATACATTAATAATTGCTGTATTATCTGTGAATAAAGGAATTATATGGATTATATTTGAAAACTTCATGTTTATTTTGGCCGTTTAGGACTTGGAATTGTTTTCTCTTAGAACCTGTTTTATAAATTCCGGTTTCATTTTCAGACTAGCCTAAAAGACCTACATAACCCATACTGTATCAGAAATGCAAAAGAGGCAGTGGCATCCAAAGACACTTATAGAAGCACAGCCGTCTTTTAAAAGATTTCACAAAAATTAGACTGCTTAAGACTTAAATTATAGATATGTTGAACCTAAAGAAAATAAGATATACAGACTTTAAGATTGCCAGCCACGCAAGTTAGGGGGTCTAAACTACCATTTTAGCTACCAAAGGATGGCTTCCTGGATGTCTACATCCACTTTGGCCAGGGCTGTCTTGGCATATTTGGTGACCCCACTGCTGTTTATGTGGAAGTATTTGTGTGTGAGGATGGAAAGTAGAGCTGCTACCATGCTTCTTGCCCTCTGTTGAAATTAATCAGAAATGGGGGTAGGGGTGGGTAACAGACATGGGTGGGAGAAGTGGGGTAGTATATGTCACAAGTACAGAGTTAGCTTGGGTGACAAGGTGAATCCGAATTGTGGACACATGAGAATAATACCCAAGCCACGTACTGAGGATGGTCTTTCATTTCTATAGTGAATGGACTGTCTGGAAGCAGATAGGTCTCATGTTGGCAAGGTTTTTGTTTGTTTGTTTGGCCACGCTGCACAGCATTCAGGATCCTAGTTCCCCAACTGGGGATCAAACTGTGCCCTCTGCAGTGGAAGCACGGAGTCCTAACTACTGGACCACCAGGGAATTCCAGCAGGTTTTATCTGTGAGGTGTAGTTCGGTTAAGAGGTAGGTGTTTAGCAGTGCCTATTAAATTGTACCCTCTCCCTTCTTTTATAAATTTTTCAGCGATCCCAGGCTCCTGAAGCATAACATTTTTATTTATTTATTTATTATTTTTTTTTTTTTTTGCGGTACGCGAACCTCTCACTGTTGTGGCCTCTCCCGTTGCGGAGCACAGGCTCCGGACGCCCAGGCTCAGTGGCCATGGCTCACAGGCCCAGCTGCTCCACGGCATGTGGGATCTTCCCAGACCGGGGCACGAACCCACGTCCCCTGCATCGGTAGGTGGACTCTCAACCACTGCGCCACCAGTGAAGCCCAAGCATACCATTTTTAAAAAGGGAAAACATACTTTTCATTGCTCTTGGGTGGAGGTGAATTGAAGGCTCTGCTCTAACAAACGGTCACAGTGGTGACATCTGGAAGAGGGAGCAGGGAAAAGGGGAGCTAAATGAATCACCCCCAGTATCATGAAGTCAGCCTCTCCGTGGGGCCCTTCCTTGAGGATTCCAGAGGCCAGTGAAGCGTGTTCACCTCTTACTTCTTGTTCCTCTGTTCCTTGTACCATATTGATCTTCTACTGTTCCTCTCTTTTTCAGCCTGTGTGCCAGATGCATGAAATAAGCAGGTCATCTCAAACTTTGAAAATAAAATTTTGGATCATGTGACATAAAAGATTGTATATGTGCTAAAAAATAGGCATTTGTCACTATTCAGCAATTTAGTTATTTCTGTTGTTATTTCTAGGCAGAAGAAATCCTCAGGCAAGAGCTGGAGAAAAAAGAAACACCAAGTCTATACTGCTTGCTTGGAGATGTCCTTCGAGAGCACTCTTACTACGACCAGGCCTGGGAGTTGTCTCAGCACCGCAGTGCTCGCGCCCAGCGCTCCAAAGGCCTCCTCCATCTGCGAAGCAAAGAGTTTAAAGAATGCGTGGAGTGCTTTGAACGCTCGGTGAAGATTAATCCCATGCAGGTTTGACAGTTCATAAAGCCTCATCTGCTCTTGCCTTTCTTTGATTTTGACTTACTGAATGAATACCCGTTTTCTTTCATAAAGACTGGGGAGCTCATCTGTGAGCTAAGAACCTAGCCTTGAAAATACTTCTTGCTTGTCACTAAGAGTGGACAGGTTGCTTTTCTCTTACTCGCTTTCTTTTGTGCTTCTTTTATTCACTTTTCTGTTTCGTTTTGTTATTTCTCTCTGCTAACTGTCCTTAACACAAATACAGCTATTAAAGTTAGGCTCCATTTTGAGTAGATATACTAGGAAGGAAGTGAATGAGAGTCAAAATTACAGGCAGTGAAGGACTCTGCAAGTAATTGTTGATGTCAGTAATGAAAGAAAAACCTTTATATAAAAAGGGTAACATATAGAATGGGTAGTTGATCATTTTAGGAAAAAAATGTCTGTATTTACATGCACAGAAGCATTTTTAAATGTTTAAAAAAATTTTTAAGATTTGAAAAAATAATGCAAAAGGAACCTGGATCTTTAAAATAAGTAAGTGCAAGAGAAATCCACAGGAGAGGACCTAATTTTGAGGGGAAAGAGATCAACCTATTTTGTATTTAATGATACTCAGTTAGTTAAATGTGTTTTTTTTTTTTTTTTTTTTTTTGCGGTACACGGGCCTCTCACTGTTGCGGCCTCTCCTGTTGGGGAGCACAGGCTCCGGACGCGCAGGCTCAGCGGCCATGGCTCACGGGCCCAGCCGCTCCGCGGCATGTGGAATCTTCCCAGACCGGGGCACGAACCCGCGTCCCGTGCATCGGCAGGCGGACTGTCAACCACTGCGCCACCAGGGAAGCCCAGTTAAATGGTTTTATTCCTAGAAATGGTTATTTTTTTTTACCAAACTTTATGACTGCTTTCCCAGTCACCAAAGTCACACATACCTGTCAACCATGCTCCTGACAAACATGCACACCGACTTGGTATAATTTTAGTTATAATACTAATTTAATATCAGCCACTAATATTTACTGAGTACTTACTATGAGCCAGGTGCCTCTCTGGGAACTTTGCCAGTATTTGAACCCAGACAGTCTCACTCCAGAGCCAGCAGTCTGTTCTTTTTTAAATTGTGATAAAAAGCCTGTAACATAAAACGGTTTACCATGTTAACTCTTTCTAAGTGTACAGTTCAGTATGTGAAGTACATTCACTTTGTTGTGTAGCCATTGCCACCACCCATCCCTACAACTCTTTTCATCCTGCAGAACTGAAACTCTGCACCTAGTAAACAGTAGCTCCCAGTTCTCCCCCCACGACTCTAGTCCCTAAAAACCACTCTACTTTCTGTCTCTATGAATTTGGCTACTCTAAGTACCTCATATGAGTGGGATCATACAGGATTTGTCCTTTTGTGACTGGCGTATTTCACTTAGCATAACGCCCTCAAGGTTCATCCATGTTGTATCATTTGTCAGAATTTTCTTTCTTTTAAGACTGAATATTTCACTGTATGTACATACCAGTTATTTTATCCATTCATCTGTCGATGGACACTGGGTTGCTCCTACCTCTTGTCTGTTGTAAGTAGTGCTGCAATGAATGAAGGTGTGCAGAAATGGTCACTTTTGAACTGGGTAGACTTGAGGCATATCTTTTACATTGAGAAAAGATCAGAACACATTTTTTTTTTTTAATGACAGGTTGAGCTAATTGCTTACTTTCCTCAGTCTGGGTAGTGAATACAATGAGAATCTTTCTCATCTGTGAGCTGGTGAGAAGCCTGGAGAAGAGAGTAGGACAGGTGGGAGTACAGAATATCAGCAGAAGCTGACAGTTGCATTTCGCAGCAAGAATGCTTAACATAGAGTTGGTTTTTGTTGACAACTTGCTCTATCTCAGAGTTCTCAACTGGGGACGATTTTGTCTCCGGGTCCTTTGGCAATGGTGGGGAGGTGAAGGGGTGCACTACTGACATCTAGTGGGTAGAGACCAGGGATGCTGCCAAACATCCCATAATGCTCAGCACAGCCCTCCACAATAAAGAATTATCCCGGCTAGAATGTCAGTAGTGCCAAGGTTGAGAAACCCTGCACTAACTTGATTATCACTGGACACTTTTTTTTGGTAGAAAATAGAACTCAGTATTGTGTTACTAAAATTTTACTTCTATGGAAAACTGTATCGTATCCTTGCTTATCTGTTTAAAGTTTACCCAACCACAGCTGCTATAAGGAGTGGGGAAAATAAATTCCCTCCCTTAGCCACCATTGTCTAAGTTAAATCACACACATGAATTGTTTTCTCAAGCACACAGTCTCTTAACGTCCAGCCTTAACATTGTCCTCCTGCCTCACTGGCTAGTCCTTCTCAGTCTTCTTTGCTGGTTCCTAGGGCGTAGTTGTTGGGCTGTATATCTCTGTCTACACTCACTCCCTTGATTTAATCTAGTCCCATAGCTTAAATACCATCTGTATGCTGACAACTCCCAAAAGTTTATTTTCAGTCCTGTCTTCTCCCCTTGACTTCCGTATCTCACTGCTTTCTCAGTCTCCCCATTCGTTACTCTGACTAAACATTTCTAATATCCGAAATACTGTTCTCCCCCTCCTAAAAGCTTTTGCCCCCAAGATCATCCCCATCCCTGTAAGTGGCAGCCTGTTTGGTCTCGGAGTCGTCCTTGATTTCTATTTCCCTCATATCCCACATCTAATCTATCAGCAAATTCTAGGAGATCTGCCTTTCAAATATATCCAGAATTGGACAACTGCTTGCTACCTGCCACCATTCTGGTCAAATACCCATCACCTCTCACCTAGTTAATGTATTCCCTCCTTACTGGTCTTCCTGCCTCTGTCTTGTTACAATCTGCCTATACTCAGTGAACATCCAAGTTGATCCTTTCAAATGCAAGTCATATGTGTCATTCCTCTGCTCCATCACCAGGTCTCTGACTGGCTCAAGGCTTTGCCAAGCCTAGCCCCTGTTGCTTCTTTACCTTCCTCCTCCCATTCTCCCCCTCACTCACCCCACATTAGCCTCTTTGTTCTTCTCTGAACATTCCAGGCACATTTCTGCCTCTGGGTTTCATCACTTGCTGTTCCTCTGCCTGGAATGTTCTTCTTCTGGATAGATATCTGCATACCTTGCTCCATGACCTCATTCACTTCTGGGATCAAATGTCACTTTCTCAGAGAGGCCTTCCGTAATCATTCTATTTAAAATCACACCCTCACTTTCCACCCTTACCTTACATTCCTTATTTTCCTTCCCTACTTCATTTTTCTCCATAGTACTTAGCACCTTCTAATATTATATATAGCTTACTTAAAAAAAAAATCTTTTTCTCCTCCACTACAATGTAAGTTCTGTGAAGGTAGAAGTTTTCATCTGTATGGTTTATTTACATTTTCCTAGTGCTTATAACAGGGCCTAACACATATTGGGTCTTTAATAAATAATTGTTGAATGAGTGAACAAATAATATCTTCAACCAGTTATTCAATCAAATACATATTAATTGTCTGCTGTACACATGGCATGGAATCAGAGGAGGAAGCAGTAGCAGCAGACCACCAGATGGCCTGGTTTGTACCCTCTTCTACAATCTAGTGAAATGGACATAGACAAAGCTAGCCAACAGTATGAGGCCTCAAAGAAAAACCCAGAGAGTAATTTTTAAGACACTACTTTTATAGAGGCCAAAGAGACTATTTCTGCCTTTTGTAGACAATGATGAAGAGAGGATGGTGAATTGGGCTTTGAAGGACACATAATACTTGAATAGGCCAATGGAAAGGCAGTGGTGAGGGCATTCCAGGCAGGTGAACAGTATGAGCCCAGCCCTGGAAACACAAAGAGAAGGGGGGTGCGCGCGCGCGCGCGCGCGCGCGCGTGTGTGTGTGTGTGTGTGTGTGTATGTATGTATGTACAGAGTGTTAGTGAATAGGCTAGTTTTTTAGAGTGAAAGGGCATAGGGCAGTCCCAGTGGGAAAGTGAGACTGGAGCCAGATTATGGAAGGTCTTGAAGGTGAGGCCTTTGGTTTTTTTTATTTGGCAGGTAGGAGGCTATTAAAGGGTTGATTTGTGTTTGGCTTTGTTGAATTGAAGGAATGTGGTGTGCATGGAGGTGATTTAAGAATATTGTTTTGGCAACTCTGTGGCCATGGGAGACACTAGATGTAGGCAGGCTTAGGAACTATAGCAGTGATCTAGCAGAACAGTTGTCTGTGAGGGAGGGGCAATAGGAAAGAAGGGGTGGAGTAAGGGAATTCGCAAGGGAGGACTTGACAGGGCCCAATGGCCTCATTATATGATTTCAAATTAATTACTTAGCAAGACAAAGAAATGACAATTGCTCCAAGCAGCGTCACAGAGCAAACAGATATTATGTGAGGATATTTTGCAGTTTGTCCCATGGATCGAATTCAGGCAGGCTGTAAGCCATGCCAAAATTTGCAGGCGTATGATACTACAGTTGTACAGAACTACTACAAGATGCAAACTTGAACGCTGTAGACTTACTATAACTCTTGATGCAAGTTTGAATTGTCTCTGAAGAAGGAGAGCTCCTATATGCTATTGTCTCCTCTAAGTCGTGGAATGAAAGGAAAATAGAAAAATAGAATTTAAAAAATTCTATCCCTGCTTTTCTGACATATCCAAACAATTAGGTTTAATAACAAAACTCAGGCAAATGAGAGAGATACTTGAATGGCTTTTGTGCATTGTAATGGCTTCCTGAAATCAAATTGTTATAAAAATAGGAATGTTTGGTTTTATATCAGGGATGGTCTACAAAACTAAATGCATTTGTCTATGGTGCATTTGTTAGAGAACCAGAAGACGTGTACCATTTGCATTTGTGTTGAGATTGCTAGGTACCAATCGTTTACCCCTACCTGTTTCATTTTCCCAAGTAACTTTTTTTTTTTTTTTTTTTTTGCGGTACGTGGGCGTCTCACTGCTGTGGCCTCTCCTGTTGTGGAGCACAGGCTCTGGACGCGCAGGCTCAGTGGCCATGGCTCATGGTCCCAGCCGCTCCGCGGCATGTGGGATTTTCCCAGACTGGGGCACGAACCCGTGTCCCCGGCATTGGCAGGCAGACTCTCAACCACTGCGCCACCAGGGAAGCCCTGCAAGTAACTTCTGAAACTACTAAAATTCAAAATCAACCATAGACTTCTGGGGATTGTGGGCTGTTAGAAGCTGAAGTGGGTGGTAATAGGAACATACATATTGATAATTACCTTAAATGTAAAAAGATTAAATGCTCCAACCAAAAGACATAGACCAGCTGAATGGATACAAAAACAAGACCCCTATATATGCTGTCTACAAGAGACCCACTTCAGAACTAGGGACACATACAGACTGAAAGAGAGGGGATGGAAAAAGATATTCCATGCAAATGGAAATCAAAAGAAAGCTGGAGTAGCAATTCTCATATCAGACAAAATAGACTAAAACAAAGACTATTACAAGAGACAAAGAAGGACACTACGTAATGATCAAGGGATCAATCCAGGAAGAAGATATAACAATTGTAAATGTTGATGGACCCAACATAGGAGCACCTCAATACATAAGCAAATGCTAACAGCCATAAAAGGGGAAATCAACAGTAACACAGTTATAGTAGGGGACTTTAACACCCCATTTTCACAATGGACAGATCATCCAAAATGAAAATAAATAAGGAAACACAAGCTTTAAGTGATACATTAAACAAGATGGACTTCATTGATATTTATAGGACATTCCATCCAAAAACAACAGAATACACTTTCTTCTCAAGTGCTCATAGAACATTCTCCAGGGTAGATCATATCTTGGGTCACAAATCAAGCCTTGGTAAATTTAAGAAAATTGAAATCATATCAAGTATCTTTTCCGACCACAACGCTATGAGACTAGATATCAATTACAGGAAAATATCTGTAAAACACACAAACACGTGGAGGCTAAACAATATACTACTAAATAACCAAGATATCACTGAAGAAATCAAAGAGGAAATGAAAACACACCTAGAAACAAATGACAGTGAAAACATGACGACCCAAAACCTATGGGAGGCAGCAAAAGCAGTTCTAAGAGGGAAGTTTGTAGCAATGCAAGCCCACCTCCAGAAACAGGAAACATCTCAAATAAACAACCTAACCTTACACCTAAAGCAATTAGAGAAAGAAGAAGAAAAAAAACCCCAAAGTTAGCAGAAGGAAAGAAATCATAAAGATCAGATCAGAAATAAATGAAAAAGAAATGAAGGAAACAATAGCAAAGATCAATAAAACTAAAAGCTGGTTGGTTCTTTGAGAAGATAAAATTGATAAACCATTAGCCAGAATCATCACAAAGAAAAGGGAGAAGACACAAATGAACAGAATTAGAAATGAAAACGGAGACGTAACAACTGACACTGCAGAAAAACAAAAGATCATGAGAGATTACTACAAGCAACTCTATGCCAATAAAATGGACAACCTGGAAGAAATGCACAAATTCTTAGAAATTCTTACTGAACCAGGAAGAAATAGAAAATACAAACAGACCAATCAGAAGTACTGAAATTGAGACTGTGATTAAAAATCTTCCAACAAACAAAAGCCAAGGACCAGATGGCTTCACAGGCGAATTCTATCAAACATTTAGAGAAGAGCTAACACCTATCCTTCTCAAACTCTTCCAAAATATAGCAGAGGGAGGAACACTCCCAAACTCATTCTATGAGGCCACCATCACCCTGATACCAAAACCAG
This sequence comes from Mesoplodon densirostris, assembly GCF_025265405.1. Taxonomy (NCBI): domain Eukaryota; kingdom Metazoa; phylum Chordata; class Mammalia; order Artiodactyla; family Ziphiidae; genus Mesoplodon; species Mesoplodon densirostris. The sequence continues at coordinate 26,496,370 of NC_082674.1, forward strand.
ACAAAGATGTCACAAAGAAAGAAAATTGCAGGCCAATATCACTGATGAACATAGATGCAAAAATCCTCAACAAAATACTAGCAAACAGAATCCAACAGCACATTAAAAGGATCATACACCATGATCAAGTGGGGTTTATCCCAGGAATGCAAGGATTCTTCAATATATGCAAATCAGTCAATATGATACACCATATTAACAAACTGAAGAATAAAAACCATATGCTCATCTCAACAGATGCAGAAAACGCTTTTGACAAAATTCAACACCCATTTATGATAAAAAACCCTCCAGAAAGCAGGCATAGAGGGAACTTTCCTCAACATAATAAAGGCCATATATGACAAACCTACAGCCAACATCGTCCTCAATGGTGAAACACTGAAACCATTTCTACTAAGATCAGGAACAAGACAAGGTTTCCCAGTCTCACCACTATTATTCAACATAGTGTTGGAAGTTTTAGCCACAGCAATCAGAGAAGAAAAAGAAAGAAAAGGAATCCAAATCGGAAAAGAAGAGGTACAGCTGTCACTGTTTGCCGATCACATGATACTATACATAGAGAATCCTAAAGATGCTACCAGAAAACTACTAGAGCTAATCAATGAATTTGGTAAAATAGCAGGATACAAAATTAATGCACAGAACTCTCTTGCATTCCTATACACTAATGATGAAAAATCTGAAAGAGAAATGAAGGAAACATTCCCATTCACCATTGCAATAAAAAGAATAAAATACCTAGGAATAAACCTACCTAAGGAGACAAAAGACCTGTATGCAGAAAACTATAAGACATGGAAGAAAGAAAGATGATACCAACAGATGGAGAGATATACCATGTTCTTGGATTGGAAGAATCAACATTGTGAAAATGATTATACTACCCAAAGCAATCTACAGATTCAATGCAATCCCTATCAAACTATCACTGGCTTTTTTCACAGAACTAGAACAAAAAATTTCACAATTTATATGGAAACACAAAAGACCCCGAATAGCCAAAGCAATCTTGAGAAAGAAAAGTGGAGCTGCAGGAATCAGGCTCCTGGACTTCAGACTATACTACAAAGGTACAGTAATCATGACAGTATGGTACTGGCACAAAAACAGAAGTATAGGTCAATGGAACAGGATAGAAAGCCCAGAGTTAAACCCACACACATGTGCTCACCTTGTTTTTGATAAAGGAGGCAAGAATATACAATGGAAAAAGACAGCCTCTTCAATAAGTGGTGCTGGGAAAACTGGACAGCTACATGTAAAAGAATGAAATTAGAACACTCCCTAACACCATACACAAAAATAAATTCAAAATGGATTAAAGACCTAAATGTAAGGCCAGGCACTATCAAACTCTTAGAGGAAAACACAGGCAGAACACTCTATAACATAAATCACAGCAAGATTCTTTATGACCCGCCTCCTAGAGAAATGGAAATAAAAACAAAAATAAACAAGTGGGACCTAATGAAACTTATAAGCTTTTGTATAGCAAAGGAAACCATAAACAAGATGAAAAGACAACCCTCAGAATGGGAGGAAAAATTTGCAAATGAAGCAACTGACAAAGGATTAATCTCCAAAATTTACAAGCAGCTCAATATCAAAAAAACAGACAACCCAATCCAAAAATGGGCAGAAGACCTAAATAGACATTTCTCCAAAGAAGATATACAGATTGCCAACAAACACATGAAAGAATGCTCAACTTCATTAATCAATTGAGAAATGCAAATCAAAACTACAATGAGATATTATCTCACACTGTTCAGAATTGCCATCATCAAAAAATCTAGAAACAATAAATACTGGAGAGAATGTGGAGAAAAGGAAACCCTCTTGCACTGTTGGTGGGAATGTAAATTGATACAGCCACTATGGAGAACAGTATGGAGGTTCCTTACAAAAGTAAAAATAGAACTACCATACGACCCAGCAATCCCACTACTGGGCATATCCCCTGAGAAAACCATAATTCAAAAAGAGTCATGTACCACAATGTTCATTGCAGCTCTATTTACAGTAGCCAGGACATGGAAGCGACCTAAGTGTCCATCAACAGATGAATGGATAAAGAAGATGTGGCACATATATACAATGGAATATTCCTCAGCCATAAAAAGAAACAAATTTGAGTTATTTGAAGTGAGGTGGATGGACCTAGAGTCTGTCATACAGAGTGAAGTAAGTCAGAAAGAGAAAAACAAATACCATATGCTAACACATATATATGGAATCTAAAAAAAAAAAAAGGTCATGAAGGACCTATTGGCAGGACAGGAATAAAGATGCAGACAGACTAGAGAATGGACTTGAGGACACGGGGAGGGAGGGAGAAGGGTAAGCTGGGACGAAGTGAGAGAGTGGCATGGACATATATACACTACCAAATGTAAAATGGATAGCTAGTGAGAAGCAGCCGCATTGCACAGGGATATCAGCTCGGTGTTTTGTGACCACCTAGAGGGGTGGGATAGGGAGGGTGGGAGGGAGACGCAAGAGGGAGGGGATATGGAGATATATGTATATGTATAGCTGATTCACTTTGTTATAAAGCAGAAACTGACGCACCATTGTAAAGCAATGATACTCCAATAAAGAGGTTAAAAAAAAAAAAAAAAGAAGCTGAAGTGGGGGAAGTGGTCACTAAACCTCCCAAGCAGGATTTTGTAGACTCAGGGCCAGAATTAAAACATAAATCCTTAGGTCTACTCTTAGGTACTTATTCTCATTGTTCCCTACTTTTATGCAAAAAATAAAAACAAAGAAATTGTTCAGATATCAAGCTAGTATGTGTAGCCCTGAAAAAGGAACATGTTACTTACTATCATTTTTTACCCCTCCCTCAGCACAGATACTTTATTTCTTTTATTTTGTCAATTTTCCCCCTTACCCCCCTTAAAAATTTAAAATTTTCCTTGACTTTCCTCCTCAATTAACTGGTCATCTTTGTAAGGTTATATGATATTACTGGCAGTATATATATGGAAAGATACATGTGTAGGCAGAAGGGCTATAGGAGTTGAGAGGAGGTGAGGGGTTGCTGTGGCCTGATGGAGCCAGAAATGGGACAGAAGTTAGCTTAGATGTTCACTGATGGATGCAAAGTGAGTAGATGTGCAGGAGGGGAACTGGCTTCACGGGTAGGAGAAAAGCATGAAGAAAGGTGAAGATTTGAGAGTTTACTAAGTGGCTCTCCTAGTTTGTGCCTAATATCCTGATAACACATACAGTTTATTGTATGTCCCAGATTTTTACTTTTTTTTTTAAATTTAATTTTTGGCCACACTGCACGGCATGTGGGATCTTATTTCCCTGACCAGGGATTGAACCTGCGCCCCCTGCATTAGAAGCTCAGAGTCTTAACCACTGGACCACCAGGGAAGTCCCCAGATTTTTACTTTTTAAATGAAGTGCTATTATTACTAGTTACATTAAAAGAAGTTGGAATGGGTTTTCATAGACATTCATTTTGTAATTCTGTCTTCAGCCATAGCCTCATCTAGTGTTGTGTTTAATGCATGTGGTGGATGGAGCTCCCACTTTACGATGTGCTATAAAATCTGAAAGGTGGCCAGTAGGAGCCTGTGTCTTTTATCCCCAACGCTTTCGAGATGCAACTTAACTACATTGCCCTTTAGAGGACAGTGTGTAGGATGCTGGCTGGTAACATCAACTGTGTTTGCTCTGAGTGGCTGAGGGCAGCCACCTCCTTCAGGTTTTGGGTGGTGGTAGGAGAAATGTTTGAGCCAATGTCTCTATAAGCCCCTTGGTATATATCAGACACTTGTGCCAAGCTGCAGCCTGTGAGATGCATGATGTTGCCTGGTTACCAGTTGGCAGAATTAGTGGGAAATATGGGGAATTGTAGGCTAGATAGATGTATGGGGAGTAGATGTAAAGCAGTCCTGCCAGAAGTAAAAGCACATGGAGAATAGGCTGAATTCCCTTGCTGCAGGGGTTTGGTCACTTACTGTATGTTCTAAATGTACCACTATTTCTATATTATATTGCTTGATAACTTTTTATATAGTTTATAGTAAACCCCTTTGGCAGCAATCATCTCCAAAAAGCAAACAAATTTTTAAAATGTGTTTTTAGGGAATAATTAAGAACTTAATTTTCACTTGTCAAGAGAGTAAATTAATGTATTAATATAATTTGTCCAAGATTTACCTGATATAATTAAATTCCACCTCAGGGGCCGTAATCATATCACTAATCACATGAAAACCAGAAGACCCAAGTCTTCTGAAGAAACATTAGTGTTTATGTCAAAAGTTAGTAGTTGTTGTTGTTGTTGTTGTTTTAATAGGAAGCATGTCCAAAGATGACAATTTAATATGCAGCTGTAGGAGGTGTATTTTCATGTCATTCTGTGAGACTGGACTTTTATCTAGAGCAAATGAAAATGCGCAAAATTAGTTTAGAAAATTCGTTGATACCAAATTTTTTCGTGCGTATGTGAAAAGTGAGATCATAGCTGTTAATGTGCTAGCTCTTAGCAGAAGTAGTTCATTAACAGTTGAATCTGCCAGTTTTATATCAGTGACATCAGATGCTTCAAATAGAAAACTCATTAATTTGGTTCTCATAATGGTTTTAATTTTTTTCACCTAATTATTGGATTCAAAATAAAATTTTTGGAAATTCACTCTATCAAAGTTGAAACATCTGACATTATTCTGAATGCTATTGTTAAACATCAAAGATAAAAGTATTTCTTTTAGTGGTGATAATAAGGATACAAATTTTCGTGGAGCATGACAACATGGTAAAAGTAATTCTCTTTTTGAATTAAGAAAAACCAGTGGAGCAGAAATGTACTTGGAATGGGTTGTAGTGGTGGACATAATATGGTCCAAACGAGCTTCTACCAATGGAACTAAAAACTAGCGGTCGTCATTTACACATACTTTAATATACACTGTTTGGGTAATTGAATTACAAAATTCTTGTGATGTCTGATGTGATGTCTGATGTTGAACTAAAATAAGATTAGTGTGGCAGTGTATACTTTCTCTTGTTGCTGCGCATCACCTAATGCACTATAAAAATGTTTGAGTTTTTTGAAGATTTTTTTTTTTTCTCGGTACGCGGGCCTCTCACTGTTGTGGCCTCTCCCGTTGCAGAGCACAGACTCTGGACGCGCAGGCTCAGCGGCCATGGCTCACGGGCCCAGCCGCTCCGCGGCATGTTGGATCTTCCCGGACCGGGGCACGAGCCCGTGTCCCCTGCATCGGCAGGCGGACTCTCAACCACTGTGCCATGAGGGAAGCCCTTTTGAAGAATTTTTTAATACATCAATTTAAGTGTCCTATAATGATAGGAACTTTATTTTATTTTATTTTATTTTATTTTTTTTTTGCGGTACGCGGGCCTCTCTGTCGTGGTCTCTCCCATTGCGGAGCACAGGCTCCGGACGCGCAGGCCCAACGGCCATGGCTCACGGGCCCAGCCACACCGTGGCATGTGGGACCTTCCCAGACCGGGGCACGAACCCGCGTCCCCTGCATCGGCAGGTGGACTCTCAACCACTGCGCCACCAGGGAAGCCCGGAACTTTTTTTTTCTTAAGGAGTCTTTCGTTTTGGCTGCATTGTGTTCAAAATCAATTTGAAATCTTTTATGTATTCAATTAATGGCGTTCAAAAAAAATTCAGCTTTTACAACTTTTACCAGATTGTAATTATTGAAAGCAAACTTTCAAACAGGAAGACATTGAAATTTATCTTGAAGAGGAACAATGAGAGTTTAAATCGTGTACAGGATTTAATTTAATAATGTATAATTGTACTTTTGAATATCCCTACTGTGTTAGTCTGCTAAGGGCTGACTAATACTACAGACTGGGTGGTTTAAACCACTGTGGTTTAATTATACTACAGACTGGGTGGTTTAAACCACTGTGGAAATTAATTTTTTCACAGTTCTGGAAGCTAGAAGTCCAAGATCAGGGTGCCTTCAGGGTTGGTTTCTGGTGAGGTCTTTTCCTTGCTTTTAGATGGCTACCTTTTCACTGTCTCCTCACATGGCCTTTTCTCTGTTCATGTGTAGAGAGAGCTCCAGTGTCTTTTCTTCTTCTTCAGAGGATACCAGTCCTGTTGGATTAGGGCCTCACCATTATGACCTCATTTAACCTTAATTATCTCCTTAAAGGCCCTGTCTCCAAATACAGTCACACTGGGGGTTGAGCTTCAACATATGAATTTTGAGAGGGATACAGTTCAGTCTGTAACATCTACCTAGGAGGAATCTTTCCTTTGTAACCTTTTGTTATGAAATTTTCAATTATACAAAATATATACTAGCAGAGACCAGAATAAAGAGTCCCCTCCCATGTGCCTATGAACCAGCTTCAACAGTTACTAACTCATAACTGGGCCTGTTTCATCTATATTTTCCCACTCCATCCCATATTATTTTGAAACAAACCCAATATATCATTTCATTTTTAAATGTTTTAGTATGTATCTCTAAAAAAGTAAGGACTTAAAAAAATAACCAAGTACCATTGTACTTAAGATATCAATAATAATTTGCCAAAAACTTTTGACTGAGTTTTTGATTTTAACTGAATAAATTTATATTCTATTCTAGAATAGAATGTAATTGAGAAGGCCTATAATTTATAAATTTGTAAGTTTGATGAAACCTACAAAGAATCATAAATTTGATGAATTATTTGATGAATTTTGTCCTGTTAAAAATATTTGTTGAAGAAAGGTACTCTAAATGGAGGCCAAAAGACAGGACCCAAGAAAAATATTTATAAGCTTCAGTATTAACAAAACTAGAATTCAGAATATCCTCTGTTTAGCAGCAGTTGCTCTGAGCTTCCTAGTTATCTCAGTACATTAAAAAAAAATTTTCCCGGCTCTATTGAGATATAATTGACATATTGTATAATTGACATATTGTATAAGGTATACAACTTGATAAGATTTGATACAGGTATATATTGTGAAATGATTACCACAGTAGCATTAGTTAACACCTCTATCACCTCACCTCTGTCACCTTTGTGTGTGTGTGATGATAACATTTAAGATCTACTCTTTTAGCAATTTTCAAGTATATAATACAGTATTGTTGACTATAGTCACCATGCTGTATGTTAGATCCCCAGAACTTATTTATCTTATAACTGGAAGTTTGTATGCTTTGACCAACATCTCCCCACTTTCCCCCACCCCCAACTCCTGGCAACCACCATTCTGCTATTTCTATGAGTTTGGCTGTTCTAGATTCCACATACAAGTGAGAGCATATGGTATTTGTCTTTCTCTGTCTAACTTATTTTACTTAGCATAATGCCCTCAAAGTTCATCCATGTTGTTGCCAAAGGCAAGATTTCCTTCTTTTTCATGGCTGAATAATATTTCACCCTCTGTGTGCACACACTCACACAATTTCTTTATACATTCATCTATTGACAGATACTTAGTTTGTTTACATGTCTCAGCTATTGTGAATAATGCTACAGTGAACATGAGGGTGCAGATATCTCTTCAAAGAGTGATTTCATTTCCTTCAGCTATATACTCAGTAGTGAGATTGCTGGATCATATGGTGGTTCTATTTTTAATTTTTCCTCAATACATTTAGAATATTTTCTCAGCTAAAATTATTATGACCTGCAGAGAAGAGTCAATCAAAAGTTTTAACAATTCTAAATGTATTAACAATAAATTTGACAATTAACAATAAAGAACAACTTTGAAGTAGACAGCAGGCAGTTTTATGAAAAAATTAAAAGTACTAAGGTACTGAAAAAATTATCAGAAGATATCAATGACATGGTACTAGAATTAGATATGACTAAGGAACTGACTAGAGGATATGAATATCTGCTAAGAAAAATTGATTTTAATTCTGTAATATGTTAGAGAAATATGCAAATGTCACAAATATATAGCTTGCTTAATGTTCCTTTTGTTATTTTTAAGTTTCAGATAATCTGAATTTACAATTTTTTAATATATTTTATTTTTCAATAAATAATTTTACTTTTGAAAACGGTTTTCAAATAGAACCATCTTTAGGTCCCCTGTTATATCAGTAGTAAAACCAATTTGACAATCAGCAGTTTGTTGGTCAACAAATAAGGTCTTTTTAAGGTCCTATAGTTTTAATGATTTTTTAATGCCTTGTTTCATTTTTTAAAATGTTGCAGTTTGAACAGTACATTATGTGGTTGCCTCACTAAGCATTATCAAGATCCTGCTGTGAACCAGACACGGATGTGGGAATGAACTGGGCTGTGTCAGCCTATCAGCAGAGAGCAGAGAGTTTCCACTGGGAAATGATATGGACAGAACTAGTTTGTGAAGGGCCGTAAGTGCCTTTCTTCAGGATTAGTAACCCTACAGATACGGGAGTCTGTTGTGGTTTTGAATAAAAGAGTGATATGACAAAAGTGATATTCTAGGAAGTTTAAATAAGGGATGAGTGATCAGTGGCTTTAGCGGTGAGGATGGAAAGATAGAACAGGTTGAAGCTCATTATAAAGGAAAATTTTCTGGGCCTTCACTGGATTGGCAGCATTGAGGGAGAGTTCGGGATCTGAGAACATGTGGTTTTCTCAATTGTTTGGTTAAAAAGGAAATGTCCCTACTGATAGATACAGAGAATTCAGGAGTAAGGGAGAGTATCTTTGGTAGGGGAAGATGATGTGTTTTGAGTGTTGAATATGAAGAGATGTTGCTGTGTCTAAGTAGAGAGGGCTCATCACAGTCCACTGAAAGCCAGTCCAAGCCTGAAGCCTAGGAGTGAGGCCAAGAACTGAGCTTGCAGATTGGGGCTTTTCTGTGGAAGTAAGGTGAATCCATGCAAGTGAATGAATTCCTGACAGAAAACTGTGCTGGAAGAGAACACGAGGCAAAATGTTGAACTTCGGGCATCTCCAGGGGTTGGAGGAAGGTAGAAGAAGTAGCACCAGTGAAATATGATTCAAACAAAATATACTAGAGTCTTGGTCAGAGGGAAAGAAGGACCCCAAAGAATGGAGTCATGGAAACTAAAGGAAGAACAAGTATCAGTAAGAAATGTCACATGTAGTGATAAAGTCTAAAGAGAGCTAAGAAGAGTTTATTGGATTTGGAGCTCACTAATGACCTTCAAAACCAGCTTCAGGAGGCAAAAGAGTGTGTGGCAGCTGAGGAAATGGACATAACATCCATAGACTGTTCTTTTTAGGAGCATGTCAAGGAAATGAGACTCAAAATGTAGAGTATTGTACCAAGGGGCAGAAGAGTCAAGTAAAGCTTTTCTAGATACTGGAGACCTTTATGTGGTTGAATCCAGTGAGTGAAGGAGAGATTGAATGTTATAGAGAGAGATGGGTTGCTAACCTAGGGAATGTCATTCTAGGAAAGAGTGAAATGAGAAGAGATGAAGGCATTAGCTCTGGAAACGGAGTAATGTTTCCAACGAGACAGGAAAGAAGATGAGAGCATTAATATTATAATAGCAGTTTCCATTTATTAAGCATCTTCTATAGTGTAAAGCTAGAATGTAAGTGTAAATGAACTCTTTATAAAATCACTGTGAGGTATTGGGGGAGGGGTTACAAAAGAACTGTGTTGAGATGTGGCCTCTTGCCCTCCTGTGGTTTATATGGGCTAAATGGAGAGAAGAGGCAGAAGTAACTTTCCCTGTGACCAAGGGGTAGAGTAAATAGACGCCATGCTTTGGGTGCCTAGTGATGGCGTGATGAAAAGGATGTAAGGCCTGATGGAGATGCCACGAATTAGGAGGAGTGGTTGGGATTTAGATAGGAGGCAAAAGTTAGGAAAATATGCTTCGGGAAAGGAGACTAGCAGATGCAAAGATCAAGCATGTAGCAAGCAAAGGTTTCTTGGTAGCTGTAGGTTTTGACTATTTATTCTTATTCTTATTTTTTTTTTTTTGCGGTACGCGGGCCTCTCACTGTTGTGGCCTCTCCCGTTGCGGGGCACAGGCTCCAGACGCGCAGGCTCAGTGGCCATGACTCACGGGCCCAGCCACTCTGTGCCATGTGGGATCTTCCTGGACCGGGGCACGAACCCGTGTCCCCTGCATCGGCAGGCGGACTCCCAACCACTGCGCCACCAGGGAAGCCCTGACTATTTATTCTTAAATTCAGTTGTAATAATAATTCTAGCAGCCAACGTTGAGTATTTACTAGGTGCCAGGTACTATTCTAAGCATTTTGCATACAGTTTTAATCCTCAGCCCAATCCCCAAGGTACTTACTGTTAGTCCCCTCATTTCACAGGTGAGGAAATAGAGGATTTATTCATTTACATGAGACCCCACAGCTTATGAGGGGTGGTGCTGGGACCGGGGCGGGGCTTTCTGATTTCAGAGCACTTACTCTTAACCTATTCATTGTTTTGCCTCTAGAAGATGTTGTCTTATTTAGGAAGGAATGGCAGATTTGGCTGAGGTCAAGTTAGACGTTATGGAAAGCCTTGAATACAAGACTGTCGGGTTTGAACGTTTTTCTTTAATACATAACCATTGGGGCTTTCGTCAGGAGCAAAGTGAAGTTGTAACTTTGATGTAATGGGACAGTCCAGCACATGACAGTGGGTAACTCTCTGCGAGACCAGGGAGTTGTAGAGGAATCAAGGCAGCCCTTCCCTGCCCGTGCTACGTGTAAGACTAGACTTCCACGATGTAATACTCTGATAGAATTGTTAATTAACCTGAGAGCTTGTGTCTTCTTTGATTTGTAGGGGTCAACTTTCTCTTTCATTTCAGTTTTTGAAAGAAATGTTTTTATTTGAAATGGAGTTAGAGTTTCTGTTGTGCACTTGTGTTACTGCGGTGGGGAGGTTCGAGGAGATTGGAGCTTACATTCCAGTGGAGAAGAGAGAATAACCATATGCGAATAATATGTAGAGAAAAAAGAGATTCTTTCCTTTTTGTTCTTCCTTTCTCATATTGGTAAGCAATAAAAAATGAAACTCTTAAGGTCTAACTTGCATAACTGCCAAGAAATATGAGCACTGTGATAACATCTGGGCTGTAGCTGGGACTAAGGGGTAGAGGGGAGGGCAGAGCTCTGCGGCCATAGCCCTGACTCTGAATCCTAGTAATCCCAAGGTAAATCACTTCATCTTTCTGAGCTTCAGTTTCCTCATTTGTAAAGTGGAGATATAATCCCCATCTCAATTTGCTGTTGGGAAAATTAGAGCCAATATGTATAAAGTATCTAGCCTATTTCCTGGCCCATAGTAAGTTCTCAGTTGTTGTGGAGCTTTCTGTCCTGCCCATTGCAGTGTGGTAGAAAATCATTGTTACCCCATTTTCTGTAGCCTAAAGATAGGGAGATACATCTAACCGGAGAGTTTCATGCAGATGATATGTAAACACCCATGTTACCTCACATGTGAATTCTCTGGAAAGAGGAGGCAAATAGAAGAACCAGTGGTAACCAAGCCTAGGACAGGAACAAGAGGAGGACACTAAACAATTAATACCCTTTCTAGTAAAAGAAAAAAGTGTGTATAAAATTTAGTTGCTCTTGTAGTTTAAAAGAAGACACTGACATAGAGGAAACTTTTGAGAGAGAGGGAGAAGCTGGCAGGTTAAGACTTGTGTTTCCTTAGGGAGGAGAACATAGTATTTAATAGTAAATGAGAAATTTGGTTACAAAAGAGTTGGTGGTGCACATTTAAAAAAAATATGAGCAGCAAGCATCATTTTAGGAAAAGATATTACCAGACAACATTGATAGCTCTCTTGGATTTGGCTTGGGTCATTTCCTGTTTAATGAAGCCACATCCAACAACTTATCTGCATTGGGGGTCATGGGAATGAATCAGGGATGTAGAAAGGAGAGAATGGAGAATGGAGCTTGGCTTCAGGATTCAATTATAACGTGTTACACTTTATTATATGGGACATCAGAAAAATTCAGTCAATCCTGTAAGGAAAATTAGTAAAAAAAAAAAAAAAAAAAAAGTGAAGCTACTGATTATTCATTCATTCTGCAGAAACCTTGAGGAGGAAGGAAATTTGAGTAGTCTCATAGTTTAAGAAAGAAAATTGTAATACATAAGTAAATGGCACCTATTGCAGATGTGCTTTAAATGCCCCTGTAAAAATTAACTTTTAAAAGTAATCCATGTCCATTGTCCAGTGGTGCTTAGTGTTCAATTTTTATTTTAATTATTGAGATTTAGTAAGAATTGTAGTCACTCTCTTCATCACATGTATTGCACACCAGAAACCAGGAACCGTTGTGTGGCTTTAGGAAGGAAAGGAAAGGAAAGGAAATCATTTCCTTTCTAGGCCTCATTTTCCTCACCACCTCTTTTCATTGATTTCTAAGCCTGTAATTGAACTGATTTCCTCCTAGTTTGTCAACCCTGCTGATTCTAAGTGTTCTATTTGCATCATCAGTGTACTTGTTCTGCCACTAGATGGCATCAATGTACCTTTGAACCCTGTCACCTCCAGGTTTTCAGAATCTGAGGTCTGAAGGAGCCTTGGAATTTTTGCTTAATCCACCCCCCCACCCCCTATTTAACAACTGGGGGACTAAGACTCAGAGGTTAAGTGACATGGCCAAGGTCATACAGTACCTTAGAACCTCTTGAATCCCAGTCATTTATCTTTCCCTCTATTCCACTGTTTCTGTAGGGGGCTTTTGAGGGAAATTCAAAGAGAGATCATGTTTTCAACCATTCCTGCTTTTTGATAATTATCTTAAAAATAATTTAAAACCATTCTTCAAGTGCATATATCATCATATTAAAGATAAATAGTTGGTCTGCTTTTGTGTTTCTGTACTGGCTCCCTCAGAGGAAAAAGCTAGACTGTCAGCTTCTAAAGATCACTGCCCTGCCTATAGCTTGCCTGCCTTCACAATTTGCCTTCTGTGGAAATAAGCTCCACAGAAATGTCCACCAGAGCCTCTCTGTCAGATGATGATCTTTCTCCATCCTTGCCCAGTCCCTTGGTAAGAGATTTGCCTTTCAGCTCTTTCCTCCCGCCAAACACAGCCATCCATTCTTCTGCTTCGTCTTTGTCCACTTGCCTAATCAAGACAGCTTTTGGAGGGGGGAAGTCGATAATGCCCTGGTTCTTAAAAAATTGGTCTCTTGGGTTTTCCCAGCACATGTTAATTGGACTCTTTCCTTCCCCCCAACACCCCGCCCTCTCTACTGGTGACAAGGATGGCACTGCCGTAAATCGTGGCTGTGGGGGGGGCAGACGGTGCAGCGGGGGGCGGCATGGTCACGTGGAGATGACGTGGGCTCTGGAGTCACGCTGACTGGGCCTCGAATCTCTCCTCTCTCACTGACTGCCTCTGGTCCACGGTCACCTCTTTAATGAGGGTGCTATTTACTGCCTCACAAGGCTGTTGTGAGGAATAGGTGAGGTTAATGTGTGGAAAGCTCGCAGCATCAGTGCTTGGCGAACATTGTAGGTGCTCTTTAAGTGCTCATTGTTCTGGTTGCCGTTGTATGGAGAGGACAGCAGTGACTATAGTATATGAAGAGTTGGAGCCCAAGGGAGGGTGTCAGCCAGAGGAGCTAGTTTTTTCAATGGAGAAAAAAGGGAGAGGTGCACGTACGCCAGGGTCTGTCTCAGTGTTTTGGAGAAATAGTGTAGAAGTGTGCCGCCCAGTACGGCGGCCACTAGCCACATGTGGCAGTTGAGCACTTGAAATGTGGCTGGTCCAAACTGAGATGCTGTAAGTGTAGGACACACATCAGGTGTCAAAGACGTCATACGAAAAAATTGAACATAAAATATCTCGATAATTTTGTATGTTGATAACATGTTGAAATGATACTATTTTGGATATGTAGAGTTAAATAAAATATGTTATTAAAATTTATTTCACCCATTTCTTTTTACTTTTTAAAATGGCTACTAGCAAATGTAATGAGGCTAGCATTATATTTCTATCTGATAGCATTGGACTAGAAGATAGAGACCTTTGGTAGTCAACCATATACAACTTGAATTTGGGGAACCATGTGAGTTTTCTTTTTTCTTTGAAGCTTCTTTTGATTTTTTTTCCTTTTATGATGTTCTGTTCTTCAGAGCATGACCATCCTAAATCAAGATGCCAGGGCTTCCCTGGTGGCGCAGTGGTTGAGAGTAAGCCTGCCGATGCAGGGGACATGGGTTCGTGCCCCGGTCAGGGAAGAACCCACATGCCGCGGAGCGGCTGGGCCTGTGAGCCATGGCCGCTGAGCCTGCGTGTCCGGGAAAAAAAAAAAAAAAAGATGCCAGTGAGGATAATATAGGTTAAGTAATAGTTTAAAATGAAAAGAGTAAGAGGCACTGAATATTCTCCTTAGTCCCCCAAATTCCGAGGACCTCAATTGAGATGCAGGGTATGAATGCAGTTTTGATGGTTTAGTGAGTCAGCCAGAAGCAGTTAGAAGATCCTAGAGGTTTTTTTTTTTTTTTTTTTAAATCATTTCATGATTTCAAAGAATAGGATGTGTACAGAAGTCATCTCCCATCATAATTATATGCTATCAGTAGATGAAAACCTACTAGCAGTTAATGATTCTAGAATTTTTTTTCAGATGCAAATTAAAAAGTAATGACACAAATTACCAAGAGCGAAAAGAAAAGAGAATCATAATACTATATATTAAATTGTCATCTGCCTGGTTTTCATCAAATTTATTTTGGTTTTAGGACATTAGTTACAAAATATTGACTTGCTTTAAAAACTTAAAGATCAACAGTAATATCATCACAAGCTTATGTTAGAGCTGTGAGATAATTGCTAATTTCAGACATTTGTAACCTTTGTTTTTTCAGGTGGATTGAAAAATAAAGTTCTTTATTTACATCTTAAATTTACACTTGCTGTTTTTTATAACACATGTGAAATAGTTTTGTGGGGAGTTTGTTCTTTGCTGATGCAGGAAGCAAGCAGGGCACATGCATTTTGAGAACTTTGAGGGCAATTCTCATTTTTCTTGATTTAGTCCCAGAATGAGGTATACCTCATTCCAAGTAAACCTGCTGCCATGATTTATTGGGGTATAAGATGCTGTCAATTGTAAGAGGCACATGTAAGTGCCACCTTGTATAGAAAATTGAATGCTGCCAATAAAACTCTGATCAGCTATGGGTTATTAAGATGCATCTATTGCAGAGATGTTAAATGGAAAAAAAAAGTGCACCTTATAAATGATGAAATATAATACACAGATTTTGAAACTTTCAACTAGGTTAGAAGTAAGAGAGCTTGTTTTATATGTTGTTTTATACGTTAGCATCAGACTTTAGGCCCTCCCAAATGAGTCACATTTAGTGAGTATGGAACTCTTTTCAGTTAATTCTGTAAATAACCAGACAAAAGCAAATGTACTGAGCTGATAGAGAAAAGTGAACTTCTAACTTTATTTCCACCTAGTACCTCTGCATCCCCCTCACCCCCCCAAACACACATCCACCCCATTTCTAGCCACTACCTATACCTCTAACAAAATCTCTTCTCTTAAAGGCTCCTCATAGCAGTTATTTATAGCCTCTTGTGAATTCAAGGCAAAGTGTTAAATTGCCCAAGGATGTTTGCTTTCTAAGCCTTATCTCTAATTATCCGCTAAAAATCTATATCTGCTTAAAGAAATTTCAGGCCTCAACTAGCCATATGGAACAAGTTTTGTAGGAATGGCAGGGGGAGGAGGGATGTAGGGGCAGCTTCCTACTCGCCTCTGTGGAAGGCTATGGACAGATAACAGAGCACCTCATTTCCTTTCCCACCCTAAAGTGTTCAACCACGTCTGTCTGCTGGCTTACTGCCTTTGTACTGGAAGTCAAAGAAAGTAAGAAAGTAAACTGCATTCTGCTGCTGGTCTTACTAACTATATCTAAAAGGAAAGCAAAGTTGTAATAGCTGCATTTCTGACTCATTTCATTGAATTTTTATCAGTCTTATCTTCCTTTTGACAGGGGCTATTGTATTTTAAGGAAACCCTGTGATGTAAAGAATTCTTTTGTGATTTCAATAGCTACTTCCTAATTTACCTGTTTTGTACATCTCTACGTTTACAAATCATACTAACTTAAGTCAGGCTTTCCTCTTTGAATGACTCTTTGGTAATCCAGATTCTCAGCCTGCTTTTTCTAAATTTGGGGGGGCATGCCTAAACAGATACATGCTAGGGCAATTTGGTTCTTGGTTAAACTGCAGAAGTACTTGTGGTCTAACTTGAAGATGGAAGCAAAAATTTTTCCTCTCAAGTTTGTAATACATTCATCAGTTGTGAACCTGCTGATGCTCTGTATACTTTTTACATAGTTACATAGATGCTCAGTAAAAATGTTAGATTAATCCCACATTTATAATATCAGGGCTTGTCAACAGAGCTCTCCATTGCTTTCATGGAGTTGGTTAACACAAAGAATGGTCTTTCTCGGTAAAAGACGTGCAGTGATATTGCACATGCTTTCAGTGTCATATTGGCTTTGAAAATTATATGGAAAAATGCCATCTCCATTGCTAAGTTTCCTACATTTAAACTAATATAAAATGTAAGCCGAATTATAGCTCTGCATTCTTTATAGTAGTGTAGTGTGTTTGTTGATAGTATCTTAAATGATTTTCAGGTTAATTCTATAAATGTCTCTATGTGTTTGAATGACTTTGTCTTTTGTTCTTTGCAGCTCGGGGTGTGGTTTTCTCTGGGCTGTGCCTATCTGGCCTTGGAAGACTATGGAGGTTCAGCAAGGGCATTTCAGCGCTGTGTGACCCTAGAACCCGATGTAAGTTTGTTTGGTCTTCGTTCCTTACTAAGCTCTTTGGTACTCTTTAAGTTATTTGAATTGTACTGTAGTTCAGAACAGCAATTCCTATGGGTCTGTAGTTTCCGTTATGCAAGATGAGTACACCTAAAATTTTTAAAAAGAGTGATCTCATGTTAAGTGTTCTTATCACAGGAAAAAAAGAGAGCGAGAGAGAGAAGAAGGCAAAAAGATTCAAACTTTCTATTATTTTATGTCAAAAAAAAGAAGAACACCAATTCCTTTTGTGTTGGAGGAAGGTATCCCTTTGGCAGAAGGTCACACCCTAAGTTATATGAGTCATACATCTAGAAATAAGTTTCTTCTCGTAATAGCTAAGTTATTCATTGTTTTGTTTAGAAAATAGTTTTGATAAAACAGCTTTTTAGTTAAAAATATACTTTGCTGAGTATACAGCAAAGTGTCACATATATTTTGTCGCTCACCAGCATGTGCTGCCTAGGTTAATTGCACTATTAGAAAGTTCTTTTAGTTTACAGTCTTTAAATATTTAACAGCTTTCCTGAGATGGTGAATAATTCGCATGCCATCTAGTTCATCCATTTAAAGTGTACAATATAGTGATTTTTAAAATTATATTCAGAATTGTGCAACCATCCCCACAGTCAATTTTAAAACATTTTTATTACCATAAAAAGAAATCCCCTGTACCTGTTAGCAGTCACTCCTCATTTCTCCCAAACACCTTCCACGTCTACCCCCCATCCCCACCCCTAGGCAATCACTAATGGACATTCTGTCTCTGTAGATTTGTCTATTCTGAATATTTCATATCAGTGGAATCATACAATGAGTGGTCTTTTTAACTGCCTTTCTTCACTTAGATTAATGTTTTCACAATTCATCCATTCTCTATTCAAGATTTTGAGAAACTGCCAGACAGTTTTCTAAAGCACCATTTTACATTCCCACCAGCAATGTGTGAGGGCTCTAATTTCTCAACATCTTTGGCAACACTTGTCTTGATTATTGTCTGTCTTTTTGATTATAGTCATCCTAGTAGGTGGTATCTTGTTGTGGTTTCAATTTGCATTTCCTTGATGGCTGATGATGTTGAGCATCTTTTTATGTGCTTTTTGGCCATTTGCGTATCATCTTTGGAGAAATGTTTATTGATATCCTTTACCTATTTGGGTTATTGGTCTTTTTACTGTTGAGTTGTAAGAATTCTTTATATATCCTAGATACAAATCCGATATCAGATATATGATTTGCAGATATTTTCTCCTATTCTGCAAGTTGTTATTCACTTTCTTGATAGTGTCTTTTGAGGTACAAAAGTTTTTAATTTTGATGAGGTCCAGCCTATCTGTTTTTTCTGTTGTTGCTTGTGCTTTTGATATCATATTTAAGAATCTGTTGCCAAATCTAAGATCATGAAGATTACCTTATCTTTTCTTCTAAGAGTTTTATTGGTTTAACTCTTATGTTTATGTCAAATCTGCTGTTAAACCTATTCATTAAACTTGTTATACTATGTGTGGTGGTGGATATTCACTAAACTTATTGTGGTAATCAATATATACCACAGATGTATACACATATATCAAATCATTATGTAGTACACCTAAAAGTAATACAATGCTATATATCAGTTACATCTCAATTAAAAAAAAAACTAAACATCATTTCAGACAATGTATTTTTTTTGTTAGTTCAAGAATTTTTTTTTTTTTTTTTTTCTTTTTGTGGTATGCGGGCCTCTCACTGTTGTGGCCTCTCCCGTTGCGGAGCACAGGCTCCGGATGCACAGGCCCAGCGGCCATGGCTCACGGGCCCAGCCGCTCCGCGGCATATGGGATCCTCCCAGACGGGGGCACGGACCCGTATCCCCTGCATCGGCAGGCGGACTCTCAACCACTGCGCCACCAGGGAGGCCCTTGTTAGTTCAAGAATTTTTATTTGGTTCTTCTATAGTTTTCATGTTTCTACTGAGATTCCTTAGTTGTTACCTTATCATGTTCTCTTCAAATCTTTTATTATATTTTATAACAACTGCTTTGAAATTTTTGTATGCTTATGCCAACGTCTCTTTAATTTCTGTGTCTGTTTCTATTTACTGATTTTTTAATTTGGTTATGGATGAATTTTCCTGCTTGTTTGCCTGTCTACCAATTTTTAAAAATTTTATCCTACACTTGTGGATGCTATGTTGTTGAGTTTCTGGGTCTTGTTGTCTTCCCTTGAGGAAGGTAGAGTTTTATTTTGGCATTTGGTTAATTTACCTGTGAATCAGCTTGATTTTAAGCTTAAGGTGGGTCTGGAGTTGTCCGTATTCCAGAGTTGCTGTCAACCTTCTCTTGAGGTATAACCTTTTGGGGGCCGAACTTAATCCCACAGGTGATCAGTAAGAATTCTCCTCTCTGGTTTGTTGGAACCTGAATAACTCCCAGAACTGTGTGACCTCTAGAATCTCCATTCAGCTCACAGCTGTCTCGTAGTTGTTTCCTGCCTGGCCTTAAGAAGTTTTGCCCTGCACATGTATAGCTTAGTATTCAGCCAAGGACTCAAGGAGATGCTTATTGAGATTTCTGGAGCTTATTCTCTGCACAGATCTCTCTTCCCTGTTATTTTGTCTTGCAAATTCAGCCCCTTTTCAGACCTGAACTCTGAACTCTTTTCCCCCTCCTTAGTAAGACTTGCTATGCTTTGTTTGGTTTCTACCTTTCTGTGCTGCAGCCCTCAAAGTGCCTCTAGATAGAAGTGTAGGTTGATTGTTGAGACAACTCAACTGTCCTTCTCTCAGGGATCATAGTCCTGTGTAACCCTTTGTCCAACTTCTCAAAAACAGTTGTTTCCTAAATTTTGTCCAGTTTGTAACTTTTTATGGCAATAAGGCTAGTCTGGTTCTAACAGTGCTCTGTCTGTAAGGAGAGGTCCATTGCCAATTAATTTTTATATCATATGTATGGAACTTGAGAACTATATACTTTATGTTTTATAAAACGTGGAACAAAGAGGAACAAGCATAATTTAAATCATTCTTGTTAGAATCAACATTTATACAGAGGCTTTATTTTTGTCATTGCATAGAGGAATAGGTAGAGAAATATGTTTGATTGATGAAATACTTAGGCTTAACACTGGAGAACACATACTCCTTTACTCTCCCATCTGATGAAGGATGATGGTAAAATAGCAAAGCCTTTTATGATAGGAAAAACAATATTTTGCATTACTTTAGATTTGTAGTTAATCTATATATTGTGTAAATTATGTTGTAAATTGTCCAACTGTTTTGTAAATATAAATTTGGAAATAAAATCTTAGCAAACTTCCAAATTAGTGCTATAATAGTTATATCACTTTGCTGACCTAAAAATCTATCTATTTATTTATTTATTTATTCGTTTGTTTGTTTGTTTATTTATTTATTTATTTATGGCTGCGTTGGGTCTTCGTTGCTGCACGTGGGCTTTCTCTAGTTGTGGCGAGCGGGGGCTACTCTTCGTTGCGGTGCACACACTTCTCACTGTGGTGGTTTCTCTTATTGTGGAGCACGGGCTCTAGATGCTTGGGCTTCAGTAGCTGTGGCACGTGGGCTCAGTAGTTGTGACTCGCAGGCTCTAGAGCACAAGCTCAGTTTGTGGTACATGGGCTTAGTTGCTCCGCAGCATGTGGGATCTTCCCGGACCAGGGCTTGAACCCGTGTCCCCTGCATTAGTAGGCAGATTCCTAACCACTGTGCCACCAGGTAAGCCCTTGTTGACTATTTTTGTTCTAAATTATAAGTGTTAAGTTTAATTTATTTAATTTTCTTATACATTTTTAAACATACCTTATTGAAAATTAACATTGTAAAGAGTACACCTTGAGCTAGGAAAATATGTTATATTTTTGGTTGCAGCAATTATACCTAAATGAGAATAGTCTGTAACTGTTATCTATCATTTCAGAATGCTGAAGCTTGGAACAATTTATCAACTTCTTATATCCGATTAAAACAAAAGTAAGTACATCAGAAAAAGATGAAGAACTTTGCTTCCAAAATAAATGAATGAGATTTTCTTCAACTGAACACTGAAACATTGTGCCTTACTCTTTGTCTTTTTCCCCTTGCCTACCCATATCTTTGAGTTAGAATGACTTAATATCACCATTTGCATTCCAGGTGTAGTTTATTTCTTGAAAACATTTAGTATGTAATAAAATAAGAAATATATATATATATATATTTTTTTTTTAAGAAATATTTTTTGACCTCTTTATTTGATACCGAAGTTTTGTATCCTAAATTTCATTGCATGGTAAAAGCAAGCATGCTTTTAGTCAGTCAGCTCAACTGATAGATTCTTAATGATTGCTTGCTGTGTACTGGACATTATTGAGACATATAAGTATGAACCAATGTCTTCAGGGAGTGTGGGTTTAAAAAATAAAATA
Source organism: Mesoplodon densirostris (assembly GCF_025265405.1). Classification (NCBI taxonomy): domain Eukaryota; kingdom Metazoa; phylum Chordata; class Mammalia; order Artiodactyla; family Ziphiidae; genus Mesoplodon; species Mesoplodon densirostris. Next base: position 26,517,531 of record NC_082674.1, read on the forward strand.
TTATGTCATATTATTTTAAAAATTGATTAGTAATATAAGTTGTATGTGTTAAATCTCAAGTGAGAAGTACAAAGAGGGCTATAATAATGGTAGGTGATATTTGTAGAACAGTTATATTCTCTGCCACTCATGTAGTCCTGTGAGGATCTCAGAGGAGAGAAGGTGTGTGATGGTGGTTCAGAAATGCTTCTGAGAGAATGTTGGATTCAAGCTAAAATTTGAAGAATTGGTAGAGGGGAGAGAGGGAAGCCTTTCAGGATTTGGAAATAAATGGTCATTAATTTGTGTACCTAGCGTTCTGAATCCGTGTGACGAAATGCAGAGTGACAGGCATGAATGCCACACTTTAGGATATAGGAAGTAAAATAGTCCAGCTCGAGACTAGTGAGATGTATAGTGGGAGATGAGGTTGGAAAGGTCAGTTGGGGTCACATGGCAGCGTGTTCTGATCATCTGGCTGACTAGTTGAGACTCTCCTGTTGGCAGTAGGAAGCCAGAGATTTCAGTGGGGTAATTTCACGAAGAAAGACGTTTTTTAGGAAGATTTATCTGGTGACAATGTGTGAGACAGAATAGAGAGGGAACTGGGGACAGGGAAACCAGTTAGGAGACAGCTGTGGTAACAGTCCAGGCAGGCGAGAACTAGACTGGAAAACGAAGGGGCGGATGCCAGTTTATAAAGAGAACAGCCAACTGGGCTCACTGACTGGCTGTAGAAGGCGAAGGGAAGGCAGGAGGCAAGCATGGCTGTGGCCCCCGTTTTAAACAAATGAATTAAAGCGTAGATATAGTCCCATTTTTATTTTGCCTTATTTTCAACTTTAATTTGTCTTTGTGGATTCACGAGTAGTTCTGAAGATATCATTAAGTCCACATCACGTCGAAATTGTGCAGTGCTTCCGCTGCTCTTGGATGACAGTCTACATACATCAAGTACTGTTTGTTCTGCCGCTCTCTTTGGAAGATAACATTATGTTCTTGATTGCAACTGATTGTGTTAAAACTCACTAGAGACCCTTTTGGGTTAAAGCAGGGGCAGGGGAAATCCCTGTCATAGTTGTAGAATGATCTCAGTGGGTCTTTCTAGTCATACTGATAATTTTGTATGTCGTGAGGCTCTTGACACTCTATGTTGTCCTCCAGCCCATTAATCCTAAGAATTCTCATTGCTTTCTCTCTTAATGGTTCTTGCACATTGTTCCTCAGCTTCTTTTTGACACTTTTTTTGTCTTCCTGCAGCTCCATGAATAGGTTTTTGTGTCAAAGTGGGGTTGTAAGGTCAGAGGTAAATCACTCCTTTCTTCTTGCCTCTTTGTTCTTTGCTTACTTTGCTGCTGCTGCTCCAGAGAGAGCTCATTTTTGACTCAGGAGATTGTTACTTCAGGGGCAAATTATTAATGCTCCTCTCAAAAGAATCCTATCCCTGCCTTAAAGTGACCCTTTAAACTATCTCATCTCTCCCTCTGCTGTCACCAGGTTCTTCACTAAAGTGCTCTTTCCCCACTTTCATCTGATTCCCCTAGGCATCATGTCCCTACCAGTCCTGTGGGAAATTTTTCCATCTTCCTATATAACTGTCATAGTGCAGTACCACTACCATTGTGGGTTTGATAAATGAATCTGGAATTGAAGCTCCTTAGAAGGAAGTCATACTTCCCAAAAAAAAGGATTTCATTGCAAAAATTTTGAGGCCAAAAAATTGTGATTAGAGGATAGGAGGACATATAAAAAGGATAATCCTCCTGCTGTGGACTGCTGCTTGTTGAGTCCTTTTCCAATAGGACAACTTCACCCCCACCCCCTATGTAGATGGGAGACCTGCAGAATCTCGGTCCACTGCCTTTGAAGGCAGTTGCTATCACATATGAGGTGGGCATAGGGAGTAGAGTAGAGAAAGAAAAAAAATCACATAGAAACAATTTATGGCTGAATTTGAAGAAGTATTAGAGCAAGGGTGCTTACATTTTTAACTGTAAAGGAGGGTGGGTCAAGGGATAAATGAATCAGTGCATCCCATGACAACTTTCAGTAAATTGTTTAATATAGGGTATAAAAAACTAAACTGTAGTGAATTGTGGTTATGAAAAGACTAAAAGGACTTAATTGTAAAGAAATTTTGGTCAGTACCATAGGTATATTAGAGAATGAGTAAATGATTTGTGTGTTCAGTGACTAGCAGGGAAGGTTACTAAAAAGTTACACTTCTTTTTAAGTGCTTTAGGGGGTGACTCTCAGGACAAGGGCCTGAGTCAGCCAGAAGACCCCCCACCACCCTCTCTAAAATTTGCCTTGAAGTCAGCAAAGAGGAGGGGTCTTGGTGAAACCCTGTGAGGCTCAGCAGGGAAGGGGAGGTGGACCTTGTAGTCTTAAGTTAGCAAATTCAAAATGGCTCTTGGAGAGGGAGATTGATAGCATACCTTTGAAAGAGGTTACTGTAGTTGTCCAGTAAAGCATTTATGATCTATAAGGGAGCTATAGTGTTGTTCAGCCAGTAGAGTAAAGTATTAAGAATCTTTTTGAGAGCTGAGATGTTTAACTTTTAGAATAGGTGACATGAAGATCTGTTGATTTCCTTGTCAATATCAAGTTTTTAATAGTGTTTTTCTATTTTCTGAAGTAGCTTGGATAAGGCAAGGATTCTGTGATGGTTTGATAAACCTTATCTGTAAAACCACCTAGCCTGATTTTAATTTTTATTGATTTATTTGGCTTTCTATTTTTTAGCTCATTTTGCGTAATTTGTTCATAATGTTCTCTTATGATTTTTTTAAAAATTACTAATTTTATATATACCACTTTTCTAAATTCTAAATGGAATTTAGTTAGACATTTGTCTGTTTCATTAGTCTTTTTCAAAAAGCCAGCTTTTGGTTTTGTTGATCATTTATATTCTTTCTTTATATTTTGTTTCATATTTTCTTCTTTCTTAGAATTTCTTTTCTTCTTTCTTAGAATTATTTGGTATTCTTTTACAAAATTAAGTTGGATATTTTAGCTCATTTATTTCCCATCTTTCATAATTATAATCAATACTTATAAAAATATAAATTTCTCTCTAAATACTGCTTTACATATTTCTTGCAGATGGTGGTATATAATGCTTTCATTAAATTCTAAATATTTTGTACTTTCTAATATGAATCTCTCTCCTCCGCCCACTGTAGGTTCCTTTTTTTCAGGAGTGCATTTTTAAGTTTGCAGGCATATATTTTTTTAACTGTCTCTTTACTGTTGATTTCTATATTTAGTTGCAGAGAATATGGTCTATATACTTGTAGTTTTACTTTTTTTTTAAACAACTCATAATTGTTTTTGGTCTCAATAATTATTTAAATTTACTGACATACTTTCTTTTCTTTTCTCACCATTGATCATTTCTTGTATCCCTTTTCTTCTCTTTGAAGTCCCTTTTATTTTTGCAGGAGGAGATGCTTTAATAGTTCTTTTAAGTTAGGGTCACTAGGTGATAAAGTTCCTTAGTCTTTGTACATGTAAAATTTTTTATTTTGTACTTATTCTTGAGTGGTAAGTTTAGTTGATTATAAAATTTTAGGCTGACAGTTATTTTTACTTAGCACTTTAAAGTATTTTATTGCCTTCTACCATCTTCTGCTGCTAATGAAATATCTGCTGTCCTCTAGCTGTCATTCTTTTATAGGTTTTAGGATTATCTTCATGTTCTGCAGTTTCACATAAAGTGTCTAGGTGTTGGTTTACCTTTATTTGTCGGCCAACCCAATATAATGCTCAGTACACAAAATATACTTTTGATCATAGAATTTAGATCTTTGTTCAGTTCTGGAAAATGCTCAGCTATTATCTTGTCAAATATAGTGTCTTGCTGTTTTCTGCATTTATTTACTCTGGAATGTCTATCGAATGTATGCTTAAATCTTACCTCTCTTTCTTTCCTTTGTCTCTATTACTCTTTTATTTTTTAATCTGAATTCCTCACTGTTATCTTTCAGTTCATCAGTACTCTTTTTGACTGTGTGTAATCCAGTTTTTGTCACATGTTGAGGTTTTTTGGTTTGTTTGTTTGTTTGTTTTGGGGGTTTTTTGTGGGGTTTTTTTGCGGTATGCGGGCCTCTCACTGTTGTGGCCTCTCCCGTTGCGGAGCACAGGCTCCGGACACTTAGGCTCAGTGGCCATGGCTCACGGGCCTAGCCGCTCCACGGCATGTGGGATCTTCCTAGACCGGGGCACAAACCCGTGTCCCCTGCATCGGCAGGCGGACTCTCAACCACTGTGCCACCAGGGAAGCCCGGTTTGTTTGTTTTAATGTCTCTTGCAATTTCAAGATTTCTACTTGGTTTTTATTTATGTCTCCCTATTCTTGTTTCATTTCTACTTGTTTTTGTTTGCCATTTCCTGTTAGGGAAATTTGAGGTGGTTTCAGGTTGTTTGAACCTCTTAATTCTGTTTATTAACATGAATGATTAAGGACTGACAGAAAGTCCACATTAGTATTTTATACATTTAGCTATAGTTTATTTAGCTATGGTTATTCATTACTGGTTTGTTTTTGTTTTTGTTTTTTTAACTTGACCTTCAATAGAGTGAAAGCTTTTAGAACTTTACAAGAAGCCCTCAAGTGCAACTATGAACACTGGCAGATCTGGGAAAACTATATTCTCACTAGCACTGACATTGGGGAATTTTCAGAAGCCATTAAAGCTTATCATCGGCTCTTGGACTTAAGAGAAAAATACAAAGATACTCAGGTAGGATATTCATATTTTGTTATTTCAGTTTGTGTTTGATATTAATACTTCATTATATGATGTAAATTGTTTCCTTGACTCTACGCAGGAAAATTTTGTTAAATACAAGTAATATATATAAAAGAGGGCTTTTTTGTAAAGTTGAATATTCTTAGTTACATATTAATTCTGGCATTCCAATGTCAAATATGTTTGTGTAATCATAGACTGAATAGTACTGTGACTCAGTTATGAAAATCTGATTTGTGGTTTACATATGTATAGTCAGCTTGCAGAAACTTAATAGAGTGATGCTTGTATTATTTATAACTTTGGTTATCTCAGTGCAATAGCTGGATTAACTCCCATACTCATTTATCCACTCATTGAACAATCATTTACTGCAACTTTCAAATTGTTTGAACAATATAGAAATGAAGACTAACATTTTCTTTGCACTGTTTAATGAGATGGACTTCATCTTGCGATGAAGTCAGGACTGGTTGATTCTAACAGTACAAAAAATACTATATCCTTTCAGAAACTATGGGAGACTTGAAGCCCCTATGTTTGACATCCAGTAGTATTAAATATAAAAGACCTTGTGGGTTTTATTGTGGTTGAAGAGAATGTTTAAAGATAGGGTGTATAGGAGCTTAGGGGTTACAAAGTCCAGGGGCTTGAAAATTTAATACTTTATTTGCAATAATCAACATATATTATTTAAAGTGGTGAATTTGGAATTATGAAAAAACAAATAACATGTAATATATGATAATACCTCACTACTCTTATGGCTTATTATAGATGTACTCCAGCTGTTCCAAAATTTACCTTGTCTGGTTTCTGGTTTCTGGTTTCGTAGCCCCAGCCCTCAACCTGTTTGCATGTTTTTGCAAATCCAGCTATATAATTCGCTAAATTGCTTTAAAGCTCAGGTTCTGGGCAGTTCACTTAAAGATCTGTGGCTTCAAGTAGAACCATATACCTACTTACAGGAGCATTGTTGACCCCTTCAATTACTTTTCTTTTCCTTGTTGTTTTTTTTTTCCCCCTTTTTAACTGTTGTACATTGACCATCCATTATAGAAAGAAGGGACTTGAATTTTATAGAGTGAAGATCACTTAAAACGTGCATGGAAGTATAGCAGAGTTTTACATCCTAGAGAGGGTAGGAACCCTAGCCAATCTGTTTGCACAGTCCTCTGGCCATGTAGTACTTGTCCTGTTCACCATTGTGATGGCTCTTTCTCTTCCACACTTTTAGCCCCTTGGCAAAGGGCACTGATGAGGCTCTGAACAGATCTCGGTGTGTTGCTGAACCACTGAGGATGGTGCAGAGATTGCAAAGTGCTTGTCTCTTGTTTATCTCAACTGTAATTTTTTTTTTTTTTTTTGGTGGTACGCGGGCCTCTCACTGTTGTGGCCTCTCCCGTTGCGGAGCACAGGCTCCAGACGTGCAGGCTCAGCGGCCATGGCTCACGGGCCTAGCCGCTCCATGGCATGTGGGATCCTCCCGGACCGGAGCACGAACCCGTGTCCCCCGCATCAGCAGGCGGACTCTCAACCACTTGCGCCACCAGGGTGGCCCTCAACTGTAATTTTTTAAAAAGACCTTTCTTTACTAAGAAAACCTTGTGAAGCCTGTTCTGAAATCTCAGGGAGAATGTAAATAATTTGCATTGGTAGTATATTCCATTTTACACTTGAAATAAATTTTTTTTTTCCTTTCACGAAGTTCTGAATGCATAGAGGTGTATTTTGAGTGTTTTTCAGAAAAGGAAAAAAAGTTTAAAAAAACCCAAAAACTTCTCCCAGCATAAATTAAGATGCTTTCATTTAATTTTTATCTTAAATAGAGTTTCCAAACATATTTTAGTGATCATATTCACAGTTTTAAACTCCTTCCGGCAAATCTAATCATAAGAATTTTCACCCGTAGCAAAACTGTGTTCTAATTCCCATTGAAAATTTTCTAATCCTCTACCTGTTTTAGCAGAGTATTTAACTTATATCATTTTTAACTTAAGTGAAAATTGAGTCGTTTCCTACCTAGAGAAAATTATTAGGATTTAGTTTAAATTCATGTCCAGCTAATATTTTGATTTCTTTTTTCCTGTAATTCTTTTGTTCCTCAAATTCAGAATATGAACCAAACCTCCTTTCGTACAATAGTATTTCATCTGAGCAGTAATATTTTGATGAGTTTGAAATTAGTTTTTATAAAAGTTCAGTATTTTTAGAAACAATCAAGGGTGGCATCTGTATTCTTAAGACTTCTTCCCTCAGCACCCCAGCCACACGCAGGAACACCAAGAATCATTCCTGTTAGACAAAATACTGCTTATAAACAGAGCACCTAGAGAAACATAAGGTGCTATAAAGATGCCAGATGTTATGGCTGTTAGCTTAATTTTTATATCTGGATTTGGGGAAATATTACTCAGAACGTAAGAACTAGATAACCAGTGACTTGCTTGGGTCAAATGATCATCTTTAGCACCTTATAATAGAGAACTTTCGGGTATTCAGATGGAGAAATAGCCACAGTGAGATAATTTGTCAGTTTATACTAGGCCTTGTTAATAGCTTTCTCCAGAAGTGTCACAGAATACTGATGGAGGTGTTTGGTCTCTGGCAGGTGTGGGTAGAATCACTCCAGAGTGGTTAAATCATCACTGAAGGAAGGTCTTGATGGCTAGCGTGGTCTCAGTCATATTTAACTTCGTGGCATACTTGTGTCTGCCATCATGTTTTCTCACTGCTAGTCAGCGTGGACTGAGACAGTTGATAGATTGTCTGGAATATTTTTATCTTGGCTAAAATAATTTTACTTAATTTGACTCTGCAAGTTTGGCAACAGGTGTCTTTCAAAAAAACTCTGATATTCTTATGTTTCACACTACCTGACCTCATTCTATTTCAGTTTGCTTTAAAATTCTCTTTTTATCTATTCTTTTTCTATTTCTTTATAGATGTGATTACTGACATTTTAATTTTTTTATTGTGTGTGTGTAAATTCATATTCATTTTAGTACAGACACATGATAAATTAACTATAAATTGTTTTTCTCACTATTTGTAATAAGAGAATGGGTGGATATACTACCTTTATCATTTACTGCCTTTTCTCTCTATGTCCTAATTTTGACTAATGCATAGATTAGTATAACTCAAGAACACTGTTCTATAATAGATATTTATATTCATGTCTGGATTGTACACACTTTTATTAATCTATCATAAAACTAATTTTCATATTTCTGTGTAATTAGTCCCTGTTTGATTTTCCAGTTTTCTACTATTGTTAATAGTGCCATGAATATCCTTGTAGACAAATCCTTGTGTATATACATGCTTCTTTCCTTGGGATAATTTCTAATGTTGATGTGTTCATTTTTTTTCTTTTTCCTTTTCTTTTTTTCTTTTTCTGCTCTTCCCCCATCCCCCCTCCTCCTCCCCTTCCTCCTCTTCTTCCTTCTTCTTTGATAACTTTCAGTCATTTGGGGAAAAATTTAAGTATTGCATTATTGCACCCCATTTGCTGTTTATAAATGGAAGAGGAAGGAAAGGGGATTAATGTATATCCAGTGCTTACTATGTTCTTGGCACTTAACATGGATTATCTTTTATAGGGCATACAGTATTTGAGGTGGGTACTAAATAGTCCTCATTTTACAATGTATGAATATGAGACTCAGAGAGGTTATATAACTTGACCAGTCATATATCTAGTAGGAACCAAAGATAGGAATCCCATTTAGGCATGTCTGTTTTTTGTGTGAATCAAGCCTTGAAGTCTGTGGGAAGATTTATGTTAAAAGGCACATTTCCCCATTATATTAATGTGCATTTGAACTATATCTAACAAAGTTTTTTTTTCTTCAAATTGGGGTATAATTTACATATAATAAAACGCACAGATCTTAAGTGTAAGTTTGATGTGTTTTGACCATTATGTATTCTTATGTAACTACTTCCCAAAACAGATATGGAACATTTTCATCACCAGAGAAAGTTCTATTATACCCCTTTCCAGTCAACTGAACCACCACCCTTTCCCCTCAACCAGGCAACTACTATCTGATTTCTGTCACCACAGTTCAGTTTTGCTTTCTCTTGAACGTCATACAATATGTATTCTTTCCTATGGATGTTGTTCTTTGTGTGGATTTCTATTTGGGGAAGGAGGGAGGTGGTGTTGATGGGCAGTGGGGCAGGTTGCCGACCAGATTGAAGTCCTGGAGCAAGTGGTGGCTGGGCTTACCTGAGAGAGAAGAGCAGAGGGAATGGATATATTGTGTACAAATTCTGTCTCTGTGAAGTAGTTACTGTCTCTCTTTTACTGCTGAAGTATCTAAGGCTCAGCAAGATGAACTAATAAAGTTGATCTTTCACAGCTAACGAGCAGTCAAGCCAAGACGTGAAGTCTGAAGTCGGGCCTATTTAACCTAAAACCTGTGCATGCCTTTTCCACACGTGAAGAAATTTTTTCTTTTTTTGCTGAAGGAGTGAAAAAGACAATATTAAACTGCCTACGTCTCTCTGATAACCGAGGTGTGGGGAAGCCAAGGGTCAGGGTTATCAGACCAGGAAACAGAGCAGGTTCTTTAGAGAGCTCCAAGTGGAGCTGGGACTTGGCCAAGCCAGGGAGGCGGGAAATGGCTTCATTCCTGGCCTCCAGCCCTCCTGGAAGTGTTAGTAACTGGACCTGAAGCAATCCTATTCCTTCCTGCTTTGAAGACCTCCAGGATTCAAAGGGCCAACGCCTTGTGCTTTCAGCCAAGATTTTGGGGAGACTTGGCCAAGGACCTCAAGGTTAGTGTTGGGGAAGAGGATAGTTACACTTTTCTCTTTGGGGAGATTAGAATTGCTGCTCCTCTGTGTGAGAAAAAGTCAGCTCTCTTCAGGGGCTAGTGGTGGTCCCCCACAGTCACACTCTGCTTGATGCAGTCCATGGACCATGATGGAAGTGAGAAATAGGCTGAGGAAAGAGAATGAAACAAAAGTACTCTATCACTGAAATGATTAGAGATGTGGGTTAGAGATTTAGAAGTCATTACATGAAGTTGGTGGTGTGTCATTGGTTTAGTTACGAAGTGAGGGACTGCAGGGCTGTTTATACTGATTAAAATGAAATCCCTCTAAACATCCAGGCTCAAAAAATATACTTAGATTATTTTATGATACACCAAATGAATTCCAAATGGGCTAAATATATGCTAAATATTTTTCCATCTCCTAGAAAAATTAGCAGTACAAGTGGGTTTTTACCATATTTCCTGAACTTTGAAGCAAGAAAAAAAAAACTTGAAGGAATTTTTATGACTTCATGGAAAAAATATGTGATGAAATATTTGTAACAAATAGAAAAGATAAAAAGCTAATAATATCCTTATTATATTAAGAGTTAACATCTGCTACAGGAATGAGATGGGACAGGAGAGAGGATTCAGAAACAGACTCAAGTATGAGAATTTAGTTCATGTTAAGGATGGCATTTTAAATCTGTGGGATAAAATAAAATATTCAATATGTATTGAAATAGTTGGCCAAGCATTTGGGACCCAAAATGAAGGCTCTGTTTCACTCCTTAAACCAAAATAAATTCAAATGGTTAAGATATTTATTTATTCATTTATTTATTTTTTTGGGCATGCCACCTGGTGTGGGGGATCTTTAGTTCCCCGACCAGGGATTGAACCTGTGTCCCCTGCAGTGGAAGCACAGAGTCTTAACCACTGGACCGCCAGGGAATTCCCTGGATAAATATTTAAATTGAAATGGCTTGAGAAGCAGGATCATGTTGTAGGTAAGAGCATAGATCCTGGGGTTAGACAGCCTTTGCTTACTACCTCTGCCAGTCACTAGCTGTATGACCTGAGCAAATTACTGACCACTTTGTTCTTCAGTTTCGTAAAACAGGGATGGTATTAGTACCTCACAGGATTGTTGTGAAGAGTAAGTAAGTTCATATATGTAAAGGGCAGAGAATGGTGCCTGGCACATACGAGTGCTGTGAGTATAGCTGCCGTCAGCATCGTCATCGTCATCGTCACTATTATTGAAAAAGTAAAACCATGAAAGCACTTAAAAGAAAGTATGGTAAATATTTTTATAAGCTTGGGGGTGGAGAAAACATTTTTAATAATGACACAAAAGCCAAACTCTGCTAAAGAAAATATGGAGAGATTTGAATTGAAAACTTCTACACATGAGGAAAGGATGACTTCTGACCAGAGGGCTGAACGTCACTGTCCTGATGAGGGACAAGCTGAGACATGACAGCCTCATTTAGTGCTTCCTTAACTGAAACTGGAAGAGGGTTAGTAGAAGCCAGTTAAATGCCCTGGGAAGCGTTCGTCGTACTGTTCTCCATGTTGCCTTAGTCTTTCTACATAAGACTGCTGGATTTGTTACCTGGGGCTTCTCTACCAAATTACTACAAGCTTGGTGTCTTCAAACAACAGAAATTGATTCTCTTCAGTAATGGAGGCTAGAAGTCTGAAATCAGGGTATTGGCAGGGCCATGCTCCCTCTAAAGGCTCAGTGAAGAATCTTTCCTTGCCTCTTCCAGCTTCTGGTTCCTGGCATTCCTTGGCTTGTGGCTGCATAATTCTAACCTGTGCCTCCTTCTTCACCTACTTTACCTCCTTCCCCCATGTCTCTGTTTGTCGGCTCCTTTTCTTAGAAGAATGTTAGTCATTGGATTTAGGGCCCACACTAATCTAATATGACTTAAGCCTAACTAATTATTTCTACAAAGACTCTATTTCCAAATGAGATCACATTCTGAGGTTCTGTTTCAACATGAATTTGCGGGGGGAATGACACTATTCATCCCACCACAACTTTCATGCTCCGTTTCAGGGAGAAAGCGGTGGCTTTGAGAATAGTGAGGTTGGTAAAGGTAAGAGAGTGTGTCCAACACACACCTCATTGGTAGCTTTGGTAGAAGGAGAGGCAACATGCACAGAGGTGCCCCCGAGAGAAGGCCAGAGAGACCTCAACTGATCACATTAAGGTCTTGCCTAAAACAATACCAGAGATTTGAACATCTGGAAGGGACAGAAGGGATAATAAGAATAGGGATGGAGTTGATAGAAAACTAATAAAGCTTTTCAAAGAGATACACTTACTTAGTCATTTGCTTAGTCGTATGTAGTATTGAGAGAGAAGACCGGAGTCCCATGCCATGGTGGACAAATTAGAATTTCTAAGAAGGATCTATTTTTAGGCTTCAGAAGATTGTGAGATTATCTGAAATATCATGAAAAAAATTTGTGTACCTGGCTATGTACCTATTCTGGGTAGAGGGTTCAAAACTCTCAATTAGATCCCCAAGGGTGTCCAGAACCCCAAGAAAAAAACCACAGACGAAATAAAGAATATCTTTGGAGTAGAGTATTAGGATTAGTTTTCCAATAAAAAGGCAAGTGGACCTTCCCTTATAATCACCATGAGTTGGTTTACCTGTATAGCTGTGTTATATTACAAATGCATTTATCATTGCTCTTGTTTTTTGAAAGTTCTCAAGCTTTACAAACTGTGCACAAATAATTTATGTGCACTCCTCCCACCCCCAGCCCAGTCCCCACCCCATTTCTCTGCTGCTCTTCAGGGCTGACTCTTTGGGAGAAGCATCTTGCTGCACAGTCTCCACTTCCCCTCTTCCTGTCCTCTTTGGAGCCCACGCCCTCTAGGCTCATCTCCGCCAGCCTACTGAGCGTGCTGTTGTCAGGGTCTATATTGCCACATCCAGGGGACAGCTGTCAGCCCTCAGGTTTCTCAGCCTGTCTGTTACACTTAACGCAGTTGATCTCTCTTCCTTCAAGTGCTTTCTTCAGCTGGCTTCCAGAATTTCACAACTCTTACGCTACCAGATGCAGCTTCCTCATCTCCTTTGCAGAATCGTTCTCGCCTTTCCTTCCCTGTGAGAGCAATTCCAGGCTCAGTCCTCACGCTATTTTTCTTCCCCGTTTATACTGCTACCCAGGGGATCTCACCATTCCCTTTGTTTTTCCCGCTCATCTTCCTGAGGATATGTATTATGAAATCAAGTTTTCCTCCACATGTCTCTTTAATTCTTTTTCACATAGGCTGTTCAATTTGTTTCTTTCATTATGGTTGCACTTTTCAGATGTCTTAATTTTGTCCCCATTGGCTCATACTTCCCCGGGGATATTGGCTCCTTGACTGGTAATGCGTACTTGGTGAGAGGGTCTAAAGCAAGCCCAGGACCAACTGTGCCCCTCCTGGTGAGTTTGGGCCACAAGGGGAGCTCACCTTTTGGAAACACCTTGCCACTGCCTCCTCCCACCACCACCACCACCACCGCCAAGTGGCCTGGCTCCTCAGGAAACCTTTCTTATCTCTGCCAGGCACTGCTTTCTTCCAATCCCATCTTCCTGAGTAGTCATCCAACCTCAGCAGGTGGGGGGCTGGCCAGGCCCTCTGCCCCCAGACGGTACCTGCCTGGTCCCTGGCTTGCACTGGGCTGGCACTGCTGTGTTTCAGTCTCTCCACGTTGATGGCAAGTGGTGTATAGAGCAGTGTGTGGAAGAAAAACAAAGCACAACTAAACAGCTTTTCTCAGCCCATCTGTGAACCTTGGTACTTTGTACGTTTCCATCCTGGGCTGCTCTTCTCCACCAAACCAGGACCCAGCCAGTCTCTGTCTCTCTAGGGTTTCCCATGTGTTTGCTGTTACTTTGTCAGATTCATCAACTTTCTCTTTTTTTTAAGCAGTGTACAGAATTGGGGTTCAGAAAAAGAGGCTAGCAACGTGTTAGTGCAACAGCTTGTAGGCTATGTAATCTCCATATGAAGATGAACAATAAAACCGTTTTCACATTGGAAAATAATGAGTTCCGTACAAATTAAGAAAAAATTTAAATATCTTAAAAATGAAATATACTCACTCAACAAACATTTGGAAAGAGTTTTAAATTCATTAATAATAAAAGTAAAATTCAGAATAATAGCTGCGTATATTTTTAGTGGAACAAAATATCAAAGATTAAAACACCTACACACACACATACACAGACACACACACACACACACACAGTGCTGGTAATATGCAGTGAAATGACACATTTTCATATACTACAGATGGACATCTAATTTGATTTAGCCCTTTTTGAAAGTATTCAGCTTATCTCTAGAGTCTTAAAATGTTTATTCCTTTGATTCCATAATTCTGTTACTGGAATTCTAACCTAAAGAAGCTTCAGTATGAAAAAAATCTTTAGGCACAAAAATCTGCAGTGAAGTGTTCTTTATAATGATAAGGACAATGGCAGTACATGGAAACAGCCTAACTATCTAACTGCAGGGGAATTGTTAAATAGACTGTGCTCTGTCAACCCAGTGGGAGGCTTTGAACCTGTTAAAGTGATCTATCTAAAGAATATATGAAAACATCAAAAAATTCTATGACATAATGTTAAGTGAAAAAGGAAGATAAAACAGTTCACATAGTATTATATTTAAAAATTTACATACAGTAAAGAAATTAGAAATTAATGACAATGTTAGTAGTGCTTGTATTTGTGAATTTTATTTTCTCTTTTTATTTTTTATTAGCTCCAATGTCTTGGGGAAATTTTTAAGTTAAAAAAGAAAAAACTACAAAAACTTGTCTGGTTTGGGTTGATTCAAGATTTGGCAAAAAAACGATAATGAACTGATCAAAGTTATTGGCATACATATTTCATAAAAGAGCAAATCTTTCCAATGAAAAGAACTTATTATTAGAAAGGAAGGAACAACAGAGGAGTAAGGAGCTGTGCTTTATCATTTAATACAGCAAATGCTTGAGAGCAAGAGCCAGGATGCGAGCTGCAGGTTCAAATCCACCTCTGCCTTCCCTAGGTGTGTGACCTTGGACAAGTTACTTAACTTCTCTGTGCTCCAGTTTCTTCATCTGCAGAATGCAAATAACAAGAGCACCTTCCCCCTAGGTTGTTAGGAAGATTGTGTTCATAGAGCCCCTGGCTCCTAGGAAGGTGTGTATATGCGAATGTTACCTGCTATCATCGTCGTCTTCTCTTCATCCTCATCAAAACTCAGGAGGCCAGTATCACTTGTGTTCAAGACCCACCTCCACCATTCACTTGCTCTGTGCCCTTGAGAAGTTCATTTTACCTCTCATGCTTCAATTTCTTTGTAAAGTGGAGATAATAAAGTCCCTGCTTCCTAGGGTTACAGTGAGAACTAAATGAAATCATGTTGGTCACGTACTTAGAATGGGGCTTAGCACATGGTGAGTGCTCACAGCAGGGGTAGTGGGAGGTATTGAGGGCTGATACCATGGTGGTAGAGTTTGTTCTTCTTTAGCTCCATTTTAATCCAAGTAAGTATAGGGGCACATAATGAGTGGGCGACGATGAGGGCTTTGCTGTCCCCTTTTGACAGAGTAAGGAAGTTGAGGGTCAGTGATAATCATGATAGTTTATAGGTTTATATTGCTTTACAGTTTTTGAAGCTCTTTACCTGTATATTGACTCCTTGATACAACAGTTCTGTGATGTTGCAGACAGAAGACGTGTCCTCGTTACTGCTGTTTACCAACTTCCTAGCCATTCCCCCATATTCATGGTGGACTTCAGCAACCGACTATGTATATCTTCCTCTCCACTCTAGATCTACTGTTCTAGAACACTTGGTTTTAGGTAGATGGCACATCGAATACTTTGGACTTAAACTTCTTTGCCTTCATCTTATTTCATAGGAACAACCCATCCAAGTGGCCATATCTTGGATCCTGTTTCACCAAGAATCATTTACCTCTAAATTCTTAAACTTTAGTACTCTACCCTCAGCCTCTTATTACATACTTAATAATTTATAGTTTTAACTAGTTACTGATGGGTTCAGTAATCATATTTTTACCCAGTTTACAGTAGATAAAAACATTTACCTGTTAAAAAAAAATCTTTTTCGCCTTTGATGGTGCAAAGGACTATAATGCAGGTAAACTTTGTAGACTGCCCAGGAGAAAATCGTAATTCTTGGTGATTCATTTTATCAAAGAAATCCTACTACAACACCCTTTGCTATTTTTAAGTGAAAAATATCTGCTTACTAAACAAGGGTTAAATATATGTTAAAAGTTACTATTTTGGTAGTCAGTCTGGATAACAAGAGTGTGATTTTTCTCACCAGTTAGAGGGAGGGAAATGGTGATATTAACCAGTAAATTATAACATTAATAGTTTTTAAAAAAATTTTATCACTCTAAACCCAGTTTTGAAGATTACATATTAGCTCCATTTTTTTTTTTTTTTTTTTGCGTTACATGGGCCTCTCACTGTTGTGGCCTCTCCCGTTGTGGAGCACAGGCTCCGGACGCACAGGCTCAACGGCCATGGCTCACGGGCCCAGCCGCTCCGCGGCATGTGGGATCTTCCCGGACCGGGGCACGAACCCGTGTCCCCTGCATCGGCAGGTGGACTCTCAACCACTGCGCCACCAGGGAAGCCCTAGCTCCATTTTTTA
This sequence comes from Mesoplodon densirostris, assembly GCF_025265405.1. NCBI lineage: Eukaryota > Metazoa > Chordata > Mammalia > Artiodactyla > Ziphiidae > Mesoplodon > Mesoplodon densirostris. Next base: position 26,533,736 of record NC_082674.1, read on the forward strand.
ATGTATTTTAATAACTCTTATTTTTTTTCCTTCAGTTTATGGGGCTTTCTTAATTCCAGGAAACACATTTTTAATTAACTTTTATTAAAATAGAGTGAAAATATAGAAAAGTACACAGGTCATAAGTAAACATGAATTTTCACGAAGGGCAACACACCTGTGTAAACCACCCGGGCCCCCCACCACCACCACCCCCCCACCGGCCCACGCCCTTCCCGGAGTGTGAGTCAGAACATCACCAGCATCCCAAAGTCCTCATGGTCCCCTTATAGTCTTTGCCCCTCCTCCCTCTGCCCACACACACCAGACATAATTTTAAGGTTTATAAATGAATATTCATGTGTGCTGTCATTTTTTGTTTCCTCTTTGCCAATCTTTGTATGTATTCTTTTTCTCTATTTTTAAATTAAATTTTTGTGTTATTAAAATAACACATAACTTATAGTTTTTACAAGTTAAGTCGTAGTATAAGGCTTATGACAAAATACAGCAATTTCCTGCTCCACTGCTCCCCCCGCCTATTTTTTATTAACCAAATTTTAGGTATTATCAGTTGACTTCCTATTATAGTAAATAAGGACTTAATTCTCTTATATTAGCATTTCCACTACTTCCCTTTCTTATTTTCCCAATATATTTATATTAAAAATTTTGGTTATATGAATATTTTCTATTACTATTATATCCCTATGCAAATTATATTCAAAATAGGTACTATAGGATACTATGATTGGGGGGTATTTTTTGCTTTTTGTTTTTTATGATGTTAATACTTGTCTTGGTTTTCATGTGATTCTGTTTGTGAGCCTCTTGTCTAAAATCATGATCTCTCATGCCCTCCTTTTTCTGGCTTTAGCTCTGGATATAGTCACTAACCCGTGTACCTGCCAAATCCAGCAGGATCTTCCAGTTCTGATCTTCTGTAGATGTACTCTCCTTGTTACTTTCTCCTTCCCTGGTTTCCATGACATCGCTTTCTGCCACCTTTTCTTTGTGCATAGACTTCTGTTCATCTACCCTCCTTTTAAATGTTATGTTCCTTAAGACTCTATCCTTGGTCTGATGCTTACCCAACACAGTCTCTCTAGGCAATATCTGCCATGGCCATGAATGACTTCTATTATGTATTCTTCCATATAGAACTCTCTTCTAAGGCCCAGATCCAGGTATTTAACCATTGTACATCAAATAGAGAGTATAAAAACAAATTTGTTATTGCCTCCACTTATATTCAGGGTCTCTCTACTTATGGTATCTGCATATGAATTGGGTAGAGGTGTTTGGTATCTGCCCCCTAACCCCAAAACAGAGGCATTCTATCTACCTCCTTACCCTTTTGCATTTCCCTCTATGCACCCGCAAATACACACACACACCCCGCTTCACCAACTTTCCCCCTCTCAAACACCAGTACTGCAGCTCTCCATTTTTATTGGCAAGAAGGCCAAAAGATTTTTCTTCCCCCTTGGCTACTCATCGTGGCTAAAATGAGGGGATAGGATGTTGGGCCAACTGTGATATCCCAGAAAAAACAAAGAATTTTACTAATTTCGTATGCCTCATTTGTCCATGTTATTAACTATTTCAATAGACCATCTCTTTCGAAGTATGTTAATCCTTGAAACGTTTACAGAATGATTACTCGAAACAGGTAGTGCACATTCATACCATTTCTTCTGCATTGTGACTTTCATATTTAAAACTATGAGTGGAATTGTAATATCTATTTCATTACTTTCAGATTTAAAACTGTACATTTTGGATTGTAATGTGAATTTATAGGCAGAGATAATTTACCTTGTCCATCAAAAAAGAAAAAAGCACAATTGAGTGAGTGTTCTCCTGTCCACTTTTATCCCTGTATATAATTAGGACCATAAGTCTGAGCTCACATTCCTAACAGTGTTCATGGGCCAGAAGAGCCTTGATTCCTTGGATGCATCTCATGCCTAGATCAGAATGCTCTATGGGGAGATAGAGCAAGATGTCACACTGGTTGCATTTCTCTTAGCAAAGCTTTCTGAAAGAGGTGTGTTCATTCAGTCTTTCTTTCAGGCATAAGTATTTATTGCAGAGCTGTGTGCCAGGCATGATGTTAGATACTGGGGACACAAGGTGATGAAATGTGGTCCTCTCTCTGAAGTTCAGAGGAAGAATAAAGATGTGGCACCCTGTCTCTTGGAACCTGGCCACTCAAAGTGTGATCTGCGGACCATCAACATCAGAATCACCTGGGAGCTCATTAGAAATGCAGACTCTCAGTTGAGATGGAGCGGCATCTCCATCCAGGATTCCTCATTTACAGCGAGCTCCTGCGTGATGCCGATGCTGTCAGTCCAAGGGCTGCACTGAGTAGCAGCAAGGTGTGAGGGCACTCTCCTCGAGCTGGTTCTTTAGGTGGATCCACGTGTCTTTGCTGGTCTGCCACAAGAGTGGATGATGGAGGATGCACTTTCTCTGCTTCCAGGAAGCCTTGAGATACACAGCCTAATATAAATGTGACAGATGTAGCTTGTCATAACAGTGTAACCCACGGTGGGACTCACCTTAATTCATCTATCAGCATTCAAAGCATCTGACTAATGAAAATGAGATGGCCACAAAATTGCAAATGGTGAGCGGACCTGGGGTAGTTGGAAGGTCAAGAGCTACTTTGTGGGTACCCTGCATACCTAAGGCAAATGCACTAGCAGTTTATTATGCAACAATTAGGAAGGGCCAGGACCTCTTTTAGCAGAATTAGAGTGTTATCACTGCAGTCCAGGTGGGAATAGTGCAGCCCAACCTAAAGGAGGAGAAGCTGGATTTAGGGCTCATTAGGAATGTTGAATCAAATTGGTTACATGTGGCTCAGCCGGGAGAGAAGAGACTCTAGGTTGGCGCTCAGGTCACTGGCTCTGAGACTGCAGGAGGAAGAGGGATCTGGGATCTAGGTTTCCCTTTGGGATCGATGGAGCATGAGATGTTGATGGGACATGGCTGGTAGATACAGAGGTGCACAGTCCTGGGGCTCCAGAGAGGAGTCGGGCTGGAGCTGCGCTGACAGTATCGGGTAGACTTGGTCATAGGGTATTTGCAGCTACGGGTGTGGATCAGATCATTCAGAGAGAGCCCTCAGAGTGCAAAGAGAGGTGCACAGAGCATAGGGCCCTGTGGAAGCAGAGCCCTCCAAGGAGCCTGAAAAGGGACACTGGGAGAGGTAGTCGGCCTGCGATTCCAGACAGTGGTTCGGGATGGCTCGTCTTGTATTTTATTTTTCAAAAGTGACAGGTGATATTCTCACAGGCCTGACAAGGTTTTTCACTGTCATCATTGTTGATGGTGAGGGTAGCTCTTTGTTTTTAGCTATTGTTTGGTTGTTTCTAGCTTCCCAGTTTCTCCTGTGCATCTTTTAAGGTCCTTACAATTCTGGTCAGGGCAGTGATGGATGGGATGGCTGATCGTAGTGGAGATGTTGCACCTGGCCTCAGAGGAAAGCTGCAGGAGCTGTTTGGCAGAGTAACTTCAAGAGTGACGAACGACGGAGAAATCTGGAGGCTGTATGCCCAAGTGTATGGCAACGGGCAGAGTGACAAGCCTGATGAAAATGAAAAGGTGAGTCCTGCCTCAGTCCTCCGGGGCTCTTGCCTTCTGTTTGAACATAGGTGTAGTGGATCTGCTTTTTTGATGGTTGGAGGAAGACTGTGATAATTTGAAAGGTAAGATTAATACACTCAAGTTTTCAGGTGTGATTCAGAGTCCTTAACGTAAGCACCCTGAATTGTGGACAGGTTAAGATGTGTAAGTATTCATCTTTTTTCTTTCCATGAATTTTTCTTAAATAATTGTTCTCTGTTTCCTGCAAAAGGGTCTGTCTTAACCTGCTCTCCCTCCAGAGCTGCAGCGAACAGCTGGTTCTTGTTATTTACTCCACACCCCTTTCTGCAGGCTCCTTGCTGAAGACTAAGGTAGACGGTACAAGGACAAAGGAGTGTTTAAATCCGAGATGGAGACTATGAAAAGGAGAAAGAAAAAGGGGCTAGATAAGAATATCAGAGAGGAGCTTTTAAAGTCTAAACATAAAATATTTCACAAAGGTTACCCTGCCCCTTTCTCACAGTGCAGTAGAACACCAGATAGATTCAAGTTATGCCTTTAGCTTCTTATCTTAGAATGTAGATGCACCTCCAGAGTTTCCAAGGTTGGAATACTAAATATTTTGTGCTCTTTTCAAAACATCCACAGCAAATCAAATGTACTTCTTGTGTAAGTTTGGAATTCGCCACAGAACAGCTAATCTGTGGGATTCTTAGCCATTCTCTCCTCCCTCAGTCCACCCAGCTGGCTTCCACCAAAGCCCTGTCAGCCCAGAGAACACATACTCACACGCAGGCATGCACACACTCCTGCTTTCCGTCCTTCCATTTTGTCTTGAATTATGTCCTCTCTTTATGTGTAGAATTAAGGGTACTCTGAATTCTCTGATCTGTGACTTCTCCCTCAAGAATCCACAAGGGTGGGGTTGTGAAAGGGAGTGTTTTAAACACCTGTGAGTTTACACACCTACCAGTAATTCAGTAGTTTTCACCAAGTTCACACCTCATTCTCTAAACTGGTCTCTTAAGCTGATGGCTACAAATGCTAGGGAAATGTGTATACTTCTTATAGATTTCCAAACCAAGCGTTTTTATTTTTCGGTTTGGAGGGAAGTGTCTCTATCCAGACACATCCAGTTGATTTCTTTTAATTGCTCATTGCTGTTGGATGTGCATCTATGCCCCTTCTTTGATGAGAATCATAGAAACTGTGCTACCTAACAACAGAGACTGGTTTTTTGGTTGGAATTAGTTCCATATGACTTCCAGGAAGCTGAGTTTGAAATGTGAATTCTACTTGTTATTCTGAAAGTTGTTCTTTTTCTTTCCTCAGGCGTTCCAGTATCTCTCTAAGGCATACAAGTGTGACACACAGTCCAGTTGTTGGGAGAAAGATATTACATCATTTAAGGAAGTGGTTCAGAGAGCCTTAGGACTCGCACATGGTATTTGATGTAATGTTTGATATCCATGGCATATTTTAATGTATTTTTACTGATAAGAAGAAGTATTAGTCAAAAGCAAAGTTCCATTACAAATAATTTCAGGTTATTTCGTTATATTAAAATTGTTGTAGTTAATTCAGCAAATATTTACAGACCAACTATTATGTAGTAGGCGCCCTGGAGCAATAAGAAGAAATAGGCTAGAGGCTTAAATAGTGTTTGAATAAGTGACAGATGATAGAAACTTTAGAGATAGGAAATACTTTTACAACTGTATTTAATCTTCACTTCACACAGAAGTAAGCTTCTCCTGCATTGATGATGTAGTAGTAAGAAAATATTAACTTGTCCTGACTCATGTTCTTCTTTTATAAATGAAAATATTTATTCATAAAAATACATAGATTTCTGGAGTGCATAGCAATATACATAAGAGCTATGGCATATACAAAGGAAATTAAATATATAGTCTCATCCATAACTTTGGGAAATTTAGTGGGTGATATTTGAGGGGAGGGAAAACCTTACATATAAAATTGTAGGCCAGTTGGGGAAAGATATTCCAGATAAAGGCCACCTTTAATTATTTGCATTAATGAAAAATATACTAGTTAAAGGTAATAATGCACTTATATATTTATGTTTGAATATAGGCATGTGATGCCCTGGGAATGCAATTCAAATAAAATAATGAAGCCACACTCTCAAGAACTGAATCACAAGGACTGTGAACCTATCCTAAAGTCCTCCTCTAACTTCTGCAACTAATAGTTGCAGCAAATAGGTAGCCAACAAGGGACAATAAAAAGGGCAGAACTTTGGACTCAGGGAGGCCCAAGTTCCAGGACCAGCTCTACCACATACTAACTGGGTGACTTGGGGTCACCATGACTTAGCTTCTCTGACTCTTAGTTCCCTTATGGGGAAAATGGGGATAATATCTACCTATGGTTATGAAAAATAAGTAAAAACATATTTAAACACTTACCAGTATCTTACACATGGTTTAAATGTTAATCCCTTACCTCCTCACCCCGACCCTGTTCCTTCTATGGTAGAGGATCTGAGCTGTATGATAAGGGACTCAAAACTAAAAAGAAAGGGCCTCCCTGGTGGCGCAAGTGGTTGAGAGTCCGCCTGCCGATGCAGGGGATGCGGGTTCGTGCCCCGGTCTGGGAGGATCCCATATGCCGCGGAGCGGCTGGGCCCGTGAGCCATGGCCGCTGAGCCTGCGCGTCCGGAGCCTGCGCGTCCGGAGCCTGTGCTCCGCAACGGGGGAGGCCACAACAGTGAGAGGCCCGCATACCGCAAAAAAAAAAAAAAAAAAACTAAAAAGAAAAAAAAAAAAAAAAAGAGGAGGAAAGAAAGAAAAAAAAACTAAAAAGAAAAAAATGAACAAGAATAAAGTTTAACTTTGCCTTGAAAGAAGTCATAGAACATTCAAACAATTTAGGACTGGGCTTAGTAGTTAATAATTCTACTTATCATTGACAAAAGGATATAAATATCCAAAAGGTTGAGATAATTGCCGATAGACCAGTGGAATGATGGTCTAGGGTGGCTAGAATTTAGGTAGCTCGTGCTGGCCTCCTGGTGGGTGGGCTCAGATGGAGCTCATTCTTTATCCCTTTGGCCTTTGTGGCTATGGTACTGTATTTGAGGAAACCATGCTAAGCAGTTATAACAGGGTTCAATTTTCTCTGAAGAATTTATCTGAGCTACTTCAGCTTGCCAACCCTAAACATTTCAGTGAACAGCAGGCTCTATAACAGTCAAAGCCAAGATATTTTCTGTAATCACTAAGTGATGGTGTTAAACCTGTCAAATATAAATATGCAGGTTAAAGAAGTACTCTAGGAAAAATCTTCATTTTGCATGTTAAAGTTGATTGCGAACTATTTTTGGTACCTTTTTTTGTTTTTTCATCCAGGCATTACTCAGAGAAAAACAAGTGTCTGTTCTTTTAAGTTTCCCTTTGACTTAGTGAATTATGTGTTCGTGCTCCTACAACATTTTAAGCATACTTGAGTGGATGCTCAGCTTTCTCTTCTCGTGATATTTTAGATTTATGGAGATAAATCTTAACCTTTTCTATGTTGCTTTTGTATACCAGTGCTCCATGGAAGAATGAGCTGAGTTTCTCTGTTATTTCTGTTCTCTTTTTTATCTTTCTCCCCATCACTGTTCTCCACCTCACCCAATTCCACTGGAAAAGGAAATATAACATTTAAAAAAATCTCCACATGATTTATTCCCTTCCGGCTTGCTATTTTTAAGAGTGGCCATGTGCTTCAGAAAGCTTGGTGTAAGACATTGTGGTCTCCACGTAGTGTTGGAGACCCTTCTGTAATAGTGTTGTCATCGTGTACCCATTGTTCTGTCTGGATGGTATTCATTTACAGTCTCTGCTGTTCTGTCTTCTGGGAAAGGGTGGACAAAAGTTCGTTCCTTCTTTGCCATCCAGGAACTTCTAAAATAATAGTTACGCATTTTAACTACAGTCTGCCTGGAGGAAGCACAGCTGTCTTGGATTTCCTGATGATTTGAAACAGCAGGTTATTTCTCTCTCTCCCTGTCTCTGTCTCTCTCTCCCTGTCTCTCTGTCTCTGTCTCTCTGTCTCTCTGTCTCTCTCTGTCTCTCTGTCTCTCTCTCTCTCTCTCTCTCTCTGTCTCCCCATCTCTAACGCCTTTTGGAAATGGGATTGAAGAAGGGGACTAATGGAGCACTGTTTGTCTTTTTGCTTTTTTGTTTTTCTCAAAATGACAATGAAGGATTGAAAACAGAATCACAGCTGTTTTTGATATGTTACTAGGTACTAAATAGCCCAAGTACCTCAGTAATAGCAGTTACAGCCTTCCTCTATTATGGGACACAGACATCATAATCCTCACTATCTCCATGTTAACTGTACCCTTTGAAAATGAGTGTAATGTTGTTGATTACCATGCATCCTTTCAAAGTCTGATTATTATTTTAGAATAGGAATGTCAAGCATAGTTCTCACCAGCCATGGAAGGTGTTAATGAATGGCAAAACTATTTTGCCAGGCACAAGCAACCTCCACCAATTGGTGAGAGTTTGCATACAGAAAGAAATCTGTTTTCCATCCCTGTTCTGAGATGCAGGCTAAGTAAACTTCAGTTGTTGCACTGTTTAGTGTAGTTTTAAAATAGGATCTGATTATTGATCTGTTTGTAGTGAGCATAATTTAGAGGAACAAAAACAACAAATCAGTGGAGAAATACGAGGCATTTTATATATATATATATATATATATATATATATATTTTTTTTTTAGCAAGACATTAAATATTATTTATTCCAAGTTAGTTTCATTCTTTTAGAATTTCTCATTTTGTGTATGTTTTATTTATTTTTTTCTTTCTTAATTCAGCAACATTTTATTTTGCCCCTCATTAGGCATTTACCTTCTCTTTTATATATATATATATATATATATATGCACATTCATATATATATATGTGTGTGTGTGTGTACTTAAAATTTTTTTTTAACATCTTTATTGGAGTATAATTGCTTTACAATGGTGTGTTAGTATCTGCTGTATAACAAAGTGAATCAGCTATACACATACATATATCCTCATATCCCCTCCCTTTTGAGCCTCCTTCCCATTCTCCCTATCCCACCCCTCTAAGTGGTCACAAAGCACCGAGCTGATCTCCCTGTGCCATGCAGCTGCTTCCCACTAGCTATCTATTTTATATTTGGTAGTGTGTATGTCAATGCTACTCTCTCACTTCATCCCAGCTTCCCCTCCCCACCTGTGTCCTCTAGTCCATTTTCTGCATCTGCATCTTTATTCCTGTCCTGCTCCTAGGTTCATCAGAACCATCTTTTTTTAGATTCCATATATATGTATTAGCCTATGGTATTTGTTTTTCTCTTTCTGACTTCACTCTGTATGACAGACTCTAGGTCCATCCACCTCACTACAAATAACTCAATTTCGTTTCTTTTTATGGCTGAGTAATATTCCATTGTATATATGTGCCACATCTTCTTTATCCATTCATCTGTTGATGGACACTTAGATTGCTTCCATGTCCTGGCTATTGTAAATAGAGCTGCAGTGAACATTGTGGTACATGACTCTTTATGAATTATGGTTTTCTCAGGGTATAGAGGCATTATATTTTTACAAAGCTCTTCACTTGTTCTTTTTTTTAAATTAACTTATTTATTTGGCTGCGTTGTGTCTTTGTTGCTGCGTGGGTGCTTTCTCTAGTTGTGTTGAGCAGGGGCTACTCTTCGTTGTGGTGCGCAGACTTCTCATTGCAGTGGCTTCTCTTGCTGCAGAGCATGGGCTCTAGGCATGCAGGCTTCAGTAGTTGTGGCACACGGGCTCTAGAGTGCAGGCTCAGTAGTTGTGGCGCACGGGCTTAGTTACTCTGCGGCATGTGGTATCCTCCCGGACCAGGGCTCGAACCTGTGTCCCCTGCATTGACAGGCAGATTCTTAACCACTGTGCGTAACCACTTGTTTTTAAAAAGCATTAATAGGCAGGCCCTGTGCTAGGAAGGGTTACATGCTCTTGATAATTTCAAGTTTTAGGAAAATGGGCTCCCCAGAATGTGGAGGTAGAGGTGTTGGGAATGAGTGACTGTCCTCTCCCCCACTTCTTGCTAATGGATACCAAGCATGGCTTAGTGACCCCAGAGCCTGGTCATGGTCACATTCCCTAAATGCAGGCACCTAGATTGTTGGCGTCACTTCTTCCAGAATGGTGATGTAAACTCTGAGTACAAAAATGCAGTAAGAATTGAGCTGTAAATATCTGGCATGTCACTTCTTTGGGCTGGTGTCATTGGCAATTGTGATTCCCCATTAGAGACTCAGTACCGTGAGAAGCCACATTAAGATGAGCTGCATATGTTTTTGTTCTCTGTGGGTACCTTGTGTTCAATTAGATCTTGTCTCTGCCTAATTTCATTACTCTGTGCTTATGTGTGTGTACGTGCATGTGTGTTTTCACGGGTCCATTCCCAACAGTCTGTAACTCACCAAATGTCCCTCATTTTCCTCAAAATTTTCCTTTTAGCAATAAGCTATCCTTCTTAAGGGATAAAAGGAAAAATTATGCATATAACTTATTTTCCTTTCACCAAAATAAAACTTGTCATGTAGAAATATTTCTGAAGTCTGTTACTATAAAATCCTAATTAACTAATTGGTTTTTGTACTTACAAATTATCATTATCAATTTTTAATGGATGTTTTCCCCATATTTATCTTCCAGTGGCTATAAAATGCAGTAAAAGCAAATCCAGTCCCCAAGAGGCTATACAAGTGCTTTCTTCAGTTCGACTCAATTTACGGGGCTTGTTATCTAAAGCAAAGGTGAGAGTGAAATGTGAATTAATTAGAATTATCATAGAAAATAAAAGGTCTTTGGTATCAGCCAGCTGCTCTTAAGTCTTCTTTTACATGAAGGATAATTTTAGGCCCATGTTATATTTTAGACATCAGCCCCCACGTGATTAGTTGTACTGGTGAGGAGATCATTGACCCAGTGGCTAAACCACCCTACACATGGGTAACTTAGGAGTCTTTGAAATTAATATTTATAATCCAGCTCTTGATGCTTTCTTTAAATCAAATTAAAACACTGCTCTACTACTTACTATCACTTTTCCCCAAAGTGTGGCATATATACTACTAGTAGCACTTGGGTAAACATTTTATTTTAATATGTATTTATTTCAGTGCATGATAGAAAAAGTATAACTCGCATATCAAACCTACAATTTCATGAATAGTATTGCTTATTTTCTATTTACAGTAGTGTTCTAATGTTTCCTTTAAAATACTTTTATTTAAATAAAAAATTGATTTAGAGATGAATATTAAGTAGGTGATATATGGATTTGACACACATAAGGTAGATAGGTTGACTCAGGTTTGACAACTAAAACATAACGCTATCAGTTTACAAATACCAACCTATGAACCAGTGCTAGAATGGGGACACCCAAGAATTATGGAGGGAGGTTTTTTGAAGATTGGACTCCACATCTCTACCTGTGACAGATCGGGTCTGGGACAGAGCCTGGGAAATTTGTGTTAAATTTCCCAGGTAATTCTAACATGCAGCCAGGTTTGGAGTATACCTCAGGAACAAAATTTAAAGGAATATAACTTCTAACACACTTCAGCACTTTTTTTTTCTAATCTTTCTTTGACTTCACTATTTAATCCTGGGTTGCAAACTAATTTTACTTCACTTCTGAGAGCAAGTCCATGGCATGTGAAGGTCACTTCTGGACACGTGTAAAAACCTTTCCAGACTATGCTTTTTATTAATTGCTTGATCTTTTCAGGTCAGAGCATCATTTTTGCCTCTTTAGATTATTAACTCACTTTTCTGTCCTTATTAGTCTGCATGCTGGAACCAGGTTTCTGTAATCTACCTGGGGAAACTGTATTTCCTCCCAACAGGAAACTTCAAACAACTTCAGATTATGAGTCTCTCAGAAAACTGCAAGAGCTCTCTCAAAGAAAGTCAAGTTAGCAGACTTTTTCTGTGACTCTCCTTCCCAAATTGGGAGCTAATTTTCCTAGTTTTGGTGAGATCATTAACCTACCCATGATGGTTTATTTCTTCAGGATGTACTCTACAGATTTCCCTATTCTGTGCAAAGCTTTCTCTTATAATATATTAATTTTACATAAACCTGTACTTATATGACTTAAGTAGTCTTGTCTGTACTACCCATCCGTTCATATTGTGGAATTCCAAACATTGAAAATGAGACCTCAGAACATCATCTGTATTTAGATTTTGTTCTCATTAGATCACAACTGGATTATCCAAAAATGGGAAAAATTGCTTCCCAACATCTCCTTTTTTTTTTTTTTTTTTTTGCGGTACGCAGCCCTCTCACTATTGTGGCCTCTCCCGTTGCAGAGCACAGGCTCCGGACACGCAGGCTCAGCGGCCATGGCTCACGGGCCCAACTGCTCTGCGGCATGTGGGATCTTCCCAGACCAGGGCACGAACCCGTGTCCCCTGCATCGGCAGGCAGACTCTCAACCACTGCGCCACCAGGGAAGCCCCCAACATCTCCTTTGAAAGCACCTTTTTGCATATAATATTTAGGAGTCTCTGATTTTGTAGTAAATCACATGCCTTTTCTACTTTTTCAACAAATTGGGTTTGCTAAACAGAATTGCCTTCCAAAAGAACACTTTTTCAGAACACTTTAAAAAGTGAAAATGAATGACGATAACTGTGTTAAGTAGCAGGCTTGGTTTGCATGAATCTCTGGTCTTTTCTTGCCAGGCCTGGGACTTCATGGAATTAAACTCCTAGGTAGAACCTAGAGGTTCACCTAAAGTCATCAAGTCCATGCTTGGCCAGGACACAGTAACTCCTCGGCCCTCAGCACCCTGTCCTTGTACAGATTTGCTGCAGGGGGTCGTGAGGGCAGTTGGTGAAAACGCTGGAGAGCCTGGAGTCAGAACAGATTTACCACTTATACTCCATGGGATCCTCAGCAAATTATTCATTCTTTCTAAGCCTCAGTTTCTCTCTGCTTTCTCCTTACTCTATAGGGAAGTGATGCAGTTTTTTAAAAAAATTATTTATTTATTTTTGGCTGCATTGGGTCTTTGTTGCTATGTGTGGGCTTTCTCTAGTTGCGGCGAGTGGGGGCTACTCTTTGTTGCGGTGCACGGGCTTGCCTTCTCATTGCGGAGCACGGGCTCTAGGCACGTGGGCTTCAGTAGTTGTGTCTTGCGGGCCCTAGAGCACAGGCTCAGTAGTTGTGGCTCATGGGCTTAATTGCTCCGCGGCATGTGGGATCTTCCTAGACCAGGGATCGAACCTGTGTCCCCTGCATTGGCAGATGGATTCTTAACCACTGTGCCACCAGGGAAGTCCCAGTGGTGCAGATTTATGATGATTTGCAAACACTGTAATTCTTAGTAAAAACAAATATGCTATGTGAGTCCAAGTTACTTTCCTCAAAGGTGTTTTCTCTACTTATCACATCTCAGTGGTTGGTATGTCAATCTGTTGTGAAATGCTGTACAAGGTGTGACTACACAGTAATGTGGCAAAGCTTTGCAAAGCATTTTTGAAGTTCTGCATTCAAGTGAATGTTCTTTGCTCCATAAGTCACTATGAGAAACTCTAAGCTTATTGTAGTGATGATGCCGTCACTCAGAACATCTTCAGGATTCCCTTTTTAAAATAGCTGTCAGAACAATTGCTATCATCTGTGGTGGAAGTAAATAGTTATATTATAATGGTAAATTTGATTTTTGTAAACAAATCATCTAGTTAGTTGTGATGAAAAAGATTTATGGTAAGCTGAGTAAATTACATTTCTGATTAAAACACGTGTGTGTGCGTGCGTGCGCGCGCGCACACACACACACACACGGTCATAAAATCCTGAAGCTGATTTTCTTGGGTGCCTGTACCGGCTCAGCAGGCAGCTCCTAGAGAGGCATTCCAGAATAATGGCATGGTGGCATTATTGGAGTATGTTGCAATATGCCTCCCAAGGCAATTCCTTTTACCGAAGGGGGGCACTTTTATTTTGCTGGGCTTTTTTGCTGTCACCAAATTTTGATGATCTTTGTAGCCTCTGAGTCCTAAGCCATATTAATTTTCAAATAATTAGCATAAAAGTATGATTTATATGAACTTGAATATTAAATACATTTGTTTTGCTTGTATACACAAAGGATAGATTTGTTTTGTTTGGATGAATGATGTCTCTTTATCCAAAAACCATCTTATGACATTGAAATGAATAATATAATCAATATTCAGTGCAGCCATTTTGAAGAGCAGAGCTGATTTGAATTTACAAGTCCAGGCATGTTGTTTGATTCATCCTTTAATTGTTGCAGCTTGTACATTTCAGGATGGTGAATAGAACAAATACTACTGTTGCTACTATAATGTATTATTAAGCAAAGGGAATTTTAATTCTGTACTCTGTATCTATATTATTTTAAAGAGATTTTCATTGTTTTGATAGTTCTGCCTTGTTCTTTATGTTGCAGCAACTTTTTACAGATGTGGTAAGTGGAGAAATTTCCAGGGAGTTAGCTGATGAAACAGCAGCAATGGACACCTTAGTAACAGAGCTTCAAGACCTAAGCAACCAATTTCGAAATCAGTATTGACCATCCTCGGAACAGCTTCTGGAAAAGGTGCTTCACCTTCTGGAATTTCTCTTATACCTGTGTATCTAAACCACAAGATACTAATTTTTTTTAATAAATTTCTCTTGTATGGGTAACATTCTTGTTTTTGTGATCTTTCCAAATGTTTGAACTTTCTGAAATACATTAAATAAAATGTTCCTTCCTTTTTTCTTTAGGCTTAATTACAGTTGAATTCACTATTTTTTATTATTCTTCAGGTATTTCAGCACAAAGAGCAAAAAAAAATGTAGTTTTCTTTTTAGCATAGGGTTTATTCTGTCACAGCCTAAAATGAATTAGATCATTCTTTGGAAAAAGTCTAAACAGGGAAAAAAGAAATCACACGCTGCAAGTTTGTGGAATCATTAGATTGGCTGATGTATTATCCAGAAGTGATAAAAGAGTACTTTTGGTGATGGAAACCTTTACACTTCTTGAGATTTTGTATTTGGGTCCAAAAGATACGGGCTTGGCTAAGTTAGAAATGTGGGTATGGTTTAACTTCTAAATCAGGGAAAATGCAAGAAAAAAATGACATAACTCAAATTTTGACTCAGCCATTAGCCACTAGTAACCAGGCTGACCCTCATTGTGTATACTGCCAGCCCTAAAGATGGTTATTTAATAAGGTTATTATGAGTGAAGACAGCTATAAATGGTGCCATATTACAAAAATGCCAAAGTAAAATGTTTTCTTAGTAATGTCTATGGAAACAAATATTGAAGGCAGCAGCTGAGCTTAATAATCTTACTACAAAAGTCATAGTAAGGAATTTGAAGTCCTGGCTTGGGTTACTGAATATTGGGTCCCATGCATAAGTCATTTGACCCTTGCTGTTTTCCATGTTCTTATTTATAAAATGTGAATAATTTCTATCCCTTGCTGCTTTGGAGTTTCTGCTGCCTTTGGAAATTTAAAAATATGTAATCCACAAATGTAAGTATTCTGAACATTAAAAAAAAAGTTTTTAAAAACTTTCATCAATGAATTTTGGTTGTGAATGCTTAGCATTCATACTCCAGCAGTGCTTCTTTTACTTAACCACCTGCTTCTCTTTTCTAGTATCATTCTAGCCTAAAAAAAAAAAAAAGCTGATGTATGTCTCAAAGCAGTTTCTCTTACCGGAGATGCAGTAACTATGAGAAAGACCAGTAAAATGATGTAGTAGCATGAATTAACATTAAATGTCCACTTGAATCTTTTATGGAAGCCATTGGGGAATAGGTGGGTGGGTGGATGGTTGGATGGAGGGAACGAGGTTTTAAGATTAAAACCTCTTTATCGGTACCTAGCTGTGAACCCCAATAGAAAACAGATAAATACTGGAAAGGGTAAAGATTTCAGGAATCGAGTAGAAGATTGAAGAAGAATTTCCAGGTTTTAGAAGTTTTTAGTTTTCAGTTTGTTTTCCTTTGGGTTCAAAGTAGAAAGGCACTGGTGAGTGTGAACTGCCACAAACCAAGTCCTAAAAGGATTATTACCTTCTAGTCCTATTTTCAAATGCTGTAGTGGACCAAAGTCTCCAGGAAGCTGCCCTACACCTCTTTTTTCTTGGGATGATCTCACAAAAGAGCTATTAGATATCTTCTTTTAAAGGTATAGACCTATTAGTTATGTTTAATAGTCTTACTAGGCAAGTGAATGTTAAGTGAATGTTTAACATAATTGAAGAAAATGCCGGGGATAGGTACTATGGTAAAGTAGGAAAAACTTGGGTTTTAGCAAAACCTCATGTCTACCACCTCCTGACACTTAATACTTAACACTCTGGTACTTGATTTTTTCATCTGTAGAGAGTGTTGTGATAATAGTACCTCCTATCAAGTTCTTAATATCTCTTATAGCACTTTCACCCAGCTGCAGAGTCAGTAACAGAGTGTCTGTTTAAACAGCTGTATATCATTTCCGATAGGGTCTTTGGTGCTTTGTATTGCTATGTTATGATTTATATACTTGCTATTTCCAAATGCCTTATCTTTTATAGATTTTAACTTTGGTTTTTTAGTATTAATACATTGGTTTTCAGAATTACTTTTTTGTTTTATCAACTAGAAAAATATAAAGATGTTATCCTTTAATCTTTATTAGGTTCCCACAGCATAAATAATAATACTTACTGAGTTCTCACTATGTACTAGGTAGGTTTGTGACATCACCAGTAAACTGAAGAAAGAGAAATAGCCGGACTTCGAAGACTGCTGAAACCTGCATTCTTTGTACTTGCTATGTTGGGGCTAGAAAGAACTTCCAATGGTCAGCTGATTTCAGTCTTCTCTTTCCAACAATGGGATACCTGGAAAGATTGCCTTTCATTGTTTATAAAGTTTTTCAAGGAGTGAAATTCTGTGAGGTCTCAGTTAACAATTGCCTGTGGTCTGTTAAGATTATTTAGGATTATTTGATCTTTATTTTAATAAATTCTTTGTTGGCCTTTTTCCAAAGAAGCAACATAGTAAATGGGGACCCTAACTGCAAAGGAGTTAAAATAAACCCAAATGGAATAAGAAATCACTTCCCTACACCCAAACCCAAAACTCAGGAAGCTTGGAGAGTTGATACTGAGTCTGGGAAGCAGCGCCATGGGGTGTGTGTTGAGGGGTCGTGAGTAGAGTGGTGAGGTTCAGAACTGCAGAATCCCAGAGTGGACTTTGAGGCTCCCATGTAGGGGTGGACATCTTGGCCTTACCTCAAATGGAGACTCAGTACAGTAATGAGGACCCCAAACATTGAAAGCACTGACTTATTCAATATATATATATATATATATATATTTTTAGATTTCTTTTTGTATATGTGGACCATTTTTAAAGTCTTTATTGAATTTGTTACAGTATTGCTTCTGTTTTATGTTTTGGTTTTTTGGCCCCGAGGCATGTGGGATCTTAGCTCCCCGACCAGGGATCGAACCTGCACTCCCTGCATTGGAAGGCAGAATCTTAACCACTGGACCATGAGGGAAGTCCCCGACTTATTTAATGTTGTATCAAGGCTATTCTCTTCATGCTGTACTTATTTCTGTTGGACATCTATTAGTGTGCTTTCATAAGCAGAAATGTGAAGAAATGGTATCAAGTATGTGTAGTAAATTCACCTACTTTCCAGACTACATTCAAAGATTGTGACATAAGCAGAGGTATGGCTAAGTTTGGGCTATTTGTGATCATTTATCCAAATTATGGTAAGTCTACTAGGTTAAAACCCTAGGTGAGTCTGATGAAAAGTATTCTTTTTTCCTATTTCTGTTTGTATAACATTCACATTCATCTAAGTTGGTGTTTAGATAAGGTAACTCTACTTGCCAAGAGTGAGGAATAAAACCTGTTAAGTGGGTGCAGCACACTTCCTTTCTGCCCGTTCATTCAGCAGGCTCTATAGTGAAATGGCAAAGAGCCTTTATTCAAATGGTGGGCGCCATGCTGTGGTGATACAGATGGATTTTTCACAACGTGCAGAAGTGCTTATAAATAGATAGGTTTCAATCAACAAGCAGCTTATTCAGGCATGTGCTCAAATATAGTAGCTGCATTCATTAGATAGACATTTCCACTAATCCCAAGACTATACTAATAAAAGAGTAATCCTTTATGGGCTAAGGGTAGTGCTGGCTTGCTTTTAACTCTTAGAGAGTCTTTCACAGGCCTAATAATAATTGTAGCTGCATTAGGTTTTCACCAAGTGGACTATAAAACCTGAGCTTATCTTGAAATTTTGTCTTTTCTTATTATTTAAAATTGTAGTAGCTTAGTGGACAAAGAGGTACTTTTTACTCAGGATATGCAGCTCACAGCAAAGCCAATTTAGAAACCAATTTCGTGTGCATTTGTGTGTGTGTTCTCATTACTTTATTATAAAGCACCTTCTCTTTCACCCTGGTTAATAAAGTGGTTGATAAAGAGTTTACTTGAGCAGATTTTGTCTTCCCCTTTGACTTTAGGATAAATAACAAGTTAATGTCAATTTTGAGGAGATTTGCAAACTCTTAGTTAGAGTGGTTGGACTTTCTATGTGGACCTTTTCGGGATTGGATTTGTCCAACAAGGTCTTCACTCCTCCCACACTGTTCAGAGCTAGCTGTAATTAGTTCGCTTTGCACAGCACTAAAATTTTTCGATGTCAGATCTGCCTTCCTTTTTATTATTCTGACTTTTTATAAACACAGTGACCTGTGAGTCAACCACACCATCTCTTGGCCATGTGCCAACATTGTGATTTATGAAGAGGGACTCCCGCCAAGTACTGTGAGGCAGAAAGCTGCTATTATGAAAGTGGTCCTCTGAACGGTAAGTATCAGCCATTTTTGAATCTTTTTGTGGTGTTGCCAGAAAGGGGCGGGGGGAGGTAAATCATGTTAATGTTGTTAAGGAGCTGACCCATGCATTGCTAACGTTTTCCAGACTGAGGGCTCAAACGAACATGAGCATCTATAGGCATACAGATATTATTACACAATGCTGCTCACAGACAGAGAAATGCTTCCTGAAGCCTCTGTTACCATGGGACTTGAGGAAGTCCTTAGCCTCTCTGTAAACTGTCAGTGACCCATATGACAGAGATGTTATCACAAGATCAATTGGGAAGATGCATGTAGAAGTGAAAGTAAAAAAGTTTGATAGAAATACAAATAAGAGTGTCTTAGAAACCATTTGGTAATAAGCATTGATACAGCCTTTTCTGTTCTCCATTGGGAGCTTGATGACGTGTAGTACTGCTGGACCATGATGCCAAAGTGTGATTCTCAGCATTTTCATTCTGTTGCAAAGTTTCCACGTTTCTGGGCTACAAGTGCGGATAGGGGAAGGGAAGAAGGAAAGACTGTGATAGATTTTTCTAAAGTCAAGGAGAAACAAAATCAAGTTCCCATCATCAGGATTTCTTGGGTTGGTTCTAGGAAAAGGAAAGAGAAACAGTGATGAGGGAGAGTAGGCAGAACAAATGGTGAAATGGGGAATTGACTGCCTAGGATAAACTCAGGGTTAGAAGACCTGGATTTAAGTCCCAGCTTCACCACTTCCTAGCTGTGACCACACCTGAGCATCTGAACCTCTTTGGGTCTCAATTTTCTCAACTATAAAATGCAAATAGCCTACAGACCAGACAGGATTGCTATAGGGGTCATATCAGATGATGTGTGCAAAGTGTTTTTTGAGCAACTGAGCACAATTAGTTCTTGTTATGATCAAGAGAAAGGGGCATTGTGGATGGTCTTTTGGGTCCCAGGGACTGGTGGAGTCCCTGGATGGGGGCATCCAGCAACTTGGCTCCAATTTCTGAAATCCCTGTGGGGTCATGACCCTAGAGCTTGAGAAACAATGCTGCAGAATTGTTTCCAGTCTTCTGTGTGCCCTTTATCACACTACTTACTGAAATCAGTTTGGCCTATAAGATGTCTGGTGCCAGGATTGATAAAAGCTGTCTTGGTATTTTTACAGCCGTCTGGCCAGAAAACCTGTTTATGCCCCAACAGTTCTGTTTCACAAAAAAAGATATGTAGCAGTAGCAGAACTAGAGTGTGTTTCATATGCGCAGTTGGTGCCCTTGATCATAACCAGTAGGAAACAAGGTTATTTATTTTGGGGGGGTGGGTAGGCATGCCCTGATTAATGTTCACCTTCCTACTTTAATAAATTATACATGTGTTCCTTCCATGTTCATTGCCAAAAAGTTAACAAGCTAGAAGAAAAATATGAATCACGCAAAATCCCACCCCTTTACTAGATAACCATATTAACATTTTTCTGCATATTCTTCTAGACTGTTTCCTATGAATGTGCACATACACATCTGAGAGAGAGATAGGCTTTAAACTTTTTTTTAATTAATTAAGTTTATAATTAAGCACATGGAAGTAGGCCTGCCTTTAATATGGTGGGGCTTTGAGCCAGAGTACAAATGGAGGCCCACATACCATATGTCTAAATTATTTAAAAGTTATAAACCAAACTAAGAAACTGTTAAATAAAATTTGTTTTGTTTTTTGATCTTGACAAATATTCCTTCATACTGACTTGGAAGGGCATTTAAAATTTTTTTTTTATTTATTATTAAAAATTTTTATTGAATGAAAGATTGTTTAAATTCTATAGTGCTTTACAGTTTCCAAATGTTTCACACACATGATTTCATACAATCCCATAATAACCCCTTTTTTTCCCCTACTGCTATATTGCCCCTCCCCACTTCAGTCTCCCCACTGGTCACCAGTAGTTTGTTTTCTATTGATATATCTGTGAGTCTCCTTCTTTTTGTTTTATTCACTAGTGTATTGTATTTTTTAGATTCCACATATAAGTGGATATCATACAGTATTTGTCTTTCTCTGACTTATTTCACTTAGCATAATGCCCTCCACATCCATCCATGTTGTTGGAAATGACAAAATTTCATTCTTTTTTATGGCTGAGTAGTGTACCACTGTATATATATACTATGTCTTCTTTATCCATTTATCTGCTGATGGACACTTGGCTTGTTTCCATACCTTGGCTATTGTAAATAATGCTACTATGAACATTGGGTGCATGTATCTTTTCAAAGTAGTGTTTTTGTTTTTTTCAGGTATATACCCAGGAGTGGAATTGCTGGGTCACATGGTAGCTCTATTTCTAGTTTTTTTGAGGAAGCTCCATACAGTTTTCCACAATGGCTGCACCAATTTACATTCCCACCAACAGTGTACAAGGGTTCCCTTTTCTCCACATCTTCACCAACATTTGTTATTTGTGGGTTTTTTGATAGCCATTCTGACAAGTGTGAGGTGATATCTCATTGTGGTTTTGATTTGCATTTCCCTGATGATTAGTGATGTTGAGCATCTTTTCATGTGCTCAACATCTGATGAGCTGTTGGCCATCTGCATGTCCTGTTTGGAAAAATGTCTATTCAGTTCTTCTGCCCATTTTTTAATCAGGTTGTTTGTTTTTTTGATGTTGAGTTGTATGGGCTATTTATATATGTTGGATATTAACCCCTTATTGGTCATATCATTTGCAAATATCTTCTCCCATTCAGTAGGTATCTTTTTGTTTTGTTAGTTGTTTCCTTTGCTGTGCAAAAGCTTTTAAGTTTAACTAGGTCCCATTTGTTTATTTTTGCTTTTGTTTCCTTTGCTGTAGGAGATGGATCCAAAAAAATATTGCTCTAGGTTATGTCAAAGAGTGTTCTGCCTATGTATTCCTTTAGTAGCTTTATAGTATCTGGTCTTACATTTAGGTCTTTAATCCATTTTGAGTTTATTTTTGTATGTGGTGTTAGAGAATGTTCTAATTTCATTCTTATAAATGTAGCTGCCCAGTTTTCCCAGCACCACTTATTGAAGAGACTACCTTTTCTCCATTGTATATTCTTGCCTCCTTTGTCATAGATTAATTGACCATAAGTGCGTGGGTTTATTTCTGGGCTTTCTGTTCCCTTCCATTGATCTCTTAGTCCGTTTTTGTGCCAGTACTATACTGTTTGGGTTACTGTAGCTTTGTAGTACAGTCTGAAGCCAAGGATTGTGATTCCTCCAGCTCTGTTCTTCTTTCCCAAGATTGTTTTGGCTATTTGGGGTCTTTTGTGTTTCCATACAAATTTTTTAAGATTTTTTGTTCTAGTTGTGAAAAATGCCACTGGTAATTTGATAGGGATTGTATTGAATCTGTAGATTGCCTTAGGTAGTATGGTCATTTTAACAATATTAATTCTGGAAGGGCATTTTTAAAAATTGAATGATAGTTGACTTACAATGGCAGGTCATATTTTAACTTAGAATATTCAAAACCGCAGAATTCCAGACCAGAAGAGGGTGGTGCAGGGATAGTCGGCCCTCCTTCAGTGCACCCTAGTCTTCTGGGGCCTCTTGTGCACTGGTGTGCACACCCCAGCACACGTCTCAGGTCTATCATACCCCCCACAAACAGTTATAATGCTACCCCTCAGACCTAGGGGTGCAAGACCAGAGGCCACTCTACCCTCGGGAATATAGGCCTGGGAAAGAGGTCTACGCAGCTCTGTGATGTAGGCTTTGGGTGTTTGGGCAGGGGATTCTGGGGTCTCAGTTACCTAAGCATGGCCTAGAAGGTGGGGGTAGTACAGGCTTTAGGTGGGCATGTCCCTTTCCCTTGGTCCCATGAGTGAGGGGTGTCTGTGGAGGGACAGAGAGGGACCCGTCAAAGTGAAAGGTCAAGGCAGAGGGCCCTCTTGACTGGTTTTAAGGGAGGTACTGATGGGAAAATAGTGTCAGATATAGGAGGTGTTGAAAGGAACACCTATTCACCAGTCATTAATTTTCCTTAAAAGAAACAGAATTTCCTTCCACATTCTAGAAAGGAAAAGAACAGGAGGAATAATTTAGCATCTCTACTCTGCATTTACTCCAGTGCAGGAATGACTTAAGGAACTAGACAAGTTCAGCCCTCCCTCTCTTCCTCTCTTCTCCTTCCCCCTCCCTCCCTCCCCCGTTCCCCTTCTCACTTTCCTGCCAAAAGAGAGGTCGAATTCTCTTCCCACCCCTGCTCTCAATGGAAGCACAAAAAGTCAAGGCCCAGCCTTGTCTGAGAGTTAGCCCCCCTCTGAGTCTCCTTAATGGGGCAGTAATTCTGGGTTGAGGAATGTATCTGCTCTGTAGTCCCAAACTCTTCCTTTATGGATCAATCCAAGAACTAAACTTCAGGAGAAGTTTCAGGAGGCCCAAATGTGATAACACATCAAAATAATAAAACTGACATTTTAATTTCCATCTGTCTGAGTCCAGCATCATCAGTACGTTAATTAGTTTCAAAATCAGTTCAGAGAAGGGAGGGGGGAGTAATTAATTAGAGTCAGAATTCTTGGATTCAAGCCCTAGCTGTGTTCAGTGAGTTGTCTAGTGGATTTTTTTAAGCATGGTGAATTTTTAACCAGGGCTGTGAATCAGAACCACCTGAAGAATTTTACAAAAACCAAAACACAGGAAACAAAAAAATCCTAGATTCAAACCTAGGAGATTTAGATCCCCTAGCCCTGAGCAAATGTGTTTTTTTAAAGCTCCAAAGATGATTCTGATACTTGCCTGTGTTTGGGGATTGCTGAACATAATTAAGCTTTAGAAAATGAAAATAATTCCTGTATTGCTTTGTAACAGACTGATGGTAAGGATTAAATGAAAAGAAGAGCACTGAATGCTAAAGGTCTCTCTCTCTCTATATATAAAGTATTGTTACTTCTATTATGAATAATTATTTAGTATTACTCGTATTAATAATTGTCTAGTATTATTAATTACTACAGCTATTAAGTAATGTACATTTGGAACAAAATATAGTAAAATAAATATCAATGTTAATTGCCAACAATATGATTAGACATCCAGAGAAACCCATACTTAAAAGAACTGAATATACTGGATAAAACATTTATTTAAAAATTCCTTTTAAAGGGATGGCTGAATTGGTGGGGAAATAGGGAAATTCTTGGTGGTCATAAAGCATGAATCAAGAGAAGTAAATAAATGCTAAAGGGGCTGTGTGCTCTGAAAGCATCTACTAATCAGAGGGGGTAAACTTAGGTATTAATGGGCTGAGCATGCTTGGAGACATGAGGCAAAACCTAGGATCCATTTGAGTAAGAAGATTGGCTCAGGGATCCTCTGTGTCCGGGACCATCCTCTGTGAAAAGTGTAACAACAGTTACAACAAAAACTCACTCCATAGAGGGACACTGATGGGATATTTATCTGTCTCAGACTTGGCTCTGGGTTAAGGGGGAAAAAAATGAAAAATCTCTTCTCTGAAAATTCTGTGATAATTCCTAACAGCAAGGCTGCTTAATATTGGAATTCATACTCCCTGTGTGGGCCTAAAGACAAAAATTATATCTGGCCCACCCAGATTGATGTGCCACCAGATATTTGATAAAATAAACCTCTTTGGAAGAATGCATTTTGAACACAGACCTCAATGAATTATTCCAATAAGGTTCTAAGGAATAAGTATTCACAATAAAAAATAAGAAATGCAAATATGTAAATGATATCCAATAAGGGATTAATATCCAAAATATATAAAGAACTCATATAATTCAACATAAAGATAAATCCCAATTTAAAAATGGGCAGAGGGGGACTTCCCTGGTGGCAAATCTGCCTGCCAATGCAGGGGACACGGGTTCGAGCCCTGGTCCAGGAAGATCCCACGTGCCTCGGAGAAACTAAGCCCATGCGCCACAACTACTGAGCCTGTGCTCTAGAGCCCACGTGCCACAACTACTGAAGCCCGCATGCCTAGAGCCCATGCTCCACAGCAAGAGAAACCATCGCAATGAGAAGCTCGCGCACTGCAATGAAGAGTAGCCCCCGCTCACCGCAACTAGAGAAATCCCACATGCAGCAACGAAAACCCAATGCAGCCAAAAATAAATAATAAATAAATTTATAGAAAAAACTGGGCAGAGTATCTGACTAGACATTTTTCCAGAGAAGAGAGGTACATGAAAAGATGCTCAACATACTAATCACAGAAATGCAAATCAAAATCACGGTGAGATATCGCCTCACAACTGTCAGAATCACTGTCATCAAAAAGACCACAAAAAACACATGTTGGTGACAGTGTGGCAAGAAGGGAGCCCTTGTACACTGTTGCTGGGAATGTAAGTTGGTGCAGCCACTATGGAAAATAGTATGGAGTTTCCTCAAAAAAACAGAGATAGAACTACCATATGATCCAGCAATTCCACTCCTGGTATTTGAAGTTTGAAATGAAAACACTAATTTGAAAAGATATATGCACCCCTATGCTCATTGCAGCATTATTTACAATAACCAAGATATGGAAGCAACCTAAGTGCCCATCGATAGATGAATGAATAAAGAAGATGTGGTATAAATATACAATGGAATATGACTTAGCCATAAAAAAGAAGGAAATCTTGCCATTTCATGGATGGACTTAGAGGGTATTATGCTAAGTGAAATAAGTGGGGAGGTAGTCAATAACTATGTAATATCTTTGGTGACATAACTAGACCTATCATGGTGATCATTTTGAAATGTATAGAAATACTGAATCACTACATTGTGTAACAGGAATTAACAGTGTTGTGGTCAATTATACTTCAAAAACAAGCAAACTTACAGAAAAAGAGACCAGACTGTGGTTACCAGTGGTGGGTGGGGGGGGAGGGGGAACTGGATGCAGCCAGTCAAAAGGTACAAACTTCCAGTTATAAGACAAGTACTAGGGGCTTCCCTGATGGCACAGTGGTTAAGAATCCGCCTGCCAATGCAGGGGACTCAGGTTTGAGCCCTGATCCGGGAAGATCCCACATGCCGCAGAGCAACTAAGCCCATGCACCACAACTACTGAGCCTATGCTCTAGAGCCTGCGAGCCACAACTACTGAACCCATGTGCCACAACTACTGAAGCCTGCACGCCTAGAGCCCATGCTCCGCAGCGAGAAGCCACCACAATGAGAAGCCTGCGCACTGCAACGAAGAGTAGCCCCCACTCGCCATAACTAGAGAAAAGCCCGCGTGCAGCAACGAAGACCCAACACAGCCAAAAATAATAAATAAATTTTTAAAAAAAGATAAGCACTAGGAACGTACTGTACAAAATGATAAATATTATTAACACTGCTATATGTTATATATGAAAGTGGTTAAGATAGTAAATCCTAGAAGTTCTTGTCACAAGGAAAAAGTTTTTTTCTATTTACTTTTGTATCTATATGAGATGATGGATGCTTACTAAACTTATTGTGGTAATCATTTCATGATGTATGTAAGTCAAATCATTGTGCTGTACATCTTAAACTTATACAGTGCTGTATGTCAATTATATCTCAATAAAACTAGAAGAAAAATAATCAGAAATGCACCATGGGTAAGAATCAGTTGAAACAGCAACAGAATAAGATTGAGAAAGACCACAGATGTTGGAATTACAGAATATAGAAAAAGTACATTTTTTTATGTTTAAAGAAATAAAAAGGGAAATCAACTTTGAACTTAGAAGACTATCAGAAAGTTTCAGAAAGGTTTAAGAAGAGCCATATTAAACTTTGGGAAATGAAAAATATGATAATTGAAGTTAGAAATTCAGTAGATAGGTTAAACCAGGGTTTCTCAACCTGACGTTTTCAACATTTAGGCTGGATAATTCTTTCTTGTAGGGGGCTATCCTGTGCATTGTAGGATGCTGACTAGCATCTTTGGCATCTATCCTCTAGATGCCAGTAGTATGCCTCTCCCAGTTGTGACAACCAAAAATGTTTCCACACACTGCTAAGTGTCTCCTGAAGGATAAAATCACCCTCTTTTGAGAACCACTGAGTTAAAACGGCAGATTAGACAGAGCTGAAGAGAATTTGTGAAGAAAAGGATAGCTCTGGACATAATACAGCACATTCATATCAGAAGGGAGAAAAATAAAAGGGAATTTAGGACACATGGAGGACAGATTTCCAGAAGGATGTTTCTAATCAAAATTTCAGAAGAATATTAAAGAGAATGGGAAAGAGGCATTTGAAGAGTTTGTAAATGAAAATTCTTCAAAATTGATGAAAATTATTCTCAAATTCAGAATTTCCATATAGATTTAAAACTCAACTTCTCAATTTACACATATACACAACCTTCAGGGATTTTGAAAAGAAAAAAAAATGATACCATTTGTAGTAGCATAAAATCAAATACTTAGGAATTAATCTTTTTAAAGATAGCAAATACCTCAACAGAAAACTAAAACGTTTTCAGAGAAATTTTAAAAGTCCTAACTAAATAAGTGGTAGGAGATACTATGTTCATGAATTAGAAAACTCAATATAGTAAAGATGTTGTTTCTCCCCAAATTGATCTATAGATTTGAAAATAGTCTTAATCAAAATTCCCATAGATTTTTTGGTAGAAAATAAAATTTTAATTTTAAAATGTATATGGAAAGTCAAGCACCGTGAATGCCAAAACAATCTTGAAGAATGAAGTTGAAGACTTACACTACCAGATATTGATTTATTATAAAGCAGCAGTAATTAAGACAGTGGAATATTGGTGCAAGGACAAATAGACCAATGAAGCAGAACATAGAGTCCAGAAATATACATATACAGACACTGGATTTATGGCAAAGGTGGCATTGAAAAAGAGTGGAGAAAAGATAACCTTTTCAATAAATGGTGCCAGGTATTTAGATTTCTATATAGAAAAAAGTGACTCTTGACCCTCCTACCTCACACCATACATTAAAAATCAATTGTAGGGCCTCCCTGGTGGCGCAGTGGTTGAAAGTCCGCCTGCCGATGCAGGGGATACGGGTTCGTGCCCCAGTCTGGGAGGATCCCATATGCCGCGGAGCGGCTGGGCCCGTGAGCCATGGCCGCTGGGCCTGCGCGTCCGGAGCCTGTGCCCCGCAACGGGAGAGGCCACAACAGTGAGAGGCCCGCATACCGCAAAAAAAAAAAAAAAAAAAAAAAGAAAAAAAAAATAAAAATCAATTGTAAGTGAGTAGACCTAAACGTGAAACAATAGTGCTTCTAGAAGATAATACAGGAGAATATTTTCATGACATTGGGAGAGCTAAAGATTTTGTTAATGAGAAACAAAAAAGCACATTTAAAAAAATATATTGAACTACATTAAAGTTAGGAGCTTCTGTTCATCAAAAGACATGACAAGGGGAATCGAAGCTAAAAGGTGGGAGTAGATATTTGCAATACATCTAATTGGAAAGGATGTGTACTCAGAATATTAAAAATAAATAAATAAAAACCATAATAAGAAAAAAACCAACCCAACTAAAAAAACTGAGCATTTCACAAATGAGGATAACCAAATGGCCAATAAATTCCAGAAATATGCTCAGACTCAGTCATCAGAGACTCAGTGATCAAATGCAAATTGAAGTCACAATACGATGACCACATACCCAACAGAATGGCTAATACTGAAATGATTGCGCATACCTAGTGTTGGTGAGGGTGTGGAGTAACAGATGCTCTTAAACATTGCTGATAAGAGTATAAATTGATACAAATATTCTGGAAAACAGTTGAGCAATGTCTACTAACTGAAGACATACATACGCTAGGATCCAACAAGTTTACTCCTAGGTGAACGCACATGCACAATACAAGTGCATACACACGTGCACCAAAACTCTCATTCAAGAATGTTTATAGCAGAATTATCCATAATAGCCTCCAAATGCAAGCAATCCAAATATCCACCAACAGTAAAAGGCATACACCCATGGGGGGATAGCCATGCAATGGAATAGTATGCATCAATGAAAAAGAATTTATTATAGCTGCACCACAGCAACAACATGAGCGAATCTCTAAAACATGTTGAGCAAAGGAAGCCAGACATGAAAAAAATGCATGCTGCATGTTTCCATGTACATAATATAAAGTTCAAAAAGCATCTGAGGGCTTCCTGGTGGCGCAGTGGTTAAGAATCTGCCTGCCAGTGCAGGGGACACGGGTTCGAGCCCTGGTCCGGGAAGATCCCACATGCCGTGGAGCAACTAAGCCCACAAGCCACAACTACTGAGCCCACATGCCCCAACTACTGGAGCCTGTGTGCCTAGAGCTCATGCTCTGCAACAAGAGAAATCACCGCAGTGAGAAGCCCACACACCTCAATGAAGAGTAGCCCCTGCTGACTGCAACTAGAGAAAGCCCGTGCAGCAGTGAAGACCCAAAACAGCCAAAAATAAATTTATTTTAAAAAAGACAAGCAGCTGAAATTATAATACTTAATGATGCAGGCATGGGTGTGCAAACTGTAAAGGAAAGCAAGGAAGTGATTACCACAAAAGACTGGACGGTGGTTACCCCTGTGGGTGCACAGGGGTGATGGCTGGGAAGGTGTATGGAGGGCTCCTGGGGAGTTGGCAATATCATTTATCGACTTAGGTCCTGGTTAACGTGATTCTTTTGCCAAATCATTGAGTTATACATTTTTGTTCTATATATTTTTATGAATGTGTGTTACAGTTCATAGTAAAAAACTTTAAAATATTAGAAACAGTACAGTCAGGCTTAATGTGAATCTGATTATCTGCTTTCCCCTCCGGATCTTTGCACTTTTCTACCTCTTTGGCCTTTCCTTCTTTTTAAGGAGACCTGACTCCTTTTACTTGCAAATCATAAAACTGACTTTTGAGAAAGCATACTTCTTTTTGAGGTGAAATTTAACATCACAAACCCAAACTTAACCCCATGTAACTTTAACTCTCCATCCACCCACCCCAGCCTCTCAAACACCTTAAACAAAATAAAACATTTTACAACTAACTCTAAGGTGGTTTTACCCTAAGACCAAAATGTGGATAATTTTACAGTATACCCTAAAAGTCTCTATTTTGTCTAACATAGTTTACATCCTGTGCTTTCCACATTGCTCTCTGGCTAAGTAGCAGGGTACTAACCTAAGGGAACCTGGCCAGCTTTGACTCATTGATAGAATGTGGCCATCTTGGTGACCGAAGCCAGCTTCTCACATTTCTTCTTGAAAAGCATGGTGTTGACATGTTTAATATCCTGTGGCATTTCCTCTGGGCTCTGTAGTCTGATGAAAAAAGTCCCTGTTGTTGTCTGATGGCCAAGTTGAATAGCAAGGCCTCAAGACCCTCCACTCGACAGCTCTGGCTGGGGTGGCGATTTCCCTTGAAGTTGTACTAGGAATCCTGATGGTCATATTTGGCAGGATCCCTACACTACCACCTTCAGGGAGAGCATTTATGTGTGCCTGGATGGTTTTGAACAAATAAAGGTGAAATCTCACCCATAACTTCATAGGGAATGATAAATCAAAACCTAGCACACCACAAAAAAAAGAAAAGAAAAAAAGATAACCCTAAGATTTTAAGCTTTTCTGGAAGAATTCCAAAAACACATATTTCAAGGGAATTTCTCAGGACAACCCTAAATAAACTGGCGACCTATAGATCAAAGACACTGTGTTTTATTAGCCATCTCCTGACCCAGCCAATCCTACAGTCCTTCTCTGATTGTTACATGCATTCAGATAAACCCTCTCCGTCTTTCCTTTCCTCCTCTGAGAATCACAAGAATCACAAATCAGCCCTGACAACATTTGGTTTCTCATCTT
Organism: Mesoplodon densirostris; assembly: GCF_025265405.1. Lineage (NCBI taxonomy): Eukaryota > Metazoa > Chordata > Mammalia > Artiodactyla > Ziphiidae > Mesoplodon > Mesoplodon densirostris. The sequence continues at coordinate 26,564,011 of NC_082674.1, forward strand.
CAGGAATGTAGCTGGTACATTCTTCAAGTGAAAGAGGCAATCCTAGGAAGGCATATGCACCAGACCAGACAGAGTGAAGAGTATCTTATTTCATCTGCACAGAACAAAAGAGCGTCTTTCCTTTCCCAGCGCCTGTGCAAGTCTGAGGACTTGAATGAAGGGGAGAGGGGCCCACTGAGGTAAGGGGGACCACTTTCCCTGCTCCAAGACTGTTCTTACAGTAGGGTTCTGACTTGCCAGGAAAAGTGATTGACACAGTTATTTCTCCTTGATTGTAACATTCCACCAAGATATATGCTTCCCACACTGATCTCAAGTTCTATAGGTTCATTTAGAATATAATTATTAAAACATTATGAGTTTCTCATAAGTTTAATCTGTGCTAGGAAGTTAATGAGCTGTATAGGCAGCTTGATGTCACTTCCCAGGTTAGGTTACATAAGACAGTGACTTCTATCTTACAGGCAGACCTTCTCCCTCGCTGGCTTTGATAAAATGGGCCTGCATGTTGGAGAGGCCCAGGTGGTCAGGAACTGAGGGTGGCCTCGGGCCAGCAGTCGGCCAAGCCCTAAAGGAAGCAAGGATCTGAGGCAGCCCTTCAGTCCAACAACCTTCAAGAAACTGAATTCTGCCCAAAATTACTTGTGCTTGGAAGCAGGTCCTTCCTGAGGTGAGCCTTAAGATAAGACCCTAGTCCTTGCCAATTCTAATTTTGGTTTGGTGAGAGACCCTGAAGTATAGGATCTGGCTCAACTGGCCCTGGCCTCCTGTGTCACGAAAATTGTGAGATAATGTGTGCTTTAAGTTGCAAAGTTTAACCTAGCAATCTGTTAAATAGCAATAGGTAACTAACACAGTAGATTTCACCTGTCACCTTTCTTTCCATAACATAAATCCTTAAAACTCCTAATAATTACAAAACAGAACTTCTTTGGAAAACTTTTCCACTGTTATTTCTAAGACGGTAGACTGACAAAAGTTAAACTCAGTATGCTTTCACTGTATATAATATTGTGTTGGGATCAGTATTCTCCTTAGAGAGTTATGTGTGAACTAACAGATGGTATAAGGGTAAGCATCAGGAGGGCTCTATGGTCTAAAATATGGCTCTAGTTATGTCACCCCCCCACCCCCCACTTAAAGAGCTTCTGGAGTTCTCCACAAAATACAGACTCTTCTTGTGGCATTCGTAAGGTGAGCACAAACCTCCTTCCCAGGCTTTCTCCCCGTGATACCACTCCCTGCCCCCTCTCCATGCTGGGGCCTGTCCCTCCCCGTGTGTGTCTCCCCCTGCCCTTCATAGCACTCTCCCCTCCGCGCACCATCTCATGTCTGCCAGTGGACGGCCCACCTCCTCCATGAGGTGTCTCCCTGATCCCACGGCCACCCCTGAGCCAGGTGCTCAGTCTCCCCCACTGTGCCCTCGCACTGCTTTTGGCCTTGCTTGGAAACCTGTCACGTGCCGACCTTCATCCCGGTTTGACCTCTGCCTCTTCTCTGATTCCTCCTTCTCTCATCTCCCACGTGAGACCTAAAACTCCACAAGGGGAGGGCTCCCCTGGTAGCGCAGTGGTTGAGAGTCCGCCTGCCGATGCAGGGGACACGGGTTCGTGCCCCGGTCTGGGAAGATCCCACATGCCACGGAGCGGCTGGGCCCGTGAGCCATGGCCGCTGAGCCTGCACGTCCGGAGCCTGTGCTCCACAACGGAAGAGGCCACAGCAGTGAGAGGCCCGCGTACCGCAAAAAAAAAAAAAAAAAAAAAAACTCCACAAGGGGAGAGACTGTCCATCATTCTCCGTGTGGCCCTTCCCACACCCAGAACATCACCTCGGCGCAGGGAGGAGGGGGTGACCCGATGTTTGTGGCATTGAATGTAACGCAGGGCAGATCCCCGTGTGGTGTAGCACTACCCAGAAGTTCTACTAGAGAAGGACTGTGTGGCCCAAGGAGTTTGGGAAACAAGGTGTGCCCTGTCCCTGCAGGAAGAGTCCTCATGGACATTAGATGATGAAAGTTTCTAAGAAGTGCTGCAGTAGAGAAATGGGTGCCCCACCTTTGGGCTCTGGCTTTCTGTAATGCTGGGATTTGGGCAGGAGGTTTGGTAGCAGCCTAGTCATGTACCTGCAGCGCCGCTGCCCATTTGGAACTCACAGTGGATGCCACGTGCTGGCCTTTTTCTTGACCAGGCTGCGAGTTTATCATGCTAAATAGTCATTCATGCCCCTGGTTTACTCACAGGTGATGCCAGAATGGTTTCAAATCACGATGCTCTGAATGGATTCTCAGCTCCTAAAAATACACAGACCCTACTGTTAGAAACAAAGCCATCTATACTGTGTTCCAAGCCATGTTTGATAACTAGTTTGACCTGACCCTTGTCCTGGGAGTTTCTGCTGACGTTGCAGAGACTGTATTTAAAGATTTCAGATGTTAGAGACTCACCTTTTCACCAACCTTTGCCAGAGTCAGTCCTACTTAATGGATGTTTAATAAGCATTTCCTGTGTGTCAGGCACTATGCTAGGTGCTCAGGGTACAAAACTTGATAACAAAACTGTTCCTGCCCTAAAGGACGTATAGTCTGACTCAGAACATAAGAGATTCTCTTCCTACAATTCTGTGAGCGCTAAAACCCTGTTATACACGGGGACCACAGCACGGGGTGGGGAGGAGTCATAGTGTAGAGAAGGCAGGCCGAGGATGAGAGTTAGCTGAGAGATGCCAAAAGCTTACTCTGGGATTAAAGGTAGAAAAAACTGGTCCAAATTCAACAGACATTTTTTTTCTTTTTCTTTTTTTTAAAATTAATTTTTATTGGAGTATAGTTGCTTTACAATGTTGTGTTAGTTTCTGCTGTACAGCAAAGTGAATCCATTTTACGTATACATATATCCCCTCGTTTTTAGGTTCTCATTAGTTACCTGTTTTATACATAGTAGTGTATATATGTCAATCCCAATCTCCCAATTCATGCCATTTCCTTCCGCACCCCCATACATACAGCGTTTTGTTTTAATCACACTAAATGACCAGAGATGCCCGAATTGCACCGCTCTGTCACCTCCAGCCTCTTGCCTGTGTTGTCCCTTCTCTGGAAACACTCCCTGCCTTTTCTTTGCCTACCCGACTCCTGCTCAACTCCCAGTCGGACCTGTTTTTTCTAACACTCACTCTCTGCCCACAACTCTGTCTGCTAGGTCCTAATAGTTCTAAGATGAATGAGACACACTCCCTCCCATCCAGGACTTTAGCTGGGGGTGATGGGGGCAGAGGTCAGGTGAGGGACTGATTAACGGACACTGAGAGACTCCAAGGACTGCATGATGAATTGCCAGTAGAGGAACTTTCCATTTTAATTTAAGCAATCATTTCTTGCCTCTAATCTTTTTTTTTTTTTTTAAGAGCTAACATCATTCCTCTCAGCGTCTTGAGCCCATAAACCTAAAGACCTAATAGCTGTGAGCTTCAGAGTTTCTGTCTGGTCACTGATCACACGCCCCCTGCCTTAAACACTGCTCCACCTTCCTCTCTCCTCGTGCTTGGCTTCCGTAAAGGGCAGTGGAAGGAAGGAAAAGGAGGAGGGCGTGCCTCCTTCTGTGGTCTTGATGACTCTTCCCCTGGGATTCATTCTGGAGAGCCTGTGGAAAAGCGACAGCAGTAACTAAATCTGGAATCTGTGTCCATGGCTGCAGCCAGGGAGACCCTGCGGTAGTTTTGACTCTGCCGCGCATCTATTCTGTGTCCTTGGGCGTGTTTCCTAAGTCTCTGTGCATGTTTACCTCATCTCTAAAATGGGGTAAAAAGTATACTTCACAGGGCTGTGTGTGGATTGGTATTCTGTGCTGAGCGTGGTATCTTCGTAAAGGCTGTATGTGGTGCTTAATAAATACTAATTCTCTGCCTTGTTTTCCTTTTCTTTTAAATTTTTATTTTATGTATTTATTTTTGGCTGCGTTGGGTCTTTGTTGCTGCATGTGGGCTTTCTCTAGTTTTGGCGAGCTGGGGCTATTCTTCCTTGCGGTGCGCGGGCTTCTCATTGTCGTGGCTTCTCTTGTTCTGGAGCATGGACTCTAGGCGCGCGGGCTTCAGTAGTTGTGGCACACGGGCTCAGTAGTTGTGGCTCATGGGCTTCGTTGCTCTGCGGCATGTGGGATCTCCCCAGACCAGGGCTCGAACCTGTGTTCCCTGAATTGGCAGGCGGGTTCTTAACCACTGTGCTACCAGGGAAGCCCTCCCTTGTTTTCTTTAAAGCAGGGTGTCACACATGTTCTGAGTGTATAAGAACATTCAACTTTCAGATCAGGAACTCAGCCATCAGGACCATTGATTGTAGCTTTCAAAGCTGGATTTTTATACGGTGACCCTGGTTACAAGTAGGCTGTTCCCTTCTCCTGATACGTGCAGGTGTTATACCTTTTCTATTGGAGTTGAGAAAATTTGGCCATTGTATTTGTACCTAAAACAGGTGATGTGGAAATTTTTGTTCCATTCTTGGAGAACTCCATCTCATTTTTCTCCAGGTTACTTGAGAAAGCCAAAGGAGTTGGTAGTTTATGTTGGCATGCAGGGTTGAGAGAGAACATAAAAATGGGTGGGACATATCTTCAGTGATGGATGGAGATGTGAACATTTTTGGCTTAAAAATCAATTTTCCTTTGCTATTGTACTCAGGCCAAGAAAGCACCAATTGCTTTAGGTCTTTCCTGCAGTAATTAATTCACCTGGAATGCCTTCCTCTCCTCCCTTCCTGTAGCCCTGTCCACATGAATTATTTCTCTTTACTCAGATAATATTTACTGAGGTTCTGTTCTGGATGGATGCCATCCTAGGGACAGAGCTGGAAGAAGCCAAGCCAGGCGGCAGAGGAGCTGGGGAGGCAGCGGAGACAGACACGCGTGCGCTCACTACCTCCACCCCTTGTCTTGAGTTTAAAGCATCTGGCCTTGCGACTCTCAGTACAGGGAGAAAGAAGGGTGCCCTGGGACCTGAGGGTCCTGAGGGGATAACTAAACTCGGAGCAGGGGAGTAAGTGGACGCAGGCACCACAGGACCCAGAGGGGAAGCAGCAGAACCAGGATGGGTGGTGGGTTTGGGGGCTCATGGGCGGCGCTTGAAGAAGCAGCACAGGTCAGCAGGGACGGCACGCGGAGGAGTAGTGAGAATGCCAGCGGTGCAAATGCAGCAGACAAGGGCCCTCTCCTCTCGCATCTCTGTGGGTCTGACCGTTTTCTAGATCATTTTAGCTACAGTTAATGAGCTGCCATCACATCATTTAGGGAAGCATCCAGTGGGTCAGGCCCTGTTCTGGAAGTGGGGATACAAACAAAAGTGGGACGTGGTCCCCGCCCCCAAGGAGTTGCAGCCAGTTGCTGCTTTCCCAATCCGGGCTGTGTGAGAATCTCCCCAGAACTTTAGAGCACACACCAGCCAACGTTTCTGACTCTGGCGACTGGACTGGTCTGCCATTTCCCCACCTAGTGAGTGAATATGACCAAGAGGAGGAGATCAGGGTCCCTTCTTTTCAGGCGCTGCGCTAAGGGCCTCACATAAGAGGGGGTGAGATAAGTAAACAGTGGTGTGCTTGAGTGGCTCAGCTCAGCTCACAGGAGTCAGTTATGCACATTTCTCAACTTGATATGCAGTGACATCACGCTGATACTTTGAAATCAGCCATGGAGGTATTATTTATGCCATGGAAATTGGCAAATGATAAAAATCACTGGCATTGCCCTTTCTAGAAAGCCAGTTGTTAAACACCTCTGTGTGGTGTGTGTGTGTGTGAATGTTCTCATTTAATTTAACCTTCACAATAAGCCCAGGTTTTATGCATGGAATAACACTTTACGGCTTTCAGATCACTTTTTTTTTTTTTAATGTGGACCATTTTTAAAGTCTTTATTGAATTTGTTACAATATTCCTTCCGTTTTATGTTTTGGTTTTTTGGCCACAAGGCATGTGGGATCTTAGCTCCCCAACCAGGGATTGAACCCGCACCCCCTGCATGGGAAGGCAAAGTCTTTAACCACTGGACCGCCAGGGAAGTCCCTCAAATCACTTTTAAATATGTTATCTTCCTCTCCCTGTAATCCCATGAGAATAGGTAGGCAGGTGCATTATCTCCATTTTGAAGAAATAATGGCTCAGAGAGGTCGCACAGCTAGGAGGGCCATACCTGACATGGAGTCCAAGTTTGATTCCCGGCTGTACTTTTCCTACTCTGGCAGGCACTGCCCAGTGGTCAGATTTCTGTTTCTGAGTCAGTGTCCTGATCACAAGAGCTGGAGAGACCAGACCTGACCTCATTCTCAGATATCTGATAACCGGAAGTTTCCCCAACACTGGCAGGTGTCACTTAATAAATGACATTCCTGCTCTGTTTATTTTTATGCATTGCATCTTCTCCTGCTAGGTTCAGGGCCTAAATAGGCAGGCTTAACAGAGAGAGGCCTCCAATTCAGAGGGTTTATATTTTGAAGGGGTGTTGTGCTGTGCCAGGGAAGCCTGCTTTTGACAGGCATGGAAAGAAGAGAATCCAGAACATTACAAAACCTACCCCATTGAGGTCTTGGCCAAGGCCGTGGGAATTTCCAGAGTTCACTTGTTCTAACTGAGGTAGCAGTTAGTGTACTTTGCTAGTATGAGGCCTAGAGATTTATGTCACCATGGAAAATCCCCAGCAGAGAAGGAGCTAGTTCTAAAGTGGTGAAAACAGTGGCAAACTCACCCCTAATACTGCCTGCTGTGGAAACAAGAGTGTGTCCTGAAGAAGAGAGGAAAGAGAAAGTCCTAATTCCTAGGGTGTCACTCCCCACACTTCCGGTTTTGTCGAAACCTACCTGGTATCTGCTGGGAAAAACAACTGAGTGAAAAGCGGGTCACGTCATGGAAAAATCACAGTGAAAGACCTTTCTAAGATAGAATTTTCCATTCTGTCTGGTGTTTGGGCGCCTGGGATTGTTCCGCTCCCGTGAGCAAACGCTCCAGATGGCAACCCTCATCCTTCTCAGTGTGTCTCTCACACTCTGACCACGACCTGGAATTTCCACCGAGGGTGTCAGATGTCACTTCCTCTTTATGTCCTGAAGGGTGTCCTGTCTGAGGGATGGGCTTCCAGGTGGCACCGGACGGAAAACTTGGGAGGCTCGTGATTTGTATTGCTGTGGGTGGGAGAGGGGACATCAGGGCTGCAGAGGTTCTCGAATGGACGGGTCCAGCGCCCCCGGGGCCTGTTGGGGAGAGGCAGCTGACCCCTTCACCAGGCACCTTCCACAGCCCCCATGCTCCCTGCCACCCCCAGTGCTTAGCCCCACAGTGAAAATTCATTTTCTTTGGGATCCGTAAACACGAGGGTGCCCCAGAAGTGTCTCAGACCACGTGGATGAGCAGCAGTCCCCACGGTGTCTGCGCAGAATGCCCCCAGGTTGGGGCTGTTGACGGGAACTCTGGGACTCAGCCCTCCCAGGTGGACCCAGCCGTACCGCAGCCGGGGCATTGGCCTCAGGAGCTCTGGTGCTTTGGGGAGCAACGTAGACGGACCCAGAGTTTCAGACTCAGGATGTGAGGGGAGACTGGAGGCAGCTTGTGTAACCAAATAGACAGCAGCAGGAAGGTGCAAGATAAAGCAGATTTGTTGGCCAACATTTTCAAAAACATGGCTGCAGTGCGGTTCCCAGAGAAGCAGCACCGGCCCTACTTGGACACTTCCCTGGCGGTCCAGTGGTTAAGGCTCTGTGCTTCCACTTCATGGGGCACAGGTTCAGTCCCTGGTTGGGGGACTAAGATCCCACACGCTGCATGGTGCGGCCAAAAAAACAAAAACAAAAAAAAGGAAACTTGTTAGAAATGCAGAGTTGCTGACCCCACTCCACCCACCTGAATCAGAATCTGCATGTTAACAAGAGCCCAGGGCACTCCTGTGCAGTTCCAGCTTGAGCAGCACAGTTCTGGATGAAGCCAGGCCTTTGTCAGCTCCCCATGACTCTACCCGCTGACCAAGACGAGGTCCGGGGCACATCCAGGTGCTGAACTATTGATTCTACTGTAAATATGTTCACATAGAGAGTAGAGAGTTCAGTGGGGGAAATCTCATTTCTCTCTCACACACATACACGTATATTATGTCATAAAGGACCCAGACTCAGAAGAGATTTAAGTTTCATGCTCGGTTTTGTCATCTAATCCTTGTGGAGCCTTGACCAAGTCCCTGACTTCTCTGAACATGTTTCCATATCTCTAAAAAAAAGAGAATCGATGACTCCACTGAGCTGGGCACTCACAGGGAGCAATCAGTAGACGTTTCACACGTGCTGACTCATGTAGTCCTCTGGACAGCCCATACATTCCAGCACTACTGTTTCTCACATTTGACAGGTGAGGACCTGGAGGCACAGAGTGCTAACCTACTTGCTGGGCATCACACGGCTCGTGCGTGGTGCAGTGGGTCTGGTGCCTGGGTGGTCTGCCTCTGGAGACCCTTGAAAAAGCAGCCCGCCCCTCATCTCCATCCTGCCTTCCAAGAGGAGCAGAGTGTGCTACTTGGTGCAGAACTTAAGAAACTCTCTTAGGTCTGCATTTCAGCATCGTCCCCACCCCAGGGACCAGAACCCTGGGGAAGGGGGACTGTCACTGTGTCTCCCTAGTTCCACTCCAGCCAAAATGAACACTCTGGAGAATAAGGCTTTCAGTGCATAAAGTAAGGGCATGGAAGAACGTACATATTAGAGACTCAGGGTTAATGGCTTTATAAGTGTGCAAAAGTTTCCTCCAAAGTGTTTCCAATTATAGAGAACTCACATAATAAATGATGAAGGTTCCTAGACGTTGGCGGCAGCAGTAGCAGAAGTCAGAGTGAGGAAGAAGAGGGAGTTCTCAGTTCCCAGGGCCTGGCATCCCACACAGTCTTCCGGGCTACTGTGCTACCAATGGTTTCACATCCACACCTACCTAGGGGCTCTTTAGATAAATAATGGAAGTGGGAAATCAGACGTATTACTTTTTTAAAAAGTCCTTGACAAAGCCCCTAAAATAGATTTCATTTCTCTTCTCCTTTCTGGACTAGAAATGTTTGGGAGTTTGAGACTGGCACTGATCACATTGTTCTTTTATGTCCCTAAAGGGGTTTGTTGTTGTAGGTTTGTTAATGGCGGTCAAATACACACATGCCTCAGTCATTTTTAACCTGCTAGTAGCTTGTTGGACCAAACAAACCACCCCTGATTCTCTGCTGACTACTTTTACCAGGATTAGGTCCTATAGTTACAGGACCTAATCAGGTTGCTGCCTAAGCCAAAGTCTACTCCCAGCCTTCCTGGCTGAACCGTCTTTAGCTTCTTGACAGCGGTGAGCCCCCTTCACCCCTGTGGGTGGAGGAAACCAGTAAGGGTGCAACTGACGGAAGGATTGTGGACACATACATCTCTTTCATGTGCCCAAACCTTCCTTCCCTGAAGCAGGGAAGGGCATGGTCTTGGCAGAGAAAGGATACTCAAAGATGTATCAAAAATGCTCAACAGGATGGAAATTATGAGCTAACATTCCTGGGATCACAGCTGCTTGAACAGGTCTATTCCAACTCTGGCTAGTCCCCAAAGAATGAGGAACCTGTCAGAAGCTCCCAGAACATCTCCTTAAAAATCAAAAGCCTGAGGAGCCCTGGGCTTTTAGTGGGCCTCTAGAGGAATATACTAGACCAATCACTTGTCATAGCATGAGAGACATGAGTGTTGTACTGGATATGAACTCATGGCTGTGATGTCCATTTTATGAACAAGTTGAGACTCATCTCATGAGAGATTGTCAGGGATTGCAGGGCACATGTTTTGACTCTGAAAGTCCTAGGAGAGTAGAGGGAAAGGTCACCATGTTATTTTAAACTCAAACTTGATCCTCAGATATATTAATGGCCTGGCATAATAACTTCATACAGCAGTTAAAAAATAACTCCCTACTCCCCTTGCCACTGCTCAAGGCTTCACCACACATGATTTTGGGGTTTGGACTCTACATTCTGAGAAAGATTAAAGTATCCAAAGAGATTCCAAGAAGATGGAAAAAAAATCAACATGAAAAGAACGGATGGAATTAGGTCTTATGCAGAATGTTTAAACATATTGGGAAGAAAGCCACAGGACAATGAAATTGCTGTATTTAAGTAAAAGAAGGTTGATGATACAAACAGTGCCTATCTGTTTTCTATTGTCAGCTAATTAAATGATTTTATTGCCCGGCTCCCATGAGGTTCTATCTTGGGCAGTGTAGGCACTGAATAAGAGCATCTTCTAAGGGAAGACCGTGAGAGTTCTGTGGACAGAAACCGAGGAACAGATTCACCCTCCATGATCCATGCAAACAAGGGCCTGTCAGGTTTCAGTGGTTCTTCCTGAGCCTACCTGGTGACCTCAGGTGATAGAGAATCAGGGATCCATTCTAGAGAGGAAGATTGAAAGACATGTAGATAAGAGACAAATAAGGAAATACGTAATTTAAAGGATATGAAAGAAAAAGTGGAGTTTCCTTCCATGGAGAGTCTTAAGTATGGTAGCCACCTTTGTTATTTTAAGGATACTCTTGCCTGGAGGCAGAGGGCTGTGTTGGATATCCTCTCAAAGGTCTACCTATTTTTATGAGTCTATGATGTATTAGGACTGTGAGGACGGAAACCCAACTCTGGCTAGCTTGGACAAAGGGGCAGACGTAGGGCTCATATAACCAATCTCCAATGGGGCAAGTTTGTGGTTGGTCTGGGGGCCCCTAGAACCAGGGAATGGCATGCCACCGACACTGCATTTCACCTCTTCCTTTCTCACAGAAGAACACATAGTCACCGAGAGACCTGGCTTTGCGTCCCACTCTTCACTGTTAAAGGAGAGCTGCCTCTCTTTCTTTGGTCCCAGGCCAAAATATTCTAGAGAAGGGCAAGGTCAAGTGCACACCTCTGAAGGCGGGCAGCCCACCTCTCACTGGTTGGAGTGAAGGGAGGAGCAGATCTCAGGAAGAAGGACTGAGCAGACACACCATAGATATCCAGCATGGTACCAGTCAAGATGCCAAATCCTAAGGATGTGTGAGCGGGGGCGGAGAAAAGAGAGAGAAGCAGGAAAAAATGTCTGGGAAGGGCTGGGAAGAGTGGGGGAAACAGTCATTCTGTAGCATAAGCATGCTAATTGGAAGGACATTCAGTTCTGCTCTTGAACAAAGATGCCTCAGGGCATACACATTTCTTGCCAATTTCCTTTCAACCTTAACTAATAACTTTTCCTCCTTAAATTCTGTCTGAGCTAGTTGGCAAAGTGTACAAACATTTTCTGTTTATTTGTGCTTGGTATGGCTAGAAAGATTCCCATGAAGTGTTTTGCCCTCATCATTTTGTCTATAAATTTCTACCCAACATGAACCTTTTCTTAATAGGCTACCTGGGAAATGGTGAGAGGTAGTAGTATTTGTCAGTAATTACATCTTTTTACTTGGTAGAATATATCTTCCAGTGATGAACTCTAGCTGTGAGTGTGATGGAAGCATGTTTGCCCTTGAAGCTGGACACAGAAGCAGGGTCTTAGCTTTCCCAGAATGGATCACCAGCCTGACAGTGGTGGTAACAGGGCTGTGCAGTGGACATGGCAGGACTTTGGAGCCAGAAAGACTAGGACTTGAATCCAGGTTGTTAAATAAGGACAGTAATGACTAAGGACTGATGGAGTCAGAGCTGTAACAGAGGATGTAGTGCACCATCCAGATCACCCTTCCCGACTCAGGCGTTCATTCCCCCAACTACTGAGGGTATCGGGGGCTGATACCTCACTGCCAAGTCCCTTCCAGGTGTTGCCGTGGCCAAGGGACCAAAGTTATATCTCTCCCAGAGTGGCCTGGGCTGATTCAGGGGTTTAAAGGCCCAGCACTCTTACCTCAGCTCAAGGCAATTTTGAATGTGTCCCAGCTCTGTAATTCCCATGGGATCTGCTGTGGCCCTTTTTTTTTTTTTTTGCGGTACGCGGGCCTCTCACTGCTGTGGCCTCTCCCGCTGCGGAGCACAGGCTCCAGACGCGCAGGCCCAGCGGCCATGGCTCACGGGCCCAGCCGCTCCGCGGCATATGGGATCCTCCCAGACCGGGGCACGAACCCGTATCCCCTGCATCGGCAGGCAGACTCTCAACCACTGCGCCACCAGGGAGGCCCTGCTGTGGCCTTTTTTTGTGACTTCCTCAGTGTTCAGCCTCTCCCTCTGCCTCGTCCTGTCTCCTCACTCCCTAACAGGTGTTGCTTCAGAGGGCACTCCCCAAATAAGCTTCCTGCATGCAAATGTCCATCTCAATGTCTAAGACAGGCATTTACCTTGTAGGACTTTTTCCATTGGGATTAAAGCCAATGTATGTCTTGAGCAGGTGCTTGTAAAGTTATTTTAATGCTTCTAAAGCCATGACTTAACGTGGTTCAGTCCTGGAGTTAAGCCACAGTTAGATAGAATACAGTTTATTCAATCAGAATAATTTCAAAATAACTCAAGTCCTTTACTAGTTCTATTAGGAGCAAGACTTTTGGTTGCAAGTTATAGAAAACCCCACTAAGATTGTTTATGGAGAGGAAAAGTATATATGTGTATCCATATGTTTGCTGGGGAAGATCATGAAACTATGAAGTCCAGGGGTAGATGTTCATGCACATTGGAACCAGGGACTTGGTGAGGTCATCAGGACCTAGTTTCTCTCTGTGTTGACCTCATTCTCAGGTAGTCTTTAACCCCCTGGTGGTAAGATGGCTGCCATTACCTGCGTTGTCTACACCAAAGTTTCAACCCCGCAGCTCATGTCCAGTGGAAGAGAGGATGCCTCCTTTCTAAGTGCTCAAATAAAACAGGCATGTTGTATAGTGGTTGAGAGCATGGACTCTCCCCCCAGATTGCCCAGGTTCACATCCCAGCTCTGTCCCTTACCAGCTGTATGACCAGGGGTGAATTACTTATCCTCTCTGTACCATAGCTCCCTTATCAGTACAGTGGTTGATGGTAGCCTATGCTTTTCCACAGGATTACACATGTGAAATGTGTTAATATTTGTATTGTGTTTAGAACAGCACCAAGCATATTGTAAACACTACATAAGAGTTTGTTAAAATTAAAAAATACATATCTGATTAACCTGACTTGGGTCATATTCCCACCTCTGAATTTATAACTGTGGGCCAGAAGGAAACGATGCCCACCCCAGAAAGTGAGGGTAGAGTTAGCTCCACCGAAATACAGGGTCTGAGGTGGGAGATTCTCTAAAAGCGTTCAGGCATCTGTTACCAGATGAAGGGGAATAGGTGCTGGGCAGGAAAATAACAAATGTCCCCTCTATTTGTATTTTTAAAAATTATATACATGCGACACACAATTGTTTAGCCATAGTTTTAAAAATCTTTAAAAGAAAATTAAGATATCTGTACAGTTAAGTGATCTGCTAGACACCAGATATTATCCAAGTGAAAAAAAGTTAGCATCACCTCAAATGAAACAAATTTTATGCTTCTTAATTTAACACAATGAGAAGATATTCTCCTTTATTATCTTCTAAAAGTTTCCTTAGGACTATCTGGAATTGTGTGTGATGTGAGTCTCCAAATTTATTTTTTTCCTATATGGATATCCAGTTTCCCTGGTATTATTTATTGTAAAATCCATCCTTTCCCCACCGTTCTGCCCTATCACTTCAATTATATTTCAACTGTTCATACAATTATGAGTTTATTTCTGGCTTTCCATTCTGTTCCATTGGTCTATTTTATTTCTCTGTCAATACCACACTGTTCATTACTACACAGGCTAAAGCAAGAAGGTTTAACAGATAATAGAAGGTCCTAAAAAGAGAGCAGGAGAGTCAAGAAGGCAAATAAATCCTAAGTAAGATAAATAAATATTAATAATAAATAATGTAAGTAATAAGATGAATAAACAAATAAAGCAAGAGAAAGCAATAACAGCAATCAATTCACATGAAACACATCAACAGAACTAAAGAAAATAAAAAACAAATGGAAAGTCTTAAAAGAAGCTAGAAAAAAAAGACAGATTACTTATTAATGAGTGACGCTTGACTTCAGTGGAAACAATGGAAGCGAGAAAACAGTGAAATGATACCTATAATGTATTGAAAGAAACAACTGCCATCCTAGAATTCTGTACCCAGTGAAAATATTCTTCAAGAATGATGGTAAAATAAAATATTTTTAGGTAAAAAGAGTAGTTTGCCACCAACAGGAAAGGGAAATTATTCTAAATGGAAAGTCTGAGATACAAGCAGTAAAGAGCAAAAAGCTCAGTAAATGTGGCTACAACAATTATAATCGTCATTTGTGATGGTTTTTTTTTTCTTGGTTGTCTATTTTTGTATAACTTTCATTATTTCTCATGATTCTGTGTGTTGACTGGACTCAGCTAGGCAGTTTCTGCTCGTTTCACTTGGAATGTCTCATGTGGTTTCCATTAGATGCTCTCTATAGCCAGAGTCATCTGGAGGCTCAACTGGTCCACCATCATATCTGGGCCTCTCTCACTCTCTGTTTGATGTCAGGGCCTCTTCTACCCTTGTGGTCTCTCCAGCAAGCTAGCCAGATTTCTTATATGGTATCTCAGGACTCCTAAAAGTGCAAGAGGGAAAACTGCCAGGCCATCTCAACCTTTGGTTGAGAATGTCACTTCTGTATTAGTCAGGGTTCTCCAGAGAAACAGAACCCATAGGGTGTATATATATTTAAATATAGAGACTTATTAGAAGGAATTGGTTTATGTGATTATGGAGCCCAAGAAGTCCCAAGATCTGTAGTCAACAAGAAGGCAACCCAGGAGAGCCGATGATGTAGTTCTAGTCTGAGTCCAAAAGACTGAGAACCAGGAGAGCTGGTCATCTGTGTTCCAGTCCAAAAGTTGGCAGGATCAAGACCCCAAAAGAGCCAGTGTTTCAGTTTGAGTCCAAAGACAGGAAAAGACCAATGTTGCAGCTCAAACAGGCAGAAGGAATTCTCTCTTTTTGTTCAGCCTTTTTTTATTATTATTAATTTATATACTTCTGGCCGTGTTGGGTCTTCATTGCTGTGCGTAGGCTTTCTCTAGTTGTGGTGAGCAGGGGCTACTCTTCGTTGCGGTGCATGGGCTTCTCATTGCGGTGGCTTTTTTTGTTGTGGAACACGGGCTTCTAGGTGCGTGGGCTTCAGTAGTTGTGGCACATGGGCTCAGTAGTTGTGGCTCGCGGGCTGTAGAGCGCAGGCTCAGTAGTTGTGGAGCACGGGCTTAGTTGCTCCACGGCATGTGGGATCTTCCTGGACCAGGGCTCGAACCCATGTCCCCTGCATTGGCAGGTGGATTCTTAACCACCGCACCACCAGGGAAGTCCCTGTTCAGCCTTTTTGTTCCATTCAGGTCTTCTATTAAGTGGATGAGTCTCACCCACATTCGGGAGGGCAATTTGCTTTACTCAGTCTACCAATTCAAATGTTAATCTCATTATGAAACACCCTCACACACCCAGAATAACGTTTTTTTTTTTTTTATATTGGACTGTAGTTGATTTGAAATGTTGTGTTAGTTTCAGGTGCACAGCAAAGTGATTCAGTTATACATACACATATATCTATTCTTTTTCAAATTCTTTTCCCAGTTAGGTTATTACAGAATATTGAGCAGAGTTTCCTGTGCTATACAGTAGGTTATCTATTTTAAATATAGTGGTGTGTATATGTCAATCCCAAACTCCCAATTTATCCTCCCCCCCCAACTTCCCCTTTGGTAACCATAAGTTTGTTTTCTATGTATTTGAGTCTGTTTCTGTTTTGTAAATAAGTACATTTATATCATTTTTTTTTAGATTCCACACATGTAAGTGATATCATATTTGTCTTTCTCTGACTTACTTCACTTAGTATGATAGTCTCCAGCTCCATCCATGTTGCTGCAAATGGCATTACTGCATTCTTTTTAATGGCTGAGTAATATTCCATTGTATATATGTACTACATATTCTTTATCCATTCATCATAACATTTTTCCAATTATCTGGGCACATTAAGGTCTAGTCAAGTTGTTTTATAAAACTAACCATCACAGCTTCTATTGATTAAATCAAACCATGGGCCAGAACAATTAGACAGAAAACCACTGTGGAAATAGAAAACCTGAACTGCATTATAAACTTACTAGGTTTCACATACATCTCTAGAATACTCCACCTAACAGTATCAGAATGCATTCTTTTCAAGTGCACGTGGAATATTCTCCATAATAGAGCACATGCTAGACCATAAAACAATAAGTTCAAATGGACTGAAATCATACAACAACAATGGAATGAATTTAGAAATCAGTAACAGAAAGAAACTTGGGAAATTCACAAATGTATGAAAATTAAACAACACACTCTTAAATAACCAATGGGTCAAAAAGAAATCACAAGGGAAATTAGAGAATACTTTGAGATGAATGAAAATGAAAACACAACATAGCAAAACCTAAGAGATGCAGCTAAGAGATGTAGTGGTAGTGCCTATAGGGAAAATTATAGCTATAAATGCCTATATTTAAAAAAAGAGGGACTTCCCTGGTGGCGCAGTGGTTAAGAATCCTTCTGCCAATGCAGGAGACACAGGTTCGAGCCCTGGTCCAGGAAGATCCCACATGCTGCGGAGCAGCTAAGCCCATGAGCCACAACTACTGAGCCCGCGTGCCACAACTACTGATGTCCGCGCGCCTAGAGCCTGTGCTCCGCAGCAAGAGGAGCCACCGCAATGAGAAGCCTGCGCACTGCAGTGAAGAGTAGCCCCCACTCGCCACAGCTAGAGAAAGCTCGTGCGCAGCAACCAACACAGAAGACCCAACACAGCCAAAAATAAATAAATAAAAAGAAAAATCTCAAATAATTAACATTCCACCTTAAAACACCGGGGTGGGGTGGGGTGGGGGGGAAGCAAACTAAACCTAAAGCAAACAGAGGGAAGAAAATGATAAGGACTAGAGTGGGAATTAATGAAATAGAAAATAATAAAATCAACAAACCCCAAAGCTGGCTCTTTGCAAAGATCAACAAAATGGACAAACTTTTAGCTAGACTGACCAAAGAAAAAAGAGAAAAGCAAAATTAATAAAATCAGGAATTAAAGAGGGGTTGTTACTATCAACCTTATGTAAATAAAAACACTTATAAAGAAATACTATGAACAACTGTATAACAATAATTAAGTAGATGAAATGAATAAATTCCTAGGCAGGAATTTATCAAACTGATTCAAATAGAAAGAGAAAATCTGAATAGACCTATAACAAGTAAAGAGATTGAATTAGTAATAATAATATACCTTGCAAAATATACCTTTTGTAAAATCTGCGTGTAGACCAAAAGAGCAGACAATTTTCAGTGTGTAGCTGGCTTCTTCCAGAAACTCCTTTTGCTGGAGCTTTTCTATGTTCAGGCTTTGAATCTCAGTAAATGCAAAAGTCCCTTGAAGAAGTTACACACTAAACTGATATCAGTCATTTACACTTTAGTACACACCAAGGACTTGAGAGATGTGATCTTTAATAACGTGATAAAAGATATTTCAAAGCCTTGAGACTCAAAGTGGAAAGAAAGGAACTTTACGGAAGGATGGGTGGATAAGCTGGATGCCAAGATCAGAGCCCAAAACTTACCTCACTCACTCTTTAAATTTCCACAGTACCAGGCGTGCTTAAGTCCTTTGCAGATAATGATAGCCAAGTGTCTCTCCAACAGAGGATCTTAAATAGGAATCTCAGTGCAAAGCCATGAATCTATAATAGTACGGTTTTGGACACATACCAGCAGGAAGGTAATGGGTTTGGGAGCATCAGAGACTTCACAGAGCCCCTAAAATCTCGAATTAGGTTTGCAATTAAGTCTGCTGGCAGCCTCCTAATGGATGTCCAAGCTACAATTACTACAAAGATTCTAAACTTTTCCCTAAATATCATGCTTCTCTTAGAGACTGGAGGATATACGAATCTTTGAAAACTGCTGTATAAATATTGACATCATAGTTATTTTGACCTCAGTAACCCCAAGCTACCAGCAATGGCAGAGGAGCCAGAGGGTTCAATGTGATTGGCCAGTCTGATAGTTTTTCTCTGATTTCAGAAAGCCAGTGATTCCTTAAGTGCATTGGGAATGGAAACTAAACAAGAGACGTTGCTTTCCTCTTACGTAGTGGTTTCCCATCTGAGCCTCACATTTCAAGTCTTACCTGTACCTAGCACAGCCTTTGGCGTGAAATGCTTCCATGAATAAATTAATGCTTTTAAGTGGCTTGCTTAACTTCGTTCTCCTGCACACATTCAGTGAGCTAATTCTATTAGCTCGGGCTGTTAATGGTCCGAGAAAGATTGAAGGAGTTCATTTTTGGCAAAGACTCCACATTTGTAACGTTAGTGGTTACCGCACCCAAGCCTTCCAACTTAATTGGAAACAGTGGAATGTAATTTAGTTGTGGCTGTTTCTCGAGCTGTAAATTTAGCTGATTTGAATGCCATTAAGGTTTTAATGGAAATAATTCCTCACTAATTAAGCAGAACCTCTATTTGCTGGTAGCTGGTTACAGGTAGGATATGCACCGAGGTTCACTCCTCTCTGCTTCTTAAAGCAAACTCTGCGAAGGTGCCCAGCCCCGGCTCTGGATACATTTGGCATCTAGAAACTCTGGTGTTTATAATCAAAACCAGAGTCTATTCAGTGACCAAACACTAAAACTGCTTGAGTTTTGCTTTTCTAGCTGAATTTCCAATGACAAAATATTGAAGGCGTTTCGTGTATTGGCTCTTTCCAGGAGATCTGCTACTAAGATAAGGCTAAAGCTTTATGACTTTGTTTAAAAAGAGAAGTTAGCATCTTAAGAATCGTCTTTTGAGAAAAAAAGGATAGAGCCAATACTTTCCACTTCATTATTTTATTAAGACTTTAGTGACTTTGAAAATCTGATATTTTTGTCTGCTAACACTTGTGGACCAATTGTAGTTTTCTAAGTTTTCCACAGGAGTGTTCAAGCCGATCAGGCAGCCCCATGCTCTGAAATATTTACAAGACATGGACAGTGATCCATCTCAGTCATTTCTCCAGGTCAGGAACCAGCCTCAGCTTAGTTTCAAGGGAAGAGACCTGAACGCCAGCTATTTCTGCTTTAGGCCAGTCTAGAAGCTTCCTTTCCCCTTATATAGGTAACTCTATGCCATGGAACCCCAACACAAAAGTTCTTCTACAGGGTCATGGTAAAATATCACTTTTAAGTTGCAAAGGCAAATGTAGCCAGAATTAGAGAACTCTGTGATTGCATTCCCTGCATCTTCACCATCCCCACTCCCCCAGCAGCTGAATCTTCCTCCTTCATCCATAAGAACTCACTCCACTGCTTGTAAATTGCCTTAGTTTTCGGCGGCAGCTTAGATGTTGGCAGCGCTTTATTCAGTCTGGGAAAAGGAGTCTGCAGTCAGCACATTCAATTCTGAGGTCTGATGGGAATGTGTGTGACCACACAGCGACAAGGTGATTCCACCAGCCCCGCAGGGATCAGCCTCGTTACTTCACAGTGACGTCACATGGGTCCTTGAGGGAGAAACTTCTTAATTCCTGCTTTCATCAGGCCATTAGTTAAACTATATGCTTGTCTCATCTCAAAATTCACTGTTTAGCTTACCCAGACTGGAGACCTAAGGATGAACAATCACTTCACTGAGGGAAAATAATCTGTTCTCATTCATTCATTATTCAACAACCATTTATTGAATGTCTAATCAGGAATCGGATAATCGGATTTTCCAAGATAGCCCCATTTAAAGAAATTTCGATATTTCCCCTGAAGACAATTTGTTAACGGTATCTTAAATATGGTCATAATAGTTGAGGTTCCTTATAAATATACAGATTAGGAAAACAAAGGGGGGTTGAATTATGTGTTCCACATTTGAGGTTTGACTGATCACTTCAGCTGTGTGTTAACATCTTCGTTAGAAGCAAAGATGAATAAGACAGGATCCCTGCTTTAAATTGTTCACGTGTAACGGGATGGGAGGCGTGTATGTCAGTAACTCTAAATAGAAGGTGGAAGGGGACAGGGCTGAGAAGGAACTCACTGGGCGGCTCAGAGAAGATCATGTTGTGCTGGAAAGGCCACCCAGAGGAAGTGTTTTAGCCAGTGTGAAGACACGGAGGTTTTGGATTAGCAGAGGTGTGGTGGAGGGTATTGAAGGCAGGCAAAATGTGTGAGCAGCAATCTGCAAAGAAGCGTGGAGGAGTTCAGGGCGTGGGGGGAGTATAGTGAGATGAAGAGGGAATGATAAACCCACCCATAAATCTCAGGCCAGGGAGACTGGACACCATGTAGTAGGCAGTGAGGGTGGGGTGAAGCTGAACATTCAGGCGGGGTGGAGGGGTGTGATCAGAAGGCCAATATGACATCATGAGTAGAATGGGGGTGGGCAGGGGAGGCATGGGGGGAACAAGAGGAACGCAGGGGACTAGGAAAGTGGGCGCACCTTCCACGGTGCGCAGGAAATGGTCAGCCTCCCATGCAGGAGGCAGAGGATTGTCTGTGAAAATCTGCGGCCACGTGGGGTGGCAGGATGCATTCTGACATCTGACGGTGTGCTTGGCCTCAGTCTGGCAAAATACTCTGACCAGGAGAAAAAAGGCCTCTGGGCGTGTTAGAGCAGCACTTCTCAGGATTTAATGTGTACACAAACCACTTGGGATCTTGTAAAAAGGTGGATACTGAATGTGTAGGTCTGGGTGGGGCCTGAGATCCTGCATTTCCAACAGGTGCCCACCTGAAGCCCATGCTGTTGGCCCAGGGACCACTCTGAGTAGCAAGGAGCTAGAAAGACACACTTGTTAGTTTTAGGCAATGATTTATAATGGCTGAAAATCTGAGAAAGTGACTCAGTTGTTTCTTAGTGTGTTCATTTCTTTAAAATCTCAGTTTCAATGTGTCAAGAAGCTGGCACGTGGCAAAATTGTGTTTGCTTTTTGGTTCTAGCTTGACCCATGCAAAACTAGCCCTCTTCCCAGGAGCGTGTGTGAACTGGTGTTCTGAGTGGAGAGGTCACAAAGGAGACTCCACTTGGCTGTGAGCAACCCTTTGAGACAATGCACGTGGCTGCCCTGGGTTCAGGGAGGGGATCCCTCCTTTGTTCCAGAAGGCTCCCTTCTCTGTTTGAGATCTAAAGGACTAGAAGGAAGGAAGAGCATTGTCCAGAGGTGGCAGATCCTTGAATGCATCCTGACCCAGTGTTCTGAAGTCAGGTTGCAGCTTGGGAGGGGCTGGGGTGGGCCAGTGCCCCAGCAGGGGAGCAAGCTCTGCCACGTTTGGGGCGGGCCCCATGGCACCGAGGGATGCTGCCGCCTTGGTCCCTGTTACTGTGTGAGGCTCTTCATGTATGGGGAGACCAGCTGCAGCTTCGTGACAACCCTCCAGCGGCAGAGGCCCATGGCCTCTGTGTGAATCAGAAGAGCTGGCTTCGAGCTTCTCCTGGAGCTGGATGTGGGCGTGCATGTGTCCATTAATGCATTTTGAGTGATCCACTTATAAATAAGGGGTCACTGTTTATCCCTCTTCATTATCTTAGGCCACAGAGGAAGTCAGATTTCTCTTAATAATCAAGTTAGTAGTATTCTGAGCCACCATTCGCTGACTTGTGCCATGGAAGCACATCCTGCTTTCCTCTCCTGCGACAGCCTTCTGGTCTCATCCCCAAAGTCAGAGCTCCAGCCGGACCCAGTGAGCCTGCAGAAGGGCTGGGCACTGCTATGGACCATGGGGCTTGTGGTCCCTGTGCACAGCCCAGGCCCAGTGCTGACTGGCCAGAGCATCATCCTGGAGGCTAGGAGCTGGGGGATCAGCCTTGCTCATCATATGGGATTTTTGCAGAAACCTGTGGCTTTGCATAGTACACCTGTGAGCCCCTGCTGGACAACAGCCGCTTCTCAGGGGTGGTGATGGGGGCTAGTAGATGGTTCCCCCCCAGGCCTGGGCCCAGCGGTGCTGCAGCCATGTGATTTTCACTCATCTGGGTCCTTAATATCCAAGCCCAGACATACTGCTCAGAGGCCCCACCATAAGGATCCCCATCACAGTTCATCCCCGGACAGTCGAGGTCCTGGGATAGAACTGGGATCAGGGGTCACCTAGCTGGTCTCCTTCTGGTTGGGAGGGGTCCCTAGGTGTCATTTTCACCCACTGATCAGCACTTGGGCCCAAGTAATCATCAGTTACTCTAATAATTAGAGGTGCATGCATGGAACTTCTGGAGTTGAACAAAAAGTGTTCAAATTCTGGTTTGCCATATATACATGGCCTGCCCATCAGGCACGCACATTGGGGCCAGCTTGACTGTGATCTGCGTTCCAAATCCTTGTCTTCCTTGTTGTTAGACCTTGGGCAGGTCAGGTAGTCATCGTGAGCCTGGGTTTTCCCGGCCATAAAGCAGAGATGGTGATGCTCCCCTGCCTCCTGGGATTGTGGGAAGAATGGAGTGATGAGATGCACAGGGAGATCTTTCACACTTTGTGTGTACACGGGAAGCACCCAAAAAATATTAGCTATTACCGTGAAGTGCTGCTTATTCAGTAAGTAAGGAGTTGTGGTTTTATTAGAAACAAAGTAGGTACATCTGCTTCTTAGTCCCTCATCCCTCTGGGAAGCCAGACTGTGAGCTCGTAAATGCACGGTGTCCACCTGGTGGCCGCATCCCCAAACCTCTCGTCAAAAACCTTAGAGGAAATGAAAAGGCTTGTAATTTATAAGCCGAGGCTTCTCAAAGGGGCGAGGGGAGTGGTGAGGAGGGTGGAGTGCACACTCTGAGGCTTTGTGGAGGCTGCGCAGGCAGCTTGAAAACAAAGCAGCACTTTGTCCTGTGACTTTGCTTTGTTTTCTTGTCATAATATTTAATTAAATTTGAAATTTCAAATAACATTAAAGGAAGTGTGAGATACATCTACTCAAGAAGGGAGCATGGGTTGAGAGCCCATCTACAACCTAGAAAACGCAGCCAAGCTCACAGGAAAGTGACAGCTACAGGGAGCTATGGCGTTCCACACCTCTGCCCGGCCAGCCAGCCAAGGCCCACCCACCCCCAAGCTGGTAGTGGAGGAGTGAACCCCATGAGCCCTTGCAGTTGGCCTAATTGGAAAAAGCTGGCACCTGCACAGGGCGCTTCTGTGTTCCGGACCCTTGCTTTGGCTTTATAATGCTAATGAGTGAAACGTGAACAAACGTTCGTTAAAACCATTTGAAACACGATGCCCCTTCATCCTTAGGTTTTCACTATTATTCCAATGATCCTTTAGGATGTGGGGCATAAACCCTTTATTCATCCTAAGAAGTCCATTCGCCACCCTGGCTAAATAAATCTTCTTTGTGGATCTTTTTTTTCCGCCCAGTTCTAATTTTCTGTACACTAAAGACTTAATAGAAATTTAACAGTTCATAAAAGTGAAAAATAAACTCACTGAAAGGTGCACAAGTGTGTGGCTTAATGAATTGTTATGAAGTGGATGGAACCAATCAAGAAACAGCATTACCATCCTCTCCACATACCACGCCCCCCCCCCCGCCCCGCCCCACC
Source organism: Mesoplodon densirostris (assembly GCF_025265405.1). Lineage (NCBI taxonomy): Eukaryota > Metazoa > Chordata > Mammalia > Artiodactyla > Ziphiidae > Mesoplodon > Mesoplodon densirostris. The sequence goes on from NC_082674.1 coordinate 26,587,599, forward strand.
GCCTCAGCCTAGTCACTAACCACCCCCAGAAGGGTGAGCCCAATCCTGGCTTATAGCAGCACAGAATTATTTGGCTCATTTTTGAACTTTATATAAATGGAATCACACAGGATGTATTCTTTGGGGTCTGCCTTTGTCCAGCATTCTGTTAGGAAGACACGTTGTAGATCATTCCTTCTCAGTGCTGTTAGTGTCCGTTGTGTTGTCCTTCATGATTGGAGACATCCCCGTAGGAGGTAGGTGTATGTCCCTGACAGCATTGGTCCCAGGAATGGACATGTGGCCTGGGTCCGCCAATTGGGATTTCCCAGACTGGAAGAAGATAGTATCTATCTTCCCCATGAGAAGTGGTCTGTCATAGCCGACCCTGGAGTCAGGCCATCTGTGCTCCATTCTGGCTGTGTCACTTACTAGCTGTGGAATCTGCTGTGAGTTTTTTAATGTCTTCATTTCCTCTTCTGTAAAAGTAAATAATAAATAGCATCAATGCCATAGAGTTGTTTCCAAGATTAAGTGAATGCTTAGAACCACGCCAGACATATGTTAAATGCTAATGGGTGGGTTTTTTTGTTTGTTTGTTTGTTTTTTTGCGGTACGCGGGCTTCTCACTGTTGTGGCCTCTCCCGTTGCGGAGCACAGGCTCCGGACGCGCAGGCCCAGCGGCCATGGCTCACGGGCCCAGCCGCTCCGTGGCATGTGGGATCTTCCCGGACCGGGGCACGGACCCGTGTCCCCTGCATCGGCAGGCGGACTCTCAACCACTGCGCCACCAGGGAAGCCCAGATGGGTGGGTTTTTATTCTTGGATTATGAACTCTAAAGGTATAAGGGCTGTGGTGGCCACTGAGTTGCCTGCAGTGTGAACACTGAGTTCTCCGAGGTTCTGTGTGCCACACACCTGCCGTGCCTTTGCACATGCTGTTCCCTTTGCCTAATCTATCATCCTCCTTTGATTCTCACACAAAATTTCCATCCCTCTTGCATGTCTCAGCCCAAAAGGACCAGAGTACCTTCTTTGTTTGTAATAAAACACCATCCCCATTGCTACCCCGATCATCATGCTACAATAGCTCTCAAAGTGTGGTCTGCAAACCCTGGGGAGTCCTCCTAAGACACTATTTCCCTTTCCTACTTTGGGGTCATTTGCACTGATGGTACAAAAGCAACAGTGAGTGAAACAGGCTGCTTAACATGAATCAAGGCAGTGACACCAAACTGTACTACTGGACATTGGATCTTTCACCATCATGTGCTAGTTAAAAAAAAAAAAAAAAGCCAGTTTCACTTAAGAATGCCTTTGATTAGGGAGGAAAATTTGTTAATTTTTGACCCTTGAATGCATGTACTTTTAAATTTCTGAGATACCAAATAGGAAGTATGCATAAAGCATTTCCTAAGTACACAGAAGTAGGGTGGCTGTCTCAAGGAAAAGCACTTGTACGAATGACTTACAAGCTGAATTAGCTGTTTTTTCCATGGAATACCATTTTAACTTGAAGGAACAAATGACAGATAGGCAGACAGTGGTTATTCAGACTTGGGTGTCTGGCAGACATTTTCTTGAAAATGCATGAAAGAGAGCCTGTCATATCAAGGAGAATATCAGTCAGTATGTGTGGCCAAAGATAAAATCTGAACTTCAAGTAAAAATTGGAATTTTAGAAAACATGTCAGTGCCACCACAAGCGTGACAGCTTCCCGCTACTTAAAGACTTTTCTGGTGAGATGGGAGGAGATATTAACAAATGGGACTTGGCCAGCATATTACATCTGGTTCTTTACAGGCGCCTCCCCGTCTCCTCCCAATACTAACTCCATTCCACTCATCGTCTTCCTCCATCTACTGACTTGTACTTCATCCTTCATATCTCAGTGCCACCATAGATTTGATGGACTAGTTCACCCCGGGAGGGGCTGGGCTGACCCCAGGACACCTGCCCATGGATGACTGCCTTGCGGGGACAATGCTGGTGGTTGGGTGATCCCTTTGTTCAGGGGTCCAGGAGGGATTTGGATTCTTATGGTGGGAGGCTAAAGCCAGCTGAGTGCAGGGAAGCTGGCTCTCTGGAGGGCTGACTCAACCCTCAGTGAATCATAGAAAAATTTAAATTACGTTCTTATTGATAACTGATTAATATTACTCCTTAGCAATTATTGTGAGATACCTTTTAAAGTCCCTTTTGAGGAATATTTTTCTTAGGACATCAGAATCTCTTATGTCTCATTCCTTTAGAAAAATTTTAACATTATTTGGAAATAATTCTATAATCAAAACTAGGTGCAAAAATAGTACAGTGAGTAAGTTCCTCTATACCCGTCACCCGGCTTCCCCCAGTGATAATGTTTTACCTAATCATAGTCCATTATGAATACTGGGAAACTGACATTTGTGCTATTGTCACTAAACTACAGACCTTACTTATTCTATTGCCACAAAGAAACTCCTTTATGCTACTCCTTTATAATTAAACTCTATTCATCTTTAAAATACAGTTTTTATTTTAATGAAAATTACAGTTCATAAAAATATCTCTGATTGGAAACACTAGCACCAAGCATAGGGCCATGAATGTAGTAAATTATGTGGTATTTAAGCTTGAAAACCTGGCTATAAACATTGACCTGTGGCTCACTTGCTGTGTGCTTTTAGGGAAGGAACATAACCTCTCTGAGCCTTGGTTTTATAACCTACAGAATGAAAGTAATAAAACCCACTTGGTAGAGATGGTGCACAGGCTAGATACAAAGTATATGAAGTGCCTGACACGTCCGTCACAGGCACCCTGTTGTGGTCAGTGTCTTAGGTCCGGTTATCCAGGAAGCAGAGAGGTGGAGATCTGCATGCAGGTTGTTTACAGGGAGCACTCAAGGGATCCACACTTATGAGCTAGTTGGGACACAAGACGGCAGAAAGAGAAGGTGAACTGTGATGCAATTGCAACAGGAGGCATCAGATGGTCCTGCAGGGAGCTGCGATGGCCCTTTAGAGCTGTCTAGGCCTTTGTACCCCTGCATCGACCAGTCACTGTGTGTGGCTGCTCTGAGGGAGGGGTGTATCTCTGGGCAGGGTGGCTCCCTGCAGCCAAGGGTAAGGCCTGAGGACAGACTCAGCTGTGAGCCTCTGCACTGCCGGGGAATCTGATCAGTGCTATCACAGCATCTACTGTGCTCACTATTACTATTACGGCTCTGAGGAAGGGGGACATCAAAAGCAGAGACATTCATAGGTTTCTCATCTGCCCCCACGTGTGAACCACATCAAACGCAGGCAAATGTGAATGGCTTGATAGCCCTAGAAAAAGCTGTTTCCTTTTCTGTGTTAGGCCATTGAAGGGGATCTGTTTACGTCTTCAGGAATTGCTATTTTGGGAGAAAGGAAAAAAAAAGGCAACGGATTCTACTCTTCCTTATAGCTGCTAAAGGGAATTTCCTAAAATTCTCTTTGCCAGCCCCATAAAAGAACTCCATCTTGTACTATCCTGCCCCTGAAGTGAGGTTTGGAGGCAGACTTTTAATAATAACTTTTCAAGAAAGCCCTTCTCAGTGTGCCAAGGACAAGTTGGTATCAGTGACATTATCAGTAGTTGTGTTTGTTTAGTAATAGCTGGAAACCTACTGGAAGGCTGACACTGAGCTAAGGCCCATGGAGGACACCAAAGAGTAGGTACTGCGTCTCCCACTCAAAGAATCCCATTTCGTGCCTTCTCCCCATGAACAGCTACTCAGAGATAGAATAAATAGTGGAATTTTGAAAGTACCAACCTAAGAAGCACGGTATTGTTCTGATTACTCAGTGGATGTGGATTAAGATCCTGATGATTCATATCTAAACTTGATTAGTGTAGTTTGGTCTATAAATATTATGATATCGTGTCTCCTTTTATAAGGTAAAGATCGTATATGTTAAAGGGAAGCACACATGTTCTGGGCAGCATCCTGAGTTTTGGGGTGAACAGTTGAAATAAGTGTTCCTGACTTGTTAAGTCTCTGGAATAAATTTCTTTGGCCCGTTATCCAAGCAAATATTTGACTTTATTTGTTTATAAATAAAGATACAAGTCCATTGTACACAATGATAATGAAATGATAACAAGAAGAATTTTCATAAATTAAGGAGATTTTTCTGCCAGAAAGCTTGATACACACTTTCTGCCTTTTTCAAACATGCATGCTCAGTATTTGGGGGAGGTGTCTGCACTAACACATAGTAGAGATTGACCTAGAAACTTCCACATCTGTGACAAGGGTACAAGCCCTCATACTCTTCAGAGCTGGGAAGGGTTAAACTCAACCCTGCTGGTCACTGTCCTCCAGTACTCTGTCTCTCTCCAGACTTACAGCCGTGGCCTTCTCAGGATGGGAGGACAGAGGGGGGTAGGTCACTGCCCTGGAATGCCAAAGGATGAAACTCTGCCAGGGGAGTGCCCTTGCAGGATGAAGGGAGGTGAAAGCACATCACCCCAGGGGTCTTAAATCGCACATGTTCCCCCTTTCCTCCTCACTCGAGGGAAAGGTCTGGGGGGAAGGAGCCAGATCAGATCCCCTTTGTGTCTCCACAGGGACTTGCACAGATAGAGTTGGTAATTAATAAATGTTGGGTTGCTTCCATGTCCTGGCTATTGTAAATAGAGCTGCAATGAACATTTTGGTACATGACTCTTTTTGAATTATGGTTTTCTCAGGGTATATGCCCAGTAGTGGGATTGCTGGGTCATATGGTAGTTCTATTTGTAGTTTTTTAAGGCAACTAAGTGTCCATCAACAGATGAATGGATAAAGAAGATGTGGCACCTATATACAATGGAATATTACTCAGCCATAAAAAGAAATGAAATTGAGTTATTTGTACTGAGGTGGATGGACCTAGAGTCTGTCATACAGAGTGAAGTAAGTCAGAAAGAGAAAAACAAATACCATATGCTAACACATATATATGGAATCTAAGAAAAAAAAAAGGTCATAAAGAACCTAGGAGTAAGACAGGAATAAAGACACAGACCTAATAGAGCATGGACTTGAGGATATGGGGAGGGGGAAGGGTAAGCTGTGACAAAGTGAGAGAGTGGCATGGACATATATACACTACCAAATGTAAAATAGATAGCTAGTGGGAAGCAGCCGCATAGCACAGGGAGATCAGCTAGGTGGTTTGTGACCACCTAGAGGGGTGGGATAGGGAGGGTGGGAGGGAGGGAGACACAAGAGGGAAGAGATATGGGAACATATGTATATGTATAACTGATTCACTTTGTTATAAAGCAGAAACAAACACACCATTGTAAAGCAATTATACTCCAATAAAGATGTTAAATAAATAAATAAATAAATAAATAAATAAAATGTATGTATGTATGTTGGGGACTGAATGGAGTTTTCTGTTACCTTATTAACTGCCAGAAAGTGACAATATGAGTTAACCAGCAGTGATCAACACCACAAATTAGTCATCCTTAGAGGCAGCAGGGTTTTGACTGTTATGTCAGAGATCTTGGGTTCGTGCCTGGAAACTTCCTTGGGCAAGTGTCCTTTTAAAATCAGGATCTGTGGTGAACTCATCTAATGGATGGTTCGCACTCGTCTGGGAGTCAGAGGAGGCCTGGGCTCAGGTCCTTTCCCAGCTATGTGACCTTGGAGAAGTGGCCAAACCACTTTAAGGCACAGTTTCCTCAGTGGTTAAATGGGTTGATCCAATGCTGCCTCTTACAGGCCTGTTTTACAGGTCTGATGAGCTCATGCCTGCAAAGCATCAGGCTCACCCCAAGTGCTTAATAAATGGTGGCCAGTATTATCATTACTAGGATAAACATATGTCATCCAAATCAAGATACTTTGACAGCAGAAAGGGGCATAAAAACAATTAGAATGATAACTTTTTCTGAAAGATTTACTTACTAGCCAACAAATTGTTGTCTTATATTGGTAGACCAATAAAATGGTTCTATTCAGGAGCTATGTTCAAGTGTAAAATTCCTTTGAAGAAATTAAAGAACATCTATCTCTGTACATTAAAGAAAATTTGAAAACTTTCCTTATGTTGATGTGATCATTAAAAAATATTTTTCTTGATATATTTTTTTAACATCTTTATTGGAGTATAATTGCTTTACAGTGGTGTGTTAGTTTCTGCTTTATAACAAAGTGAATCAGCTATACATATAATCCCGTATCTCCTCCCTCTTGCGTCTCCCTCCCACCGTCCCTATCCCACCCCTCTAAGTGTTTACAAAGCACCGAGCTGATCTCCCTGTGCTATGTGGCTGCTTCCCACTAGCTATTTTACATTTGGTAGTGTATATATGTCCATGCCACTTTCTCACTTCGTCCCAGCTTACCCTTCCCCCTCCCTGTGTTCTCACGTCCATTCTCTACGTCTGTGTCTTTATTCCTGTCTTACACCTAGGATCTTCAGAAGCTTTGGTTTTTTTTAGATTCCATATATGTGTTAGCATATGGTATATGTTTTTCTCTTTCTGACTTACTTCACTCTGTATGACAGACTCTAGGTCCATCCACCTCACTACAAATAACTCAATTTCGTTTCCTTTTGTTGCTGAGTCATATTCCATTGTATATACGTGCCACATCTTCTTTATCCATTCTTCTGTCGATGGACACTTAGGTTGCTTCCATGTCCTGGCTATTGTAAATAGAGTCGCAATGAACATTTTGGTACATGACTCTTTTTGAATTATGGTTTTCTCAGGGTATATGCCCAGTAGTGGGCTCGCTGGGTCATATGGTAGTTCTATTTGTAGGGTTTTTTTTTTTTTTTTTGAGGTACGCGGGCCTCTCACTGTTGTGTCCTCTCCCGTTGCGGAGCACAGGCTCTGGATGTGAAGGCTCAGTAGCCATGGCTCACGGGCCTAGCCTCTCTGTGGCATGTGGGATCTTCCTGGACCGGGGCACGAACCCATGGCCCCAGTATCGGCAGGTGGACTCTCAACCACTGTGCCACTAGGGAAGCCCTATTTTTAGTTTTTTAAGGAACCTTCGTACTATTCTCCATAGTGGCTGTATCAATTTACATTCCCACCAACAGTGCAAGGGGGTTCCATTTTCTCCACACCCTCTCCAGCATTTATTGTTTGTAGATTTTTTGATGATGGCCATTCTGACAGGTGTGAGGTGATACCTCATTGTAGTTTTGATTTGCATTTCTCTAATGATTAGTGATGTTGAGCATCCTTTCATGGGTTTGTTGGCAATCTGTGTATCTTCTTTGGAGAAACGTCTATTTAGGTCTTCTGCATTGAGCTGCATGAGCTGCTTGTATATTTTGGAGATTAATCCTTTGTCGGTTGCTTCATTTGCAAATATTTTCTCCCATTCTTTCTCCCATTCTGAGGGTTGTCTTTTCATCTTGTTTACGGTTTCCTTTGCTGTGCAAAAGCTTTTAAGTTTCATTAGGTCCCATTTGTTTATTTTTGTTTTTATTTCCATTTCTCTAGAAGGTGGGTCAAAAAGAATCTTGCTGTGATTTATGTCATAGAGTGTTCTGCCTATGTTTTCCTCTAAGAGTTTTATAGTGTCTGGCCTTACATTTAGGTCTTTCATCCATTTTGAGTTTATTTTTGTGTATGGTGTTAGGGAGTGTTCTAATTTCATTCTTTTACATGTAGCTGTCCAGTTTTCCCAGCACCACTTATTGAAGAGGCTGTCTTTTCTCCATTGTATACTCTTGCCTCCTTTATCAAAAAGAAGGTGGCCATATGTGCATGAGTTTATCTCTGGGTGTTCTATCCTTTTCCATTGATCTATATCTCTGTTTTTGTGCCAGTACCATACTGTCATGATTACTGTAGCTTTCTAGTATAGTTTGAAGTCCGGGAGCCTGATTCCTCCAGCTCCGTTTTTCTTTCTCAAGATTGCTTTGGCTATTTGGGGTCTTCTGTGTTTCCATACAAATTGTGAAATTTTTTGTTCTAGTTCTGTGAAAAATGCCATTGGTAGTTTGATAGGGATTGCACTGAATCTGTAGATTGCTTTGGGTAGTATAATCATTTTCACAATGTTGATTCTTCCAATCCAAGAACATGGTATTTCTCTCCATCTGTTTGTATCATCTTTAATTTCTTTCATCATTGTCTTATAGTTTTCTGCATACAGGTCTTTTGTCTCCTTAGGTAGGTTTATTCCTAGGTAGGTATTTTATTCTTTTTGTTGCCATGGTAGATGGGAGTATTTCCTTATTTTCTCTTTCAGATTTTTCATCATCAGTGTATAGGAATGCAAGAGATTTCTGTGCATTAATTTTGTATCCTGCTACTTTACCAGATTCATTGATTAGCTCTTGTAGTTTTCTGGTAGCATCTTTAGGATATTCTATGTATACTACGATGTCATCTGCAAACAGTGGCAGCTTTACTTCTTCTTTTCCGATTTGGATTCCTTTTATTTCTGTTTCTCCTCTGATTGCTGTGGCTAAAACTTCCAAAAATATGTTGAATAATAGTGGTGAGAGTGGGCAACCTTGTGTTGTTCCTGATCTTAGAGGAAATGGTTTCACTCTTTCACCATTCAGAACAATGTTGGCTTGTGGGTATGTCATGTATGGCCTTTATTATGTTGAGGTAAGTTCCCTCTGTGCCTACTTTCTGGAGGGTTTTTATCAAAAATGGGTGATGAATTTTGACGAAAGCTTTTTCTGAATCTACGAGATGATCATATGGTTTCTCTCCTTCAATTTGTTAATATGGTGTATCACATTGATTGATTTGCATATATTGAAAACTCCTTGCATAAACCTGGGATAAACCCCACTTGATCATGGTGTATGATTCTTTTAATGTGCTGTTGGATTCTGTTTGCTAGTATTTTGTTGAGGATTTTTGCATCTATGTTCATCAGTGATATTGGCCTGCAGTTTTCTTTCTTTGTGACATCTTTGTCTAGTTTTGGTATCAGGGTGATGGTGGCCTCGTAGAATGAGTTTGGGAGTGTTCCTCCTGCAACTATATTTTGGAAGAGTTTGAGAAGGATAGGTGTTAGCTCTTTTCTAAATATTTGATAGAATTCGCCTGTGGAGCCATCTGGTTCTGAGCTGTTGTTTGTTGGAAGATTTTTAAATCACAGTTTCAATTTCAGTGCTTGTGATTGTTCTGTTTATATTTTCTCTTTCTTCCTGGTTTAGTCTCGGAAGTTTGTGCTTTTCTAAGGATTTGTCCATTTCTTCCAAGTTGTCCATTTTATTTGCATAGAGTTGCTTGTAGTAATCTCTCATGATCCTTTGTATTTGTGCAGTGACAGTTCTTACTTCTTTTTCATTTCTAATTCTATTGATTTGAGCCTTCTCCCTTTTTTCTTAATGAGTCTGGCTAATGGTTTATGAATTTTGTTTATCTTCTCAAAGAACCAACTTTTAGTTTTATTGATCTTTGCTATCATTTCCTTCATTTCTTTTTTTTTTTTTTTTTTTTTTTTTTGGCGGTATGCGGGCCTCTCACTGTTGTGGCCTCTCCCGTCGCGGAGCACAGGCTCCGGACGCGCAGGCTCAGCGGCCATGGCTCACGGGCCCAGCCGCTCCGCGGCATATGGGATCCTCCCAGACCGGGGCACGAACCCGTATCCCCTGCATCGGCAGGCGGACTCTCAACCACTGCGCCACCAGGGAGGCCCTCCTTCATTTCTTTTTCACTTATTTCTGATCTGATCTTTATGATTTCTGTCCTCCTAACTTTGGGGGTTTTTTGTTCTTCTTTCTCTAATTGCTTTAGGTGTAAGCTTAGGTTGTTTATTTGAGATGTTTCTTGTTTCTTAACGTAGGATTGTATTGCTATAAACTTCCCTCTTAGAACTGCTTTTGCTGCATCCCATATGTTTTGGGTCATTATGTATTCATTGTCATTTGTTTCTAGGTGGTTTTTGATTTGCTCTTTGATTTCTTCAGTGATCTCTTGGTTATTTAGTAGTGTATTGTTTAGCCTCCATGTATTTGTGTGTTTTGCAGATTTTTTCCTGTAATTAATATCTAGTTTCATAGCATTGTGGTTGGATAAGATACTTGATATGATTTCAGTTTTCTTAAATTTACCAAGGTTTGATTTGTGACCCAAGATATGATCTATCCTGTGGAATGTTCCATGAGCACTTGAAAACAAAGTGTATTCTGTTGTTTTTGGATGGAATGTCCTATAAGTATCAATTAAGTCCATCTTGTTTAATGTATCGTTTAAGCTTGTGTTTGCTTATTTATTTTCATTTTGGATGATCTGTCCATTGGTGAAAGTGGGGTGTTAAAGTCCCCTACTATGATTGTGTTACTGTTGATTTCCCCTTTTATGGCTGTTAGCATTTGCCTTATGTATTGAGGTGCTCCTATGTTGGGTGCATAGATATTTACAATTGTTATATTTTCTTCTTGGATTGATCCCTTGATCATTATGTAGTGTTCTTCTTTGTCTCTTATAATAGTCTTTATTTTTAAGTCTATTTTGTCTGAGTTGAGAATTGCTACTCCAGCTTTCTTTTGATTTCCATTTGCATGGAATATCTTTTTCCATCCCATCACTTTCAGTCTGTATGTGTCCCTAGGTCTGAAGTGTATCTCTTGTAGACAGCATATATACTGGTCTTGTTGTTGTATCCCTTCAGCCAGTCTATGTCTTTTCATGGGAGCATTTAATCCATTTACATTTAAGGTAGTTATCAATATGTATGTTCCTATTACCATTTTCTGAATTGTTTTGGGTTTGGCATTGTAGGACTTTTCCTTCTCTTGTGTTTCCTGACTAGAGAAGTTCCTATAGCATTTGTTGTAAAGCTTGTTTGATGGTGCTGAATTCTCTTAGCTTTTGCTTGTCTGTAAAGGTTTTAATTTCTCCATTGAATCTCCATGAGATCCTTGCTGGGTAGAGTAATTTTGGTTGTAGGTTTTTCCTTTTCATCACTTAAATATGTCATGCCGCTTCCTTCTGGCGTGCAGAGTTTCTGCTGAAAGATCAGCTGTTAACCTTAAGGGATTCCCTTGTATGTTATTTGTTGTTTTTCCCTTGTGGCTTTTGATATTCTTTTCTTTGTATTTAATTTTTTTTTTTTTTTTTTTTTTTTTGCGGTATGCGGGCCTCTCACTGCTGTGGCCTCCCCCGTTGCGGAGCACAGGCTCCGGACGCGCAGGCTCCGGACGCGCAGGCCCAGCGGCCATGGCTCACGGGCCCAGCCGCTCCGCGGCATATGGGATCCTCCCAGACCGGGGCACGAACCCGTATCCCCTGCATCGGCAGGCGGACTCTCAACCACTTGCGCCACCAGGGAGGCCCTGTATTTAATTTTTGATAGTTTGATTAATATGTGTCTTGGCGTGTTTCACCTTGGATTTATCCTGTATGGGACTCTCTGTGCTTCCTGGACTTGATTGACTCTTTTCTTTCCCATATTAAGGAAGTTTTCAACTATAATCTCTTCAAATATTTTCTCAGTCCCTTTCTTTTTCTCTTCTTCTTCTGGGTCCCCTATAATTTGAATGTTGGTGCATTTAATGTTGTCTCAGAGGTCTCTGAGACTGTCCTCAATTCTTTTCATTCTTTTTTCTTTATTCTGCTCTGCGGTAGTTATTTCCACTATATTGTCTTACGGGTCACTTATCCATTCTTCTGCCTCAGTTATTCTGCTGTTGATTGTTTCTAGAGAATTTTTAATTTCACTTATTGTGTTGTTCATCATTGTTTGTTTGTTCTTTAATTCTTCTAGGTCCTCGTTAAACGTTTCTTATATTTTCTCCATTCTATTTCCAAGATTTTGTATCATCTTCACTCTCATGACTCTGAATTTTTTCGGGTAGACTGCCTATTTCCTCTTCATTTGTCTGGTCTGGTGGGTTTTTACCTTGCTCCTTCATCTGCTGTGTGTTTCTCTGTCTTCTCATTTTGCTTAACTTACTGTGTTTGGGGTCTCCTTTTTGCAGGATGCAGGTTCATAGTTCCCGTTGCTTTTGGTGTCTGCCCCCTGTGGGTCAGGTTAGTTCAGTGGGTTGTGTAGGCTTCCTGGTCGAGGGGACTGGTGCCTGTGTTGCGGTAGATGAGGCTGGATCTTGTCTTTCTGGTGGGCAGGACCACGTCTGGTGGTGTGTTTTGGGGTGTTTGTGACCTTAATATGATTTTAGGCATATGTCATATGTCTGCTAATGGGTTGGGTTGTGTTCTCGTCTTGCTAGTTGTTTGGCATAGGGTGTCCAGCACTGTAGCTTACTGGTCGTTGGATGGAGCTGGGTCTTAGCATTGAGATGGAGTTCTCTGGGAGAGCTTTCGCCATTTGATATTATGTGGAACCAGGAGGTCTCTGGTGGACCAGTGTCCTGAATTCGGCTTTCTCACCTAGAGACACAGGCCTGACACCTGGCTGGAACACCAAGACCCTGTCAGCCACATGGCTCAGAAGAAAAGAGAGAAAAAAATAAAGACAGAAAGAAAAAAATATAAAATAAAATAAAATAATTAAAATAAAAAAATTATTAAAAATGAAGAAAAAATTAAAAAGTAATTTAAAAAAAGAAGGAAAGAAAGAAGAGAGGAACCAAACGAAAAAACAAATCCAGCAATGACAACAAGTGCTAAAAAACTATACTAAAAAAACAAACAAACCAAAAACGGACAGACAGAACCCTAGGACAAATGGTAAAATCAAAGCTATACAGACAAAATCACACAAAGCCCACTGCCTCAATTTTGGGATGATTCGTTGTCTATTCAGGTATTCCACAGATGCAGGGTACATCAAATTGATTGTAGAGATTTAATCTGCTGCTCCTGAGGCTGCTGGGAGAAATTTCCCTTTCTCTTCTTTGTTCGCACAGCTCCCGGGGTTCAGCTTTGGATTTGGCCCAGCCTCTGCATGTAGGTGGTGCGGTCATCTGTTCTTTACTCAGACAGGACGGGGTTAAAGTAGCAGCTGATTAAGGGCTCTGGCTCACTCAGGCTGGGAGGAGGCAGGGGTACGGAATATGGGGTGAGCCTGTGAAGGCAGAGGCCAGCATGATGTTGCAACAGCCTGAGGCGCACCGTTGTTCTCCCAGGGAAGTTGTCCCTGGATCACGGGACCCTGACAGTGGCGGGCTGCACAGGCTCCCAGGACAGGAGGTGTGGATCTTGACCTGTGCTTGCACACAGGTTTCTTGGTGGCTACTGCAGCAGCCTTAGCATTTCATGCTCGTCTCGAGTGTCCACGCTGATAGCTGTGGCTCTTGCCCATCTCTGGAGCTCGTTTAGTCAGTGCTCTGAATCCCCTCTCCTCTTGCACCCCGAAACAATGGTCCCTTGCCTCTTCGGTAGTTCCAGACTTTTTCCTGGACTCCCTCCCAGCTAGCTGTGGTGCACTAGCCCCCATCAGGCTGTGTTCATGTAGCCAACTCCAGTCCTCTCCCTGGGATCTGACCTCTGAAGCCGGAGCCTCAGCTCCCAGCCCCCACCCGCCCTGGCAGGTGAACAGACAAGCCTCTCAGGCTGGTGGGTGCTGGTCAGCACTGATCCACTCTGTGGGAATCTTTCCACTTTTCCCTCTGCATCCCTGTTGCTGCGCTGTTCTCCGTGGCTCCGAAGCTTCCCTCCCATTACCCCTCTACGTCTCCACCCACGAAAGGCCTTCCTAGTATATGGAAACTATTCCTCCTTCACGGCTCCCTCCCACTGGTGCCGGTCCTGTCCCTATTCTTTTGTCTCTGTTTTTTCTTTTTTCTTTTGCCCTACCCAGGTATGTGGGGAGTTTCTTGCCTTTTGGGAAGTCTGAGGTCTTCTGCCAGCATTCAGTAGGTGTTCTATAGGAGTTGTTCCACATGTAGATGTATTTCTGATGTATTTGTGAGGAGGAAGGTGATCTCCATGTCTTACTCTTCCGCCATCTTGAAGGTCTCCATTAAAAAATATTTAAGCAGAATAATTATTCTTGTTAGGTACTTAATAGTTTAATCAATTTCTTTGCCTACCTGTCATCATATTCTTCTGCAGAATATAGTTTTCAATAGTTTTATAATTTTTAACTTTTTCCACAAAATTCCCTGCATTTTAAGTTTAATAAATTTGAAAATGCTGTTACTTCAATTGACTTCTCTACAGAGCACTATATATTTCATTGAGAAAATACTCTTTACCAGTGATAAAGTACCTGGTAAGCCAGGAGCAATTCTGCTAAATAAAGGCTATTCTCAATTCTAATTTTAAAAAATTTTGAAATGTAGAAATAATTCAGTCCAAATATTTTCTCAGGTAATTTTGTCCTCTATTCAGAGTACCTTTTTTGACAACTATTTTAATGACACAGCTTGTCAAGTAAGTTGTGTCTGTTTATGATTCTTTTGAATGGTCCCCCAAATTTAGAGGATTCAAGATTGTATGCCTTCTCAATTACATCCTGTTCTAGGACAGAAGCTAAATTTATCCAAATAAAAATAGGAGCTCCATCAAAATATTCCTCTCACAGGTTGAGATCATCCAGGACACAATTATAGAGTTTCAAAATTAAATCTTACACTTCATTAGAGGGCTCATGGTACCCATCCCCCTCTTTGCAAGATATATTTCAATGCCTTCCTGTTCACAGGGCTGGTTTTGTGGGCTTGTGACTTTCGTGCAGTGCTTAGAAAGGCTCCACACTCTGTTTATGGACCCACTGTTGCCATCTTGAAATTCTTAATTTTTTACCAAGGGATTCTGCATTTTCATCTTGTACCGGGCCCCAGAAATTATGTAGCTGGTCCTGCCTGTTTGTCAGCTTGGTTTTAAATAATTGTATCTTTCTGAAAGATTCAAGCTCAAAAGCTGAATTTAAAAAAGCAAAACAAAACAACTCCATTTACTCCACACTTTGAAGACTTCTAAATGATTGTGAACAAAATGAAACCAAAATTCAGAGCATTGTACGACACTCAGGTTGATTTTAACAAGGTAGTTTATCATGAGGACTCAAATTTTCTAAACCAGTTGATAGGCAGAAAGGAGAATTTTGTGATCCAGTTACTGTGTGTGTCTGTGTGTGTGTTTTTGTGTGTGTGTGTGTAAAACTTGACAGTTCAGCTTCCTTTTCTGTTGGTAGACCATCACAGCTTGTTTGAACAAAAGTACTAATTACATACATACATTTCACTACCTAGTCCAAGTAAGTTTCTGCTCTACAGGTTCTTAACTTAGCAAAAATATTTTTTCTATCAGGATTCCAACCATCAAAATTTATTACCCCCCAGGGCTTCCCTGGTGGCGCAGTGGTTGAGAGTTCGCCTGCCGATGCAGGGGACATGGGTTCGTGCCCCAGTTTGGGAAGATCCCACGTGCCACAGAGTGGCTAGGCCCGTGAGCTATGGCCGCTGAGCCTGAACATCTGGAGCCTGTGCTCCACAACGGGAGAGGCCACAACAGTGAGAGGCCCA
Source organism: Mesoplodon densirostris (assembly GCF_025265405.1). Classification (NCBI taxonomy): domain Eukaryota; kingdom Metazoa; phylum Chordata; class Mammalia; order Artiodactyla; family Ziphiidae; genus Mesoplodon; species Mesoplodon densirostris. Next base: position 26,602,947 of record NC_082674.1, read on the forward strand.
CATACCGCAAAAAATAAATACATAAATAAAATACCTAGAAACAAATGACAATGAAAACACGACGAACCAAAACCTATGGGATGCAGCAAAAGCAGTTCTGAGAGGGAAGTTTATACCAATACAATCCTACCTCAAGAAACAAGAAACAGGTCAAAAAAAACAACCTAACCTTACACGTAAAGCAATTAGAGAAAGAAGAATTTAAAAACCCCAAAGTTAGCAGAAGGAAAGAAATCATAAAGATCAGATCAGAAGTAAATGAAAAACACTACCAAACGTAAAAGAGATAGCCAATGGGAAGTAGCTGCATAGCACAGGGAGATCAACTCGGTGCTTTGTGACCACCTAGATGGTTGGGATATGGAGCGTGGGAGGGAGGGAGATGCAAGAGGGAAGAGAAATGGGGACATATGTATATGTATAACTGATTCACTTTGTTATAAAGCAGAAAGTAACAAACCATTGTGAAGCAATTATACTCCAATAAAGATGTTAAAAAACAAAAAACAAAAAAAAGAAAGAAATGAAAAAGAAATGAAGGAAACGATAGCAAAGATCAATAAAACTAAAAGTTGGTTCTTTGAGAAGATAAAATTGATAAACCATTAGCCAGACTCATCAAGAAAAAAAGGGAGAAGACTCAAATCAATAGAATTAGAAATGAAAAAGAAGTAACAACTGCCACTGCAGAAATACAAAGGATCATGAGAGATTACTACAAGCAACTATATGCCAATAAAATGGACAACCTGGAAGAAATGGACAAATTCTTAGAAAATTACAACCTTCCGAGACTGAACCAGGAATAGAAAATATAAGCAGACCAGTCACAAGCACTGAAATTGATTAAAAATCTTCCAACAAACAAAATCCGAGGACCAGATGGCTTCACAGGCGAATTCTGTCAAACATTTAGAGAAGAGCTGACACCTATCCTTCTCAAACTCTTCCAAAATATAGCAGAGGGAGGAACACTCCCAAACTCATTCTACGAGGCCACCGTCACCCTGATACCAAAACCAGACAAAGATGTCACAAAGAAAGAAAACTACAGGCTAATATCACTGATTAATATAGATGCAAAAATCCTCAACAAAATACTAACAAACAGAATCCAACAACACATTAAAAGGATCATGCACCCCGATCAAGTGGTATTTATCCCTGGAATGGATGGATTCTTCAATATATGCAAATCAACCAATGTGATAAACCATATTAACAAACTGAAGGAGAAAAACCATGTGATCATCTCAATAGATGCAGAAAAAGCTTTTGAAAAAATTCAACACCCATTTATGATAAAAACTCTCCAGAGAGTAGGCATAGAGGGAATTTACCTCAACATAATAAAGGCCGTATATAACAAACCCACAGCCAACATCGTCCTCGGTGGTGAAAAACTGAAACCATTTCCTCTAAGATCAGGAACAGGACAAGGTTGCCCAATCTCTCTACTATTATTCAACACAGTTTTGGAAAATAAATAACAGAAAAATAACAGAAATAAACAGAAATAAAAGAAATCCAAATCGGAAAAGAAGAAGTAAAGCTGTCACTGTTTGCAGATGACATGATACTATACATCCAGTATCCTAAAGATGCTGCCAGGAAACTACAAGAGCTAATCAATGAATTTGGTAAAGTAGCAGGATACAAAATTAATGCACAGAAATCTCTTGCATTCCTATACGCTAATGATGAAAAATCTGAAAGAGAAATTAAGGGAACACTCCCAATTACCATTGCAACAAAAAGAATAAAATTCCTAGGAATAGATCTACCGAAGCAGACAAAAGACCTTTATGCAAAAAACTATAAGACAATGATGAAAGAAATTAAAGATGATACAAACAGATGGAGAGATATACCATGTTCCTGGATTGGAAGATTCAACATTGTGAAAATGACTCTACTACCCAAAGCAATCTACAGATTAATGAAATCCCTGTCAAACTATTAATGGCACTTTTCACAGAACTAGAACAAAAAAATTCACAATTTGTATGGAAACACGAAACACCCCGAATAGCCAAAGCAGTCTTCAGAAAGAGAAATGGAGCTGGCGGAATCAGGCTCCCTCACTTCAGACTATACTACAAAGCTACAGTAATCAGGATAGTATGGTACTGTCACAAAAACAGAAATATAGATCAATGGAACAGGATAGAAAGCCCAGAGATAAACCTACGCACATATGGTCACCTTACCTTTGATAGAGGAGGCAAGAGTATACAATGGAGAAAAGACAGCATCTTCAATATGTGGTGCTGGGAAAACTGGACAGCTACATGTAATATAACAAAATTAAAACACTCCCTAACACAAAAATAAACTCAAAGTGGATTAGAGACCTAAATGTAAGTCCAGACACTATAAAACTCTTAGAGGAAAGCATAGGCAGAACACTCTATGACATAAATCACAGCAAGATCCTTTTTGACCCACCTCCTAGAATAATGGAAATAAAAACAAACAAATGGGACCTAATGAAACTTAAAAGCTTTTGCACAACAAAGGAAACCGTAAACAAGATGAAAAGACAGCCCTTAGAATGGGAGGAAATATTTGCCAACGAAGCAATTGACAAAGGATTAATCTCCAAAATATACTAGCAGCTCTTGCAGCTCATTATCAAAAAAACAAACAACCCAATCCAAAAATGAGCAGAAGACCTAAATAGACATTTCTCCAAAGAAGACATACAGATTGCCAACAAACACATGAAAGGATGCTCAACATCACTAATCATCAGAGAAATGCAAATCAGAACTACAATGAGGTATCACCTCTCAGCAGTCAGAATGGCCATCATCAAAAAATCTACAAACAATAAATGCTGGAGAGGGTGTGGTGAAAGGGAACCCTCTTGTACTGCAGTAGAAATGTAAATTGATACAGCCACTGTGGAGAACAGTATGGAGGTTCCTTAAAAAACTAAAAATAGAACTACCACATGACCCAGCAATCCTACTACTGGGCATATACTCTGAGAAAACTATAATTCAAGAAGAGACATGTACCACAATGTTCATTGCACCTCTATTTACAATAGCTAGGACATGGAACCAACCTAAATGTCCATTGACAGATGAAAGGATAAACAAGATGTGGCACATATATACAATGGAATATTACTCAGCCATAAAAAGAAACGAAACTGAGTTATTTGTAGTGAGGTGCATGGACCTAGAGACTGTCATAGAGAGTGAAGTAAGTCACAAAGTGAAAAACAAATACCGTACGCTAACAGATATATATGGAATCTAAAGAGAAAAAAAAAACATTTTCGGAAGAACCTATGGGCAGTACAGGAATAAACACGCAGACATAGAGAATGGACTTGAGGACACACGGAGGGGGAAAGGTATGCTGGGAGGAATTCAAAGAGTGTCGTGGACATATATACACTACCAAATGTAAAATAGATAGCTAGTGGGAAGCAGCCGCATAGCAGAGGGAGATCAGCTCGGTGCTTTACGTCTACCTAGAAGGGTGGGGTAGGGAGGGTGGGAGGGAGACGCAAGAGGGAGGAGATCTGGGGATATATATATATATATATGTATAGCTGATTCACTTTGTTATACAGCAGAGACTAACAGACCATTTTAAAGCAATATACGCTAATAAAGATGTTTAAAAAAAAATGAAGCACCTGATATATGTTAAATTGCCTGGGACTGTCCTAGGAAAACCTGAAAGTATAATCAACCAGCTTATCATCCCTTGCTTTGGTTTTCCTGTAACTTCCCGATGAAGGGTAATCTCGGACTAATTTTACAAACAACTTGTATGTAAAAAAAATGACCTTTTGTTTAAATGAGAAGGAGAATGAAGTTGGTGCAGTCTGGAATGGGATAATATAAAACTAAAAGATGCAAGGCAACTCGGGCTTATTCAGACATCATGACTTACCTCTCCTGGAAGCTAAATCCCAGGGACAATTTCTTTTTTTTTTTTTTTTTTTTTTTTTTTTTTTTTTTTTTGCGGTATGCGGGCCTCTCACTGTTGTGGCCTCCCCCGTTGCGGAGCACAGGCTCCGGACGCGCAGGCTCCAGACGCGCAGGCTCAGCGGCCATGGCTCACGGGCCCAGCCGCTCCGCGGCATATGGGATCCTCCCAGACCGGGGCACGAACCCGTATCCCCTGCATCGGCAGGCGGACTCTCAACCACTTGCGCCACCAGGGAGGCCCCCAGGGACAATTTCTGATCATTTTCTTACTGGTCCAGAATGATTTCCAGTTAAAGCAGGCTGAGTTCTCAAGGGGAGGGGGAAAACTGGGTAATTTATCTTACTCTTGCTTCATAAGCCCAGGGCCTGCATAAATGCGAGCCTACAGCACTGAAATCCCCTTTTAACTGTGCCCCAAGTGAAGTGTCAGGAAATCACTGCTTTTTTTCTTTTCTTTTTTTGAGGAGGTGGTGTTAGAAGTCCAAAGTTATATTCGAGACCAGCTGTATACAAGTTGTATAAGCTTTATTGTCTGAGGGCTTCATCACCTGTAAAATGGTCCTTCATAGCATGGGCTGCCAACACATCTGGGTCACAACAGCTGGGAACAATTTTCAATTGGAAAAATAACTTATGTGGAAAAGGAGAATAAGCTTTCATCATATACTGGCTGGTTGTAAACTAAGGCCATGTCAGGGAGAAGTTCTAATGGCTTGTTTTTCTGTTTGGTTGTAGTCAGATATTTTGGGGGCATATAAGGCACACATTTCCCAGGTGATGAAACATTATAATAAAATGAAGTGGATCACCTTTTTACCTTTTTTGAGTCCTTTACTAGTGGATTTTGGGAAACAGATGCTGAATGTCTAACAAAATTTTTATACAACTTTGTTAGGGCTTTTTCACAGTAACCTGATCAACACATTGTAGAGCAAACACATCAAAGTAAAGAAGCATATCAAAGTATATAAGTATAACCTAACAGATTAAAATTGAATTTTTCAAAATATCAAATAATGCTATGTGGACTTGGGTGATCAGATGCCTGTGACTAGCGAGTCCAGATAGGAGAAAACAGAAGAGAGGGTCCTGTCCAGAAGCAGAGTAAAACCATATTTTAAATTTGGAATCTGTTATAGTTTTAATCATCAGATATCCTGTTCTTTTTCTGGTTTAGGAAGTGAAAAGCATGAGCGGACCTCAATCCACAGAGTGTTTCAGAAATAGAATTGCACGAGGTACTTGTAAATTCTACCTAGATTTGTATCTTGTCAACTCTAAAAGTCTTTCTGTTTGCCCAAAGTCATGATAAAAGGTTAGTTTTTTTTACAATTTCATTTGATGTATTTTTCAACTATTATTTATTTTATAATTTCTAATTTTAAAAATTTGTTGTAGTAGAACATAACATTTACCATTTTAATAATTTTTTAAGTATACAATTCAGTGGCATTAAGTCCATTCACAATGTTGTGTAACCATCATCCCTATCTATTTCCAGAACTGGATTTCTAATTTTTTAAGCTTCTTCAAGTTACGAGACTTTAGTGTAAAAGAGGGAAAATACATGATTTTGCTTTAAAGTGAGATCAATAAGCAGCTGTTTGTTTGCTTTCTTCCTGCCTGGGGATGTAGATTATCACTGAGACAGTTCTTGTTAGGTATGTCTGAAATTGTCAACTTACTGTGCTTTTTTGAACTCTGCTTTTATTCTGGGATGGTTGTAAACCAGGAAAGAGCTACAAAAACCTATACATGCTCTGAAAAGACATTTCAGCAGGACTATATGGCTGGTGTGGGAGCTGAGGGGAAGTTTATTATGTTCATATATGGAAGAAAGGGAAGTCATTCAAGACCCACAATGGTTAGATGTGACTATGTGTGTTAACTAAATAGGGGGACAGATAGGAGTTTAGTTTCTAAACTTCTGCAGTTCAGATTGTGTATGGATGTTATGTCAAATGAAGATGCTTGTAAAATGAAATCTCGGAGTATGTATGTGTTAAAGGAAATCAACAAAGCGTAGACCTGAGTAACTTTAGACTCAAAGCTCCCGGAAGCTCCTGATCATCAGATCTAGCCACTTGGGTGTTTACAGAACGTTTAATCTCTCCTAAATGTCCCATATTAATGTCCCCTGCAGACTCCCTCACTGGCAATAGCCCATCTCTAGATAGCAGTGAAACCTTGCTGAAGTCCCATTTGGAATATTTATTGTCTATTTCTGAACCCATGTCTCTTCTGTTTTGAAATCATGGTTGCAAAAGGCTCAGAATTGAAAGGTTTCATTGTAAATGTCCCTTAAAGAGAAAAATGGAAATGGGACTCTTGGCTTAATTTATTTCATGAGTCGAGTAGGGATATCCATCATTATAATTGGTTTTGACAGAAATATGGCGAAATGTTAGCATTTGTTAAATCATTATGGCTACTATATGGATGTTGGTTTTACTACTCTCTATACTTTTCTGGATCTACTAGGACAAAACTGAATATATACAATTTATAGAATTGACAAAGCAGGGGGCATTATCCTTCTGGGGTAGGCAAGGAAAATTTCAACTTTATGTTAATTTGGAATTTACTGGGCTCCCTAGAATAAAGTTGCTTCCAAACTCCCAAGCAATCTTATCTGCACATCTTTTGAAAAAGACTTCATTGTTGCATTCATCCCATTGCTTCAGGGGCAGTACAGCTTACAGTGAAAGAACATTTCCAACAAGTACTAAAGACTGTCCCTATGTTGGCTGGTTTGGAAACTGTGGTAAGTGAATTCAGAAAATAAATCGTTCTGATTCTTTGGAGCTGTGAGGCTTTGAACAAAATAATGAATACCCCTTAGTAATTGACATGCTTTGTTTGTTTTTGGTTCTTTTGAAAGCAATTAAGGAAAGGAATGGAAAGGAAAGAAGTGCTCAGAAGGCCCCCCAAAGCACTTTGGCACTCCCAAAGCAGCCATATGATGAATTACACAGTGGGGGTATATGGCTAAGTGGGTCCTATTTTTGTTATTCAATAACACTAGGAAACATGCTTTAGTTCACAGCATTGTTTCTCTTGTAGTGTCTCCATTCAGCAGCACGTAGCTTTTGGTATTGCTAGAGTGATTTCAGTGTACCAAGTGTCTTTGAGTAGATGTCTAAGGGGATAAAGCTAAGGAAAAGAAGAGGTAGGCAGAGGGCATTTGACCACAAAGACTGAGAATTTCATTGGTTTGTGGAAGAATTCCTTGGCTAGTACCTCTGGGAAATAGGATGGTTTATAGCAAAGATTCCCAGGCATACATGTTCTCAGTAACAAAGAGGCTTTGGGATGCTGTGTCATCCTCGGACCCAATTCAGGATGGCTTGCGCCATGAGGGGATTCATTATCTTGCATAACAAGCCCTAAAGTAGGCATGCTCCACTCAGGCCACACCAGGGCGCTGGCTCCACTTCTCTGTGGCTTTCTGGATTTGTCCTCTTCTCCATGTTGGCATCATTTTGCAGCAGCTCTGAACACAACGGTGTTTTGTGGTCTGTTTCACACCAGTCTTGCTGGACAATTTCATATTCACTAGGGAGTCCCAGCAACTGACTCTTCTTTTTTTTTTTTTTTGAAGTGTAATTGATTTACAATATTGTGTTAGTTTCAGGTATACAACAAAGTGATTGAGATACACACACACACACACACACACACTTTTTTTCCGATAGGTTATTACAAGATATTGAATATAGTTCCCTGTGCTGACTCTTCTTAATGAGGAGGTGCTGGAACCAGCTACCACTGAGGACAGCTGAGGTTGGAAAGACGGAGGTGCTACAAAAGTAAGAAAGGAATAATTGTAAGTATATCAACCCCAATTCTTGAGGAGGACACACCCACCTTCAGTTACTGTTTTCTGACTTCTGGGATAAAACAACCAGCAAATCAAGTGAAAATGATGCTGTGCTCCATAGGTTACTGCTCATTCTTACTCTAAAAATGAAAACAGTGTGCCTTTAAATCTGTCTCTTAACAGGATTTAAGTCTGTATGCCTAAATTTGTAAATGCAATTTTCTCATTTTCTTTATTTTCTAAATACATTATGCTTGTGGTTTTCATTTCCTCTTTGACCAGCTCGTTATTTAGGAGCAGAATCTTCAATTTATAGGAATTTGGTTTGTCATTGATGTTATCTAAACATCTATAAGTTCTATAACTTTTTTCTTTCTACTAAACAATGTTGTGGTCTTAATTTTTTAAAAAACTTTATTTATTTATTTACTATTTTTGGCTGCGTTGGCTCTTTGTTGCTGTGCACAGGCTTTCTCTAGTTGCAGTGAGTGGGGGCTACTCTTCATTGCCGTGTGCGGGCTTCTCATTGCGGTGGCTTCTCTTGTTGTGGAGCATGCGCTCTAGAGCGCAGGCTCAGTAGTTGTGGTGCAACTTAGTTGCTTAGTTGCTCGGCAGCATGTGGGATCTTCCTGGACCAGGGCTCGAACCTGTGTCCCCTTCATTGGCAGGCGGATTCTTAACCACTGTGCCACCAGGGAAGTCCAAACAATTTAAACAAACGTGTACGTGGAAACAGACACGGCCTAAAATTCCAAAGGCCAGATAGTTATGCCATTTTGTATGGTATGGATTTCATGTTGGGCTGTGGCTCTTTAGTGAACCAACTGGAGACATAATTAGCTTAGGGAAACAAGAATATCTTCAGAGATTTGTCCGTTTGTGTAGGCAGGCTTGTATAACTCTTTAGAGGATCTCTGAAGAGTAGTAGTAACTATGGAGAATGCCTAGCTTTACTATGTCCCAATCAGTCCTTAGGTTTCATGGTCTGGAATAAACACTAAGAACCAAAGAATTAACTGACATATTATGTGGCTCTAATAATAAGTAAGGACTCTAATTTTTTTTCAATTTTTATTTTATATTGAAGTATAGTTGATTAACAATGTGTTAATTTCAGGTGTACAGCAAAGTTATTCAGTTATACATATACATGTATCTATTAGTTTTTAAGTTCTTTTCCCATTTAGGGTATTACAAAATATTGAGCAGAGTTCCCTGTGCTATACAGTAGGTCCTTGTTGGTTATCTGTTTTAACTATAGCAATGTGTACATGTCAATCCCAAACTTCCAATCTATCCCTCCCCCAGCCCTTCCCCCTGGTAATCATAAGTTTGTTCCCTAAGTCTGTGGGTCTGTTTCTGTCTTGTAAATAAGTTCATTTGTATCATTTTTTAAGGTTCTGCATATAAGTGATATCATATGATATTTGTCTTTCTCTGTCTGACTTGTTTCACTTAGTATGATATCTCCAGGTCCATCCATGTTGCTGCAAATGGCATTATTTTGTTCTTTTTAATGGCTAAGTAATATCCCATTGTATATATGTACCACATCTTCTTTATCCACTCATCTGTCAGTGGACATTTAGGTTGCTTCCATGTCTTGGCTATTGTAAACAGCACTGCAATGAACATTCGGGTACATAAGAACTCTAATTTTTAAACAAGCATACCAGAAATTATTCATTCAAATGAGTGCTGTCCTCTTCAACATGGTATAATGCAAAAGGACAAATTAGTTGAGTACCCCAACTTCACTGGTTTGGTTCCTTAAATAGCTATGTTGGGGATTCTGAGGGTGAATCTTGCTCAGCAGAAAAGAGTACCTTGATCTACTGTAAAGTCTGCCCTGAACCTGGGTGGGGAGGGTGGAAACACAAGTGCTATATAATTGTCCTTCCTGGTCTCATGGTAAGACCCCTGGATTTGGGGGTTTGAAGACCTGTGCTTGATGGCTCTGTCATTTACCAGCTGTGAGATCTTGTGAAAACACATGCTGTGCACCTCAGCTTCTTTAATTTAATGGTAATTAGTCATAAAAATATTTCCACTTTCTATTTCATAGATATGTATGTGATAGCCCCCTTCATAACCTATAACGCACTAATTGTTATGTTACTCTTCAAGGTGGTCACTCTGGTAGGCTATGATCTTATTTGCAATTATTTGGTCATTGTACATGCTACTAAATGGGAGTACATTTACATTTTGAGCAACTTGGGAAAAGTACTTTTATATGTACCTTGTTTTCTTAATTCAGTTAGATTACCTACAAATTAATTGATCATGACCTTTGGATCTGAATGACATGATTCTTCCCCCCAATTAAATTCACTATCAGTAGGTGAAGATTTGCCACCACTGGGTTATTAAATAGAGTATGCCACAGGTTTTTGAAGGTTCTTCCCAAAGAGGAATTCCAAAAAATGATTTATGCAATGGCAGTCTCATTAGTACTAGAGTATGGTCTTCTGAGGATACTATATTGAAGGCCCAAACTCACTTGCATGTATAACTTTCTGCTAGCTTGTTTATAAGTCAGTCATTTTGCATTAGAATCTCATGGACTGTATAGCAATATTCCCATGCGTTGAATCAGAATGATGTTCCTAGGCTGATCCTGCAGTAATTTCTAGGAATGCACAGTGATGTAAACGAGGAGCACAGATGAACTCTCAGCTCCTGATGGAAAGGGAATTGGAGATTTCTGGTGTTTACTGATAATATGTCAATCTACAAGCAACCAAGTGTTGGTAACTCCAGAATTACAGAATATGGATTTAATACAGCTGTGAAAAACCTGTCTGTCTGTAAGCACTACTAAGGTGAGGGGGAGGCAAGAAATATTGGCAGGAAAGCAAATGAATGGAGGAGAGTCTTTCAGCATTGGAGTCTGGGCTTTCTGAAGGGAATGTTGACATAGTTCTAATCCTAAGCTATGATGGGGGGTGCAGTACCTCTCTCGGGGGTGAGGGGCCTCTCCCCAGGTCCTGAGCTTTCAAAGGTCATTCTCTGGCCTTCCTCTCACCATGAAAAGAAGAGTCCACAGGGCCACAGGATGTAACCATCTTCAGTCTACTGTGGTAGGAAGAATTCTAAGATGCCACCTAAGATTCCCACCCCCTGTATCTTCCCCTCTCCCTGTGGTGGGACCTAATAATATAATGGATGTCACTCCTGTGATCAGATTATGTTATATGGCAAAGGCATTTGGAAGAGATCATTATAGTTCCTAGTCAGTTGACTGTAAGCTAATCGAAAGAGAGATTGTTCCTGTTCGGCCTCATTTGATTAGGTCCAATTCTTTAAAAGGGGGACTGAGCCTTTCCTGACAAGAGAGATTCTCCTACCGGCCTTAAAGAAGCAAGTTGCTAATAGTTCTACAGCCACAAGGAATGGAATTCTACTGACAGCCAGTGACCTTGGAAGAGGACCCTGAGCCTCAGATGAGACGCCAGCTCTGGCTAATACCTCGATTGCAGTCTGGTGAGACCCAGAGCAGAAGACCAAGGTAAACTATGCCTGGACTCTTGACCCCTGGAAACTCCAGATAATAAATATCTGTTGTTGTAAGCCACTAAGTTTGTGGTGATTGAGATGCAGTGTAGAACACCTATGTTCATCTTCTCATCCAGTGGTATGCAGAGTGTGGTCTGTTTGCTACTGGTCCACGATGAGCTAAATAAGAGTCAGTGTTCAGTGCTTTCTATAGCAGTTTGACACTTCTCAGACATTTAAGTTGTATTTTACAAAAGCATTGGTCCATAGTGGAGAGGACATTTTAAAAACACAGCAAAAAATAGTTCTTGCCCAGAGAAGCATGGTCCCAGTTCATGATCTGGTTACCTGTAACCCTGACTTCCCTGCACAAATGACCCGAAGCCAGGGCCTGCACAGTCCTCTTTCTCTGTTTGCTCATCTAACGGCAGGTAGTCCTGCTGAGGAAATGACGCTGGGCCTGAGGGCAGCCAATGGGCAGCTTTTTATGGGGAAGTGAAGACGGAGCTTAGAAGGTGTGGGTTGGAGTGTCTGTCCGCAGGTGATGTGAGCCCCTCAAAGTGCTGGTGGGAGGTGGGAAGAGAAGGTGCTAGAGGCTGTGGCGATCTCTCTACACGCCCCCTCAGGGTTTCCTGACAAAACACGGGAAGGCCAAATTTCCTAAATTCAAGTATGGCTTTCATGTCATTGTGAAGCTCTGTTGAACAATGTAGGAGGAGAGAACACATTTTACTTAATGTTATCTTGATTTGTATTTTTTAATATTCTAGACACATGCTATGTGGGCTTCCACTTGTACTTTTGCCCTGTCCTTGCACGTGTTAGGAGTGAGCCTGGAGTGTGGTCTTTGCTTGTGGGACTGTTCCAAGTTCTTCTCGTGGTGCCTGCAAACCTAGACTCCTGGCATGCTTAAATGGAGGTTTTCGTTTCTTTGTTTTATTTTTAGTGAGGCCCTACTGTAATCAACACTGAAGGGTTTTCTGCCCTCATTATGCTTAGATTTTTACTCCTTTTTTCTCAGTTACAAAATAGCGGGTTATCCTGGATTTGTAATATGCAGCAGGAACCCAGGGAAGCAGCACCTTTCTTGAACAGCATTTCAGATCCACAGCAAATGCATTTGCCAGTGTGGTAGGCTGAATAGCAGCCCCCAAAGATATCTCAGTCCTAATCCCTGAAATTTATGAAAGTTCCCTTTTGTGTGAAAAGAGACTTTGCAGATATGATCAAATTGAGGAGACTGAGATGCGGAGTTCCAGGGTGGTGTCTACATGCTATCGCGAGCGTCCTTATAAGAGGGAAACACAGAGAGATTTGACTCAGTAGAGGAAGGAAATACGACCTTGAACTGTGGTGTGACACTGCTGGCTTTGAAGGTGGAACAAGGAACCACAAGCCAAAGAATGCAGCTCTAGAAACTGGACAAGGCCAGGAAAAGGGTTCTCCCCTAGAGCCTCCAGCGGGAGCGCAGCCTGACGGACACCTTGATTTTGGCCCAGTGAACTGATTTTAGGTTCTGACCTTTCAGCCACCAGGTCTGTGATAACTTGTTACAGTAGCCATAGGAAACTAATACACCAAAAATTAAGGCTCTTTCTTTCAGTCTGAATTAAAAGTCGGGGGGGGGGGGTGTTGGTGCGTATGTGCAACCACTGTCACTTTTCTAGATGCTTTCACTATCGGTTTTCTAGAAGCAAGCTTTCTGGAATAGGCAGAGTACGTGAGAGTGAGGAAGAGAGTAACACAGGCCCAAAGGACATGCTTCCAAAGCTATGTGGAAGGCTGGATCTCAGCTGATACAGTACTTTAGAACAAAAGAGTGTTTTCTTAAAATAACTCTAGGAATGCGGGAAAGGACTATATACCTGTTCAGTTTTATGAATGGGCCACAGTTGACATTTATGATGTATCAGTCCCTGTTAATAGCTTGACTGCCAGACAATCAAGGGATGCATAAGACTTCCATCCGTAAATAGTCCTGAGCACGCCCGAGAAGGAGCATGGTTTAGGGCAGCCTCTGGGGACTAGATGGAAATTAAAAAGCGAAACCAAGCGAAGGAAAACTCAGGGAAAAACTTAGGGAACAAAATTTCTGACCAAGATATCTGAGCCTGGAGTCATCTTTCGATCAGCAGGAAATGGTGAGAAGCCCCACATCTAAAATGACTGGGACGTGAAAGGATTTGTGGCAGGATAACGGGCCGTCTTCTCCACCTCTCACTTCACTGGTCTCCGCTGAAGCCCTGAGTTAGTCCCAAGGACTGTGGATACCCTTGAGGCCAAGAGAGCACCAAGTAGTGGAGCACATGAGCTGAACTTTCATTCCTGTCTTCCCTGGGGCTCAGAGGAAAGGCTAGTTTGCAAGCAGCTGCTGCACTTCTCCCAAAAGACCTTTCTTTGTTCCCTTCAGCTCCCAGCCTTTGAACACATTCTCTCTTTTTCTGTTATGCAGGTGTATGCTTGGGTCCAGCCTGGAAAACATCGCTGAAAGTTACTTGTGTAGCACGTCATGCGTCTGTGATGAGCTTGCTGCTGCCGACTTTCACCTCTGCTTGCCAAACAGGTTTAAAAAAATTTTTTTTAATTCTTTGAATCAGACCTTCTGGCCATAATGTTGTCCAAACAGCTGCAAAACCGTCTTGCTCAACTAGTCTAAATTTGTATTTGATTTACACGAGAAGAAAAAACTGTAGAAAAGAGAGCTTACCACCCCAAATCCACTACCTCCTCTGGCTTCTCAAGAGGTCAGTGTTTGCTGGTTGTGAATGATGGTGATCTGCATGGTGAGAAGAAAGATGTTCCCCAGAAATACTTTGTTTGTTTTCTTTGGTGTTTAACACATTCCACCTGAGATTTATTGCTGTGTGTGCTTTTATTCTTCCTGGGACACAGGGAGATCCTCAAGGCCATGGAGCACATCTTTCTTGTTTTCATATTCCATTCTCTTGCCCACCGCCCTTGGCTGTCCAATAACACTCCAGCAACTGCTGCAGTTCCACACTTAATATTGCAGTCCATTGAATGAAGAGAAACCTTTGCACATTAGTTATTTAACAAATTGGTAATAAAAGTACCTTGAATGTGCACAGCACCTAACTATTTTGACGTGTTTTTTAATCTAATGTCTCATTTTATCTCTACAACATCCCTGAGGACTCAGCATAACTAGTAGTAATAGTTCCATTGAACAGGTCAGAACACTGAAGTCTGGGAAAGTTGTGACTTAAAGAAGGTCACGCTGCAAATTATTGGCAGGCTTCATGTTAGGATCGGTTTCTTATTCTGCATCCTTGCCATGACAGCAACAACGTGATGCTTTAGTCCATCTAGTTGACCCACAGTGAAGTATAAAACTTCTCATTGGGCTTCCCTGGTGGCGCAGTGGTTGAGAGTCCGCCTGCCGATGCAGGGGACATGGGTTCGTGCCCCGGTCCGGGAGGATCCCACATGCCGCGGAGCGGCTGGGCCTGTGAGCCATGGCCGCTGAGCCTGCACATCCGGAGCCTGTGCTCCGCAACGGGAGAGGCCACAACGGTGAGAGGCCCGCTTACCGCAAAAAAAAAACAACAACAAAAAACAAAACTCATTTTTGCAAGTTGGGAGAAAACGGGGACCCAGTCATCTGAGTTTTGACCTGGCTGTAAATTGTGCCAATAGGGCTGGAACTGTGGTCTCCCAGATTGGAGAGTGTCAATCAAATCTTCACTCTATGGATAACCCACAAGGACAGCCTCGTAGTTCTGAACTACAGCAGTTAAACCATAATGTCAGCTTTGTCCATTTTCTTAATGTACCCTCTTAATTAAGTCAAGTTATTTTGTTGGGAGTGATGGTGGGAGGCTCCAGGTATCGTGATTTCCAGAAAGAAAATCTTATAGATGCTTTTGAAGACTCGGAACCCAGAGGATGATACAGATTCTTGCTTCCTTTCCCATCAGGGCACTGCCTGTCCATATTGGAGCCCACCCTGGAGGCTAACTAGGATTTCCTTGCTCACCCACAGTCCCCTCTGCCCTTGGACCGCCCTTCCCAGGGCCCTCTCAGCTGAGTGCTTTCAGTCTGAAGGGGCAGCAGTAGATGCTTTAGGTTTTCCCCAGAGAAACCAAACCCCCCAACTCAAATCACATTTATCTTGAAACGTTAACCACTTTTCACAGCATAGCATCCACAAGTTACTCTGCTAACCGAGCATCAGTCTCTGCTTCACCTTACAAAAGATATTTTCCCAGCAAGTATCTGGGAAGTGAAGGCAAGAGAAGAGTGAGAAGGGAAGAAAATCCCAGCCTGTCCCACTTAGAGTTCTGAGCGTGATCATATGTCCTAGTCTGTCCCACTCATTCATTCAACAAACGTTTATTGAGGATCTGCCTTGTGGCAGGAATTACATTATGGGATATAAATATGAATAGGACATAGTCCTTGACTTGAGGGAGTTCATGGTTCAGAAAAGGAAACAGGTTTATTTTAAAGGGAGGTAGAATTACAGGGATAGAGAAATGCCCAGCGTAGCAGGAATGAGGAGCATTCCTGAAGGAGGTGAGGCTTCTTGGAGAAGAGGGTACTTGAATTGCCCCATTTTGCAGGTGAGGAAATTGAGACTTGGCAGAGAATCTGTGGCCAAATCACAGACTGCAACGCCGGGAAGAGCATCGCGTCCACTTCAGCATGATCGTGGCATGAAGGAAAGTCTGGCTTCACCACAGTAAGAGCCTGGGGGTCGTCAGAGTGGACCTGGGAACAGCACAGCCCAGGGAGACTGAGGAGAGCCTCCAGGAACAGGAAGAGGATCCCCAAGAGGTAGACAGGAGGAACTGCTATGACCCCTTAGGTGTTCACAAGATGAGGTATGAGGGCTTTGGGGTTCCAGAAAATTTACCCAGGGTGGGGTGGGGTGAGGTGGGGCAGCAGTAGGGGAGGAAGGTTGAGAAAAACTAGGATTTTCTCAGAATTTTATAAAACGTCTCCCTTTGCTTTTCCCTGCATTCACGTGCAGCCTTGCAGCACCTAATAATGTGAATAAGCTCAGCCTCTGAATATGTCATTTCATTCCCACAACAGCCCTGCAAGGAAGAGTCTTTCATTATCTCTCTCTTTAAAAATAGATGAAAAACTGTGGTTTCAGAGGTTTAGCAGTGCATTCCAGACTGCACCTGGAGTTTGAACCCTGGTACTTGGACTTGGGGGTTCTTAGTTGCCACACTAACTCAAAGACCAGAGGCAGCCTTGACATGAGACTAAATCCATAAATATCAGGTATTAGACCAGTACAAAAGGGGGCTGGGGAGTGTGCTAGCTGATATTTATCTCACCTATTAAGAGGTTTGTCTTATTAATCCTCACAACATCTCTATGAGAATAGCCCAGTTATTGCTCCATTTTACAGGTGAGGAAATTGAGGAACAGAGATGTTAAGTTACTTTCTCCAGGTCACACAGCTAGTAATGTGTGGGCCAGGATTTGATTCCAGATATGTTGGATTCTGAAGTCCATATACTCGCAGCTATAATATGTAAGTTGTGAAAATAAGCTAATGCCACAAATGTTTTGATATTCTAAATCAGTGATTCTCAACTGGGGCAATTTTACCTTTTAGGGGACATTTGGCAATGTCTGGAGATGTTTTGATTGTTGCAACTGGGAGGGGTGTGCTATTGGCATCTAGGGGGTATAGGCCAGAGACTCTGCTAAACATCCTACAATGCACAGGACAGCCCCATGACAAAGAATTATCAACATGTCAGGAGTGCGGAGGTTGAGAAACCCTGTTCTAAATTTAAATAAATTCTAACACATTTTGAAGAAATAGCATATTTTTCTCTACACTATGAATTCCTAGATTAAAGGTCAGAGGATCCTGATTCCAACTTCCTTCCAATTTTACTTTGCTCGTTCCAGAACCTTTTGGGCCATGGGACCACTGGCTCCTGTTTGCAGTCCCTGTGAGGATAGATGATGTGAGTGCCAATGGTGGGCCCACCCTAGCCCTGAGACCTGGCTGAGAACACAGGAGCATACCTCACCAGGCTCCAGGTCTAAAGCAGGGACACTGACTCAGGACAATGACAAGGGCAGGGCTCCTGGGAAGTGGAGCATCCATACCTTACTTGATAGTCTTTGGGTATTGTCGACTAAAAAAACAAGAACAACAACAACAGAAACACACTTGACCTAAAGTTGAGAGTTATGTTTTATTTAGGGAACTTGCTGAGGACTATAGCCCAGGAGACAGCCTCTCAGATAGCTCTGAGGGACAGTTCCAAAGCGGTAAGGGAGGAGCCAGAATATAGAGGAGTTTTTGCTGAAAAAAAAAAAAAAAGTAGTAAAACATCAAAAGATTACTGCTAATCACAAAAACCAGACATCTCACATAATGATTTTAGTGCTTTTCTATGTATGGGAAGATGCAAGAGTCTGGGCTTATTGGAATTTTTTATTCGAGAAGCATCTTAACTATCTAGGGCCAGTATTCTGTTTTTCTCCATCCTAAAATCCTCTCAGAGCACAGCACTGGGGCAGCTACAGTGGCTGATGGCTTTATGCTGGGCAAAATTCATTGTTTAAATAAATGCTGGAGAGGGTGTGGAGAAAAGGGAACCCTTGGACTTCCCTGGTGGCGCAGTGGTTGAGAGTCCGCCTGCCAGTTCAGGGGACACGGGTTCGTGCCCCGGTCCGGGAAGATCCCACATGCCACTGAGTGGCTGGGCCCGTGAGCCATGGCTGATGAGCCTGCGCGTCCGGAGCCTGTGCTCCACAACGGGAGAGGCCACAACAGTGAGAGGCCCACGTACCGCAAAAAAAAAAAAAAAAAAAAGAAAAAGAAAAGGGAACCCTTTTGCACTGTTGGTAGGAATGTAAATTGTTACAGCCACTATGGGGAACAGTATGGAGTTTCCTTAAAAGACTAAAAATAGAACTACCATACGACCCAGCAATCCCACTACTGGGCATATACCCTGAGAAAACCACAATGCAAGAAGAGACATGTACCCCACAATGTTCATTGCAACTCTATTTACAGTAGCCAGGACACAGAAGCAACCTAAGTGTCCACCAACAGATGAATGGATAAAGAAGATGTGGCACATATATACAATGGAATATTACTCAGCCATAAAAAGAAATGAAATTGAGTTATTTGTAGTGAGGTGGATGGACCTAGAGTCTGTCATACAGAGTGAAGTAAGTCAGAAAGAGAAAAACAAATACCATATGCTAACACATATATATGGAATCTATAAAACAAACAAACAAAAGTACTGAAGAACCTAGGGGCAGGACAGGAATAAAGACGCAGACGTAGTGATTGGTTCAAGATGGCGGAGTAGAAGGATGTGCACTCACTCCCTCCTGCAAGAGCACCAGAATCACAGCTAACTGCTGAACAATCATCGACAGGAAGACACTGGAACTCACCAAAAAAAGATAGCCCACATCCAAAGACAAAGGAGAAGCCACAATGAGATGGTAGGAAGGGCGCAATCACAATAAAATCAAAGCCCATAACTGCTGGTGGGTGACTCACAAACTGGAGAATAAATGTCCACAGAAGTCCACGCACTGAAGTGAAGGTTCTGAGCCTCACCTCAGGCTTCCCAACCACGGGGTCTGGCAACGGGAGGAGGAATTCCTAGAGAATCAGACTTTGAAGGCTAGCGGGATTTGATTGCAGGACTTCGACAGGACTGGGGGAAACAGAGACTCCACCCTTGGAGGGCACACACAAAGTAGTGTGCGCATCGGGACCCAGGGGAAGGAGCAATTACCCCATAGGAGACTGAACCAGACCTACTGCTAGCGTTGGAGGTTCTCCTGCAGACGTGGGGGTTGGCTGTGGCTCACCGAGAGGACAAGGACACTGGCAGCAGAAGTTCTGGAAAATACTCCTTGGCATGAGCCCTCCCAGAGTCCACTTTTAGACCCACCAAAGAACCGGGTAGTCTCCAGTATTAGGTTACCTCAGGCCAAACAACCAACAGGGAGGGAACCCAGCCCTACCCATCAGCAGACAAGAGGATTAAAGTTATACTGAGCTCTGCCCACCAGAGCACCAGCCAGCTCTACCCACCACCAGTCCCTTCCATCAGGAAACTTTCACAAGCCGCTTAGACAGCCTCATCCACCAGAGGGCAGACAGCAGAAGCAAGAAGAACTACAATCCTGCAGCCTGTGGAACAAAAACCACATTCACAGAAAGATAGACAAGGTGAAAGGGCAGAGAGCTATGTACCAGATGGAGGAACGAGATAAAACCCCAGAAAAACAACTAAATGAAGTGGAGATAGGCAACACTCCAGAAAAAGAATTCAGAATAATGATAGTGAAGATGATCCAGGACCTTGGAAAAAGAATGGAGGCAAAGATCGAGAAGACGCAAGAAATGTTTAACAAAGACCTAGAAGAATTAAAGAACAAACAAACAGAGATGAACAATACAATAACTGAAATGAAAAATACAGTAGAAGCAATCAATAGGGGAATAACTGAGGCAGAAGAACAGATAAGTGACCTGGAAGACAGAAAGGTGGAATTCACTGCCACAGAACAGAATAAAGAAAAAAGAATGAAAAGAAATGAAGACAGCCTAAGAGACCTCTGAGACAACAATAAACAGAATAACATTCGCATTATAGGGTTCCCAGAAGGAGAAGAGAGAGAGAAACGACCTGAGAAAATATTTGAAGAGATTATAGTCAAAAACTTCCCTAACATGGGAAAGGAAATAGCCACCCAAGTTTAGGAAACGCAGAGAGTCCCAGGCAGTATAAACCCAAGGAGAAACACGCCAAGACACATAGTAATCAAATTGACAAAAATTAAAGACAAAGAAAAATTATTGAAAGCAACAAGGGAAAAATGACAAATAACATACACGGGAACTCCCATAACGTTAACAGCTGATTTCTCAGCAGAAACTCTACAAGCCAGAAGTGAGTGGTATGATTGATGAAAGGGAAAAACCTACAATCAAGATTACTCTACCCAGCAAGGATCTCATTCAGATTTGACAGAGAAATCAAAAGCTTTACAGACAAGCAAAAGCTAAGAGAATTCAGCACCAGCAAACCAGCTCTACAACAAACACTAAAGGAACTTCTCTAAGTGGGAAACACAGAGAAGAAAAGGACCTACAAAAACAAACCCATAATAATTAAGAAAATGGTAATAGGAACATACATATCGATAATTACCTTAAACGTGAATGGATTAAATGCTCCAATCAAAACACACAGGCCTGCTGAATGGATACAAAAACAAGACCCATATATATGCTGTCTACAAGAGACCCACTTCATACCTAGGGACACATAGAGACTGAAAGTGAGGGGATGGGAAAAGATATTCCATGCAAATGGAAATCAAAAGAAAGCTGAAGTAGCAACACTCATATCAGATAACATAGAATTTGAAATAAGAATGTTACAAGAGACAGGGCTTCCCTGGTGGCACAGTGGTTGAGAGTCCACCTGCCGATGCAGGGGACTCGGGTTCGTGCCCCGGTCCGGGAGGATCCCACATGCCGCAGAGCAGCTGGGCCCATGAGCCATGGCTGCTGGGCCTGTGCATCCGGAGCCTGTGCTCCGCAACGGGAGAGGCCACAACAGTGAGAGGCCCACGTACCCCCCCCCTAAAAAAAAAAAAGAATGTTACAAGAGACAAGGAAGGACACTACATAATGATCAAGGGATCAATCCAGGAAGATATAACAATTATAAATATATATGTGCCCAACATAGGAGCACCTCAGTACATAAGGCAACTGCTAACAGCTATAAAAGAGGAAATCGACAGTAACACAATAATAGTGGGGGACTTTAACACCTCACTTACACCGATGGACAGATCATCCAGACAAAAAATTAATAAGGAAACACAAGCTTTAAATGACACAATAGACCAGATAGATTTAATAGATGTTTATAGGACATTCCATCCAAAAACAGCAGATTACACTTTCTTCTCAAGTGCGCATGGAACATTCTTCAGGATAGATCACACCGTGGGTCACAAATCAAGCCTCAGTAAATTTAAGAAAATTGAAATCATATCAAGAATCTTTTCTGACCACAACGCTATGAGATTACAAATGAATTACAAGGAGAAAAACATAAAAAACACAAATACATGGACACTAAACAATACGTTACTAAACAACCAAGAGATCACTGAGGAAATCAAAAAATACCTAGAGACAAATTACAATGAAAACACAATGATCCAAAACCTATGGGATGGAGCAAAAGCAGTTCTAAGAGGGAAGTTTACAGCTGTACAAGCCTACCTCAGGAAACAGAAAAATCTCAAATAAACAATCTAACCTTACACCTAAAGGAACTAGAGAAAGAAGAACAAACAAAACCCAAAGTTAGCAGAAGGAAAGAAATCATAAAGATCAGAGCAGAAATAAATGAAATAGAAACAAAGAAAATAATAGCAAAGATCAATAAACTAAAAGCTGGGTCTTTGAGGAGATAAAGATATTGATAAACCATTAACCAGACTCATCAAGAAAAAGAAGGATAGGACTCAAGTAAATAAAATTACAAATGAAAAAGGAGAAGTTACAACAGACACCGCAGAAATACAAAGCATCCTAAGAGACTACTACAAGCAACTCTATGCCAATAAAATGGACAACCTGGAAGAAATGGACAAATTCTTAGAAAGGTATAACCTTCCAAGACTGAACCAGGAAGAAATAGAAAACATGAACAGACCAATCACAAGTAATGAAATTGAAACTGTGTTTAAAAATCTTCCAACAAACAAAAGTCCAGGACAGATGGCTTCACAGGTGAATTCTATCAAACATTTAGAAGCTAACACCCATCCTTCTCAAACTCTTCCACAAATTGCAGAGGAAGGAACACTCCCAAACTCATTCTATGAGGCCACCATCATCCTGATACCAAAACCAGACAAAGATACTACAAAAAAAGAAAATTACAGACCAATATCACTGATGAATATAGATGCAAAAATCCTCAACAAAATACTAGCAAACAATCCAACAGCACATTAAAAGGATCATACACCATGATCAAGTGGGATTTATCCCAGGGATGCAAGGATTCTGCAGTATAAGCAAATCAGTCAATGTGATACACCATATTAACAAATTGAAGAATAAAAACCATGTGATCATCTCAATAGATGAAGAAAAAGCTTTTGGCAAAATTCTACACCTATTTATGATAAAAACTCTCCAGAAAGTGGGCATAGAGGGAATCTACCTCAACATAATAAAGGCCATATACAACAAACCCACAGCAAACATCATTCTCAGTGGTGAAAAACTGAAAGCATTTCCTCTAAGATCAGGAACAAGACAAGGATGTCCACTCTCACCACTGTTGTTCAACATAGTTTTGGAAGTCCTAACCACAGCAGCCAGAGCAGAAAAAGAAACAAAAGGAATACAAATTGGAAAAGAAGAAGTAAAACTGTCACTGTTTGCAGATGACGTGATACTGTACATAGATAATCCGAAAGATGCCACCAGAAAACTACTAGAGCTAATCAATGAATTTGGTAAAGTTGCAGGATGCAAAATAAATGCACAGAAATCTCTTGCATTCCTATACACTAATGAAAAATCTGAAAGAGAGATTAAGGAATCACTCCCATTTACCATTGCAACAAAAAGAATAAAATACCTAGGAATAAACCTACCTAGGGAGACAAAAGACCCGTATGCAGAAAACTATAAGACACTGATGAAAGAAATTAAAGATTATACCAACAGTTGGAGAGATATACCATGTTCTTGGATTGGAAGAATCAGTATTGTGAAAATGACTATACTATCCAAAGCAATCTACAGATTCAATGCAATCCCTATCAAATTACCAGTGGCATTTTTTACAGAACTAGAACAAAAAATATTAAAATTTGTATGGAGACATAAAAGACCCCGAATAGCCAAAGCAGTCTTGAGGGAAATAAAACAGAGCTGGAGGAATCAGACTCCCTGACTTCAGACTATACTACAAAGCTACAGTAATCAAGACAATATGGTACTGGCACAAAACCCGAAATATAGATCAATGGAACAGGATAGAAAGCCCAGAGATAAACCCACGCACCTATGGTCAACTAATCTATGACAAAGGAGGCAAGGATATACAATGGAGAAAAGACAGTCTCTTCAATAATTGGTGCTGGGAAAACTGGACAGCTACATTTAAAACAATGAAATTAGAACACTCCCTAACACCATACACAAAAATAAACTCAAAATGGATTAGAGACCTAAATGTAAGACTGGATACTATAAAACTCTTCGAGGAAAACATAGGAAGCACACTCTTTGACATAAATCACAGCAAGATCTTTTTTGATTCACCTCCTAGAGTAATGGAAATAAAAACAAAAATAAATAAATGGGACCTAGTGGAACTTAAAAGCTTTTACAAAGCAAAGGAAACTACAAACAAGACGAAAAGACAACCCTCACAATGGGAGAAAATATTTGCTAATGAATCAACAGACAAAGGATTAATCTCCAAAATATATAAACAGCACATGCAGCTCAATATTAAAAAAACAAACAACACAATCCAAAAATGGGCAGAAGACCTAAATAGACATTTCTCCTAAGAAGACATACAGATGGCCAAGAAGCACAGGAAAAGCTGCTCAACATCACTAATTATTAGAGAAATGCAAATCAAAACTACAATGAGGTATCACCTCACACCAGTTAGAATGGGCATCATCAGAAAATCTACAAATGCTGGAGAGGGTATGGAGAAAGGGTACCCTCATGCAGTGTTGGTGGGAATGTAAATTGAAGCAGCCTCTATAGAGCACAGTATGGAGGTTCCTTAAAAAACTAAAATTAGAATTACCATATGACCCAGCAACCGCACTACTGGGCATTACCCAGAGAAAACCATAATTCAAAAAGACACACGCACCCCAATGTTCATTGCAGCACTATTTACAATAGCCAGGTCATGGAAGCAACCTAAATGCCCATCCATAGATGAATGGATAAAGAAGATGTGCTACATATGTACAATGGAATATTCCTCAGCCATAAAGAGGAATGGAATTGAGTCATTTGTAGAGATGTAGATGGATCTAGAGACTGTCATACAGAGTGAAGTAAGTCAGAAAGAGAAAAACAAATATCGTGTGTTAACGCATACTTGTGGAACCTAGAATAATGGTACAGATGAACCGGTTTGCAGGGCAGAAATAGAGACACAGATGTAGAGAACAAACGTATGGACACCAAGGCTGGAAAGTGGTGGGGAGCGTGGTGGTGTGATGAATTGGGAGATTGGGGTTGACATATATACACTAATATGTATAAAATGGATAACTAATAAGAACCTGCTATATAAAAAAATAAATAAAATGAAATTCAAAAAAATAAAAAAATTTAAAAATCACACACACAAAAAGATGCGGACGTAGAGAATGGACTTGGGGACACGGGGAGGAGGGAGGGTAAGCTGGGATGAAGTGAGAGAGTGGCATTGACATATATACACTACCAAATGCAAAATAGATAGCTAGTGGGAAGCAGTTGCATATCACAGGGAGATCAGCTTGGTGCTTTGTGTCCACCTAGAGGGGTGGGATAGGGAGGTTGGGAGGGAGACACAAGAGGGAGGATATATGGGGATATATGTATATGTATAGCTGATTCACTTTGTTATACAGCAGCAACTAACACACCATTGTAAAGCAATTATACTCCAATAAAGATGTTAAAAAATAATAATAATTTGCAGTATGCTTTAAAGGTCTTCTCCCTCTCTTGGGCCATTGATGTTTTCATGCTTTTGAAGAGTATTCACTCTCTGTTACGTTTTTATAATACTTAAGTCACCTTATATTCAACTGCAAGATCCAGTGTGTCTCATGATTTGCTGTGGAGATTAGTGCATTACTGATACTTTTCCTTTCATATGCCTTCTAAAGAAAAAAGAAAAAGAAGCATGGATGCAAAAAACATAATTATAATTCATTGTTTACTGAAATGGGAGGCAACATTTTTTGTCCACAGCATTCTCCAGGATACAAATATAGCCTTTTCAGTTCAAAGAAGTTTTTGAATATCAAAATATATCAGGACTGCAGTGTATTGTTGTGCAGGTCACACCCTTGGGGATGAGCTGGGGCTGAAATCCCTGGTTTGCCTTGCTCTAATTTGCACAAAGGCACCAAATGAGCTAGCAAAGACCCAATGCTTCAGCTGACTTTAGAGTCTTTTGACTGAGAGAATATATGGTAACCCCTTAACTACTGTGAATTTGGTAACATGTTAAAGTGAATTTGTATTTTATTAATCATGGCATCGCCTACACTTTTGAAAGACTGTAGTGCCAGTATAGGCCAGAGGTTATTTATTCAATCTACAGACACTGCTTGGCCCACATGGATTTGTGGACTCTTTGCAATAGCTCCAAGTCCTCCCAAGAGTCTGGGGCTGTAGTTCAGACAATCCTACCCTGGACCATCGTACACAAAGTCCTTCTATTCCCTAGCTTAAGAATTTATTTTAGGGGCAGAGGGCCAGTTGGCAATATATGAAAAGTTTTAAGCATTAATGTTACACAATAAAAAATGCAAACTTTAAACATTTTCCATTTCCCCATTTGAAAGAAATTATTCTTGGATAAAAACCAAAGAAATAACGGCATTGTAACCCACTGCCAATCCCCTCTCCTTCCCGGATCTGCCACAGCTTTGTTGTTCTGTATTCGAAGACCTCACTTGTCCTATAGACAAGCTCTATCCAATTAAAATATAATGCAAGCCACATATATATGGTAAAACTTTCTAGTAGCCACATTAAGAAAGAAAAAGAAAGAGATGAAATTAATTTTAACAATATATTTTATTTAGCCCAATATATCAAATATCTTATCATTTCAATATGTAACTGATGTGTTAAAAATTATTAATACAGACTAGAATTAATATATGTGCTGACATGCACTGTGACACTAATATCTTCCATGATCTAACAGTTAAAATCAAGTGTAGTCCAACTGAAACAATAAAGTTGTGTCTAACAGAAAAATATTTTATACCACGTTCCATTTTAAAATTTAAAATTTGAATTATTTGAAATTATATAAAATTTAAAATTCAGTCCCTCAGTGATGCTGGACACATTTCAAGTGTTCACCAGCCACAGGTGGCATGGCTATTGTATTGGATGGCATAGCTCTGGACCTTCCATGTGTTTTAACAGACCTGTATCTAAACCTCATAGGCCCCTTTACCATATGTCAGTGGTTTGGGGAGAAGTTCTAGAATCTTCTCTGTGTAATATTAGAGCAGATCTGTGGTTGTTGTTAGGATGCCCTTGGTTTATGTTGAACTTAAAACCTTCCTGTAATGTTAGTCCATTTCAGGCTGATGTTCCCCTGTGGAGATGAAGAATACTCTGCTATTCTGGGTCCCGTAGCGATTGCCATCCACAGTCGAAAGCCATTCCCAAGCAGAATGGTTTTCAGGGAGTCGTGCGCCTTTTGCCTTGTCTCCAGGAGTGTGGTTTTCTAAAGGATGAAAAAAGGTAGGATTCTGAAGAAAATTTTCATGGGTGAAGGTCAGGCTGAAGCAGAGGAGGGGAGAGGACTAAGGATGGAGCGGCTACCATCTCTGAGGGAAATCCACCCCCCACTAGAAGGAAGCCCTGTGGTGTGGTCAAAGCTGGGAGGAAGAAAGAGGGTCTCGAAAAAAAAATTCAGGCAAAAAAGTTTACGTGGACACAGAGCAGCAAACCCAAGGTCTACACAGCTACTGTGAAACAGTACATGGTCAGTACCTCTACTGACCTCTCGGCTACTCCAGAATAGTTCAATAATTAGACACACCCCAAACATGTTTAGCATCACACCACCCGCTCCTTCTCGTGGTCAGCATTATTTGTCATAAAATTTGATCCCAATGTTTGCCGTATTATTAGATATCCTATGAAACAGAATCTAATAATACACTTATTTTTTTCTCTAAATGAGTCCTAACCTTGCAACTGGGGTTGCAACTATAACACTGTTGCCTTTTTTTTTCCCACTTTCAAGGATTAGGTAATAATATTAAACTCCCCATCTCATGCTACTCTCTGCTATTTGCACTTGACTTGGTGCTTGAAGAATGTTATTTCTAAATTAAAGCTGTGTTGGGCTTCCCTGGTGGCGCAGTGGTTGAGAGTCCGCCTGCCGATGCAGGGGACACAGGTTCGTGCCCCTGTCAGGGAAGATCCCACATGCCGCGGAGCAGCTGGGCCCGTGAGCCATGGCCGCTGAGCCTGCGCGTCCGGAGCCTGTGCTCCGCAATGGGAGAGGCCACAGCAGTGAGAGGCCTGCGTACAGCAAAAAAAAAAATAAAATAAAATAAAATAAAATAAATTAAAGCTGTGCTACTTTTTATCTCATGCAGTTATCCCACACAGTTATGGTTTATAGATTTGCTGTATCTCCGAATGTTTTCTGTCAAGCTGAACACATCCAGTCACTACCTATTGAAGTTCCTCAGCTGAAATTATTTTCATCTCTGAGAATTTCTTCAGAGCTGTTTCTGTTATGGAGGATAAAAGGGATAAAGGATTCATAGTTGCCCAGAGTCTGTGCCTCTTTAAATACAGGCCTTGCATCCAGAGTTTGATTTCTTCCTTTTATGGGGGAGAAGTCCTGCTGTCAAGGATGGAAGGATTTAGGGAGTAGTTGAAGCAGCAGGTTTGCCTGGGCTTGTGTTCTGCTCTTGTGTGGCTGCTGAAGACCTTCTGGCATGTTCTAAGAAAGCCAATTAAAGCAGAAAAGGCCCTTAGAACCAAATCTATTGCCCCCAATATAGCTGTTAAACTTATAACTTTTTGGTGAGCTGCTGGTGCTTCTTGTGGCCCTATAGCAGCCCATCTACGCTGCCTTATGCTTTTCTGTAGCCTTCTTGAAAACCCTTGTTAGATGTAGTTTAGTGAAATGTATTCATCAGAAACAAAAACCACTGGAGTATTGACTGCAAAATCAGTTCACAGAGTGAAACACACATTTCTATATCTTCATATTCTTCTAAGCACCTATTCAAATACACAATTGTTCCCAGGCTCTATGACCACACAACATTTTGTCTGTGAAGGGTAGATAGTTTAAGAAATTTACTTCTGTTTGATTTCAAATAGAAAAGAGACAGCATTTTTTTTTCAGAAAGGTACATTGCCTCTGACTCTTAAAATAGACTTTCTTCTTGTTCTCACTTTGTAACTGCTGTAGGTATGCTACTTGTTTTAATTCTCTAGAAAGAGTTAAACGTCTTAAAGGTGTTAACCCCAAATGGAAATAATTGGTCCCTAAACTAAACTTGTTCTTTATGTGAAATATAAGACTCTAAGGGATTCTAGCCTTTTAGAATTATCTCAGAATTTGCCCAGGAAGTACGACATTGGCAGAAAGGGGATATAGGTGCCTTTTCCTATGTTTATATGGACATGGATTCTGGGTTTTACAAATAGAGAAATACGGTACAAGTCCATGGAGATACTGGAGTGAAATGTAGAGAGAGAAGGAGAAAGATCTTTTTGTATTTTAAAATGATATAGTATAACCAAGTCAGAGAAAAGAGAGTATAAAGGTAAAGCTATTTTGACATTGTTTGCTCTCTTTAGTTCTCTGTATGGGGCATCTCAGAGAGAGAACACAGTTTCACAGCATGGATGGAAAGTGTAGGAGACGTTTTTAATCTAGAATAGCCAGAAAAACCTTGAAAAAGAACAAAGTTAGAGACTCATATTTCCCATTTCAAAACTTACTACAAAGCTACAGTAATCAAGATAGTGTATTGGGTTGGCCAAAAGGGTCGGTTGGTTTTTTCCATGAGATGGCTCTAGTAGTGCTTAGTTGTCTTTAACTTCATTCGAAACAATTTTGTTAGATTGTATCGTGACAGCTGTCATATCAGCGTGCATTTAAAAAAAATTATCAGAATTGGTGAACTTTTTTTTTTTGCGGCACGCGGGCCTCTGACCGTTGTGGCCTCTCCCGCTGCGGAGCACAGGCCCCGGACGCGCAGGCTCAGCGGCCATGGCCCACGGGCCCAGCCGTCCCGCAGCATGCGGGATCCTCCTGGACCGGGGCACGAACCTGCATCCCCTGCATCGGCAGGTGGACTCCCAACCACTGCGCCACCAGGGAAGCCCAGAATTGGTGAACTTTTGTGTAGCCATTTTAATAGTGAAGGTGGAAGAAAAAAGCAACATTTTCAGCATATTATGCTTTATTATTTCAAGGAAGGTAAAAACGCAAAAAAAGATTTGTGCAGTGTGTAGAGAAGGTGCTGTGACCGATCAAACGTGTCAAAAGTGGTTTGTGAAGTTTCGTGCTGGAGATTTCTCTCTGGACCATGCTCCATGGTCGGGTAGACCAGCTGAAGTTGATAGCCATCAAATCGAAACAATAACTGAGAACAATCAACGTTATACCATGTGAAAGATAGCCGACATACTCAAAATATCCAAATCAAATGCTGAAAATCATTTGCACCAACTTGGTTATGTTAATCGCTTTGATGTTTGGATTCCACATAAGTTAAGGGAAAAAAACCTTCTTGACCATATTTCTGCATGCGATTCTCTATTTAAACGTAATGAAAATGTTCCATTTTTAAAACAAATTGTGGTGGACGATGAAAAGTGGATATTGTACAATAATGTGGAACGGAAGAGATCGTGGGGCAAGCAAAATGAACCACCACCAACCACACCAAAACAAAGGCTGCTCTTCATCCAAAGAAGGTGTACATGGTGGGATTGGTTTTCTCCTTCTGGAAAACCAAACGATTAATTCCAACCAATACTGCTCCCAATTAGACCAACTGAGAGCAGCACTCGACAAAAAGTGTCTGGAATTAGTCACCAGAAAACGCATAATCTTCCATCAGGATAATGCAAGACTGCACGTTTCTTTGATGACCAGGCAAAAACTGTTACAGCTTGGCTGGGACGTTCTTAATGGAAAAAATTTCAATTCCCTGGAAGACTGCAAAAGGTACCTGGAACAGTTCTTTGCTCAAAAAGATAAAAAGTTTTGGGAAGATGGAATTATGAAGTTGCCTGAAAAATGGCAGAAGGTAGGGGAACAAAACGGTGAACATATTGTTCAATAAAGTTCTTGGTGAAAATGAAAAATGTCTTTTACTTTTACTTAAAAACTGAAGGCACTTTTTGGCCAACCCAATAGTACGGGCATAGGATAAACATGTGGACCAGTGGAATCCAAAGAGTCCAGAAAAAAACCCATACATCTATGGCCAATTGTTTTTCAACCCACGTGTCAAAGACTACTCAATGGGGGAAAAATAGTTTTTTCAACAAATGGTGCTTATCCACTTGAAGCCAATGAGTCTTAGCCAGAGTGAGCCATCAGTCTTGCAAGAATCTGGGAGGGGAGTGCTGCCGTGGAGAAGACGACTCTTCCCAGAGTGGGACTGGAGAGGGGAGTAGGCCTCCCCTACCTCCCCCACACCATCCCCTTTCTCAGTAACTTGCTGTGGTACTTGAAATTCCACCAGCAGCCAATCCCCTGGGTTAATGAAGGGCTCACAAGTGGAAAGGCCTGTGAGAGCCAGAGGGTGCTGGGAGAGAGCAAAGTGGGTGGGCTGGCAAGCTGGGAAGCACATCCCACACGAGGGTGCTCAGGACAGAAGCTGCAGGAGTTGTGTCCATGAAAGAGTTTGAGGGCTTGCAGTCAAGCAACAAGTGGCTTCTTGGCCCAGTCTACGAGATTTGGAACGTGGGCCACGCTAGCCGCCCTGATCCGTGGACTAGCTCTGGCATCCTGGGGGCTCACAGATGTCTCTGCAGAGGCGAGCCAGGCCTTGCAGGGTGGGCTCTCTTCATGAGCACCAGCACCTCACAGTGGCCTGAGACTTGAGCCAGTGAGTGAGGGTGGGCTTGTTCCTGAGCCATGGGGCTCTGCTACCCCAGCACCCTTTTGTTAACCTTTTAGGAGGTGATGGCTAAAGTTCCATATGGGGGCTAAGAGCCATCATAACTTGGGCCATAATACTGCACTCAAGGGCCAGCAAGGCTGGGGTAACTTGGGATTCATTTCTAAAACAATATTCTCCGTTCCGCAGCACATCAAATATTTTATAATCCAAATGGGCCGATGGCCTCTTGGCTTGCATTAGTGCAATGCTATTATCTCAATAAGTGTAAATCTCCACTCTGTTTATTTTGGACAAGTTTTGGGGCCTCAGATTGCTGTTCTTTGGTCTTGCTCTGAGCTTTGCTAGGAACGTACAAATGTGCAGACGACAAGAACAGATGTCAGAGCCCCTAGAAGATCAAAGTGTCGGCTCTGCCTTAGAAAATCTGCCTAGGCCACGTAATTCTCTGAATCTGCAGGAAGACTGTCATAAATATTCAATACAGATCTGCTCAATTGAATCAACTCTAAAGCAGGCCTATTCTTCACCACTCTTCACTGAGGCTGGTGCATCGGCGGTCATGACTGAAAGCCAGTCGTGGGGTTTGTCACTGCTGGCATCCTTCCCCCTAGCATTTGTCCCTTTCCCCAATATCGTAATTAATTTGGTGCAAAGAAAATTTTCTCTCTTCTGCACTAAAGCTACCCTAAAATTGTTTTCATGGTTGTTTGTCTTTTCAAAACAGAAAATAAGAACATACTGTTTCTAGTGTTGTGGACAGTGATTCCAGACAAGGGGAAACCAGAAGGGTTTTATAACTCAGGAAAAGAGAGTTCCCAGAGGAGCCCAAGCTGTTTTTCTTCTGTCCTTCACTATTGCTATTCTCTGATTCTCTTTTTGATTATTTTTCAGTTTCTCAACTTGCCATTCCACATGCCAGCCCTCTCTTTTCTGCCGTCCACTGCTTCACCAGGTTTCAGGTCCAGATTTCTGCCAGGGCTTCTCTCTCACATTTATGCAAAAGCTCAAAATTATTATTGTTTTGGATAAAGATGAGCAGAATGCCAGTAGGATGATTTATAAAAAGAGAAGCTCCCCCCCCCCCCCGCATGCCTACTCCTGACTGGGTTGAATCCTTCTTATGGGAGCATGCTTAATTGACGCTGCATTGTTTGCAAGGTTTCATTCAACTGGCTGACTCCGTTATCTTTTAAATTGTGTACTTTTCTACAAAGACGTTTCACTGGTACAGCTGGATAAAACAAATGTCAAATGGAAAAAAAATCAAAAGTTGATATTTTTAAGACCTATCCTTAACCTCATTAAGGTTATCTATGCCAAAACCAGCATCTGGTAGTAAAATCTGTCTTTTTCAAACATTGTTTTCTCCAAAGAACCACCCAAAAGTTGCTACTGTGTGAAAGCTCTTTAGCCATTTATACGTTGTGGCTTTTAACAGCCGTGTCTTCCTGGCTGACTTTTCCTGGTCAAGGTTATCACCCAGCACTCAATAGACAGAGTTCTGACGAGATCATGACGTGCAGTCTAAGAAATTACCTGCCACCGAGGATGATAATTGACAAGAGTCTCACCTTTTGCCATATGGCATGAGCTATCTCTGTCCCCAAATATGCAACTCTCATGGTGTGACAAATTGTTTGTGGGACAACACATGTTTTAGCTCAGACAGTTAGACAAAACACCCCATTGGCGTTGAAACCACAGCCTAGGCCCTTGAATAAGAAACATGCAAAATCACACCTGCTGGCCAGCATTGCTCCTTGTGTTTTCCTCCTCTCTCTCTTTTTCCTTTCCAACAAAGAACATTAAATGTCAAATGAATTTACTGTTGAAAAAAGGACCCAGGGTTAGGTTCCCACATAAACTTCATTCCATCAATATTTTAGGTGGCCTAACTATGGATTGCTTGAGTAGTGTGGCTGAGGTCACGCTGTTTGTGATCTGGAGTTTGATTGATGCCAGACAGATGTGACATAGATGGCTGACAACACAACAGATCTAGCCTCAACGGTTATCTGTGGTTTAGGTCTGGTTATCCTTTAAAGATTGACATATTCCAGCAAAGAACTCTTTTGCCACAGTTATGTTCTCATGTGCATGGCCGTTAGCACCCAATATTGATTAGAGGATTCAATTGGCTGATCTATTCTGATATGAGAAAGCCTTAAGTCTTAAATTTCAAAAACTTCTCTTTACAAGAGAGAGTTTCTCCTGGTGACTTAGCAAGACGAGAATGTTGTGCTGTCTTTAGTAAAATTTGTGGTATTTGTGTCTGTTGGGTATTAATGTATATTATGTGCATTGAAAGCATGAGTGCCTTCTCTATTTTAATCTATGAGCAAGGGACTGCAATTTTATAAACCATATGTATATACAATATATAGTATATATAATAATATAAAATGTATTTATAATATGCATATAACAAAGTATATATGCAACTTTGCTAATTTGCTAATTTTCTTGTTGTTTTCACTGGGAGCACTGTGAGTTTCCATAGAAACATGCTTGTGATAAAGTTTATAACCGTTTTCAGTTTAAGAATTGTGCCAAACCAAAAGCCGCTTTTCTGGAGCTTTTGGTAGACGCACAGCATGAAATGGGTGCCTGACATGTGTTTTCATGAGTTCTGTTGTCATCACTGAATCAAATGCAACCTCAGTCTTTCCAGTCCATCCTGCCAGCCCAGTTCCAGGTCCCATTTTGCAGGGTCCACTCAGGTGGCCATTCAGTGCCTGCCACCCAAGTCAAGTTTTGTATCATTCTAGCCATTTTCCCCCTATCCCTCAAATTCCGTATTCAATTTGTCAGTAAATTCTAAGTTACTTCAAAAAATAATTCAAATGAACTTCTCTCCAACTTGACTACACACCCTCAATGCACACTTCAGCCTCATCTAAATACTACAGTAGCCTCCTAAACGCTCTCCCTGCATCCCCCCAGCCCCACACGGATCCATTTACCACAGAGCAGCTGGAATAACTATCAAAACACACACATCAATCAGATCGTGTGACTTTCCTGCTCAAAACGTTCAACGGCTTCCCATATCTCTTGGCACACATTCTATATTCCTTAGGATGGCAACATCTTAGCCCCTCATTCCTGTCTGTCTCTTCAACCTTATCTCACAACCTCCCATCTTCCCCTTTCTTGCTCACCAAGTTTACTTTCCTGGCTCCTTTCAGTTCTGGGAAGAAGTCAAGCTCTTCCAGTCTCAGGGCCTTTGCACTTGCTGTTCTCTTTGCCCCAAAGTGTTCACACAACTCTACCCTTGTCATCATATAGGTCTCAGCACAAATGGCATCTCCTCAGAAAAGTTTTCCCTAAAACCATCTTTAGATAGATACTCACTGTTATTCTCTCTTTCTCCTGTTCCTTCCTTCTGGGCTTTGCTATAATCTGTGATTATGTTCCTTATTTACTTGTTTATTGTTTTCCTTCACAAGACTAAGTCCAGTGAAGGTGGGAACCATATTTATCATGTATCCTCAGTGCTTAGCACAGTATCTGGCACAAAGTAGGCGCTCAAGGGAATTCCCTGGCGGTCCAGTGGTTAGTGCTCCGTGCTCTCACTGCGGACGGTCTGGGTACGATCCCTGGTTGGGGAACTAAAATCCCACAAGCCGCGTGGTGTGGCCAAAAAAGGAAAAAAAAGTAGGTGCTCAATAAACACTTGCTGAATGAATGAACAGAAAATACTTTCAAATATTAAAGAAAAATCTGCCTATTTAAAATTTCTACTGTTGATTCTAGTTCTGTTTTTGAAGGCAACATAAAATGACTCTACGGCTTTTTATACAGACATTTCAAATCTTTGATACCCTTCTTAGTCATCTGATTTCTGTGCTATACACACCTCTGAACCTTACCTTGTAGGGCATGGCTTCCAACTTTCTCATCACAGTGTTCATTCTTTGTTGGAAGATACCAGTTTCACGACATCCCGCATTGAAAAAGCAGATGTGTTCTGACCACCACAGGATCCAGTAGGACTCACCTTCTTTGATGAGAATCATATCCAGCTTATGGATCTTTAGTTTTCAGGATCTGTTGTTTTTTTCCCCAATATATTGCAAAATAGAACATTTCCCAGGGTTTCTGGCATCTTTCCCATTCTTTATGGTTTCTCAAACTCACTGCTATGAGATTATATCTGCAAATTCTTTTCGTACTCTGTAATATAATTTGTCTGGATCTGGAGGTTTGAAATAATCTGTATGCCTAGATTTTTCTTATTCCCTAAATTATTGTGGGCTCCACTTTCCTCTTTTCATGGTCTCCTTTGCTGCACAATTAGAATTCAAAATCTATTCTCCTTGCTTCAGAATATGGAATTTGAGTATTTGGCAACTTGGACCTTTAGTTGCCTGTTAACATGACACTTTCTTCCTGGATCTGTCACTTCCTTGTTCTCCTCTTCCTCATTCTCTTCCTCCTTCTTCCTTGGCCATGGCTCATGGGCCCAGCCGCTCCGTGGCATGTGGGATCCTCCCGGACCGGGGCACGAACCCGTGTCCCCTGCATCAGCAGGCGGACTCCTAACCACTGCGCCACCAGGGAAGCCCCTATGTTCTTTTATCTTATGTTCTCTCCCTTCTTCCTTTCCTCCTTTCTCTCCCTCCCTCCCTCCCTCCCTTCCTCCTCTCCCACCCCATTCTCTCTCTCTCTGAACTGAATTTTTCATGGAAGACCTTTTTAGTCACTTGTGTTTCTTGGATTTCCCATTAGCTGAGGCTTTAGCCTTCCTGAAAACCATCATTTTTTGTATTGGTTCTTGACTGTATGTCCCTCATGATCTCTCATGAACTGGTCCTTTAAAAAAATATGAGTTCATGAGAAAGTTTTCTGTGTGGCCATGCTGGCTTATGAGTTTACTTATCCTTTTCCCTTTCACTGGAATTCTTCATTATTACGTTGCCTTAGAATGTATGTAATCCTCCCCTTCCTTGCTATTATAGACTCCCAAAAGACATGGTCATGTTCTCCCAAGGTCCCTGTAATTTCTGTACGGAAACCAGTTCTTTCTCATTGGTTAAAATTATATCCAGAATGGCAGTTTCTCCTTCTGTCTGAGAGCTGAAATTGTTAGCTAGGAATGTTAAAAATGTTTATAAGCAACTCTATTTTAGCAAACTGTGAATTCCAAGAGACATAAAGATAGTTCAAGTCCCCATCCCTATGATTGCTCGCTTGTAGTTATGTGGTCTGCCTTCAGAAAGCCTCATCCTTGCCTGGGCCATCCATGGTAAAGGCTCACCCCAGAAGGACCCTTGTTTGTATTTCTCCTGTAATTCTATCCTGCTTCCACTCTTCCTGAGTGGCTTTCTGTACAGGACAGTGGCATCTTTTGCATCTCTTTTTCATATATAAGGCTATTTCTTCCTGCTTCTTTTGAACCTGCTGCTTCCTTTTCCTGCTGCATTTCAGGCAGGTGACTCATCTCACCTGTGTGAGAATGGCCATGCTTATGTTAACATTCCAAGTTCTCTTTCTTTACATCCCATCCTCTGTGAATCGAAGTCAGAAATCTTTTAGCACATAAGGGTTTTTCCTGATGAGTTTCTCTCATTTTCAACTAAGGATTAGGTATGAGGTACCACCTGTAGTGTTCCATTCATTTCTCCAGATTGTCCCATTTTTCTCACCCTTGATTCCCATCCTCCTTCATCCCTTCAGAAGACTTTCCCTATGACTTCCTAGTGCTCCATCACCCTAGTCTTTTTTTTGCTAATACTCTTGTGTATGGAAAGGTGTTCCTCCAGGAACTCTGTTGGTGAGGGTGATTAACTTTGGAGTCAGATGAAGTCTGAGAGCTGGTTCTGCCACTAACTAGCTGTGTGATATGGGGCAAGATACTTAACTTAAGCCTCATTTTCCCCAGCTATAAAATGGGAACAACTATAGAACTTACCATTTAGGGTTGTCATGACTAAATGAGATAATCCACACAAAGCATCCAACCCAGCACTTGATGCTTAGCGAGGGCTTCCAAAGTTGTTGTTACTATTACTAGTGGCATTGGTAATTTTGTTCACCCTCTTGCCCTCCGCAGCCCTGGGTCAGGAGAGAATTTGGCTGCCTGGTGAGGGAAGAGAGGAGGACAATGAGCAGAAGACCCCAGAAGGCATGAGAGAGATTCAAGCCCTTGGGAGGAAGGGAGAATAGATGGAAGGAGCAGCTGGAAAGGACAAGCTCAGAGAGGATGTGGATTTAGTCGGATGAGCACCTGGCACTCTGTTGCTTTTGTTCTTGTCTTGTGCCTTTTCCATCATTTTTACGGGCTGGTGTGTAGACATTTGCTGAAAGGGCTATCCCACCTGGATCTCATTGAAATCATGCAGCCTTTTCCTTCGCCGAACGTTTTTCTATCCCAGTGACCATATAAATGTTCCATTTGTGATGTAATTGTTCTGTTTCAGATTTTCTTTCCTAAACTAAAGACAAGAGTTATCCAAAACATTTGAGACAGTGGCTTGAATGTAACGCTTTGTATGACAAACTCTTCATTTCCTAAGGTTTGCATATCTTTTTCCTATTTAGTCGTCTACCTCTGGCTCGAGGTGGAGGCTCCAAAGGTCAGAGGTTGCACTGTGAAGGGGATGGAAAGATGAAGGGAATTACTTCTGTTGTAAAATTTCCACTTCCTAGAGAGTAGGGGGAAGCGTGAGCTAAACAGGCAGCTTTCACTTGTTCGGAAATGCAAATCCCAACCCTTATTTTGGTTGCTTAAAATGTCTGCAGAGGGCCTCCCTGGTGGCGCAGTGGTTGAGAGTCCGCCTGCCGATGCAGGGGATACGGGTTCGTGCCCCGGTCTGGGAGGATCCCATATGCCGCGGAGCGGCTGGGCC
This sequence comes from Mesoplodon densirostris, assembly GCF_025265405.1. Taxonomy (NCBI): domain Eukaryota; kingdom Metazoa; phylum Chordata; class Mammalia; order Artiodactyla; family Ziphiidae; genus Mesoplodon; species Mesoplodon densirostris. Next base: position 26,640,974 of record NC_082674.1, read on the forward strand.
CGTGAGCCATGGCCGCTGGGCCTGCGCGTCCGGAGCCTGTGCTCCGCAACGGGAGAGGCCACAACAGTGAGAGGCCCGCATACCGCAAAAAGAAAAAAAAAAAAAAAAAAAGTCTGCAGAAAACAGCCAGGTTCTGCCAAAATTATTTTTATAAAGAAAATATTCTGTTGCTTTAGCTGCCTATGGCAGTGACTTTTTCTTGGAGTCAGTGAACCTTCCTTCCATTTCATGATTCTGCCATATAACCACACATGGAAAGAGGAGGGAGGAAGGAGGAATGGGCCAGAATTTAACTTTGACCTTTTTAAAGGTAGAAAATGGAACAGATCTTGTTCAGTGAGGAAATCAGGTGGGGCATGAATTATTTATTTGTGGTAAAGTGGAAGGAGGAGTGGTTTCAACGTTAGAGACCTGGACTCACTCTAGGAGGGAGACCTCCCTTCCCTCGTGCTCAGGTTCTCTAGGGCTCCTCAATTGTCTTCCTCTGTCCACCCACCTGCAGCCCGCAACCTTGACCTGTGCTCTTATGGAGGCATCATGGAGAGGTTATCCGACCACAGAGGAGAGCGCCCTTAATCCTGACTGAAGATTTGGGAAAAGGCTTCTCAGAGAAGATGACACTTGATATGGACTTTGCAGGGGGCTGAGCAATTCGAGAGGCAGAGTAGTGGGAGAATGGCATCCAGGCAGGTGGAGAAATGTGAGCAGTCACGGAGGTGGCATGACTTCATCTCCTGTGAAGACGGAGAGGAGCCTTGTGTGCTTGGGTTTTATTCTGAAGACAATGGGAAACATCAGGAGTTTTTGAGCAAAATGGGAACATGATGTGTTGTATGGTTTGGAAAATAAATCCAGCAGCCATGAGAGGTGCAGATTCAAAGTAAGGAAACCCCACAGGGTTTGGTGATGATATTGGTGAGAAGTGGAACTGGGGCAGTGGGAATGGAATAGAAAAGAGGGACACAACTCCATAGAGACTCATCAGGGAGGGTTGGAGGAGAGTAAAAGGCTTCTCTGAGCTTACATCTGGAATGTTGAGGGGATGGTGGTGATGTTAAGTGCGTCGGAGCTCAAGGCGGAAGCATGACTGGGAGGAAGATGATGCGTTATGGATGAGAAGTGTCTGTAGGTCCAGCTGAAAGCAGTTGGAAATACAGATGAGGAAAAAAGATGAAGTTGAGTTGAAAAGTTGGGCTCATTTTCATATGCATGTTAGCTAAAACAGAAGGAGGAGAGATCATCCAGGGGAAACATAAAGAAGGAAAAGAAAAAGCAATTGAGCATGGAATCTTGAAGAATGACTGTATTTAAGGATGAGCAGATGAAGAGGAACCCCCAGTAAAGACTGAGAATGAGCCTCCGTTCGTTCGTTCATTCATTCAGTCAACAAATATTTATTGGTCACCCACCATGGGCAGGTCCTGGGCATCAAGGCCACAGTGGGAAAAGAAGCCCGCCTCCCACAGCTTGCGGTGTTGGAGGTGCTGGAAGAGTGCAGCGCCCTATGGAAGCCCAGCAAAAAGGGAGGTGGTGGCTGGAGGGTGGAGGATGCGGGCGGTCAGGAAGAGCTGGGTCTGATGATGCTGACTGCACTGGAGGCTAAGACGTAGAGAGGAGAGGTGGCAAAGGGCGGGGGAGGAAAGAGGGACCGATGGGAGAGGAGACAAGGCAGAGGCCCAAAGGGGGGATTTGTCGCACTCGCGGAGCCCGACCTTCTTTCTCCTGCTTCACCTGGAAGCAGAGTGAACGCCGGCCCAATCAGCTTTACCTCGTAGCCATAGCAACCGCTGGGAGTGGCTTTGTTGCACATTCATGAACCTTTTAAGAGAGGAAGCTGGGCTTCCCTGGTGGCGCAGTGGTTGGGAGTCCGCCTGCCGATGCAGGGGACACGGGTTCGTGCCCCGGTCCGGGAGGATCCCACATGGCGTGGAGCGGCTGGGCCCGTGACCCGTGGCCGCTGAGCCTGCGCGTCCGGAGCCTGTGCTCCGCAATGGGAGAGGCCGCAACAGTGAGAGGCCCGCGTACTGCAAAAAAAAAAAAAAAGAGAGAGAGAGGAAGCTGCTTTATATCAAGTTACACACTAATTGGAAATACAGCACCGTTCCTGTCTCTTAAGACTTCTCTTAAAGGCTTGCCCCGTTGTCTCTTTCCAGAATTCATATTCCCCGTACTATTTCATTCACAGAATTCTGGGCCATAATATATATAAACTAACAAAATATTAAAGATATAAAATAAAATTATGCTACTATCTGATTATAAAAGTTCTCATTGCAAAAACTTGGAAAATAGAATACAAAGTAGAAAATACAAATTATTCATTTCCCTATCTCTTACTATTCTTTTGTTTTTCTTCCTAATCCTGTTTCTAGACACATTTTACTACATTTAGATGTTTGTGATCATTTTGTATTTACAGTTTCATATATTATTTTGTTTACTAATTATATCATAGGTATTTCCTCATGTCACTAAAATAGCTATAAAAACATTTCATTCTACACATGCGTTACACTTTATCCATTCCTGTGTTATTTATTTAGGTTCTTTCTAATCTTTCTCTATTTTAATGCAGCAATTATCCACCTTTATACATAATTTTTTGTCCCTGACTCCTCAAATCCACTCGTACTTCAAAATGATTTCTGATATATTTTCCCCTAGAATCCTTATGTTTAAATGAATGTCTCATTAATACAATGAAAAGTGATTTCACCATCCTTTGTCTCAAAATGCAAGTTATTTTGAAATGTTATCTGATTATTTTGTAAACTCCATTTTTAAGACAAGAAATTTGACCAAAATTGCGATAATGATAAATTGTATTTATTTTTGGCTCACTATTAAGCCTCAAGTTTCTACCCATGCTTGCTTGAATTCCACAGGTATAGCAAACGGGGAACTATTTTTCCATGTTTTTAGCTTTGTCAGAGAATATTAATTTTGAACCCAGGTCATCTCTCATTTCTCTCTTCATATTCAGTTTTTCTCTTTGCTTTATTATAACACATCACTTTGTATGCGGATTGAAAGGCTACTCCAGAAAGCAAATAGAATGTATTTCTGTTTGCTGGAAAAATTAATCTGCCTTACAGAGCTTTTCGGATTATCTTACCCTCAAACATTTGGTGTGCTTCTGTTTTAAGCGTTTCTTATAAGAAGAATAAAGCTGGATTTCAAAAAAATGAACTTTTAACTGGCAAGTTTAATTCATTATTTTTTGCGATCATTGATATATTTCAATTTATTTTTACTATCTTTTTCATGCTTTCTATTTGTCCTTTAAAGTTCTTTACTTATTTCACTTTTTTTGCTCCTCTAGTAGTTTGAAATTTATAGATTATCTTTCTAATTTTTTAATGGTTAGAGTTTTTAATTATGTTTACTCTCTTCCTAAAACTTAGAGGGCTTTAACTCTTTCAGCTTATAGGCTATTGTTACCTAGTATTTTACTTCTATTAAAAATGTTTTGCAAAACCTATCATATATAGAAAAGAATACAGCACACACACACACACACACTCATGAATACTTATGCACCTACTATTTTTTTGTACCTACTATTTTAAGAGACAGAATATTACCTCTATTTGTGTGCCCCCTCCCCCAATTTTTTTTACTTCAAATTAAATGTATTAGTGTTGATGTTTATTTAGATTTATCCACATGATAAATGCAGTTTCTTTGCTCACCTGGTTACCATCCTTCTTAAATCTCAAATCTCTCTTCTGTGGTGCTTTTCCTTCTTCCTATAGTATATATTTTTAAGAAGTTCCTTTATTTCTTCTGTATTTTAAATCTAAAGAGGGTCTGTTGATAATAAATTAACTTAGCTTTTGTTTGTATAAGAACACCTCTATTTCATCCTCATTCTTTAAATTTTGTTGGATATACAATTATAGATCTACAATTATGTCCTTTCAGCACTTTGAAGACATTATCTTACAGTATTTTGATATCTGCTGTTGTTCATAAGAAGTCAGATATAAAGCAGGTAAGCTGTATTTTGGTGTGGAGGGGGACAGTTTTTAAGCTATTCAATTTGTCTTATGTGTTCTGCAATTTCACCAGGATGAGTTTGGGTGTAAGTATTTTTTGGAATATTTTGTAGTTCCTAAACATTAGGATCCATGAAAATTCTTGACTATTATGTCTCTCCCATTCTTTCTACTCACTCCTTCTGGAACTCTGATTAGATGAATGTTAGAGCTCCTCACTCAAACTTCATGTCTACTAACCTCTCTTTCATATTTCCCTCCTCTATCTCTTTGTACTATACTCTAAGTACTTTTGTCATATCCAACTTTCAACTTGCTAATTATGCTTTTCAGTTGTTCTAATCTGCTAGTTAACTCATATGTTGAATCCTAAGATTTCAACTATACCTTTTACTTGCAGAAGTTAAGAATCTGCCTGGATATTAATGATAATATTTCATTCCTTGTCCATATACTGAATTCTTTACATATTGAAAACATACTTATTTTACAAACTATGGCCTGCCAGCCAAATCTAGCACACTCCTTTTTTTAAAATAAAATAAAAATTTTGTATTTAATTAATTTATTAATTTATTTATTTATTTATTTGGCTGCATTGGGTCTTAGTTGTGGCACGTGGGCTCTTCCTTGCGGTGTGCGGGCTTCTCTCTAGTTGTGGCGCATGGACTTAGTTGCCCTGCTGCATGTGGGATCTTAGTTCCCCGACCAGGGATCGAACCCACATCCCCTGTGTCAGAAGGCAGATTCTTAATCACTGGACCACCAGGGAAGTCCAACACACTCCTTATTTTTGTAAAAAAGGTTTATTGGAATGCAGCTAAGCCCATTAATTTACATAATGCTTGTGTCTGCTTTCACTGTAGAATGGTAAAGTTGAATCTTTTTGATACTGACTGCATAGCTTGCGAAGCCTAAAATATATACTACCTGGGCCTTTATAGAAAAACTTTGTCAAGTCCTGCTACATGGGATAACTCTACTAAAGAAATTGTGTGTCTGATTCTGCTATTTGATGTTTCTGCTCTGTCCCATGGTGTCTTGCTCTGTGAGTGGTCTTGTGATTTTTCACTGTGAGCTCATTTTTGTTGGGGCATTATCTGTGAGAATTTTAGGAGGCAACTTGAGAGAATATTCCCTTTATTTGTGTTTACTTTGCCCAAGTACCTAGGGAGCTAAAAATCTAGGACTATTTTAAATTAGTTTCTTTGGTTTAAAATAGTTTCAGAATAGGCAAGTAGAGTGAATTTGAACCCCAGGCTTCAAGTCTGGGGTATGGTTATTTCCTCTGGTTGGCAGGTGGGGACCTTTTCTTCCCTTGCAACCCAAATCAGAGCTGAGACACAGAATTTTTTTGATGTCTCCTTTTGCAGGGCAAATATTTTCCAGTCCATTCTTTCACTGGAAATTTGGGCCTTCAGGGACTCATTCCAAAGTCTATGCTGACACTCACCTGCCTTGTCATGTCCCCCCCAACAGTGGCAAATGCCATTAGGGGTCCACTACCTGCTTGAGTGAGCATTTACCATTGCTAATTCTGGCTTCTGGCTTCTACTTCATTATTAGCCCCTTAGTATTTACCTTAATTTCTTGCCAAGTCAGCTATTCATTTTATTCAGAATTTTACAGGTTTTTTTTTTAGGGGAGGATTTTCATGATAGGGAGTCTGTCATAATGCTGGAAATAAATGTCATGAAAATTTTAAATTAAAAAATGTACAGTTAGGATAATGGAAATGGGAAAGTTTTATAATACCCCTACAGGCTCCAAGCCTACCTAGTATTTACTTATATCTGAATTATGAGCTGCATCTCTGGAGTCAGACAACCTAGGTTTGGAACCAGGCCTTGTGTAGAGTGCGGGGAGAGAGGGAGAGTGGGCAAACGTTTTCTGAAAAGGTCCAGATGGTAAGTATTTTCAGCTTTGCAGGCCATATGCAACTACTCAACTCTGCCACAGTATCATGAAAGCAGCCATAATTACATACTGTGTAATGAATGGGCATGGCTGTGTTCCAATAAAACTTTATTTACAAAAACAGGCAGTGAGCTGGATCTGGCCTGCTGGTTATAGTTTGCAGACCCCTGGCCTCATGCAAATTAATAAACCTCTATAAGCGTAAGTTTCCTAATCTCTAAAATGAGGGTAATAATACCTGTGTTATACATAGGTTGTTATGAGCATGAAATTAGGAAATTCATGTAAATGCTGGTGTTAGCTATGATGATGCTGGCAATGATGATGGTGGTTTCAAACCAGTTCCCTGATTTTGTAAGATTATCAGGTGTGTCTTCTCTTCAAAACCTTCAAATACATCCAGTGCAGCAGCTGAGGACTCATAATAGAAAGCTAACAATACTGCAGCAACAAACAACTTTAAAATCTCAGTGGCTTTAAAGAACTCAGATTTAAGTCTTGCTCACATTAGGTTTCCAGTACAATTGATAGGAAACTCTCTTCACTGTTGTCCCTCTGGGACCCAGACTGATGGAGCAGCCACCGTCTTGAAATTGCTGGTTACCACAGAGGGAAGGAGCTCTGGAGGGTCTTGCAGCAACAATTAAATGCTTGGTTTGCAAATGCCACGTGTTATTTCTGTGCACCATTCATGGTCAGAATGGGTCATGTCTTCCCCCCGCCACCCCTGTCACCCCAGTTGCTGGGCATGCTGTCAGCAGACAGTCCTCCCCTGTCAGCCCCTCCAGGAGTGCGTGTGCTGCAGAGCTGCCCCCCTTCCCAGGGCAGCCCACATCCAGTGACTGCTCCAGGTGGGGCATCAAGGCCCAGCCACTCTGACCCAATGCAGGACAACTCGAATGGCCGTTTTAGCTTCAGAGATCCTCGTGGGTTCGGCTCAGTCTGCTGTTGGGCAAACTCGACTTCTGCCTCTGCCCGGTCCTTCTTCCTTCTCCTTCTTAATACAGGATTACTCCCAAGGACAGTCCTAAAATAAACATCCTATACACTAAACTCCATCTCAGGGTCCTTCCCAGAGAACCCAATCTGTGACACCCTCCATATGCCCAAGATGGGGAGGGCTAAGAATATCTCCCAGGGAGACCTGAGGACTACCTCATTCACTAGGGTGAGCAACGGTAGTGCGTACACATGGGAGAGTCTAAAACCAGAGCAATGATAATAGCAAATAGTTATTGAGTGCTGATTTGCTGCATGCTGTCGAAGAATATGTTGCTTGGATTAGCTTATTTAATCCTCTTAACACCCTACATATTAGCCCAGGGGATTAGACCAGATGAAGACAAGCTATGGCCTGTGGACCAAATCTGCCCATTCATTTCTGTATTGTCTAGGCAACTTTCATGCTACAATGGCAAAACCAAGTAGTTGTAACAGAGACAGTGTGGCATGCAAAGTTGAAAATACCTACTGTCTGTCCCTTTTCAGAAAAGCTTGCTAAACCTTGTGTTAGGTATTATTCCCATTTCACAGATAAGAAGCTTCAAGAGGTGCATGGTTTATTAAATCATGGAATGCCATTTTTTGATTACAGAGGTAAATGTCTACCACGTGGCCCCCTTCAGTGATGGCAGGTGCAGAAACCCCCTGTGCCATTTATGGGTCTTTATAAGTGCTCAGCAAATGAACATGAACGATTCTCTTCCCTTCCCTTCCTCCCACCATCTCCCTTTGTAAACTTAAGGTCTCCTCTCCCATCTCTGCTCTTAATCTCACAGAAGACTCATCAGTTTTTGGTGTCTTTGACTCTAAAGCCCCTGGAGGAAGCCCCATTTCCCCAGAAATGGCTACTGGAAGAGTTAGCGCAGTAAGTGTGTAGAGGCTGAGCTGGCTATCAGGAAACACTTCACGATCACTAAGAAATTCTTCTGTCTGCTGAACCAGACAGTGATTAAAAAAAAAAAAAAAAAGCAGCCTCGACAGATCTAAGGCTGAGATTATCTAAGCGGTTCCCAGGGCAGAACTGAGTAACCCCAAAAACATTCCCTCATAAAAGTGATTGTTCGAGGGGGATTCAAGAACTTAGTTCCTTAATGCCCAGTCAGCTTCTCCCAGGTTCATCCAGAACATAGGCTGAGGCACACAAGTTTACTCCCAAACTCAGGAGCAGAACTAAGAACTGAGCCCAGGTTTTTTGACACCAAAGTTTGTGCTCTTAACCATATATTCTACTCCTTCCTGGCAAGCAAATATCCAGGATCATGTCCTTACATCCTACAGATGCTGTTCTACGTGCTCATAGATTTTCCGCTAATGATTTTTCTAGCAATTAGCTACAAGAGGACTGTGGGAAGAGATCCCATATATCCATCTCTTTATCCCATGCCTTCTAAAGAAAACTTCCCCAGGTTTCAGAGAGAATCCTTGCATCTATTCAGGCCTATTAGATCCCTAAGCAAAAATTTCTAAAATCTATTCTCCATTCTTAGTTAATTAGAAAACAATTGGGGGAATTCCCTGGTGGTCCAGTGGTTAGGACTCTATGCTTTCACTGACAAGGGTGCAGGTTCCATCCCTGGTCAGGGAACTAAGATAGTGCAAGCTGCGTGGAGTGGTAAAAAAAAAAAAAAAAAAGAAGAAAACAATTGGCTCTCAAAAATGGCTAGTGAATGAATAAATGAATCCATGAATGAATGAATGAATCACTCTCCAGACCCCTGACAACTTAAGGATCTTGGGCAAGGTTTTTTGCTTATGATGAAGAAAAGATAGGGACTTCCCTGGTGGCGCAGTGGTTAAGAATCTGCCTGCCAATGCAGGGGACACGGGTTCCAGCCCTGGTCTGGGAAGATCCCACATGCAGTGGAGCAATTAGGCCCGTGCGCCACAACTACTAAGCCTGCGCTCTAGAGCCTGCAAGCCACAACTACTGAGCCCATGTGCTCTGGAGCCCGTGCACCACAACTACTGAGCCCGTGTGCCACAACTACTGAAGCCGAGCTCTCTAGGGCCCACGTGCCTCAACTACTGAGCCCCCATGCTGTAACCACTGAAGCCCGCGTGCCTAGAGCCTGTGCCTCACAACAAGAGGAGCCACCCAATGAGAAGCCCGCGCACCGCAACAGAGAGTAGTCCCCGCTTGCCACAGCTAGAGAAAGCCCGTGCACAGCAATGAAGACCCAACACAGCCAAAAAAAAGAAGGAAAGATATTTGGAGGTTTCTTGTCGTGGACTGCTCATAGCAGTTACATGTTCAAAAGGATAGTCATTCACTCAACAAACACCGTGCATTTACTTACAACAGATATTTACTATGATTTGCAAACTGTGTTAGGCACTGGGAACGTGACACACCAGGTGTCTGCCCTCAACACAGGCCTCTAGTGATGAGGTGGAGGCATGGAAGTCAGTGTAGGTGCAGGTAGCTTCATGGGGGTGGGGTGGCATTGAGGGTTGGCCGGGTACTTGTATGTTGGGAAGAAAACATGGGGGGAAATATAAAGATGGAAGATGCTCTTCGAAGTGAAATGGAAGTGTAACATCCAGGTTGTGGATTGAAAAGGGTTAAGTGGAAAGTTCTGGAGCAGCTGGCAAATGTAATCTGATCCCTCTCAGCAGTAGCTTGGGCTTTAAAACCAGGAAACCTGGAGGAATCAACAGAGACTGGGCTGGTTTTACTGATCTCCCCTCACTGTTTAGAAAGCCAGGCCTCTCCTTGTGGAGCTAGTGTTTCTTTGGCGGTGTGAGTTACTTCTGTATATTGCTCAGTTCATCCATATTATGTGGATTTTTACTAGATCCATTCTCAGAGTATGTCCTGGCCTCCCATAACAGGGTAAGTTGAGAGGGCAACAAAAAAGAGATCCTATAAAAGCCTTCACTACTTTAATGGTATTACTGGGAATGTAACAGTTTTCAGACAGAAATACGACAAAATTCTTTCTACAGAACTTTTCAAACTGTCAGTTCAGAGGGAGAAAACTTTTTTTTTTCTTTCCTACAGAGAGCCACTGCTTGATTCAACTTAATTTAGGTTTTGGGGAAAATTTGGGCAAACCCCATTGTTCAGCAGAACCCTGCCTTCAAAGAGCTAAAGACAAGTCACTTTGTCATCCGTTGTCATTGTAACCAAACCTCAACTATCATTAACCATGACTTGCCTTAGTTCTGGTTTATCTTAGTAAGACCAAGAAGAAAAAAAGTCTTCAGCTGCAAAAGTATTCTGTGTCTACTACCAAGCATGTATTCTGTGCTTAATGCCAGAGATGGATGAGAAATGCTATAAGAATTAGGAAGAGAGAGTAAACTGAGGTTTCGGGTGGTCCAAAGAGCTTCATGGAAGTAAAGGATCTTGAATTCTATTTTGAAGGGGGAGTAGGACTTAGTTGAAGAGATGATGGTATGTCAGGAGAATGATGTAAGGTGAGACTAGAGGCAGGAATATGGGTGTCCTTTTTTTGCAGATTAGTGGCTGGCCAGCCTTTTTTTTCTTTCAAAGAGAAGAAAAATGGGTAGATAAATGTAGTTGGAACAGAGGTTCATTTGGGAGAGTAGCCCAAGATGAGGTTGAAAGAGTGAGAAGGAAGCAATCTTTGAAGGGCCTTGGGTCTTAGAGGACCAGACAGGCTGTCTAGGAATTGATATGTAGAGGTGGTACAGTAACTTCCCTCATTTTCTTCTTTTTTCTAGGCTGCTTTATTCACTGTATGATATTTTAATCAATTTTATGGGAGGCAGAGAGAATATTTTTGGAAAAAAATAATTAGAATCAAGTGCTAAACTCAGGCAGCAACACATACTTGTACCATTGGGTGAAAATTCTAATGCAGACAAGAGAAATAACAATGATTAGTATCCTGAAATTTACGTAAAGAAGCAATTCCAGCAACTCAACAACCCGGGAAGCATAGAGGCTGACACAAAGCAGAAGGTTCCTTTTAAAATTGGATCATGACTTGTCAGTAGCATTTGAGGGAAGAGAGGGAAGAGAGCATTACTCTGGTTGCCTACCAGGCATTCAACCAACCTTGCAGGTGTCTGGGTATCTTTGAACTTAAATTTAAGCAGGGAAACTAGGTAAACGTCCATTGACTGAACGGAAGGTTAGAGTGTTTTTTTTGTTTTGTTTTGTTTTGTTTGTTTTTTGCGGTACGCGGGCCTCTCACTGTGGTGGCCTCTCCCATTGCGGAGCACAGGCTCCGGATGCGCAGGCCCAGTGACCATGGCTCACGGGCCCAGCCGCTCCGCGGCATGTGGGATCTTCGTGGACCGGGCCACGAACCTGTGTCCCCTGCATCGGCAGGCGGACTCTCAACCACTGCGCCACCAGGGAAGCCCCAGGTCAGAGTGTTTATAACTGAGACACCAAAGTGAACTGCATTTCATTGGGGGCTGTTTTGTGATCAAAAGGCATGTGTTTCATAGAGTTGAAGGGCATCTCAGTTCAGTGTACATCCAAGTATTTTCCAAGATGCAAACTCTTTGAGACAAAGAACACATTTCCTTTGTGCCCTCTTGAATGTTGACCAGCCAATGACCCAGTGAAGTTTGGAGGAAGTGAATGAAAAGTATAAATAAAATTGTATTGATAGCTACTTAATTATTATGTAGTTTCATGTTTAATATTCAAAAATTTGACTAAATGGGTATGAAAAGCCTCAATGAAAGTAAATTAATGAACAGATTTTGGTTCCCTGAAGACCGAGAGGCATTTCATTGTCTTTGGCAGCTGCCACTGTGTGATACTTATCCTTGATTATACTCAAGGTAAATAAGAAAGGACCAAAATAATCAGAAAGGGAAATTTAGTGTACATAAAACTTTACTTTTGGTGAGTTTCCTTTTGTGGATGGGCTCTTCAAAATTTGTAGAAAGCTAGTCCATAACCCTGACACTTTTCCTTTTATGGGTTTCATTTCCCACAGTCCTTTTTTCAGTACTCACCACACAGGTAATTACTTGTTCCAGGTCTGTTTACCTCATTAGACTCCATATATTGCCATGGCCAGGCACTCAGGGTCAGCACAAAGGCACTCGCTGGCCCAGGGGAACTTTGGATTTCAATCCAGCCAGGCATTATTTAAACTTCTCCACCTGAAATGGAAGTTTGTTTTGATTTTGCTGTATGGGTTTACGTAGGCTAGCTGGGGGCCTTAGGGTCAACAAACATTTGCTGAATGACAACTAAGGATGCTTAGATTTCAAACCTGAAGCTTTAAAGGGAAGGAAGGCACTGGTGTAAACCTTGGTTCCACTTGTTGCTCAGTTCCAGGGGCACCTCATCTTCCTCTGCACATCAGCTCTGTCTCCATCTTGCTGACACATCTTGGCAGAAACATTGATACCTCCATAGGCTGAGTCTTCAGCTTTACTTCTTTTTTTTTTTTTTTATTGGCCTTGCAAACGCAAGACCTCAAAAAATTGGGTAAAAACTCAGAATTGTTCCTTTCCACGGAAATCTTTAGTAAAAGGCAAAAGATTTATATGATCTGAAGAGAAACCAGAGTATCAGCTTTACTTCTTCATTGGTAAAGCTCCGTGTGATTTTTCATGGAAGCTGAGTTAAATGTGGAGGAACTCGGGCTTACCTGGTGGCGCAGTGGTTGAGAGTCCACCTGCCGGTGCAGGGGACACGGGTTCGTGCCCCGGTCCGGGAGGATACCACATGCCGTGGAGCGGCTGGGCCCGTGAGCCATGGCCGTTGAGCCTGCACGTCCGGAGCCTGTGCTCCGCAACGGGAGAGGCCACAACAGTGAGAGGCCCGCATACCACAATAAAAAAAAAAAAAAAAAAAAAAAAACGTGTGGAGGAACTCACACACTTCTAATCTCCTTCATCTCTGCTCTTTTGATGAAATGGTTGAAAGAACAAGGGAGAGGACCACAAGAGTAAATGTAGTACCTACTTGCAGGCATCTCAAGCTGAAGCTGCGGTCTTTGGCCACCAGCTTGTGTGAGAGAACACGGGATGTCCTGTGCCTCCTGCTTCGCATGTGGTGTAGGGCAGCCAGCCAGCCACCATGCTAGCACCTTCTAAGGTCACAGGTTTAATTCTAGCCCAAACCTGGACAAGCTGATGTTCAGGTCAGAACCAGCCAAGGTTCAGAAATGGCTGCCAGGATCCTGGTGAGCAACCTGAGAAGATTAGCCCGTGGATGCCAGGTATAATTCTTCTCTCCGTGTATTTCCTTTTTCCTTTTCCCCTCCTCCTACCTGTTTGCTCCTCTTCTCATTCATTGATTTCTCCTTCATTTTGCACTTCTCCAATCCATCCTCTTCCTAGCTTCCCTGCACCCACCTCTTTTTGTCCCTCCTTCCACTGCATCCCCTCTCTTTTTGTCTTCACACTTTCTCTCCTGTTTTCCCGTCCCTTTCTTTTCCATTCCTCAATCTCCCTCTCTCTCTAGCTTTTACTGTCCTTTCTCTTCCCTTTGTCTACAACTCACTGAATTCCTATTTCTCTCTTGTCTCTTCTCACCTCTCTTTCTCTTTCTAAGAATTTCTTGATGAAATTAGAACTAAGAGAGGCTCCATGAAATCCTTCGCTGGAAGAAAAGATGGGTGGAAGGGATTCTGATCGTAGGCAGCCACAAAAGTTGATTTGTAGCTGATCTTAAATGTAGGAAAAGATTTTCAATTACAAAACTCATAAAATGTAAGGATGAGGGAAACTGGCTGCATTTAGAATTTGACTAATGGTTTCAAAGTGCTTTAAAAAGTTTGGCATTTGCCAGCCTTCCTTTCTTCCCCTAATCCTCAAAACCATGAGTTTTTATGGGAAATATAATCCTTTTTTCTGATTCATTTACACTTAGCTCATCTGAGTATTGTTTTGTAAAAACCATCTGAAGTCCAAGAAGTTTTATGAGATCTTTAAAGACTTGTGTTTTGAACCAGGAAGTTGTGTACTGCCAATATAAATGGACCTTGAAACCTAGGGGTCTTGGCATCAAACAGGGTCTAAACTTGGCAAAAGCTGGTCCCCATGCCTGACAGAAACTGGGCTTTCATTTTCAGATTAATAGCGAGTTCAGTGTTTTAGATGAGTGACCATCTCATATGATAGTACATAGGTTGCACAACACATTTTTTCAAGGATTATCTTACTAGTTATGTAGATAGCAAGAGACTGATGTGGAAAAACTGTGACTTTGCTGGAGTTTATCAACTAGAGTGGGGCTGCTTGCTTATGTGTATATTACCACATTAATGATTGTATATAAACACACATGCATACAAATGTGTATGGATCATTCACGGATGAGATTAACATTTACACTAGAGATTCTTCCTGTGGTTACATTTCAGAGATAATCTGATTGTAACGTATCCAAATCTGTCATAAGGCAGGTCGTAATCAGATTGAAGGCTGGGGTGAGATACCCACCTCTGCTTTGCTGTGGGTCAAGAGAAAGATTGTGTTGTATCTTTTTAAACATTTTTTTTCTGCAGAGTCATAGAGCATGGTTGAGCTCATTGCTGTCCCCAAATGTGAGGACCTTGGGTTGATCTCCAGGCCCTCTGGAAACAGGCTCTCAGGTGAAATGACTTGCTCAAGTTCCCATGGGAAGTGAAGCAGCCACACTGCTCCAGCCCAGCCCTCTGGATCCCTGTCCAGGCTCTGCCCTCTGCAGGCAGCTGCCTCTCATTGACCGAAACAGGCTTTGATGTATGCCGTCCATGTGAGTCCTGGAGTGCCTAACAAGAAGAGCTCACTCACCACCACAGACTGCAGTCTGGTCCTTTGGTGATGCTGTCCATCACTATTTCCTGAGCTTTCACCTGTCTGACACGTCTTCTTTCCAGCCTAGGCTCTTCAGCATGGAGTTATTGCTTCTAGACACCCCCTGCCCCCATCCACTTCAACTGTTGCTCATAATCCCTACCTGAGAGAGAAAATCTCTGTAGACTGATTTCAGCTGCGGGTAGGAAATGTTTTCCCTACATGTTGTGAATTCTCCATGAGATGACAAAGAATTATGGGTTGTCCAGTGACATTGGCCTCTCACAAATCAGATACTGCCTTGGGAGAGTTCGGTTATTATCTCAAACTGTTGCTTTATTATTTATCTTTTTAAAAAGCTTTTGTTTATTTACATTTTTTCTCTCTAACCAGATAGGAAGTTTCTCCAGAACAAAAAGGTTGTGCCTGTGATACTTTGTTTCTGCAAAGGGTCAGCCTCTCTGCTTGCCTCAGAGTAGTACTTGGTGAACATTTATTAGCTTGTGCTATGTCCCTTCTACAGAATCCCAGGCTGGGAGGCAGTTTCTTCACCCACCCTCCTTCCTCAGTCTTCTCAGCTGGTTCCCTCTGGCCTGGCTCAGAGACTGACCTTGAGTGACCTCCCTCATCTTGTCCACAGGGATGTTCTTAGAGACACAGACTCTTAGGGCTGGAAGGAATTTTTAATCCAACTTCTCTGTTGGATTATACAGGAGGAAGTCGAGCTTCAGAGAGGAGAGGTGAACTGCCTGTGGTCTTTCAGCTACTTAGCGGCAGTGTTAGGACTGAACTGAGGTCTCTCCCTCTGGTCAGATGCTGTTTATTCTGCAACTGGCTCTCAGAGTGTGTTCTCACATGAAACTGGTGGTCAGGCAGATGGACTGAGACCCTCTCCTGCCATATCAAATATTGGAGGTCTTTCTCCAATGTACAGAAAAAATAGATTAAGGGATTAAGTTTCTTCAGCTTTAAATCATTTTCTATTAATTCTTCTTAAACGTTTGTCACCTGCTACCAATCGTCCACTAGCCCATGCGGGGTTTTCTATTGCATTCATGTAATAAAGGCGTGAATGCTGCTGGAGACACCGTTTTAAATTCAAATGCTAGAAGTAAATATGTTACTATTTCATGGTTTCCACCCAAAAGCACCCTGACCCCAGGGACTCTGTTCCCTGGGACATGCTGCATCTCCCTTAATGTGATTTTGGGTCATCTCCAGTGAGTGATCCTTTCCTTTCGGACAGGGGTCCAGGGAACTGATCTGACTTTAAAAAGAGACTAATAATGGCTTGGCGTTGTCATGGATCCTAAACCCTGTATTCCTGTCATAGAGGCCTTTTCACCAGGAGCAGGGCTGCCTGCGGGGTCGATTCCTGTTGCGGTTTTCCCAGTCTACGCGGGCGCCCCCTGCTGCCCACCCTGGTACATGCCAAGAGAGGAGTAGGGTACCAGAAGCTGCACACTCAGAAACAGTCACGCGGAGTTTACAATCCCAAAGGGAACGATCTAAACACTTTCGATGGACACTCGGCGCACCCCGAGCAGTCCTTTCTGGGGACTGAATCTAGTATTTTAATCCAATACCCGCAGCAAGTATCCGAGCAAACACGGATAAGAAAATGACTGGAAATGCCTTCCAGACAGATCAAATGAGTCCTGTGGGGCTTCTAGAAGGAAAGGACCGTTCACTGACTTTGCCGAGTCCTTTGTCCTTTCCCGGGAGACGGGATCGAGGAGCGGGGACCTCTGCCTTGCCGACCCATAGGAACAATCGATGTGGATGTGGAGGGTGGCGGCGTGTTCTCGGGCTCATCTCACGCTTTCCCCAATTAGGATTTACTGCCTGACGTCACGTCTGCCGGAGATTGGCTGTTCAGATCTGACACTCGGTTCCACGGCGAGAGAAACTTTTTAAAGACTTTGCAGCCCGGGCTGCCGCTGAGCGTCCCGCGCGCTCACACCCGCCCTCGCCCACTCTCGCCGGGTCCCGGGCGCGGCAGCCCCTGCGCCGGCGGCGGGGCGAGCGGACCCTCACCTTGCGCGGCCCGCGCCCCTCGCCCCTCCCCTCCCGGGCCCCGCGTTCCCCACCCCCACCCCGCCCCCTCCTCCCCGCCGCTTTCGGCTGGGGTCTGGGGCCGTTCAGCAGCCCGCAGAACTTCCTCTCCTGCAGCAGAGTTTTCCTCCTCCCCGCCTTTCCCGGGCTCCCGGTTGTTCTCGGGGGAGCCTGAGCGCGCGCGGGCGGCCGCACCGGGCGAGCGGCGCGGCCGGGGGCGGGGGCCGGGGCCGCCGGCTGGGGCCCGCGATGGCGGGGGCCTGGCTCAGGTGGGGGCTCCTGCTCTGGGCAGGGTTGCTCGCGTCCTCGGTGCACTGCCGGGTGCGGAGGATCACGTACGTGGTGCGCCCGGGCCCCGGCCTGGCGGCGGGCGCCTTGCCCCTGGGCGGGCCCCAGCGCCCGCGAACCTTCAACGTCGCGCTCAACGCCAGGTACAGCCGTAGCTCGGCGGGCGCCGGGGCCCCCTCGGAGCGGACTCGGCGAACCAGCCCGCCCGGCGGCGCGGCCCTGCAGGGGCTCCGGCCGCCGCCACCGCCACCGCCAGAGCCGGCGCGTCCTGGGGGCTCCGGCGGGCAGCTCCACCCCAAGCCTGGCGGTCACCCGGCGGCCTCCCCGTTCGCCAAACAAGGCAGGCAAGCGGTGCGCTCCAAAGTGCCGCAGGAGACCCAGAGCGGCGGGGGCTCGAGGCTGCAGGTTCACCAGAAGCAGCAGCTGCAGGGGTAAGCCCACACCCTCCCTCCTTCCTCGCGCGCGCCGCCCGCGCGGGGACCCGGGGAGTCGCGGCCCCTCGGAGCCCAGCGGTGGCCGTGGGCGTCGTGCGCCGTCGGTGGGTTGTCTCCTCCCCGTCCGCCTCTGCCTGCCTCGCATGCAGCGCGGCGGGAAGAGCGGAGTGCGGGGAAGCCGGGGAAGTCTGACTGAGGATAAACTCCGATCGCATTGTTACTGAGCTGCGGGTAAACACAAAAGGCATTTCTGCCTGGGGCGTAACCTCCTATGCGCGAACCAAACTACTCCTAGAAGATGGGCGTAAACATGAAGTCACTACAGCTTAATCCCTCAGCATCAATTAAACTTCTCTTTGCAGCTCAGTTTAATTTTTTTCCGAGCTAATGGAAAAAAAAAAAAGTTTGGAGGAGGGCTGCCTGTAAAGATCCACTTCCTGTTCTGTGACCTGGAATTTTCAGCATCCTAGTAATTGTGAGCTTGGCTTCCCTGCACCTGTGGGGTCTGTTTTCCTGGGGCGGCGTGTCTTAGCATTGACAGGAGTTTCGGTTGGATAGTTTCTGTTACTGGGCGTTCATAAACGTCCTCCCTGCCACTCCTCCTCATTAATCACAGGTTGAGAGTGTGGGGGAGGATTTGTTTTGCTTATTTGTTGTTGTTGTTGTTGTTTTCTTCAGGGGTGGTTCCAAGCGTTGTGATTTCACTCCTGTTTGGACGCCTCTCTCTGAAACTCAGATTCAATTTAAAACGTGGGCACAGATAATACACAAAATACATTTGGCTCTACTTTACTTTTGGAGTTAAGAAAACCGCTTATTTGGACCTTGTTCTCCCCTCCTGTATAGTTCTAGGTTATGCAGGTGTTGGTTCTCCCATCCTTGCCTGATACACCGTCCTTACCCTTCTGCTTGGGCAGCTTTGGGTTGGACATCCTGGGTCCCTGTTTCGAAGCCAGAGGAATGTGGAAGCAGGAGGCTGGGCTTGCAGGAGCCCCCTGGAGGCTTGGGTTCTCTGGAAGGGAGTGTCGCTACTACTGGACTCAGGGGTCTTGCTTTGTTTGTTTCAGGGTCAATGTCTGTGGAGGGCAGTGCTGCCATGGCTGGAGTAAGGCCCCTGGCTCCCAGAGATGCACCAAACGTAAGTTTCCATGTTCACAGCAGCCCTGCACAGTAGGTGAAGTGGGTCTGACCCCACAGGGGTCACTTGAAGACGCTATGCAATGTCTGAGATGCAGTCTACCCCGTCATCTGAAGCCTTCATCACCACCCAGGAAGGGCTGGGCCAGGGTAATGATGGTATCAAGGCCAGCAGCGATTCACTGTACAAAACCGTGCCAGCAGCGATTCATTGTACAAAACCGTGCCGTGCATCCAAGATTCCCTTGCACCCAACCGTGGTATTAATTACTCTGTTACAACCGTGAATCAGGGGCTAGGAAAAGAAATTCCCATTGGAGGATGTGCCATATGGCAGAACCAGTACAACAATTAAGTTAAACATGGATATCGACAAATGAAAAACATTCTTTAAGTTGATGGTAGGAGGGGAATGGGAAGTAGGAGGCCCTGCTCTGGAATAAAACATCAGTAGTGTTAAAGCTTTCTGAAAACAGCACTCGGAATCTGCCATCCTTGTGGCCTGTTTCCTAGGAGGTAACCACTCTACTGTCCTTCAGAACTGACAAGTGGGTTTTCCTGCATCGCTTCTCCAGCTAATACACAGGCTTAGGAGTGTTTTGAAACATGTATTAATGATGCATATAGATTTGAGAACATCAGAAAATATTTCCCTCTGCATTGTGAAATTAAGGATTAAGGTAAAATATTCTTTGAGGGTCCTCTTGACGAGTTGATTCTGTCTGGTGCTAACTGGAAATAAAGAAATCTGACTTCCATTCAGAAAAAGTTAAGCGTTCTTATGTGTTCTCTGCATAGAGTTTGAACCATAAACATGTGGATTAGAATCGTTCAAAATTTTAGCTGCTTATTGGTATTCAGTGTAATAAGTAAAATTTAGCAATTTGTCTTGTATACAGTTGGGATTTTAAAATGCTGGTGAATGAATTTAAAAAGTTATCTATTACGGTCATTTCTATTACAGTCATTCTGGTGAACTTGCTTGTTGGAAGATGCCTTCAATCCCTGAAAGAAACAGGACTTTGGCATAGTGGCTTTAGTTTTGTAAAAAGCAATGTCCAGGTGGGTTATGATTTGGCTGTGATCAAGGAGTAGTGGCAGACATGAACTCACTAATCAGCCTCCTTGTTGTTGAACTCAAACCGCTAGATCAGAAATACTCAGGGTTGTAGGCATTTTATTTTTAATTTAAAATTTATTTTATTTATTTATTTTTGGCTGTGTTGGGTCTTTATTGCTGCTCGCATGCTTTCTCTAGTTGCGACGAGCGGGGGCTACTCTTCGTTGCGGTGCGCGGGCTTCTCATTGCGGTGGCCTCTCCTGTTGCGGAGCACAGGCTCTAGGTGCGCGGGCTTCAGTAGTTGTGGCATGCGGGCTCAGTAGTTGTGGCTCGCGGGCTCTAGAGCGCAGGCTCAGTAGTTGTGGCGCATGGGCTTAGTTGCTCTGCGGCATGTGGGGTCTTTCTGGACCAGGGCTTGAACCCGTGGCCCCTGCATAGGCAGGCGGATTCTTAACCACTGTGCCACCAGGGAAGCCCCAGGCATTTTAGATTAAGTCGTAATTTTTCACTTCTTAGATGACACTTGACAATAGTGCACCACCATTTTCCTGAATTTACAATTGCTTGGGTCCAATTACATACCCTCTCCTCCCTTTGGTAACTCCTGCTCAAAACCTGATATGATGTTGTTTGCCTGTTATGTGGCAGACAGCCCATCCATGACAGCAGCATTGCTGTGTAAAGTGGGGTATTGCTGTGTAAAGATTAAAGATACAGAGCAGGTTGTTATAGATGATGGCAAGTCCTCCTTGATGCCCATTAGAGAGAATGTGTTAAGACTTTCAAAGAAGTTTACTTGGCAAATGATGCCGTTGAGTGCCCTCTCTGAAAAGAGAGTAGTACCCCATTCTTAGGTTGTCTGAGGATTTGCAGATCCAAAGATGTTCTAGAAGATCCAAAGATGCTCTAGAAGGAGAACATCCAATCTTGAGGAATCACCTCATGGCTTCCTGCTTCTCCAAGTGAGGGAGGCAAGGGCACAAGTGTGCCTCGGTTTAGCCAGGTTTGCCCTCTGGTGACCCAGAAAGAGAAAGGCTGCAAAAGGCTACCAGTCAGAAAAGTTAGGGTTGAACAGTTACTGTATACAGTGTTCCAGAGGAAGTTGCTCCGTTGGCTTAGTCTCATGATACCAATAACAAATGCTTCCGACTTTTGGTTCAAGTTATCCTTCCAGCTTCTAGAAAGTAGCCCTTGGACAGCACCGGGACCTAAGCAATCAGTGCAACATTAGCCTTCCAGTACTGCCCAATCTGACAAATTAATTCAGGCCCAAATGCTGGAAGCTTAAATCACAACTTTAAAATCACAAACTGTTGTGTTTTTAAAAATGATGCTGGGTTAGGTCAGTGCTCAATCCAAAGTAATATACGTTAGATGGATATGTTTCAATGGGGGGGTCTTGTGTTTGTCTCCCTATGCAGAGCCAGGGAGATGAGGGAGCCTTATACCTTCACACGGGACAACTGGGGTTACCACTGATGTGGCAAAACTTGTGTCCATGGCTAAGCAGTGTGACACCAGGAAAGACCTCTGGCCTTGGGTTCAGGAAACCTGAGTTTAAACCCTCAAGCATTCACTAGCTGTGTGGCCTTGGGGAATTCATTTGACCTCTCTTACCCTTATATTTTCCCATCCTGAAATGACTGTGCTAAAAACTTGACTACTGGGACTTCCCTGGCGGTCCAGTGGATAAGACTCCACGTTTCCACTGTGGGGGGTGTGGGTTCGATCCCTGGTTGGGGAACTAAGATCCCACATGCCGTACGGCGTGACCAAAAAAACAAAACAAAACAAAAAATCCCCAAAATCTGACTACTTTCTAGGATTGTTACAGGTATCAAGGTGAAATAGAATGATGGATGTGAAAGCCTTGATGAAACCAGGAGTCTTAGAGTTTATTATTGAATCAAGCCAAGTAAATCCTGTCTCATTTATCTATTATTTGGTTTTCTTTTTTCCCTATGTATGTTTCTCCAGCTATTGTCATCATCTGCTTTTCAAAGAATGTACATGTGGATCCCTTTTTATATTACAGCTTTAAAGTAGTTTAGGGCCGGGGGAGGGGGAAATAGGGAGATATTGGTCAAGGGGTACAAAGTTTCAGTCCCTCAGGATGAATAAGTTCTGGAGATCTAATATACAGCAGTGTGACTATAGTTAACAGTACTGTGTTATATACTTGAAATTTCTTCAGAGGGTAGATCTTAGAGTGTTCCCACTACACCCACACACACAAAAATGTTAACTGTGTGGTGAGAGGTATGTTTATTAGCTTGGCTGTGGTGCTTATTTTACAATGTGTGCATATATCAAAACATTATTATACACTTTAAATATATACAATTTTTATTTGTCAATTATACCTCAATATAGGTGAATAAAAAAAGGAATAAATGAAAAAGCCAGTCACTTCCATCTTGCCTGGCTTTGATTACTGAGAAAAAAGAAATCAAGTAGGCTGGGTTGTTCTGTATCCCAGAATGATTTATTTTAAAAGAACTTTGAAAGAGACTAAATATTAGATTATTTGTGTATCTCTAGTTCTCTTTGTGTAAAGCTTGCTGTTTAGATGGAAAATACTCCCCTAAGGTATTCATAAATTGAATGGAAAAAATTCTGACACCAATTTTTGTGACTATAACTACTTTGGTAAATAGTAGTGAAATTTAGACTGCAAAAGAAATTTATTTGTGGTCTCTTTCCCCTCTCACTTCCTTATTATGCTGAGATTGAACAATTGCACTTGGATATGGTTTATTACACTTAACAAATACAAAAACCAATGGCATGTCAACATGAATTTCCTTATTAAGATAGTAATCATCATATACATAATTAACACAACATTGTAAAACAACTATACTTCAAATTAAAAAAACGTAGTAGTTATACAATGTGTATGCACATTTAAATGAGCACATTAAATTTAAATCAACAGCAAGGATGCCTTGTAATTGTCAATTCTATTTTGAGGATAATTGAAAGGGTTTAGCTGAAGAATTTCAGTTTGTAGAGACTGTTTTCCAGTTGATGCAAAAAATATTTCTGCATAAGAGTTGGGATGTGTTTCTGTTGTTCAGTTTGCTTAATCCTGTGAGGAAAACAAGGTGCCTCTTCGAGGCAGACTGGATTGTTTTCAGTTGATTGAAACTTAATTCAAATGGGCCATAGGCAAATGCTTCTGAAGACTGAAGATTTAGCGAACCTGAAATTGCCAATCAGAGGGATGTGAAACAGACAGCAGCAGACCCACACGGGCAGAGAGAATGGATGTGGGTGTCCGCAATGGCAGCCCCGAGGGCTTTAGCCACCCAGTCTCTACATAGAGGTGCCCAGTTGCATGTTAATGCTTCTTTTCCAGACACCCTCTGTATGTGTGTCTCTAGGAATTGAAATCACAGCTCGAGATATGGCATTTTAGTTATTAATGTGGAATGACTGCTGATAGTGATGTCCATTTTGGAGAAGGCACTGCATCTGTTCCCTTTCCAAGGGGTTCACATTTATTGGGAAGGTGCTACCTTTTTTTAGCCTGTCCCCATTTCTGCATTTCGTTCCCTCTGTCTAAACTGAACCCACCCCCTCTTGGTTGTTCCAATCTTTTTGTCCCCCTCTCAGGGTAAGCGCAGGCCAGAGAGAGACATTGCCAGTGGGCTCAGCTTTAAAGAGGAGACTGGACTTGGGAACAGACAACACAAAAGAATAAAGGGGAGATGAGGGTGAGGCCAGGTTGGCAGGATGAGGTGGATGGAACAGGAAAGATGGCAGATCTGAATCCAAAGCGGGTGCCTGGCACATGGCAAGCCCTCCCTAAATGCATGGATGGTTCTTTCATTTCTTTAATGGATATCTGTTTAGCTTTTACCATGTGCCAGGGTCTATGAATAGAGTAGAAATGCAGCCAGCTGTAGAGAGTGCAGGGTCTGTTTTTACTCACTTAACTCATGGCACATCAAATGACTTGTTCTCTCCTTAGCAAGAAACAGAAAATCGATATTCCAATGCTTTTCCACTGGCATTCAGCCCACAGTGCTCTGGGGGGGGGGGAAGAAAACCCAAAAGCCAACCCTAGACATTTTCCTTAATTATATACAGAAGAGACATAGTCACGTATACCCTTGGTGCTTAGAGTTGCTGCAGTCGAGGGCATCGTCCATGAGTGTGGGGTGTGGCTGGAGTTGCAGGTGACAGAGGCCTTTCAGGCCATCTCCTGTCCCTCTTGGCTTGGTGTTGTGCTAGCTGAGCTCGGGAGTCGGGCCCAGAGTGATCACACAGTTTTCATCTGCCCGCTGTGGCCATTGACAGCTGCTTCGCCAGTAGATCCACAGTGAAGTTTATTGTGGCAGCTGCTGGGAGCACCGCCCCGTCCCCAGTGCTGGGAGCAGGGGTGGGAGGGTCGGCTGGAAAATCTTGTCGTGCGGCACAGACCGCCCGGTGAAGGGAGAAGGACCCAGAGGTCAAGTTCACACTGGGTCAAATATGTGTTCTCAGCACTGGTTAAAACAAACATTTAGGAACCATAAATCCTGGGCTGCGATCATACTTAAACCTTCATTGTGAAACCCTGCAGCCCCTGGGCCAACCTGAACACCCCGCCCTCCAGCCCCTGCCCGGCCTGCTTTAGTGAAGTGTTTCTCTGCCCGGTGAACCCTTGGCCCTTAGGAAGCCTGACTTGTTCAAAGGACCTTTGGCCACCACAGGAGTCTGCTGTTTCTGAGCCTGTTATTTGTTGTCTTGGATATTCCAAACATACTCAAACATGTTTGGGAGCTCAATTAAATTTTCCTAAAATGCAGATTTTGCTTCCAAGTTCTTCCTAGCAATAAACAGGGCAACTAGGAGTGCTGGGGCGGTGTCACCACTCTTGTAACACTGACCAAGATCAGAGCAGGGGCTGAGAAGCTGCTGATGAGGGGAGGGTAATTTGTGCAGTGCTTTAGAGCCTGTGGAGGGCGTTCGCTTTCTTTCTTTTACTTTAAAAAAAAAAAAAAAAAAAAAGGAATGCTTCACGAATTTGCATGTCATCCTTGTGCAGGGGTCATGCTAAATCTTCTCTGTATCTTTCCAGTATTAGTATATGTGCTGCAGAAGCCAGCACTGGAGAGCATTTTCCTGACCTTCACACACTGGGAGTGTAGACCAGGCAGCCATGATTTATTACTCCCTTTTTAAATGGGGGGCAGGGCTCAGACCCCACCCCAGCTCTGTGGCTCTTGGTTTATTGTTCTTTCTACTGCCCTAGGCTTCCTGGACGTCCAGTGTGGCAGCATCTCTCTTGAGGTCTTGGTCTTTGACTCTCCTGACAGCCCTGCTTTGGACTGGCTTTCACTGCCTCAATTCACTGTGTGATTTCCCAAGCCTGTAACAAAGTACCGCAAACTGGGTGGCTTAGAACAACAGAAATGTATTGTCTCAGAGTTCTGGAGGCTAGAAGTCCAAAATCAGGGTGTCGAGAGGGTTGGTTCCTTGTGAGGGAAGATCCGTTCCAGGCCTCTCTCCCTGGCTAGCAGAAGGCTGTCTTCTCCTTGTGTTTCTTCAACCTCATTTCCCCGCTATGCATGTCTATCTTTGTGTCCAAATTTCTCCTTTTTATAAGGACACAAGTCATATCAGATTAGAGCTCACCCTAATGACCTCATTTTTAACTTGCTTACCCCTGTAAAGACCCTATCTCCAAATAAGGTCACAAACTAAGGTACCAGGGATCAGGAATCCAACATAGCTTTCTTTGTGGGGGGAACCATTCAACTCATAATAGAAGGCCATAGATGCTCTGCACGTGGGCTTGAGAAGTGGGCTGCTCAGAGCTGGGCCACCCCTGAGGCAGTCAGGGATTCCCTAGCAATGACCCCGGGGTGGCTGGGCAGAGGCTCAGTTGCGCTTCTCCCACATAGTCTGTGACTGTGAATCTAATGTGGCTTCTTCCCTAATTCAGGAGCTCTGGATGCTTCAGGGAGCAGAAAATGTGAGGAATTGGCCACTGGTGATTTTGGTTATACCTCTGGCCATTTCCACTTGGTCTGCTTTAAAGAGATTCTATGGTGCCTCTTAAACATGAATGTGCAGCTGGTCGCTGGAGGAGTTTGTTAAACTGCTTTCTTGAATCAGTCTCTGGGATTTTTATTTAATAAGCACATCAGGTGATGCTGATGGAGGTGGCCCACCTTTTGAGAAACAGTGATCCAGAAGGAACCCTGTCCTGGGCAATATTTATGACACTTTGTGTGGGAATCTGAAGGCCAAGCCTAACACTTAGAAACTTGTCAAGGCGGGAGCCCTCTAAACATTGCTTTAGGTCAGTTTTAAATAGTACGTACAAAGATGGCTGCATACGGGGTTATTACACCCAGTTTTTCTTTAGTTAGTTGAATGATAGATACATGTATTTTTACAAGAGTTGGACACTTGCAAAGTTGTTAATGATACATAGGTGGTTAAATAAAGTGGTTTTAAAAAAAGGTTGAAACACTTTGGAACACATTGGGCACTTTTTCCACTAAATATTTTATTTTTAATTATAAAATATTTTAAATACACAAAAATGCAGAAAATAATATATCCAGCTGCTGCTCATCGGGCTCATGTTTTTAAAACCACCCTGATGTGATAATTAAGCACAATAATTTACAGATAAGGGAGAAACTATGGTCTTATCTTGCTCTTTTTTTTTTTTTTTTTTGGCTGTGTTGGGTCTTCATTGCTGCACACGGGCTTTCTCTAGTTGTGGCGAGTGGGGGCTACTCTTCATGGTGATGCACAGGCTTCTCATTGCGGTGGCTTCTGTTGGTGGAGTATGGGCTCTGGGCGCACGGGCTTCAGTAGTTGCAGTGTGCGTACTCTAGAGCATAGGCTCAGTAGTTGTGGCACCCGGGCTTAGTTGCTCCGTGGCATGTGGGATCGTCTGAGACCAGGGATCGAACCCGTGTCCCTTGCACTGGCAGGTGGATTCTTAACCACTGTGCCACCAGGGTTATCTTGCTCTAACTGCATGTTTTACTAATGATGTTTCCTATCTTCCTAGGGGAGAGAAGATAGTACATAAATTGTTGGTGTGACACAAACTGGTTGTTTTGGTACTTATGGAAAAATACATCAGAGCTGTATTTGTATAAGCTCATGTGCACCTATTAATTTGCCTAGCTTATTATTAAGGATTGAACATTTCATGTAAGCACAGTCCATTGGGCACCAAGAATCTGTGTGCACAGTGTCATTTAGACCCAAGACAATGTGGTTACAAGAAGGAAATGCTACCTGTTACTGTCCCACCTGACCCGCCTTTCTTGCCTTCCTCCTCTTTCTCTCCTTACTAGGCCTCAGTTTTGCTTGCCCTGAACTAGAGGCAGTATAGGTCCGTGGTTAGAAGTTCAGTCTTTGGAGTTAGAATACAAGGCACCTAACTTGATGTTAACACTTTGTCAACACATCCTCACTATGTGACCTTGGACTGTGAGAGCTGGGGCAAGGCTAAGTTACCCCATTCAGAGGACAGGTGTGATGATGGTTTGTGCCATCATTCAGAGGCTTGTTGGGGGACCGCATGAAGTAATATACAAAGAGTTCTCGGAGAGCAGCTGTCCCCCTGCCCCCCGCACAACAGTATTTGACAGATGTGAGCTCTCAGGGGTTCCTGTTTGCTTGCTTAGACCCTCTCCCTCCTGGGTGCCTCAGCTTTTTACACACCCCTCTTGGTGTTCTCAGATCCCCTGGTGAAAATCATGGCTCTCTCTTCCCCTCTCTGGGAGCACTCTGTTTTCACTCTTACTTTGCTCTGGGTGTGGCTGGACCAGGGGAGAGGGGCATCTGCCTCCCCATCAACGTGGAGCTCCTGGGGAGCGGCATTTTCTTTCTTTCTTTTCTTTAACAAACACTTTTTTAAAATAAGTTTATTTATTTTTGGCTGCGTTGGGTCTTCATTGCTGCACACAGGCTTTCTCTAGTTGTGGAGAGTGGAGGCTACTCTTCATTGCGGAGCACGGGCTCTAGGGTGTGCAGGCTTCAGTAGTTGTGGTACATAGGCTTATTTGTCCGCGGGATGTGGGATCTTCCCAGACCAGGGATCCAACCTGTGTTGGTCCATTCATCGGCAGGCAGATTCTTAACCACTGTGCCACCAGCG
Source organism: Mesoplodon densirostris (assembly GCF_025265405.1). Taxonomy (NCBI): domain Eukaryota; kingdom Metazoa; phylum Chordata; class Mammalia; order Artiodactyla; family Ziphiidae; genus Mesoplodon; species Mesoplodon densirostris. Next base: position 26,668,703 of record NC_082674.1, read on the forward strand.
AAGTCCTGCAGGATTTTCTTTGTGTCATTTTAAGTACCCAGGCTCTGTTCCTTGCCATAGTACAAATGCTAACTGAATTGAGTGGAAATGAATTGAACCAGCATCTCTGATTTTGCTGTGTTGTAAATACTATCCTCTAAATGCTACATAAAGAAATCTACTTCGTTTTTTGTTTCCTCTCACCTTTGGGCAATAATTCTCCTTTGGTTTTCTTTCTACTATTTTTTCTGTGTGCTCATCCCTTGCCTGACAGACACTGCTTATTATGACAGCTTTTCAAGGACACACCACCTTATTCCATTTCCTCCTACTTCTCTGAAGGCTACCCTGGCATGGCGCAAACTTTAAGACAGCTTTTCCTTTCTCACTGCCAATTTTAGAATCTTTCTGCTAAACATCATCTGATAGAGATTTGGGACTAAGTAAAATGAATGTTGTATGATTTTCCCTGTAATTTTAGATCCCCAAATACTTCTCTTGGCCAACTACACTATTCCCTGTGGTTTTTTCACTCCACTACATTTGAGTAATATTGTTGGCATGGACCTAAGTAAACAGTTTGCGAAATGTCGTGTTTTGTAAATTAGGAGATGGATGAGCTGGTTTTTTAATACATGCTCTTGGTTCTGCTGGACCAGAGGAAGGATGAGTTTGGTCAGTGGATGGGAAGACAAATTGGAGGAAGGTTTTTTTAAATTTGTTTTATTTATTTATTTTTGGCTGCATTGGGTCTTCGTTGCTGCACTCGGGCTTTCTCTAGTTGTGGCGAGCGGGGGCTACTCTTCGTTGCGGCGCATGGGCTTCTCATTGCGGTGGCTTCTCTTGTTGCGGGGCACGGGCTCTAGGTGTGTGGGCTTCAGTAGTTGTGGCACTTGGGCTCAGTAGTTGTGGCTCGCGGGCTCTAGAGCACAGGCTCGGTAGTTGTGGCGCACGGGCTTAGTTGTTCCGCGGCATGTGGGATCTTCCCGCACCAGGGCTCGAACCTGTGTCCCCTGCATTGGCAGGTGGATTCTTAACCACTGTGCCACCAGGGAAGTCCCTGGGGGGAGGTGTTTTTAACTGAAGTTGATGTGGTCAATTTACTCATCCGTTATTTAAAGGTGAGAACTAAATGGTTGGAGGGGAACCTTCAGAAGTATATTTTGGTAATGAATTAAGGGAGAATCTTCACAGGGGAAGGAAGATGTATCCAGCAAAAAGCCACTGGGGGAAAAGAGGATCATAAAATAAGGAAAATATAATAATAAGGATCCTGTGTCTTTGTAGACTTTAAAATGTTTGTATTTCTTACAGGATTACCAAACAATTCCAATCTCCCTTTCAATCTTGCAGGAACTTCAGTTTATTATTGTTACTATAAAATAAAAGTAGAATCTCTATCCTTTCACCCATATGTGTTACATTTAACACCATATCAAGTGGGCAGTTAACAATTAGCATCTTCAACATGTTTCATTGTAAAAGCCATTTAAGTCGGCTAAGAGGTACCACCTCATCTTGATGAATCATTTGCTACATTGGTTCAAGAGTGGGAGCGCTTCTGTCTCTGCCATTAGCTGTGAAGTTTCAAGCAGATCAATTAATTAACTCCTCAGATTTTTTTTCAAGCTGAATGAAATGAATGGTGATAGGGCCATTCATCACCCAACCTAATTCAAGTCATTCTTGTGAATTTTGGGCATACAAATCCTCTTCTGTCTTAACTTTTTTTTTTAATTGGGGTATAATTGCTTCACAATGTTGTGTTAGTTTGTGCTGTACACGAAGTGAATCAGCCATATGTATACATATATCTCCTCCCTCTTGGACCTACGCCCCCCCTGCCCCACATCCCACCCATCTAGGTCACCACAGAGCACCAAGCTGAGCTTCCTGTGCTATACAGCGGGTTCCCACTAGCTATCTATTTTACACATTTTTCACAGTGTGTCACTGTTGTGTGTGTGCACTTGTGGATGTGTGCTTCCCGGCTGGATGTGAGCTCTGTCTGTGAGGGATTGATCAACACCATAACCATCTTGGTATCCTTGGTACCTAGTAAGCACATAGACTTTTATGGAAGGAATGAATGAATGAATGATTAATTGAATGAATGAATTCATTTGTTGTACTTCACTGAGTCCCTGTGTGCTAGGTACTGGCACACAGAAGGTGTTAAGATTTATTTTCTATGAAGAAAATAAAACAGGGAGAGAGGATAGAGAGTGATGGGGGCCGGGGGCCGGGGGATGGAGTAAGGAAAGGTCACTGTAAGGAAGTGGTTTATGAGACCTGTGTGATATGAAAGGGTCTGGTGGAAGAGCCTTTTTGGACAAGAGCACAGCTAGCACAAAGGCCCTGGGGTGGGAAATACATTAAGCATGGCCCTGTACAGGGACCCAGAAGTGAGTTTTGTTGGGTTGTTAGTGTAGGCTAGAGTAATAGGGGATAAGGGAGACAGGGCTGCATCCCCTGTCAGGTCTTGTAGGCTGTGGAAAGCCATAAATAGGGGACTTACAAATGCAAGTAGATTTTATTATTAAGGAATAAACACAATACAGGATTTGGTATTTATCAGCACTACTTTTCTATGTCTGTGAGTCTGTTTCTGTTTTGTAAATAAGTTCATTTGTATCATATTTTATTTATTTTATTTTCTTTGCGGTACATGGGCCTCTCACTGTTGTGGCCTCTCCCATTGCGGAGCACAGGCTCCGGATGCGCAGGCTCAGTGGCCATGGCTCACGGGCCCAGCCGCTCCGCGGCATGTGGGATCCTCCCGGACTGGGGCACAAACCCGTGCCCCCTGCATCGGCAGGCGGACTCTCAACCACTGCGCCACCAGGGAAGCCCTGTATCATATTTTAGATTCCACGTATAAAGTGGAAGTAAGTAAGTGGACTTACTTCACTTAGTATGACAATCTCTAGGTCCATCCATGTTGCTGCAAATGGCATTATTTCATTCTTTTTTATGGCTGAGTAGTATTCCATTGTATATGTATGCCACATCTTCTTTATCCATTCATCCATTGATGGACATTTAGGTTGTTTCCATGTCTTGGCTATTGTAAATAGTGTTGCTATAAACATTGGGGTTCATGTATCTTTTCGAATTATAGTTTTCCCTAGATATATGGCCAGGAGTGGGATTGCTGGATCATATGGCAACCCTATTTTTGCTTTTTAAAGAGACCTCCATACTGTTTTCCATAGTGGCTGCACCAATTTACATTCTCACCAACAGTGTAGATGTTTTCTCCACACCCTGTCCAGCATTTGTTATTTGTAGATTTTCTGATGATGCCCATTCTAACTGGTGTGAGGTAATACCTCATTGTAGTTTTGATTTGCATTTCTCTAATAATTAGTGATGTTGAACATCTTTTCATGTGCCTATTGGCCATCTGTATGTCTTCTTTGGAGAAATGTCTGTTTAGGTCTTCTGCCTATTTTTTGATTGAGTTGTTGTTGTTTTTGTTGAGTCGTGAGCTGTTTGTACATCTTGGAAATTAAGCCCTTGTTGGTCTCATTGTTTACAAATATTTTCTCCCATTCCATAGGTTGTCTTTTCATTTTGTTTATGGTTTCCTTTGCTGTGCAAAAGCTTATAAGTTTGATTAGGTCCCATTTGTTTATTTTTGCCTTTCTTTCTATTGCCTTGGGAGACTGACCTAAGAAAACATTGCTATGATTTATGTCAGAGAATGTTTTGTGTATGTTCTTTTCTAGGAGTTTTATGGTGTCATGTCTTATATTTAAGTCTTTAAGGCATTTTGAGTTTATTTTTGTGTATGGTGTGAGGGTGTGTTCTAACTTCATTGATTTACATGCAGCTGTCCAGTTTTCCCAGCACCACTTGCTGAAGAGACTGTCTTTTCTTCATTGTATATTCTTGTCCATTGTATATTCTTGTCTCTTTTGTCAAAGATTAATTGACTGTACATGTGTGGTTTTATTTCTGGGCTTTCTATTCTGTTCCATTGATCCATATGTCAGTTTTTGTGCCAGTACCACGCTGTTTTGATTACTGTAGCTTTGTAGTATTGTCTGAAGTCTGGGAGGGTTATGCCTCCAGCTTTGTTCTTTTTCTTCTGGATTACTTTGGCAATTCTGGGTCTTTCATGGTTCCATATAAGTTTTAGGAGTATTTGTTCTAGTTCTGTGAAAAATGTCATAGGTATTTGATAAGGGATTGAATTAAATCTGTAGATTGTTTTGGGCAGTATGGCCATTTTAACTGTATTAATTCTTCCAATTCAATGTTTCATTGTTCTCAATGTATAAGTCTTTCATCTACTTAGGTTTATTCCTAAGTACTTTTTTTTTTGGATGTGATTTTAAAAGGGGTTGCTTTATTACTTTCCCTTTCTGATATTTCATTGTTAGTGTAAAGACATGCAACAGATTTCTGAATGTTAATCGAAAAATAATGTTTTAAATAGAAAATTGAATCACCTTTGTTGTTAATTTTTATTGATGAGAAAAGCTGCATATAGAATAGTGAAGTACCCAAGGCCATACATAAATTACTGTTGCAGTCTAACTGCCTGCATTGTACCCAGATGGCCAGACCAGCCCCATGCTGATTGGACCTCTGTGCCTCTGCTGAGCTCTGGCAGAAGGTGACACTCTCACCAGAGCCATGAGGCCAAGACTTAGGATGGAAGTTTGAGGATCAAAAAAAAAAAAAAAAAAAGTCTCTGGTCACTGCTGTGTTGAAAAGCAAACTAGGGGGGATCTTCACATGGTACTAAATAAAAAATAAAATGTTAAATCCTTTAAAAAACTTTAAACATAAAAATCCCAATCTTGTGCTTGTAGAAAATTCACAGAGAGCAGTTAGGATGTGTTAAAGTAAGAGTGTAAAATTTTTGGAATACATTTGAATTCTGTTCTGAAGTTTTCTTCAATGCCTCCGCCCCATCTAACTTATTGTTGGTGGGGTGAGCCCGAGATAGGTGCAAAGGTAGCCTCTGCTGGGAGATTTTGTTCCTATTTGTAAATGAGGTTAATACCACCCTTTGCAGTTAAGAGCAAATAAAATGAGGTTCATGAACATTCTTCACAGAAGAGCCCTATAAACATAAGGTGATATTATTAATAAAGTTTTTCTGGCTGTTTTGTGAAAACTTTTCAATTGTTGGTGAAAACTTTTTTTCTGTAATGTGTTGGTATATTTCTTTTCTTGAAAATTAGAATGCTTGGGACTTCCCTGGTGGTCTAGCAGTTAAGACTCCGCACTCCCAACGCAGGGGGCCTGGGTTTGATCCCTGGTCAGGGAACTGGATCCCACATGCATGCCGCAACTAAGAGCCCACATGCTGCAACTAAAGATCCTGCACGTGGCAACGCAGATGCCGCGTGATGCAACTAAGACCTGGTGCAGCCAAATAAATAAATAAATATTAAAAAAAATATATATATATAAAAAAGAAAATTAGAATGCTTAATGTATTTCAGTAAGTTTTGGGGGTCACAGATCTTGTGTATCACACCTCTACAGTGATCATCCCGTTTATGGTCTCTGGGGGCACATCCTGGAAGTTGGCTTGAAAATAAGCAAAAATACCTAACTCTCCACTTTAATTCCCCATCCACATGCACGAGTGATTTGTTTTAGTCTCCTAAAAGTAGAGTGCAAGCAAAGACGAAGATTTCTTCTTTTGAGAAAGCTCCGTTTCTTTCTTATTGTGATAGTGAAAAGGTTATGTTTTTAGTCCAAAATTTCTCAGTAATTGGAGGTGAAATAATGCAGATGATAAATTAAAGTCAGGGACCCTGTTTTTTTGTTTTACTTTGTATCCTTTGGGAAGTTGGCCTACCCAGTGGTTCTGCATATACAATAGACCCTTAGTTGCTTGATTAATAAGCATTACAAGTCACATTTGTTTTGAGGAAAAGACCAGCTGAAATTCATTTAACTCAGTGGCTACCGAGATTATGTCAGTAAGCTGTTGCTTTTGTTATGAGAGAATGTATATCGCAACAAATCTCCCTGGGTGACAGTTTTTAATGCTCAGTGTTGAGTGCTAGAGGCTCTTTCTCTGGTAAAATGGCCCCATTCCTTCCTATAATACAGACTGCTTGAGTGGCACTTCATAGACCTAGGGATTCTCAAAGCATGGTCCCTGGACCAGGAGCAGCAGCATTGCCTGGGAACTCATTAGAAATGCAGATTCTCAGGCCCCACCCTGGACTCGCTGAAGCAGAAACTCTGAGGTTGGGGCCCAGCACTCTGTGTTTTAATGTGCCCTCCAGGGGGTGCCGTTATAGTTGTGGTTTGAGAACCACTACTCTCGCTAAACCCATCTCCTCCTCCCTTTCTGTGTCCCCCCCAGCACCCCTCCTTGATCATCCAAGGGGGAGAAGGAGTACAGGGAAATTGGCTCCTTTGGGCTCCAGGCCTTGGGGACTAGAAGCTTGTGTTTTCTCCCCTTCCCAACGGAATGGAGCGATTCCCTTGTCTCAGGTGGGAATTCTGGACCTGACCAGATGCAGCTGTGCACATTGACACACAGCCTGTTCTGCACAGTGACCGAGGAGACTTGGAGAAGCCGTTTTGCCATCCAGTGAACGTGAGTTTTGTACCTTTGGGCCTTCCTAGTTCTGTTCTTTACTGTGGACAGTGCTGAAATCACTTCTTCATGTTCTTCAGAGCTGCAGTTATCAACTTTGTGTGGTGCATGGATCCCCTCTGTCTCACAACCCCCTGTGGGATGTATAAGAAATGCAAGTTGTGGGAATGAACTTATTTAGGAGACAGAAACAGACTCACAGACATAGAAAACAAACTTATGGTTACCAAAGAGGAAAGAGGGTGGGGAAGGGATAAATTAGGAGTTTGGGATTGGCAGATACAAACACTATATATAAAATATCAATAGATAAATGACAAGGTTCTACTATATAGCACAGGGAACTATATTCAGTGTCCTCTAATAAACCATAATGGAAAAGAATATGAAAAGGAATATATATATATATATACACATATATATGTAGTGTGTATACACACACACACACACACACACACTGAAAAACTTTGCTGTACACCAGAAACTAACACAACATTGTAAATCAATTATACTCCAATTAAAAAAAAAGAAATGCAGTTTATGGGGCCCCACCCCAGACCTACCACAGTGGAACCCCCAGGGGTGACCCATGACCCTCGTTTTCACAAGCACCCAGCCAACTGATCCACATGGAAGCTTGAGGACCCTGGGTTTAAAGTGGGTATACTGAAATAAAAGATGTCACAGGCAAGGAATGATGAGAAAGGTATTACACAATAAATAAAAGGAACAGGAGTGAATGTGACATCTTGTTTTGGAGGCAGGTGCTGCTACTCATTTCCAAGATAGTTTAGAAGTGAAATGAAGAGCAAGCTGTGGTCCAGAACATGCCCTCGGCATTGGCAGGGACAAAGCTTTCTCGTGTGAAGATAAGGAAGTTCAGACGGAGAATGGACAAGGCAGAGTAGCTTGGCCATTCCTTGGGGTCCTGCTGACTCATTCCTAGAAGTCACTGGAGGAATGCATCAGATCTTTGGAAACTGACCAGTTGAGAATTCCAGCAATGACACACACTTTTATGAGATGTGTATTTAGGAGAAGAATTGCCTATAATAAGACTAGGAAACTTTGTAGAGAAAGAGTGAATGAGGAGTTGCTTTGCTTGTCCTGTGAAATAGGGACTGTTTTTCCCCAACACATATCTTTTTTTTTTTCTTGCAAAATAATGAATGCAAAAACACTTTATCTGTGTATGGAAGAAAAATTAGGTTTTTAAAAAATATTTATTTCTTCTCCAAATAGAAAGTTTTTTTGGGGGAAGGTACCTTATTTAAATCATCAGTTACTGTGGTAATAGTTATATGTGGTTAAAAGTAAATATTTTATTTTTTCTTCCCAAACATCTAGTTATTTCCAAATACCTACATGTTACTTTTGATAAAACATTCAAATGTTTGAATATCATGTAGATAAGGCCATAATACTAGAAAATGGTGCTCAAATTTTGAAAAGACCCAAATTTCAGGAATGGCTTAAAATATGAATTTTTAAAAAAAATTAGTTTTCACTCCTTCTGTCTTAGATGGGTAAACCCCCTTTTTTTTTTAAAACAACTGTTAACATTTTTATAGCTGAGTTATCTCTCTGTATATGTCCTTAGAGGCCTATATCTTACATTTGCTAACCTTTCATTTTAATTCACTAAACTTTTTATAAATTATCTACTATATAGAAGGCCTTGTGTTATGGGCTAAGAAGACCCTGCTCTGTGGAGCTGACAGTCTAGTGGAAAGGACAAGATGACCATAATACTAGGAGTGTGGCAGACACACCCTAAGGTAACCCCTGATGGGTGACACCCTTGTATAATTCCCTCCTCTTGAGTGTGAGAAGAACCTGTGACTTGCTTCAAGTCAATAGAATATGCAAAAGGCGATGGAATGTCATTTCCTTGACTTTGTTGTGTTATATACGACTCCATCTTAGCCAACTGGAGTAAGAGACTTCCTGCTGGCTTGGAAAAAGTATGCTGCCCTGTTGGGCTTGTGGCTTGCCTATGCAGGGGACCATGTGGCAGGAAGCTGTGGGCTGGGTCTAGCTGGTAGCCAGTATGAACCTGGGGTGCTCAGTCCGAAGTCTGCCAAAAACCTGAATGGTCTTGAAAGTAGATTCTTCCCCACTTGAGCCTCAGATGAGACTGCAGCCCCACTCACACCTTGATTATAGCCTTGTGAAGAGCTAGGTCCTGAAGCAGAGGACTGGGTTCATCTGTGCCCAGACTACTCACTTATAGAAACTGTGAGATAATAAATGTGTATTGTTATAAGCCTTTGAAATGGTGATACTTTGTTAGGTACCACTAGAAGAAAGTTGATACAAGGAAGAATGTGCAGATGCCGGAAGAGCAGCCCAGCCCCAAGTCTCGTTCATTCATCTAACGAGCACCTAGTGAACACATTCTATGTGTCATCCACTTTCCCAGCACTGGAAATGCAAACATGAATAAAACATGGTTGTACCTTCAAGTAGCTCCCAGTCTGGAGTAGTGGGGCTATGAGAGAAGGACGTTGCTCTCCCTTGGGGGAATATTAGAGTAGAAATGGTTTGAAATGGCTTTTGAGGATAGAGAGAACTTGGACTTGGGGAGTCTGTTGGTGGGAAAACCTCTCGTTCAGGTAATGGATGGTGCTGACTTTTACAGTTTGGCTGGAAAAGGGGTTTTCACTTTTGGAGGGTTTGGATTTGCTTTAACCGTAAGTCTTTATTGAAGAGGAAGAATACCATTGCAGTAGATGAATAAGGCACCCTCATAGATTAAAGGGGTAAGCTCTATGGCCAAAGTGGACAGCATAACATTTTATTTTAAAAACAATAAAATTACAAATCATAAGGGCTCTGAAGCATCCTCTGATAATCTTTCCCTTTCATTCAAGTCCTATATTGGATCACTGAATCATAAAACCAGATTGTCAAAATAGTCCTGAATAATTTTCTTCTAAGCCAATTATTTTTTCTTATTGAGGGGGACTTGTGGGTAATGAAGACAGCAGCTTACATTTATTATGTTTTTAGCCTTTAGCTGAGGGCACCCAAATTAGGTCCTCTAAGGACCCTTTCCAAGGATGCTGTTTACAGAAGGTACCTACCATGCTACAAAGTGGTGTCCATAACAGGATGGCCTCACCCACAGCTCTGAGTTCCTAAATATGTCAGTCCAAAGAGGACCAGTGTGTATCTTCTTTCCAGTGTGTACCTGGACAAGCACACGACTGTCGGCTTCTGCTTTATTGCCGGTGATCATCTCATAATACCGCTGATATTACAAGTGCTTTTGGCCAAGCCTCTTTTTTTTGGATCTGAATACATTTCAGGTTCCCCTTCATCTCTCCTGATGTTTCTCATCACTCAGCTTGGTGGTATAACACATGGCTTTGAAGGGCTTCTCTGATCTTGTGATCTTATGAAATCTCCTTTCCTGATGGTTTTTCAAAAACAGGAGAGCAGTTTCTCTGGCCTGTTTTAACGCAGGTATACCTGTAGAGTGGGCTTGGCTTGTGGGCCTGCGGGGCCAGGATGTGAGAATGGAAATCAATTTCTCTTCTCCTCTAGGCTCCAGGCTCCAGGCCCCAGTGGGGTGGCAGAGGTTCTGTAGGCAGGTCTGGGGATGTTGAGGGGTGAGAATGCAGACATTCAGGGGTGGATGGTGCCCTGTGTAACCCTCCAGGGGTACTTCTTGGTTTCTTCTGGAAACAGCAGGGAAGACCAGAGTGTTCCCTTTTCCATCCCTTCCATATCTGGCGTTTGATCAGCTCCTTTCCCTTTCCCACACTTTAAGGTTCTCTGCCCATCTGTTCCTGAAGGAAGGTCACAGATAATTTGAAGCATTCTGAGGGTGTTTTCTGCTATCAGTTGCAGGTGCCAGAAGGTTTCTTTTCTATTCTTTCTTTTTTTTTTTTTTTTTGCAGTACACTGGCCTCTCACTGTTGTGGCCTCTCCCATTGTGGAGCACAGGCTCCGGACGCTCAGGCTCAGTGGCCATGGCTCACGGGCCCAGCCGCTCCACAGCATGTGGGATCTTCCCGGACCGGGGCACGAACCCGTGTCCCCTGCAATGGCAGGCAGACTCTCAACCACTGCGCCACCAGGGAAGCCCTCTATTCTTTCTTGTGCCTAGTACATGGTGGATACTCAAAAAATATTTTTGAATGAATGAATCTTTCACATCTTTCTGACCCTGTTGGCACAATTGAGTCTTATAAACACAGAAGATTGAACTTGATTCATCTGTATTTCTGAGGGAAGTCTAGACTCTCAGGGCAGGGGATCAGCTAGGACTTTTAGGATGATGTTGGTGAGCACATCGATTGACTGGAGGATAAAGCAGAGGCAGCTGGAGCCAAGTGGAGTGGGCGTCTGCAGGGTGTGGTGCGAGAGAGGGTGGACTCTGAGGCAGAGTTAAGCAGGACCCTGTGGTTGTAAGAGGAAGTTACACAGACTGGCCAAAGGAAAAGAGGCTCTTTATTGCCAGGTAACTGGGAGGCCTAAGGTTGATGCTGGCTTTAGGTCTTGCTGGATCTAAGGGTTTGAATGGTCATAACAGGACCAAATTGGCTACATAATCTGCAGGCCTCAGTGCAAAATGAAAATGTGGGAACCCTTGTTAAAAACCATTTACCTAGCAGTAGGTTAAGTGTGAGCTATTGTTAATTTCCAAGCAAGAATAGTAATAACCAAGGGTAAGTCCTGCATTTTACCATTTTGGGAGCTGCTTTCTTGATCCAGTGCTTATTGTGCCCACTGATATTCTGTATCTATGCAGTTTGCAGAGGTTTCAGGCCAATTAGCTTACAATCTCTTCAGGTCTACTGGATATTTTCATGATCTCTGGGTGTTCTGCCAGCCTGAAGTGCTTCTAGAGCTCACATTTAATTTTCAGATTTCAACCCAGTGATGACTATTTTTATCAGATCATATGGAGACAAAGTATAGAGGAGGTAAAAAAATATTTTTTAGTGTGAGTTTAGTATGAGTAACTTTTCCATCAAGTTCTAATGGAGTTCCAGTTTAAAATTTTCAATTAGAAACACATGGAGTGAGTTTTCCCAAAGTTTCCCGGAGTGAGTTTCCCTTAACACTGTCGGTTTGGAGTCATATTATTCTTTACTATTTGCTTATATTGTTTACATGAAGACTGGTATCTGGGTCACTAACCACATTTTCATGAATTTGGATGCTTTTCGTCTAGGTTTCTTGAATACCCTCTTTGATGACTGTTTTATAAACTGCTAAATAAGTGAACGTGTGTGTGGGAGTGTTCTTCAGATACCTTGTCTGATTCATAGCACAGCACTGCAAAGCAGCTGTGTGGGGGGAAAAGTCCTAACGTTTCCTTAGTCATTTTTATGACTCAGTTTGGTATTAGGATTCTACCTGTCTGTGCAGCGTTTTCATCTGAGACAAATTAAGCTTTTGGGTGCCACGTAAAGGAAGGTGAATGTCAGAGTTCTCCACGAAGAGATTAGTCACCTCTTTAACTGTGTAAGGCGGTTGAGGGGCATCCTTTCTCTTGGGAAGCGCCGGCATTTGTTCATCGCTCACGGTGGACAGTTCATTGCTCACAGATAAACAGTTTACTTTCAAAGATTATAATAGCTACTACCCCTGGCTCCAAGTAGGATTACACAGTTAATAAAGATAGTTGTGGCAGATTTTTGAAAGTATGATGACAAAACTTTGACTTAAGAAGACAGTGCTTATTTTCTTTTGCTTGAATTTGTTACTCATTTTGCTTTTTATCTCATATCACAGAACATGTTACTCAAAGTTACAAAACAAAATATGATCTCATACTTGCTTACCTTTCTTTTTATATATTTGCCCACAAAAATACGTGTAACTATAGAGAGTTTAAGCCAACACGTTTTTTTTTTTAAACATCTTTATTGGAGTACAGTTGCTTTACAATGGTGTGTTAGTTTCTGCAAGCCAACACATTTTTTTTTAAACATCTTTACTAGAGTATAATTGCATTACAATGCTGGGTTAGTTTCTGCTGTATAACAAAGTGAATCAGCTATACATATACATATATCGCCATATCTCCTCCCTGTTGCGTCTCCCTCCCATCCTCCCTATCCCATCCCTCTAGGTGGTCACAAAGCACTGAGCTGATCTCCCTGTGCTATGCAGCTGCTTCCCACTAGCTATCTATTTTACTTTGGTAGTATATATAAGTCCATGCCACTCTCTTAATTCGTCCCAGCTTACCCTTCCCCCTCCCCGTGTCCTCTAGTTCATTCTCTACGTCTGCGTCTTTATTCCTGTCCTGTCCCTAGGTTCTTCATAACCTTTTTGTTTGTTTGTTTAGATTCCATACATGTGTTAGGATACGGTGTTTGTTTTTCTCTTTCTGACTTACTTCACTCTGTATGACAGACTCTAGGTCCATCCACTTCACTACAAATAACTCAATTTCGTTTCTTTTTATGGCAGAGTAATATTCCATTGTATATATGTGCCACATCTTCTTTATCCTTTCATCTGTTGATGGAAACTTAGGTTGCTTCCATGTCCTGGCTATTGTAAACAGACCTGCAGTGAACATTGTGGTACATGACTCATTTTGAATTATGGTTTTCTCAGGGTATATGCCCAGTAGTGGGATTGCTGGGTCGTATGGTAGTTCTAGTTTTAGTTTTTTAAGGAACCTCCATACTGTTCTCCATAGTGGCTGTATCAATTTACATTCCCACCAGCAGTGCAAGAGGATTCCCTTTTCTCCACACCCTCTCCAGCATTTACTGTTTGTAGATGGTTTGATGATGGCCATTCTGATAATGGCCACAGGTGTGAGTGATACCTCACTGTAGTCTTGATTTGCATTTCTCTAATGATTAGTGATGTTGAGCATTCTTTTATGTGTTTATTGGCAATCTTTATTGGTATATCTTCTTTGGAGAAATGTCTATTTAGGTCTCCTGCCCATTTTTGGATTGGGTTGTTTGTTTTTTTTGATACTGAGCTGCATGAGCTGCTTGTAAATTTTGGAGATTAATCCTTTGTCAGTTGCTTCATTTACAAATATTTTCTCCCATTCTGAGGGTTGTCTTTTCATCTTGTTTATGATTTCCTTTGCTGTGCAAAAGCTTTTAAGTTTCATTAGGTCCCATTTGTTTATTTTTGTTTTTATTTCCATTTCTCTAGGAGGTGGGTCAAAAAGGATCTTGCTGTGATTTATGTCATAGAGTGCTCTGCCTGTTTTCCTCTAAGAGTTTTATAGCGTGTGGACTTACATTTAGGTCTTCATCCATTGTGAGTTTATTTTTGTGTATGGTGTTAGCGAGTGTTGTAATTTCATTCTTTTATATGTAGCTGTAAGTTTTCCCAGCACCACTTATTGAAAAGGCTGCCTTTTCTCCATTGTGTATTCTTGCCTCCTTTATCAAAAATAAGGTGACCATATGTACGTCGGTTTATCTCTGGGCTTTCTATCCTGTTCCATTGATCTATATTTGTTTTTGTACCAGTACCATACTGTCTTGATTACTGTAGCTTTGTAGTATAGTCTGAAGTCAGGGAGCCTGATTCCTGCAGCTCTGTTTCTCTTTCTCAAGATTGCTTTGTCTATTCAGGGTCTTTTGTGTTTCCATACAAATTGTGAAATTTTTTGCTCTAGTCATGTGAAAATGCCATTGGTAGTTTGGTAAGGATTGCATTGAGTCTGTAGATTGCTTTGGGTAATATACTCATTTTCACAATGTTGAATCTTCCAATCCAAGGCCATGGTATATCTCTCCATATGTTTGTATCATCTTTAATTTCTTTCATCAGTGTCTTATAGTTTTCTGCATACAGGTCTTTTGTCTCATTAGGTAGGTTTATTCCTAGGTATTTTATTCTTTTTGTTGCCATGGTAAATGGGAGTGTCTCCTTAATTTCTCTTTCCGATTTTTCATCGGAAAATGCAAGAGACTTCTGTGCATTAATTTTATATTGTGCTACTTTACCAGATTCACTGATTAGCTCTAGTAGTTTTCTGGTAGTGTCTTTAGGATTCTCTATGTATAGTACCATGTCATCTGCAAACAGTGACAGCTGTACTACTTCTTTTCCAATTTGGATTCCTTTTATTTCTTTTTCTTCTCTGATTGCTGTGGCTAAAACTTCCAAAACTGTGTTGAATAATAGTGGTGAGAGTGGGCAACCTTGTCTTTTTCCTGATCTTACTGGAAATGGTTTCAGTTTTTCACCATTGAGAATGATATTGGCTGTGGGTTTGTCATGTATGCCCTTTATTATGTTGAGGTAAGTTCCCTCTATGCCTACTTTCTGGAGGGTCTTTATCATAAATGGGTGTTGAATTTTGTTGAAACCTTTTTCTGCATCTGTGAGATGATCATATGGTTTTTATCCTTCAATTTGTTAATATGGTGTATCACATTGATTGATTTGCATATACTGAAGAATCCTTGCATTCCTGGGATAAACCCCACTTGATCATGGTGTATGATCCTTTTAATGTGCTGTTGGATTCTGTTTGCTAGTATTTTGTTGAGGATTTTTGCATCTATGTTCATCACTGATACTGGCCTGTAGTCTTTTTTCTGTGACTCTTTGTCTGGTTTTGGTATCAGGGTGATGGTGGCCTTGTAGAATGAGTTTGGGAGTGTTCCTCCCTCTGCTATATTTTGGAAGACTTTGAGAAGGATAGGTGTTAGCTCTTCTCTAAATGTTTGGTAGAATTCGCCTGTGAAGCCATCTGGTCCTCGGCTTATGTTTGTTGGAAGATTTTTAATCACAGTTTCAGTTTCAGTGCTTGTGATTGGTCTGTTTATATTTTCTTTTTCTTCCTGATTTAGTCTCGGAAGGTTGTGCTTTTCTAAAAATTTATCCATTTCTTCCAGGTTGTTCATTTTATTGGCATATAGTTGCTTGTAGTAATCTCTCATGATCCTTTGTATTTCTGCCGTGTCAGTTGTTACTTCTCTTTTTTCATTTCTAATTCTATTGATTTGAGTCTTCTCCTTTTTTTCTTGATGTGTCTGGTTAATGGTTTATCAATTTTGTTTCTCTTCTCAAAGAACCAGATTTTAGTTTTATTGATCTTTGCTGTTGTTTCCTTCATTTCTTTTTCATTTATTTCTGATCTGATCTTTATTTTTTTCCTTCTGCTAACTTTGGGGGTTTTTTTGTTCTTCTTTCTCTAATGTGGGGTCTTCCCGGACCAGGGCACGAACGCATGTCCCCTGCATCGGCAGGCGGACTCTCAACCACTGCACCACCAGGGAAGCCCCATCCCATAGGTTTTGGGTCATCGTGTTTTCACTGTCATTTGCTTGTAGGTATTTTTTGATTTCCTCTTTGATTTCTTCAGTAATCTCTTGGTTATTAAGTAGTGTATTGTCTAGCCTCCATTTGTTTGTATTTTTTACAGGTTATTCTTGTATTTCATATCTAATCTCACAGCGTTATGGTCGGAAAAGATACTTGATATGATTTCAGTTTTCTTAAATTTACCAAGTCTTGATATGTGACCCAAGATATGATCTATCCTGGAGAATGTTCCATGAGCACTTGAGAAGAAAGTGTATTCTGTTGTTTTTGGATGGAATGTCCTATAAATGTCAATTAAGTCCATCTTTTATAATGTGTCATTTAAAGCTTGTGTTTCCTTATTTATTTTCATTTTGGGTGATCTGTCCAGTGGTGAAAGTGGGGTGTTAAAGTCCCCTACTATGATTGTGTTACTGTTGATTTCCCCTTTTATGGCTGTTAGTATTTGCCTTATGTATTGAGGTGCTCCTATGTTGGGTGCATAAATATTTACAATTGTTATTTTTCTTCTTGGATTGATCCTTTGATCTTTATGTAGTGTCCTTCTTTGTCTCTTCTAATAGTCTTTATCTTAAAGTCTATTTTGTCTGATATGAGATTTGCTACTCCAGCTTTCTTTTGATTTCCATTTGCATGGAATATCTTCTTCCATCCCCTCTCTTTCAGTCTGTATGTGTCCCTAGGTCTGAAGTGTGTCTCTTGTAGACAGCATATATATGGGTCTTGTTTTTGTATCCATTCAGCCAGTCTATGTCTTTTGGTGGGAGCATTTAATCCATTTATGTTTAAGGTAGTTACTGATACGTATGTTCCTATTACCATTTTCTTAATTGTCTTGGGTTTGTTATTGTAGGCCTTTTCCTTTTCTTTGTTTCCTGACTAGAGAAGCTCCTTTAGCATTTGTTGTAGAGCTGATTTGCTGGTGCTGAATTCTCTTAGCTTTTGCTTGTCTGTAAAGGTTTTAATTTCTCCGTGAAATCTGAATGAGATCCTTGCTGGATAGAGTAATCCTGGATGTAGGTTTTTCCCTTTCCTCACTTTAAATATGTCCTGCCACTCCCTTGTGGCTTGCAGAGTTTCTGCTGAAAGATCAGCTGTTAACCTTATGGGGATTCCCTTGTATGTTATTTGTTGTTTTTCCCTTGCTGCTTTTAGTATATAGTTTCATTGTATTTAATTTTTGATAGTTTGATTAATATGTGTCTTGGCATGTTTCTCCTTGGATTTATCCTGTATGGGACTCTCTTTACTTCCTGGACTTGATTGACTATTTCCTTTCCCATATTAGGGAAGTTTTCAACTATATTGTCTTCAAATATTTTCTGTACCTTTCTTTTTCTCTTCTTTTTCTGGGACCCCTATAATTTGAATGTTGGTGTGCTTAATGTTGTCCCAGAGGTCTCTGAGACTGTCCTCAATTCTTTTCATTCTTTATTCTGTTCTGCAGTAGTTATTTCCACTATTTTATCTTCCAGGTCACTTATCCCTTCTTCTGCCTCAGTTATTCTGCTCTTGATTCCTTCTAGAGAATTTTTCATTTCATTTATTGTGGTGTTCATCATTGTTTGCTTGCTCTTTAGTTCTTTTAGGTCCTTGTTAACGTTTCTTGTATTTTCTCCATTCTATTTCCAAGATTTTGTATCATCTTTACTATCATTACTCTGAATTCTTTTCCAGAAGACTGCCTATTTCTTCTTCATTTGTTTGGTCTGGTGGGTTTTTACCTTGCTCTTTCATCTGCTGTTTCTCTGTCTTTTCATTTTGCCTACGTTTCTGTGTTTGGGGTCTCCTTTTCGCAGGCTGCAAGTTTGTAGTTCCCATTGTTTTTGGCGTGTGCCACCAGTGGCTAAGGTTGGTTCAGTGGTTTGCGTAGGCTTCCTGGTGGAGGGGACTGGTGCCTGTGCTCTGGTGGATGAGGCTGGATTTTGTCTTTCTGGGGGGCAGAACTGCGTCCAGTGGTGTGTTTTGGGGTGTCTGTGACCTTATGATTTTAGGCAGCCTCTCTACTAATGGGTGGGGTTGTGTTCCTATCTTGCTCGTGTGGCATAGGATGTCCAGCACTGTAGCTTGCTGGTCATTGAGTGGAGCTGGGTATTAGCGTTCAGATGGAGATCTCTGGGGAGCTTTTGCCGTTTGATGTTACATGGAGCTTGAGGTCTCTGGTGGACCAGTGTCCTGAACTTGGCTCTCCCACCTCAGAGGCACAGGCCTGACACCCAGCCAGAGCACCAAGATGTTGTCAGCCACACGGCTCAGAAGAAAAGGGAGAAAAAAAGAAAGAAAGAAGAAATAAAATAAAATAAAGTTATTAAAATAAAGAATAAAAAAATAATTATTAAAAATAAAAAATTAAAAAGTCATAAAAAAAGGGAAAAAAAGAAAGAAAGAAAGAAGAGAGTAACCAAACCAAAAAAGAAATCCACCAGTGATAACAAGTGCTAAAAACTATGCTAAAAATAAAAAAACAAACGGACAGACAGAACCCTTGGACAAATGGTAAAAGCGAAGCTATACAGACAAAATCACACGAAGCCCACCGCCTCAATTCTGGGATGATTCGTTGTCTATTCAGGCATTCCACAGATGCAGGGTACATCAAGTTGATTGTGGAGATTTAATCCGCTGCTCCTGAGGCTGCTGGGAGAGATTACCCTTTCTCTTCTTTGTTCACACAGTTTCCGGGGTTCAGCTTTGTATCTGGCCCTGCCTCTGCGTGTAGGCCTCCTGAGGACGTCTGTTCCCCACTCAGACAGGACGGGGTTAAAGGAGCAGCTGATTCAGGGACTCTGGCTCACTCAGGCCGGGGGGAGGGAGGGGCATGGAGTGCGGGGTGACCCTGCGGCGGCAGCGGCCGGCATGACGTTGCACCAGCCTGAGGCACGCCGTGCGTTCTCCTGGAGAAGTTGTCCCTGGATCCCGGGACCCTGGCAGTGGCGGGCTGCACAGGCTCCCGGGAGGGGAGGTGTGGACAGTGACCTGCGCTCGCACACAGGCCTCTTGTCGGCGGCAGCAGCAGCCCCAGCGTCCCACGGCCGTCTCTGGGGTCCGCGCTGTTAAGCCGCGGCTTAGGAGCTCTCTGGAGCTCCTTTAAGCAGCGCTCTTAATCTCCTCTCCTCGCGCACCAGGAAACAAAGAGGCAAGAAAAACTCTCTTGTCTCTTCGGCAGCTCCAGACTTTTCCCCGGACTCCCTCCCATCTAGCCGTGGCGCACTAGCCCCCTTCAGGCTGTGTTCACGCCGCCAACGCCAGTCCTCTCCCTGCGATCCGACCGAAGCCCGAGCCTCAGCTCTCAGCCCCCGCCCACCCCGGCGGGTGAGCAGACAAGCCCCTCGGGCTGGTGAGTGCCGGTCTGCACCAATCCTCTGTGGGGGAACCTCTCCGCTTTGCCCTCCGCACCTCTGTTGCTGCGCTCTCCTCCGCGGCTCCGAAGCTTCCCCCTCCGCCACCCGCAGTCTCCGCCCGCAAAGGGGCTTCTAGTGTGTGGAAACCTTTCCTCCTTCACAGCCCCCTCCCACTGGTGCAGGTACCGTCCCTATTCTTTTGTCTCTGTTTTTTCTTTTTTCTTTTGCCCTACCCACGTACGTGGGGAGTTTCTTGCTTTTTGGGAGGTCTGAGGTCTTCTGCCAGCGTTCAGTGGGTGTTCTGTAGGAGTTGTTGCACATGTAGATGTATTTCTGATGTATTTGTGGGGAGGAAGGTGATCTCCACGCCTTACTCCTCCGCCATCTTGAAGGTCTCCTTCTGCGAAATCATTTTTAAATGGACCTCCGGTGTCCGGAATTGCATTAATCATACTTTTTGGTTCGTTACACACTATCATTATTACTTGCAAATGAACTTTGTGATTCTAATGACTTGATTTTTTTTTCTCGACTCATGGTTGTATAATTTAACTTTTCAGTAAAGTTTGCCAAATAATCACCACTTGAACTATCTAAATACGAAGCTGGCTTTTGGTGGGTTTGGAAAGTGTGTAAAAGTCACACGTAGACTTTCATGATAAAAATAAGGTTTGGGGACCAGAGGATAAACTCATTGGCTGCTTTGACTTTTTACTGTTACAGAACTTCAGGGATAAGTGACACATTGATGCTTGGCAAAGAGACATGGGGTAGGGTTTCAGGGAAGTGTTTTCAGTTGTACATGACAGAACATGTCTGTCATCTTCAGCGGGTGTCCTGACAACGGGAAGGGGGTGGCTGGAATCCCATTTGGAAATGATCTAGAAAACCAGACCTCTAATCCAGCTACCCCATCCCCACTCCAGCCCAGGAATCCTCCAGGCACCTCTTCCGCAGGACACTTAGCCTCTGCTTGAATCCTTCTAGAGACAGCAAGTTCACTTCTTCATGTCCAACCTTTTTTTTTTAAACAATTGTGAAAAATTAAATTGACTTTTAGAGCTTAAATGTGCTTCCTTATAACTTTCATTCATTTGCTAGTATTGTTAGTCTCTACTTGTAGGCGACAAAGAGTCCTCACGGACATAAGGAATTCTTTAAAATATTGGTAGAGGTAGGATGATGACATGTAATTTCTGACTCTTGCGTTTTCTCAGCGTGCTTCTCCTTGACAGCATCTTACAACATCTGCTCAATTCAGCAAGTATTTGTCGAGGGTCATTTATACACGAGGCACTCTCAATGCTAGGGTGGAAGATGTAGGGACACAAAGCTGAGCTGGTTCCTGCCCCCCAAGAGTATGCTGCAGCATGAAGTGGATCAGAAAAGCACACGGATTGGTATAAGAGGGAAACCAAATGCCAGGGGGTCCGAAGGAGAGAGGTCTGTATCAAACTAGGCTGTGTTAGAGAAGTTGCAGAGCAACATGCAGAGGAAATTGAGTTAGTTGGGTTAGGATGCTTTTGCAGGCTGAGACTGGGAGAAGGGCATTCTGGGCAGAGAGATCAACATGAACCAAGCCTGGGGGTGGGAAGCATGAGTTGTGTCCCTAAGGTGGGGATTTGCTCAGCTTACAGCTTACAGGATGCTTGTGGAGGAAGGGAAGGTGATAAGGACCACGGGGTAGGCTGAGCCAAGAGCTCCCAGAGGCTGGATTCCCCACCTCAGTTATTTGTCCAGCAGCATCATGATTTCAGTGGATTGGAATCCAGGTGTTGTCACGGAGCCTCAGCTTCCTGGTCTGAAAATGGAGATCTGTGCACATCTTAAGGATTGCAGGACAGGTAAATGAAGAAGCGAACGCCCTGCCTGGCACAGAGCAGAGGCTTGATAAACAACAGTTGTTGCTATCTCTGCATTTGATAGGCTTAGAGAAGCCGGAGAGCAGAGCAGATGCTGCTGTGGGGAGTGCAGGGTGATTTGTTGAGGAAAACAGGCCACTTCAGAGGTGGCACCCCAGGAAAGAAAGCAAGGTGTAAACGACAGTGGTGCAGTGGGGAATGGAAAAGAGGGCCAGAGACATTGATCAAGGAGGTGGAATCAGGTTTAATGTCTGGGGCAGGAGGAAGAGGGGAGAGAGGTCACCTCAGGTTTTTGTGGGGAGGGAGGGGGGCAGGAGGGGGGTCCAGGGCTGGGCGTGTTGACGTGGAGAAGCCTGCAGGTCCTGCAGGGAGAGCGAGAGGCGGGGCCTGAGGGGTGGGCTGTGAGGTGGGAAAACTCAGCGAGGGGAGTCTCCCTGCACCCAAGGGAGCACGCAGGGCACGTGGGCAGGCGGCAGTGAGCCCCAGTTGCACCCAGCGTGCAGGCCAGCCTTGGATGTGTTGCAGGGGGAGCCAGAACCAAAAAGGGGCTCATTTAAAAGCAAAGAAAGGAATGAATTCAAGAGACGCTGTGAGAGGAGAATTGGTGGAGACAGCCTGACGAATGGTTCCCGGCATCTTAGAGTTCTCAGGGAAAAAACCCAACACAATCGCCACATTGTTTTTACACACACACACACACACACACACACACACACAGTCACACTCATGTATACGAGTACAAACCAAACACCATCTATTATTTAGGTCTGTTAGTTTCCTCAGAAAAACCCTTCAGGAAATCCTCAGCTCACCCAGAGAATGTGTCTATATTTAGAAGACATTCAGAGAAAGCCTATTGTTAAATTTCAGTTTACAGGCTAATCACTAAGAGACTGCAGGAATGTCCATCGCACGTCTGCACTGAGTGCACAGTGGGAAGAGGGCTGCCTTTTTTGTTCTATTGAACACCGTGAGGTGAAAACACGACCCAGTCCTTTGTGAGTGCCTCTTCCTGGCACTGTGACCCCAGAGAACCCAAGAAGGGTGATGCTGGAGGGACCCAGGACCACCTGGCCTAACCCCTTGTGTAATGGATGAGGAAGCCAAGGCCTAGAGCGCTGTGGCTGGGCCAGGGTCACACAGCTCATCGGAGGCAGAGCCTGGGGCTTCTTGTTGCGCGTTCCTGCTGCTTCAAGTGATGCATTCATCCCAGGCCAGGACCTCTGGGCTGCGTTCACAGCAGTGGCCCAGACAGAAGGGGTCTTCTACTAGGAGTGTGTGTACGTGTGCATGTGTGTGTGTAGGGGGTCATTCAGGGACCATCCGGCAGAGCTGGACTGTGGGAAGGGCCAACCTGAGTGATTATTGCAGTGCCCTGACCCCAGAGCCTGTACACTTATTCTGTACTAGGGGCTCTCAACCTTTGCTGCCTTAAGAAGGTTAAAAAAATCTCAGTTCTCAGGCTACCTCCCAAACCAGTTGAATGAGACTTTCTAGGGGTAGGACTTCCCGTGAATCTTTTTTTTCAAGCCCCCAGATGATTCCAACTCAGCAGGGCTGAGAACCACTGCCGTACTCCATAGCTGGTAGGGTTACTGTAGGGCAGTGGTGCACAGGAATCTCCTGGAGGTCATATTAAAATGCAGGGTCTGATCCAGAAGGTCTGGGGTGGGCCTGAGACACTGCACGTCTAAGTGATGCTGTGCTAATGGTCTTTTTTTTTTTTTTTTGCGGTATGCGGGCCTCTCACTGTTGTGGCCTCTCCCGTTGCGGAGCACAGGCTCCGGACGCGCAGGCTCAGCGGCCATGGCTCACGGGCCCAGCCGCTCCGCGGCATATGGGATCCTCCCAGACCGGGGCACGAACCCGCATCCCCCGCATCGGCAGGCGGACTCTCAACCACTGCGCCACCAGGGAGGCCCTGTGCTAATGGTCTTTGAGTTTCCTTTATGGCTGAAAGCTAAGCATCAAGGTTCCTTCCAGCTTTGAGACTTTATGGCTCAACTGTCAGAATTGTCATGTGTCCGTGATTTTACTGAGTGACAGCCCTCTGCTAAGTACAGTATGTACATTATTGCCTGTCCTCTCAACAGCCTTCAGGTGAGGTATCATTCCCCCCATTTTAGAGCTTAGTCAGAGTGCTACCCTGAGTCTTCTGAATCTGACACCTGAGCGATTACCCTGCTACATTGCTTTCCCCCAGGCATATAGATATGGTTCCGAGAAAAGCTTCTGTGGCATTGTCTTCCTCTTCTAAGCCCGTGGGCTAGGTGTGGAACCCTCGAGAAAAGTCTCCCAGGAAACCAGCAGTGATCTGGAACTCGTTTAGTTCCACGTGGACTTCTTCTGTCTTCCTTAGGTCCTGGTTTATGAGAGTGTCTTACGTGTGCGGTGGTGACACATTATAAAGTACATTTATGATGTTCAGACTCTGTTTCCCGTAAAGCTTGCGATCAGTACCTGATACGTTATTGCATTTGCAGGATGCAAATTCTAGACCTGAATATGGTCCCTGGCCTAGAGGATGACAGGAGTCCCTTGAGAAGCTTGCAGAGCTGTAATTCTTGGGCTCCTCCCCCCGCCTAGGAATCATCTGCATTAAGCCTGGTCATCTGTGTTTCTGAAAACTCCCCAAACTGTTCTAATGTACACTAATATTTGAAAACCACTGCCTTCCTGGTTCTCAGAGTGTGGTCACTGGATCGTCAACCGAGCATCCCCTGAGAACTTGTTAGAAATGCACATTTTAGGGTCCTACCGCAGGCATATTGAATTAGAAACTGTAGGAGTGGGCCCAGTCATCTGTATTTTAACAAGCCCTCCAGGTGATTCAAAAGTTTGAGAACCACAAGATCCTTACTGCTCAGGATGTGATCCGTGGACCAGCACGGCAGCAGCACCTGGGAGGTTGTTGGAAATGCAGGGCCTCAGGCCCCATCTCTACCCTCTGAACCAGATATTCATTGTAACAAGATCTGTGCATATTCACGTTTGCACAGGTCTGCCCTAGGCTGTGATTTTCTTCCCTGGTTGTGCATTATAATCTGAGAGGCCTTTAAAAAATACCCCTGCTCCCACCCAAGGCAATTAAGGCAGAATCTGTGGGCTTGGGTGGCGCCTAGACGCCTTGTTTTTTTTTAACGTTCCTCATGTGATTCTAATCACGCAAACCACGTTGAGACCCAGTGGCCTGAGTGTTGGCGCCTGGTTGTCAGCGATCCCGTTCTGGCACGTAAGGGATGAGACTGAAAAGGAGTCGAGCCCCAAGACATGCCTCCTTCCTGCTCCTCCAGCATCTCGGAGTGTGACTCGACATCCAGGCTCTGGGAGTCAAGGCTCCGGGACTGGCCAAGAGGACTCCCTGCCTCAAGAAGATCAGGAGGGATAAGTTCTCTTTATATTTTCAGATGAGAGAGTGAGAGATTGAGAGAGACTGAGAACATGAGATTGAGGGGGGGTGGAGATGAACAGTCATACACCACAATGCTGCTTATACCTGATGCACATAAGAACCGCCTTCCATTGCAGCTTCCTGGGCTCCACTCCCGAGAACCAGCCTCAGCAGGGCTTGGGAAGGGCCCAGGAATATGCAGGGTTAACAGGCTCCCCCAGATGATTCTGATGTAAAAGTCCAGGCCCTACTCTGGGACAAGCACTGCTCAAAGGCTGTGAGCTGGCTGATATCAGGATTACCTGGAGAAACTGAAGAATATAGGTCTCTAGGCCCCATCCCCAGCTCTTCTTATTCACTCTGTCTGGTGAGGCTCCAGAATCAGCTTGTTTGATAAGGAGCCTGTGCTTTTTTTTTTTTTTTTTTTTTTGCGGTACGCGGGCCTCTCCCTGTTGTGGCCTCTCTCGTTGTGGAGCACAGACTCTGGACGCGCAGGCTCAGTGGTCACGGCTCACGGGCCTAGCCACTCTGCGGCATGTGGGATCCTCTCGGACTGGGGCACGAACCCGTGCCCCCTGCATCGGCAGGCGGACTCTTAACCACTGCGCCACCAGGGAAGCCTGGAGCCCATGCTTTTCGACCTGTGCTCTCAGAAACCCTCAGGATTCCAGTGAAGTATATCAGCAGCTACAAAGGGGGAGAGGTAAGAGGAGAAACAGGGTGGGGAGGGTGCTCAGTCACTCATCCCTGCTTTGTCTGTTTCATATATTAAGCTTTAGTGTAAAATTGCATTTGAAGAGAGGATTGTGTTTTTTATAAAATGATGAAGACGAGTCATGGCTCTCCAGTGGTACAGGACCTCCCTGAAGCTGACAGGGTTCTCACCTCTCAAGCCACAGTTCAGGACAGATCACCCATCCTTCCTGTCACTGGGACTGTCAATCCCTGAGCTGCCCATGGTGCTTATCGTCCTGAATGACCCTGACTCCACTCATATTATTGGATTGCCTGACTCTGCCTTTTGCCCCAAGTCCCAAACTATTGATACTTTACAGCTAATGAATGCTGGTTACCCCAGAAATGTCCTTTGCATAGATTCTAGTACCTTAAGACAGTGACTCTCAAATCTGACTGTAGCTCACAAAATTTTTCATGCATCGGAATCACCTGGAGTGCTTGTTAAAGCACAGATTGCTGGCTTCTGCATGTCTGAGGTAGGACGTGAGAACTTGCCTGTCTGGTAAGATCCCAGGTGATGCCGCTTGTCCAGGGACCACATTTAGAACCACTGCCTTAAGATTAAATAACTTTGATGCACCTGGGGCTCAGTTCTCCTGCTAAAGAGATTTTCTCATTGGGTCGCCCTTCCTTCGGTGTTAGGAAGGATGATGACAGAAAATGTCTTGCTTGAAGAGTAAATGGTAAGTGGCGTGAAGAACTCTGTGCATTCGGATTATGGCTCAGTCCTTTGTGTCCTCAGTAGGTTTTGCTGGGCTCACCTGCTAGGCTGACAGCCCTTTACCATATGGTTCTGCTGGAAGGAGCATTGCAAGTGTGTTCCCCTTGTCACTCATCCCCTGGACCCTGCCCGAGGTGACAGGGATCTGCCAGTGGCTTCTTGTTGCCCAGGGCTTGGTCAGGCGAGAGTGTGGCGGGCCATCGCCAAACACTGGTTATCAGAAAGGCAATATTTTTTCCCTTCTGAGGCATCATAGGACAGAAGTGTCCGGTATTAAATGGTATTCTTTTTATTTATTTATTTTTTATTTTATTATTTATTTATTTATTTATTTATTTATTTATTTATTTTTGTGGTACGCGGGCCTCTCACTGTTGTGGCCTCTCCCGTTGCGGAGCACAGGCTCCGGATGCACAGGCTCAGCGGCCATGGCTCACGGGCCCAGCCGCTCCGCGGCATGTGGGATCTTCCCGGACCGGGGCACGAACCCGTGTCCCCTGCATCGGCAGGCGGACTCTCAACCACTGTGCCACCAGGGAAGCCCCTAAATGGTATTCCTAAGGACTCCCCTCATTGCAGTCCCACACTCTTGCATAGAGCTGGGCATGGTGGCAAGTCAGAGAGAGATGTCCTTCCAGTGTCCAGGCAGACACGGGATCATGGACCCTGCTGCCTGGGTTGGAGGTATCACCAGTCACTGGCGGGAAATCCGCCTGGATTCTCCCCACTATTTGACATTTTGATCAGGCAGATGACTATAATTATTGTGACATTAAAAAATAGCCCTTGTGCTTTTTAACCTCTGTAGTGGTTCAGCTCTGTGGTGGAATATATTTAATTTCAGTTTTCAACAGTATACCTGTATGACTCCATTGACTACTTGTGAACAAGTGCAGAAGTTTAGTTAAGAAGGTAATTACGTTTGTGCAGTTGATGGGGCGGGCGTCTGTGGGATGGTGAAAGGAAAATGTGTGTTTCATGTTTGGCGGGGTGGGGTCAGGCAGAACCACTCTTCCCTTTTCTGCCCGTGAGGCTGGGTCGGGGGCTGAGAATCAGGATGAGTACTCGTAGGTGAGCGTGAACTGATGGGCACCGGGCGGGAATATCCTGGAAGGGGAGGACCGAGTCTCTTCTGCACAGTGCTCTTGGGGGTGGATGTTCCAGACCTCTGTAACCTGCCAACTGAAGGAAGTAGAAGATAATCAAAAACAGAAAACGAGGTGCTGGCATGACATTTCAAAAAACCGTTCCCATCACTGTCCCACTTGTAGGTCTGCTCTGTCCCATGTTGGCTGGGCTGACCACTTTGGAAACATCACATTAGATTTTGTCCTTCCCCCCTGGAATCGCAATAGATAGAATGATAGAAGCTAGTCATTTTGGTGGGCTTCCTGGGTTCCAGACCCTGTTGCTCCTTGCTTAACATTGAGGTGAGTTCTGTTCTAGTGAAGTTGCATCATTCATGCACTTAATGAGCTTGAGTTACTACACGTGCTTGGCAGAGGGAGAGAGATGGTGTTTAAACAAAGAAATGGTGGCTTGTTAAATGCAGAAAGACATTTGAGAGATAGTATGTTGCCCATACTAAGTAGATTTGCAAGGCATTTTGACTACAGGTGATCGTCATCTCAGGCCCTGATTTCACTCCCTGCCTTGCTCCCTCCCAAAGATGAGCCTTCCTTCCCCTACTCTCATTTTACACATGTTGAAATTGAAGCTTCATGGGGCTAGTAAGTGATGGAACTCAGATTTAAACCTAGGCATTCTGACTCCAAAGCTCATGGTCTTCTCCAGTACCGGGAGCTGCTGGAATATACTCAGAGCTGTGTAGCCAGGTGATGGAGGTGGCACAGTGCTGACCTGAGGAGGAGGTGCTGGAATGGGTATCTTTGAGTCAGGAGAAAAGAAGTCATGGGCAGGACGGTAGAGCTTTCTTCAAATACTACGGAAAGGGGAATTGGTGAATGAAAACTGTGAGTAGGCAATTTTTTTTTTCTTTTGGTACGCGGGCCTCTCACTGTTGTGGCCTCTCCCATTGCGGAGCACAGGCTCCGGATGCGCAGGCTCAGTGGCCATGGCTCACGGGCCCAGCTGCTCCACAGCATGCGGGATCCTCCTGGACTGGGGCACGAACCCGTGTCCCCTGCATCAGCAGGCGGACTCTCAACCACTGCGCCACCAGGGAAGCCCTGGTAGGCAAATTTTAACACAATATCAGGAAAAGTGTTTTTAAGATAGAGCTGTTCAAAGATGACCTGGGCTGTTTGCAGTGTGTAGGACCTTATGGAAGGTGCTTTATTGAGATATAATTCACATACCATGTAATTCACCCATTTAAAATGTACAGTGTTTTTTTTTTTGGTGTGTATTACATTATCTTAAAAATTGTGGTAAAGTATATATAACATAAAATTTGTAATAGTACTCAGTTGTGGCTACTGTTATCAAAGATGGGTATTTTTCTGTACTTGGTAACTTGGCCAGGAAATCGTTGGAAAGCTGTCTTTGTCTTTGATCATATTCAGTGCTTGAAAATGCATAGATACAGAGGCCTGTGCTGGGTCTTCTCCCTGCTTTATATGATCCAGGAGGCTCTATGCTCATTTTTATTTTGAAGACTTGATTACACAACCACAGTTTGTAAGTGTTTAATGCAGGATAATTTAGCATGGTAGAATTAGAATTAGCAGAAGCCCTGGAGTGAGAGATGATGACTCTTCTTCAGGAAGATTGTTTCTATTTATATCTATTCCTGTGAGACAAATTATCCTAATACTTAGTGGCTTAAGACAAACACCATCATTTATTTACTCATGATTTTGCAATTTGGCAGGGCTCAGTAGGGATGGCCTGTGTCTGTACCACATGGCATCAGCTAGAACACTCACATGGCTGGCAAGATGATACTGGCTGTTGTTGGTTAGGAGCTCAGCAGGGGCTGTTGGTTGAGGGCCTCAATTCTCTTCCATATGGGCCCCTCCCTGTGGTTGATTGGGCTTCCCCTTAACATGGCAGCTGGGTTCCAAGAGGGAGGAAGTATTGCTTCCTGGCTTTTCAGGCCTGGGCTTGGAGGTTCTCAGCAGGGCACTTCTGCATTTCCTTGGTAGAATAGTCCTAGACCCAGCTCAGATTCAGGGGGGAGGGACATAAGGTCCACCTTTTGATGGGAGGAGCAGCATGGGGGTGGATTTGGGACCATCTTTAGAGACTAGCTACCACAAAGAACCACAGTAGTCTTTCTTCCTCATTCTCACTCCACAGAAGGCTACCCCTAATCATGGTATGAGCTGGTGATGACAAATAATGGGAATAAATCTAAGGGAAAAAATGAGTACCTGGAATACATGATCTTTGGGGGATTGTGGCTTGAGGACAGTGACTGCACAGTCAGTCTGTTAAACAGGCAGTTGTGAGACATTCGTGATTATTGTATTTTTCACAGTTTACTAAAATCTCTACTTCAAGAATTGTGTAAAGTTTCTGTACTTTCTCTTAATTATGTTTTTCCCGAACTGATTAGCAGGAAATTTAGCAGTTCTAAGAAAACAGAAACAAATAAAATAACTACTAAAATAAGTAGGTTATTCATGGCATATTTTGAACCATGAAAACAATTACTTGAATTAAATCTTTTAAAATTTATATGCTTTATTTTCTTGGAAAACACAAAAACATTAAGAAGTTGGGAATAGTAACACCCTATGGTCATCATCATCCATTATTTAACACTTCTGGCATCATGTTTCAAATGGAAATAGTTGGTTTATTTTAAGATTGACAACTTTAACAGAAAGATCATTCTTGTTAATTTTCCTCCTAATAATTTTTAAATTTCTGTTTATTTGCTGATTACACATTTTTATTCACTTCTGAGATGATCAGATATTATAGAAGGGACCTGAGAGATTGATTTAGTAAAAAAACAGTTTAAATGCATATGGAAGATAGGCCCAGTATATGGATAAAAGGAGCATTTTACATTCACAATGTTTACTAAAATAATTTCTCTATTCTGAAGGATGTCAGAAATAAGAAAAGCTATTTAAACAAT
This sequence comes from Mesoplodon densirostris, assembly GCF_025265405.1. Classification (NCBI taxonomy): domain Eukaryota; kingdom Metazoa; phylum Chordata; class Mammalia; order Artiodactyla; family Ziphiidae; genus Mesoplodon; species Mesoplodon densirostris. The sequence goes on from NC_082674.1 coordinate 26,698,636, forward strand.
TTTAATTTTGTATATTAAAGTTTTGAAAACAGAGCTTTGCTTATTCCTTTCAACTGCTTGCTGATGGGCCCTTTGAGTTCTTAGTTCTATTTCAGCTTCAGTTCTGAAAATGGTTATATCACATTTCACAATAATAGAGCTAGTAGTCAGAGGGCTAAGTGTTTGCAAATAGCATCATCTGCTGTGCTTCTTCCTTCCATTTAGAGGCATGGCCTTATATTTCACAGTGAGGCTTCAATTGTTGCTCCCATCTTGGGTTTTAGAGCCCAATTATTGTGATCCCTGTAGCTGGGGCTGTGTCCACAGTCCGTTGAATGTTTGTGTTCTACATTGATGCTCAGGCATCAGTGACATTTGCAAGTGTTTTTATTTTAGCAAGGAAAGGCTTTGCATGGCCTGGATTATATATCTTCCAGGGTATTCCCATCCTTGGTCACATAATACTCTTAATTTACCTGAAGGAATGCTGTCAAAATAAAGGGTAATTTTTAAAGCCTCTGTCTCACTCATGTAGCTATTATTCTTTTTTCAGTTAAGAGAATTTGTTTCAAAATACGAGTCTTGAGCACGAGAATAACCATATAATATTTTATTTTGGACTAATGATGCTCTCTGTCACTTTTTTGCCACCCACAGCTTTATTCTGGATGATTAAATGTGGGAAAGAAAGAAAAAAAGTTAGCTTGTTATGTTTGATTCAATGTGAAAGGCTGTCTTGGATAAGTTTAAAGTTCCAATGGTAGAAATAAAATTCTATCCCAGATATAGATGTGACCTGCTTCTCAAAAACTTCCTTAAAGTCTATTTTGGGGCACGTGTGGGACGAATTTGATGTGTGGAATAATAATAATAGCTGACACCTGTCAAATCCTACTCTGAAGCAGGCCCTATCCTAGTGCTTTGCATATATGCATTCACTTAATCCACACAGAAACCCTCTTCTTTTTATCACTCCCATTTTACAGATGGGAAAACTGAGATGGAAAAAAAGTAATAAAAATATACCCAAGGGCACACAGCTAGTCAGTGTCTGAGCTGGGCTTGGTTTGGGCTGCCTGGCTTCAGTAGGCTCTTTACCACTAGGTGACACTCCCTAATCAGAGTAAAGTTATGTTTTCTGTCTTAGTCTTTTTTTCCCTTTATTTTAATCCAAGTTTCAGATACTTGATTCTCAAGTTGGCAGTCATTTTGGCCTAATAATGCTTATTTTTTATTGCTCTGATTTTCAAAAACATTTTTGGTTCACAAAAATAAAAGAAGTCAGCTTTTCTAACAGGTTAAACATGTAAATAATAGTGCTTGCCATATTACCCAATCATAGTATGTTAAGAATAAGTTTCAAAGTAAAACTCTTCAGTGTTCCAATATAGTACAGTTATGAAAAAGTCTAGTGTATGGTACTCTGTCTCCCATATTATTTATTTATTTATTTATTTAATTTATTTTTTATTTTTTTCGGTACGCGGGCCTCTCGCCGCCACGGCCCCTCCCGTTGTGGAGCACAGGCTCCGGACGCGCAGGCTCAGCGGCCATGGCTCACGGGCCCAGCCGCTCCGCAGCATGCGGGATCCTCCCAGACCGGGGCACGAACCCGCGTCCCCTGCATCGGCAGGCGGACTCCCAACCACTGCGCCACCAGGGAAGCCCTCCCATGTTATTTAGATTGTAGGATTTACACCCCTTAAAATTTTAAATATGTTTAAACTCGCCATTAAGTGAATGAACATCTCTTTTCAATAAAGTATTGTTGATTTTTGCCATGCTATGAAAGTAAAAATAGGCCATTGTGGAAAATATGGAAAGTATAATATGGTATAAGCAACAACTTAATCACTTGTGTAATTTCACCACTCATTGGTATATAATTCATGTTTGCATTAGTATATCTTTCTTCCAGCCTTCCTTCATGTGTTCATTCATTCAGCAGTTAGTTATCTTCTTTGAGCCAGATGTTATTCTAAACCCAAGGGAAAAAGAAGCTATCAAAATAGTCTTTCTGCCTGAGGAGCTGATATTTTAGTGGGAGAAACAGACAATGAATAGGTAAATAATATAGGGATAAGTGCTTTAAAGAAAAACGAGGCAGGCTAATCGAGGCCCAGAGATTGCTGTTTTGGAGCGGACAGTCACAAGGGAGGCTGAGTGATGTGAGAAAGGTAGCCCGTGAATATCTAGGGAAGAATGTTACAGGCAGAGGAATAGCCAGTGCAAGGGCCCTGCAGTGGAAGCAGGCGTGGTCTGCCCAGGGGCTAGCAAGGAAGCCAGTGTGACAGGAGTATGGTGCTCAAGGCATGCTAGGAAGTGACATGGGAGAGGTGGTGGAGACTTGCAGGCTGTAAAAATAAGGGCTTTGCATTTCACTGAGTGAGATGGAGGCCTTTGGAGGGTTTAGTGCAGAGGAGCAATGTGATCTGACTTTGGTTCTAACAGAATCCCTCTGACTGCCCTGGTGAGAATAGATTGCAGGGGACAGGGTGGCCTGGAGAAGGGTTTGAGCACACGTGGTGAGACATGCATAGAGGGAAGACATGTGAAGAGAGCTTCTACAAGCCAAGGAATTCCTGAGGCCACTAGAAGTTTGGAGAGAGCAATAGGACAGCCTTCAGAAGAAACCGTCCCCTCCCACACCTTGATTTCAGACTTCCAGCCTCCAGACTGTGAGACGGTGACTTTCTGTTGTCTAAGCCGTGAAGTTTGCGGTGCTTTGATACAGGAGCACTAGGTAACAAATGCACTGGGGGAGCAACTTTGCGAACAGTGGCGCCTTTTAAGGAGCTGAATGCTGAGGAGGAGCTGGGGGTTGGTGGGAGGAGGGGAATCAAGGTGTGCTAGGTTTGAGCTCCTGTTAGACGTCCACTCGGAGCTGTCGAGGAGGTGATTGGACATGGAGACCTGGAGCTCACATAGGAGGACAGGGCCTGAGATCTGAACTGGAGCACAGTTTGTGTGGAGATCAAAGCCACGTGACTAAATGAGGTCATCAGAAGGGTCCAAGGACCAACCAAGCCCTGGGAAATGTCAACACTGAGAGATCAGGAAGGGAAAGTGGAGCCGGAGGGAGACTGAGAAGGTTGATGGTGAGGTGGGAAGGAGGCTGCTGGGGTGACGGCTCAGCCCAGGGAGGAAGGTGGTGAGGGAGGAGGGACTGACCCAGCGCTGCTCTTGGTCGAGAAGGGACAAGGCCCACCTTAGCAGCCAGGAGGACTGGCAGCCAGGAGGGGACCAGGGACTCTGACTCAGTGGACAGGCAGAGATGCAAAGCTGAGTGGTCTGAGTTCTAGAGAGAGTAGGAGGGTTGTTTTTTTGTGGGTTTTTTTTTCATCTTGGCATTACATCATAAGCATTACCCCATGTCATTAAAAATGTTTTTAAAACATCGTTTTTGATGACTTAATCAGATTTCACGATTTTTATCCTTTGTTTTATGGGTAAGATATTTCTATTTTTTTACCACCATATTGATTGGAATACTGCAGTGAACAGATTTGAATATAAAATTTCCTAGATTAGGAATGATAAAATACAAACGGCATGAGTGTTCTTAGGGCTTAATCTTAAATATGGCCGATTGCTTTATAGACAGTCTGTACCCGTGGACCCTCGCCTTGGCAGTGCAGGAGCTGGCTTGGCTCACGCCTCTCTTGCATACAGTATTGAGTTGACCAGAACATCCAGAACAGTGTTAAGTTACAGTGGTGATGATGGGCATCAATGTTTTGTTCCTGATTTACAGGGTAATGTCTCTGCTGGTTACATTAAATTGTACTAGATCAGCGTTCTGGACACATACATTTAAGAATATATGGTAATTCCTTCTCTGTTCCCCTGAACTCGATCTCTTATGAAAAGTCATTCTGGAATCAGTAGAGTCAATTTGCATTTTGCTTCTTGACAGCTTTGTGGCAGGTTTCACCACAAACATTTGGCCCTGCACTCTGGGACTGGGCATAGGAGTTATTTATTCCTCTCAGCTTTCAGATCTCATAGTAAGTTCATGATCTCAGAGCGGTCTTTTCTAATACCCCGAGTCCCCCAGGGATGGCCTCTCCGACACACACCGTCTTCCCTTTCCAGAATGCTTGTAATAATTATAATCACTGTTGCTGTTGGTCTGTTGGCTGGGCTGTGGGCTCCACGGGGCAGAGATAGTGTTTTCTTCTCTACAGTTCTAGTCACAGGGCCTGTGACGGTGCCTGGTGCAAAATGGAGTGCAGAATTGTCACTCGGGATTTTTTTGAGTGAGGGACTGAGGCACAGGTCAGACTTGGAACTGGCCCTAAGGCACACAGCTGGGGCGGGTGGGGGGTTCAGACTCAGGTCTGTGTGACTCCAGAGTCCAGCTTCATCTCACCCCACTGCCTACTGCCATCAGTAGGTGAGCTTGGGCAAGAAGGATTTTATATCGCCTCAAGGAAACAAACCATACTGAGAATTCTTTGTATCCTTTTTGGTCCCTTGAATATAATAATTCAAAATATTTGTTGGGGCTTCCCTGGTAGCGCAGTGGTTGAGAGTTCACCTGCCGATGCAGGGGACGCGGGTTCGTGCCCCGGTCCAGGAAGATCCCACATGCTGTGGAGTGGCTGGGCCCGTGAGCCATGGCCGCTGAGCCTGCGCATCCAGAGCCTATACTCTGCAACGGGAGAGGCCACAACAGTGAGAGGCCTGCGTACCGCAAAAAAAAAAAAAAAGAAAGAAAAGTATCTATAAAATATTTGTTGATTAACCATTTAGGACCCTCCCTCCTCATTTCTTCTATACCTTTATTATTCCAACACATACTGTATGGTGATGATTTTTTTTTTTTATACTTGTGTGTCTTCCCTACTGGACTCTGATCTTCATGAGAGCAGGAAATTTGTCTTCTCCATCTTTTTATCTACAGTACTTGGCACAGTGCTAGTATATAAGGGGGAGGGACTCAATGTTTGAATAATGAATGAAGGAATATTATGATGGTACTAAAACAGATTAAAGATTTATTATTTAGAAATATATGGTCTTCTTTCCAATGAACTATAAAGGTATCATTTATAATCATACCTTATATGTGCATAATAGTTTAGTCTGTAAAACCCAAGATTTGTCAGAAACTTGTGTTTATTATACATACATGCTAGCATTAGTGCACAAAATAAAATTATACTATTATTAGAGAAGGTACTTAATGAATGACTGAATAGCAAAATAACCTTGTGTTTTTATTCACATTAATAGTATTGATATTTAAAAATTTATAGTATCACTTTATAATTCTAATTTTGAAAGGCTGTAATGACATATTTTACTCAATCTATATGCTGCTTTTGCATTTTCATTGGTATAAATAACACTGCTGTGGACAGCTGGACATATGTATGTGTATAGTTATTTCCTTTTTTAAACTATTTTCTTAGGGTAAATTTCTAGAAATGAGGCTACTGAAATAGCCTGAAACATATTGTTAAACTGCTTTCTAAAAGGCTTGTTTCAATTTACTACCACCTTTGTGACATGTTGTATTAATACTCTTACATGCCTTTTAAAAAATTAATTAGCCATAATAGTGTACCTCCTTGTTTTAGTTTGCATTTCCTTTGATGACTTAATTAATTTAGACATTATACCACAGGTTTATTTACTAATTGTATTTTCTTTTGTCTTAATTGTCTATTTCTGGCCTTTTTTCATTTTTTTCGATTTTGGTCTTAATTTGTTAAAGACAACTTTTATCAGTTCCTTCTATATAATAGCATTTTCTGAAAGTTTTCTGTTTTTTTTCTTTTGCTATTTTAAATTAAATATTTACATAGTCTAAACTGTAGATCTGTAACTTTGTTTTCTTTTTCACTGACTTAAAAAAAAAAAAAACTTAATAAAACGGCAGTAATAAGACCAGAAACAGAACTCAGAAAAACTGCTGGTAGTTCTTCACTACATGACTTCTGACTTAATTATATTATACTCCGTGAGTGATTTCAGTTACCCATGGCGTGGGGAGGAGTGTGTTTGGCCTCAGCTGACCATCTATTTTAAATTAAATAACATGGTAACAAGCTACCCCTGCTGAGCTCAGGCTTCCAGAACTTCCACCTTCCAGAACACAGCTCCTGGGGAATCAGGCAGATGAGGGTGCAGTCCTTGACATAAAGGCAGTAAACTCCTCATAAAGCCATGAAATTCTGCACACAACTTTTGTGACTTGTATCCCATGTAATTTGTGCTGTGCTCAACCATCTGACTATCTGCTTGGTTAAATTGTCACTTGAGAGTAGATTAGAAAAGCAAACAGCGTAGAAAGGGTAGGGAGAGAGCCTGGCTTGGAGGGGAGAGAACAGTGAAAGCACACACACATCTGAGGTTTTTCGTAGAGATGTTCATAACGATCAAAACCCGTGAGTTATTAAATGTGTTGGTGCATGGTTCACCTATCTAGAACATTCGGTTTCGTGGAATTCTTCATTATTCCACAAGGCTGGATAGAAAAGGCATTGGGGTGTTATACTACTGTTTTTTTTGCTCCTTAGGGATTTTGGAGGAAGCAGACCCAGAGACATTTGCAATGAAAGTGCAGCATTTTATTTGGGTTTGGTACAAGGAGCATACAGAGTAAGAGGTAGATGAAACTGTGTGACCTCATGCTATGTTTCTTGTGATCTGATATCACTTAGTGTTATTGAATGACTTCAAAGGGCAGCTGGGAATTACTGTGAAGACACACACAGCAAAGCAATTTCTCACCTGCTGTCTCTGATCACAGAAGACACAGTTAGACTCACATTTCTCCCTGCGACACATGCGGTCGACATGCTGCAACTTGTTTGGAGAGAAAGGCAAGGGGCAGGGAGTCACTCTGTTTGCCCTGTGTGGGCTGGGGCGAGTTTTAAATATAATCAAGAGTTACTTTTTTGGAAATAAGAGCAATAGAGACTAAGCTTCAGGGCATGGGATACTTCCTAAAAATACAGTCACTGAACTTTTAAAGAACATTAGGATCAGCTTGTTAAATGGAGTAGGATTCAAATGTGGAAGAAATCTGAGAGTATGGTTTGGGGCAAAAATTGAGGATTTCTTTCAAATGATGAGTGTGTTCCTAAGGCTGACTTGGAAGCCAGGATGGAGTAGTATTTTGTTGCCCATCCTTCTCACCCAGGTCTTGATGTGGGCTTCCTGCAGGCCCACTTTGTGCAAACTGAATTCATTATTGTCATGTTGGCAATTTCTGCCACTTTGACCAACCTCACCCCCATGATCATCCCTTCACCCTGTGATTAAGGGTCAGGTTTTAACTATCTTCAACTCAATTGCCTTTTGTTGGCTTATTTAAAAAAATTTTTTTAATTGAAAGGTATACAGAAAAGTAAAAAGGCTACCATAGTCAGCACCTATGTATCTACTACCCACAGTGAATACAGGTCTAACCTGTTGTCATACTTTCTATCCATCTTTTTCTTTTCTTTTTTTTTGCGGTACGCAGGCATCTCACTGTTGTGGCCTCTACCATTGCAGAGTACAGGCTCCGGATGCGCAGGCTCAGCAGCCATGGCTCACGGGCCCAGCTGCTCCGTGGCACGTGGGATCTTCCCGGACGGGGGCACGAACCCGTGTCCCCTGCATCGGCAGGCGGACTCTCAACCACTGCACCACCAGGGAAACACCCCATCTTTTTTTTTTTAAAGAAAAAAATTCCAATAAAGTGACCCATTTCCTTCTCTAGAATTGTTCTGCTTCCTTCCCTGAGGTGTCACTGTCATGAATTTAGTGTGACTGCAGTACATATTTTTATGCTTTTGTTGATTTCCTATGTATCCATAAGAACAATGAGTATTGCTTTATGTATTTAAAAATTACATGGACAGTTATTATAATATCATATAAAGAACAGTATTATAAAGTAGCATCCTATAATTTACTTTCTTCAGTCAATGTTATGTTCAAAAGATTCATCCATGTTGCTTGGTATATAGATCTAGATCATGATTTTAACTGCTGTATACTGTTACATTATATGAAATACCACAGTTTATCAATTCATCTATCAATGCCACTATTTTCCTACTATAATTGGTGGGCAATGAACATTCCTGTATATGTCTGCTTGAGCACATGACAGCCTAGAAGTGAAATTGCTGGGTATTAGGGTTTTCACATTATAACCTTACTAAATATTGCCATATTGCTTTTCACAGAGGTGAGTATCAAATTACTCTCATGAGCAGTATATAAGAGTTCCCATTTCCCTATATCTTTGCTAACACTTGGTGGTAACAGACTTATTGCTAGTGTCTTGGGTGTAGAATTGCATCTCAATGTTGTTTTGATTTTCAGTTCTCTGATAATTGGAGAGGTTGAATATCTTCTCACATTTATTTCACATTTCATCATCTGTGAATAGCCAATTCATGTCCTTTGTCCATTTTTTTTCCTATTGATTTTTAGGAATACTTGATATATCTAGTTACTAATCCTTTGTTAAATATATTGCAGGTTGTTTTCTCTTTATCATTTGTGTTTCAATGTTTTGTACGGTATCTTTTAAATTTTGTTTTAGTCAAGTTCATAAATTCTTTTGGATTTTTACTTACTGTTTCACATTTGAGAAATTCTTTCTTCCTCCAAACCATGAAGATATTCTCTCACATTTCCTCTTAAAAATTTTAAAGATCTGGTATGTATATTCTTAAGTGGGGTAGGGATCTAATTTTGATTCTTTTAGATGGTTGACTCTTTCTTTTCTACCCCCAGTTTTTTAGTCCACTGTTTTTCTGTAGATTTGTTATACCTTCTCCATCATGTTGCAAGTCTCCATTTATATTTGAGTCTGTTTCTAAGCTTTTTTTTTTTTTTTTTTTTCTTTTTGCGGTATGCGGGCCTCTCACTGTTGTGGCCTCTCCCGTTGCGGAGCACAGGCTCCGGATGCGCAGGCCCAGCGGCCATGGCTCACGGGCCCAGCCGCTCCGCGGCATATGGGATCCTCCCAGACCGGGGCACGAACCCGTATCCCCTGCATCGGCAGGTGGACTCTTAACCACTGCGCCACCAGGGAGGCCCTGTTTCTAAGCTTTTTGTTAAATTTCATTGATCTGTTTTCTATTTCTGAACTGGTACCACATTCTTATCAGTTATGGTAGTTTGTAGAATCTTTTGGATTATCTACATAGACACATAAGTAAACTAAAATAATGATACATTTGTTTTTCCCTTCCTACTTCTTAGACCTTTATTTCTTTTTTCTTGTTTTGCCAGGTTGGCTGGGACTTACAATATAACATCAGCAGTAGAGGTTATTGTGGGCATTTAGACTTGTTTCCAGCTTTGATAGGAATGTTTCTACAGTTTCCTCATAATATTTGCTGTAGGTTTTGGTATACTCTTTGTGTGTGGGATTTGCTGTAGTTACTGTTTACCAGAACAAGGAAATCCCTTTGTATTCCTAGTTGGCTAACAGTTTTTGTTTGTTATTATGAATAAGTGATGAATTTTATTGGAAAATTTTATGCATTCATCGAGACAAGTTCTCATTTAATTTTTAACGTGGAATTCCATGGATAGATTTGCTGACATTTAAAACCATCCTTATGTTTCTGGAATTAATTCGGCTTGCTTTTCTGTTTTGGAAATACCATCGTATTTGATTTACTAATATTTTATTTAGGAATTGTGCATCTATATTCTTAACTGTGATTTGTATGAGTTTTCTTCTGTGTACAGTTCTTGCCTGATTTTTATATTGAGGTTTTACTCTTAAAGGGAGTTTAATTCTGGGGTCTGTACTGAATGTCCTGACTCTGGCGGGTCAGGACTGGGAATTTGCAGCTTACAGGTCCTGGATAGTTTGTTGCATCCTATGCCTGTGCAGCTCAGTATCAGGAGAAGAGTCCTGGGCCCTCTGCAGATCTCTGGGCTATCTCTGTGTGCAGGTCTCTCCTCTCTAGTACTCTGCCCTGCAGATTCCGGCCACTCAGCCTCCATCACGCTGTGCGTGGGCTCCCTCCCTGCGCGGTGATCTGCCAAGTGCTTCCTGCAGGTGGTTGGGGTGATCCTAGGGCCCTCCTCTTTATGCCCTTCTCTTAGGATTCACAGTCCTCTCTTGCCAGTTGTCTGGTATCTAACAACAGTTGTCTTATATCTTTCATCCAGTTTCCTAGTTGTTTATGGAAAAAAAGGCTTGTTTGGTAACAGTTATTCCATCATGGCCACCTGTTTCCATCATGGAAATCCGTTTCTTTAACATGAAAACAATCTTAAAAATGATTGTTCTGTGTTTGGAATGGGGGACAGGGTAGAGGGTTAATTCACTGTGCTTATCTCGAGGAGAAGTCATCTTACAGGATTATCTACTTAATGAATGGTGGGCTCCCCCCAACTTCTGGTTCCTTTTCACAAACTGAGTATCTCTCAGAAGCTTTTTTTTCTACTGCACCTGAATGTCTTAGGCTAATTCCCTAATGCGCTTTTGTACTGGAGGTTTAGTACCTTGTAACAGCTCCTATCAGCCCATTGTGATGTTCTTTTCTGTGAATCCACAACCAGTTTGTTTCTGAGTGCCCCTACCCTTCAAAGTTCTTTTAGAACACATTGGATCTGGGCTTCTGAAACTGTTTAACAGCATACTGCAGAATGCCACTGCAGACCATGTACATGAGCAGAGTTCATTTAAATATTAATTTTGATTTAAAAACATCTTTGAAAGATTGGAGACTGTTTGAACAACTGGCAAACCAAACCCAGAGACGTAGTTGTTATTATGTAATGGATTAAGAGCCCACTTATTATCTTCCCTTTATAGATGTTCTTAAATCCCAGCATTCTTGGAAAGAAATGGCTGTACTTTGACATCAGTCAACCAAGATGAGGTTCAGGCTCCTGTCCTTGGGTACAAAAAGTTTTGCGTTAGCCAATTATAACTGACCTCACGGTTTGTATTCTAGTTGGGAAATAAAAGAGCTTTGTTAAAAGATGATTAATGTATGTAACAGTACATGTGAAATGTGAAGTGAATGATGAAAAAGGAGCAGGAGGTTCAGGTGATAAAAAAATGGTGCAGGAGGTCGGGGTGGGCGTTTGGGAAGGACTTCACAGAGAAGGAGGAGCTTTCAGATGAGCAAGAGCTTGAGGGGCCGGTCCGTGTTTCAGGACAGGGCACCGGGTGTGCAGAGGCAGGAAGGGGTGAACTTTTGCAGGGATGGACCAGGGGGCACTGAGGGTGGAAAGGGGGGGTTGGGGTCCAGATGTAGAGGGTCTTGAATGTATCTCAAGGGCAGCTAAAATGTGTTGAAAATTTTTAAACGGAGAGAAAAAAATTAAAAGCTGCACTTCGGGAAGATTAGTCTGTCAGCAAGTCTGGTAGGATTTTGTTCCCTCACCTACTGGCTCTCAAGTTTGGCTGCAAATTGCAATCACCTAGAGAGTTAAAAAAACTGAAAAACAAAACTAAAACTGATGCATGAGCCCCTTCCCCCAGATATTCTGATTCAATCAGCCTGGAGTTAGGCCTGGGTTTTGAGAGTTTTTAAAAGCTCCCCAGGTGATTCTAATGTGCTGTAAAGCCTGAGAACCACTGCCCACACCACTGCTAAGATCTTTTTTCTAATTAAAAAAAAAGGGTTTTTTTTAGTAATTAATTAATTTGTTTTTTTGGCTGCGTTGGGTCTTCGTTGCTGTGCACAGGCTTTCTCTAGTTGTGGCGAGTGGGGGCTACTCTTCTTGTGGTGTGTGGGCTTCTCGTTGCAGTGGCTTCTCTTGTTGTGGAGCACGGGCTGTAGGCGCGTGGGCTTCAGTAGTTGTGGCACATGGGCTCAGTAGTTGTGGCTCGTGGGCTCTAGAGCACAGGCTCAGTAGTTGTGGTACATGGGTTTTGTTGCTCCACGGCATGTGGGGTCTTCCTGGACCAGGGCTTGAACCCACGTCCCCTGCATTGGCAGGTGGATTCTTAACCACTGTGCCACCAGGGAAGTCCCACTGATAAGATCTTGATGTAGTGTTTACTCATTGTGTTCAACCACAGCTGGCCAGGCAAATGCAGAACCAACTGGTGGAAAACTTTTTTTTTAATTTATTTTTTATTTTTTATTTTATTTTTTTAAATGTTGAGCCTTTTAATTTATTTATTTTTATTTTTGGCTGTGTTGAGTCTTCGTTTCTGTGCGAGGGCTTTCTCTAGTTGAGGCGAGCAGGGGCCACTCTTCATCGTGGTGTGCTTGCCTCTCACTGTCGTGGCCTCTCTTGTTGCGGAGCACAGGCTCCACTCGCACAGGCTCAGTAGTTGTGGCTCATGGGCCTAGTTGCTCCGCGGCATGTGGGATCTTCCCAGACCAGGGCTCGAACCCTGGTGTCCCCTGCATTAGCAGGCAGATTCTCAACCACTGTGCCACCAGGGAAGCCCTAGTGGAAAACATTTTAAAGAACTTCTGTAAGAGTTAAAATATTCCACATAGTTCAGAACCTCAGTTAGAATAACAGTTTTTTCCAGTAACAGAGTCACAGAAAACAAACTAGTGGTTACCAAAGGGGAGAGGGAAGGGAGGAGGGACAAATTAGGGGTATGGGTTTAACAGATATAAACTAGTATGTATGAAATAGATAAGCAACAAGGATATATTGTATAGCACAGGGAATTATAGCCCTTATCTTATAATAACTTTTCATGGAGTGATCTGTAAATATACTAAATATCTATGCTGACACCTGAAACCAGTGAAATACTGTAAGTCAACTATACTTCAATTAAAAAAATAATAACAGTTTTCTCATAAATGCCTACAAATTTTTACATTGGCCATGAAGTAGATGGTGACAAATGTATAAACGTTTGGAAGGGACCCATAATTATCTTGAGAATTTGGTCACATGGAAAAAAACTTTTAATTTTTTGCATTAAAAACAGAAGGGCAACATAAGACAAACACGTCTGTCACGGCAAGAATTCAGTCACATAAAAGCCATTGTAGTGTGAAAATACCAAACTTGCAGTGATAAAAATGTAAGTTCTCAAAAAACTTTGGTGGAAGGCTGCCAATTTCCAAATCCTGTGTCAGTGGTTCTCAAACTGGGGTGAGCATCAGACTCACCTGGAGGGCAATCAGATTGCTGGGCTCTAGTTTGGGATTTAGCAGACCAGGGGCAGCCCAAGAATGTGCATTTCTAAAGTGTTTCCAGGTGATGCTGCTGCTGGTCCAAGCACCACAGTTTGAGAAGTGACACGTGGGAACCGCTATTGCAGAAGGTCCAAGTATCACACGAAAAAGGGCTTGACAAAATGTGGTTGCAGAACCTGAGTTTTGCTTTTCGTGTCAGGGGAGGGGCTTGTCTTGGCAATTAGGGAATCTGTCCCTGCCCCCAGTTTAAGCCAGCCCCTCCTGTCTGCATGCTCCAGGAGGCTGCTGTTGGAGCCCAATGGGGAAGGTGGAAGAGGAAATTGTCTAATCATTCTCCTTATTGTCTTTTCAGACTTAGTGTGAAAGGGTGTTATTGTATATAGTCATACTGGTATGTCATATGTTCTTTTCTGTGTGAGTTTAAAGTTATTTTTTTCCTTAATTATTCTTTCCGCACTCCCCTCACCCTACCACATGCAAAATTTGAAAGGTTAAAAGAAAATCGCTACCCTGTTATACTTCTAACCCATCCATGTCCTCCTCAAGATAGGCCCTTGTTGCATATTCTCAGTGGTTTGGGGAAGATTTCGGTGCTTGGCTTCCATCTAGGTACCAGCTTTTGTAAGCCTCTCCTGGCGTGCAGCCTTCCTGGTAGATTTGTAGACATTTGCAGTACACCTTGGGAGGGAGGAGAAGTGGAAATCATTCTCAGATGTTAAACTGAAACATGTTTCTAATTGAAAGCATGAAGAGAATGTATACATGAAAGTGCCGGGGGGTGGGGGGTGATCTCTGGCAGAGTCTCAGCTTTGAAAGCCCCATCCAGTCCTCGCTTGTGGCCACTTCTGTTCTCTCTGGGTGGAGCCCATTTCCATTCCTGTGACATTCCATAAATAACCGTGGCCGAGTAGGGACCTAATGATCATCCCTCGTCCCTAATGATCATCCCTCGGCCAGGAAAACGCTGATAAATTAGAATCGTGAACTTTAGAAGTGCATAGCTTTTGACTTTGAATTCTAGAAGCCTAATATGGAAAGAGCCCTCGGGGACCATTTTAGAACAAGCAGCTACTGCCCTCCCCCCTGCCCCTGGGCTTGTACAGGTGCAGAGGCCAAGCTTAAGTAACTTACCCCAAGGTCACTTCAGGAGCTGGCTGCATTTAAATTTCCTTTTATTATTTTTCTCCCAAGAATCCTTCCAAATTTTTAGAAAATTTGTCAGCCTAGTATTCTGACACTTGACAGCCATTTGTTATCATTATTTGCTGTAATTAATAGGAATTGTAGGGAGATAGGAAAAGTATCTTCTCTTGTTTATAGAAAATCAGTAGGTTTCAGGGCTTTTAGGTCTTGGTCATTTGGTTCCTCCATAACTGAGCCTCCTCTGGTTCATATTCCTCATCTGTTTTGTGGTTGTTTGTAGACTGAACCTTGTGCTGAATTTTATGGGAGATTTAGTGTTGGGATCTGCCTCAGGACAAAGAGTTTAAGTCAGAGGTGGGCTAATAGCAAAAGGTTCATTTAAATAAATTAATTTGGACAAATAAAGAAGGGACTGAAGGAATCATGTCCATAGGCCTATGATGTTCATAAAATTTAAGTCAGTAACATCTAAACTCCCAGGGGACCTTGCCTATGATAAAATCCACTCACCCTACCTGTGACCCATAGCCCTGCTGACTTTAAAACTCTGCTCGGCCACAAGTCTGGTGATTCAGAGTACATGCATCCTAGTTAATAGGAGATAAAGAGGTTGTTTCTTTTTGGTTGCCTTTTGTTATAAGATTAGGGATGTACTTGCTTAAAAAAAGAAAAAATCTATGCATATATATATGTATATATATGTGTGTGTATATATATATATGTGTGTGTGTATATATATATAAAGGTTAACTCTCAACCTTTCTGCCCTTGGTTTTTCTCTCTCTCAAAAAAAAAAAAAAAAAGTAGGTTGGACTAGATTTCTGAAACAGTCACTCCAAGCTCTGATAGCTTATGCAAGATGAAGGCTGTAACACTTTTGGGGGCTTGGGTTTGGAATTGGGCTTTTGTTTTTTGCCAAATGTTGTTTGGATGCCTAAAATTTAAACTTAAGCCACAGAACACAACTTAAAAAGAAGGGCAGGATACTTTCTTCTTTTCCCTGTATTTCTGATGCATTTCTGAGTGGCAGCTATAGTAAAGCGGTTAAGAATGATGACTTTGGAGCCAGTTCACTTGAATTCAAATCCCAGCTCTTCTATTTACTAATGATTGCGTGACCTTTGGCAAATTATATAACCCCAGAGCCTCTTTCTTCATCAGTAAAATGAGCAAAATAAAGTATCTACTTAAAACAGTTGCTGGGGGGTTAAATTTGTCGATATCTATTAGAATAATGCCTGGCACATAGGAAGCCATTAATAAATATTATCTATTATCGTCATCATCATCAGCATCAGCATCATTTTGTTTTATTGAGGGATAGCCCAATGCTACTGGTAAGCCTTTGGAAGAATTAGTAAAGTCTACAATGCTTTTCTTCAAAGTGTGTCTTCTATTTCTTTCTGCAGCAAGCTGTGTTCCTCCATGTCAGAATGGAGGGATGTGTCTCCGGCCTCAACTCTGTGTGTGTAAACCAGGGACCAAGGGCAAAGCCTGTGAGACAACAGCTGCCCAGGACACCTCGTCACCAGTGTTTGGAGGGCAGAGTCCTGTGGCTGCTTCCTCCTGGGTCCCTCCTGAGCAAGCAGCAAAGCACACTTCATCTAAGAAGGCAGACACTCTACCAAGAGTCAGTCCTGTGGCCCAGATGACCTTGACCCTCAAGCCGAAGCCTTCAGTGGGACTCTCCCAGCAGATACATTCTCAGTGAGTGTTTTGAACTTGCCTCCAGCTCAGGAGCATCTTAAGTTCTCTCTTGGATGCATTGCTTTAAATCACTCTTTTTTTCCTGCACAATTTGCAGAAATCACTTGGATAGTAATGTCCTTCTTTCCTTTTCTTAAGGTTTTACATGTCATGTTTACACATCAAGTGTCTTAAAAATACTTGATGTGTGTGTTTAGCCTCTGCAGGGAAGATTTACCATAAGCATTAAGCAAAGCAGTAGTGAGGATTAAGGGGATCAAGGTTGGAAGGGAATAATAGAGGTAGTTGTTTGGTTATGGTGGAGTTGTGAGTTAAACAATTCTCTTTTTTCGAGGTGGGGGGTGCTTTCAAGTTTTTGAAGTCATAATTTAAAAAGAGAAACCGTGAGTGTGATTTTTAAAGATACATGGAAAAGGTAGGAACTCATCTTTCCACAGAGAAGGTATTCAAGTGAAAGTGAGTCCTGGGAAAGAGAATTTCTGCACCTTGGTAACAGGTTAAGTGTATCTTCTATTAAACACCATGTTTACCTCCCAGTTGCCATGCAGGTCCATTTTTGGTGAATGAGCTTGTGTTTTATTTATGGGAGCATGGTTTTTTTTCTTAGCGTTAGGAAGTAAGTGCTATTCTGAACAAAATGAGAACTCTGTAAGGACAGGGTCCTTACACAAATTGCTTCCTTTTAATTAGCTACCCTACATGGATGACAAGATGCAGAATTACTGCAGCTATCGCTTGTCATTTGTCTAGGAATGTAAAATACAGGAAGTTCTCAACTTAAAAATGACCCAGCAGTTCATCTGTAAGTCACTTGCTTGGAATTTTGAATGCTTTCCCCACCAACCCCCCGGGATAGCTTCCACCTGGTGATTAGTATCCCGTCAGCCCACAGAAGTTATTTAATCTGTTACTACAGATGAAATTATCCTAATTTATACTTCCCCTTTGAGTAGGCCACCTACTGTCCCTGATGAGTGGGGTCCTGATAACTTTTTCCTTTCTCTTGTTCCCTCCTCAGTCCTCTTCTTTTCATTTTTTCCCTCTCATTTCTTCTTGCCTCATTCTTCAATTCTACCATGATAAAGGGATTTGGGAGGCTGTGCTGGAATCTAAGCACTTTGCTACCATTTCAACTGGAAAACACATCCTGCAGCCCTCAAGAAGAAGGAATTGTAGTTATAGCCAGTACTTAGTAACTGCTTACTGCATGCCAGGTACTGTTTCACGTGATTTGTATGATTGTTCATTTATAACTCACAGTGATACCCCATCAGGTAGGTGCCATTACAAACCCCATTTTACAGATGAGGAAACTGAGGTGCAGAGTGCTTAAGTAATGTATTCAAGGTCCACAGTTAATAAGTGAATAATAAGTGTTAGGATTTAAACAGAGGCAGAATAAGGAGAATACATATTAGGCTTTAAATGGAGGCAGCCAGGCTCCAGCATCCATGCCCTGAAGTGTAAAGGGTGGCAGACTTTCTCTGTAAAGGGCCAGATAGTAACTATTTGTAGCTTTGTGGGACATATGGTTTCTATTGCAGCTTCTCAATTCTGCCGCCCTTAGCACAAAAGCAGCCATAGATAATTCTTAAGTGAATGAGTGTGAGTGCTCTAATAAAACTTTATTGATGGATGTTGAAATTTGAGTTTCATATAAATTTCATGGCATGCAATATTATTCTTTTGATTTTTTTTCTCAACCATTTAAAAATGTAAAAATCATTCTTAGCTTATGGGCCATACAGAAACAGCTTGTGTGGGCCAGCTTTGGCCCCTGAAATGTAGTTTGCTGACCCCTTCTCTAAAGGATAGTAGTGGTTTTTTGTGTCAGAACAAGTGTCTTTGAAATAATATAAAGCATTGATTATATCATAGCTAGATATCTCCCTGCATTGTTCTGGATCTTAAAAACAAAGAACAATTCTGTGTTGAACTGTGCCTTGGCAATCAAGAGTCAGATTACTGTGCATTGCAGTTATTTTTTTCTAGCATTATTACTTACATAAGCTGTGAAGTCATTTACAAGCGACATTATTTATCCTGAATATCACCATCCCCTGTTAGAATTTGACCCTCTATGATGTGTATATATGGATTGTTAGTGAGAACCATATGTCAGATGTCAGATAAAGGAGCAACCTTTTCCCCCCTCCCCCTTTTTTCTTTTTTTTGGTAGCAGCAGTGTAATTTAGACAAGAATGTTGTGAGTCAAAGGGGAGGCTAAGGTTTCAGCTCCAACTTGGCTTTGGGAAAATAAAAGTCATTAGATAATTTGCTTCAGAGACCTCATCTGCTGAATGAAGATGGTTTTTACGATCACATTGTTATAGGCATGTGTTTATGGGTGTGCCTACTGCGTGCTTTTGGGTGAGGAGAAGAGATGGCCCAAGATGCTAATAATTCTGATGTTTTCCTAATAAACTTTTGTCAGTTGCCCTGTTATCTGGGTACTGCAGGGAGTATTAAGATGTACAAGATCCAATTCTGCTCTTAAGGAGATTTTGAAATGATAGATGAGCTCTCACTTGAGAGGGGTACAAAGGAAGGGGTACAGTTGGCCCACTGATGAATTTAGGTAATGACCCGATCACCTGAAATTTAAACTGTCAAGGAGGCACATATGATAGGACCATTTTGGCTACTTTTGAGAAATGTAACAATTCTTAAGTTACCTACTTGTAATATTGTCTACTTTAGGGTGTTTCAGGTTTGGTTTGGTTTTTGTTTAGTGAAGGAGGAAATTAATTAAGCCTTCTTAAAATGCTTGTAGACATAAAGGCACCTAAAATATCAAAATGTGTAGTTAGTGTTACATCCATTGTGTGGCATATGAAATGCTGCAGTCTTGATCATTTATTCAGGTTTTTATTGAGCACATGCTATGTACCATACATTGTTCTAGGGGCTCAGGATGTAGCACTGAAAACTAAACATAATGTCTGCCTTCCTGGAGCCTACAGTCTGGAAGCGGGGAGATGATTGATGAGTGGTGTAATTAAAACATATGCTAGATTGCGGTAAGTGCTGTGGAGAAAATAAAACTGCAGTAATGGACAGGGAGTGCAGGGTGGGTGTGGGATGGGAAGGAATGAGGGCCCTGGTGGTTTTAAATAGGCTTTCAGGGAAGGTTCTGCTGAGGAGGTGATATTTAAGCAAAGGCCCAGAGGAGGTGAGGGTGTGAATCATGGAGAAGTGTGGGGCTAGGGCAGAGGCCCCAGCGGGAGCCTGTCTGGGCTGTTTGAGGAATAACGACTTTAGTAAAACTGTAATGTTAAAACTACACATTTTAGGCAGGTGGGGGTTGGATGAATTGGTTTTACTTTGGCCAAATTGGTTTTAGACAGCTTGGCTTAGAACCAGATACAAAGTTCTCTAGAAAAATCAAAGGAGGGAGCAATTGTTTATAGATTTTAGAGCATTGGGGATGTGGAGGTCTAGGGACGGCTCTGGAGAGTGTCATCTGTGTGCTTGAAAAGATGGTTAAACTTGACCACAAAGAACTGGAGAAGAGCATTTCTAGGAAAAGCAATGATGTGACACCAGAAAGACTGCTTTATTAGTTATCTACTGATGTGTAATAGGTCCCCACTCACTTGGCAGCCTAAAACAATAAAAATTTTTTGTCTGACAGTCTCTGTGGGTCAGGAATCCAGGAGGTGCTTAGCTGGAAGCTCTGGCTCAGAGTCTCTCATGAGGTTGCAGTCAGCAGGGTTGGCTCTGCTGGGGCCAGAGAACCTACTGCCAAGGTGACTCACTGCCATGGCTATGGGCAGGAGGCTTCACTTCCTTTCCCCACAGACCTCTCTGCAGAGCTGCCTGAGCATCCTCACAACATGGCTGCTGGCTTCTCCCTGAGCAAGTGATCCTCAAGCCACAGGGCCTTCTCAGTCTTGAAAATGACACACCCTTACCTCTGCCTTATTCTACTCATTAGAAGCGAGTCACTAAGTTGAGTCCACTCTCAGAGGGACTGTAGTTAATAAGCTGCATTGTTTGAAGAGAGAAATATCAAAGAATTTGTGAACATATTTGAAAATGACCACATTTAGATATGATTTGAATGGAACTTGATATAAATGAAGACTAGTGGTAATGAAAGTTTTTAAAGGTTGGTTAAAAACCAAGTTAAAGACTAAGATTTCAACAAAACAATTCCAAAAAGACCCAACAAAACAAAATAGAAAAAGTAATGAAGGGGGAACCTATAGCTTAAAAGAGGTTTAAACCACAATGTTCACTGCAGCTCTATTTACAATAGCCAGGACATGGAAGCAACCTAAGTGTCCATCAGCAGATGAATGGATAAAGAAGATGTGGTACATATATACCATGGAATATTACTCAGCCATAAAAAGGAACGAAATTGAGTTATTTGTAGTGAGGTAGTTGGACCTAGAGTCTGTCATACAGAGTGAAATAAGTCGGAAAGAGAAAGACAAATACCATATGCTAACACATATATATGGAATCTAAAAAAAAAAAAAAAAAAAGGTCATGAAGAACCTAGGGGCAGGACGGGAATAAAGATGCAGACCTACTAGAGAATGGACCTGAGGACAAGGGGAGGGGGAAGGGTAAGCTGTGACAAAGTGAGAGAGTGGCATGGACATATATACTCTACCAAATGTAAAACCAATAGCTAGTGGGAAGTGGCCGCATAGCACAGGGAGAACAGCTCGGTGCTTTGTGACCACCTAGAGGGGTGGGAGGGAGGGAGACGCAAGAGGGAAGAGATATGTGGATATATGTATATGTATAGCTGATTCACTTTGTTATAAAGCAGGGACTAACACACCATTGTAAAGCAATTATACTCCAATAAAGGTGTTAAAAAAAGAAGAGGTTTAAGAAACATATTAACCAATCACAATATTTAAATTATGTTTCTCCTGATGCAAACACATAAAAGAAAAAAGATAATGATGATAGGACAACCATGAAAATGCTGACAATAATTTGGAAATTTGATGATATAAAAGAATGATTGTTGATTTGGGGGCTGTGCTGCTGACCTTGTAGTTATGTAAGGAAGGGGAATAATATTAAAGTATTTACAGATGACATTGTATGATGTCTGAGCTTTGATTGCAATTATCCGGTGGGTTGAGGTATAGCAGTAACAAGGTTGGCCATGAGGGGATAATTATTGAAGCTGGATGATAGGCACACAATTCTTACACAATTCTCTCTACCTTTATGTATTTTTGAAATTTTCTGTAGTGAAGAGTAACAAAAAAGAGAAAGTTTCAAGGAGGAAGACTGCTACAATTTTTCTTCTGCCTTGGAAGATTAATCTGGCCGCAGCATCTAAAATGGATTAGGACTAGTGGTAATTGGAGGGTGGCTCTGTAACGGGTGTAGTGGTGCTGGTAACCTAGAGGAAGGACATGAGCTCGGGAGGTGTTGTTAATGAAAGACCTTGGCACCTACTCAAATGTGGGAGGCAAAGAAAAAGAGAATCAGGTACTATCCAGGCGTGGGACTGTGGGCGAAAGGGAGGGTGTGGAGGTCTTTCTATCCTACTGTCTTCCAATATTTCTTGGTAGTATCATGGATCTCCACGGTCTTTGATGGTGGTTGATACTTGGTGAATGCATGATTTCTGACAGAGCTTTATAGATGAATAGCCAAGATCATCCTCTGTACCCCAGCAGGGACTAAAAGCAAGTGGGTATCAGTGGTACATGCCTGGCCACTTGGTCAGGTACTGGTATGGAAAGACCTTGGTCAGGGCATTGTGGCAGTAGTCATTGCTGTAGTTGGTATTTCCATTCATGCTTTCCATGGAAGTTTATTATTATGGCGTTCCTTTTCCAGTTTTCCGGGCCACATCATGGATCCTCCATGAGCTAAAGACAAGACCAAATGAGGCCTCATCTTCCTGTATACAAATTTTGGCCATCACTTTTCTCATTCTTTGAACTTTTATGTCCCTTGATAATACTGCATTCCTTAGAATATTAACACTTCAGGTTACTTTCATAATTGCATCCTGTAGATGTTGTTCATGTATAGCTGTCCAGGTATTCAGCAAAGAATTGCTGCTGTTAGGTCACAGGTGCACCCCCGGTGTCTGTCTTTAGTCCTGTATGTAAAAAGGTGTTGATGCTTATATGTTGTGGCCAGGAACTCCACAGAGGAGCAAAAATCAAAACTGTTCAGTTTTCCAGAGCTTTTTCCTCACCTGTCAGTATCATTTTTCACATGTATGTTGAAGTTTCCCACAAGAATTTGTTTTCAGTCCTCAGTGCTGCTCAGTGAGGCTGTTTCAACTTGTGTGAAATGTCTGTCTTTATCCTTGTTAATCATCATGGGTGTTACAGGCACTGACCATGGACCCATGAGGCAGAGGTCGTAAGGGACATTCTTCAGCTGCTGATGTCCTCTGCTTGTTTAGAGAATGTAGGTGCAAATGACCACTGCTTTGCCAAATGGGGAGCTGTTATCTGTACTGTGTAAGGAGGAGGCACTTTTGCAGGACACAGTGTGCCCAGTCACCGCTCTTTGAGCTTGAGAAGGAAGTCTGGTTTCACTCAGGATGTGGATGTCAAATCTATCTCAAGAGCGCACATGTATCCAGTCTTTTTTCTTCCCTGATGATGGCTATTTTCATCATTTTATGTTTCAAAGGATGGTGGTTAGTTTCTCTGGAAAAAATAGTTTTTTTCCTGTCTCAAACCAGTGGAGGGGGCCTGAAGTTACTGGATGTCGTGGATGTCTTTTCTGTCATCGTCTTCTCAGGGATGGGGTAAAGAGAAAAGAAGCAATTTAGAAAATGGTCTCTTTTAAGACAGACATAATTCAAATATGTTCTCTGTTTATCAAGTGAGCTTATACTACACCAGATATTTTCTAACTATAGGGGAGGGCCCTTTAAAATCCACATTGAGATAATGGGTTCCACTTTCAAAGGTCTCGAGAAATGAATACTTCACATTTACCACGGGTCGGTTGATAGGAAGCAGTGGCGAGTGATGTCTGTGCCAGGGAGAAGAGGGTGCTACCCTGTCCTTTATCTCTTTCCAGTTCTTAGCTTCCTGTCCCTGTGGTTGTTTGAACCTTAAAAAAACTATATGCAATGATATGTACAAGGATGGGAGACTTCGTGGAATGTTTCTTGAAGTATTCTGCTCTCCAGATTAACAGCAGCAGCAACAAATATAAGCTCATTCGCTTTATTTGGACTCTCTCACACTACTCCTAAAGGAAAAAAAAAACTCATTATAAAACTACACCAACAGGTGCAATTTTAGGGAGACGTTTCAAGCTTTTTGTGCACTAATAGCTGAGGTTGTGACCTTATCTGAATTTATTAAAGTAGCCAAGGAAATGGTCAGTACTTGAATAGACGGTCTCCCCAAATGATCTCTCAGACTGTGGGGGGCCCTTGCTTAGTGTTGACCCCCCCACTCTGCTGGCCCTCCCCCATGTTTTTCTTCTGTGCTTCCTGTACTTAACCATTGTCATCATGCTTACTGCACAATCATCTGTTTTATCTACATAGGTACACAGAGGGGCTACAATAAACGTTTAATACATTTTTGTTGAGTTTTTCCTAGAGAAAAAAATATGAATCCCTAAGTCCCTGTCTAAGGATTGTTTCCTGAATGCTGATAGTGCAGGAGTGACCTTATTCTCTTGGAATAATACCATTTGCCTTCGTAAAGCCCTGTACATTTGCACAATACTCTGCCTTCCTTGTTGTATTTGCCCAACAGGTCTATAAGATGAAGGTTTTGAGCCTTACTTTATGATGTGGGGGAAAAGAAAGGCAAAGTGGTAGAAAGTTGAAGAAAAGGAACTCAATCTGGGGATTTTAGCGTCCATGACACTTTATGGATGTGATGGGAACTAAAAATGTGAACCGATGACTGATTTTATCGTTTTATGTGAATGTTTTTTAAACTTTTATTTTTAGAAATAGCCTTTAATTCAATATTTTATTAGTCTAACTTTCTAAAAGCCAATTTATTTATTTATTTATTTTTTGGCCATGCCGCACGGCATGTGGGATCTTAGTCCCCAACCAGGGATTGAACCCACACCCGCTGCATTGGAAGTGCAGAGTTTTAACCACTGGACCACCAGGGAAGTCTGCTAAACTTTTTTTAAACGTAGGAGTTAAATTGAAATTATATACAGAAGAGTAGAGAAATCAAAAGTGCACACGCCTGGTGATTATCCCACACACATGGAACTACCATCCACGTCAAAGAGTAGAACATTGCCAGCACCACAAACCCCCCTGTTTCCTAGATTTGCCCTTTTTCTTCTCCCTAAAGGGATCCACTATCTTGACTTCTAACACCAGAGATCAGTTCTGTCTGTTTTGAACTGTATAGAAATGAATCATACGGCGTGTATATTTTCACTCACCATCATGTCTGAGATTCATCTACGTAATTATGTGTGGCTGCAGTTCACATTTACATTCCAGAGATGATTCCATCGTATGAGTATACTGCGACTTATCATTTGTTCTGCTCTTGATGGATGTTTGGAATTATTCCAGTTTTGGGCTCTTATGAAGAATGCCATGTGCATAGGTATATGTGCAAATTCCAGAAAAAGACCTTTGTGAATCTAAGTCACCAGAAAAACAAGCCCAACTAGTTACAACAATGTCAGGGTTTGAGAAGGACCTCACAATCCGTTGTGTGAAGTTGGATCATGTTGGTATCTGTTGGCTCTTTGAGAAAAGCAGGCACATGAGGGAAGGGATGGGGTGACAGAGCGTCTGAGGAGCTGGAAGCAAGGAACTTTTTCTTCCTGAGCAGGACTTGGCAGGAAGAGTGGACTGTGGAGTTGGGTGGAGAGGCAGGGGAAGAGTCAGGGAGGTCACTTTGCACTCCATGCTGTCTGCACCTTACTGGGTCTCACAAGGAAGGCTTGGCCAACAGTGGTTTTGAGATACAACCAGTATCTGACTGGGTTTAAGTTCTGGACAAAGGTATATAAGGAATTATGTGGAAACTCAAAGTCTGTGATTGAAAAGGGCAGGTGCTGGGATAGTTTGCCCTCCAATTTAATTGCTAGAAATCAGGATGGTGTTTGGTGCAGTATAGTAATAATAATAGTTAATATTTACTGAGTGTTTGTTTATTCTGCACCAGGCACTGTTTTAATTACTTCTTGAGTATTATCTCATTTCACGCTCTCAAAGGAAGGTGAGATAGACATTTATCATTATCGTTATTATCATCCCCATTTCATATGATGAAGCGATTCAGGTGCACAGGGTTAAATAATTTTCCCAAGGGCTTCCCTGGTGGTGCAGTGGTTGAGAGTCCACCTGCCAATGCAGGGGACACGGGTTCGTGCCCCAGTCCGGGAAGATCCCACATACCGCGGAACGGCTGGGCCCGTGAGCCATGGCCGCTGAGCCTGCGCGTCTGGAGCCTGTGCTCCGCAACAGGAGAGGCCACAACAGTGAGAGGCCCGCGTACCGCAAAAAAATAAAAAGTAAAAATAATAATAATTTGCCCCAATACACTCAGCTGATAAGTGTAGGGTCAAGATTCAAATTTAGGCAGCCTGTGAAGTTAACCTCTGTATACTGCCTCTTACTTTGATGGTGTTCTCATTAGTTTCCTATCACTGCTGTAACAAATGACCACAAATTTAGTGACTTCAAACAGTGCACATTTGTTCTCATAATTCTGGGGTCCGAAGTCTGAAATGGGTCTCACTGGGCTAAAATGATGATGTTGGCAGGGCTGCCTTCCTTCTGAAGGCTCAAGGGGAGAGCCTGTTTCCTTGCCCTTTCCAGCTTCTAGAGGTTGCTGCATTCTGTGTCTCATGGCCCCTTCTCCATTGTCAAAGCTGATAATCTCGGTCTGAGTCCATCTCACTGCCAGTCTCTGGTTCTTTCTTCTGCGTCCCTCTTCTACTTTTAAGGACACTTGTAATGACATTGGACCCACTTGAGTAGTCCAAGATAATTTCTCCATCGCAAGGTAAGCTGATTAGCGCCTTAATTCCATCTGCAACTTTAATTTCCTTTTGCCACGTAACCTAGCATAGTCAGAGGTTCTGGGGAGTAGGGTGTGGACATCTTTGGGGGGGCTGTTATTCTGGCTACCACAGACTTTTACCAGGGACCCGGTCTTGTCCTGGCAGTCTTCTCTGCTACTCACGAGTGAGCTATAATCAGAAGGGATAGTACTGATAAATAGTCATCACAGTCCTCTTCAGTGAAGAGCAGAGACAGCCCTTATGACTCTTATAATTGTTAGGTTTAAACACTTCACATAGATTTAAGGTCTAAAAATGGCCCCCAATGTTCTCTGAAACCTTGGGACCAGCACACTCAGGCACTTGTGGTGGATGGAAGGGGGGAAACCAAGAGATCAAGGGCCCAGACATGGCCAGGCACCAGGAGGGGCTGGCTCTCCTCATGCCCTTTGCCTCGTGGAACTAGGGGTTGAAAAGTCAACACCGCTTTTGACATATAATGGCCCCACCCACTAGACAAAGTGGCCTGTGGACTCTGATTGCAACTCTCTTGGGAGGTGGGGCAGTGAGGAAGGGGTGGACAGACGTGGGGAGGAGTGGGGAGAGGGCGAGGAGTACCCCTCCCTTCAACAGTTACACTGGGGCCCTCGAGTCCTGTAAACTATTTCCCATGTGATTATTCTTCTATGATGAAATAAATCTCTGCACTGAAAGTTGAATTAATTAGTTGTCAGAGCACTTGCTGCGAACGGACCATAGAACTGGGATTGAAACACACACGAAGCCACTGATAAGCAATTGGAACAGAACACAGTTTGGCTGACACATGGAATCCATGAGCTTTAGCCTGGCCTGCATGGTCGATGCCAAGCATGAGAATGATTTTTAGGGCCTGACTGTGGGTGTTATGCAGATTAAAGTAAAGATTCCTCTTTACATTTGGATATGTTTGGCATTCCATAGATACTGCCTGTGAATCCTTCCAAGGTGCCTCTGGGGTTGCACTAAATCCTCTTTCCTTGTTTTCCTTGGCTTAGCTGTTTGTTTATGTTTGAGAAAAGTGAAGACTGAATTATAAGACTAAATTTTTATAGCAGTTCTCTGCCCTGGAGTTGCCTGGGATTAGGATAAAGAACCTATAAGACGTGAGTCCTGTGTGAGGGAGGTGACAAGTACACCTCACATAATACAAAATATGCACACATAGGAAATAAAAATTTGAGTTAAATAACTTGTGTGGTAAATATGCCTACAGTTAGTATATCTTCACTGAGGTTTTCAAGGTTGAGTATAGTTTTTACCTATTTATCTGTTCATTATACTAGAGATGACCTAGCAGAAATAGCTGATCCTAGGGTCCAGAGACAAGAACTTGTAAGTGGAGAGAAAGTCTACTTAAACACTGTGAAGAAGAGAAAGCCTCAATTTGCTAATCCAGGAAAAAATATCTGTCATTTTTCAGGACTGCAGTTTTTTGGGGTTTTTTTTTGCGGTACGCGGGCCTCTCACTGTTGTGGCCTCTCTGGTTGTGGAGCACAGGCTCCGGACGCGCAGGCTCAGCGGGCGTGGCTCATGGGCCCAGCCGCTCCGCGGCATGTGGGATCTTCCCGGACCAGGGCACGAACCCGCATCCCCCACATCGTCAGGCGGACTCTCAACCACTGCGCCACCAGGGAAGCCCAGGACTGCAGTTTTTGAACAAGATGTTCATGCGTTTATGCAGAATAGCAGAAGGAACCAACAAGACTGGGTGAAATTAAATTGGATTGGAGATTGTTCCTGTACCCATTAGAGTTTGGGGGGCTTTTCCATGAGTGGAGCAGAAAGGGTCTGACTGTCCCCTGTTTGCCAGGTGCTGGGGACTTTAGGAAGTTTAGTTCAAACTAGAGGGATCTTTTCAAAATGTGAGTCTTGTCTTGTCCTGCTCTGTGTAAGTGCCTCACTGGCTTCTCAGTGCATCCTAGGGGATGGGACTCCATGGTCTCCCCTTGCCCAGCCTGTCACTGTGTCACAGGCAGCTCCTTGAGTCTGCCCAGCTCCTTACTGACACACTTTCTCTGTCTGCAGCTACCTGTGCCATACATGTTTGTCTTCCCCGTTAATACCTGCTTGTTCCACTGGTCTCCGTTTCCTAGGGAAAGCGTTCCCTGCTACCCCCCTTACTCCCTGAAAGATGCTTTCCTAGCACCATGTCTCCTCACCTCCTCCCTTCACAGTGTTCATTTCAATTTCTGTGATTTACTGTACCAAACACAGTGCTTCCTTGGTGAATGGAAAAATGTAGGTGATGATATGACTGCTCTGAATCGGAAAGTCTGATCACACAGGAATGCGGATATTAACCCATCTTCTAAGCTGCCTCCGTTTCCCCAAAGTAATCAGAAGAGACAAGTTCAATAAATCACTGATCAGAGTAGGCACAAGTTCACTCAGTCATCCCACTCACTATTACAGGACAGTCGTTCAGCCCTGCATCCATCCCATTCTTCTGTGGTACCTCTAGGTGATGATGGGACCTGCTTTCTGTGTATCTCTGAGTATTATAGGAACTTGAATGGATCAGATTCCACTTAGTTCTCTGGATATTATCTTCTTGACGTTGCAGTGCCAAATCTCCATGCTCCTTACACTTCTTAGAATGTCTGTCATAGACACAAGGCACATTAACAAACAAGAAAGTGACAGCAGGGCCTCCCTGGTGGCGCAGTGGTTGAGAGTCCGCCTGCCGATGCAGGGGATACGGGTTCGTGCCCCGGTCTGGGAGGATCCCATATGCCGCGGAGCGGCTGGGCCCGTGAGCCATGGCCGCTGAGCCTGCGCGTCCGGAGCCTGTGCTCCGCAATGGGAGAGGCCACAACAGTGAGAGGCCCGCGTACCGCAAAAAAAAAAAAAAAAAAAAAAAAAGAAAGTGACAGCAGAGCCCAGGCAGCCAGTCTCTTGGGAAAATTACTGAAACTGACACTATAAATCCAGTTTATGAGCTCGAATTTCCTAATACTCATGAGTATTTAATTAAATATTGGTTGATTTGAACCTTGATGCAAGATTGGCTCAAGTCTCAGAAAGCAAACAAGGACATTCAGACAGACTTCAGTTATTTTTCACTTAGAGTTCATATGATTCCAGAGTGATGTGATTTCATGGAGTTATAGCTCTTACCAAAAAACAGAAGAAATATTTTATCAATATCTTTGAATAGAATTAATCTTGTGTACTTGTCTCTTTTGAAAGTTATTTGAGCATTGCAGAAAATAGAACAAGAATGTATTAGATACAGATTTTTTTTTCATCATCTAAAATTTTCAACCAGCACAGATCATAAAGTTGTATTGCCTAAAGGGGCAAATAAATACCTTACCCAGAGTCACATGGGAAGGTAGCAGCAGAGCTGTGACTTGAACCTGACCTCTTAGTCCATGTTCTTAGTCCTTGCTATCTTTTATATGCTGTGGTCTGATTCTTTTACCATAATAATAAAAAAAATTGCACAGTAATTTTGAAGCCCAAAATATAAATTAAAAGGGTGGAGGAGTGAAAAATTTTAGTCATTGCATGAATTCTCAAGTAAACCACTCTTGTTTGACAAAAAGTTGTTTATTTTCAAAACAATCAAGATTCATTTAGTCAAAATGTATTCTGTTTCATGAAGAAAATGTGACAGTTCATTATAGTAAGTTACCAATGTAGAAGCTGTCCTAAATCTTTAAAAATTAGCTAGTATCTCCACCACAGATACAGAAATTATGTTTTAAAATTCTCATTTTAGGGCTTTATTGACATGGGTATCACTTTTATTGCTTTAAAGCACCGCCTTTTTAAAAAAATTTTTTTTGCCTGATGTTGGTGTTTTGCCAAGTCCCAGTATTTGGAGATTTGATGGACAGAATCTAAAGTGAGACATCATTCTTTCTTAATTTGTTCAAAGCCTCTTTATGCAGCAGCTAATCCTTCCTAATTATATTTCTAGGAAGGATGTTCTTAACTCAAACAGGAAGATGACATGGACATTTTGAGGAGATTAGGGTGTGCTTTACTTTGAGAAAAGAAATTTGAAAGGAAGCACTCTCTTTTCCATTTCTCATTCCCTGGGCATAAATAACCCTTTTCCTCCTTGACCCTTTGTGGAACTCTTTCTTCTCTCTCTTCCTGTTTCTCTTCCATTCCTGTGGCTCCTCCTGGTTTAAGTAAGCTATTTGAAGGAATAAAAAAAAAAAAATTCTTAAGAAACTCATTTCCATGTATGAGGCAAGCATTTCACAACTTAATTGGCTTAATGTCTTGAAAGGGAACCTGGGAATCTAAATAGTAGGAAAATTTAGTGTGCATATATTAGAAATATTTTACTCAAGGTTGAAACACTTTGCAATCTCCTTGATTAATTTCTTTGCTGCAATATTGTTTTGTATTAATTTAATGTAGTGATTTTTATGTGGAAGTAAATATGTTAGTCAGTGACATGTTTATTAGATTGCTTCAGATCCTTAATATTTTGAACAGAGTAAGTGTGGTCACTGTCAAATAAGACTGATAAATTATAGTCTGTAAAGTCTTAGAGGTTTTGAATATTCCTATGAAGTATGATATTATCACATGCTCACAGAATAATTTCAATTTGTTCTTAGTTTTTTTAAATTGAGGTAGAACATTTTCCACTTTTATTAGCCCTTTGTATTTTTATGTGGATAATCTATTTACATTCTCTGCCTCATTTAAATTACATGTAATTTATATTACATGTTATAATTATTTATTTTTTAATTTGTAAGAGCTCTTTTCATATTAAAGATTCCTTTGTTAAACATTTCAAGAACTCTCAAAGGGGGAAGCCCTTGTATACAAAGAATGTTATTAGTATTTATTGAATCTTTTTATATCCCCATTTGGAAGAAACTTCTTAAATTGGATTTCTGAAAAATCCCACTTGCACATGAGGACAAGAATACAATCTATGACTCATTGGGTAGTTTATTTCATAATTCTTCTCTCCTATAAGAGGCTTGTTGATTGACACAGGCAGACATCTTTAGGTTCTCCTGAACCGTCTACAACTTTCCAAGCCTAAATAGTTCTCAGGCATTTTGAACTGGTTGCCTTAACCCAGGCTCACCTTAATGAAGTTAGAAGCTCTGTTCTCCTCACCTCCACAATCCAAAATTTTAATTTACTATGGTTGATTCATTCAGTCTGTAGACAAATGTTTATTGAGTGCCAACCACGTGCCAGGTAATGTTCTAGGCACTCCAGTTGGAGAGATCAGGCTAAAATGCCTGATAAATAGTTAATAATATAGGATAATACCCAGCTGACTGGTAAATTATACATTCAAGTGAAGAATCAGGAAAGGGGCCATCAGTGGGGACAGGAGTAAGGGAAAACATACTAGAATCTGGAGGACTTAGAAAAGTGAAGGAGAAGCTGGCCTTTAAGTAAAGGCAGTAACAAGATAGAAGATATGGTGGGAATGAGTCTCCTGTTTCCATAGGACAGGTGGGAGATTAATCTCATGAGGGGGCATTGAAGAAGAGTAGGAAATGAGATGGGTTGGGTAGATTCAGGTTATGGAAATCCCTGACAATCGGGGAGAGGATCTTTGAGTGTTGAGAAATGAGAGATATCACTAAAGAAATATAAGACTTACCTGTGGGAAGCCAGGTCAGGTAGGGTGCTGTGAACCTGTGAGGGGAGGCCCAGGTGTTGATGGGCAGATTAGAGAAAGCGATGCCTGAAGGAGCCGGCTTTGCAGGCTACCTACCCCTCGTAGTAACTTCCTGAGAGCAAATCTGATTTTCTGTAAAATAGAAGGAATACAGACTACAAGTCAAGAAAACAGTTTCTTTGGATCCAGACTAAGGAAGTATATGTATGTCTCTCTCTCTCTAGATATGTTAAATCAAATGATACATGACCATCCACCTGAGGAATGGGAAAATGCAGGACTGTCTTTGAAAGCTTCCTTCTCCTTACTCTACTTTATCCCTGGATTTAAATTCACCCACCTGTAATCAGAACCAGATTCTATTTTCTTTTGTGTTGATCAAGCTAACACTTGAAAACGTATTTGGTGACATTTCATCATGTTGTATACAAAAACCAAGGTCCCTTTTTACTTTTTCAAATGTTCATCAGACTTCAGTTTCCCACCTTTACGTTTGTTGGTTGACAGCTTTTGCCATTCACGTTATTTTTGCCCCTTCCAGCATCTCTGCATCTTCTCTGTGGTTTTCATGCTATGCTAGGAGTGATCAACTCACCTATATGCCTCCTCCACTAGGACTGAAGTCCCACATCTTCCATGATGTCTTTACTGATGAGCTGGAAAGGAGCCTTGGAGAGTTGTGTGTGTACACGCGCATACGCACATGTGCATATGCACACACACACAGGTCTGTGTAACAACCTACATGTTGACAGGCTCAATATCTTTCTAGTTGGATCGCATTATCTAGTTTCTAGTTGGTCTCATTAGTTATTATTATTTAAAATAATGTAATAAAAAGAATTAAAGTCTGAAACAATTGCATTATTATTTATTGTGCAATGTTAAATAATAAATAATGCAATTTTGTTTCAGACATGACTTACCTTTGTTGTTTAATTTAGTTGTTAGGGCCTAGGGTTGTTAGGAAAGGTTTTATGATTTACTTTGTGAAGTAATCAGTCCAGCAACATGCTACTTGATAGTAACAGTAGTGTTGTCTTTCACAGAATCAGAAATACTTTCCAAACGCAGTAGGAAATACTGTGCTTCTTTTAAAAAAAAACTTATGTATATCATCTTCACGTTCAAAGGATGGTCTTTAAAAAAGGAAGGATCTGGTCCAGGGTCCATTAGGAATTCTTTGGCAAGAAACCAAAGGAAATGATTTGGGACTTTGAATCTCAAGTATTTTTATTGAGTACTTACTATGTGCCAGGTACTGTGCTAGTGGCTAAACTAAAGATTCTTTCATTTCAGTGAATAATCCATATCTGTTATGTTTCTCGCCTTCCTTTTTAGTATTTCTAGAATGAGGAGTTAAATTTTTATTTGTTTTTTAGTAAAGAGCTATATTTTTATAGGAGAAAGCATCTGTAGTGCAATTCCCTCTATTGATATTAAATCAAATATCTGACCTGTTCCATGAAAGTCCAGTTCTGGTTTTAACAGGCCTGAAATCAGTTAATTAGATGATTAGCCTGCTGTAATATCATGCCAGGCATCCTTCTGACTTGTAGACAGTACTGGGAAGATCTCACTAACCCCTAACTAGCCTTTCAAACTCAAACCACTGCAGGTGTGGGCAATTAGATAAGAATGAGAAAAGAGATTTTTGCCTGACTGGAAACACTGAGCAACAATAGTGCATGAGTTGATAGCTCCTGTAGAGTTTTTGAAGAATAGGGTAAGGCAGCCACAGAAAAGAAGAGGGGCACTTGGTGTTTGTGATATTTCCCAGGAAGAGCAGAATCTGAATGCTAACTGGCTTCATCTGGATGGGCTTCCTTTTGTATGGAGACGCTGCCTCTAGTGTTTAGGAAAAAATTCACACTAGAAAATAGTGCAACATTATGGTGCCATCTATCTTGAGAATGAATTATTTTTTATTGTCTGCTTTAAAGTAGTTCCCAGACGAGTAAAAAACTTCAACTAGCGTTGGTGCTATTTTGCATATGGACAAGTTCCGCAGGCAAAAGCCTTTAAAGGTGTATTTCAAAGGGGCCTCAGGAGTTATCCATGTGGTGTGATGAGGCTGCTTCTCATAAAGCTCCCAGGAATCCCACCTGCCCAGCTTCCTGGGCGCAAGGCGGGCATGTGGAGGAACGCTTGCACTTCTTCTCTGTTGATCCGGCTTGTGACAGGTTTTCAAGACATCTCTCTTTCTCTCAGATGGTATTTTTTCCCTAAATTCAAAGTTTCACTTTCTTCCTAAGAGTGCTTTGTATTCTTTTTTTTTTTTTCTTTTTCTTCTTTGAGGGGATGAGGGGCCTAGATACACAAATCTATGGAGTTAGAAGGGTAAGACAAAATTGGAAGGTTTGTTGTCTTTGTTTAAGGGAAAAAAAGGCTAAATGGTTTTACTTCTCAGATTTTCTTAGAATAAATTCAAATGAAAAAATAGTGGAAGTATTTTAACCTATGAAAATGCTTGCCAAAATTAATACAATTAAGATACTTAAGAGTTTAAATGTTTAGCACTGACAAAGCACTGGTGAAATCTTGGAGGTGAGTTTTTTTTTTTTGGTTGGTGGGGTTGCTACCTAAAACTTTGTAATATAAATGTATATAAACTTCAGTTAAACTATTAATATTTGGATTTTAAAGTCTGCCTGGATCAGAAAATGGATTTAGTATCCCACATCCTCTAGAATGATGACAGGCCATGGAAGCCCGGGACAATGCTGGCACGTTTTCAAAGGAATTCTTCCCTGGTCTGGATACTATAATAAACACAACTGCAGTTTGGTCGATTTATTATATACACAACATGTATGATAGTTTAGAAGTTGGGTTTTTGCTTTTGTTTTAGGCACACTGGTTATAGCTGATTTGGTAAAGGGTTTGAAATAGCATTTAGTTAAAAACGGGGGCTGGCATTCTTAAAAAAAAAAAGACTGGCAATGATGAATACAGAAAATGCAAACATCTATACCAATCGATTCATAAAATGATTCAAGTTGAAACATATGGACACAAGTTGAACTTTTATGATTATGCCATTGGGCAGCAGGTGGCAAGCTTTGCTTTTCAATGAACTTGGGTTTTATTTTTATACCATAGAATGCCAAAATTTGAAGAGGGTGGTTTGAATCCACTGGAATATGTCATTTCTTGGCAGTGCGACCTTAAACCACCTCCTTTGCTCATTGTGCATAATTGCCTTTCTTTGGATGCTGAAGCCGGCCTTTGGGTTCCCATGTTCCAAATGGATAGGAATTAATTCATATGAGGGATGCTTTATTCTCTCGTGATTTTTAGCAACACATTGCTAATGGAGAAAATAAATTAGAAACAAATGAGTTTCTTGGGGCAGTCCCTGTATGATTTATAAGACTTTTTGTTGTACAGTTTTACCTAATAGTAAATCTTACATATGTAATCTTTGGGGGTTTCTTTTGGTTTCACTTTAAAAAAATCACTTCTTACTGGCTAGATACCTTGATATGGAGGTGTGAGAAGTAATTAAACAGAACTGAACAGATTTCCATGAAAGTATTTTTTGGAAAATTGGAGAAGAAAAATACATGTTAAGACCAGAATTGAAAACCATTATCTTCCCTTAGGCTATACTGTGTGTTTAGTGAGGATTTGAATTTCAAGTCTGGAAGAAAGATTAAGCTTAAAGATGGGAGTGATGGTGAAGTGGGCACCAAATTATAGACTCTTTGTTTATACTTTCTATAAGAAATATTTCTTTTTGGATTGTTCTGTGCATTGTGAAAAATTCGGGAGAAGAGAATGAAGAAGACTATGAATCACTGTAAACATTTAATAGTCTATAAATATCCAACACCTGCTATGTACTTAAATAGTTTTCTAGGCCTTTTGTTAGAATTGAGTTCATATGGGCTATATTTTATGTTCGTAATTGTTTATGTTCTCAAACTTTTTTCCTATTCCAGCTCTGCATTTTTGTGTTAGAAATCATATTTACAAAATAGTTTATTACAGAGTTTAAAGGGTGATAATGAAAAACCAAAGTGCTCATACCCACTGCCTAACTGGGTAAAACACTACCGTTATCGTAGAGGCACTCTATGTGGCTCCTCCCATGCGTAATTTGTATGAATCATTCCCTGCTTCTCTCTCTCTTTTTTTCTTTTTTTATTATAGCTTTACCATGTGTTTTGGTTCTTCTGAACACTGTTAATTCAGTAGCCATTTTTTTGACTTATTTTAAAAGTATAAAATAAGTATATTGTTTGTATTCTTCTGAGAGTAGCTCTTCTGCCCTTTGTAACAGTGGCTCTCAAACTTGAGTCTATCAGATTCACCTGAAGGCCTTTTAAAACCACGGCTTGCTGGGCCCCACTGTAGACAGACTTATTCAGTAGGTCTTGGGAGGGGGCCTGGTTAACAACCTTGCAGGTGATGCTGATGCTGTTGGTCTCGGGGCCACTCTTTGAGAGCCACTGATAACCCTGATGCTTCATAGCTGGCATTCATTTATTCTTCCTTCGTGTAGTATTCCATTATGTGAATATACCTCCGATCTCTTGGTGATGGGCATTTGGGTTGCTTCCAGAGTTTTGCTGTTCCAACAGTTTTGTGATGAGCACTTTTGTGTGAGCCTTCTGTCAGATATTAAGTTTTTATAGAATGGAATAAGGAAACATCCAAGTGTTCCACTTGTCTTTAAGGGTAAGTTTTGTTTTGCAAAACTTTTTGTTTTAGAAAGTTCTTTCACACACTCTACTATATGAAATGACTTTTTAATTTTTTTTTTACAGATTTCTCTCATCACAAGAGTTTAAAACAACTTGTATAGAGTAGTTAAATTGATCAATGTTTTCCTTTATAAATTATCTTGTTTAAGAAATCCTTCCCTCTCTCATTGCTCTAAGATACTTTTCTAAAAGCTTTTCCATTCACATTTGTTTAGTGCACCTGGAATTGATTTTTGGGTATGGTGTGATTTTATAATATTTATTTTACATATGTGTAACTTACTGGCTTAGTGCTATTTATTGACAAACCCCACCTCTACCCCCTCCCCCTGAACTGTGATACCATATTTGTCATATGCAAATTTCTAAATATATGTAAGTCTGTTTCTGGATTTTCTGTCCTGTTATGTTGGTCTCTATCCTTGAGTCAATACCTTAAGTACTATAATTACATAGTAAGTCTTGGCAGGCAGTTCCTCCCTCTTTGTTCAGCTGCATTTCCATATAACTATACAATCAACTTGTCACACTTTTTTCTAGAAACTTGCCTGGAATTTTGATTATTGCATTGAATCAGTATAAAATTTTGAGATGAATGTGCATCTTTTTGATATTGACTCTTCTTATCCATAAATATGTCCCTCCATTTATTTAGATCTTTCATGTCTTTTAACATGGTTTTTATAACTGTCTTCATGAGGTTCTTGCACATCTTTTGTAAGATCTATTGAACTAATATTCCCAGTTGCTGTAGTAACGGAATTTTTCCTAAAATTCCATTTTCAAACATGCTTTCATATAGAAATGAGGTTGCATGTTTTTTGTACACTGAAACTTTGCTCAACTCACCTAATTCTGGTAACATTGTCTGATTCTTTTGGGTTTTCTATATAGAATTATATCTTGGAGAGAGATTATTTTTCTAACCTTCACATCTGTAAGTTTTATGCCTTACTGCATTGGCTGGGGCCGCCAGCTCATTGTGAGGCAGAAGTAGTGATAGTGGGTTTGGTTCCTTCTTTTGAGGAGAGTTCTTTTAGCCTTTAATTGTTGAGCATCACATGTGCTGTAGGTTTTTTTTGTAATTAGACTTTATCAAGTTAAAGGAGATCCCTTGTATTGCTAGAATGCCAAGAGTATCTGTTACAGATGTTGAATTGGATCATTTGATTTGATCATATGGTTTCCTTTTATCTTTAATGTGGGGAATTATATTAAAAGATTTGCTAATGTTGGAACAACCTTGCATTCGTATAATAAACTTCACTTGGCCATGATGTCTTTTTTAACCTTTCAGTGCTCTCAGTTTGCATCTGTATTCATGAGTGAGACTGGTGCTTTTTCACACTGTTTTGATATGACTTTGGTATTAAGGTGATGTTAGCATAATAGAATGAGATGGGGAGAGGATGTTCCTTCTCAGTCCTTTCTTGAGAAAATTTTGTATAAGATTGGATGTTTGGTAGGACTCATTTATAAAACTATTTGGGTATTTTCCATGTAGGGTGATCTAATTTTTATTGTCATTTTGTACTTACTATTTGTACTTGATCTTTTGGTCTTTTTTTGGTTCTCCTTTTTGGATTATCTTTTTCTGCTGTTCCCCCCCCCCCACCCCTAGTACTTTGGATGATATACTCCATTTCTGTTCTTAGTGATTAGCCTAGATATTTACCCCAAATAAACACGTATATTTAAATTAACAAAGGCAAAGGTATTTAGAATTTTTACCCTCCTACCAAACAGTATAAGCCCTGGGATGCTTACACTTGGATCACTCCTTCCAGAGGTCTGGGCTGTTATTTTTCAACATTTGAATTAAAAAAACTTTAATCCTACGAATTAAATGTTATCATTGCTTTATATAGTTAATACTTATCTAGATCTTACCACATTTTGACCCTTTTTCTGTTGTTGTTCACCATTCCTACTTGCATTTTACACAGTCTCTTTGGGAAAATTTTTCTTGAAGTGCCACTTCCAGAAATTCCTGTGGCGAGGGTCTTGATTTCATTGAATTTTTCTGGGTGTGCAGTTGTAGCTTGACGGCTATTTTGTAAGCATTTTGAAGCCATTGTTCCATGGTCTTCTGGCTTCCCTTGTTAATTGTTGATAAATCAGCTGATGGTTTGATTCTTGTTCCTTTATAGGTAATCTCTCTATTCTTTTTAGATTTTAAAAATTTATCTTGGGATTTATTGGGATGTGAGGACTCATGTTCTTTCCTTTTGGAAGATTCTTAGTCATTTTTTTTCTTTGACTATTTCCTCTCCCAGCTCTCATTTTATAGGTGTGGTTAGACAACTATTAAACTTTCTCAGTCTCTTAATTTCTATCTCATATTCTTCCTTGTCTCTCTGTGCTGCATATGGGGCAGTTTCTTGCAGTTTACTAATTCTCTGTTGAGCTCTGCTATACCTGCTGTCATCTTTGGGGTTACCCATTTCAAATGTTACATATTTTTTAAATCTAAAAGTTATATTTCAGTTTTTTTCACCTCTCCCTAGTCTTACTATATTAAGTCTTTTATCAGCTAGTCATAATTTCAATAGCATCTTTATGCATATTCAATAGACTGGAATTGTAAGATACAGAATATAAGTGTAATAATCTCAGTTGTTACTGGACTGAGACTGCAGTTTGATTTTTTGTGCTGATTGTGGCTTATTTCCTTGTACATTTTGTGATTTCTGATTATGAGTAAATATTCACTGGAATTTTGTTTCTAGAATCCCTCCAGATCTCGTTTTTTTTAAAAATTTTATTCTCATGTTTTGAAACTTTATTTTTTTTAAAAATAGATTTTTTTAATTTATTTATTTCGGCTGCATTGGGTCTTCGTTGCTGCACACAGGCTTTCTCTAGTTGTGGCGAGCCGGGGCTCCTCTTCGTTGCAGTGTGCGGGCTTCTCATTGCGATGGCTTCTCTTGTTGCAGAGCACGGACTCTAGGCCTGCGGGTTTCAGTAGTTGTGGCATGGCACGTGGGCTCAGTAGTTGTGGCTCGCGGGCTCTAGAGTGCAGGCTCAGTATTTGTGGCTCACGGGCTTAGTTGCTCCGCGGCATGTGGGGTCTTCCTGGACCAGGGCTCAAACCCGTGTCCCCTGCATTGGCAGGCGGACTCTTAACCACTGCGCCACCAGGGAAGCCCAGATCTCGTTTTAAGATATGTTCCTACAGTGGGAGTTTATATTTGCTTTTAACAAGTTCCTGGGGCACTACCCATCTCGACCCACATTTAAATTTGAGTTGCCATTGTTCTGGTCACTCAAGTTTTTGGTTTTTTTTTTCCTTCCCTGTTTTTCTTTTTTTCAGCTATTTTTAAATTTGGCTGCTGAAACCGCCCAAAGGTGGATCTATAATTAGGAATTCTCACTCCCAGATTATTTTTGTTACTGTAACTTCGTGTATAACCAAAGCCCAAGCTGAGACAGGCACATATCTGCGTAGTCTTTCTATAAGGTGGCTTTCTTGGGTCACCTACTGAAAGTGTTGCCGTTTGGTCTCACATGGATCTCTTACCTCTTCTGGTAACTGGGTTCGTGCCTGTGCCCCATACAGCACATTAAAACCCATAATCTAGACATCCAGAAATGGCAGATACCCCTTCAGGGCAAATACCTCTTGTGGTGCCAACTCATTTCCCTGGATTCATGCTCTCAGGTTGTGTCTGGCCTCTGAGAGTTCCTCTTACTCTGCTCTGCCAGCTCACCCATAGTTTGGTATTTTGTCCAGCAATTTTAGTTGTCCAATTCTGGCAAATTTTCTCTAGACATGTAACCCTCTGTTCTGCCAGAAGTAGTGATCCGAGTTAATTTAGTTTAAAGAGCTTTTGTTCTGAGAAATAAGAAACCTAATATTTGGAGGATAAACCTAAATTTCCCTGTGCTCCAAGCAGCTCATCTCACAGTTGAATAAGTATACTCTAGGTCTTTGGAGTGATTCATGCATTCTTGTCGTTTATAGCATGAGAAGTCTTATGAAAACCTCCCTTTTTATGGGAGGGGAGGGAACTCATCCAACCAAGCAGACAGTGAGCTTGAGGGACCTGCAGGCTCCTCTGGGGCAGCTTTCCCCCTGTCTGCCCCTTGGCACCCTGACGGGGACACCTGTGCTCTGGGCTGTGCCTCCATTTCCTGCCCTTTGTCTTTTTGTCCCCAGCCTAGTTAAGCCTCATCTCCTGTTGCTTCATTTTGCTCAACAGTTTCATTTGGGCATTCTTAAGCTCTCACAGACATGTACTTTTAGAGTACTGATGAGTGTATTCAGAGGTTAAATTGGCCTTTGTGTGTTATAATCCCTCTCTTCTCTTTCAGGGTTTGATGAAGGAAAATTGAAGGGTTGTTTATTATTACACAGGGGGGGAGGAGGAGAGGGCTAGTAATTTGGGGGTAGGAAAAGGGCAGACACATAGTTATTTCTTCTACTCCAGTGGCATCTGACAGGAGGAAAAACAGCCGCTCTTACAAGGGAGAGTCGAAGGCCCATCGATACCTACGTTAATATGCCTGAATTAGTGTAGCTGTATAGCTATAAATGAAAGTAATATTGTGTCTGTTTTGAGTGTGCTACTTCTTGGGTCTCAATTCATAAACTTTAGTGCTGTTTTAGACTCATCCCTTGCAATGACCACCTGTAACTTGGCAGTCTGAAGAGCATTGCCAAATATACCAGGACACCAAGTTAAACATCTTTTCTAGCCAAAATTGAGATCAAGTATATTTTTGGCTGACCAATTCTAATCTCAGACTTGTCTAAGTCATTGAGAAATTACATGTTACATTTGTGGGGGGCTATAATAATATAATCATGGGCAATTAAATTAAATTGAGGGAGTGAGTGAAATTCTTCTTTTGTTTTTTTGCCCCATATTGTTTCTGTTTCAGGAATCCAAGTTGGAATTTGATAACCATCAGTTTAGTATGTCATTGTCAAATGCAGGGTGATAACAGGTTTGGAGAGGCAGCTTCTGGGCAGAGGAAAGGCTGATAATGGTTGCTTGAAGTTGAGGCTTCAGGTATGAAAGCTTGGTTTTGTGTGCTATTTACATTGGGACTGAAAACAGGATGAGGAAGGAGGCTAGGTGTAGAATCCTGGAGTGTAGGCTAGGAATCGAGGAGAGAGCAGAGATCTGATGGGGCAGGTTTTGGAGTCTGGGAGAGGCTGGCAAGGGCCAGGTACTGCAGTGGGTAGTATGGTGGGTACCAGAGGACAGAGACTCATAGAGGCTTCATCCCCTGGCGCGGAAGAAAATGAGCAAGGGTTACTTGAAGGATAAGCTTTGGATTTGTGATCATGAGTACTTATTAAAAGGAGGTGATAATCAGTAGTTAATGAGGGTCTGCAGACAGGGGGATGGAAGCCTGGCAGTTAGAGGGAGTTCACAGGGGACCTGAGGATAGGTGTGGACCCAGGTGTTTGGAGCAGTAGGTATTGTGACTCCAGCTCCAGACAGTGCTTCTCCCACCACAGTGGTGATTAGAGTCCCTTCCTTGCAGTTAAGGAGCTCCCAGTTCAGTGGAAGGCGTATATACATACAGAGAATAATGTGTCATTGTGGTAAAGGTAATGGGAGAGGTTTTGCTGCAGGTGCTTTGGGAGTTGAAGAGTGACCTACCACTTCCTACTCCATCCAACCTAAACCCATTTCAGAGCCTTCTGTGATATGGACCCGTCTACTACTTGCTCACCCTTTACTTTTCATTAGTTTCCAGCCCATGTCCCCCCTCCTCCTGGCCCAGTCTCCTCTCCCAGTCTGTTACTTCCTTCTCATCCCACCCCTCATCCCTCATAATCTTTTTCAGCTTTGCACTTTTGTTTTCTTTCATCAAATCCCCCTTGAATTGTAGGGCATGATTCAATTCCTAAGAGCCTCCCTTGAACTTTCTCAGTAGCCAACATTTATTGAGAACAATGTTTACAACACATCTGGCATTTTGCATGCATGATCTCATAACGGGTGTTGTTTAAATCATTGCTGTAC
The DNA here is from genome assembly GCF_025265405.1 of Mesoplodon densirostris. Lineage (NCBI taxonomy): Eukaryota > Metazoa > Chordata > Mammalia > Artiodactyla > Ziphiidae > Mesoplodon > Mesoplodon densirostris. Next base: position 26,740,865 of record NC_082674.1, read on the forward strand.
AACATAGGCACAGAGCAATTGGAACAGAGCCAGCTGTGGTGTGGGGCAGGCAGGGTCCCCAAGGTCACCTGCTGTCCTGGAGGTTATTCCTTTGGCAGTGAATTATAGAGAGGTCTTGGGGAAGTTTCATGGGGGGAATGGCACTCGGGAGGCTCAGGACAGCACCTATTTGCCATCTGCTGTGGAAGAATTTCAACAGTTTTATGATGGTAGCACCATGTTGATATCTGCTAGCTGACTGTCAGGCTTCCCTTCAACAACCCCATCATTAACACCCTCTTCTTACGCATCAGGAAAATTTGTTTCAGAAACATCAAGTAACCTGCCAAAGTGACAGCTAGTTAGCCAGAATCAGACCTTGAACCCAAGCCTGTCTGACCCCAAAGAATGATGGAGAACTCTTTACTACCACGTCACTTAACACAACTAGTGGTCAGTCATTTGCAGTCTTGGGTTCACCATTTCTTCTGGTCAAGTCTGTTTCTCTAGCTGTATGGCTCTCTAAAGACAGAGACCACATCTTTTCCATCGTCTGTATTCCCAGTGCCTTGTCTGGAATGGAGCACGTGGTAAATATTCATTCTTTTATTTATTCAGCAAACAGTGAACACTCAGGTACCGAGCTTTGTGTTAAGACATAAGCAGGGGATAAAAAGATATAGAAGACAGGATAGTTACCCATGAAGAATCCACAATTTACTGGAAGGCATATATGTATACAGTCATCTCTCAGTCTTCTCAGGGATTGGTCCCAGGACCAAAATCTTCAGATGCTCAAGTCCCTTATGTAAAATGTTATAGTACAGTCAACCCTCTGCTGATCCGTCCGTGGTTGGTTGAAACCACAGTTGTGGACCCCTTGGATATGGAGGGCCGACTGTATATGCAAGCACACAAAGAAAAGTATAGTGCAATGCGATAAATACAATGATAGAAATTTGTGCCAGGCACATCTATTTGCATCTTTTTGACTGTGTCAGCTGGATGAGGGTCATTTGGTAAGGGGATGTTTAGTTTTTTTTTTGCTGTACACGGGCCTCTCACTGCTGTGGCCTCTCCCGTTGCGGAGCACAGGCTCCGGACACACAGGCTCCGCGGCCATGGCTCGCGGGCCCAGCCGCTCCGCGGCATGTGGGATCTTCCGGGATCGGGGCACGAACCCGTGTCCCCTGCATCGGCAGGCGGACTCCCAATTACTGCGCCACCAGGGAAGCCCATGGATGTTTAGTTTTTTTTTTTTTTTTTTGCGGTATGCGGGCCTCTCACTGTTGTGGCCTCCCCCGTTGCGGAGCACAGGCTCCGGACGCGCAGGCTCAGCGGCCATGGCTCACGGGCCCAGCCGCTCCGCGGCATATGGGATCCTCCCAGACCGGGGCACGAACCCGTATCCCCTGCATCGGCAGGCGGACTCTCAACCACTTGCGCCACCAGGGAGGCCCCATGTTTAGTTTTATAAGAAGCTGACAAACGATTTCCAGTGACCCTACCGTTTTGTATTCCTAGCAGCAGTGTGAGTTCCAGTAGCTCCACGTCCTCACCAGCACTTGGTAGTGTCAGTTTTTCTTGGTGCCTTTTAAATAAGAGTATAGTGGTTGCTTATTTTGGTTTTAATGTGAATTTTCCTAAAGAAAAATGTTGAGCATTTTTTCATATGCTTACTTGCCATTCCTATATCTTCTTTGGTGAAATGTCTGTTTGGATCTTTCACCCATGTTTTTTTATTGGCTTATTGGCTTTCTTATTATTGATATGACTGATCTTGAACAGAACTTCCTTTTCAAGGATTTGTTAATTAGGTTTTCAGTGGCTTTTGATATAAATAGTTTATAAAGTGCTTCAAAGAAGATGATCTAGGAGTGATTGCCAAGGAAAACTGAAATGGACTTTAATCCTGACTGGAGCACAAGTGGTGAGGATGACATTTAATGTGTGCTTTTCCTCAATGTGGTTTTGAAACAGGAGGACAGAGAAAAGGGAGAGAGAGAAAAAAGCCAGGAAGCACAGGAGGGGCTTTGATCTTCAGTCTAAAAAGGAAAACAGGGATTTGTTCAGTTGCCAGTGGAAGCTGGGAGGGTTAGAAATGCCAAAGGGATGGTTTACTCTGATGAGAAAAGCAATTCCACAACAACAAGAAGAAATGCAGGGAGGCTGTTAGATGCTCATCCTTTTCAGCCCAGTACTGGATGAGGCAAGGCCAGTGGGAGGTCGATACCACTGGGCTGTGACCTCAAATTATTTCTGTAACCCTGGAGTCATCTAAGCAGATGTCCAGTACTTGGAGGAAAGGTAAGAATGCCTTACTCTCTGCCTCGATATTGACACGATGTATGTAGTTTCAACATCTATACTGGTAATTGTTTTTCCTTAAAAAAAAAAAACCCCACCAATTTATTATTTGGCTTATTACATAAAAATTTCTGGGAAGGAGTCTGTACAGCTAAAACTCTCCCTTTCTGTCACCTGACTTGTAGGCCCTTTGGCATTGGGAGAACCAACCAGGCTTCTTCTACTTTTACTGGGGTTCAAGGCCTTTGGGACATCTGACCCCCCCCCTTTCCCTTGACATTGTCATACACTTGTGTATGAGTATTTTTATGGGGATGGTTACATAGCTTTCCTCAGCCTCAAAGAGGCCTCTAACCCCCACATGGCTGTGAAGCACTGCCCTAGAGGGCGTGCTTGGCAAATTCACTATAGTGATGGCATAGCAGACATTCTGTGTCTCAACTTGAAAACATTATGGCAGGAAGTCCTACGTCAGATGAAATTAGGTGTACATTCAAGTAGTGGGATTGAGCCTAGAGTCTTTTTATTTTTATTTTTATTTATTTATTTATTTATTTTTTGCGGTACACGGGCCTCTCACTGTTGTGGCCTCTCCCATTGCGGAGCACAGGCTCCGGACGCGCAGGCTCAGCGGCCATGGCTCACGGGCCCAGTCGCTCCGCGGCATGTGGGATCTTCCCAGACCGGGGCACGAACCCGTGTCCCCTGCATCGGCAGGCGGACTCTCAACCACTGCGCCACCAGGGAAGCCCCCTAGAGTCTTTTTAGCTCTTGTATAGGCAGCTTTGATTCTCTTCCCAACATAATTAACAATTGGCCAGGAAAACTTTTTTTTAACTTAATAAACGAAGTACCCCAGTTAATGTGTGTTCCTGGTTATATAGCTATAATTACACAAACTATATTTTTGTGTTTAATAAGAAATCAACCCAACTTATAGGGTGACCCTAACTTATGCACTGTACCATGCTATATATTGGAGAAGACAAGACAGTGTACATTATGATCTTTTTGAGAAGGCAAGGGGTCTACAAGCAGAGCATGAAGCCTAAGGGATTGTGTTAGGAGGAGAGTGGTAGGCTGGGTGGCAGGTTTTAGCCACAGCTGGATGGATGGATGGTAGTCAAGAGGCTGAAAGTGGAGGAAATGGCATTTTAGTTGGGGGAAAAGGTGTAAGCACTTGCTCAGGGGAGGAAATTTAGGGAGAAAATGGTCTGAGCATGTTTCACATGGAGTATTCCTATTAGGAGAATCAGATGCAAGCAAGGTTGAGAATACGACATAAATGAAATGCCATTTTGGGAAAACCTGGTTGGGGGGTCATGTTTCGTAGAGACGAAAAGGGGGTTAGGGTCAGATGATTCTGACACAGACTCCATGTTCACAGTATTTATTTATACCTTGTTTTCTAGAAGATCTTTTTAAATATTCCAAAGGAAAAGTGCTTGGACCTCTTATTAAATAGAGTTGTTAAAGGAAAAAACTTAAAAAAAAAAAAAACCTAGGTGGGATGAACCCAGCACTATGGCACTGAATAAGGTAAGATCCATAGTGCTGTTACCTGGCACCATTTTGGAGTGGTAGATTCCAGAGGTCTCTTGTAAAGAGAACAAAAGGGCCATCAGGAGTTTGGAAGCTGAGGATTTCAGGTGAAATTATCTTGGTGGAAAGAGGCTAAGAGCGTTTATTTAGTACGAGGAGGTGTATGACCATAATTGAACCCATTCCTTACGGTGCAGCCAAGTACTGGCAGGAAAGACAGAACCAGAACCATGATGGGATTCTGGGAGTACAGTACAGATGCTCCAGGTTTCTTCTGGAGAACAGTGTTATTGGCCTCTACTAGTAGAGCAAAACAAGCTGGGTTAGAAGTGGTTGCAACAGTTAAATGTTTGCCTGGCACAGTGATACCTGCAACAGCTCTTTCCAAGGTCTGAGGTGAGAGTACCTCACTTGTGTAAGACTTTCCATTAGGATGCAGGAAAAAAAAGGTAGACATTCTACTTATACATACTTGTATCTAAAAATAGGAATTCAACTTTACTGATAAGCAGCATACAGACTGACCCTGATGCCTTCATGTGGTCCAAATGCCAGAAGGTCAGTGGCAGGGCGTGCAGCCTCAGCATTTCAAGGGAAGAGTGTACATTCCTCCCACAGGTGGGCTGACTTCATTGATAGAAGTTTCTCTCTACCCAACTGAAAAGATTTACAGATTATACCATTTTAAAAGGCCAAAAAAAAAATCTTACTGTACTTCATAATGACATGGCGTGGTGATCATTGTAATCTTTTGTACCACAATTGGTAACTGGAGCAAATTACTTAAAGGCGAGTTGTTGAATGTGGATTAAGAATTTTTCTTGCAGAGATGGGCATTTCAAAATTGCTGGCCTTTTACGTAGTACATGGCTATGGGATTATTGCCCTGCAAATACTTAATTGTGGAGAGAACATTGATAAAATAAGTATATGGAAATACTTCCATTATTAGGTGATTTTCATTGGTGAAAATGATAGTTGTGTTTATGTATAAAACTCATATCTGCACACTTAACCCTTGGAAACAAACCAAAATCTTCCAAAGGTTTTCAAACTGAACTAAAACATCTTCCAATTAGTTTGCAAGACCAATCGAGTGACAGGACAAAGAAAGCTACTAATTTTAATTTTTTTTTTAAGCCTTTGAGAAATTAGTGTATGAGACTGAAACGTGAGGTTTTTGGAAGCACGTTTCTTTCTGGGTCTGTCTTTGTCAGGTGTCTATTTTAGCTAAACCAGACCTTGAAGCTGAATATCGAAATACACTGAACTTAGACCTTTGAGTTGCTCTATCGGAAAAGTGTTAAACGAAGATTTAAAAAAAACAAAAATGAAGCAGATGGTCACGTTGCAGTCACTGAAATGTTTTAGTGGAAACAAAAAAGATAAAGCAAAGTCATTTTTTAAGTTCTTAACTGCATTTTTATCTCAGCTTTCCAAATTGTATTTGATGTATAATGTACATATTAATGCAGTAAACATGTATATAATTTGTAAATAACCATATATTGGGGGTTAGGCTAAACTTTATTTCTGATGTGGTACATGATCATAAAAGTTGGTAGGCCGTTGGCATACAAAAGGAAATGTGCTGGAACTTATTTACAAAATCATCCTGGTCTCAGAGACTGAAAAATCCCTGAAACACCCCTCAGTCTTTCCTGCACTGGGAAAGGTGGCAGAAGTGACAGGAGAGGGGAAGAGGAAGGAGAGAAGGCCGTGCCCCATAGATTGAGTGGGGCCCCTGCTTATCTGAGAGTCTGGGAGGTGTGGGCTGGGCTGTGGAGAAGGAGGGGGGCTGTTACTGAAGGAGGCAGGGCTGTGCCCTGCTGGCAAGGCTCTGGCAGCTGGGAGGGAAGGAGGGAAAGCCTTGCAGAGGTTCTGCGAGGCCTGTTAATGCCATTGCTGGTAGCGACAGTTTTGATGGCGAAGTCTGCCTTCAGGATAACACTGTCCGGTAGTAACATGATGCGAGCCACGTATGTAATTTTAATTTTCCTCGTAGCCACATTAAAAAGCAAAAAGATGAAATTGTTCAGTAATACATTTTGTGTAACCCTATATATCTAAAACTTTATTTCATGTAATCAATAGAGAATGAGATCTTACAGTGGCTTTTCTATGCTAAGTCTTGAAAACCAGTGTGTAGTTTTACACTTTTCATCTCAGTTTGAACTAGCCCCATTTTGAGGGCTTGATAGACCGAGTTAATGCACCTTTAAAACAAGCACAATCAGAAACCTTACTGCGAAGCTAGAAGTGGAGATCATCTAACCTCATGGGCTTATATACCTGGCTGGATTCAGGATCCTCAACTACCACCATTTAAAAAAAAAAAAATTGGAGTCCTATATATTTTTAAAGAATATATAATCATTAAGTGACTTACACATTTTGATAGCCAACATATAGGTGAGTTGTGTACTGTTTCTGGAATCAATTTTTCCAGACAGAGACCGAGATGCTACAACTTAGCTTTTGACAGCCACTCAAAGAATAGAAGTTATTCTATGTATAAGATCATGCAGATATCTCTGAACCTATGTTGTCACCTGAATGTCCTAAAAGTGGGGTATGAGAGCTTTGGTCTAGGGAAAAAGCCCTGGATTTAGAACTCTTGGGGTCAGGTTTCTCCTTTGCGTCATCCTAGCTTTATAATCTGGGCAAGTTATTGAACATTTTGATGAAGTTTCTTTAGCCAGAAGATGAGCACGGTCACTTTTCAATCTTACTGTGAAGTTCAGTGAGTTAAGGCAGGGAAAGTGCTGTGAAAGCAGGTAGGTAACCGCCTTCATCCCAACTATGGTGGTCCTGCTTTTGCTGAAATTGAGAATTCTCTGGATGTACCTGTCAATATATCAGCATTGCCTCAGAGCAGGGTTTTGTTTGTGATGGCTCACTTGCACTTAGGGCTACTCTTGGGTTCCCAAAGCTGGTGTCGCCAAGTTTTATAATCTGTGTGAAGCTGCTGGGGGTCTGCAGCCTTGGCCTCCTGCATGGTGTGTTATGGGCCCGGGGATGCTGGTGATTTCTAATCAAAAGCCGGCTGATTTCTGTTCCCACACCTTGTTCATTCTGCTAGGCTTACAAGCATCTCAGTCCTAGTAGGCCTGTCAACTCTCCCCAGGAAATGTTGAACCAAAGACATGGGCACATACGTTCATTTTCTTTTTAAATGAATACAGCCCTTTGCAGTTTTATTGGAATACCGATCCATGGTTTGCACAAGCTGTTTGAATTTTAAACAGATGTGTGTGAAGCTGGGAGTCAGCTTTGCATATCTCAGTCCAGTTTTATAGTCATTGACTTTTAGGGTTTCAGCCTGGTCTCATGCCTGTGCCTCAGGCGGACAAGCTCATGTGGCGTTCCATGTGTTTTTTTGTCCAGAGCCATGACACTTCAGCCAGGACCAAGGCAGCTTTCTGGCTCTCCAGTGGAAGGCCATGTCATATGACCGTTGTTATGGGAAATAACCATGAGCGCTCATAATCTACATTTTACTGATGGCCAAATATATGCATGTGTGGTATTTAGAAAGCTTTAGGTGAAAACATTTTTAATGGTGCACTGATTCTTTGAAAGAGGTGTCTGCTAATGTTCATTAAATTGTGAACCATTTTTAATGTTCATATCTAGCTAAGATTAAATTAGGTTCTCTAGACATATTTAAACATTTTCCATCCAAAAGTGAATGGGAAAATGTTGAACAAAACAAAGAAACTCCTTTATTGAAATCTAGGAGAAATGTATTTTTAAAAAAACCCCAAATAGTCAGTGTCTGGTATTATGTGTGAGTCTAGGGACCTGATTTACTATTTGGCAACCATACTTTATATTGACAATAGACTTATATTGTCTAAAAGAAAAACGCGTAGAGCCAAGATACAGGACAAAGCAGAGACTGAGATGCTAAGGGAAATAGGTTTATCGAGGAGTCTTTAACAATAAATGGTTTTATTTTTCATAATTGCCATTTTAGAATTATGCTTTGTTAAAATCTACCATCTTGGTCAGAGTCCATGATTTTTGGGTCTCTTTCAGTTTAAAACTCCAATCTCAAACTAGACTAAAAAATTCTCCTTCTCTTTCAGTCTCTGTTGAGAGCTGGGGCTAGGTTGATGGAAGAAGGAAGTGGTGCATGGTCTACTTTCAGTCCTCTGAGGTTTGGGGCAGGGTGGAGGGATGGGTTAGGAATGAGTGTCCATTGCTGGTACCTATGAGTAACCACCTTTAGTAGGATACTAAGCAAGAAAGCTTAAGCTATCTTTACATTAATGAGGATAGACCAAGTTTCACTGTAATAACAAATACAATCTCAATGGCTTAACACATTGATGTCATAGTTCAATGTGGCTCACCATGCTGGCTCTTCTCCAATAGTGAATCAAAGGCCCAGTTGCTTCCACTTTGCAGCCCCTCATCTTGTAGTTCTTTGCTTCCAACTCTGAGTTCAGGAGAGAGAGCTTAGAGACTCATACCCACGTTTATTTCCACCCCCCCCGATAACATCTTTTTAAAGATAGTATTAACATGCCACACAATTCACCAGTTTTAAAATGTACAACTCATTCGGTTTAGTATATTGTTATCTCACACCCACTCTTACTTGCCTATAACTAGAGTTAGAGAGTTATTTCCACTCACATGTCCATTGGGGAGAACTTACAAGGTCCTGACCTAACTTCAAGGAAGACTGGGAAATGTAGTCCCTCTAGGTGCCCAGGAAGAAGAAAACACTAGGGCAAACACAGAACGTTGGCACCGCCCTGCTCATTTTCTGTGATTGTCCACTTGACTCATGGGATGGCCACTCTTCTTTGCCCTACAGTTGACAGAAGGGCAGGCTGTTCGTCTCACAGCTCACCTCTCCATTCGCTGGGTTCTCCACTTTTCTCACCTGTGCAGACAGGCAGGGAAGGGGGCACAGATCACTCAGTGCATCGCCTAAGCTGATGTCTGACTAGGGCACAAATGAGAGACTCCTTGTGTTGTGGGAAATCTCAGATCACACACGAGGTTCAGTCTCAGTGTTCTCCCTTATTTGACTTTCAGGAAGATACTTCCTCCGTGAGGTCATTGACTTGACAATTTTCTGCATTCCTTTCTCAGTCTTCCCTTTACAGTTCAGAACTGGAGTTAAAGGTGAGGAAGTCCAAGTACCTAGTAGATATCTCTGGATTGGGGAGAGTTTTCCTTTATGGAAAATGGGAGGCTTTTCTTACTTTATAATTCCATAAAATCGTGAGTTATCATGAAACAGTGCTTTAAAACAACGAATGTATCTCAAAATTTTCTTTCGGGAATATCTTTGAGGTGTTAAGATGTTTATTTTATTCAGCATATTTCAAAATTCCTTGGATTATTGGCATATTTTTTAAAAATATATTTATTTATTTTGGCTGTGCTGGGTCTTAGTTGCGGCACGCGGACTTCTTAGTTGCAGCATGCATGTGGGATCTAGTTCCCTGACCAGGGATCAAACCTGGACCCCCTGCATTGGGAGCATGGGGTCTTACCCACTGGACCACCAGGGAAGTCCCATATCGGCATATTTTAATTCAGTGAGTTTTTATGGAGTCTGAGTCACCATGTAAAACATTTGACTCTAAATGTTTAAAGAACATCTTGATTTATTAATATTAATAAACTGTAGTTAGAATAACTAGTTTTTCAGAAAAGTTGCAAGGATAATACTGGGAGTTCCCCTATCTTTCACCTAGTTTCTTCTAATGTTACATTTTGTATAACGATGGTACATTTGTGAAAACTAAAACTCACATTGGTATAGTGTTACAGACTGTATAGATTTCATTCTGGCTGCACTAGTTTTTCCATTAATGTCCTTTTTCTGTTCCAGGACAGGATAACACTTCACACTCAGTTGTCATGTCTCCTTAATCTCCTGTAATCGACAGTTTTTCAGTCTTCCCTGGACACTTTTGAAAGTATTTTGTAGGATGTCTGTAAATTTGGGTTTATCAGTGCTTTCTTATGACTAGACTAGGATTATGGGTTTGGGAGAAGAATACTGCAAAGGTAAAGTGCCTTTTTCATCACATCATATGAGAGTGTTTGAGAAAGGAACTTGAATTATCACTGGTGATATTTATCTTGACCACTTGGTTAAGGTATTGTCTGCCAGATTCTGCCACTGTAAAATTAATGTTTGCACATTTCATACTCCGTGCTTTGGAGGCAAATCACTGAATGCCATCCACACTCAAGGAAAGGGGAATTAAGCTGTCTGTCTGGAGGGGGAAGGGAGCAGGGACATATCTTCATACATTATTTGTAAATCAAGGGTCTGTCGCTTCTTCCCCACTTAGTTATTCAATCATTTATTTATGTTAATTTAGCCTCATTTTATTCTTCCGGTTATATGATCATTATTTTGTTCAAATTATCCCACCTTTGGCCATTGGGAGCTCTTTCAACTTGATTCCTAGGTAAAGAGTTAGAAACCTAGAAATGTTTCTATCTTTGGATTCTAGTTACTTTGGCCTCGGTATACCTGGACTTCTCCACTTCCTCAAAGTGGTAACTGTTAAATGAGAAGTGTTTTACGGTGTTTCTAAAGTTCTTGGAGACCAGTAATAACTATCTACAAGGAAGTATGTAGAAATTTGCCAATATTTACGAAAGTAGTAAGAATTTAGTAATGGAATTATATTTAGCATTAAAAGCTATTATTTGAAAGAGATTAATGCCTGCAAAAGACCATTGATTATAGATTCTTAGAGGCCTAGAGGAAATTGGAAATGAACTTAACCTACCTCCATTACAGATGAGAAACTAAATCTTCCAAAGTGTGATTTGCCTAAGCAAAGCCAGAAATAAAACAACTCGAATAACTTTTAAACCTAGTTCTTCCCATTAAATCAAGCATTTTCTTCAAGAATGTGAATGTTCTGGAATATTTTTCTAGATACGGAATCATACATAGTTGCTATATAATAAATACACAGGACCGATTTTGTGTATCTGCATTTCAAGTTGATAATTTATTAATAGCACATTAAGAAGCAATTTTTATTGAATTTCGTATTTTGATATGATTTTTAGCACAGAAAAGCAGTGTCAAGTTTTTTGGTTATACTTTTTTTTTTTTTTTTTTGCAGTACGCGGGCCTCTCACTGTTGTGGCCTCTCCCGTTGCGGAGCACAGGCTCCGGACGCGCAGGCTCAGTGGCCATGGCTCACGGGCCCAGCCGCTCCGCGGCATGTGGGATCCTCCCGGACCAGGGCACAAACCCGTGTCCCCTGCATCGGCAGGCGGACTCAACCACTGTGCCACCAGGGAAACCCTGGTTATACTTTGATTCCAGAAACTCTGTTTAACTGGTAGTAATTCAATTGTTCCTATTTTTATTTTATTTTGAGAATGTCAGTTTAGTGTAAGTGTAGCAGGAGAAAAAGCATTTCCTTTTAAGCTCAGGAAGTGACATGACGTGTGCATTGAAATGACTATGCTTCAAGGAGAAGATGGAAAATGCTGCCAGCTTGTTAATTTTACCTGTGGTTTACACAAATACAGGCATTTATCTTCTCACAGCCATACACATTCACGGTCACTTGGAGTTATCCTTATAAGTGGTCATCATTAATTTAAGTTTGCCTTTCAGGAGCTGAAGGATGATGTGAATTTCATCTTTAAAAGGCAGAATTAGGTAGTACAATGTTTAAGAAGTGTCTTGCCTGTGCCCATAACAAGCCATACCATTATGTTGATGGATTTGCTACTTTGTGTCCCGTTAAGTATAAAATGTGACCATATATTTTGGATTCCAGGGTCTTTTCTGGTTTGTTGAGCACACTGGTGCTTAAGATGATTTAAATTAGTTTTAATGTACTTGGGTAACCAAGCGTACAGTGCTTTGAAGCCACTGGTGGATAGAAAGAAGAGAGCTATTTCAGCCATCCCCAGTAATGAGACCCATAAATCAAAAGAATGAATGTGGAAACCTCAAGTGAGCCTTGGGATCTAATTTCAAACACCTTAAAGGGACTCCTTTTTTTTGTTTAGACTTGCTAGGACCACAGTGCCCAGTGTAACGGTTGAACTGAAAAATCTAGATGTAAGGCAGAGAACCCCTCTAGGACTAAAACAGCTGAGCCAAACACTGTCACTCTTAGCCTTCAGATTTGAGAGGCTTGTGGTTAGGAAGTCTGGGTCTAAAGAGGTGGGAAATGTACAGGGATACTTTCAGTTAGGGGTATCCACTCATATACCAGATAGGTAAGGAAATCGTAAGATGATTTTGCAGGAGGGGAGAATGTTTTCATTCAGCATATAATTATAGTGGATTTTTGAAACTAACTTGGGGGCAATAAAATAAGAGCATAAAAGCTTTTTCACCGAGACAGAGGAAAATGGTGTGAATTTCTGAATATAAATCAGACACATCCCTGAAAAATGGAGAAATGCCTTCAAGACTTCAGATACGTCTATGGCAAATATGAAGACAGTCTATTCCTAGACTTCTGGCAGGCGGACTGGCCTTTCATTCAGTTCTTTAAAAAAGAAAATAGGCAAGAGAAGCTTGGAAAAAGAAATCCAACTTCTTCTAGATGTTGGTTCAGGCAGTATTAGAAATTCTTCATAGTTCCTCTCTTGCAAGCTGACTTTGGACTGTGCACATAGGCCTATTTTTACACTGCAGACTTTCACTCCCACATGCTTTACCCTTCTACTGTTCAAGTTCTAAAACCAGGGATTATTTAAGTTAGTTTACAGGCTGGTGCATGATGGTTGAGAATTTGGGTTTCTGAAACTGTGAAAAGCAGGTTGAGAGGAAATAAATGTGGAGAGGCTAAATGACAATGGTAATACGGATCTCTTTTCTTTTGACTCACCCCTTTTAAAGTTCACTAGTCCTAGAACACACACAGATATTTAATTCTAATATCTGTAGGAATAAATGCATTCAGGGTAAGTGGATTTTAGTAACGTGTTGCTTTTGCTTCTTATTGGGAATAGTTTAAGCACTAAGTATAATGGCACAATTATTTTGCCATTAAGGTTTATTTTTTATTTTTATTTTTTTGCGGTACGCGGGCCTCTCACTGCCGTGGCCTCTCCCATTGCGGAGCACAGGCTCCAGACGCGCAGGCCCAGCGGCCATGGCTCACGGGCCCAGCCGCTCCGCGGCATGTGGGATCCTCCCAGACCGGGGCACGAACCCGCATCCCCTGCACCGGCAGGCGGACTCCCAACCACTGCGCCACCAGGGAAGCCCAAGGTTTACATTTTAACTTGGGCTTGTGTGTAAATGATCTTGAGGGTCTGTGTGTGTGTGTGTGACTGTGATGTATGCGGGGGCGGGGCAGAGAGGGGAGGGAACTTTTACATGCCATTTGTAGCACTGAATTTAAAATTCATTTTTTTCTGGAAATGTGTTTCTGATGGATAAAACTGAAATATTTGTGGTCTTCAATAGCAAAGTGATCAGAAGGAGGATTATTTTCATTTTCAAAAGAAAGTTAGGAGGTCAGAAAGGCTTCTGGTTTTCAAGTTAAAATGTAGTGTTTACATTTTTAAAAAACTCATGTTTTACAGCAGCTGGAATTTTATTGTGTGTGGCAGCTTTTTTAAAAATAAAAATGATATTTTTATAATTTTTTTTCTGAAATGGCTCTTGGAGACAGTTGAACAAATGAAAACTGAAAATGAATTGTAGCCAAGTACTTGATTATATTAGATTGTATAACAATAACAAGGGGCTTTTTGCCTGGTACTGAGTTGGAGGAACTACTAGTTTTGGTTGGCATGTTCCTTTCACTTTGATTACTTTGTCCCTAATTATTCCCCAAAGTGGTTATGGAGTATAATTTAGTCTATATTTATGAATAATTTCATTTTCCTAACAAATCTCATAGTGGTTCTTCTACCTTGGAACTACAGTGTTCATCCATCAATCCATCCTGGTTTCTTGATGCTTTTCAGACTAAGATGGTACATCATCAGTATGTTTTTACCTGTAAATGCTTTAGCATACATGTCGCTAAGTAGAGGTCACTCTTTGCTTATCACTTAAATGTAAATTTTACATGCACTGAAAAGCACAATTCTTACATGTGCCCTTTGAATTTTGAGAAATGTATACATGTTACCTAGAAGGTCTCTTCATGCCTTTTCCCACTTATCCTACTTTCTACCCCAGAGAAAACTGCTCTTCTGCTCTTTTCATTATTAGTTTTCCCCATTCTAAGACTTTGTATAAATGGAATCATACAGTGTATACCCTTTTTATAAGGCTTCTTTTACTCTCTGTACTGTTTTTGAGATTCACTCATACTATCATCTGAATAAGTAGTTCATTCCTTTTCATTGTTGAGTAGTATTCCTTTGTATAATCCACCAGTTTGTTTATCCATTCATCTGTTGAATACCAAGGGATTGTTTCTAGTCTTTGCGTGGACATATGCTTTCACTTCTGTTGGGTTAAACACCTAAGAGTGGAATTGCTGTGTAGCAAGGTAGGTGTTTGGTTAGGTTGGTAAGAAACTGTCAGACCTTTTTCTAAAGTGGTTTTACTATTTGACTCTCCCACTAAGAGTGGATGTGAGAGTTCTGGTTGCTCCATATCTGTGCCAACATATGATATTGTCAGTCTTTTGAATATTTATCTTCCTTAGTGTATTGTGGTATCTCACTGTGTTTTTCATTTGCATTTCCTTGATGACTAATGATGGTGAATGGTTTTTAGTGCACACATTGGCCATCTGTATTTTCCTTAGTGAAATGTCTGTTCAGTATTTTGCCCATTTGTTTACTGAGTTTTTCCCTTATTAAGTTGTAATTCTTTACATATCTTGGATATCAGTCTTTGGTCACACATACACTGCTTTTTTTCTTCCCATCTGTGGCTGGTCTGTTAATTTTCAAAATGTCTTTGAGCAGGAGTTGTTTATTTTGAAGTCTAATTCGTCTGTTTTTATATGGTTGATTTCTGTGTGCTATTTAAGAAATCTTTCCCTATCCCCAAGTTAGAAAGATATTTTCCTGTGACTTCTTCTAGAAGCCTTATACTTTTAACTTTTACATTTAGGTCTGTGATTAACTTTTGAGTTGTGTGTAGTGTGAGGTAAGGACCCAGGTTCATTTTTTTTTTTTTTCCCGTCATACTGATGTCTAGTTCCAGCATTATTTTTTGAGAAGGCTCTTTTCCCCTTTTGGAATGTTTTGGCACCTTTTAATAAAAAATCAGTCAACTATATCTCCTCTGCTTTGTGGTAATTATTAGCCTATTCTCTTGATCTATTTGTTGATCTCCTTATGCTAGAACCATGCTGTCTTGAATACTATAGTTTCGAAAGTAAGTCTTAAAATCAAATTCTGTAAATCTTCCAAATTTGTTCATTTTCAGAACTGTTTTTTGATGTTTGTAGGCCCTTTGTATTTCCATATAAATGATAGAATCAGCTTGCCATATTTATTTTTTAAAGCCCAGTGGGGTTACAGTTTGCATTCTCTTGAATCTGGAAACCCTGACATTTACCAGGTCAAAACTCTTTTCCTAATACCAAGGCATTATTTGCTTTCTTGCTCCTATTCTCTCAGGAGTTTACAATGAGTTTTCCAGAGGCTATGTAATATGGGATATTGTAATGGCTTAGACACAGAAGCAGGTAGGAAAATCCAGCTATCTTGTATTATGTTAAATATTAAAAATATTTGCAGAAATGTAAAACAATGCAAATATTTTCACTTAAAATTTATTTTAGGAAGAATGAATTTTTATAATATGTTAGCATTTAATGAGTGATCATTTAAAATATTTTTTTCATTTTAAGTGGTAAAGTTTATATAACTCACATAAATTGAAGCTTTTTGGGATGTTCAGTTATTTTTAAAGTGTCAAAGGAGCCCTGAGAACAGAGATAGAAAACTGTTGCTATAAATCAATTTGGAATAATTGACACCCTAGTAATATTTATTCTTCCAATTCATGAACATGGTATGTCTCTACAATTATGTTTTATAATTTTCAGATTGGCATTTTAAAATATCTTCTGTTAAATGTTTTCCTAAGTGTTATATGATTTTTTACTCTGTAAATGGAATAGAGTTTTAAATAGAATTTTCCAACGAGTTGCTGCTAATATATAGAAAAACATTTGATTTATACTTGTTGACCTGAATCTTGCAAATCTGCTACACTGAGACACCAGTCTGGTGGTGGTTTTTCAAGAACTGAGGAGTTTGAGATTTTATCCTGATCACAAGCTAACAAATTACCCTCCCACAGTTTCATGGATGCTGATAGAAGACACGAGAATCCTAAGTCAGAGAGAGGACTTTATTACTCACCCTAGCAGGTGGCAGTACTTTCATGTTCACATTGATTCCCCACAGCCCCTAAGTCCCACTGGGAAATGCCCAGGTAGATGCTACTGACTTGGTGGGTTTGTGTCACAGGCAGGGAAGCCTGAGCTCAGAAAATCTCATTCTCTACAAGAAGCTCTAGCAAACCTTGCCTAATCTTTGCCCCAGACGGAGATGTTCTTTTCATTTTCCTGGACAGAAAACACATCAGCCCTTTGCCCCACAGGGAGACATTGTCTTCCAAGTCTGTGGGCTATCCAGAATCCTTGAAAAGATCATCCAGAACAAAAGCTGATAGAAGACTTGCAGAAGCAAGAGAGACAATATTTCTCCTAACTACCACTATAGGTTTTTTCTGGTTTCTCTGATTCTAACCCCTTCAACTGGATCTATCTCTTCTATAGATGCTACATCTGATAGCTCCCCAGATCTTGTTTTGAAGTATTTCCCTACTCTTTGGGGCCCTAGTTCCTGTAGTCTTAAATTCATGTTACTCTGACTGCCTTAAGCCCACTTTGTTTCTCCAGCATCATTTTTCATACTTTCTATCTGTGACCCTAATGCTTAGCCTCATTCTGACTTAGGGCAGTTTTCTTCCTTGGCATGTTGTCATGTGTTCCTTCTGTCTCTCCAAATCCTACTTTTTCGAAGCATACATCAAACTAGATCAAATTGCACCTTTTTATGTACTTCTCCAACCTGTTTGCTCTCCCCACAACCATTAATATTTCTCTTTTCTAAGTACCTAGGGCAACTAGAAATTTGATAAAAGTTTAGAAAACTAACATTAAGCTAGTTCCTGTTTTTGTACTGCCTGTAAGAATGTTTTTTCATCTTAAAGTGATGGAAACAAATCAAAAGAGTAACGTTTTATGACATATAATGTAAAAATTTATGAAACTCAGGTTTCACGAGGTTTGCCAGAAGTAAAGTGTTCCTGGACCACAGCATGCTCATTTGTTTATATATTGTCTATAGCTGCTTTCTCGCTGCAACAGCAAAGGTGAGGAGTTGTGACAGAGGCTGTGGAGAGCACCCTTGTCACCTAGCACTGCTGCTCTGTGCACTGCAAATCAGTGATAAAGTTCTCACTCAACAGTGTTCACTGTCACGTGTATGGCTTTACAGTGACACTTTATTTATCAGTGCATATCCTTGATGTCAAAACAAGGAGAGAGGAGAAAAGCGGGCTGTGAGTGGTGTGCTTTAAAGGCACAGTGGAGTGTAGGTTACTTTATTACTGGTGAGATGGCAGAGCATCTTAGTTATTACATGCCGACGAGATAACTGCCCTAAACGAATATACATCTCCATCAGCAGATTGAGCACTCATTACAATACGCCCAACTCACAGGAATGTGACAGTAAAAAATGGGAAAACTTAAAACCAAGTATCTCATAACAACAGTTTCTTCCCAAAAATAAAAACTGAAAATGAGGTGCAGCCAGTGTAAGTTTCCAAGTGGCTTGTTTGTTAGCCAAGCCAGAAAAGCTGTTTGACGGTGAGTTAATGAAAACATGTTTTATTGCAGCAGCTGAAGAAATGTGTTGAGAGAACAAAATCGTTCAAACTCTTAGTCTTGAGGAGAGAACTGTTGCTGAAGGAGTTGACGTCTTTGGGCTCAATGTCAGTAGCTAATTAACAAGGCAAATGGTTTTGGCTGGTTTTCCTTGGCTCTTGATGGGTTGACAAATAGTACCAGTACCACTCAGTTGCTGTTTTCCTGAGGAGTCAGCACAGAGTTTGAAGTGACAGAAAAGTTAGCCTCTTTGAATAGTCTGTATAGAACATAAGATTTTCAAAAAAATCAAGAGAATATGAATTCAGTACAGTTTGAAGTGGAATCTGCTAAGGTGGTTTAGGATCGATGATGATAAAAATATTGGGTTGGCTAAAAAGTTCGTTCGGGTCTTGATGTTATGGAAAACTGGAACAAACTTTTTGGCCAACCCGGTACGTGTAAAGCAGAAAAAGGCTTAGTTGGATAAATCTACAAAGCTCTTGGAAATGTAAGGTATTTAAAGCCTTTCGCTGTTTTTATCACCAGGACTTTGCAGATACTTGAATTTGTCTTGTGCTATTGAACAAGTGATGCTAGTGAACTTCATTTGTTCTCTTAGGTTCATGTTGGTCAACTCTATGAATTTTTGTCAAAAAACAGAAGCTGTATATCCTCATTTGCCTTACTGCACAAACAGTTTGATGGCCTGATATGGTAAAAGTGTGTGTGTGTTCTTCACAAAAATCTTTAAGCCCAGGGCTGAGGTGAAAATTCTTAAAAGGAAGAATTGCCTTTAGCCACCATTATTGAACATTGAATGGCTTTGGACATTAGGCTTTCACTGAAGAGTTGATAGTGAATTCAACATAAAACTACAAGGCAAAACAACACTTATAGGTGAAACTTAATATTGAAGTTGTCATTTAGTCAAACAATATTGGTTGTCGTCTCACTAGTAATGTCAAGCTGCTTTATGTATTTCCTGTACTGTCAAAAATGAAGAGATCTCTGTCCCCAAACAAGGTTGTAGCAAATACATTTTCTTTTTTTTTTTTTTTTTTTTTTATTTCCCTTTTTGCGTTATGTGGGCCTCTCACTGTTGTGGCCTCTCCCGTTGCGGAGCACAGGCTCCGGATGCGCAGGCCCAGCGGCCATGGCTCACGGGCCCAGCCGCTCCGCGGCATATGGGATCCTCCCAGACCGGGGCACGAACCCGTATCCCCTGCATCGGCAGGCGGACTCTCAACCACTGCGCCACCAGGGAGGCCCTACATTTTCTTAAACTAAGTACCAGTACTGCTTTTCAGACCTCAGTGCAAGGACAAAGGAAGTTTCCATATTTCAAAATCCATTTAACTGTGAAAATCAGGAACTTCCACCTAATTTCAATTGGAAGTGAAGAATCTGCAATCTAATGACATACTAAAAGGAAAATATCAAGAGAAGCATTTAACCGAATTTCTTAAATGCCACCCAAATGATGAATATACTTAACTAAAACCCTCTGCTCATGGATATAATAAGTATTTGGTATTGCCTATAAGTGTGAAAAGACATTTCAGAGATGAAATATGTAGAATTGCATTACAGATCAGCATTGACAGATTAACGTTCACAGTTGATTTTGATAAGGGGCACTGACTCTGAACCCCAGTTAAGCAAATTGTCATCTCCCAAATAGGATATCATTCTTCACATTAGGAGGTTTATATTACAAATAATTGTCCTATATTTTTCAAGTTTTGGCAAATGTGTGGGAGGTTTTCTTTTGTTGTTTAAATATAATATCCTTTATTACTTCTTGGCCCATAAGCCTCAAATATTTACTCTGTGGCCTTTATTCAAAAATGTTTGCTAACCTGTGATTCATATCAGTGTTCACTTTTTCTAGCTATCCATATACAGGGAATGAATGCTTTTGTGTTCTGATAAAGATTTATTTCAGAAACCACTGTGAAGGAGATTTTGTTTGAGGCTGAGGTCGTTTTGCTCTAGAAGTTACGCTAACTTAAATTTTACTGTTGCCTTTGAACTGTGTTCAGGGCAGAGCACAGAACAGGATGGTTCAAGATGGATCCTTCTCCCTGTTTACTTGTGAGGTATCCCTGCTGCCCTGGGAGGACAGCCCCGCTCAAGGCCTGGTTTCTGACAGTTTGAACTGAGGAGGGGAAGGAGGCTGTGGGCTCTGTGCACTGATTCCCTCCTGCCACTACGCTGAGGGCTCTTCTTCCTCCTCCTGTTCATGGAAACACCCCTCTAATCCCGCAGCTCCCAACCTCCATGGGTCAGCACCCACGCCTGCCATTCACTCTGGACAGTTCCTTTTGGGCTGGAGGATGGTGTCACCTCCTAGAAAGTCGCAACTGCTTGCCCCAGAGTTCCTGCTGTTTCCTTTGGCTTCCCTGGGAAGAAGAGGGAAGAGGAAACAGGTAACAGTGATTCTGCTGCCCTTGAAACCCACGGAGTGGGAGGGAGCGTGTGTGTGAGAGTGCGCACGTGCTCAAGCACGCATATGCACACGTGCAATAGTCTGGAAGTCCTGGATCAGGACTGATTATTCTCAAGCATCATAGCTTTAGGTTCCCACAGCACAGACGTCAGCTTATAGACCAGTCTTCTCTTAAAAGTTGGAGAAGAATGAATACAGTGTACTTGCACTGTTTGCCTCTTAGCTCCCTCTTTCTTGTCCACAAATTTTTACTGTCATTACTGTTTTGTGCAATCTTAATTGCTCTGGGTTCCTGGTGGGGAATAGGTCAGCACAGTGCTGGAGACATCCTTATAATCTGAGCCACTACCCTCCAAAATGCCGGAAACAGCTTGCAACCTAAAGGAAGGTCATGGGAAACTTGGTCTATCAATCATGTTGAAAGGTGAGCATAGCGTGTGGGAAAATGAGTCATTGATGGGACTTCACCATTGCTCTCATTTTAAACTTCTTATGGTGAAAGCATAACCCAGTTCTGACAAAGATTTTCAGCCGGGGCTGGACCTGCCTTTGACTCAGTGATGTGTCATATTCTCTTTGCCGGAAACTTGCATTCTTAACACCAGTCATCATGGTCCTGGCAAGAAAACTTTTGGAGAAGTGTTGGTATTTGGTAGATTTATTTTTTTTTCCAGCTGCCCACAAAAAATAAACTCAGAAATATCTTTTTTTTTCCCCCTCTCTTTGAAAAGTTTGTTGGAATAGTTTGTCATTTCTCTGTCTGGCTTTGGTTATTGCCCTGACAAGGATCGTTTGCTTAGGGCCATGGCAAGGTGACTATGGCCCTAA
Organism: Mesoplodon densirostris; assembly: GCF_025265405.1. Lineage (NCBI taxonomy): Eukaryota > Metazoa > Chordata > Mammalia > Artiodactyla > Ziphiidae > Mesoplodon > Mesoplodon densirostris. Next base: position 26,761,796 of record NC_082674.1, read on the forward strand.
GTGAAGGCTAAAATAAACTGGGGAGGCGTGCCTGTCTGGGAAGATGGAACCTCTTAGCTTGTTTTAGGCGGTGGGTGGCTAGCTGTGGCTGGTGGCCACAGATGCTCACTTCAAGTGTGGCTGGGTTTTGCTTAAAGAAGCCCTTCAATTGATGCCTGCCCAGTTCCCCACCTAAGTGGATACCTCTTCACCGTTGAGTAGTTTTGTGCCAAGAGAATGCCTAGACTTGCTAGCCTGCATTGGGAACTTCCCCAGAGCCTGAGGACCACACCTAATTTACAAGAAGCAGAGCCTCTGTTCCAGTCTTCGGTTTATTCTTACAGTTCATGGAAGAAACATGTTCCAACTGGCTCCTTCACTCCTAATTTATAGATTTCTTGCAAGCAGATCCTTGAAGGCAGGGCTGTGCCTTCCTCCTGTGTCTCCGTTGTGGTGTTAGCTCACAGCAGGCCCCAGTAGCAAAGGCAGTATGGTTTGGGGGAATTACACCTGTGTAGTGGTCGGGGAACCAGATCAGAACTCTGGGCTGGCCAGTAGCTGTAAGATCTTGACACAGACAGTTCGTTTCTCTGGTTTCCCCTCATTATCTAATTACCAGGTTGAATGAGAGATGCTATAAAACAACGGTTCACATCCTTGCTATGCATCAGAAACACCTGTGGACTCTTATTTAAATATACCTGATTGGACTGTACTTCCATGGTGGGTTCAACAGGTCTGGGTAGAGCCCGAGGAGTGAATATTTTTGCCAAAATTCCTTACGGCCAGAGTGGAGGACCTCTGCCTATAGTCCCACCTGCCTGTTAGGAATTACTTTAAGAACTAGCTAGATAACAGGAACAAAGACTGAGTGGTTAATACACCTTATTTTAGGTATCCTTAACATATCTTAAGTAGGACTTTGTGTGCAGGTTTTAAAAATACTGAAAAGGGAGAAATAAATTTTTTTTTTTTTTGCCTTAATAGAAACATCGGAATTGTTCTGTGCTCTGGCAGGTGGAGCATCACATTGAGTGAAATTTTTGGAAAGACTCTGGGGGCAGAGAACAGGATGGGACAAAAGCTTAGGGATACTAGCAAAAAGGCGGCAGAGGGGTACCTGAGCACGGGGTTGGGATTTCGGGTTTTTACGAAGGTTGAAGGTGGTTTCTTATATTTTTGATCCTTTTGATTCTCAATCCACTATTGAGTTGAACACTGAGGAGTGTTCCTAGGCTATCTAATAAAATTCTGTCTAATATACTGTTATATCCTATTGTGGGCTGGGATCTCTGCTAGATGCTAGAGGTTCTCAGGTGAGAGACTCAAAGGAGGGAGAGAGGCATATAAAAAAATAACTAGAGTACAATCTGCTAAGCACAGTGATAGGTGAGTAGAGGAATAATTTACTCTTGGGAGGTTATCAGGAAAGGCTTTAGAGAAGAAGTAAAGCCTGAGTAGTTTTGAAGGCTGGGTAGGAGTTCACTCAGCAACCTGGGGCAGGTGAGTGTGTGAGCTAAGAGGAAACAGGGTGCAGGGGTGCACAGGACCAGAAGCCTGACAGAGCAGACTGAGTTGGGAGGATGATGAATGTTACTTGATCGTGAAGTTGGTGGGAATGTTAGAAGACCAGGCTCATCATCAAAGGCTTTGGGTTCCAGGCTCGGAGACAGGAGTTTCATATCCCAGACCTTTGGAATATTGTTAGCAGGAGAGGGATGTAGTCTCTGCTGTTTAGAGAGGTCACAGTGACTAAGACTATGAATGTGAGAGATTGGGGTGTGGGTGCAGAGGGAGATGCCTGGGAAAGAGGTACTGTGGTCCTGAACTAAATTGGTAAAGCTTGGTAATCGGATATAGGAAGTAAGGGAGAGGGATAGTCCAGGCTGATTCTTAGGTTTCTGGCTGGGGTGCTAAGGAGAAGGCTTGGACGTCATTTGACGTATGGATTACGAGGGACAGAAAGCAGTTGAGTGGAGGAGGTATCAGTTGCGGAGGTTGAAGAGATGTGTGGACCTTCAGGCAAAAATATCTAGTAGGGCGTTTGAAAGGGGCCAGTTCTCAAAATAGAGATTTAGGAGTGATCATTGTGAAGTTAATACCACAGAAAAGAATAAAATTGCCCTACCTATATAGAGAGTAGGGGAAAAAGAAATGCCTCAATCTGCATTAGTTATCTATTGTTAGATAACAAAATTATCCCAAATGATGCCGTCATTATTTAGTGATTTAAAACAATAAACATGTTATCTCCATTTTTGTAGGTCAGGTTTCCAGGTGCAGCTTAACTGGGTACTTCTGTTTCAAAACCTTGTAAGGCTGTAGTCAAACTGTTGGTCGAAGCTGTGGTCTTGTCTGAAGGATTGATGGGGCAGGATCCACTTCCAAGGACACTCAGGTGGTTTTAGATAGGTCTTGGTTCCTTGCTGGCTGTTGGCTTAAGGCCTCCTTCCCATTTCATGACTGGGCCTCTCCGTACGGCATCTCACAAATTGGTAACTAGCTGGCTTCCTTCAGAGTGAGCAAGATAGAAGCCAAATTAGTAGCAGAAGTGACATCCTATCACTTTGGCTGTAATGACTTGAAATGATTCACTGTCTGCCCCCTCTCAAGGGGAGGGGATTACACACGAGCCTGAATACCAGGAGGGTAGGGGTCATTGGGCGCCATCTTTGAGGCTGCCTCGCACAGCATCCAAGAGATGAGCTGACTAGTGGGTTTTGGAGCAGGACCAGTAACAGTGGTAAAGGCAAGAGAAGGAGGAGAAGAGTGTGGTCCCGCAAGCTAATGCAAAGGAGGAAAGAATTCAAGCATAGGCTAGGTTATGATTTAACAAAACTCAACTCATCTGAGGGACTTAAAAATAACAAGTTTGGGCCTTCCCTGTTGGCGCCGTGGTTGAGAGTCCACCTGCCAATTCAGGGGACACGGGTTCGTGCCCCGGTCCGGGAAGATCCCACATGCTGCGGAGCGGCTGGGCCCTTGAGCCATGGCCGCTGAGCCTGCGCGTCCGGAGCCTGTGCTCCGCAACGGGAGAGGCCACAACAGTGAGAGGCCTGCGTACCACAAAAAATAAAAATAAAAAATAACAAGTTTGTTTCTGGTTCATGCAAATACCCATCATAGGTTGCTTTGGGCTCTGTGTTACTTAATCACCCCTGGGCCATGGCTATTGAGGTAATTAGGGAACTAAGTTGACAGAACTTGGGTACTTTTCACTCTCTGACACATTGCTTGTTGCCATGGCAGAGGGGAAAAGTTAGGGAGACCCAGGCACTAGCTTTCAAAATTTCAGCCCATGTTCTTTGCTTTCACATTTCATTGGCATAAGTGATATCATAGGACCTGCCTCACCTCAAAGGGAGTGAGGACATGTACTCTTATTATGTGTCCAAAGATTGGCGATCCAGAGACATTTAGTGATCGGCACTAGTGTCAACACAGAGGGGGCAACATGACGATTAAACATGGTGTTGGAATTGGCAAGGATATGGTCCTTGTTGGTACTGGCCAGGGTGGTGGTTGCGGAGAGATGAGGTATTCTCTGATTGCAGTGGGTTGAGGAGACAATGGCAAATGGGAAAGTGCACAGAGGTAGGAGGAAGAAATTAGAGAAATAGTTTCACCAGGCAGAAAAGCTCTAATCACTAGTCTTTCCTCATTCTTGATTTAATCATTGACTGGTGTCATGGTGGTTTTTCTGTGTATCAGATACATCTCAACAGATTATTCCTTAACCGTGAGGTACTGCTGTGTGCTTATGCTTCGATAATCTCAGAAATAACCAGTGGGAGTTGAATCAATTTTGTGTTCCTTTTCAGTATTGCGTTCAAACAAGAAATCACTCCTTTTTCTAAGTTTTCCTGTTGTGCCAAAGTCAGTGTATTAGGAGAATTGCCAAGCTTTTTGAGGAAGTGGACTTTACATTTCTTTTTTCTTTATGTTGCCTTTTTTATTTAGTGTTTTTGGAAGTTTTGAAATAATTAAATCTGATTCAGTCTCCAAATTTGCTCCAAAACATCAGTTGTCCATTTTTGCTGAGTTCAGTGTTGTAAGCAAGATATGTGAAAGTACTTGGTAAGTTGTACAGTAATAGGTAAGTTGTTGCCACTTTTTCCATTATTTCTTGGTGGTCAAGAAGTCATGGAGTGCACATTTTATTCCTATAGTGAGCTAGTGGTCTGAAGTCAAGATGCAGATGATCTGAAACTGGCAATTGAGGCATCAATTCTACTTGACTTCACAGGACTTCAAAAAGTAGATTTAACATACAATATGCTGTCCTGAACTAAATATTTAAATATGTTGGTACTTCATTAACATACAAGAATTGATCAAGAGTAATCGTGGCTGCAAATCAGGTCTGATGTACCCAAGGGCAAAAATGATTTTTTTTATTTTTATTTTTTAGCTACCATTTTCTTCTCATTAGTCTCCCATTTCTTTCAGGCAGTAGAATTTCAAGTAACAGGTAAGGGCTGGAGAGAACTGACTGCTGAAATAACAGTAAATATTAGGTATATATTTTGGTTTCTTACTAATTAACTTGCCTTGTGATTTTTCAACTTTAAAATTTGAAGTGCAGTAAAGTTATTAGTATAACTTTAAATTATCCTGAGATAGCTGCAAAAAACATTTGGTCCCATCAAAGAATTGACATTATTCAGCTATGAATATTATACTGGAATTACATTTATGAAAAATTTCTTCCCACCTTCTTGGCAAGATGCAAGAAGGATGGACTGTAAAACTGCACCATTAAAATGGTCTGATGTGTGTTTGAACCCACATCTGACTTTGAAGTTATCCAGCTGCCTGTTACCAATTTACTGATTTTACTAGGTGTTGTGTTTTATTCAATGGGGGTTATTAAACTTAATACTCTAAGCAAGTGATATAGTCCATACTTCTTAGAATAGGATGGTATTCTGATAAAAAGTCATTTCCATGTGCTTTAAAGTGATTTGCTTTAGGAAGCAAATCCTTCTAAAGGTCATTTTTTCTAATATACACGTGCTTATTTTGCTAGACATTGGGCCTTTTTTTTTTCAGGTTATTATATATGTTCAGCGATTGAATTTTTAGTGAGCAGAATTAGGCAATTAAAAGTTTTCTGATTTCTTGGTAATATATTAAACCTCTGTGAGTGGTTGAAATGATTACTGGTACTCTAAGCCAGTACACCAACAGTAAAAAAAAAAAAAAAGTATCAAGCGTACGGTGTATATTTTGACTATGGGTAGTTAGGAGAGATTTGTGTCTCTGCTCTGCCAGTGGAGATGAACTGGTAGCGATAGGGAGGTGTATTGCTCCCTGTTACATAGGGAGGGCAAGCTGTCAGTCTTGAAAGAGGGCAGAGTCAGCCATGACTAGTTTAAGAATATCACTTGGCTTAAGTGGTTGTCCCATATAAGAAACCCAACCAATGGCCAGGCCACAATTCTTCTTCCCACTTGGAATGTTTCTGCATTGCTAGGTGAAAGTTCTTTTTTTGGAGCTTAGCTTTGCTTGTATCCCAAATAATTATGAAGGGTGATTCAGAGTTTCTTCCACTTGCTTATCTGGTTTTAGGAAAGCATTGTTATTCCTGAGTTTTACTCTCAGAGATAATGTTTAAAAACTGTTGAAACTGTAATATAGGTCATACCGATAAATTGTGTATTCTTTTCAAACCTGATTTTTGGTGGATGTGGGCAGTGAGGTACCAGTTCACTGATAAGGGGAACCCAGAAGGCGGTGAAGCTGATGAATTCATTGTTGGATGTTTTGCAGCTGAGTTTGCCTGCAGGAGGATGTTCATTTGGGTGTAGATGCCCAGGATGCAGTTGCAAATAAGTGGAACTGGGAAGGTCCCATCTAGATGTATAAATTTTGGAGACATTTATGTGTAACTGGATACTTGAGATGATTGAGTCTGTTCATTCATCATGAAATGTGATAACCCCTGTCATAACATCATGAACTTGGAATTGGTCACATAACTGATGTTAACTGGTGGGAACACAATCAACATTTTCTCTCAAGGAAGTGGAAAGGCTGCATTTTTGACCTCTGCAGGGCAGTCAACAGTTTTAATGAAGCAGTCATACACTTACACAGGCCTGCAGACCTGAATTTTGAAGCAATTAATTGCCTAAAATTAACCAAGCTGTTAGAGAGAAAGATGAATACTAGTGATGTGACCAGAAGCACTGTTGTTAAGGTCAAGCTCACTTTGAGTACGTGTATCTTTACTGTGGGATGCATAATTGTGGAAATAACTATTTGAAGAAAAATTGGGGGAGCAATAAATCTTTATATAGATAATTATTTTTAGTTCAAAGGAAAACAAAATGTTTATAATCTAATCAGATTTTATAGTCACAGTTTAATCAAAGGTGAGTTTGAGTTAATTTTAATGAAAATCTTTAATACTTATTTTTAAAAGTAGGAATTTACAAGTAGTTAATCATCACTAAACTGGACTTATGTATAGTCAGTTCAGTAAGGTTGTGTTTTTACCCTCCTGTGGTCTTGAGATAGGATAATTACGTTTTCATTTTACCTGTTAATTTTGTTTTCTCGTATATTCTGACTGTTTTAAAACTATTTATTCAACGTTAATTGAGCAGTTAATTTGTATCAGGTGCAGGAGATACAAAGATAAATAAGTGAGACTGTCCTCAGTGATGAAACATTCTAGTGGAGGAAACAGTAAACCAGAATCACAGGACATGGGATGGAAATTATCATAGTCAATAAAATGGGAGTACAGATGTAGGATAAAGGAAGCTTTTTGGATGTTTCCAGTTATTGCGCTCAAATGACAAAACCAACAGGTGGGAATGTGGTAATTCTTTTAATTAAACTGATTATATTTCTTGGCAAGTCAGGCAATTTGAAGAATTAATATAGAACAAATATTAGGAAATACTGTGTTAATAGGATGTATGTGAGATTAGTAGTCATTATCCAGAAGCATTTCCACTTTTTCTGGGTGATAAAATGTGAACCTTTAGAGTGAAACTTGTGATAGATATATGTACTATAACATACTTCTGTTACTGACTTAAAAAGGATCCATACGGTGAAGTGACCAGTTGCAGTCTACACTCTCAGTTGTATAGTCCAGCTCCCTCTGAAAGGCAACCAGGCTATCCTAGACCGCTGGCGCCACCTAGGGTGTGTCATATGGACTGCATCATCTACAACTTGACCCTGTCACCTCTTTTCTTGCTTCTTAGGAACCTTGTTTCTGTAATTCTTTTTTTTTTTTTTTTTTTTTTGATTTTGTGGACGAAACTTATTTATTATTTATTTTTACAGAAGAGACTATTTATTTAGAATGAGAACAAATCACAACAAATTATAAATTTTAAAAAGATGACAAACGCTATAAACTCACAAAACCCAGAAAAATAACACTACAATCAATTTTAGAACATTTCGTCACCCTGAAAAAACTCTCATACCCATTAGCAATATTCCCCTTTTTACCTCCCCTTCCTGACAGCCCTAGGCAACCACTAATGTACTTTTTCTCTATAGATCTGCCTATTCTGGACATTTTAAGTAAATGGACTCATTCACCTTGTGATTCTTTGTAACTGACTTCTTTCACTTAGCTTTCATTCTTAATGCTTTAAAGAATCAGCCATGGGCCTCCCTGGTGGCGCAGTGGTTGAGAGTCCGCCTGCCGATGCAGGGGATGCGGGTTCGTGCCCCGGTCTGGGAGGATCCCATATGCCGCGGAGCGGCTGGGCCCGTGAGCCATGGCCGCTGGGCCTGCGCGTCCGGAGCCTGTGCTCCGCAACGGGAGAGGCCACGACAGTGAGAGGCCCACATACCGCAAAAAGAAAAAAAAAAAAAAAAAAAAAGAATCAGCCATGTTGTACCATGTATCAGTACTTTGATCTTTTTTTATTGCCAAATAATAGTCCATTGTATGGCTGTGCCGCATTTTAGTTGATGGGTATTTGGGTTGTTTCCACTTTTTGACCATTTATGAATAATGCTTGTATGAACATTTGTGTACATGTTTTTGTGTGGACATGTATTTTCATTTCTGTTAGGTATAGACTGAGGAGTGGAATTGCTGGGTCATATGGTAACGCTATGTTTAACCTTTTGAGGAAGTGCCAGATTGTTTTCCAGAGTGGCTGCATTATTTTGCATTCCCACCAGCAGTGTGTGAGGTTTCCGTTTTCTCCACATCCTTGCCAACACTTGTTATCATTTGCCTTTTTGATTGCAACCCTCCTTGTGGGTGTGAAATAGTATCTCAGTGTTGTTTTGCTTTGCATTTCCTTGATGGATAATGTTGATCATCTTTTCACATGCTTATTGGCCATTTGTATATCTTCTTTGGAAAAATGCCTGTAAAGATCCTTTGCCTTTTTTTTTTTTTTTTTTGGCTGTGCCATGCAGCATGTAATTCTTTTTTTTAAAAAAATTTATTCTTTTTTTTTTTTTTTGGCTGTGTTGGGTCTTCGTTGCTGCGTGTGGGCTTTCTCTAGTTGCAGCGAGTGGGGGCTACTCTTTGTTGCAGTGCGCGGGCTTCTCATTGCGGTGGCTTCTCCTTGCGGAGCATGGGCTCTAGGCACGTGGGCTTCAGTAGTTGTGGCTCACAGGCTCTAGAGCACAGGCTCAGTAGTTGTGGCGCATGGGCTTAGTTGCTCTGCGAAATATGATATTCCCGGACCAGGGCTTGAACCGTTTCCTGCGTTGGCAGGCGGATTCTTAACCACTGCGCCACCAGGGAAGCCCCTGTAATTCTTTAACTACATGCACTACAGCTACTTCCCCAATAGATTGCCTCTTAAGAAATGTTCTTCTTAATCCATATAGTACTGTTCTTTTTGACCTGATGCCCTTTCTTTCTGCGTTGCAAATGTAGGCCAAAAAGAGCCCTAATTGTGACTAGTGATAATGAAAATAACACAAATGATACTGCTATATTAAGGCAGACCACATTTTGAAGTAGAATCAATGTCCTCATTTGTTTAAGCCCTTGAAAAATTCCAGAAGTTCTATTTAAAATTTCCATGTCTTTATCTGTTTGTTCATCACCTACTTAAATCTAAGCTCTTTTTATATCTGGGTTCAAAACACACTCAAATGCATTTCTATTTTTAATATAAAATCTTTAAAAATATATATATTTACATCATATTTTGTCTTATAAAATGTACTTTCTGTGAAAGTCTTCTGTTTCAAATAACTGACATAGAAATTAATCCTTGAAAGCAGTTTTATTTATCCATTTCTTTGTGTCTCTCTGTCTCTGTGTGTGTCTCTCTGTCTCTCTGTATCTGGACTCCACTTGGGAGGCAAGGAACAGGAAGGAACAGGAAGCCCGGAGTGACACAGGATCAGGGTTGTGCTTTGGGAAGACGCACCTGACAGCAGTGGGAGGGTCTGGGAGCAGGGCTCTTGTTGTGGTCCCTGCAGGCATGTGCAGTAGTTAGTTCCTGTGCCTCAGTGAGTTTCCCTAACAATGCGTAGCTGCTGCCTTGCAAGCCTCACTCAAGGGTTTAGTTCCTGGAACTCTCAAAAAGAAGTTGTATTAACTCTTATCTGGATGTGCCCTTAAGGCAGGGCTGTTGCAATTGCAGAATGTCACTATTTGAATGGAAAACTTCAGAGGTCAAGAAACAGTCACTGAAAAAGGAAGTTCCAGAATGTCATTTAGAAGGAAATGTTCTTTTTCTGTTGTGACCTCCTGATGCACTGTGAAATGGCGAAAGCTTAAATTCCTAGTGGTTTTTTGACCTGAAAGGCCATTTGACGCTCTAACAGAGGAAGTTCCTCTAAGAGGATCAGGGGCTCCCCGATGGCTAATAGTTCGTTAACTTGAGGAGGCCTAGTTGAGTGTTAATTAAATTTGCATTACAGGTGGAGGAACCTGAGGTCGAGAAATGCTTTCTCCTTTCAAAGGGTGAGCTGTGGATCTCCAAGGCATTCTTTGTGACTCTTCAGAAAATAGCAGACAAAGAAGGCTTTTATAGGATTAAAAAACACGGAAAACGTCTCAGCGAAACTTGATGATCCCCTATTTGCGGCACATACATGGATCAGATTTGTGTGTGCGTGTGCCCAGATAGGTATTTATGCTTTAAAATTTGAAGTCTGGTTCAATTACCTACATCATTCAGATAGGCATATTCAGGGCAAGACTGGGAGGAGAGAGGCTTTCAGGTTGTGAAGGGAACTGTGAAGCGGGCAAGCCTCTGGGGCTGGGAAGATGCTGTCAGAGAGGGTGTCTCCAGGCTTCTCTGTGTATCCGCATTGTTTCTGTAGCAGTTCGTGCAGGCCTGCTGGTAGATCCTAGGCAGTAGTAACAACCTGCATTTAGAGAACTCTCTTGGATATCCTGTAGGCAAGCAGGTAACTCAAACTATTCTGAAGGATATAATATGAAAAGTAAGGGTCACCTTCTCACGGTGTCCCACTCTCTAGAAGCCACCAGTTTCCTGTTTCTTCCTGCTTTAAAAAAAATTCTTTGCACAAATAGGCACACGTTTTAAAAAACATGAATATCCTTTTTCCCACTTAAATTGTACCACTTGACACATTGTTCTACAAACACCTTTGCCAACACTATCCTCAGGTGCCGCCTTCAGCAGATCAGTCCTGCTCAGCCCCTCCCACAGCTGGGAGTATTCCATCATGTTCCACAATTTGACCAGGTCTCTGTGATAAACACCTCAGCTGGTTTCCAGCCTTCAGTGGGTTGAAGGGTGGCCTCCAAAAGATAAGTCCATAGTCTAATCTCTGGAACCAGGGAAGGTGACCTCATTTGGAAAAAGTCTTTGCAGATGTGTCTAAGGATTTTAAGATGAGATCATCCTTGATTAACCAAGTGGGCCCTAAATCCAATCGCAGGTGTCCTTACAAGACAGAAGAGGAAAAGACAGGGAGAGGAAGAGAAGGCCACATAAAGACAGAGGCAGAGTTGGGAAGGATATGAAGTCAAAGGCCAAGGAGTGCCTGGAGCCCCCAGAAGCTGGAAGAGGCAGGGAAGGATTCCCCCTTAGAGTCTTTGGTGGGTGTGCAGCCCTGCCAACACGTTGATTTTTTTTTTTTTTTTTAACGTGTGGTGTCTGTAACGGTGAGAATAAATTTCTGTCTTAAGTCCCCTAGTTTGTGGTAATTTTATGGCAGTCCTTGGAAACGAACACATTGCCCAAACGCTAATGAAAACCTCTCTCCCTGTTCTGAAAGATACTGAACACCCTCTCCAGGCACATCCATGCATACCCGCTAGAGCTCATCTGTAGGGCAGGTTTCCAGAAGTGGAATTCTCATTCTGAATCGTGATAATATTTTTTCCCCTCAAATGTGTCATGTGCCTCCTTGTCTTAGGAATAATGTGAAAAGCAACTACTTTGTTGAGCACTCATTGTGTGTTAAGCATGTGTTTCCACTATCTTATAGCAACTCTTTCTCATTCTTAGGCACCCTCATTTTAAAGATGGAAAACTGTGGATTAGAGAACTGAAGTCTCTTGTATAAGATCATAAGTAAGCAGGAGGCAGGACCAGAATTCAAACCACCTTCTAACTAGGTTGAAAAATAAACCACATTTTAAATTTTGGGGTGCCATGTTGTGTGGACATGGCCTGGCTGCTAGGTGTGGTGGGTCTTGGGTGGTGACTGGCTCAGCTATAACTGCAGGAGGAAGTCTGGCCTGGCAAGCAGGATGTGGGCTCCACAGGGCATGGTGAGTCGGGGGAGACAGCACCATGCATGGCCCATCTTGGAGTAGTGGAGTGCGAGCAGGTGAACTGCAAATCCAGGAGTTAGAACACAAGTAATAACTTTGTTAGCCTTTTTTTAATACGACAGGCATTGTTCTAAGTGTTTAACACGTATTAGCCCATTGTGAAGCAAGTACTATATTAGCACAGAAAGGGACCATCCATAAGTTGTGGGGTATGACTGCTTGGACTTAGGTACAGAGAAGTGCTTGAGTGAGGGGAGGGCAAGAAGCAGCAGAGGTCTTTTCAGGAGGAACTGAAGTACCAGGTAGATTACCAAGAAAGATATCAGCTCAGGCTATCTGATGGGTATGCAGTTGATGGAAATTGCAAGGTGGTGGAACTGGGGTTCATAGCCAGTGGTGAACCCCAGTATGCAACAGGAATGACTTACACCAAGTCCAGAAGTCGGTTGGGACCCCTGGGAAGAGTACAGCGGCTGCAGGCTGATGGGAAAAAGATAGAGCTTGGCATTGAAACCCCAAGGGTTATGACCTGATGGTAACGGTGACATACATTAGGCCTGGAAGTTTTTTGAGTAAGCCCTTGATATCAGTATGGTTTCTTATTTATCTTTTTATTATGACTAGGGAACATGAGGGTTCAGCCACGCAACTTCTGGGTAGTACAACATAGGATTTCTCTAAGCCTAATGATGTAATCATTTGCTTAATTTTTATTTTCAGTAAAATTATCTTTACAGCGTTTACTAGTATCTATTAATTCATTAGAAACATTGAGAACAGTTTCTGTTGGTTGAGCAGCCAGAATCGTTTTCGCATTCTTGTCTTGTTTGGCCCTGTTCCATATTTTGTTAACTTCTGGCAAAGAAAAATAGAGTAACGCTTTGGTTGTTTGCTTGTTTGTTTTTTCTTTTTTTTGGTAGGAGAATATCCCCATCTTGTGGATATTTGTGTGGTGTTTTAGCTTCTACAGGTGCAAACAGAAACTGACTAGGGAGTTCCCTGGTGGTCTAGTGGTTAGGATTTGGGGCTTTCACTGTGATGAACCGGGTTCAGTCCCTGGTTGGGAAATTAAGATCCCACAAGCTGTGCGGTACAGCCAAAAAACCCCACCGAAAAAACAAAAAACCAAACAAAAAAAAATTAACTGGTTTGTACACTTTCTCATAGATGTACTTCTTTTTTTTTTAACATCTTTATTGGAGTATAATTGCTTTGCAATGGCGTTGTTAGTTTCTGCTTTATAACAAAGTGAATCAGCTATACGTATACATATATCCCCATATCTCCTCCCTCTTGCATCTCCCTCCTACCCTCCCTATCCAACCCCTCTAGGTGGTCACAAAGCACTGAGCTGATCTCCCTGTGCTATGCGGCTGCTTCCCACTAGCTATCTGTTTTACATTTGCTAGTGTATATATGTCCATGCCACTCTCTCACTTCGTCCCAGCTTACCCTTCCCCCTCCCCATGTCCTTAAGTTCATTCTCTACATCTGTGTCTTTATTCCTGTCCTACCCCTAGGTTCTTCAGAACCAATTTTTTCTTTTTTTTAGATTCCATAATATGTGTGAGCATACGGTATTTGTTTTTCTCTTTCTGACTTACTTCACTCTGTATGACAGACTCTAGGTCCATCCACCTCACTACAAATAACTTAGTTTCGTTTCTTTTTATGGCTGAGTAATATTCCATTGTATATATGTGCCACATCTTCTTTATCCATTCATCTGTTGATGGATATTTAGGTTGCTTCCATGTCCTGACTATTGTAAATAGAGCTGCAGCTTCTTTGGAGAAATGTCTATTTAGGTCTTCTGCCCATTTTTGGATTGGGTTGTTTGTTTTTTGATATTGAGCTGCATGAGCTGCTTGTAAATTTTGGAGATTAATCCTTTGTCAGTTACTTCATTTGCAAATATTTTCTCCCATTCTGAGGGTTGTCTTTTCATCTTGTTTATGGTTTCCTTTGCTATGCAAAAGCTTTTAAGTTTCATTAGGCCCCATTTGTTTATTTTTGTTTTTATTTCCATTTCTCTAGGAGGTAGGTCAAAAGGATCTTGTGATTATGTCATAAAGTGTTCTTCCTATGTTTTCCTCTAAGATTTTTATAGTGTCTGTCCTTACATTTAGGTCGTTCATCCACTGTGCGTTTATTTCTGTGTATGGTGTTAGCGAGTGTTCTAATTTCATTCTTTTACATGTAGCTGTCCAATTTTCCCAGCAGCACTTATTGAAGAGGTTGTCTTTTCTCCATTGTACATTCTTGCCTCCTTTATCAAAGATAAGGTGGTCCATATGTGTGTGGGTTTATCTCTGGGCTTTCTATCCTGTTCCATTGATCTATATTTTTGTTTTTGTGCCAGTACCATACCGTCTTGATTACTGTAGCTTTGTAGTATAGTCTGAAGTCAGGGAGCCTGATTCCTCCAGCTCCGTTTTTCTTTCAGAACATTGCTTTGGCTAGTCAGGGTCTTGTGTTTGTGCAAATTGTGCAATTTTTTGTTCTAGTTCTGTGAAAAACGCCACTGATAGTTTGATAGGGATTGCATTGAATCAGTAGATGTTTTGGGAAGTATAGTCATTTTCACAATGTTGATTCTTCCAATCCAAGAACATGGTATATCTCTCCGTCTATTTATATCATCTTTAATTTCTTTCATCAGTGTCTTACAGTTTTCTGCATACAGATCTTTTGTCTCCTTAGGTAGGTTTATTCCTAGGTATTTTATTCTTTTTGTTGCAGTGGTAAATGGGAGTGTTTCCTTAATTTCTCTTTCAGATTTTTCATCATTAGTGTATAGGAATGCAAGAGATTTCTGTGCATTAATTTTGTATCCTGTTACTTTACCAAATTCATTGATTAGCTCTAGTAGTTTTCTGGTAGCGTCTTTAGGATTCTCTATGTATAGTATCATGTCATCTGCAAACAGTGACAGCTTTACTTCTTCTTTTGCGATTTGGATTCCTTTTATTTCTTTTCTTCTCTGATTGCTGTGGCTAAAACTTCCAAAACTATGTTGAATAATAGTGGTGAGAGTGGGCAACCTTGTCTTGTTCCTGATCTTAGAGGAAATGTTTTTGGTTTTTCACCATTGAGAATGATGTTGGCTGTGAGTTTGTCATATATGGCCTTTATTATGTTGAGGTAAGTTCCCTCTAGGCCCACTTTCTGGAGGGTTTTTATCATAAATGGGTGCTGAATTTTGTGAAAAGCTTTTTCTGCATCTATTGAGATGATCATACGTTTTTCTCCTTCAGTTTGTTAATATGGTTTATCACATTGATTGATTTGTGTATATTGAAGAATCCTTGCATTCCTGGGATAAACCCCACTTGATCATGGTGTATGATCCTTTTAATGTGCTGTTGGATTCTGTTTGCTAGTATTTTTTGAGGATGTTTGCATCTATGTTCATTAGTGATATTGGCCTGTAGTTTTCTTTCTTTGTGACATCTTTGTCTGGTTTTGGTATAGGGGATGGTGGCCTCGTAGAATGAGTTTGGGAATGTTCTTCCCTCTGCTATATTTTGAAAGAGTTTGAGAAGGATAGGTGTTAGTTCTTCTCTAAATGTTTGATAGAATTCGCCTGTGAAGCCATCTGGTCCTGGGCTTTTGTTTGTTGGAACATTTTAAATCACAGTTTCAATTTCATTACTTGTGATTGGTCAGTTTATATTTTCTGTCTCTTCCTGGTTCAGTCTTGGAAGGTTGTGCTTTTCTAAGGATTTGTCCATTTCTTCCAGGTTGTCCATTTTATTGGCATATAGTTGCTTGTAGTAATCTCTCATGATTCTTTGTATTTCTGCAGTGTCAGTTGTTACTTCTCCTTTTTCACTTCTAATTCTCTTGATTTGAGTATTCTCCCTTTTTTTCTTGATGAGTCTGGCTAATGGTTTATCAATTTTGTTTATCTTCTCAAAGATCCAGCTTTTAGTTTTATTAATCTTTGTTATCATTTCCTTTATTTGTTTTTCATTTATTTCTGATCTGATCTTTGATTTCTTTTCTTCTGCTAACTGGGGTTTTTTTGTTCTTCTTTCTCTAATGGCTTTAGGTGTAAGGTTAGGCTGTTTGTTTCTTGAGGTAGGATTCTATTGCTATAAACTTCCCTGTTAGAACTACTTTTGCTACATCCCATAGGTTTTGGGTCGTCGTGTTTTCAGTGTCATTTATTCCTAGGAATTTTTTGATTTCCTCTTTGATTTCTTCAGTGATCTCTTGGTTATTTAGTAGTGTATTGTTAATCTCATGTGTTTGTATTTTTTGCAGATTTTTTCCTATAATTGGTATCTAGTGTCTTTTTTGTGGTTGGAAAAGATACTTGATATGATTTCAGTTTTCTTAAATTTACCAAGGCTTGATTTGTGACCCAAGATATGATCTATCCTGGAGAATGTTCCATGAGCACTTGAGAAGAAAGTGTATTCTCTCTTGTTGTTTTTGGATGGAATGTCCTATAAATATCAATTAAGTCCATCTTATTTAATGTATCATTTTAAGCTTGTGATTCCTTATTTATTTTCATTTTGGGTCATCTGTCCATTGGTGAAAGTGGGGTGTTAAAGTCCCCTACTATGATTGTGTTACTGTTGATTTCCCCTTTTATGGCTTTTAGCATTTGCCTTATGTATTGAGGTGCTCCTATGTTGGGTGCATATATATTTACAATTGTTATATCTTCTTCTTGGATTGATCCCTTGATCATTTTGTAGTGTCCTTCTTTGTTTCTTTTAATAGTCTTTATTTTAACGTCATTTTGTCTTGTATGAGAATTGCTAACTCTAGCTTTCTTTTGATTTCTATATGCATGGAATATCTTTTTCCATCCCCTCACTTTCAGTCTCTGTGTGTCCCTAGGTCTGAAGTGGGTCTTTTGTAGACAGCATATATATGGGTCTTATTTTTGTATCCATTCAGCCAGTCTATGTCTTTTGGTTGGAGCATTTAATCCATTTACATTTAAAGTAGTTATTAATATGTATGTTTCTGTTACTATTTTCTTATTTGTTTTGTGTTTGTTACTGTAGATCTTTTCCTTCTCTTGTGTTTCCTGCCTAGAGAAGTTCCTTTAGCATTTGTTCTAAAGTGTTTGGTGGTGCTGAATTCTGTTAGCTTTTACTTGTCTGTAAAGGTTTTAATTTCTCCGTCGAATATGAATGAGATCCTTGCTGGTTAGATTAATCTTGGTTGTAGGTTTTCCCTTTCATCACTTTAAATGTGTCCTGCAGCTCCCTTCTGGCTTGCAGAGTTTCTTCTGAAAGATCAGCTGTTAACCTTATGGGGATTCCCTTGTATGTTATTTGTTGATTTTTCCTTGCTGCTTTTAATGTTTCTTCTTTGTATTTAATTTTTGATAGTTTGATTAATATGTGTCTTGGCATGTTTCTCCTTGGATTTATCCTGTATGGGGCTCTCTGTGCTTCCTGGACTTCTTTGACTATTTCCTTTCCCATATTAAGGAAGTTTTTAACTATAATGTCTTCAAATATTTTCTCAGTCCCTTTTTTTCTCCTCTTCTTCTGGGATCCCTATAATTCGAATGTTGGTGCATTTAATGTTTCCCCAGAGGTCTCTGAGACTGTCCTCAATTCTTTTCATTCATTTTTTCTTTGTTCTGCTCTGCAGTAGTTATTTCCACTATTTTGTCTTCCAGGTCACTTATCCGTTCTTCTGCCTCAGTTATTCTGCTCTTGATTCCTTTCAGAGAATTTTTCATTTCATTTATTGTGTTTTTCATCATTGTTTGTTTGCTGTTTAGTTCTTCTAGTTCCTTGGTAAACATTTCTTGTGTTTTCTCCATTCTATTTCCAAGATTTTGGATCATCTTTACTATCATTACTCTGAATTCTTTTTCAGGTAGACTGCCTATTTCCTCTTCATTTGTTTGGTCTGGTGGGTTTTTACCTTGCTCCTTCATCTTCTGTGTGTTTCTCTGTCTTCTCATTTTGCTTAACTTACTGTGTTTGGGGTCTCCTTTTCGCAGGCTGCAGGTTCATAGTTCCCATTGTTTTTGGTGTCTGCCCCCAGTGGGTAAGGTTGGTTCAGTGGGTTAGGTAGGCTTCCTGGTGGAGGGGACTGGTGCCTGTGTTGTGGTGGATGAGGCTGGATCTTGTCTTTCTGGTGGGCAGGACCGCACCCAGTGCTGTGTTTTGTTGTGTCTGTGAACTTATTATGATTTTAGGCAGCCTCTCTGCTAATGGATTGTGTTGTGTTCCTGTCTTGCTAGTTTTTTGGCATAGGTGTCCAGCACCGTAGCTTGCTGGTCGTTGAGTGGAGCTGGGTCTTAGCGTTGAGATGGAGATCTCTGGGGGAATTTCGCCATTTGATATTACGTGGAGCTGGGAGGTCTCTCATGGACCAATGTCCTGAACTCGGGTCTCCCACCTCAGAGGTTCAGGCCTGACACCTGGCCAGAGTGCCAAGATCCTGTCAGCCACACGGCTCAGAAGAAAAGGGAGAAAAAAAGAAAGAAAGAAAAAAATAAAGTTATAAAAATAAAAGAAATTATTAAAAATAAATAATTAAAAAGTAATTTAAAAAAAGAAAGAAAGAGCAACCAAACCAAAAAACAAATCCACCAGTGATAATAAGTGGTAAAAACTATACTTAGAAAACCTCCCAAAAACAAAAAAAAAAATGGACAGGCAGAACCCTTCAACAAATGGGAAAAACAAAGCTATACAGAGAAAAATCACACGAAGAAGCATACACATACACATTCACAAAAAGAGAAAAAGGAGGGCTTCCCTGGTGGCTCAGTGGTTGAGAGTCCGCCTGCCGATGCAGGGGACACGGGTTCGTGCCCCGGTCTGGGAGGATCCCACATGCCGCGGAGCGGCTGGCCCGTGGGCCATGGCCGCTGGGCCTGCGCGTCCGGAGCCTGTGCTCCGCAGCGGGAGAGGCCACAGCAGTGAGAGGCCCGCGTACCGCAAAAAAAAAAAAAAAAAAAAAAGAGAAAAAGGAAAAAAATATGTTTATTAAAAAAAGCAACCAAATCAATAAACAAATGTACCAATGATCATAAACTCTAAATACTAAACTATGATAAACATAAAACCAGAAACAAATTAGTTGCAGAAAACAAACCCCAAGTCTACAGTTGCTCCCAAAATCCACCGCCTCAATTTTGGGATGATTTGTTGTCTATTCAGGTATTCCAGAGATCTAGGGTACATCAAGTTGATTGTGGAGATTTAATCCACTGCTCCTGAGGCTGCTGGGAGATATTTCCCTTCCTCTTCTTTGTTCACACAGCTCCTGGGGCTGAGCTTTGGATTTGGCCCTGCCTCTGTGTGTAGGTCGCCATCTGGCGTCTGTTCTTCACCCAGACAGGAGGGGTTAAAGGAGCGGCTGATTAGGGGGCTCTGGCTCACTTGGGCCAGGGGGAGGGAGGGGTACGGAATATGGGGTGAGCCTGCAGTGACAGAGGCTGGCATGACGTTGCATCAGCCTGAGGTGCGCCATGTGTTCTGGGAAGTTGTCCCTGGATCCTGGGACCCTGGCAGTGGCAGGCTGCACAGGCTCCCGGCACAGGAGGTGTGGATAGTGATCTGTGCTTGCATGCTTCTTGGTGGCTGCAGCAGCAGCCTTAGAGTTTCATGCCTGTCTCTGGGGTTCGCACTGATAGCCAAGGCTCACGCCCTTCTCTGAAGCTCGTTTAGGTGGTGCTTTGAATCCCCTCTCCTCATGTACCCCAAAACAATGGTCTCTTGCCTCTTAGGCAGTTCCCGACTTTTCCCCGACTCCCTCCCAGTTAGCTGTGGCGAACTAGTCCCCTTCAGGCTGTGTTCACGCATCCAACCCCAGTCCTCTCCCTGGAATCTGACCTCCGAAGCCGGAGCCTCCCAGCCCCCACCCTTCCCAGCGGGTGAGCAGACAAGCCTCTCAGGTGAGTGCTGGTCGGCACTGATCCTCTGTGTGGGAATCTCTCCGCTTTGCCCTCTGCACCCCTGTTGCTGCGCTCTCCTCTGTGGCTCTGAAGCTTCCCCCCTGCCACCCCCTGTCTCCGCCAGTGAAGGGGCTTCCTAGTGTGTGGAAACTTTTCCTCCTTTATAGCTCCCTCCCAGAGGTGCAGGTCTCGTCCCAATTCTTTTGTCTGTTTTTCCTTTTTTCTTTTGCCCTACCCAGGTATGTGGGGAGTTTCTTGCCTTTTGGGAAGTCTGAGGTCTTCTGCCAGCGTTCAGTAGGTGTTCTGTAGGAGTTGTTCCACATGTAGATGTATTTGTGAGGAGGAAGGTGATATCCATGTCTTACTCCTCTGCCATCTTGAAGGTCTAACAGTCTGAGTGGTCTTTACTTCAAAGGGAGGCGTTGATCTGATCTTTCATCTTCTCAGCTGTTGCTCACCAGCTTCCTTCAGATACTGTTTGAACTAAAAAACCCACATTTCCTGTTTTGAGTGAGCAATTACCATGATACTTCTAATCCTCTCACTTGGAAGCTACTAGATGTACTTCTTGAAGCCTTCCTTAGTCTCCAAGTTTCCTATCACATTGGGTTCTGGACATATGGAATGCTGGACAATCTCATGTGATACTGATTTATCTTTACCCTAATATTTCACTTTTAATGCTTTCAGAGTCTTCTAAAAATGATTTCATTTGCTCCTTCAGATCATCTTAAGGAATAGGTTATACATTCTATTAAGATAAAGGTATTGAGGTAACATATAGTACATCAGTATTAGACCCAAGGTCAGAAATCTCTAATTCTTTCCTACAGATCACTTACCAGCCCATACTCTACCCTGTCCCCAACTTCAAGCATGGGAGGAAGCAGTATGTAAATGATAGCATTGTCTCAAACCATCTTTTGGAAAGTTGGACACAAGTACATCATTTTTTTCAAAAAATGCCAATAGAGTTTATCCAAACAGAATTTGCTTTGCCTTAATTATTTAAGTTAAATACTAAGTACATTTCACTTTGAAGAAATTGAAATGAGTTTACTTGACAAGTCATACCATCCAGTTCTGATTGCTGTCTTAAATTAGAGAATTCTAAAAATTGGGCGTGACTTGTGGGTAACTAACTGTATGGTGTAGGGGTGCAGATTTGGAACTTGAAGTGATTTTTGTCTGGTGCATTGAAATGTAAACATAGTTTAAGAGAATTAGACTTTTTGGTACTAAAATAGGAAACTTCAGTCTTTAGGCATTCACTTTGATAAAATTCCTGGATAGTACGAGGCACATTAAGTGTAGAAACTTTTTACAGATAGAGTGTTTGAAGTGGTTGTCTTCCTTGCACAGAATAATGCAATAGAAGTCTTTTGTTAAGTAGTCAATGCCTTCTTGGAGATAGGATTTTGAAGCAGAAAATGCTAAAGCAGATTGTTGATTTGCCCATGCTGATGTCTTCATGTGTTGTGCTTGGAAATGTCTCACTAGATCGTGCTTCCTGAAGGCAAGCGCTGTCAGTTTTGTTCATCACTGAATCCCCTGGCCCAGAACAGTGCAAAGTAGGGACTTAATATGTATTTGTTGAGTGAGTTAATGAATGGGTATATAAAGACTGTAAGAAATGAAGGTATGTCTTTAGTAATGACTAGTAAGTGAAACCGTAAATTTAATGAGAGGGCTTGTATGTTTCTTGATCATGATCATAGTGATATGAATATATCATCTAAATACATCATTTAAGTATGTATACTGTAAATGCATGACAAAATAGGCAAAGCTGGAGCTTCAGAGCTAGAAAGACTGCTCTGACCATGTTTTTCTTTAATGGGAGCAAAATACAGCTGTGAGATTGTAGATGATGTGTGTAGAATACCTAACATAGAACAGTGGCTTTCTCTTCTCATTAGTGTTTTTTTCAGATAAAACTGAGAAGGAAACAGTCATGTCTTAAGTCAGTAGTTCTCATCCAGGGTGCTTTTGGCCTTCCTCGGGACACTTGGTAGTGTCTGGAGACATGGTTGATTGTCAGGATTTGGGAGGATACTACTGGCATCTGTGGCCATAGGCCAGGGATGGTGCTAAATTATCCTCCAGTGCCCAAGACAAAGCCTCCCAGTAAAGAATTATCTGGTGGTCTTCCCTGGTGGCGCAGTGGTTGAGAGTCTGCCTGCCGATGCAGGGGACACAGGTTCGTGCCCCGGTCCGGGAAGACCCCACATGCCGTGGAGCGGCTAGGCCTGTGAGCCATGCCGCTGAGCCTGCGCGTCTGGAGCCTGTGCTCCACAACGGGAGAGGCCACAACAGTGAGAGGCCCCCATACCGCAAAAAAAAAAAAAAAAAAAAAAAAGATCTGGTACAAAGCATCAACAGTGCTGAAGTTGAAAAACCCTGTCCTAGTCATTCATGAAAGTTATAATATTAAAATATTGATCAAATTAAAAAGTGTCACCATATATATCTTCAGTTGGATGAGATATTATTTGTTCTGTTAATATGTAGCAAATGAATTTTTTTTCAGTTCTTGATACTTCGGTTCCTGACCTAAGTTAGTTTTCTTAGTTTCTGTCAATATCAGGGATTCTTTTCATCAATATACTTATGTATCATAAGAAGTTACTTGCTTTCCAAACAGTAGAATACACATATATCTAATGAATCATTGCTGAGCTCAGCAAACACTATTATTTGACACTTACAACTGCCACAGAAGATTGGAACTATTAACTTGTCAGTTTGATCAAAGTACATTTGACCAAAATAATTTGATCAGTTTACTAATGTTGATTAATGATGACATGAAACTCGATGATATTATCTGCTTGGTAGGCACATAGCCTGCATTCTAAATCTGTTAAGTTTTTTTTTTTTTTGCAAACATTAAAATCAGATTTCTACTTCCTCTGGAAGAATATTGTAGATTTCTGAGGCAGGAGAAGAGATTTGGAAAATTTGGGTAATTCCATTGTTTCCTTTCTCATTAGACATTGGGCAATGTATCATGTCTGCGTTAATTGTATGGAGTGGAAAAAACGTAGAAGACATATTTTGTGTTTATTACTGTTGGCTTAAAAGTTGACTCTTTTTCCTGGATGTTGCATGACACATCAGTTATTCATTTGGTGTTGACTTTGGTGGTCTGATGTTTCTCCAGAGGGGCTCTGAGGTTGCTGTATCTTTCATGCTTGTGACTTTGTGTTCAACTCCTGGGTGCTGTCTCAAGTATAGCTTCTTGTAGTGAAAACTGATGATACTTAGGACTTTAGTTTGTTTCAGGTACAGCACTAAATGCTCTTCATGAATTACCCATTTTATTCTCTCACAATGCCATGAGGCATCGCTATTTTTACAATTCCCACTTGTCCGTGGTTGTATAACCTAGAGGGTGGTGGGGCCAGACGTGCGTAATGACCTTTGCTGTCTTCAAAAGAGGGGGGTTAGCTGGTGGTGGTATACCTTGAGGGGGATAATATGGAGGGAGGTCTGATGACATCAGTGAACTATAATACAACACCATTTCTTAAAGTTCTGCAAGGACAGGGAAGGCATTTGCTGGTGGAGGAAATGGGGTTTTAAAAGGATTGCCTTGTGAAGTCAGTTTTCCCTCCCTTTCGCTAGAAGCTGGGGCAGAATGGGGGGGTACAGACTTGCAGTAACACCTGTGACCCAAGAAGAAGCTCCCCAAGTCAGGTTTGGCTGCTTGAGTTTAGACAGACCTCTGCAGGCCCCACGACCCTCTAGTTCTGCCTGACGATGGTCTAGGATGGCAGCATCTCTGGGTAGGAAGCACTTCTACAGGGTTTTCACGTCTAGGAAGCTAAATGAATTGAGGTTTGTACTACGCTTTGTGTGCATGTGTGCACGCACTTGTGACTCCCATTAGCGGTGATGAGGGAGGTATTGTGTCTCCTGTGGGTGCTGGGTGTATGCCTGATAGAACTCGGGTCCCATGGGAGTGTAGCTAGTTAATTCTGCTCAGTTCTCTTGGGTCTGTGAGCTCCTTCAGGACAGATAATGTGTTAACAGTAGTCATAATAGAGACCAAATGTGTTCTAGGTGCTCTTGGTTTGAATGATGAGGAAACTGAGCAACTGCCTAAGGTTATCAGCCAGTGAGTGGAAAAGCTGGGATTCCTATGCAGGACTGTCTGATGTGAACACCTGTGCCCTTTTCACCACTTCTTCATCTTTTCTCCATCTTTCATCTCCATCTCTGGCACATGGTAGTTAATAAATGTTAGTTGAAGGAATGCATGCTGCCTGTGCAACCTTACAGGTGGAAACTAAGTATTGCTTTTACCTGAACATAATGCAGAGCTGCAAAACCAAAGAAGAGTGACAAAGGGCCTCAGGTATTCGAGCCTGATGAGCTGCCAGAAGGAAGCCTTGTGTTCTCAGGGTCTCCACCTGTTTGTGTCTCTCAGGTCTGGATTTCCCAGTCTCCACTCCAACTTCAGAAATCTGCTTCTGGAGCCTTTGCAGGGAAAGCTTTCCAAATGTTCCTTGATGCCATTTGGACTTTGACTTTCAGTATGATTCTTCATTCTGACACTCCCTGATGGTGGCTCCCCTGCTGCCCTGGAGGGAAGTCCTTACCCACCCCCAGCTCCAGGTGTGGGCCCCCTCTAGCTGGGGACTGGAGAAGAGAGGTTGGCCTTTTTTGCATCTCAGTTTTCTCCTCTGTAATGTGAGGGACTTGAAGTAGTAGGTAGTCTATTTCCATAGTTCTTCACCAGTTTTTTTTTTAATCGAGCTTTTTAAGAATATGCTAAAAAAACCACAATTTTGTGGGACTCAGACTCCCCTCACACAAAGCCCATCCATCTACCAGTTACACCACGTAAAGGATCTCTTCTTTACTGGGTTCTCTCCATCTCTTGACAGCTTATGGCATGCCATTATAACATTGTGTTCTTTTTAATTAGCAAATTTATTGTGAAGATAGTCTGTATTATGACTAGTCAAATTCATAGACCTTTCAACCTGGGCTTTGACACAAAAAGATTGAGGATTTTGGTGTAGGCTCCTATCAAAGAGATGCTGACAACTCCAGACTTTAAGACTTCTGGATTATTCCTTCTGACTTTTTTACCCCATGTTCTCATCTACATTATACAAACAATGGATGAATATGTTTTTCTTGGAGGGATAAATAGTGGAGAGATGTTTTATAGGTGGAGTTTTAGCCTTACAGGGCACATCAGTAATTTATCTCGTTTAGTTTAAACACTTAATGGGTAAAGCATTTGAGGAGCTGTTGGGTCCCACAGAAAAACTTGAAATCCTCTTTCCTCATTACTGTCGATCTCTGCACATAGCAGCTACCCTCCAGAGTCCCCATTCCCATGACCCTAAATGCTCTGAACCTCTTTTCACCCCACCTCCTTTCCTGGCCTTGTTTTCTGCCAGTAAACTCTGTTCTCTGTTGAAAAAATCCCACCCACCTTTCTGGGGCTGCTTCAGAGATCTGGGCTCCTTCCTTTCACGGGGAAGTTTTCAGTCACTTAGGTTTTACATATGTTCTTTCATTCCTGTCAGAGGTGGAAGGTAGGAAACTGAAGGGGTAAGAGGAAGAGGCAACCTCACGGGCATCCCAAAGTATTACAGGACCATGTGGTACCCACACCACTCACTCCAGCAGACAGTCTCTCAAGTGGAACATACCTTTCAGCAGACGAGCAGTTTATTCATAACATTCTAACCAGTCCCTCATACATTTGAATCAAACCTTTGTTTTTACTCGCATGTATTTTTGAAGGAAATAAGTGAGCAAAATCAAATATTTGGTTTACAGCAGTTAAGATGGTTAAATGCAAACGTTCTTGGCTCGCTCGCCTGCCCCCCTCCTTATTTTTGGGCCCCTGTTCTGCCTCCCAGATAGTCTGATAGCCTGTTGCCCTGGGACTCGGATGGGATTTTGTTTACTGCCTGGTGGAAACAGCTGGGAGGTAGGGTAGGGGAAGCAGTTAGAATAATACAGGCATTTTGAAACAGTTTCTTGGCTTTTTTTTTTTTTTTTTTTTTTTTTGGCAGCTAAGATAGGCCTGCTCAAAATATTTTTTAAAAAATGTTTTACCTTAGTGGGCTCTGCGTTTGCCAGTGTAAATGTTTCCAAATTGTTCTCTTGATTTCATTCTTAAGAATCTAGGCAACTGGTATAATGTATACATACACAGAGATTACTTTTGTTTTTTTGGTTTAAAAATGCAATTATTTTTGTTGAGAAATAATAACTGAAGTTACCTATCAGAAGCCAGCTAATTGAACTCCATGCAGAGTGTTTCTATACATTATAGTAATATAAGGTAGTAGTAATGACAATGCTGATCTCATAGGACTTGCCTTGGCATTTATGGGAAAATCCCACAGAAGTGAGGAAGTTACCAGTCCTTTTATTTTCAACACTTCAACAAATTAGGGCATAGAACTCAGTATCTCCTGGGTCCTATATGGGAACTGAATTTTACTGAAGTTTAATGTGGAACTGAAAGACCTGAAAAGAGATTTTAACAGGACAAATGGGTTCTGGCAAAAAAGGTAGCAGGTTAGTAATGTAAGTAAATAATAAGCAACTTTCAGTGGCGCTCTTACAGTTGATGATATTTGTGAAATATTGGCAATAATTTTTGTTATTCTGTAAGGACTGCTCTTTTGGAATACATTTTTTTTGCTGTCTTTAGTCTTTAAAGACACAAGAAGGTTAAATTCCCAATCTTGTTAAGCAGTGAGAGGGAAAAAATTTAGGGGTTTTGTTTCCTTAATACTTTGGTCTATTTTGTATCTTTTATATTTAATTTTTTTTCCATATGTAAGAGAAATAGTGTGAAGTGCAGGAGGAAGCAGTTGGCTCTAGTCTTGTTTCTGCCACTGTTGACAGTTACTTAATTTTTTGGTCTTGAATAAGTTACTGAATTCCTCTGGCCCTCAGTTTCCCCATCTGTAGAGTAACGTGATTGGACTAAATCATGTCCAATCTCTTAGCTGTCTGAACACTGCTTTCCATCAATGAGGGTATAACTGGCCTCACTGCAGAATGTAGAATACCAGACCATTATCCCATGAATTGCAGAGTAAGTCTGGGGAAACTACACAAAGCCGCTTACTCTAATTGACTTGCCGTGCTCAGTGTGTATCACATAATGATGCTATCCTATTGTTCAGTGAGTTAGATCTTACAAATTCCCCAGTTGCCAAAACCGTGATGGATCTTCTGGCCTTGGCAGACACGTTGCTTTCATGAGTCACATTGCACATGATGATAAACCCCCATGGTTTTCTGAGCTAATGTGCGAGGTAATGCTTCCAATGAGGGGAGAACCCTACATCTACCTGTTTCTCTAAAGAGGACATATTTTTCCCCACTTTAAAAATAATTCCATTACCAAATGTAAAGATGCATAATAAGATGTGATCATTTCCAAGTTTATACTGTTTTTTTGTTTAGTGTAAGCAAATTTTGCTGTCTCTAGTCTTTAAGGACATAAGAAGGTTAAATGAAATGAAGGAAAAACATGTTTCTAAAATATCATTGCGGGGAACTTCTTATTCTGGTCATGCCAATAGCAGCATACTTTTATCAGAGGACCCTTGATGCAGATAACAATTATAAACTGGGGACAAGATATAAAATCCATATTTGAAGCCACCAGAGAGCAACTGATAGCTGACAGAAATTGGAGGGAAGTTGATTCTTGAAAGATGTGAATTGCACTGGATAAAGTTAACATTCATATACTGTTTTTGCCTGGTGGCATTCCCCAGTCTGTGTATAGTGAGATGGCTAGACGTAGAGCAGAAAGTGGCAATTACTGGCTGGAGGAGTTAGGAGATGAATGGCATTTGTGGCTGCCAGAGTGACTGGAAAGTGAGGAGACACATCCAGGAACGGAGGGAGTCACAGAAGAGGAAGCCGCAACATTTTACATTAAACTCTGTCCAAATTCTTGGCTGATTCATGCAGAGACTCTAAAGTTCCCAGTGAGAAGAAACAGCTGGAAAGCTGAAAGAACTGAGTAGTTCCAGCCACTGTACACCATAGTGAAACAATTTGGAGTTTGAATCTAGCTAAGTAACTGATAAATATTCTTCAGAAAAAGATGGTCTCTACAACATAATATTCACAATACCTTCCCATAATACCAATCACATGAAGAAAAGGGAAATGACTCATAGTCAAGAGAAGAAACAGTCGATAGAAAACAACCCCAAGATGACTGAGATGCTGGAATTTAGTGCACAAGGACTTTAAAAGCAGATATTATAAATATTGTAGACCCCAAATATGGTCATAATGCAACAATAGATGGGAAATTTTAATAGAAAAACAAAAAACCCAGATGGAAGTAAGATAAGGTAATTTTGATCAGGCTGTCTTCAAGTTCAGTTATTCCATTTTGAACAAAGATAAATGATTCAAGAAAAACAGAAAAGTGTCTTGGTGCTGTTAGGATAATATCAGCTGTTAGGATAATATCAAATAGTATATATGTAATTGTAATCTCAGAAGATAAGAGAATGTGTCAGGAAAAATATTTGAAAAGATAATGGCTGATGGTTTCCCAGATTAGGTGAAAAACAAACTTAAAGATGAAAGCAGGTCAGCAAACCTCAAGATGAATACAAGGAAAATCACACCTAGGCACTTCATAGAAAACAGCTGAAAATCAACCGGAACATTGAAAACAGCCAGAGCTAAAAGATAAATTACATACAGTAGAACAATGATATAAATGATGGGTCACATCTCATCAGGAACAAAGGAGGTTGTAAAGTGGTAGAACATTTTTAAAGTGCTAAAGAAACAAGCTATTTGAAATTTTATGTCCAAAGAGAAATCCTTCAAAGACAAAGGTGAAATAAAAGTATATTCAGAGAAATGAAAACAGAGACAATTTGTTGTAGATCTTCCCAACAGGAAAATCTGAAGGAAGTTCTTCAGACTTAAGGGAAATGACACCAGATTCCACCAGATGGAATAGTGTGGGGTTTATAGCATAAGTAGATGTAAAATTCATACATTTTAATATATTATGAGTGCTGTAGAGATCTTAAGGATAGTGAGATCTGTGAAACATCGGTGTTCTTACAAGACGAACAAGAATCTTATGGTGCTTTGTAGTTTTTAGTTTTTTAAAAACATGTAGGTCGGGCTTCCCTGGTGGCACAGTGGTTAAGAATCTGCCTGCCAATGCAGGGGACATGGGTTCAAGCCCTGGTCCGGGAAGATCCCACATGCCACGGAGCAACTAAGCCTGTGTGTCCCAACCACTGAGCCTGCGCTCTAGAGCCTGCGATTCACAACTACTGAGCCTATGTGCTACAGCTACTGAAGCCCACGTGCCTGGAGCCTGTGCTCCGCAAGAGAAACCCCTGCAATGAGAAGCCCATGCACTGCAACAAAGAGTAGACCCCGCTCGCCTCAACTAGAGAAAGCCCGCGCGCAGCAACGAAGACCCAACGCAGCCAAAAATAAATAAATAAATAAAACTAAAAAAAAACCATGTGTAGGTCATTTATAAAATCATTCACACAGGACTGTGGGAGAAAGAACTTAGATGATATGAAAATCAGCTTGTAAGAGAAAAGGAAGTGGTGGTGGTAGTGGGTGTAGATCAGTCCCACATTAAGGGGACTGGAAGTAGTTGCAGGAGCAAACAAAGTTTTTGTAAAATTATTTTTAATAAATTCTGAGAGATCCTTCTCTTATAGTAACTCTGATAGGGTAGAAAGGGTGGGGATGGAGGAAAGAGGAAGGCACTGATAACCCACTCTTAGTAGAAACAATGGCCAGAATCTAGGTGATCTAGAATTATAAGTCTACAGAATCCATAGGTAACTAGGTGATCAAAACTTTCCTGAAGGAGTTTTGGTGTAAAAAGTATCCTGCTCAAATGTATCCACTCTGCTCTCCAGACTTTTGAATCGTACACTGATAGCAGCAAAAACGTCTTAGTATGTACCCTATATATGTAGCCCATGAACTATTGAGCTAATATATTATGAATGTTATAAAACATTCTAAACAGAAGATAAAAAGAGAAATACAAAGAAACAAAAGTAAAGTTCTAGTATTATTGGATCACAGCATTATATTTTGTACCTTTTGAGGATGGTATCTAGTTTGAAGACCACTGCAGTGACAATAAAATGGGATGTACTTGTAGTTATTTTGTTTCAGATCATCTGTCTGTATTTCTATTTATGGAGTATACATAAAATTTTATACAACTGGAATATCATATGCCTTTTAAAAACAATCATGGACAGCTTTAAAATTCAATCTTGCTTTTTACCTTTACTATCATTCCTCCCCCCTTGAACCATACTACTCCCCTTCATAGATAACTTAATAACTTAGTGCCTAAGCTGTGCTATGTTTCCCATGTCCATACAGTCATTTATTATTGCTTAATAATAAGGACATAGTATATGAATGTTTCTGCGTCTTCATTTTCTAACTAAAAATAGGTTGTAGAAAATCCTCCAGCATAGATAAAACTCATTTTTAATGGTTACATAATATTCCATGTTGTAAATGTGCTGATTTATTGAACCATTCTTCTATTGGCCATTCAGCTTGTTTCCAGTGTTCTTAACTTTTTTTGCTGTTATAAACAGTGATTCAATAAACATGTTAAATATATATCCTTATATACTGGGATATATTTCTTTAAATTATAAAAGATGCAGTTACAAGGTCATTGGATAGCTTTATCTTGAATTTAAGTTTTCTAGGTTGATTTCCAAGGTCTTAGAACTCACATTTCCACCAGTGGTGCCAAAGAGTATTGTTCTTCTCCCACTTTATGTCCCTGTCAGCCATAGTTCCATCCTTTTTTCCCCACATTTTCGTGATTTGAAAAAATCTTGGCAGAGTGGGTGTGAAATGCAGTTTTAAGTTTGCATTACTGGTGAGGCTGGGCATCTTCTCCGTCTTCTGGATTTTTCTCTTCAGTGAATTGCATGTTCATGTCCTTTGTCCATTTTCTTACTTGGTTTTGTTCCCATTGGGTTACCCATTTGTTTTGTTGTTAATTTATAAGAGATCTTTGTATCTCATACCCATATTTTTCACGTGCATTGCAGGTATCTTTTCTAATCTCTTATTTAATTAGTAACTTTATTTGTGGTATCTCTATGCATAAACCAATTTCTGTTTTCTAAAGTCAACGTAATTTTTCCCAAAGTCAAATTTGAATTATTTGCTTAGAAATTCCAATGCAGAATAGGGTAACGGCCCTGAGAGCAAAGTTCTCCTAGTATATACAGGAGCTGGAGAGGCACTGCCTTCACCATGTTCTCTGGATAGACCTACCGAGCAGGGGCTTAAATTGGGCACATACCCAAGCAAGGTTTGTTATGAGCCCTGTTGCCCTACTGTGGGAATATCCAGCAGGGCAGGATTTACTTGATCGCATTTTGCTGCCTCTCACATAGTTTTGTCCTCCTTGTGCCTTATTGAAATAGGCCATATTTTTTCATTAGGTAATATTGGCTTTAAGAAAACAACATTTCCAGCAGTGTGGATCTTGCAGGTCCTGTAGGGCAGTGGATATTTTATTTCAGCTGGATCAAACCCTGAAAGAGGAATGGAACAGATGTTTGAATTTGGTTAAATGCTTTCAATATTTATTACTTAGGTGACCTAGTTTAGCAGCAGTTGTAATAGAAAAAAACAAGGCCATTTGGGAAAAACAGAGTTTATTGCATTCACCTTAAAAATCAAAAACCGTTCCCCTTTTAATTTTAGTTAGCTTGAATGTGGGGAAGTAAAACCCCGAGAGATTCTCTTCCCACTTTGAACAGACATTTACATGTATACTACATTAAAAATAGTTTCCCATATGAAATATTTTCTGATGTGACTAGAGAACAGTTTTGGAGCTACAGTTCTTGATGTGCTTATAATGGAGTTTCAGAGCTGAGGGACTTCTGAGGTCGTCTCATAGAGCCTTACACCTTATAAATGAGGGAACAGACTTAGAGGAATTTGATCCGTGGCTCTCAGATTCAGTAGCACAGGCAGAAGTACAATTGAATTTCCAAAATCTGATTCAGTGTTTGTGCTTTCTCCATCTTGAGTGCTGTGGATGCCGTGTCCTGGAAAAGTGAGCTCTTGGATCCTTTACTGTTGTATCCATCCTTGGCTCTTGAGAGGCCAGTCTCAGAGCTCAGTGTAAGGAAGGTGCTGGCTAGGAAGAGGGAAGACTGTAGAAGAACAGCTTGTCTGACAGGTTCCCACTATCTTTTGCATTCTTCCGGGTTTATAGGTAATGAGGAAGGAGTGTACAAAGTTAACATCCAAAACCAGAAACCATGAATGTCCCTTTCAGCTGCCATTAGGGTCCATGATAGAGAGTTGACTAAAAATTCTTGTAAATACAATAGCTCTAACAGTGCTGTGGGAGAAGAATCTGGAGAATGAGCAGTTGGGTATGAAAGGCTTCCCAGACAAGTGGATATTTATTTCCCATATCTGGCCAACCAGCCATTAATTCCTTGCAGTGTTGTAAGACACAGGTCACTGGAGAATGTAACATTATGGCAGCAGAGGCTGAAATCTCATCATGTGGTATAAGGAGCAGCTACCAAAGGGAAGAGTGTTAGAAAGCAGGAGGGGAAAAAAACTGAAGTGATAATGTGGGGGATATAACATATACCTGATTATTACTGTAAAACTGGCATCTTAAACAGTTGGCTAAAAGGAGACAAAAACATATTTGGAATAGACTGGGATGAATAAGCCTTACGTTTTATCATCCAGAAATACTGAAGGATGGGGAACAGGAAGGGTAAGAAACCTGCCCTTTCATTCCCTGTTTTCTTATTTTTATTTTTTTATTTTGTTTAGTTTTGGGTTTGTTTGTAGGGAATCTGGGGTCTTTTTTACATAGTTTTTTTTTATAGTGGTAAACCTTGGCCATTTTAACCTTTTTAAGTGCACAAGTCATTGACATTAATTACATTCATGCTGTTGTGCAACCATCACCACTGTGTTTCCAAAACTTTTTCATCACCCCAAACAGAAGCTCTGTACCTATTAAACTATAACTCTCCATCTCTCTCCCACTATTTTTTCCCTTCTGCTTTGTCTTTATAAATTTGCCTCCTCTTGGCACCTCATTTAAGTAGACTCATACAGAATTTGTCCTTTTGTATCTGGCTTATTTCACTTCACATCATGTTTTCAAGGTTCTTCCAGGTTGTAGCATGTATCAGAACTTCATTCCTTTTTATGGTTGAGTAATATTCCATTGTGTGTATATCACATTTTGTTTATCCATTTGTCTGTCAAAGGGCGCACCTTAGGTTGTTTCTACCTTTCACCTATTATGCATGATGCTCCAGTGAACATTGGTGTACAAGTATCTGTTCGAGTCCCTGTTTTCAGTTCATTTTGGTCATATACATGGGAGTGGAATTGCTGGACCATATGGTAATTACGTCTTTAGCTTTTTGAGGAACTGCCAAACTATATTCCATAGTGGCTGTGGTGCTAGGTTCCTTGACTCTCTATTGGAAACTGGTGGAGGTCTCTCACTTGTAGGTATAACTATATAGATAACTGACCTCAGGGTTGCTGAAAGGGACTGTAAATTCCGAACTCAATATTTACAAATAACTTGAGAATTTTTTTTTAATAAAAATTGTTTGAAACAAACATTGCTTTTAACTATACATTTGGGCAGTCTCTGAATATGAACTCTAATGTTACCAGAGGGGTAAAATCCTGTATTTGTGCTCTCCTCCTTATTGGTGGAGGGGAGTAAAAGAATCTGACACCCTTGTGTGTGCATCAGATATTGTGCTAGGTATTTTCACACACTTAACTTACTGATACCCAAGAAAAGTATAGGTAAAGTCATATAATTAACATACCCCCATGTTTACTAAATAACGAGGCTTCATTTTGTAAACCATAGACTCACAATTCTCAGATCATTATATCAGAGGAATGAAAATGTTTCTCTATGCTTGTAATCTGTATTTTGATCAAGGATCACACAATGAATTGTAAAAGGCTTTATTTAGATTATGTGTGAAATTAATATATGTTAATTAATAAAACTGAATCGTTTTAAAAAAAACAAATCCCATTTCATGTTGTCTTTACATTACCTTTGTGAGGTGGATATCATCACTCTCATGTTGCAGTGAGGAAATTGAGATAATTCTCCCCTTCCTTCCCACGGCAAGTGGTAGCGTTAGGATCTGGTTCCTAGAATTTGATGAAAAAGCTTTGCAGTTGTCACTTCCTCAGTAGGGTAGAAGCCCTTAATTATTGTTTACATTTTGCATTTTTCTTAGATTGTATTTAGTTAGGTTTACCCTGGCCTCTCTTAGTTTAGATAAATAGGAGATGGCTGCAATTCCTTTTAAATTTGTGTGCAGGGATGCTGTCCCAAGTAACCAAATGTGGTAACTCATTTTTGACAAAACTAAGGACTTTGGTTATTAACAATATTTCCTTCCATGGTTACTTGCTAAATAAATCATCAAAACCTTGAACTGAATAAGTTTAGTCATCTGTGCTTTTCAGAGCTTTTGAGCAGTTACCTCATCCTTTGCAGATAGGATATCTGCCTCATTAGCTTGTAGCTTTTTTTTAAATTTTATTTTATTATTATTTTCTATACAGTAGGTTCTTATTATCTTTTATACACATCAGTGTATACATGTCAATCCCAATCTCCCAATTCATCCCACCACCACCACCACCCTCCCACCCCCGCTTTCCCCCCTTGGTGTCCATATGTTTGTTCTCTACATCTGTGTCTCTATTTCTGCCTTGCAAACCGGTTCATTTGTACCATTTTTCTGGATTCCACATATATGCCTTAATATACGTTATTTGTTCTTCTCTTTCTGACTTACTTCACTCTGTATGACAGTCTCTAGGTCCATCCACGTCTCTACAAATGACCCAATTTCATTCCTTTTTATGGCTGAGTAATATTCCATTGTATATATATGCCACATCTTCTTTATCCATTCGTCTGTCAGTGGGCATTTAGGTTGCTTCCATGACCTGGCTATTGTAAATAGAGCTGCAATGAACATTGGGGTGCATGCGTCTTTTTGAATTTTGGTTTTCTCTGGGTATATGCCCAGTAGTGGGGTTGCTGGATCATATGGTAATTCTGTTTTTAGTTTTTTAAGGAACCTCCATACTGTTCTCCATAGTGGCTGTATCAATTTACATTCCCACCAACAGTGCAAGAGGGTTCCCTTTTCTCCACACCCTCTCCAGCATTTGTTGTTTGTAGATCTTCTGATGATGCCCATTCTAACTGGTGTGAGGTGATATGTCATTGTAGTTTTGATTTGCATTTCTCTAATAATTAGTGATGTTGAACAGCTTTTCATGTGCTTCTTGGCCATCTGTATGTCTTCTTTGGAGAAATGTCTATTTAGGTCTTCTGCCCATTTTTGGATTGGGTTGTTTGTTCTTTTAATATTGAGCTGCAAATATATAAACAGCATGAGCTGTTTATATATTTTGGAGATTAATCCTTTGTTCATTGATTTGTTTGCAACTATTTTCTCCCATTCTGAGGGTTGTCTTTTTGTCTTGTTTATAGTTTCCTTTGCTGTGCAAAAGCTTTTAAGTTTAATTAGGTCCCATTTGTTTGTTTTTGTTTTTATTTCCATTACTCTAGGAGGTGGGTCAAAAAGATCTTTCTGTGATTTATGTCAAAGAGTGTTCTTCCTATGTTTTCCTCTAAGAGTTTTACAGTGTCCGTAGCTTGTAGCTTTGATAATTAGAAATAGAAGAAAAGTGAGGATGTGCATGGCTGGAATTTCTTTGTCTTTTCATTCTTTTTTCTTCTCTTGCTATTTGTTTTCTCTTTTTCTTTTTGTGAATACTAAGCAATATTGCCACCTTACACGTAAGTAACGTTTTCTACTTTTTAACTTTTTTCTTCTAGTTTTATTGATTTTTTTCTACTTTTCAAAATACTTGTAAATAGATGATCTCATTTGATACAGGTTTAAAATAATTTCATATACTTGTAGTTTGTAAACTCTTAGAGAATGGTTTAAACACATAAAAACAGAGAAAATAGTATGGAGAAACTCCAAAGTGTATCCATCCTTATCAATTCAGAGCCAATTGTGTTCTTTTATACTCTGCCTGCTTCTCTTCTTCCCCCTGATTATTTTGAAGTCAATCTGTAAATATTTAGCTTATATTTCAGTATCCCTAAAGGATAAGGGCTCTTAACACATACCCTCAAGACCTTTATCCCACCTAAGATAATTAATAAAATTTATCATTAGGAATCCAGGTAAATTTCCCTAGATGTTTTGTAAGTTTTTAACAGCTTCTTTGTTCAAATTGGGATAAAAAATATTTATCGTGGCAGTTTTTGTTTCTTAAATATTTTTATCTGTGAGTCCCTCTTCCCTCTTTTTTTGTTTCCTTGAAATCTCTTCACTGAACTGTAGATTTTGCTGGGAAATTAACATGTACTTTGCCCGCTGAATTTGCTGTAAGTGGTGTGTAGGTCTAGATGCTTGATCACATTCAGGTTTGATTTTTGATGGGACTGCTTCCACAGTGGTGGTGTGCTCTTCCAGCATGGGGCATGTGTTGTCTCTTTTTGAGATGTTAGCAGTCATTGATTATTGACTACATTTCAATAGGGGTAGCAAATATGGTGTTTTAATTCTATCCTTTTTCTGCTAGAAAAATTTTCCAAACCATCTCTCCTCAGTTGTTTGCTTGAGGTTCAGTTTGTATAGAGAAAGTAGTGGGTTATATATTGGGCTTTTTCAGAGAAACAAAACCAATTGCATGTGTGCATATGTGTGTGTGCATATATACCGTATATAATGAGATTATTTTAAGAAGTTGGCTCATGTGATTATGGGGGCTGGCAAGTCCAGGTTTGAAGTAGAGCCAACAGGCAGAGATCCAGGAGAACCTAACCAATGGTGCAGGTAATGTTAGAAGGTAGTCTGCTGCAGAATTCCCTCTTAGTCAGGGAGGCTGGTCTTTTTGTTCTATTCAGGCCTTCAACTCATTAGATGAGGCTCACCCACATGATGGAGGGCAATCTGCTTACTCAGAGTCCACCAAGTTAAATGTTAATCTCATCCAAAAACACCCTCCAAGTTGAAACATAAAATTAACCATCACATGAGGGTGTAGTGCTAATTGTTGATTGACCAGTTTTCAAATAATGAGTTGATTAACATCTTCCAAAGGTGACTTAGTTTTTTTAATGAATGTTTACATTTAAACATATTTCAAATAATTCAACCCAATCACAGTTATTCTTTGGCTAATGGAGGCTTCTTCAAATTGCTTCATTAGACCTTTTGACCTTCTAGACCTATAGTGATGTCACTTCTCTCATTTCTAATACTGATAACTTGTCTTCTTTCTCTTTTTGTTTATCATTCTAGCCAGAGATTTATCAGTTTTACTGATCTTCTCAAACAGCTTTTATTGACTTCCCCTCCCTCCCAAATTCATATATTTCTGCTCTGGTCTTTATTTCATTTCTCTTTATTTTGGGTTTTATTTTCCTTTTTGCTGGTTTCTTTATTTGGAAGCTGAGGTCATTGATTTGAGACCTTTCTTCTTTTCTAATATAGGTATTTAGCATTACAAATTTACTCCTTGGTGTAGTGGTTCAGCAGCATCCCACAGATTTGGATAGGTTGTGTTTTCATTTTCATTCAGTTCAAAATAATTTTTGTTTCCCTTTTGATTTTGTCTTTGATCCATTGGTTATTTTGAAGTTTGGTTTTTAGTTTACAAGTATTTGGAGCATTTTCTAAAGATACTTCTGTTATTGATTTCTAATTTAATTCTGTTATGGTCAGAGAACATAGTTTGTATGACCCAAACCCTTTAAAAGTTACTGAAATTTTTTATATGGCCCAGAATGTGTTCTATCTTGGTAAATATCTTGTATGCATTTGGGAAACATGTGCTCTGCCCTTGGGCAAAGTGTTCTATGAATGTCAGTTGGGTTAAGCTAGCTGATAGTGTTGTTCAAGTCTTCTGTATCCTTACTGATTTCTGTGTACTTGTTCTGTCAATTGAAAGGTACTAAACCTGCAGTTACAGCTACAAAGTTTTATCTATTTCTCATGGCTTTTTAAAAATTCTCATTTAAGTTTTCACTTCATGTATTTTGAAGCTCTGTTATCAGGTTCACAACTGTTGAGGATTCTTACGTCCTCTTGATGAATTGACCCTTATCCTTATGAAATGATGCTTTTTATCCTTGATAATATTCCTTGCTCTGAAATCTACTCTGCCTATTATTAACAGCACCACTGCAGCTTTTATCTGACTCATGTTAACATGTTACCTCTTTTTTCATCCTTTTGTTTTTAGCCTATTTGTGTCTTTATATGTAAAATGGAATTGTTGCAAGCAGCATATACAACACCTGGGCGTTTTTATTCAGTCTGACAGTCTTTGACTTTTCATTGAGTTAAGACCATTTACATTTTTTAAGCGCTTAATTTCAGTCCACTTCATTTTTAAAAAAATTTTTATTGGAGTATAGTTGATTTACACTTCATTTTTTTTTAATCTCCCAAGCATTATGATTATTAAACTTCCCAAGAGGAGGCCTTGCTCACTGTGCTTCTTAGAGTCTCTTCTTCATTACAGCTCTTTTATTATAGTCCCCTCCCTTCTAGGAACTTGGGATTAGAGGGTTGGAGAATTCCTTGAATGTTCGCATGTAGCAGTCAGGTCCAGAAGGCTCTTCTAACCAGGGCTATTCCAGGGCACAGGGTGCCTCTGAGAGGCCAGCACTTGAGGTCAGACAGATGTCTTCAGAGGAGAACGTGAGGACCGTGAGAGTAGTGTGGAGAATTGTTGGTGCAGCCCTGAGCCTTTCTCTCTTGTTATCTGAGACAATTCATGTCTGGCCCCAAATGCTTCTGACCTTGTTGGCATAACCAAAGCCATACAGTAGATGGGACTCACCTTCCTTAGAAAGCGGTTTAGTGACTGACCAGATCTTATTTTTGCATCATGTCTTTATGGCACACCCTCAGCGCAGTGCTAAGCAGTTTATCAAAGGGCTTTCTCCAACCACATTCTATACTGTTCCTTTGAGGAGTTCTAATAAAAATGATTATTTTCTTGGCTATCCCATTACATTTTCAGTGATATTCTAGCGTTCCTTATACCCAAGCCACCCAAACAACTTGAGTACAAGGCCACCTTCCTGTGGCCTTAATGGGGCTTCCAAAAGACACAGGTGGAAGTTGTATGTTTTTTATCAATTTCTTTATTGTTGAATCTAAATTCTTGTGTTCCTGGTTGCATCATTTCTGTGGACATCTTCATTGCTACTCCTGGAGGCCATTGGCTCTTTACTCAGGTGTTCATTACACCTGTTTTGTGTTAATAGCTCATGATTACAGCAGTGTTTCTCAACCTCAGAACTGTTGACATTTTTAGCCCAATAAGTCTTTCTCATGAAGGACTGTCCTGTATGTCGTAGGATATTTAGTAGCATCCCTGGCTTCTACCCACTAGATGTGAGCACCTTACCTCCACATCCTGATAATTACAGATGCCTTCAGATATTGCCAAATGTCCCTGGTTGGGAGTCAAATCACCCCAGTTAAGAACCACTGGTAAAAGAAAATCGGTTCAACTTGGTTGAGTTTACCATGTTTATTCATGATGACCACCAAAGCTCCCTTAATTTCCATGTCTTTCCAACATGCCCCCCAACCCCCAATATCTACCTTCTTTAATTTTATTTTTTCAATATTTTTTTGTCTTTTTCATCTCATTTGAAGCGTAAGACTTTTTACT
The DNA here is from genome assembly GCF_025265405.1 of Mesoplodon densirostris. Classification (NCBI taxonomy): domain Eukaryota; kingdom Metazoa; phylum Chordata; class Mammalia; order Artiodactyla; family Ziphiidae; genus Mesoplodon; species Mesoplodon densirostris. Next base: position 26,801,176 of record NC_082674.1, read on the forward strand.
GTTCTATCCCTACATTGATATTTTCAGTGTAATCTTTACTTTCTTCCTGTTCTCATGACTGTGTTTGCTCGTTTCATTTCACTTTCTCTGTGTTTGTTCTGGCATGCTCTAGCCCTCACTCTGTTACTGGAAGTCTGTGCTGTCCTTTAGTCTCGTCATCAGCAGCCTTTTACCTCCTTATTTTTTTTGGTTGGATAGATAATTTCCTATGAATGGGGTTACTGAAAACAAACACTTGTCTCCCCTTACCTCTGTGTGTGTGTGTGTGTGTGTGTGTGTGTGTTACTCTGCCTTGCGACCTCTTCCTAGAGGGAGGTTTTTCTTTGTCCATCTCTGTGCACATTGTCCTTGAACTTTGCAGGAAAGAGCCTTTCTCCATCAAATCACAGCTTGCATTTCTTATTTACTTTGGTGCATTCTGTTCTTTGAGGAGCATCCACCCACGCTTCTAAGCTACTTGAAACACAACCAGGGCACATATGACCAGTTGAATTTTGTAAAGAGAAACAGGCCCTGAAAGACTGGAGCTGACTTCTCTGTGGCAGCCTGTTTCCTCTCCTAGTTTTTCTTCATCCTGATTATAAACCTGAGTGCCCTAATCATAGGGGAGAGGGTTGGATCATGTCAGACCTACCTTCTGTGGGAAACATTTTATGGTCTGTTGGAGGCTCCCTTCTGTGAGGTCAAAGCCCTTTCCTTAAGTGGAAAGGGGCTTGGGTGTTGCCAGATCCTCCCACCCGCTCTACAGGTCAAATAATGGATTTAGTAGAAATATGGAAAAATTTAGTCCATTCTTGTGCCAAAAATTGCCACTCTGAAGGCAGAAGTGTAAACAGTGTGTAACTAATCCCTTCTTTTAAGGAAAGAAGTTTTATGTAATTGTTTCCTTTCTACTTACAAAGATACAAAGGTTTACACAGATTCAAGTCTTCAGATGGCTGACTGTACCCCTGCCTTCTGGCCTGCTTCTCTCCTTTTCCGAGTGTCACTAGTAGAGCGCTCATCAAGTGTTTCACCCCATGCAGTCCCACTCCTGTCACTAGTAAAGTGGCAGTGCTGAGGGGGCTGTTGACCTACAACCCAACCCAGTGGCCTTTTCCAATTGCTTGTTTCCCTGCCTTTTCTGCAGCAATTTTCAGGTGGTTCTCTCTCCTTTCCATCTAGAAACTTTCTTCCACTTATCGTTTCTGTATCTGTGTTATTTTTGTTTTTATCTCCTCTTGATTTTCTTTGTGTCCCCACCACTAAATGCGACTAGCCTCCAAGACTGTGTGGTTCCATAGTTTTTCTGAAACATTTTTGCCTTAGAAGAATTTGGCCTCTCTTGGAACATCACTGTTCCTAAACTCAGAGGCTTTCTGTATCTGCTCCCCAGAGATCCACCCCACATTTCTCTCTCTAGAACTAGCATAATTATCTTCCTCACACACTGGCCCTTTTTTCTGACTGCTTTAACTCGGCACACCTCCTTGCCTTTACTTTTCCTCTTGGACTTGAACCAAAAATACCCTTCTAGTCAACCAGGCTGGAAACCTTCATCATCACTTGACTCCTTTTCCTTTTGCTCCCTGCCACCCTTAATTTAATCCTCAAGTCCTATTACTCCTTCTGGTAGTGACCTCTGGCCAGTTCTAGACTTATTCCCTTTAAATGTTGTCTAAAAACTGCTTGCCGTAGGAGATGAAGATTCAGCTTATTCATTTCACCCCTTGCTCCCCACCCTTCCTCTCAAACATCATTGTTCAGTATTAAGAGTTTGTCTCTCATACTCCGCCAACACATTTAAACCTCTCCCGTCAACCTCATCTTTCAAGGTTGTGAATGTTCTCTCATGACCCTCCATTTTGTAAGATGAGGGCAGTGGCTCTCCTCATCTTCCCTTCACTTCTCCTCTTCCTCTTCCAGAATTTGCCAACCTCCTCCAGCTAGGTATGTTCATTTATATCACCTACGTTGGTCACATGGGTTGTTTCTAGCAGTTACAGCCTTCGCAATATTGTCTGTGGGTGTTCCACTCAAGGCAAAGCCGAGTATAGGGTGCTTGGGTTGCTCCCTCTGTGTGTCCATAGCCAACATTTCTGTGCTTTCTGAAGGAGGTTGTTCCTAGCATCAAATGGGAATGGGTTCTCCCTTTTCCCATTCCATCAATTGCATATATATAGTCAAGTTTCTCCAAAATCTCAATCATGTTTTCCATTCTCATGACTCCCCCTTTTCTCCCTAGGATCATTCTCCTGGAGCGCCCTGTCTCCTGGTTGCCTGGCAACCTTCCTTTTAGGGGAAATACGGGAAACCAGTCTTGAAGCTAGGGGATCTCCAAACACCAGAATGAGAGGGCTTTACTCTGGGGGAGTAAGTTTTGTGGTTTGTACCACATCGTTCCATTTTTTTAGAGAAGAAGAACCATGTTTTTCCCGGATGGGGGTAGAAGCCTGACTTTTGGATGTTCTCTTTGCTAGAATCAGGGAGAACAGCTGCCTTCATATGTAGCCTTCTTAGTGAAGACACCAGTGTTCAGCCCTACTTCTCATTATCACCCTGTGCTTTACTTGGTTTGAGTATCCAGAACATGTCTGTGGTCTCCTGGGAAGATGGCTTCCTCTGTGCCTGTGTGATTTTTTTCGACCAGTGTCCTTAAGCTACTTTGTGACCCATTAGGAGTCAGAAAGTCATGACATCAATGTAGTAGTTCAAGACTGTCATTTAAAAAAATGACAGGAGAGAATATTCGTGTCCTTTGCATAGTAAGGATAAATATACTATTTTGTAATACTTAGCTGTATTTAAAAAATATATATGTATGGATGTGTACTGGATCTCCATGTGAAATGTGCTTCTTACTGTAGATGGAGATAAAAGAAGTTAAAATATTTAGGTATGGCTTCCTTCCTGCTACAACAGTCAACATTTCTCAGTCTGCCCGGCTCTCTTACAGATTTGTTGAAATTTTTCCTGTATGTGTTAATGGGCTTTGTGAAACATTTTTAGTATCCTTGGACAGTACCTGTGCCACACATCAGAAAGGATGCTGGAGCCGAGACCCTGAGGTCTCCAGCTCTGTCAAATGTGAATTTCTTACTTATGGGACTGAGTGGATATCCTGGGGAGTCCAGTGGAGTGGGGGAGGGAGGAACACAAAGGGCTTGGGACAGTAGATGTTTGTCAGAACAGAGTACTTCAATGTTTTAATGACTAGTGTGGCTGTCCTATTGCATAACAGCCAAATGTCAAGTCTGGATTTCTCTTCTTTTTTTATTCCTTACCTATATCTTTTAGGGCTTCTTTGGAGGAAGGGAAAATATATGGGTGCCCCCAAATCCATTTTGAACCAGGGGTCCTGTAGTTTTCATTTTAATCTAATTTTCTTTAAACATTTTGGTTTTCCCTTAAAAAATTATTTATAATGCTATGAGAGATCTGATTTTCACTAGCGATGGTTAAGCCTTTTTTTTTTTTTATGTAAAGGGATGGGGGAAGAGAGGAGAAAATCCCAATTGAAAGGAGATTTTTTTTTTCTTCCCTGGGAGATAGGAAACACTACATATACTTCAGTGAAAGAGAAGGAAAAGAAGAGTTAAAGAGGATATATATTTGTAAGGCTGAGAGATGGTCCAAAGTGGAAATAATTGTGAAGGGTGAAATTAGAGGAGAAGGTAGATGCCAACCATGAAGGAGGAAGTGAGGAAGAGAGAGTAGGATGGTGATTACACTTAATTTCTGTTTGTGGAATGAGTGAGTGGACAGCTGCCTCTACTTGCCCCACATGGTGTCACTTCTTATGGCTTTGCTTCTCCACGAGGCCACGAGACAGAGTGGCCTGTCTGTTCATGTGTCTGTGTGTCTTGGTGAGCACATGTATTTAGTTGCATCCTCGAATTGGAGGAAAGTGAAGGAGGTGGAGGACGAGGAAGCACAGCTCTGTGTAGTTTCATATCTGCAATGTGTTTGTCGCTTGTAGGATAGTTAGAGTAAGACCTGGGTACCGGTACCAGTACTATTACTCATTTCCTTTAGTTAATGATGGCTGAGGTTTGTTACTCAAGTTCTAGACCTGGTACAGCTCTCTTGTTTGTTCATTACCTTTTTGTTAAGGTTTAGGGAAAAGGAGCCCACACGCACATATGCTTTCAGCTCGTTTCTTGCTGCTTCTCACTTCTGTGATTCAGAGGGGAGAGAAAGGGAGGACCTCAACTAGAAGGCAGAGCCCACGGTCACCCTTATCTGGCAGTGGTCGGAGCAGGAATGAGTTGTAGCAGCTTCAAGGTCTCTTGGAATGCCGGGCTGTCCTCTTCTGAACAGGAGTCAGCCTGTACTTCTCTCAGCAGGTCCCAGTAGTATAGTGACGGGGTTGACAGTGTAGCTGGGGAGCGAGTTGCCCCTGAGATGAGAAGGAGGGCTTCCCCTTTCCACAAGGCTGACAGAGCAGCCTTGTGGTTCTTATCAGTCACCACCAGATGTGTCCAGCTGTTTCACTTTCTACTTCATCCCAACCAAACATACTTAAAGTTCAAACCGACACTTACATCATCAAAACAAAAGTGTTTCCAATGTTAAGCTTTAGGCTTTTAGTAACTTAAGTCAGTCATCCAGTGACAAAGAGAATGCCCTTCCATGGCATTGCGTCTGGGAAAATCTAGGCGCAAGATGTATTTTCCTAGGCTTTCCTGGGACTACAGGGTTGAAAGTAATAGGTTTAGATCGCTGACTGGCTAAGAGGGAAGCACCCTTAATCCCAGCCTCTTCTATTTGTCTCTCATGGTTGTCTTGTCTCACAAAATAGCTCATCCATCCCAACCAGAATGAATCCAATAGGCTGTATCTATTCAAGATTCTGCTACTGCTTTTGATGAGACACTGTGTGGGTGTTTTTGGTGGCTTGATGATTTATCTTTCTTGCTCACCACCCGTGGTGTCATTTCTTCCTCTTGTTCAGATAGTCCCTCATTAGGGCCAGTCTTTTGGGAAGATGGTTGACTGGGCTAAACTCATGCTAATAAGGTGCCACAAAACCCCAGTTATACTATGGTAGTTTGGAAATATTGTTCGGTTTAGATGGCTTTAATGTGTCACGGTCAATAATATTCAAGATTACAGCAGAGGGCAAGTTTCCTTCCAGAGGCTCAGTTTGCTACTAAAATGGTCTGTTCCAACAATTTTAATAGCAAGTTTGCATTTTCCAGAATTATTTGGTATATCTTCTTTATATTCTACATTGTTTGTCTTGCTTAGTGAATGATTTCAATTCTGTCCCTCAGGGAGTGATTAGATCTGGATGAAGGCTTATTTTAAAGTATACAGTACATGCAGCAGTAGAAAACTGTCATAGAAGAGAAAAGGGTTCAACCAGGAGGGTGAAAACACATAATCGTGTTCAGGAGTCCTCAGAGGTCTTGACTCGTGTCATTGACAAAATTATGAGATTGTCGTAAATTATTATTCTTCTTAGAGACTAGTAATTATGAAACAGTTAACCTAAATAGTACAGTTTTAATCATTGAGATACAGCATGAAATATTAAAATAACTGTTAACTACAATGATATGAGTGCGTTTTTTTCCCCATCATCATAATTTATATTTCAAAAGATTATAAAATTTTTTTCAGTTTTTATGTGTTCAGATTTTTACAAGAATGTTTTTCTTAGCCTTGTGCAGCAGATAGTCCATGGTACAGAATAGGAAAGTGAGGTTCAAAGAGGCTTAATACCTTCCTGATATACATACCTGTTCGTGTATGTTTTTGTCTTAAATATAACTTGCGTGTGTTGCATGAGGGCTCATGGTAGCTGTGCTTTCAGTGCTTTGATAGACTCCGTCTGTTCACGACCTGTATGTCCTTATGCTTCTTGACTAGACAGGCAGAGTTCCCTTTATGTTGGAGGTTTCCAAGGGTAAGGTGTTATTATTTCTTACTATGTCGTGACTACAGTATTTGAAGGAAAAAAATAGCCTTGTATGAAATTTTTATGCTCCTTTCTAAGTTTAACTGATTTCTTATTCTTTCCTTCTTACTTGACTTTAAAAGTCCATTATTAATTTCCTTATCCTTACTTTGCTTCTTTCCAGAGTGACACCCCTTTCCTCACAGAATGTGATGATTCATCATGGCCAGGCCCAGGAATATGTGCTCAAGCCCAAGTACTTTGCAGCTCAGAAGGTGATTTCGGGAGAGCAGTCTACTGAAGGTTCATTCCCTTTAAGATTTGGACACGATCATGTGGCAGCACCTTTTCAGTGTGAGTATGTCCTGTCAATCATCTTTCTAAATTACAGTATCATGGTTTGGAAACACTTCGCTCTGTAGATGGCTTTAATGTGTCACAGTAGATAAAATTCAAGAATCATTTTTTTAAAAATCCATACTGGTTCCTGAAACAACCAGACAGCAATATGTTTTCCTTCTTCAGAGGAAAGGCAGTTTTCCTGGACATTGCAGGATCTGAAGTGACTTGCCTGTAATACTGTTTCTGCAAGATGGCTCCATTTCCAAGATATACTTGCTCTCATTTTCTGTACAGTTGTATGGCTGATGTGTTTACATTGATAAAATATTTTCCTTAGTGAGCCAGCCAGGATTTATTCCTTGTGAGATGTCTGCAGTGTCCTGCATTACCCTCCGAGATTTACCTACAGTGGATGTTTTCATGTTAGGAGGGCAGTGTTTTTAGTATATCGGTTCCATGGTGTGGCAGGTTTGACTGCGTTTGTAAAGAGCTATTGTATCAGTGGCCAGCTTGGGTAATATCTCACTGTGGGGGAGGTTCAAGGACAAGCCCCAGCGCAGAGGGTGGGGAATGTGATGATTTGTGGGTTAAGTATTACAGAGTGTCTGCTGGCAGCATCTGGAGAAAACGTTCTTCAGTGAGGCGGCAGGCTGGATGCACACACTCCTTCCAGCAGCTTCCTGCTCTGCCTTACGGTGACGGATGGCCTGCGCCACAAGTAATGAAAGAGAATGCCAGTTGTGAGGTTGAAAAGGACTGTCTTTCACCACCCAGAGTAGTGTGGAGAGCTGAGAGAGAATTCTTACTACTGTTTGGCACTTCAGAAGCCTGTGTCTGTATGGGCTTGATTCCTGGGGACCAGCTCCACATCCCGGAATTGGCCACTTAACAAAAAGAGTAGCTAATATAAGGTATGTACATTCCACGTTTCATCTTTTGAGAAAATTGTGCTCAGGACTTGAGGCTGGACCCCAGAGCAATTGTCTGAGGTGATTTATTGGGATGATGAGGGAAGAATGGAGAAATTGTGTAGATCATCTCCTTGCCCTTTAGAAAGGATAGCTTCCAAGTTATTTGCAAAACAATAGATGTATCATCTTGTTTTTGTTGTTTTTGTTGTTGTTGTTTTTTGCGGTACACGGGCCTCTCACTGTTGTGGCCTCTCCTGTTGTGGAGCACAGGCTCCGGACGCGCAGGCTCAGTGGCCATGGCGCACGGGCCCAGCCGCTCCGCGGCATGTGGGATCTTCCCGGACCGGGGCACGAACCTGTGTCCCCTGCATCGGCAGGCGGACTCTCAACCACTGTGCCACCAGGGAAGCCCTATCATCTTGTTTTTAAAGCTCCTTTGATTTCAGTGCTTAATAGCCTGTTCTCTAGAAATATCCCTAAGTATATAGTATTTTTCTAATCTCTAAAAATCTAAAGAGGTACTACTATTTCCTTGAAGCTTTATATAGATCATATTTTATAAAAGCTCTCCAAAATTAGAATGTGATGGGAAGAATTTTTGAAAGCTTATGATCATACTGATAAAAGAATTCTGAATTTCATGGAGGTGTCAGGAAAAGATGGTTTGGGAATCTCTGGTATTAAGACTGGAGACTAGCTTAATTTGCATGAGTATCATTTTGAGCAGGGGTCTGCAAATTTTTTTCTTAAAGGATCAGGTAATAAGTACTTTAGGCATTAGGAGCCAAGATACAAATTGAGGATGTTATATATAGGTACGTACATAACTATTTAAAATGTAGACATTTAAAACTGTAAAAACTCTTAGCTAGTAGGTTGTTTTAAAAAAAAAAAAAGTCAGGTAGCTGGCTGGATTTGGCCCATGGGCTGTAGTTTGCCAACTGGTAATCTAGAGACTTAGTTTCTCAATCTACTAAAAAGACAACCTATGGAATGGGAGAAAATATTTGCAAATGATGTGACTGACAAGGGGTTAATATTTAAAATATACAAACAGCTCATACAACTCAGTATATATAAAAAAAAAAACCACCCAATCAAGAAAGGGGCAGAAGACTTGAATAGACATTTTTACAAAGAAGACATACAGATGGCTAACAGACACATGAAAAGATGCTCAACATCTCTATAAGAGAAATGCAAATCAAAACTACGAGGTATCACCTCACACCTGTTAGCATGGCTCTCATCAAAAAGTCTACAAATAACAAGTGTCGGAGAGGATGTGGAGAAAAGGGAACCCTTGTACACTGAGGATGGGAATATAAATTGGTGCAACCACTGTGGAAAACAGTATAGGGGTTCCTCAAAAAACTGAAGATAGAGCAACCATAAGATCTAGCAATTCCACCATATGATCTAGCAGTTCCACTCCTGGGTATGTATCTGGAAAAAATGAAAACACTACTTTGAAAAAATACATGTGCCCCAGTGTTCAGTGCAGCACTACTTACAATAGCCAAGATATGGAAGCAAACCAAGTGCCCATCAACAGGTGTTTGGATTAAGATGTGGTGTGTGTATATAAACAATGGAATATTACTCAGCCATAAAAAAGAACGAAATACTGCCATTTGCAGCAACGTGGATGGACCTAGAGAATATTATGCTTAGTAAAATCAGTTGGATAAAGACAGATGCTGTATAATATCACCTGTATTGGAATCTAGAAGATAAAATGAATGTATATACGAAACAGACTCAGAAGGAGGGAGGGACAAATTAGGGGTATGGGTTTAATAGATACAAACTACTATATGTAAAATACATAAGCAACAAGGATATACGTATAACACAGGGAATTATATCCACTGTCTTGTAATAACCTATAATGGAATATAATCTGCAAAAATGCTGAATCAGTATGTTGTATACCTGAAACTAACACAGTATTGTAAATCAGCCATGCTTCAACTGAAAAAAATCAATCTGCTGAAAATATATAGATTTTGGACCTGATTGACTGGTGCCTGAAACAGGACAATTAAACCAAAAGATGCTCTAGAGGCCCTGTGTGTAAGCAACTGTTCTTCAGTGTCACTATTCCCAGCAACCCCCCCTCCTCCCCATGATGATTCTCAGATGTAGCTCCACTTGGTTTGGAGGCAGCCAGAAAAGCATGAACTACCAGGAAACCAGTTGTGTTAGATAAGTCTAGTTTCCTTTAATGTTAGAGTGACATGCCACACAGCACTGGGGAAAGTAATGGATGTTACTCCTGGTTGTTTATAGAAAGCCTTTTGATACTGATGGAAATAACATTTTCACTGGATGACCTATTAATGGCCATGCAGCTGGACTGAATTGCATGAATCACCATGAGTTCCTCAAAAAGTTAAACACAGAGTGACCCTATGATGCAGCAGTTCCACTCCTAAGTATATACTCAAGAGAAGTGAAAACATGTGTACACAAAAACATATGTACAAATGTTCATAGCAGTGTTATTCACAATAGCCAAAAAGTGAGAACAACCAAACTGCCCATCAACTGATAGTAGATAAACAAAATGTGGTATATCTTGCCATTGGCTGTTCAGCCACAAAAAGGAATGAAATATGATATATGCCACAACGTGAATGAACCTTGAAAGCATACTGAATGAGTCCAGGTACAAAAGAATCCAGATCACATATGATTCCATTTTTATATGAAATGTCTAGAACAGGCAAATTATATGAAATATCCATGCAGACAGATAGTAGATTAGTGGTTGCTGGGGGCTGGGGAGAGCAGGAATTGGGTGTGACCATTGATGGTTAAGGAGTTTCTTTGGGGCTGATGGAAGTGTACTGGAATTAAATGGTTATCATGGTCGCACAAAGTGTGAATATGGTAAAGCCATGTTATGTTAAAAATAACACAAAAATACTTAAAAATTATTTCCAAATAAGTAGTTATAAAAGTTTCAAGGAATGGAGGTCACTGGTTCTCTCAGAAGTGCTAAGAATGGCGTTGGGTAGAGGGGATCTGCTTTATCCAGTACCTCCTTCAGTAATTTGTAGGAAAGGTTTGACTATGTAAACCAAATTCTATTGTGGTTGGTTTAGCAGTGTTTTTAACCTAGAGGGAGGGAAGTTGAAATGACATGATGATAACATTTAAAGGCAATCTTATGACAACAGCCAGTTCAGATTATCTTCGTATCTGCTCAGGGGCAGACCCAAATATCTCACATCTAAAGAGATGATTTCAATACAATGCACTAGAAAAAGATCTTGCTTGAGGGTAATAAGTATCCATTCCAGACTATCTGCTGTTGTGCTGAAAATACCATGGGATGCTTGATCATACTAAAACCAGAAAATAACATTTCGATTTTGGTCCATGGTGGAAGGATTTTTTTTATCATCAGGGGTAATAATGGAGAGCTTCCTAAGGTAGAGTGTGGAGTGACTTATAAAGGAGAGCTTTAGGATGAGCAGAAATATCCCTGTAGCTGAAATAGTTCCCTAGACTACTGATTTGCAGCGTTATGCAAAGAGTCCTAGAGCTAAGAAATTGGAGAATCTCTGATTTGAATATTCACCTGCTCCACTTTTGTTTTCTATTACCTCAGTTTAATTGGAAATTTTTAGAAATGTAAACTTTTATAATTGGATTTCTCCTTGCTAATTCCAGTGGTTTTCTTCTCAAGGTGGACTTAGCTTTTAAAAAGGTTAATTATATTTTAAAGTTGTCTATTGAAATCTTACTTCAGATTCAACAAAGCCAAAATCTTAGATTTCAAGAAAGGCAGACACCATCTTTTATATACTACCTTTCTAAAGTTTCTAAAATTGATACAAATCAGATTCTTAAAAGAGTTGCTAATTTATCTCCCGATGTGCTCAGAGACATGAGAGAGTGATTGATTATTGTCATTGAGAAAATATGATACTTTTCAGTTATAAAAAGTTAGGAGAAGCCCACATTTAATTTTTACTTAAATTGTTAAACTTAAGCTTTCTGCTAGGTAAACACCCATAGTGGTGCAGGAAACACATACACAGCCCCATTAGGCTGCTTCTGACAGAAGAAAACCTTATCATGCCTGCACTGGGACCTCAGGAAACATCTTAGCCCTGGATCCTGTGGTCTGTGCTGACCCCTCCCATTCCTTGCAACAGGCCAGTCGACTCAGCTTCTGCTCCCACCCTCACCCCCCCACATGAGTCACGGGCTGACTGGAATTCCTGGCTCCCCCATTTGAAGATACAACAGCCCTCCTCAGCAGGTCTTAGGTCTGAGAGGGAGGCAAAGAGTCCATTGAGCAACTTTGCTGCCCAAATCCCTGCAGCCCAGTTCTGGCCTGACTGCAGTCCATGTTCCCATACTCTGAAGAGCGCGGGCCCTTTGGGCACACGAGCCTTCCTCTTTTAGCCACACTATGGTTGAATGTGCTAGCATTAGCCTTCAGGCTGTGTTCACACTGCCACCAAGAAGCATAAGGCATGAAAGTATCTCAGGGTTTGATGACAAGTGTTATATCTCCCCGGGAAAAAAAGTTCATGTGTCTGGAGTGCAGATTTTCTGTGGTTGCAGACTGATAGAGCGAAGATGTTACCATTAAAACTGCATCTTCCTGGTTGCCCTGAGAGAAGAGAGTAGTTCTGCAGAAGGTTAGAGGACACATCCAAGATTTTTGCTTTAGCAAAACAAATCTGAAGTTTAAAGGATAGGCAGGCAGTATTTGGCTTAGACTGTTGTGCTTATGCCAGCCATTTCAAGTAGGTGGGCAGGAATACTCATTAGAGGCTCAGATGCACAGTGCTAGTTACAGAATCTTCACAGGGAGGGAGTCTGTGGTGTAGTTCAGAGCACCCACCATAGATGGAAGTTGGCTTTAAGGAAGACCACATTCATCCTCCACTTACTGGGCCTTTGCCAAAAAATGGGAGAAGCCGTGGAGTGGCAACTAGATGAAGGCAAATGTAGATGTAATAAGTGCAGATGAGAAGAATTGGAACCAGATTCTTAAGTGCAGGATGAATTTGCAATAGGGATACCTCCAGAGGAAGAACAGTTTGAAAATGCGGGTGAGGAAGAGTCTGGTCCTGAGAACCACCCTCACCTCATTTGGGTGTTGAAGTTTAAGATGTGAGTGATAGGAAGATCGTGTGAGGAGAGAAAAGGGAGGGGGAAATCAAGTGTGCTGGCAAATCCCAGTTCTCTGAGATGCTCTCTCTGTTAGTTCCTGATTGCTTGGGAGCCCCACTAAGGCAAAGCTTTGCAGACGGACACACTGGGCACTTGGGAGGAAGGAGAATTCCGTAGACTTAATATTCTTCAGCACTCGAAATCCTTCCCTGCATGGAGACTACCCTTAGCTTGTCATGTGCAGGTAAGTGTGTCTCGAAGGAATGGCCCCACACCAATACAACAAGTACGAAGTGACAGTGGAAGCTGTACCAGCCAGAAACGATCTTACAGGAAGCTGATGCAAACTAACAAACGATTTAGCATTTAAAAAGGATACTAGGTGTGAAAACATACTGCCTGGAAGACGGGTTGGTAGTAAAGCTCTGTGCCTTTTCCCTTGTAAAATCAGCAAGCTCCTGGAGCTGCTTGGTCATCCCCACTCAGTGTTGTTTGGGAATCAGGAACATTGAGCCAGTTTCCCAGCCATGTGGCAATGTGGATCTTAGCACTAAGATGGCCAGAAGAAAATCACCCAGTCTTCAATAATTTCTGGTAAAATCCTTGTTGGCCTTAAAAGCCTAGACAGCAAAGCATCAGCATACTGGGTATTAAAAAATGCTTGAGAAAGCATTCTGGTGAATGTGGGTGAACACCAGGGTTTTGCTGAGTTGATGTCCTTAAGAATTCATGTTCCTTTGAAGGACAGAGTATTACCTATTATAGAAGTTGTTCCATGTGTGGTCTTGGCTGTGGCCGCCGTGCCTCAGTTGGAGGGGCGAGGGCAGGTGGTTTATTTTATCCAGGGGTTGTTTGGTCATACCCCGGAAGGTATGTGGATGTGAACTTCTCATCGCCTGGTTACTCACGCACAGTTCAAGATAGCTGGGCAGTGGTAGGCATGGATTGATTATAAACACTGCCAAGAAGCTTATCCAGCAATGTGAAAACAGTGGAGGAAAACCTAGAGTGAGAGGATTATGTAACCTAAATTCCCCAGTGGGCAGCTTTCCGTGCCAGAGAAAGAGGCTTTTAAACCCAAAGGGCCCAAGATTTCATAACAAACCAATCCAAGGATATTTCTGGGTGTTGAGACTGAGTTCAAGATATTGAGAAACACTGTGTGGCTCCAGAATATTCTGTGACCAAACTGTGATATTTCTAAGGAAAAATAAAACACATGAATTTACAGTTTGCCTGAGGGAAACTACAGTGCAACGTTTTGGTAGGAGAAAACTTGAATTTGAAAAAAGATGGTGCCTACGCAGCCTTAGGATTTATTTACCAGAAACTGAGGGCTTGACTTGATTTTTCTTCTAAATGGGAAAATAGCTTCTAGAAAATTAATCATCATTAGAGTTGAAATGATACTTTTGATACAAAAGTTCTACTTATGAGATGTTATAAAAGGAATTAAAGTAGAATGCTTTGTCTTCTTGTGGGTCAGTCTCCTTATAGAAAGGTCCTCTTAGCATTGAAAATGATGGCCTTGTGGTGAATCTGTACCCACTTTGTGGAGGTAAAGACCTCAGTACCTTCTTTGTGTTTTTGTATGACATTTCTTTTTTTTTTTTTTTTTTTGCTGTACGCGGGCCTCTCACTGCTGTGGCCTCTCCCGTTGCGGAGCACAGGCTCCGGACACACAGGCTCCGCGGCCATGGCTCGCGGGCCCAGCCGCTCCGCGGCATGTGGGATCTTCCGGGATCGGGGCACGAACCCGTGTCCCCTCCATCGGCAGGCGGACTCTCAACCACTGCGCCACCAGGGAAGCCCTGTATGACATTTCTTAAAGAAGTTTTTGTGTTGTGGTTATCTACAATTTTAGTTGTGCATTATTTTTCAATATTGACTTAGTATGAGCATCTTATGAAATTATCCTTAAGCTGAAAGCCAGCTGTCCTTGGTCTCCCTTTCTCCTCGCATACAAAGGTAGTAGAAATTAATACATGGCGGGAGGAGGAGGAAAACCTTTCTTCCCTAGGAGGTAATTGCAACATGGTTTTATGTGAGTAATTCTTCTGGCGGGCAAACTTTAAATAATGAAATATGTGCATATACACATAAACACACAAATATATTCAATCAAATACATAAATGTGTATTATTTAAAAATTTACTTTTTTGGAGCTCCTTATAGTATCCATATAGCAAGTATCCATTAAAGAAGTTTTCTTGTAGCCCTAACTGTGCTTCACAAGTTTCTCTCAAGGTACCAGTTTAACTAAATGAAAACATTTTAGGTAGGCAGTGGTTGCTCTTGAAAAAAAAAAATCATAGATATTTTAAAACCCTGTATCCTAGAAACAGATTTGGAAAGCTTTGCTGAAAGCAAGCAAGCATCATAGTGCAGGTGAGAGGGTGTTAGTCATAGTTTCTTTTGGTTGATGGCCTCTGGGCTTCTTATGTGGGATTGAGCACTCTCCTTTAACAAGGTCTGGAACCCCACGCACCAGGCAGCTGCGCTGCTTGTTTTAATGATCACCATTTAACGGCTACAGGTGCATCTCAGGATCCCTCTTTCCCCAGCAGGGATGATACTGATGAAATGAATCAGAATCTCTCTTAAGGTGTTTGTAAGTTAGAGCTAAGCAGTACACAACTGTTACAAAAGTGAAACACCAGCAGAAGCAGCCAGAGAGAAGCTTTCTGTCTCATTAATGTTGTATATAAGAATGAAGTTCATCAGCCTTTTCTGAAAAGCACTGGGGACAGGGCAACATATAATGGGGTGCTACAAGTACTGTGGATTCTCAACATCATCCTTGCAGTTACTGAAATGTGCCCTAGTCTCCACGAGGGCTGGCTGTCCCTGGATCAGAATTCTTGGGGCTTATCTCCCTTATTGCTTCACACAGCTTTACCATTCCATCACTCCAGATAACATGCACCCCTCACATTGTGCTGTGGACAGAGACTCTGGCTAACACATGTTCTATTTGTACCCTTCCCTCTAACAGCTGCCTGTCGTGACATCTCAGAGCATCAAACACTGGGGTGGGCTTGTGATGCATAGAGGAGTGGATGGGTCAGTTCTATCATTTCCTCAAGACTACTGAAACACCTAAAGAATTGTTCTGCCTGGCCTGGTTTCAGTAGGACCTGATGTGTTACCACATTTATGTCTGAGCAGCCGTTAGGATTTTTAACAGAAGCATTCTTGGGTCTCAGGGATTCTTGCTCATATGGAATGGAGAGCGTCCAGTTAGAGTTTGTTAGTGAGTGCGGATAGGAATACTTTCAGTAACACTTCCGAAATCCCATTATACCTTTTATTCGTTCATCATTATTTTTGGTATGGGTTTTCAGGCAACCACAAAGCGGGGAGCGGGGAGTGTGTATAAATTCATAGCAGACATTCTCTGCCATGTCTTGAACCTGGAAATATAGCGAAGTTAGAGGCCTCTTTTTAAAGGAGTTTAAAAAATACTCTTAGCAGAGAAAGTGATTCATAATGTTTCTTGTCAGAGATCCCAGTTTCCAAACCACACCTTAATATACCTCAAGAACATACAATACATATTTTAAAAACCTGCTCTTGGTGTTGTAAATTATATTCATGTCTCTGAAGATCAGGAAATTTGGACATAGGCTCATTTATATTCTCCAAAGACACTGTGGATTCAATCCTGGCCTTTCTCCTCATCTATTTAGCACTTACCATATGCCAGCCACAGTGCTAATTGCTGCATATGCATTAATTCAATGTTACATTGTAATATTAGTACATTATTATTCTTTTTTTTTTTTTTTTTTTTTTTTTGCGGTACGCGGGCCTCTCACTGTTGTGGCCTCTCCCATTGCAGAGCACAGGCTCCAGACGCGCAGGCTCAGCGGCCATGGCTCATGGGCCCAGCCGCTCCGTGGCATGTGGGATCTTCCCGGACTGGGGCACGAACCCGTGTCCCCTGCATCGGCAGGCGGACTCTCAACCACTGCGCCACCAGGGAAGCCCTATTATTCTGTTTTTGAAATAAGTTTATTTATTTAATTTTTGGCTGCACTGAGTCTTTGTTGCTGCACACGGGCTTTCTTTAGTTGCGGTGCACGGGCTTCTCATTGCAGTGGCTTCTCTTGTCGCAGAGCATGGGCTCTAGGCGCACAGGCTTCAGTTGTTGTGGCACATGGGCTCAGTAGCTGTGGCTCGCGGGCTCTAGAGTGCAGGCTCAGTAGTTGTGGCACACGGGCTTTGTTGCTCCGCGGCATGTGGGATCTTCCCAGACCAGGGCTTGAACCCATGTCCCCTTCCTTGGCAGGTGGATTCTTAACCACTGCGCCACCAGGGAAGCCCATTAGAACATTGTTTGAGTGTTTAAACTGTTACCCTACTTGTTATGCGTGTATTTGTTAGGAAGCAAAAATATAACAAGGTATAAATTGCCAAAACAAAACTTGTTCATTGAAAAGATTGCTACTTTAGCTCTTCGTGTAAGTTACTTTCAGGGGAGTCCAAAGTCAAAATTTGACTATATTTAAAAATTTTGTCAACTTTATTATATGTAGGACTTTAATGACCATGACACATTTAAAAAATTATCTGAATATAGAGCTTCTGGGAAGAATTTTTTTAACAAAAATAATCCAAATGCAAAATAAACCTTTCTAATCAGTGGGTTCCTATTGCCGTTTGAGATCCATTTTGATAGCTTTCAAACAAAATGAAGCAATCAGATCTTACCTGGAAATTGTGTAAGGACCAAAGTCCACAGTAGAATTATACTTTCTTCTAGAGTTTTTAGTAGTAATTATGATCATAAAAGCAAACATTTCGAGGTGAAATTTTCCCATATTTAGAAGGTCTTGTGTGTTTTGCTCTGTAATTTATCTTGGAGTAAGTATTGCTGCTCATTTGAGTTTTTCCTCTAAGAGCTGACTGCATGAAATGATAACCTCTTGAATTTGCGTATTTAACAGCTTATGAATCATATTCATACAAATTATTTCATATGGCCCCTGCCACAGCCTTGTGAGGTAATGGGTTGGATGGCTTTATTCTGCATGTCTTTGTTCTACTCTTGATTGCAGGATTGGGAGGGTAGAGCCAGAGAGTGGTTTTATTGTATCCCATCTTGTTGAACCTCTATCCGTTTCTTGGACAAATAAAACTCTTAACACTTATTCCATAAGACTGTTTGTTGTAAGAATGAAGTGAGATGGCATGTGACACCTAACATGCTGCCAGATACGTAGTCTGTGCTCCATCTCTGTTAATTTCCCTCCTTCATCCTGACCTTCCCATATGTGCTCCATCTTCATTTTTCTCCTTCATCCCAACCTTTCCAAGTGCCTCGTGTCGTGTAATTTTCATAGTACTGCTCATTAAAAGTGTGGGAGAGGCACTGGGGTTTTGAGGAAAGAGCAGGGCTTGCACTGAACTCCCAGCTTCCACCCTTTCCTAACAAAATGACCTTGGTCAAGTTTCTGACGAATGTCTCTGTAGTCTCCTAGTCTGTGAAATGGCTATGAGTGTAACTTACATGGCCGTGGTGTGTATTGGAGCTTAGTAAGCGCCCAGTACATGTTTCATGAGTCCGTCAATCACGCAGACAGTGCTCTGTGCATTTAGAAAGGCCCATATATACTATTTCTATGTTCTCAGAATCTAGGCAGAAAATAAAGTGGAGAAGAAGAGTGTGTGTGTTTATATTATCTATTGCCATGTAACTGAGCATTCCCAACTTTAGTGGTTTAAAGCAACAAGCAATATCTTACAGTTTTTGTGGGTCAGGGATTGGGAATTACCTTAGCTGGTTGGTTCTGGCTTAGGTTCTTTTATGAAGTTTCCGTCAGGGTATCAGGCAAGGGCAGCAGTCATCTGAAGGCTTGCCTGGGGCTGGAAGATCTGCTTCCAGGATTGCTCAATCACACGGTAATTGGCAGGAAGCTTCAGTTCTTTGTTGCGTGGGCCTCTCCATAGACGCCTCAAGTATTCTCACAGCATGGGAGCTGGCTTCCCTCAGAATGAGTGATCCAGGAAAGAGAGCAGGATGGGAACTGCAGTGCAGTGCCTTTTATGATCTAGGCTCTGAAGTCACAAACTATCACCCTGCTTTATTCTGTTCTTTAGACAGGAGTCGCTAAGACCAGTCCAGGCTCAAGGGGAGGGGAATTGGCCATCATCTCTTGAAGAAAGACATAGCAAAGAATTTGTGGACACATTTTTAAACCGTCAGTGTTCAACAGGAGAGACATTAACTTGATGAGAGTCAAAAGGGAAAAGTTGAAAATGAGTAACCTAAAAAGAATTAGCTGACAGCTGAAAAACTTACAATGTGTAATTACACATCAGTAATTCATTTTTTATTGGCAACTAATCATTTTTCAATTTTATTTATGACATGATACTGGACCATATTTAGATATAGTATGACGACTTTGAGAAAAGCGATATTTAGGCTGAAATCTTGCCTAATGGTGAGATCTATTGAATTTGGCAGTAATCCCTTGGGGAGAGTAGCTGGGGCCATTTGATGGAGTCATTTAAAAACTGAGCCAGGGAGAAATTTGTGCTGGGGAAAAAAGAACTGACAGAATTGGTGTTCTGCAAGCATGGAGATCCCTGATTCTATAATTCTAAATTACTTTAGAGATTTAAAAAATGCCAGTTTTCTTCTATATAACTAATGGCTTCAACAGTTTTTTCTTTCAATTGAATCCATCAAACTTTGGAGGAGTTTTGATAGTTGCACAAATATTCCTATGTTCAGCTTCCTTAGTGCTTCTCAAAATAAAAGGCATTCAAATTTCTAATATTTTGTTTGTACTGGATTTTCATTACCTACACAAAAGAATTGGGATCTCTCAGAGGCACATCACTGTATCTCCTCCTGGCCTGGCAGCTCCAGTAACTCAGAATGCCTGTCCAGGGCACAGTAGGTTTTGGTTTCCCTCTCTATCCTGTCTTTTGACTTTTTCTTTCAAGCAAATTTAGGTTTTGTAAAGTGTAACAGGTCGTTTTCTTCCTTGTGTCTGCCTTTAATATAAGAGGGAAATTTCCAAGCCCCTTGTGGAAATAGTAGAACATTGGTGGCATTCAACTCTGTTAATGTTTTTGTGACTTCCAGGTATTAGCTGTTGGAGTTAAAGTCGCTTCTCTGCCCTTTGCTTTGTCTGTCTTCCCCTGTATTCCCGGCCTGAGTCCATTTCCTCCCACTGTGTTCTTTCCCACGTCACTCCCCTCTTGCCACATACTCTTTCCCATTCCCAAAAAGGGAGAATCACCAGGTGGGATGTGTGTTAAAAATAGCAAAGGAGGATGAGAATACAAACTGTTTTCTTTGGCTTGATTGAGGCCAAGGGAATGTTGGAGGAGAGAAACATACATAAATAGAAGTATGTGCAAAGAGCCAAGAAAAAGTGGAATGTATGGTCGTGCCTAGGTTGGTGAGAATCGTGGATGGGAGTGAAGGGATGAAAGGTGGAGAGAAAGGAGGAAAGGTTTTCTGGGGTGGGGGGTGGGGGGTGGCGGGGAGGAAACTGTGAGAAAGAAGCAGGCGTGTGAGTGAGGATCGTTGGGCAGTTCTGCCCGGCTGATTCCCTGGCTGTATGTGTGGTTGCTGAAGTTGAGGCTAGATTGGATGTAGGTGGGAAAGAGTCTTCATTTCCTTTGAAGGAGTTTGATTTTGTTGGAAATATTTGTTTTAACAACTACATAGACTAAATGGAATCCTATTTCTCCAAGTACATAGTAGAGATAATTGGGGACCCTCATGGGGAATGACCCCTACTCTATCAAACTTGTGAGTAAGTCATGAAATTTGTTCCTTGGTACACACGCAGCCCAGTAGATATGGATCATTTTAGTCAGACTTGCTTCTCCATGTGCAAGCAAACACGTTATTTATGGAAATGGTGAGTGATAGACTGATAACAAGTGCCTCCATTGACTTCTTTTTGGAAAAACAACAAATGTGGGGATAAATAAAACCTAATTCTGTTCTAAAATTAAGGGATAGAAAATTCGAATCATGTGAAGCGTGTGTAGCCCACTGCTTCTGTAAGGAGCCCACACAAACCGGCCAGATTGAATGAGTGTTAGAGATGGAAGACAGGGAAGTGTTTACTGCCCTGCAACTTGTTCTTTTGATTCAGAGACAGTGGTGAAGTCCTTCTCTTAAGCCTCTTCTGCTGCCCTGGCCACAGTGTGGAAGCTAGAGTTACGCTGCGGTGAACGCTGACATAGGTTCTTTGAGGGAAGTGGAGACTTTTCACGTGAAAAAGTGCATCTTTTCAATGGTATTTATCCCTCGAGAGATGAACTCTTAGAGTAACATCTTGAACCATGATGCCAAAAAACTCCTCTAAAAATCCCTGGGCAAACTTATTTAACCCTCGCCAAGTGTGCTTGCCACAAATGTCAGGATTCTAGATCCAGGCCGTGAGTTACACTCTCAATTCAGAATTGAGAAAGTGGGTATATTGTGCTCGCTCCTGTTATTCTTTATTACTTTTAAAGTTATTACTTTATTACTTTTAAAGTATATTGTGCTCCCTCCCATTATTCTTTATTACTTTTAAACACAAAACACATTAAGTCTTGTGTTTCTTCAACTCTGCAATCACAGCATCTCAAATACCACTGTTCATTCTGGAGAGGCTGGCTCTCTGGTATTAAGAATGAGCAGAGGAGAGATTTTCACATGCTCTAGATGGGGGCTTTTAAAGTCATGTTGAAGAAAACACTACGGGACAGTGGCCTGCTGCAGTTGTAGGACACCATAACTGAGGAGGGTACCCCATGAAGTATGCCTGGTCGGTTGAATCCCCTCAGGGTCTATGATGTTAAAGGAAAATATTTTACAGAAAAGGTCAGAAAATGAAAATGTCAGAAAGTCACCCGTTTGTTTTGCTAGTTCTCTACTTTTATTACCAACTATATTTTCTTTCCCCAAATATACTGGGTCAGATCCTGCTGGGTGTGTAAACTACTTATTGGGTAAAAGTTAGCTTCTTTTGACTGTAAAATATATTATACCTTGAAACGTATTTGATTTTGTTCCAGGGATAAAAATAGGACCTTTTATTATATTTCTAGAGAAGAGAACTTAGGTTTGGTATTTAAAGAGAGAAAACTCCAGGGAGGAAAAGGAAAGATTAAAACAATCCCATAGTCTCAAGGTGTGCTTTTTAAAGTCCTACTGGACTTTTAAAAAGCACACCTACTGGTGTGCTTTTTAAAGTCCTACTGGGGTAGTGGAGTCTGGCTGGCAGGGCAAGGTTGAAGTTGAGAAAACGTGCAATTCTAGGTGAAAATCTTAGTCCTTAAATCTCGAGTCAGGCTAAAACAAAGATTAAATTAGTGAAATGGGAAATGAGACCCAACTCCTAAAATAGGTGGAAATTTGGGGTGAAATCTGCCATCTTTATTTCTGGACTTCTGGATAGTCTCTCTCCCAATCTCCCTGAGCTGGGAACCAAAGTTCTCTTTTTGGGTGGATCTTATGGCTTAGTGGCAATTCACATCAGACTCGAAGAATCTGGGTAGTAGTGTTTTTAATTTCCTAGCTGTTCTTAGCCTAACAAAGGGAATGAATACTAAGTAAATCAGAAATATATTAAAAAACCAAAATCCTTAGACATCATCATCAATTTTATTTATAAAATTAGTGGAAGTTTTCCCTTATGTGTCAATTTGATTTTTACATAATACATTGTGGAATTTTGGGAGCAAGTAATTGTCTGTTTTTCTTTTGAAAAAGTGCTTGAGAAATTTGTTTCCTGTTTATTCAGTTATTCTGTCATTGGCATGTTTAATTGAAAATTTTTACTTTATATCATTGGCCATTTTTTGGTAATGTTTTAATGATTTTAGGGAAAAATGTTTTGTAATGATTGCAGGGTTTCCTGAATAACAACTTGTGCTTTCCCTTGATCTGAAGCTTTTATGACTAAAACATTTCTCTCTGACAAATATAGCATAAAATAAATGTTTTGAGGCTACAGGTTTCATAGAAGTGTTCTTTATTTTTTTTAAAAAAATTACTGACAGTTATCCCTTAGATAAATATTATTTCTTTAGCTCTCTGTCAGTGAAGTTTATTCATTCATTCGCTATTTCTTGAGCACTTGCTATGAGACACATGTTGAGTATTTAGTAGTGACCAGACACATTCCCGCCCTCATGGAGCCTGTGTTTTTATGACAGTAATCCAATGCTAAATCTATAAAGTGTACTTATAAATAGGAAACGTAAAACAGGACACAGGGAATCAATGTGTGTGGGATGTTGCAGTTTTATGCCAGGTAGTCGGGAAAAACCTCCTGATCATGTGACGTTCTGGTGAAGTCTTGAAGGTGAGGGAGGAAGCCATGTATATCTGGGGAAGAGGATTCTAGGCAGAGGGAACAGGAGGTTCCCTGAGATAGGAATGTGCCCAGTATGTGAGGAATAGCAAGGAGGCCAGAGTGAGTGCTTTGGGAACACGTGTAAGAGACAAGGTCGGGGAGCTCACAGCTTGTGGAGAGCCCAGTAGGCCCTTCTGAGGCCTTTGGCTTGTATTCTGAATGAGATGGGAAGCCACTGAAGGGAGGAGTGCCATGATCTGACTGCCATACATTAAAGGATGCACCAAATGCCGTGTGGGAAAAAGCTGTAGGAGGGCAAAGTTGGAAGCAGGAAGTCCAGCTGGGAGACTGTTGAAATAATCCAGACAGAAGATGATAGTGAATTGCACCAGTGTTTGCCATGAAGGTGGTGAAAAGTTGTCCCCTCTGGAAATAGAGTTAACAGGGTTTGCATGTTGTATTGAGTCTCAGATGACCAAAAAAGGGTCAAGAATAGACTTGCCATTTTCAGAGATGGGGGAAGACTTGAAAAGGAACAGGTTTGGATGTGGATACAGAGAGGGATCAAAGCTTAATTTTGAATGTTTTCTTGGGACAGCCACTAGACCTTAGACACCTACCTAGCAAAGTCTCATAAGCAGCTGGACAGCTGGATTCTTGGACACACACAAATACACACGTCTGCATTACTCATATACACATATACAAGGTCGAGGGGGTCCAGGCTAGAGTTAAACATTTTCTATACAGAAATCTGTAGATGTATCTAAATCCATGAGATAAGACAGGATAATAGCATCTGGGAAGTCAGTATGGAAAGGAAAAGGCTACAAAGACTGAGCTCTAGGGCTTCCTCTGGACAGGGTCATGAGGAGCAGTGGCCAGCGAGGCAGGAGAGAACCGTGAGAGAACAGGATAACCTAGAAGCCAAGTAAAGAAAGAGTAGCGGGCTTCCCTGGTGGCGCAGTGGTTGAGAGTCTGCCTGCCGATGCAGGGGACACGGGTTCGTGCCACGGTCCGGGAGGATCCCACATGCCGCGGAGCAGCTAGGCCCATGAGCCATGGCCGCTGAGCCTGCGCATCCGGATCCTGTGCTCCGCAACGGGAGAGGCCACAACAGTGAGAGGCCCGTGTACCACAAAAAAAAAAAAAAAAAAAAAAAAAAAAGAGCACAAAGCAGAGTGGTTCTTCTGTGTCAAATAGGCTGGAAGTTTGAGTCATAAGGAGCCAGAGGATTTACTGTTGGTTTTGGCAACATGGGGGCCAGTGGTGACCTTCACAAGGGCAGCTTTGGTGAAGGGTTGACAGCAAAAGCTTGGCTGTGGCGGGTTCAAGAGAGAATGGGAGGGGAGGTGGTGGAGGCAGCCAGTAGGGCAGCTCTTTTGAGGGGCTTTTCTTTAAGGAGAGCTGGGAAATAGAGTGGCAGCTGCAAGAGGGTGGAATGGGGACCATGAGAGGAGAGGTGTTTTCGACAGATGGGGCACAGTACAGCGGGTTTGCCTGCTGATGGAAATGAATGGGGAGGAAGTCTTTCGGCAAGATAGGAAGGGGATGCATTGCTTTAGTGGAAGGGTTGGCCTTAGGTAGAACCACCTCCTTCATCGGGAGGAAGGCAGGACAACTATAGATCCAGGTAAGTTGGTAGGCCTGGCTTCGTAGCTTCTATTTTCTCCATGAAATAATAAGTGAAGTCATACTTGAGAGTTAACTAGTTAATCATCTGCTGCATTTCTGCCAAATGAATATTTTGGGGACTGCCGTTACATTTCTAAACATGGCTTATGTTTAGTACCTGCTTTTTGAGAAATAAGCAATTCTTCAAGAAACTCAGAATATATCCAGAAACGTATTCTTGTATTAAATGATTTAATATACTCGCCTTCTTTGCCTCGCTATAGGCCTGTCTCTTTACATGTATAAAAAAGGAAAGAAATCATACATGTATCTGCAAGAGATGAGTAAGTGATACAGTTTCCTTCAGTGAATATTAAGGGAACATGGAAAAGAGGAGGAAGCACAGATGTTTTACTTTATATCACCTGTGTAGAAACTCTTTCTCTACCTCTTCATTTAGTTAGTTCTATGTGGAAAAACTACAAGAGGTGGTTCTGGAAAGTAACCCTAGATTCTGATCTGAGGAAGTGCCCACAGCAGAACTAGAGATCTCTGAGTTTCCTTCCCTCTTGGAGAATTTTCCATGACTGGGGCAATCTGATGAAGTAATAGATTTGATACTGATTTCTATTTACATAGCACCTTTAGGAGGCACAGAGTATTCTGTGGGCATTATTTTAAGAGTCCTGGAGGAGTTAAGCAAGGCTGGAGAGCTGAACGATCAAGTCTTGTTATTCTAAGCATTATTTAATACGTTTATGATTTGTCCTTCAAAGAATTCTTGGCCTCCCGGCAGGCAATGGATTGCAAAATGGGAGAATGAGCTGTTAGCTCAGTTTTTCTCCCACGTGACCTGGGTACTGAATTGGCTCCGAAGTCCCACTCAGTCAACAGGGCAGGATGCTTCTCCTTCGCAGAGGATACTGCTGGTGCTGGCTGGCCTCCCCTTGTTGAAGTTGGATGCATGCTGATGTGCTGTCGCAGCACTCTGGTTGAATGCAGAGGCGAGACTCTTTGTTCATGACCTCTGATGTGAGTCTTGAACTTGTTATATTTATTTCTTTAGCTGCCTTTGCTTTTGGTCACATCCTAGTTTAATGACCGAAAGATGGCAGCTAGGCTGAAGTCCATTTTGTCAAGAACAGTGTTCACATTTTTGAATTTTGCTCTGTCGTTAATGATTGGGAAGCAGAAATGAAAGCTTTTTATATTGGGGAGGGTATCAGCTCCACTTCCATCCCATTTGACATTCAGTCTGAACGTCTGTGGTTTGTTTTAACCCACGTGCCAGCACCTCTTCTTGGAGGTATGAATGCACACAGGGTCTGGCAGAAGCTGCAGACGGGATGTTGACTTTTGAGTGTCTTGACTGACTGACTAGGAGGCCCAGTGGAGGTGCTGTGTGGCTCCAGGCAATCTGTTTCTAGCCAAGGACTCCAAAACCCAAAGTTTAAAAGTGCCTGGTTAACATTTCTGGGGCTGATTTACCTACAGGGTAACTCACATGTTTTTGTCAGAGGGACCAAGCAAGAAAACTGTGCCAACAGTTGCCCTGTTAACTCCTGACTCGTCTGACTTTGGCTTCTCAGATTTGTAATTCTTAATCAGCCAATGGGTGCAGCTAGGGATGATCTTCTTCCACGGATTTGACCCATGGGCTTCACTCTCATCACTGGTGAAGCAAGGCTCTTGGACCAGAATGGCCTCCAACATCCTGTGGGCCCCGATCTCTGTGGGGTTGGACAGTCATCCTTTGAGTCACTTGGTTCCACATTTATTGGGTTACCTACTTTACAGAAGGCACTAGGGGTCCTTAGGTATTAATTTATTCAAGGCATTTGAGGAAGATGCCTCTTAAACAGCAAATGGCCTGTGTAGGAAAGGCCACTGTCACTGAAGTCCCACTGAACTCTTGAGAGATGAGTAGTATTGTCTTCAGCTTGTCACATTGAGGAATTTGAAACTCAGAGCACTGTATGTTAGTTTTGTGTGCTTTAAAACTTAAACTCTTTACACAATACCCTAGATAATGTGGAAATGATTTTAAAGTAATGGAAATGATTTTAAAGGAGCAAACACAGGAGAGAATATTATCTAATGCATTTAATGTTTACGGACATCCTCTCAGAGCTGTGGATGACAATCTAGTGTCAAACAGGTAAGTTTTTCAATGCTGACTTTGAGCTTGTGGAAAACTTAACTAATAATAATGGAGAAGTATTACAAATGCTTCCTATAGACACAAGAGGATCATCTGAGAGTATAAGGGTCTCTTTTAGAATTAGATTACTTTATAGCAGAATGCTTATAAAACACGAGGGGGGAAATATGAAATAAAATATATTTTCTGCTTCCAAGAAGATGTGAACATTATAAAAATCAGAATTAAGTCATATGAAACTGTCTCTGCCTCTTGAAAATACAGATGATTCCAGGCCAAAAAGAATTTTTTTGGGCAAAGAAACATACTAAGTTTTTTAAAAACAATAAGCCCAGAGAATCTCAAGTGCCTATAAAGTGACTACTATAGCTGGGAGGTAACATGGGCATAATGATGAAGGGCTTGCTTTCTTTGGATGTCTCAGTTCGCTGAAGTGAGCATAATTTAGGTGATGGTATGAGCATCTGCATGGCAGCTGCTGGTACTGAAAGTTAATGCCAGAGAAGACAAAATAGTTGGCACACCATTTCCAACTTCATTATTGTTCCAAGGGCCAGAAAAAAAAATAGAAGTTTATATTCTTTTGAAGTGGGACGATGTTGTCTCTTTTTTGTCTTGGGCTTCACACACTTACACACACACAGTATTCTCAAGATATTTGTAAGCTTGGTCTGACAACTTAGAGTAAGCTGATTTTTTTTTTCTTCTACTGTAAAAAAAAAAAATCAAACTAGGTGAGTTTTGTCTGTTGTAGAATCAGCATTCCATTATAGTTTTTTTAATTTATGAGGTATAGTCCTAGAGAAATTTTAAATGTCCTGAAAACATTTAAAGCACTGGTTTGAAAACTGTGTGTCTTTAAATAAAGTTTTATTGGGACATAGCCACACTCATTCATTGACATACTGATTTTGACAGTCTGCTTTCCTGCTACCGCAGCAGAGTTGAATAGTTGCAACAGAGTCCTTTAGGCCTACAACTCTAAAATATTTACTATTTGGCTGTTTGTGGAAAAAGTTTCTGGATGCCGTCTTGCAAGGGGCTGGAAGACCTGGTTGGCCACTAGGATATCTTCCCACCCCAGACTATGTTTCTTGATCTCCTGCATTAGAACCACGGGTGAATGAGAAACAGTCTTGGAAAACCACTTGAAAAGAGCTGAGGGTATTTCTGCTCCAGAAGAATCATTTTCTTTTAAGCGAGAGGGCCAACCCAAGTGGATCTCTTCAGGTCCCTTGTAACTTCAGCTTTCTTGGCTTCTGTGGTACTGTCTGTGAGGAATTGAAGGGCTGTCAGGTGGAAGAGGCATTAGATTGTGAGAATGTGGGGAGGTGAATTAGGATTAATGGGTGCAGCTGACTGTGAGGACATAACTTCAGCTTAAGAATAGCACTTGTTAGGGACTGCCCATAACTAGAATGTGCCATCTTAGCGGGTAATGAGCTCCCTGTCACTAGCGATGTTCAAATAAAAGTTGTCAGAAAACCTTTGATGTGCCATTCCAACCTTGAAATTCTAACGGCTCCTTTGGTTAAGGTTTTTGTTTCCAAGCTCAGATTTGACCACAGTTTATTTTATTGTGGGCCTTTAGAGGCTTCTTGGATGATTTTCTGAAAACACAATGCTGGTCAAACCAAAGCAATATAAAGGGGGAGAATCTCTTCTGTTGGGCAGGGGATGGTAGAAGATAGGCTGACCCAAAGGCAGGCTTTCCTTTGCCCACTGCAGTAACACAGTGACCACAGGAAGGGCACTGCTTCCAATCAGCCTTAAAGCTTCAAAGATGAATCATGTGTCTTCCGCTGTCTTGAGCTGCTGCTACCATTTTTGCTTTCTGCCTAGGCTCCTGGGAAGCAGAAGGACCTGGCTGGGGGCATTTCACAAATGTGGATGTCAAAATAGGGTTTCTGTATTGTGCTTTGCCTGAGTTTATATTGGGGCCTGGCTGCAAGTGGCAATCCTGGACGAGGCCATCCCATCTCTGTGCAACTCTGTTGTTACTGCACAAAAGCATCCCTAGACAGTATGTAAATGCACGAGTGGCTGTGTCCCAATAAAACTTTACTTACAAAAGTAGGCAGTGGGCCAGATTTGATCCCAGGGCCGTTGCTTGCTGACCCCTGATAAACATTGAAAGTTAAAACTGGCTGGAAAACATCATTTCTAATTCTCTCATGTTTTGGAGAAAAGGTGAAATGACAGGTCCAGAGTCATAGCATGGCTGAGCCAGGATGACCACCCAGAATCTGACTTGAAGACGAGTGTCCATTATGTGATATTGTGCCGCCTCTGCTGTGTAACAGGTGACAGCAACTGGTTTTTAAAAGAGGGCTGTATGCATGAAAGAAATACCTCCTTTAGGTGGCTTGTGAGGAGCCGCAGTGAGACCTCCAGGGTGGCATTTTAACCGAGGCAATCCTTTAGCCCGGGGCCTTGGCCTCCCTTTCTTAGATGGACCCTGTTCACAGTAAAACAAAATATAGGTTGCATAAATTTATATGGAGAAGGAGTGCCCGGAGTTGTGAAAAAGCACTGGGCTCCTGCAGCTGCGTCACAGGATTTGATCACTTCAGCTGGGAGTGCCAGGAGATTTGAGACAGATGTTTTCAGACATGCTGCATGCCTAAAACATTTCCAGGGGTCGGGCTGCAAATAGTGACTTAATAAGTGGAGGAACAGGGAAAGTATGCAAGTCGAGGACACAAGAGTTTATTCACCACTAGGTGCACAGCCAACCTCTGTGCATTACATCTGCCTGTCAGGGCTGGCTCTTTCATCTGTCGTGCCCTCCGTACTGCTCTTTGTCTGCCCGTGAATAAAGTGCAGCATTGTGGTTAGTAATCCCACTCCAGTGACTCGACTTCAAATGTGGTTTTGGAGTGCATCCCAGAGTTCTGTTTGCTAAGCTTCCTACTCCTGTTTCAGAGACACCACTGGATACAGAGCAGCGAGCACTAAAGGCTTCCCTCTTTCCTTAACCTGTCGGGTTGTGGGCTCTCTCTTTCCCCCTCTCCCTCCTTTCCTTTCTCTTTTTCCTTTTTTTTTTTATAACCTTCCAAGGCAAGTTCATGGATACTAAGCTGATGTGTTTGTTGTTCTTTTTCTCCCTGCCTCCACTCCTAGTGAGTAACCACACTGGCCGCATCAAGGTGGTCTTTACTCCGAGCATCTGTAAAGTGACCTGCACCAAGGGCAGCTGTCAGAACAGCTGTGAGAAGGGGAACACCACCACTCTTATTAGTGAGAACGGTCACGCTGCCGACACCCTGACAGCCACGAACTTCCGAGTGGGTGAGTTCTAACTGTCCTTACCGACTAGAGTTTGAGATCGTAGCATTTAGACACCCCCTCCATTCACCCTGCTCTCTGCTTGAATGGGTTTCTGTCTATGAGTACGCATAGGCTGCTTTCACGAGATCCTTTAAATTACTTTCGGAATAATGTTTCACTTGGTATTTGGTTTCTGAGAGAGATGGCAAGGAGAGTATTGCCCCTAATTGTTTATCATGTGTACAGCCTTGTGGTGATGGGGAGGTATCAGTAGGACAGAAAGCAAGAGGCTTTAGATTAAGACCCTAATGTACAGCTTGCAGGGATCCATTTCAAATTTTATCTGCTCAGTGATAAGTAGAATTTATGTTAGATTTGAATCATGTTATAAAATTGGGATGGTAGTGATTAAGTTTAAACTTGTATGTCATACATAGCCAGGTTCTAAAAAGTTTCTAAAAATTGTCAAAAATCTGTATTTCAGTTGTAGAAAGGGATACAGACTTGCATCTTTTGCCACGTTTCTGCTGTGTATCAAAAGGCTAAATTATAAGTTGATATAGGACATGGATTTGGGGGAAGATATGCTAGTGGATTACTGTCAGCACTTAAAGCCTTGTAATCTTTCATAATTTAAATATGAACTGTGGTAGTTACTGCAAAAAGGCTTTTTGCTTTAAAATTCTTGTTTCTTTTTTACTACTTTGGAAATGGAGAAAGTATTGCGGACCACTGAATGCTGTCACACTGCCATGTTGTCATGCAATATGGTATTTTTGTCACGGAAAAATGTCTTTTATTATTTTTTGACCAATTATGGTTTGCCATGTGTACTCAAATAATCACAGACACCCATGATACTTTATGAGTTACTCACAAGAATAACCCGAATGTCAGACAGACAATAACACTGGCTAGATCTGGTCTTTTTATGGAATATTGCTGTTTAGTCTTGAGAGCATGTGTCTAGGGGGTGGCAGGGGGTGTCTGTTTCAAACTGATTTCCATCGAGACAAAATACAAGGAGGCAGTTTGAAGTCCTTATTAGCTCTTTGATTATCCTCCTGTTTTACTGTGACTCCAGTTTCTTTTGAGGTCAAAGCACTGCTCTTCATAGTCTATACTTGGAAAAAAACATGTGCCCATAGATACTATTTAAAGGGGTGTTGTTAATTTCCTGGCTATGATAGGGGTACTTCAGGCATATTTTTTAAAAGAATTTAACTGTTAGGTGCCAAATGGCACATTATGCTTTAGCAGGACAGAGAGCTGAGTCTAATGGGAAGTGTGTTAAACTGATGATCAGGAAACTAGATTCTGGTCCTGGTCCTGCCAGTAACTAGCTAATCCACAGGGTGCGACAGTTAATATTTCTGGACCTTAGTGTTTCTCATCCATAAAATAAATGGCTTCTATTTAGTGATGTCTAAAATTCAGTCCATCTCTAAAATCCTAGGACTTTTTATCAGTAATAAGCAAAATTGTTTTTCAGCTATTTTACAGAGCTATAGACAAGGAAGAGAAAAAGCAATTCCCAATTAGGTTATTACGGGCTAAATGGCTTATTCCCATTTTTACTTTCCTTGATTGCCTTCCTTAGTCTCATTGCTTTTCTTCCTCCATCATCATCGATAATGTCTGCTCCTCTTCCTTTTGGCATTTTTCATAAACCTTTACAGTAGGAATGACAAAGCAATTGGGTGGGTGGTAATTTTTTGGCTTACAGTGTATTCACTTCAAAACTAAATATTTGAAGGCTTTGAGAAGCAGAGGAAGTCTACTTGTTAAAGCATGCTGCACATTTTCCTCTCTGGCATTAGAGCAGATGTTTAGGAACAGGATACACACAGCCTATTCAAAATACAAAATGGAACACAACTATTTACTAAAAAAATCTCAAAACTGGCACTAAAACTCTGCCACAAAAGCATTGGCAAAGTAGTTTAATTTTTAAAAATAATAGTAAAAGGGAGAGGGCATAGTAATGACTAGTTTCAAATTGGAAATCATGGGAATTGTTTCATTTATATCCTGAGCTATTTCTCTTCTGTACTTCAATTCAAATATAGGGTAATCTGACAGACAAGTTTTAAAAATTATTTTACTGAAGATGGTAATTTTGTAGAATTTAGAGATTATGATTCTCTAGAAATACAGAGAATTTCAAAATTCATTTTTAGGCATGTAAGATATCTTCTGGGGATTTACTGGTTTAGTATAATTTTATTACTTACAGGAAGTGGTTTTCTAATTGATTTTTTCTCACTATATTCACAATATGTTAAATCTTTTGACAAATAAGATGTGTTACATGGAAAACAGTAGTTTGAGGACAATTCAAAATGTATTGTAACTTGTCAGCTACTCTTTAGCCTCTGATATTTAAGGCTACTAAAAGGTGGGGACTGACAAACTTTAAGGGTCCAGAGAGTAAATATTTTAGACTTTGCAGCCCATACAGTGTGCGTCACAAGCACTCAACCCTGTGTGGTAGCGTGACAACAGCCAGAGATGGTAGGTGCAGGAAGGGTGTGGCTGCATTACAAAAACAGTCAGTGGGCTGAATTTGACTCCAGTGCCAGCGTTTGCTGACCCCTGCCCCAAGGAGTCAAAATAATACAGGGAAAAGCCATATAGATTTCATAGTTAAGGCACCTTAATTAAATAATCCATTTTGATGATCAGAAGAGCAGAAATAATTTTTAACATTTCCATGGTGATGTCCAGTTATTTTGAAAGAGGTAGAATGGATATTATTGTTACCATTTTTTTGGACAAGGAAACTGAGGTACACTGGCTTAAGTGAGTCTCCCTTCATTACACAGCAATTCAGTTAGCTGGGACTAGAGCCCAGGTCTCCTTGTGTCCTCTTTAACTCTCTGGGGTCTGACTGTGATGTGTAGGAGGGACAAGTAAAGGAAGAACCTGAGGGAGTTGGGTTTTCTGGGAAGGCCGGATGGTATAACAGAGAATTAGCAACCGGGAGTCAAATAGCCCTGGGTTTGAATGCTGGCTTCTTCATGTCCATTGGTCAAGTCCATTGGCTTCTTCATGTCCATTGGCATCATGTCCATAGATGCTTTCACCTATTGTGATGTGGTGCTTACCTGGCTCACTGTCCTTTCCAGGTTCAGGTCACTCATCCACACAGTGCAGGTGATAATAGGTAGGTGGTGGGTTTAGTAGGCACAGGGGTGACATAGGTTCCTTCCTCCCTTTTTTGTGTTGCTCCTGTTTTTTCTTTCTGGTCTATGGTGACTATGAGTCTGGGCTGGTCAGATGTGAGAGGCAGGTGCATTTCTTGTGACAAGGAAGCATGTACTCTCTTTTCCTGGGAATTCAGTGGGAGAAATAACCTTAACTTCTACTTAATGTGACTCTAAAAGTGAGGCCTGAATGAAGATGATGTCCAAGGGAAGTACTCTGAGATTCTAAGATAAACTCATTTTTGTGAATGTGATGCTGACATGATATAACAGAATATTTACATTAAGGGGAATTTTCTGTAAAGCAAACTCTAAATACCACTTTTGTTTTGGCATTTTGACCTTTGCCTCCTTGCACTTTCCTGCCTTTGCCTTTTTACGAAATGGAAACATATCCCCAGTTTTAATGGCTTCTTTGCATTTCATGGGGGTTATAATGAAGATGACCTCCTGGGACTTTTAAGTTGTTGCTTATAGAGTTATAAGTTTCTCTATTAAGAAGAACATAGGAATTCTCTGTTGCCACAAGTAGAATATTTCAAATAAAATAATACTGTTGCTTGGCCTATCTTACTTGTAGAGAGAGAGATTGAAAGACAATCACAACTGCTAAGCTAACACATTTGGTTTATGTGATGCTGCTTTTCTCTGAGGAGTTATGAGGGACTCATGTTCCATTAGCACCAATTGAATACTGATAAAAAGTATTTGAGAATTTAAAAACTATGATCCCATGTTATTTCACTTGGTGCTTGCTTCCCCTGAGAGACGTAAATGGTAGTATCCATATTTTATAGATGTGAGTACCAAGGCTTTAGTGGTTTGATCAAAGGTGACGTTGTCAGGTTTTCTTATTCCAGAGTCTAAAAACCTCTTCTCTTCCTGTGTTGCCTCCTGTGACCATGTGTTAAGTGATTATGTAGACAACATTGTGCTAGATTTTCCAGGACAAGAAAATCGTAAAGCTGCCCTTGAAGAGCTTATGCTTTGAGGAGGAGATGAGGAGTGTATGTAAATAACCCTCATTTAAGGTAGAAAGCTCATAGCAGGACCTCAGAAGAGGAGATACCACTTCTAGCTGAGGGGAAATACTTTGAGAGAGAAGGGATGGCATGGGACTTTTCTGTTCAGTTCTTTGTGCTCTCCCCAGCTGCTAAACATGTTGGCTCACAGTAGGAGTAGGTTGTCTGACAGCAGACTGATGGGGGCAGTGCAACTTGACCCAATGATACGTTCCAAAATAAAGATGGATGGGAAGGGAGAGGTAAAGTTGATAAGGGAAGGAAGAATTTACCCATTTGAATGAGGCATGGAGACTTGCAGGCACAGGTGGTTTGTGGAAATTGAGAGGAGTTGCATTTACTGGTGAAGGCATGAAAGGCAGTCATCCTGGATGGCAAGTCTGGGGCACGGCTGTGGAGCACCTTGAATTTCAAGCTTAGGAATATGGCTTTTACTCTTTCAGAACTTACTGAAGAAGTTCTCTGAAAAGGGGACATTGATATTTATCATTCTGAAAAAGAGAGAGGGAAGGTTTCTCAGTTTTTTAGGCAGGAAACTAGTGATCTAATCGTCTAAATAAGCTCTGAACAGCCCATGGTAATGATGACAACCTCTGGCTGCTTTCACCTATTGTGAGGTTCCTTTGCTGCCCTACACTGGGAATCTCCCCACGTATGTCAGAAAGCCAACTCAATACTACGGTGTTTTGGGGTGGAATGGAAGCGTCCTTGATGCTACACTCATTAGGTAGGTTCTCCTCATGAGGATGGAAAAAAATTCACTCTCAATGAGGCATTAAATAAACCAACATCACTGCTCAGTCGGGAGAAGCATTGACACTTTTTGGGGAGCGGCTTAGTTCAGACACTGAGTCCTTCACCTTCTTATCATTGTTTGGATCCCTTGGTGTTTATCCAGCACAGAAACCAGTGAAAGGCAACATGTCACTCTTTGAACTGGTGCATATAGTTTCCCCTTAACACATTGTACAGGTTTTATGTTTTTTAAAGATTAGCCAATACAATACTAAGAAAATGGTTGCCTTTCATTTGGGCAAGTTAGAGTGCTTACGAACTTGTGCAACTACTCCAAAATATATTTAGCCTCATAAAATTATCTTCTAATACTGAGTAAATGTCATAATGTTGAGCACTGCCTTTATTTAAGTTGTGAAGCACCCTTAAAAGGCAGGTATTGGGAACGTTATTCATCTAACATATACTTACTGAGCACCTACTATGTGCCAGGAATTGGTTTAAGCTTTAGGAATATATAGCAATGAATAAAATAGGCAAAGTCCTTGCTCTTCTGCTATGTTAAAAACATGTGGCTATATATCAATAATATATGAACCTTTAGGACATTATGTTGAGTGAAATGAGCCAGTCACAAGAAGACAAATACTCTGATTCCACTTATGAAATATCTAGAATAGTCAGATTCTTAGAGAAAGAGAATGGTACTTGCTGGTGTTGGTGGAAGGGGGGAAATAAGGAATTATTTCATGAGTACCGAATTTCAGTTTTGAAGGTAACATTCGAGAGAGTATATGAATATATAATACTTAACACTACTGAACTGTACACCTAGAAATGGTTAAGATGGTAAATTTTACATCACATGTATTCGACCAAAATTTTTAAAAACGACAAAAGAGTGTACATTACTGTCAGATGTATACTATCAAAAATATACTGTCAGAAACATTATATATGATATAATGTCAGGTAGTGATAGATGTCATGAAGAAATAAAAAGTTGAGAGAGGGAAGATCATGGGGAGTGTTGGTGGGAGGTATGGATCACTATTTCGGGCATGTTAGGAAGGGCTCTCTGGTTAGATGCTACGTAAGCAGAGACTTAAATGAAGTGTGAGTGATGAGCTCTTGGAGGGAACATCACACACTTAATAATCTAACTCTGTGACTGTGTTTGTTATTTTATTTAAACTGTAGAGCCTCTCCAAAGGCTGGTGTGAGAAGCATTTATTCATACTCTTCCAAATGTCATTTTGGGTTAGGTTTTAGTGATGTGTATGGTATCAGGGAATCATATTTAATAATATCTTTAGATAAAGAGCCTCATGTACAGAGGAGAGAGCCAAGCAAGTCTTGTCCCCTGGGTGGAAAAATGGTCCTGGAATTATTGCAAAAGGAATCTTGGTTATTTATAATAAAAAAAAAGGATAGGGTCTTAGATGTAGAAACAAATTACCAAAAAAGCTGTGTCACTTCTTTCTTCAACATTATTTTGTAAAAGACAGATGACATGATTTTTGGCTGGAGCTTTTAAGTAAGGGAAATAAAATCCATTCTGTTTATGAGGGGTGTGTGTGTGTGTGTGTTAGGGGGAGGGTAGTGAGTGGAAGGGAGCTTCATGGAAAGGTAGTTCCAGGGGTTGGTCGGACCAAGGAAGAGCAATAGGTTGACCCTAAAAGCCAAAATTGGGAGAAAATGGGGTGCTATTTGATTGAAGATGCAGATTCCTGAAGCCAGGAAAGTGGGGGCATCAGAGTGGGTAGTATAGAAAGTATGTCTGTAGTCATAACAGTTTAAAAAAAAATACCTTAGGTAAAAGAGGGTTCAGCAGTCTGCTGGCTCTGTGAGAAAGTCATGTGTGATCGATTGCTGCTTTTAAGCTATGTCTGGCCTGTATCATGGGGGTGGATGGGACTTCTTAAAGGAGTCTTGCTAGGCTAGCCTAGGATAAATGACCTTTCAAAATTCCTTGGAGTCTGCAACACAATGTCACAAAGCATGTGTTCTTTCCTAGTCTGTCAGCTTGAGCATGTGGAATGATCTTTGGAAAACTCCAGACTGCTTAGCATAGCACACGGGGCCCCTCCAGGATCAGCTGCCGCCTGGCCCCCTGGCTGTGCCCCTTTCTCTCTGCTTCTGCCAAACTGAGCCTCTAGGGGTGCCAAGGTCCCCCAGTGCTCCAAGCCTTCTGTGCCTCTGTTCACACTGATGCCTCTGCCTGGGGGGTGTGCTCCCTCACCCAGTCTGCCTGGGCATCACCCACTGCTTCTGCAAGAGTCAGCCAAGCACCACTCAGGCTACAGAGCCTCACTTCCCTTACTTGTTGCCATGCCTATTTCTTCCACTGAGCTCCAGACTGGGGACAGGGCCCTGTCTGCTTCACGCTGGTGTCCCCAGCGCTGGTGTAGTACCTCACTTGGGAGATGCTTAACTCATTCTGGTTGACAGAGTACATTGTCTCTGCAGGTGCCCACGTGAGGGTGGCATGTACACACCTACCCAGCACAGCTTTTTCGGGACTTCTTGGGCAACTGAAATCACAGGAGCAGAATAATCATCTGAGAAGTCTCTACAGGGCTTGGGGTCACAGGAGAGAACACATTCCAGTATCTGCAAGATGCATGAAAAAGGGCACCTTTGTAACACTGTGCTTGGAGTTTGGATTTTACATTTTTAACACTGACTGCAGTGTTCTTTCTACTCAGGGCAAAGTGCAGTTAGATTTCCATACCTTTAGTACAGTTTCCCACTGCACGGCATTCCTGCTTCCCATCCTGCGTCTATCTAAATACTGACAGTCTTTTAAGGAACAACCTCAAGTTCTATTTCAAACACTTCTGTCTGTGCTATTTTTTTTTTTTTTTCCTATTTTGCCTCTAGTCATTACCATGCCTGTTGACACTCGGTGGTCTAGCTCAGGTATATTACTGACTGCTCCCAAGACCCTGGGCTGGTGATTGAACCTCTTTGATTCCATGCTGGTAAAATGAATCTGATAATGCCTTGACCTTCCTGTAGAACTGTTCTGGGGCTCACGAGAAGCAGCAGGCTGGTGGTGTATGTGGGTCCCTTGATTGCCTTGAAGATCTTTCTCTACTTCTGAAAATAACCAATCCTGCTCTTAAGTAGCAAACCCTACCTCCTGTGAACTGGGGGAGAGTACTTCCCTTTCCTGGATAGGGTGTGCTACCTGTGTCACACAGAGACGGTGGTTCCTTTGTTTCCTGATCCCTATAGCACAGTAGCATCAAGAAAGACACAGGAGGATGTTTCTAGTACTCCTTCATGTTGGCACTCTACTAGTACCAACTCCACTAGTGCGCAGAAGGCTCTTTACTTACATGTAGGCTCGCTCTGGGCGGGTTAGACTACCCACAAAGTATTGTCAGTTACCATCATCACATGGCGGAGACAACCTACTAGCACTGTGCCCACCTCTGCCTCGGATCATGTACCACCTCCTTGAGGGGTTCACTTGCTTACCCAGGAGGCTCTTGCATGTTGCCAAGCCTGCTGGCAAGGGTGAGAGCATTCAAACAACGTAGCAAGCTTTGGAATCAAAAGCTATGGTCAGGAGGAAAAGTAATCATCTTGAAGAGATGGGGCATCCCCAGAGATGTAGGATTATAACAATTGATCCTGCTTTGTGCTGTTCACTTGGCGGTCGTTTGTGTCATTTACCCCTGGACTCCTAGGTTGGAGTCAAATTAAAGATGCTGCTGGACTTAAAATAGATATTGAAGTCATATTTATGTGATACAGTATATACCTGCAGCATTTATTGGCTTATGAGTTGGGCTCAGTTTTGCATCTGTTGTCTAAAAGTCGAACATTTGTACCAGCTTGTCATATTCAGGTATATATAATTTTTCCAAGTGGAGGAGGAATAATGAATTTGTATATTGTTGGAAAAACCTCTTGGAACTAACATCACAGATGATGTGAAAATGTTTTTGAGGGCAGCCACACAGTCCTCTTCAGCCTATGCAGTCCAGGAAAATAAAATAACTACCAAATGGGGAAGGATGAAGTTAGTGAGGAAGTTTGTTTGTGATTTATTTCCCAAAGTTATATCACAAAGAAAATGAGATGAGCCAGATGCCCTTCTATTGCCAATTTAATGTAATGCTCTCACTGATGCACTTATTAAAACTCAATTTTCTGTTGAGTTAAAGGGTATGGGTTTAAGGAATGGCTTACTGCTTGACTCTATTATCTTGAATTTAGACTCATGCAATAATTACTGAAAAATTGGCGTGACTGCAGTGTTGGCTTTTTGTAAGATTTGGTGGAAAAAAAGAAAGAACTTTATGCAGTAATGAGAGATTTTTTCACTCTGAGACCAAACTTCAGATGCCCATCAGATTCAATAAAAATTTGTTCTGGATTATGGGGACTTTCTAAGCTTTCCTAGTACAAAAACTCAGCCTGATTTTCATCAAATTTTCCCTAGAAGAGGTAAAAGGGAAACTTGACATTAAAATCCTTTGCAGTGAGGAAAGCAGACCACTGCCCTTTTCCTGGCAAATTAGGAAAGTGCACTAGAACATACTTAAGTCTACTTAGCAAGATTAAAATATGTCACTTTTTGCCACTGCATTGTCCCTTTCTAAAGGAAGGGTGATTTATGAGTCCTTTGGATCTTCTTGTGGTATTAATAACATCTTGAGCCAGCTGTTTTATTGGGTGTACACACAGGGTAATTAGGAACATCTGAGAGTCCTATAATGTGCCCGGAAAACCATCATGCTATATGGAAAAGAAAAAAATAATGTTCATGCCAAAGTTGTGTACTTGATAAATAGATGCATTAGCATTAAACAAAATTTACTCTATTCTACCATTTTTGAAAAAGAAGCTAGGCTCTTCAGGCTGAAAATATTCTTTCATTGAAATACACTCATTGCAGAAATCATAACCTTATTTGGTAAAAGACTCCTGACTGTGCTATTCATACAGTAATTATCATTTCCCTTCTGTCAAACTTCATCATATTATAGACCATTTTCTGCCAGAAGAAGTATTTCTTCTTTTTACCTGGCAGTTACTTGAAAACCTTAGAATTCTGAGGGATCTCATTTAAGGAAATTAACTCTTAGAAACATACTGCACCAGGGACTAATAGTGCCCAATTTGCCTAATAGTCTATCCTAGAAACTGGGTTGGGATTCAAGAGTTCTGGGCTCTATTTTAGCTGGTTATTTGAAATCTGATCTCCAATGGTGGCTGAGTTTGAATATTTGGGTATGCAGCAATCACAGCGGCTAAGTCAGGGTCTGATTTAAATCAGGTCCTGTTCCCTCTTCCCTCAAGACAAAATCTAAGACAAGAAAACCTAACATTTGGTGGTGGCTGGTGAATGGTTCCTTTCATCTTCATTCACAAATAACAAGCCTTTATGAGAAGTCAGTGCTGAGTCAAGCTGACATATCCCAGGCGGCTGTGGACAGGGCTCAAGTTGGAGGCCTCCAGTGTCTTTACAGCCTATCTTGCTCTGCATGTCCCCACTGGGTGTGCCATTTTTGTCCTTTTTGATCATTTCGAATGGGAGTTTTCATCGCTCACAGAAGCAGCATTGTAGCCAGTTGTCCATTTTGTTAGAGATTGGCGGTGACTTAATGAAGCCTCTGGAGGGAGGAGTGAATTCACCTGTGTAAAGATGTTTATGGTGGGGAGGTGGGACAATCATTGGGAGCATTAAACATTTTGAAAGTATTTTAGGCTGGTCTTTAAGAGAAGATGCACTTGAATGATATCAAGTTGACTAAACCTGTCATCGTCCTTTCTGATAACATAAGATCTCTATTCTGAACTTTCCTATCCACAGTGCCTGGATTTTGACTTATGATCATGGTGCTTGAGAGCACTTCCAACACTGTAGAGAAGTTGAATTAGTGGACAGTGGTCCACATGAATTTATTAGCTGGGACAGTAGAGCTGAAACTCCCGTTTCTTTGTGCCACCAAAAGCCCGCCGTATTTCCTTCAGTGTGGCCTCTTCCTCTTTCCAGTGTCGTCTACCGACACATGGGTTCTGTGTCTTTGTCTCTGAGATCCTCTTATTTTAGGTACATGCAGTAGTCATAGCCTTAGCTGGGGGCTCCCTCGGTTTCCTTTCTTCCTCTGAAATACCTGGTTCACACCCATAATGCGGATAGGAAGGGGAAAGTTGAGTTTGTCTAATGGTTCTCCACCAGGAGAAGTTTGGCTTCCCAGGAGAGACATTTGACGGGGTTACGAGACGGTTTTGGTTGTCCAAACTGGGAGGGGGAGGTATCCTGGCATGTAATGGGTAGAGACCAGAAATGCCACTAAGTAGCCTACAGTGCGTAGGATAGTCCCACAACAATGAAGAATTATTGGCTGCAAACGTCAACAGTGCCAAAGTTAAGAAGCTCTGCTGTAAGCATTGCCTTTTTCCCCATTGGACAACATCTTGAACCCACACTCTGGTAATTTTGTCTGGGTCCCTGGAGAACCCTCCCTCTTAAATCTCCAGGTAGTTCTCTAGGTAAAACCTCCAGCATTTTGACACAAATGTATTCTGTTTGTGATGATTCTGGGCCTCAAACTGACAGCTCTTTCAGCCCTCCTCATACGTGTGTTCCCTAATAAACTGGACCCTGGCTTCTGTAGGCTTCATTTGCATTTGACTGTTTATATGAGATCTCGTTGGATTTTAGAGGGTGCAGGGATCGAGATGGTTTGGGATATCTCAGGATGACTCAACAAGTAGGATTGATTGGCCTTTATTATGAGGATTCTTTAGAAACTGAAGAAATAACAAATGGGAAAACACTTAGCACAGGAGGCATTTTTTTAAAAAAAGCACATCTCAGAAGTGATTGTATAATAGAAACCACTTTTCAACACTAACCATTGCTACTGTGGATACCCGTTTGCAAAGTGCCTGTGCTATGGCTGTTGGGAAAGGAAAGAAAGCCAAGTGTGTTTATTTGAACGATAGCATCATCACATGTTCAAATAAACACAGCACCTTGGGAGGGTACAGGTTTGTTATTTGTAACCCAAATGTCTTTACACATGCCTTTTGAAGGGTCGTGTTGCCAAGTTTGAAAGAAAAAACTATCCAAGCATTAAAAGTCTGACATATTATTTAACTTGTTGAAAAAAGAAAAACTTCCATGGCCCAAACACTCTAGGTTAGCTGGACAATGAAGTATATATCACTTTTTTCAAGAGCACTGGACGGATCAAGAGCACTAGGGAGCAAGTAAAGACATGGCCTTCACCTGCCTATAACCTCCTATAGCAGTTTTCTGTTATGTGTTGGTCATCTTGCCCAGGAAACTTGGAATTTTCACAGTTGATTCTTTGGTGCTTTTTCACTTGAATGAAATGCCTGTTCTTAATTCCGTCAATATAGCGGTGATATATTTTATTGCTTATCTTCATAAGACCCCAAACATATAATTCACGTGGCTGATTTTTTTCTGTTGTATCTTTTCTTTAGTTGTGGTAAAATATAACATTTACCATTTTAACCATTTTTAAGTGTATACTCCAGAGGCATTGAGTACATTGACAATGATGTACAGCCATGACCACTCTCCATTTCCAGAACTTTTCATTTTTGCAGAGACTCAATACCCAGTCAACAATAACTCCCCATCCCTCTCCCTCCTTGGTCCCTGATAACCTCTGTTCTATTTTCTGTCCCTATAAATTTGCCTATTCTATGTATTTTATATAAGTGGAATCATACAACATTTGTCTTTTTGTGTCTGGCTTATTTCACTTTGTGTAATGTTTTCAAGATTCCTCTACGTTGTGGTGTGTGTCAAAATTCCTTTTTTAAGGCTGAATAATTCTCCGTTGTATGTATATGCTACCTTTTGTTTATTCATTCATCTGTTGGCAGACGTTTAAGTTGTTTCCATCTACTGTGAAAAAGACTGCTATGAACACGGGTGTACAAGTGCTGTTGGAAGCCCAGCTTTCATTTCTTTGAGGTCTATATCTAGAAATGGAATTGCTGGATCATATGGTAATTCTGTTTACTTT
The DNA here is from genome assembly GCF_025265405.1 of Mesoplodon densirostris. Taxonomy (NCBI): domain Eukaryota; kingdom Metazoa; phylum Chordata; class Mammalia; order Artiodactyla; family Ziphiidae; genus Mesoplodon; species Mesoplodon densirostris. Next base: position 26,843,804 of record NC_082674.1, read on the forward strand.
TTGAGGAATTGTCAAACTGTTTTCCACAGTGGCAGCACCATTTCACATTTCTACTAGCAGCGCACTAGGGTTCTAATTTCTCCGTGTCCTCACCAGTACTTCCTTTTTTTCCCCCCTTTGGTAATAGGATCCTAGTGGATGTGAAGTAGTATCTCATTGTGGGTTTTTTTTTCCCAGAAAAATAACACACTATTTTTTATTATTTAAATGCTCAACACACCTCTGAAATACCTTTTAACCTACATTTTGGTTGCATGATTTGTGACAGCAATTCTGCAATATCATTTTCTACAGAGAAAAGAGAAACATAATTAAGTCCTTTCTTTACCAGGGTGATAAAAATTATACTTGATTATTGACAACATGTAAAGTATTGTTCATCTTTACAACTCTTTATTGGTGTTGTCATGTAAATTTTTAGAACTGCTCCATTTATGAAGAAACTTTCTCATTTGAACTGTAAGATTTGGGGGCATTACAAATTTTTATTTACCGTGAGTATTCTTAAATACTGTTTTTTTTTAACATCTTTATTAGAGTATAATTGCTTTACAATGGTGTGTCAGTTTCTGCTTTATAACAAAGTGAATCAGTTATACACATGTCCCCATATCTCTTCCCTCTTGCATCTCCCACCCTCCCTATCCCACCCCTCTAGGTGGTCACAAAGCACCGAGCTGATCTCCCTGTGCTATGCTGCTTCCCACTAGCTATCTATGTTACGTTTGGTAGTGTATATATGTCCATCTCATTGTGGTTTTGATTTGTGATTCCCTAATTACTAATGATGTTGAACCTCTTCTCATGGGCTTATCACCCTTTTGCATATCTTCTTTGGAGAAATATTTATTCTAGTCCTTTGCACAATTTTTTTTTCTTTTTTTTTTTTTTTTTGCAGTACGCGGGCCTCTCACTGTTGTGGCCTCTACCGTTGCGGAGCACAGGCTCCGGACACGCAGGCTCAGTGGCCATGGCTCACGGGCCTAGCTGCTCCGTGGCATGTGGGGTCTTCCCGGACCGGGGCACGAACCCGTGTCCCCTGCATCAGCAGGTGGACTCTCAACCACTGCACCACCAGGGAAGCCCTCTTTTGCCCAATTTTGAATTGGTTTGTTGTGGTAGATTTTTTAAAAACTGGGATTTCCACTTACCAAGTTAGGTGTTTAATTACAGTGTTATCTATAGCTGATATTAATTGTGAATCTTCTGGGAGACCTGAGTTCTAGTCCTGGTCCTGCCATTTGGACAAGACTCATTTTTAAGTCTTAAATTTTTCATCTGGAAAAGGAGGAGTTTAAGGAGTAAATGTTCAAGATCTTTTACAGCCCTAAAATGCTATTATCCTGTCTAATATAAAGCCCTTTTAGGAGAATGATTTTAGAAGTGTAAATGGAATTAAGCTATCTTTAGTATGTTTTATTCTGAAAATATTTACTATGATTTCCCAGTATGTACAGTGTGTTCCCTTTTGTACTTTTTTGGCTCCACTTTCCACTTTAAATCAAAGGATGATTTTATACAAGTTTAGTAATATATTGTGTGGTGATGTGTGGTCGGCCTGACAAGCTTGATCAGAATACTAGAGGCCTGAAACATTTGACAAACTTACAAATAACTCTATTTTTCTTGCCTAGTGATTTAGATCAGAGTGCTGAGAAGAGTTTAGCCAGAAACAGAATGCCTCCATGGTGGCCTGAAGGAAGCACAGCTTGTATGGAGTGAGATGCAAGGATGGAGTTGATGTGGGTTCGGCCACTCAGTTTATAAAGAGCTAATTTTTTTTTCTTTTTTTTTTTTGGTGGTGAGCACTGAAGTGAAGGCCTGCATGCCTTAGAATGTGCTGGACCCCTTCTGCAAACTATAACAAATGTGTGGTTTAGGATTAAAAATAGGAGCTGTAAGGGTTTAAATCACCTTACAGGGAAGATAAAGTCAAAACCGAATTTTAAACTTAAGGAACATAGTTTTTATTGTAATTGAAGAGGTAGCTTTTCCATCTGACACATGTTTGAGTTCATTTATCTCTTGCCAATTCCCCGGGTTATCTCAATTTACTTGGATTAACAGCTCCTTGAATTTTTTTCTTCCTGTGGAATTAAAGAAAAAGCCAGATGCACAAGTGTTCTGCAACAGTCAAAATACAGAGTTTAATAGTTGCCTGTGCTGGAAATCCAGCCTGCTCTGCACCCCTAGAGGCATCAGTGAGCTCCCTTTTCCTTCAGGAGATTGGCGGGTGGAGCGGGAGAGAGGTCGGGGTGTTTATTTGCAGCCCCTGTCATGAGGAGCTCTCTGCCAGGTCCTTATTTTTGCACTCCCAGGATACTATTCTCACTGTGGTTTTCCCAGACCGCAGCAGAGTTCCTATGTACCGATGTCAAGAATCTCTTTATTAGTCTTCAATTTTGCCCCACTTTAATGTTCCTCTTTTTCCTGACAGTCTTTTGACTCATACTAAAATTAGTTAAAAGATCTGAAGGCAGATTTTTTAAACAGTCGATTTGTATGGCATCTACTTTAAAACATATGTATAATTAGCTTTTTTGATTATGTAATACATGGTACAAAACTTAAAAGACACAAGAAGGCCTACTCTAGAGTGAAAATGAAGTTCTCTTTTGTAGGGGCAAATACTCTTACCCATTTCTTGAGTATTCTTCTTGAATTTGAGTGTGGGAGCATATAATCTTGAAACTGCTAGAATATTTTATTTAGTATACTTCACTGTGCTTTGTTCACCTGGCAGTTCATATCGGCACCAACAAATCTGCTTTGTTCTTTTTGATGACTGCATAATATTCCATGCTGGCATACACTATAATGTATTTAATTAGACTGTATTGTTCAGCATTTGCCTTTGCAACTTTTTCTGTTATCATCCAAACTGCAGTGAATAATAAATTCTTAGTACACATGTGTGATTATCTGAGGATAACTTATTAGAAGCAAAATTGCTGCATCAATGGGTATGTTCTGATTTAATTTTAACAGATATTTACCAAATCATCTGCTATAAAAGCTGAATCATTAACATTCCCAATAGTGAGAAATGAGGATTTAGAACCCTAATCTGCATCTCCCAATAGAGATATTGTTTGTTTCATCATATTCTTTGCAATATAGATTATTAAGCATTTTGAACTCTGCAATGCTGATAGATGAGTTCTCATTTGTATTTTACTTGTGCATGAGAATGAGTCTCCTCATGTGTCTAAAATAGGGTTTCTCAACCTCAGCATTATTCCCATTTGGGCTGGAAAATTCTTTGTTTCAAGGGACTGTCCTATGCATTGTAGGATGTTTAGCAGCATCCTGGTCACTACACAGTAGATTCAAGTAGCATTCCCACCCCCACCCTGCACCCAGGTTGTGACAACTAAAAATGTCTCCAGTTGTTGGCAAATGCTCCTGTGGGCAAAGTCACCACTGGTTGAGAACCCACTGGTCTAAAAGTTTTTCTCCTTTGCCTGTTTTTCTTTTCCATTGGATTGTTGGTGTTTTAACTTGGCTTGTGGTAGTTTTTTCTTTTTCTTTATTTTTCAGCCATGTGGAAATTTTGAATTTTTATATAATCAGACTTACCAGTCTGTTTCTTACCACTTATAGTTGGTAGAGAAATCTGTTTTTGTAAAATTAAATCAAATAAAGGTACCAAATTCATCTTCCTTTGATCTGCAGAGACACCTCTTCAATCTTAGACAGCAAACTCCATGGGGAATACCAGGGTAAGCCTTGAATTTTGTTGAGTGGCATATAAATATATTGAGTGGATTAGAAATCTTCACTTAACACTTCTTGAGTGCCTTCTCAAGAAGGCAGGGCAAGCCCAGCCCTGTTTTGGTCACCTTCCATGTATTACATTTTAATCTTAGAGCAGCCTGAGTCAGCAGGTTTTTATTATGAATTTATAGGTGAGGAAACTCAGGAACAAGGAGATTAAGTCACTTGCCTAAGACCGAGGAGTAAGCAAATAGCACAGCTAGACTTGAGACTCATATCCTTGAGAAACCTAGGGCCGTGCTTCGCCCTGCATGGTGGTGTCTTGGAGTCACCTCTCTGTGCCAGGATTGCCATGAAGCCTCAAGGGAATTTTGAGGGGAAAGAGTGCATTTGATGTGTCTTTGAGATCCATTTTCTTTCTACTGAGTTTGGATAGACCCACAGAATACTTCAATTAATTGCATCTGACTCAAGTCATTCACTCAGTCATCAGTCTTGGCCTGAGCTCTGTCAAATCTGTGTGTGAATCTGACTTTCCTCATCTCTAGAACGGGAGGGATTAATACTAGAGTTGTTGTGAGGGTTAAATATGGAGCATGGTTTTTTGAAAAAAAAAATGCTTTATGATCAGAACAGTGTCCCTATAATCAGGTGTTAGTTTTCTTATTAATTGCTTGATTATGACACCGCATACATTTGATTACATCAAAATGCAATTCATTAAACTACAACACTGAACATATTTAAACATATTGTAACATATAAGAGATTGGCATTAACAAAAGTAACCAATATATATTGAATAACTTGTGTATGTTGAAATTGACCAAACATCACAAATTAATGGCATTGCCTGGTACTTTAATCTTACATCATTTAGCTGCAGTTTCAAGTCTAATACAAAGAAATTATTTTCTCCTATATATAGCTTTAACTTTAGGAGAATCCAACGAACTTTGATCCCATTTAATTTACTATTTGGGGTTTTCATAAAGAATTTAAACACTTCACAGTTCTGCAAATGGCAGATTTTTACACAGTTGATAGTCACTCCATTGGTGGCTAAAGAGCAGGTTTTTAAAATTTGGACTCAGGACATGCCTGGAAAGCACACGTTGATTTCCTTCCCTCCTGAAGTACTTGGACTTTGAACTATATAATTTAACTTTAAAATTACAGATGCTGAAAAATTTGTAAGTCAAACTTCAAAGGTGTTAGATTCCAGAGACTTATTGTTTGGGTTTACTTAAGATGTCATTAGTGCAAATAGAATGATCATGTGGCTAATACATGTATGGAAATGAAGAGCTATGAAGACGGAAAACAAGGAAGGAAGGAAACTGACATTTCACAGGTGTTATTTACCGTTAGTGTGTTTCTGAAAAGTCAAAATTTATGATCGTATGATTGTGCCAAATAATCTTGTGCTCATGAGGGGTCATCATTTCTTGGAAATCTTTGGGGATTTGTTTCGTGAAGTGAATGCCAGACCCTTAGCACTGGGAGTGGCTTAGAGAACATCTAGTTCACCCTTTTCATTTTACACATCAGAAAATTGAGGCCCAGAGAGGGAAGGGGATGACCTTAAGGTCACAGCTAGTGGCAGAGCTCAGATTCAGACCCTGCCTTGTGATTCTCATTGCATTGCCAAATGAGATTGTTTTTGTAAGGTTATTATATCTGGAGATTTTGTAAAGTGGCCTTTTGTTGGCCATTGCCCCTGTGTGGTGATTTCTAACTCAGCTTGAATGTACAAGAGTGGAGTATCCGAGAGGGATTCTGCTCCAGCCACTCCCTACCCACCCCATTCCCACCCAAATAAGGTGAGGGTGAGAGTCACTGGGTAATTGGGCAAAGATAGACTGACCATACTCAAAAAAACATAAATAAGACAGTATTCCTCAATCACTATGAACCTTTGCTCAACAAAAGAATGAGTAGACTATGCTGTATAAACTTTAGATAGAGTGATGTGTAGAATACCAAATTCAGATATCCAGGGATTAAGAATTAAAACTACAAGTAGTCATACAGAAGGAACATCCCGGGGCATTGGCAGGCGGGTCCTCCAGTCCCAGCCACAGAAGGCTACTCCCCACCCATAGCCCCTTCTGCAGGGCTTGGTAAGGACTGGATGCCCCAGTTCTTTACCACTTTCTGGAATTAACCCAGAGAAGAAACTGAGAGAGGAAATTTCAGATGAGCTCAGGTCTGAGACGCTTTTCCCTAGCTAATTCCTAGAGGGATCCTGAGTGACATTTTCTTAGCTCATTTAGGGAAAGTCGAGTAATAAAGTACCGATGATTCATGGACATTGTGGTTATCAAAGGAGACACCTTCTAGCCAGAAAATGAAAGATTTCTTTCCAGTGATTCACATGTATTACCCAGAACACTTCGACTTCCTGGAATTTAAAATATAAACTGAAGTCCCCTGGCAGTAACTCTTAAACACCAGAAATCAATGCATCTTCCCTTCCTATCTCCTCTTCTTCCCTCTCTCCTTCTCTATAATGCCGATTCTTTTTTTTTTTTTTTTTTTTTCTGGATGGGGAGACCAAGCTATTATTATTGGAGAAGGTGGCATTTGAGCAAGCCCTTAAGAGTGTCTCTTTCAATCGACGGAAAATGAGAGAAAAGAGAGGAATTCATGGTGAAGTGTAGAGTCATAACAAAGGTATGGTGGTGCCGATAACCCTGATGCTTCAAATGCATCATAGCGTACCTAAATGCTGGGTAACTGAAGACAAAGAACGATTGGTCTTCTTCAAAATGGCAGAAACACAGCGTGTACCTTTTTTCTTTTCTGCAGAATGATGACACATTTTTAGTTTAGCACATCATAGAGTGAGACAGGAAACACATTTGTTTGGAGAGCTCATTTAAGGTGAGATGAAAAATGTCTATTGTGCTGCTTTGTCTCATGGCCAGACAGAATGCAATGAGATGGGAATGCAGGGGGCTTAGGGTCTGCTTAATCCTGGCCCTGAGCGTGCCTCTGTGAGTGAGGGAACAAAGCTGCAGCCTAGTGAGCTGTGGCCATAGTAGCAACAGCTGCACTTAGCTTGGTTCCCTCCCCTTGGCCTTGACTGAGCCCTGCTAGTCTTCACAGAGAGCAGCCTGCTCCTGCTGTGGCCCTGTGACTCAAGGGATTCCTATCGAAAATAATAGGAAATATGGGTCCCTCCAGGCTGCAGCTAAATTAATGATAATAGTCCCTCTGAAACTTGAGTGCTTGCTGTAAAATCAAGGCTCAGCCAGTTCAGCAGCCACTTAACCAAGTTGTTGAGTTTGAGTTATCAAAAAAGCCACCACTGCCAGCACTTCCTGTCCAGCACCTTTTAAAAGTCACATCACTAGTTCTATTGTTAAAGAATTTCTGTTCCTTATCTGTATCTTATTGTGTCTGATTATTCAAGTCTTTAAATAATATCTTTAAAAATAGGAACACCAGTGGCCATGCTTGTTTGAAGGCCCCTACTAATGCTGCTTATTGACTCTGCCTCTTGGATTATGGGTTGGTCCAATTTAGGCTGCTTTAGCTTCCTGTGTGATAACTGGATGGATTATTGAGGAAAAATTCCCAGAGTAAAACCATGGGGAAAGATCTGGTCCAGAGCTGGAAGGAAAGGAAAACTCATGTTTATTGAGTACCTTCGCTGTACCCATCATAGTTTTAGATATTTTCACATAAAATTTCTTTTCATCCTGAGAATAATAGGTATATTATTCCCATTTACTAATTAGAAAACAGAGGCCTAGCAGATTAAAGTACTCAATCCCAGAGAACTGTAATGCTGAATCCAATTTTAAAAATAACTATTGTGGACAATTTCCATTTCTGTAGCCACATGGAGAAAATTTATTAGGGTGTTGAGGAGACTGGCCCCTTTTAATTGTTGGTAGATGAATAGCGGAACTTGAAATTAATGGAATCCAAGTGCTTTGGAATTATTTTTGAGCAGATCATTCATGTGGTTAGGGCAACGCTACTTCCAAGGGAGTATTTTGATTGATTGTGTCAGCATCCTTGGGTGGCCCTCCCAAGAGCTTGAATGCCTGTGTAAGTTTGGTTTCCTCTAGCTAGCTTTTAAGCTTTTACAGATGAGACACCACATCTTTATGTTGTTTCTCTAATAATGATTAGTAAAGTAAATTGAAAAGTATGGGAATTCAGTACAGTGGGCTGACCTACTATAGAAATAGGCTTTTTCATCACTGTTGAGAATAACTATATATTGTAGACAAGCACACTGTCAACTAGGTGTTTAGCCCTTGTGATTAGTAGCAACTATTCTGTCTCATTATTGATGATTGCAGTACTTTGGAATGGAAAGTAGATTTTACCCAACTCTACCTGTGACTGACCAGTGTAGTGTGTTGAGAAGGATTCAGAGTCTCTTTCTAGGCCCAGCAAGAGCCATGGTAGACAAGTAATTTTTGTTAAAGGTAGAGGAGGAGAGACTATAGCACCTACACTGCAGCTGCTGCTTCCATGGGTGTTTGCAGCAGCCCCCTGGTCATAGCAATAATGACTGGGCCTTTCCATCCCCTCCTGGCCTCTCTAAAATCTGCTGGGGCAATATGCACACGTTGGAGATAGATAGCGTGGTAGACTTTGAATATCGATTCTACCATTTTGGGAAGAAGACAAAATGTCTCAGAATCTGTTAACTCTTCTATAAGTTGGTATAAAAATATGTCATTCACAGAGTTGCTTGAAGGAGTAGCTGGGATAGTGAACATAGTACCCTGTAAAAGAGTAGAAGTCCAACAATTGTTAGTACCTTTCCTTTGTGTAGAGGCCATGTAGCCATTTCCTTATTGAAACTTTATTGTTCTTGTCTTCTGCCAACAAATATTTTCATATGGATAAGTAATGTCAAGAGTGGCATTAAAGCATTTTCAGATAGGTATGTTATTTCCATCGCTTTTATATATTAAATATATTAGCTGAAAAAGGTTAATATATTTTAATTTATTAACAAATTAAGTGGAAACTTTTCAACAGGTTTATGTTGGGCATATTAAAGAATCTGAATCTTGGAATAAACATTCAGTTGATAACTTTACTGATGATCAGTTTTATAAATTTTTTTTTAACATAATTCCTATTTTTGGCTGTGTTGGGTCTTCGTTTCTGTGCGAAGGCTTTCTCTAGTTGCGGCAAGTGGGGGCCACTGCTCATCGCGGTGCACGGGCCTCTCACTATCGCAGCCTCTCTTGTTGCGGAGCACAGGCTCCAGACGCGCAGGCTCAGTAATTGTGACTCACGGGCCTAGTTGCTCCGTGGCATGTGGGATCCTCCCAGACCAGGGCTTGAACCCATGTCCCCTGCATTGGCAGGCAGATTCTCAACCACTGCGCCACCAGCGAAGCCCCAGTTTTATAAATTTTGAATCATTTGGTTAGTTACTGAATAATGTCTTCTGTACTTCTAGACAGTTCTCATTGAATTCTTTTTTTTTTTTTTTTTTTTTGGTCCTGTATCCTTCATGGCTTTTGAATTGCTTCTTTCAGATGGGAATGGAGTGACTTGGTAAAAGTGAGCATGCTTGCTAGCATTCTTTGATTGCCTTACAAGAGCCTGAAAAACACATGGTGAGGAACTTGTTAGACTCATCATTTTTAGGATAGAGTGACAGCCAGATATAAATAACTTGTTTGGCTCAGAAAAGCAAATTTGAAGGGACACAGTAGTGTCTTTCTTATCTACCTTTTGTGGCTGAAGTGTTGAATTTAAGGTACTAGAAATAGAGGATGACATTTATCAATTGTGAATGTTTAGTAGACTTGCATTTGTTTGTATGTGTGTCAGTAGATTCATACATAATAAGTGAACCTATATAAAGGTAGTGGCCAAATAACCTCTTAAAAATCAAACTGAGTTTTTCCTTAATCATCATTTTTCTTCTTGGCTTTAGGAATTCTGACTGGATATTGTGATCATATATCTAATAATTACTTGGAAAATTCTATCAATCTCTGGTTTTTCCTTTTTCCCTGGGGTACGGGACTATGAAAACCTGAATTTTCCATTTTAATAGTAAGAACTCTATGGTTTTATGCTAATGGTGAAAGCAGAAATTCTGTTCTAGCCTTCAAATCAAGTTTAAGCTTTCCTAATCTAGACCCCATTGATTACACACATATATATATATATTTTTTTAAACACCAACTTTTATGGATTGGTGCTGTTATTATTATTTTTTTAAATTTTATTTATTTATTTTTTGACTGCGTTGGGTCTTCATTGCTGCGCACAGGCTTTCTGTAGTTGCGGGCAGCGGGGGCTACTCTTCGTTGCGGTGCCCGGGCTTCTCATCGCAGTGGCTTCTCCTGTTGTATATCAGCACAGGCTCTAGGCGCGCGGGCTTAGTTGCTCCGTGGCATGTACACGTATTTTTGACAAGTAAGATTCAGTGTCTTTCCTCTGCTTGGCTGTTGATCAGCGTGCTAACAGCTGGAAGATCTAATCATAAATCACTCATAAAGATTATGAATAAGCTGTAAGTTTATCCACATGTATAGCCTTTCTCTCCCAGTGATAGAAGCTTCATATTCAAAAATGAAATATTAGTAAAATATTTATGAAATTTTATTGTAGTTTTCTTGCTTTTTAAAAAAAAGAACAACAAAGTAAGCTAGCAATTAATTGGAGAATTAATAAGGAGAATCCAGAAGAGACCTGCCAGATACAGACAAAAGAGAAGGGCTTTGGTAAAGAGAGTGAGATAATGTTCATTTTAGACCTAAGAAATAGGAAGCTTTAAGAGCTTTATCACTTAACACTGGAAATATGCCAGTACGTTAAAAATGACGGAAAGAATACAAAATATGGCTTTTAAAGTATTCTGGATGTAATATTAAAAGTTTTAAAGACAATTTGAGGGTTGGGACTAAGGTAGCAGAAAAATCTTTCCAGGATTGCTGCTATCTATTTAGCGGAAAAAGCATTGGAAGCAGTCTAAAATACCATGGAATGCTAGCTGAAAACTATCACTTCACTTCAAATGTTACATATTTTGGTGTCATTTGGAACAAAAAGGAACATACAAAGCTGTATTGGGAAAAACATTCTTACTTGGTCCCTGTATAAACCCAGAGAGTTTAACTTTGGGTCTTCTGGCTTCTGTCAGAAGGCTGAAGAGTTGGCCCCACTGAGGTGCTTTCAAATCACTGACGTTTACTGGGCACCTACTCAGAGCACTCCAGGTGCAGGGAAGGCAGGAGCACCTGAACCTCACGGAGGGTCACAGGAGGCCTCGCTGAAGTGGGGGACCTGGAGGGGGGTTTAGGTCCAGCAACTGAAGAAGAGGGAAGAGGAATTCTTCCAAAATCTAGCCAGAGGCATGACATGTGCATTGGCTTGGATTCAGGGGAGAGAGAGTGGTATGTTTCAGGACTCAGGTAGATCAGTTTTGTGGTCTAAAATGCCCGAGGCAGGACATGGTGGAGGTAAGACTGGTAGCACCTGGCATTTAATGCACTGTTACCATAAGCCAGGCCTTTGACACTCACTGCAAACCCCGTGAGGCAGCCCATGGGCTTATTACCCAAATTCCATTGAGAAAACAGGATTTTTTTTTTTTTACGTGATAGCCGTAGATATGGGGAAATGAGCTAATTAAGTATACATGTCAGAAAGTACATTCTAGCCAGGCTATGGAGAGAACATATTGGAGAGAAGTAAGAAAGGAGGTGGGGAGGCTATCAAAACGGCTCTGCCATAGTCTGTGCAGGATACAATAGCCTGAACTTGGACAAAGGCATTGGGTTGTGGAAAGGAAGAAATAAACAGACATACGAGAGAGAGAGAATCAGTAGAACTTGGTTACAGTCGATGTGCGTGTGTCGGGATGGTGAAGCGAGGCTCCAATGTTTGCGGCTCCTAAGCAGTATTCTTTCATATTTAATAGATTATAGGACCATAAAAGTTTAGCACTGGGAAAAAAATTTATATCAGTTAGAGCTATTGTTTTACCAATTAGAAAACCAAGTTTCAGAGAGCTGAACTGAACTGCTGAGGGTTGTTTAGCTGTATGATGCAGACCTACGAGGTGGAACTCAGGTGTCTAGTCTCCCAGTACATGGACCTTCTGACACACTAGACTTGAAACTTGTATCACATCCAGGAAGTATTATTATTATTATTATTATTTATTGGTTAGGTCTCTTTCCTGATAAAAGTAATGGACTACAAAATGTGAATCATGTGGTCAAGTTCCATGAAGAGAATTAATAGAATTTTAGAAGTGAAGCAGTGAAAATGTTTTGCTCTAAATGGCTTGTGAAAATATGTATTTGAAGTTGCTGGGGTTCAAGCTCTGATGGTATTGAATGTATTAGTAGATATAAAAGGTGTAAAATGCTTTCTTCCTTCCCCTTCTTCAGCTTTTTCAAGTTGCCAGTTCAGTTGTGGCAACTACCTTTTCCAGAACAGCATTAACTCTGAAAGTATTGATAGATGCATATCTCTCTAAGTAATGTATAGGCTTTTTCTTATTGTTTGGGTCAAATCAAATATGTGATAAATTATACCACTTCATGTTGAAATCAATTTGGTAAAATGTTTTAGCTTGTAAAAATTACAGAGAAATGATTGTAGTTTATGAAAAGACTTCATTTTTTATCAGTAGCATCACTGTATTGCCTTATAATTCTGAATTAAAATATCCTTATATACTTTCCTTAACTTCAGTGTCTGACTGGCCATAAAAAGAAAGAGGAATGAAACAGGAAGAATACTAGGGAAAAGTTTCTGAAATTCTTCTTCGTATGCCCAGGTAGTTTCCCTGATGATACTTGGTTTATTTAGGAACTTTGCCAGGAGGATTTGGAAATTTTTCTAGTCCTGATTAATGATGGTAGTTTTAATTTACATTTCTTCCATGCCTCGGATTCTTAATCCTGTGCAAAATCTGGACCTCTGATTGTTTTATTGTGGTAACTGAGTATTAGAGTATACACTAGGATGTTTCAAAAGTCAGCTTACTCTGAGTCTGAGCTACATCTCAAGAGAGTTAATTAGAAACATATTCATGGGCCAATATTGGGGATTAAAAGGAATTATCTTTAGGAAGTCAGTTTTGATGCATATTGTCTTGATTTAGTGGAATGTTCCAGATTCAGGAAGTATATATGGAGCCCTGAGGAATGAATAGGCATATTTTAATAACCTGAACTTGACATATCAAGTCATTTAAGTTAAATGGAAGAAGACATCTTGGCTCATCTTATAGTCAGTAATGAATCACGTGGCTTTGAATAGCTTTAGCATTTGACTCTGGAAAGTTCTGCCATGTGATTTTAAGCCGTCTGCAGCAGAAGCTTTCTAAAATGACCTCCATGTAGCTGAATTTGCATATGAACCAGTTCCCTCCATTCCTCTTTAAAAATACACTGACTGATGCCCATGGCATGCTGAATATTCCTAGCCGATAGTTCATTCCGCACATTATACCTCCCATGTCTGAATAATATGGCTTCCAAGGGTCAATTCTTTTGTTTCTGACTGGAAATGACATCATTAAATTAAATGGTATTTAAGCTGATCAAAAAAAGAGTTGTTTTTATGAATATTCAGTTGAATAATTCAGAAAGGCTCAATAAAAGCAAATAACTAATATTGTATTGACTGTCAATTTAGGGTAAGGTAAGACAACATTAGAAATTGGAAAGGAAACGATAAACTGGAATTTGGCATTCAGCTGGCTCCACAATTTAAAAACAATGTTGTGTAAAAAGCTCCATTTGTTCATTTGTTCATTCAAAAAACACGTACTGGGTACCCACCATGTGATTAGCATTTTGTTAAGCTCTAGGGCTGGGCAGCTGAAACAGGCAAGATCCCAAAGACAAGGTTTCCTCCCTTCCAGGCACTCATGACCTTTCGGAGAAGTCAGGCATGCCCTCAATTATAGTGGAATGCTGGCTGTGCTGGGCTGGCTGTGCACATGAATACATTGCTCTGAGACTGTGTGGCAGAAGTGGGAGCTGTCAGTTTTTCTCTGGTGTCATCAGGAAGGGCCTTAGTGATGAGGTAAAGCGTAGGCAGATGCTTGGGTTGACATAGTAGGGTTGGGGTGGTGAGCTGGGAGGAGGAGAGGAAAGAACCTGTATAGAACCACATGTGTGTGAGGGAGCATGGTGTGCTCAGAACAGACCAAGGGTTGGGAATGACTGGAACTGAAGGGAACAAGACCACAATGGTGGGGAACCAGGCTGGATAGGTAGCAGGAACTAGATCAAGAAGAGCCCTGCTGGGCTTCCCTGGTGGCGCAGTGGTTGAAGGTCTGCCTGCCAATGCAGGGGACGCGGGTTCCTGCCCCAGTCCGGGAAGATCCCACATGCCGCGGAGCGGCTGGGCCCGTGAGCCATGGCCGCTGAGCCTGCGCGTCCGGAGCCTGTGCTCCGCAACGGGAGAGGCCACAACAGTGAGAGGCCCGCGTACCGCAAAAAAAAAAAAAAAGAAGAGCCCTGCTGCCATGATTGGGTTTAGATGACTTCCTTTGGTGATACAGAGAATCTCTGAAATTGTTAAGCAGGAAATTGATGTTTTTGGCTTTTAGCTCAAATGAGCCTGAATCTCAGAAGGAATGATCCAGTAAAAACTATTTGGGAAGCTCTTCACTACCATCCTAGTGTGTGGTCATATCCATAAATCACCTTCTCATTCCCGTTAGGCAGTCTCATCCTCCTTTTCCCCTAGAAATGAGACCCAAAAATGGGATGCTATTTCAGATAAGAAATCTGAGGTAGGGTTTTTTAATCTAACAGGTTGTAGAATTGAAACTTGTGATGCAGTCTTACGAGTTTTTAGTATCTAGTATTTGTAAAAAGCCCCTCTTTTACCTCTAACTTCAACTCTTTCACTAAGGCCTGTATGAGTCTTAAAAGGCAAAGAAGTGACAAATCAGTTCTTACTAACTGAAGCAGAAACTGATACCTAATTGTGACAGCAATTGTCAGGTGGTTATTCAGCCCATTTTGATTGTGAGTTTAGGCAATCTCTGTCTATACCTATGTGTATATTCTGTCACCTATATGTAAAACTTTGAAATTCATCAGTATTTGGGACAGTTTACCCACCAGTGTAGACAGGCTTCTAAACTGGTTTTCCCTGTGCATTTTTGTGTTACATGGAGGTTTTAAGGTCATAATCTGCCTGGACTCTTAAGTACATAAAGAAGGCATTAAGAGTCTGTTTTCCTGCCTAAGGATTTTCTAGTTCAGATATCTAGAAAGACCTGTGGCTGCCTTGCTCAAATGCACGTCCCATCAGCAGCTACACAGGATATTCTGTATCCTTTGCGTTGGATATTTTCCTAATCATGGTGATTGTGACGTCCGGTACTGCATCCCAGTGTCACCTTCCTTTATGCTCCTCAGTGACAGCTTACTACTCAGGAAGAGAATGCTGCAAGGGATCCCTGCTCTTTAAAAGAAAGAAAAGACCAGGATAAAGAAATATGCTCGCCTAGGGTGGCACAGTTAGGTGGGAGCCATGGAAGAGTAATGATCCATGGAGGGTGGGAATAAAAGGAAGCTGTAGACGGGCCATGCAGATTTTTGTTTATAGTAATGGTTCCTGAACATTGTCTACTCAGAATTTATCCCTTTTGGCATCCGACTGAATTTTACAGACCCCATTTCATTTTATTACCCAGTGAGTTTCTTCTTTCATGTCTCTCAGGGAATGTTTCTCTGCTTTTGTATTAGTCCTGGGCCTCCGGTCTGTTATCCTGCATTCTCCCTCCTCCTCCCATCCTGGACTCCACCCTAAACTGCCCTTTTTTCTTTCTTTTTTCCACCACATTATGTCTTCCCCCTTTTGAAGACTCCCATTCAAAATAACTTAGCTTTTTAAAAAAATGGGAAAGGAAGTTTTATTTAATAACTCATGTGAAGCCATTTAGATTGCAATTTGAAGCAAAATGAGTGATACCCCGTATTTATACATTGGGTAAAAATTCCAGATGGAACAAGTTAAATAAGCAAGAAAGAGATGGAAATAATCTAAGGACCTAGTATGAAATAGGTTATTTATCAGACACTTGGAGGGGTAGCAACTTTTAAAGGAATGAAACAGAACATTATAGAGAAAGGAACCTATAAACTTAATTATATGGAAATAATAAAATATCTGTATCCAAACAAACTAAACTTAAATGAACAGGAAATATGTTTGCAAAGGTACTTTCATCATTAGGACAAATAAAATATTAAATTGTATTATACGTAAAAACCATAATTAAAGTAATTTAAAAAATCATTACGGGGCTTCCCTGGTGGCGCAGTGGTTGAGAGTCTGCCTGCCGATGCAGGGGACACGGGTTCGTGCCCCGGTCTGGGAGGATCCCACATGCCGCGGAGCGGCTGGGCCCGTGAGCCATGGCCGCTGAGCCTGCACGTCTGGAGCCTGTGCTCCGCAACGGGAGAGGCCACAACAGTGAGAGGCCCACGTACCGCAAAAAAAAAAAAATTACTAAGAAAGATACAATTACATGCTTGAGGATGTTCCTTGCAGCCTTATCTGAAGTAGTTAATAAGAAATTCAGGCAATGTAAACAAATAATAAAGGAATGACTATGTAATTTACTATCTGTCAGCTTAATGGGATATTATGTAGCTTAGCTATTCAGGCTCTGTAGCAGCTTATAGCATGGAACAGTGTCATGGCTATATAGGGACAAAAGACTGCAAATGTGAATTGTGGTAATCCTAACTGTAACCTGCATGCCCCTCTAGGCATTATCATTGCAGGTATAGATAATATAATGATAATGATAAACCCAAGATATGCTAGCCCCAAACTCTTGCCTGCTTACACAGAACCTTCATCCCTACTGTACCCCTTGCAAGAGTTTCTGAGGATCAGCAAGGGTACTCTCCCACTCCCCACCCAGTGCTGGTGAGCTGCTTTCACGACAAAACATCTGCCCAGGTCTTCCTATCCAGACCCTTCAAGGGCCACTACAGATGGAGCCCTGAGAGAGAGCCCCAGCCCTGCCTTGTGGAAGGTCCCTTCCCGGAACAGCCAGCTCTGTGCCCTGCCTGACCTCTTTTCATGCTCAGAGAGGTGTTTGGTAGCCTGTAGAACTGAGAGAACAAGCCTTTATTGAACGCCGTCCAGCTCCTGGGCCCCAAACCAAGATTGTTCTCATGCCCAGAGTCTCACAAAGATGATGAGATGACAGAAGGTAAGAGCCAGGAGGGCAGGGAATCTTGGTTTGCTTTTTTTTTTTTTTTAACATCTTTATTGGAGTATAATTGCTTTACAATGGTGTGTTAGTTTCTGCTTTATAACAAAGTGAATCAGCTATACATATACGTACATCCCCATATCAACTCCCTCTTGCATCTCCCTCCCACCCTCCCTATCCCACCCCTCTAGGTGGACACAAAGCACCGAGCTGATGTCCCCATGCTATGCGGCTGCTTCCCACTAGCTATCTATTTTCCATTTGGTAGTGTATTTATGTCCAGGCCACTCTCACTTTGTCCCAGCTTACCCATCCCCCTCCACGTGTCCTCAAGTCTATTCTCTACGTCTGCATCTTTATTCCTGTCCTGCCTGTAGGTTTCTCAGAACCTTTATTTATTTATTTTTAGATTCCATATATATGTGTTAGCATATGGTATTTGTCTTTCTCTTACTGACCTACTTCACTCTGTATGACAGACTCTAGGTCCATCCACCTCACTACAAGTAACTCAGTTTTGTTCCTTTTTAGGGCTGAGTAATATTCCATTGTATATATGTGCCACATCTTCTTTATCCATTCATCTGTTGATGGACACTTAGGTTGCTTCCATGTCCTGGCTATTGTAAACAGAGCTGCAATGAACATTGTGGTACATGACTCTCTTTGAATTATGATTTTCTCAGGGTATATGCCCAGTACTGGGATTGCTGGGTCGTATGGCAGTTCTATTTTTAGTTTTTTAAAGAACCTCCATACTGTTCTCCATAGTGGCTGTATCAATTTACATTCCCACCAACAGTGCGAAAGGATTCCCTTTTCTCCACACCCTCTCCAGCCTTTATTGTTTGTAGATTTTTTGATGATGGCCATTCTGACCGGTGTGAGATGATATCTCATTGTAGTTTTGATTTGCATTTCTCTAATGATTAATGATGTTGAGCATTCTTTCATGTGTTTGTTGGCAATCTGTATATCTTCTTTGGAGAAATGTCTATTTAGGTCTTCTGCCCATTTTTGGATTGGGTTGTTTGTTTCTTTGATATTGAGCTACATGAGCTGCTTGTAAATTTTGGAGATTAATCCTTTGTCAGTTACTTCATTTGCAAATATTTTCTTGCATTCTGAGGGTTGTCTTTTTGTCTTGTTTATGGTTTCCTTTGCTGTGCAAAAGCTTTTAAGTTTCATTAGGTCCCATTTGTTTATTTTTGCTTTTATTTCCATTTCTCTAGGAGGTGGGTCCAAAAGGATCTTGCTGTGATTTATGTCATGGAGTGTTCTGCCTATGTTTTCCTCTAAGAGTTTTATAGTTTCTGGCCTTACATTTAGGTCTTTAATCCATTTTGAGTTTATTTTTGTGTATGGTGTTAGGGAGTGTTCTAATTTCATTCTTTTACATGTAGCTGTCCAGTTTTCCCAGCACCACTTATTGAAGAGGCTGTCTTTTCTCCATTGTATATTCTTGCCTCCTTTATCAAAGATAAGGTGACCATATGTGCGTGGGTTTATCTCTGTGCTTTCTATCCTGTTCCGTTGATCTATATTTCTGTTTTTGTGCCAGTACCGTATTGTCTTGATTACTGTAGCTTTGTAGTATAGTCTGAAGTCAGGGAGCCTGATTCCTCCAGCTCCGTTTTTCTTTCTCAAGATTGCTTTGGTTATTCGGGGTCTTTTGTGTTTCCATACAAATTGTGAGCTTTTTTGTTCTAGTTCTGTGGAAAATGCCAGTGGTAGTTTGATAGGGATTGCATTGAATCTGTAGATTGCTTTGGGTAGTAGAGTCATTTTCACAATGTTGATTCTTCCAATCCAAGAACATGGTATATCCCTCCATCTGTTTGTATCCTCTTTAATTTCTTTCATCAGTGTCTTATAATTTTCTGCATGCAGGTCTTTTGTCTCCTTAGGTAGGTTTATTCCTAGATATTTTATTCTTTTTGTTGCAGGAGTAAATGGGAGTGTTTTCTTAATTTCACTTTCTGATTTTTCATCATTAGTGTATAGGAATGCAAGAGATTTCTGTGCATTAATTTTGTATCCTGCTACTTTACCACATTCATTGGTTAGCTCTAGGAGGTTTCTGGTAGCATCTTTAGGATTCTCTATGTACAGTATCATGTCATCTGCTAACAGTGACCGCTCTACTTCTTCTTTTCTGATTTGGATTCCTTTTAGTTCTTTTTCTTCTCTGATTGCTGTGGCTAAAACTTCCAAAACTATGTTGAATAATAGTGGTGAGAGTGGGCAACCTTGTCTTATTCCTGATCTTAGTGGAAATGGTTTCAGTTTTTCACCATTGAGGACGATGTTGGCTGTGGGTTTGTCATATATGGCCTTTATTATGTTGAGGTAAGTTCCCTCTATGCCTACTTTCTGGAGAGTTTTTATCATAAATGGGTGTTGAATTTTGTCAAAAGCTTTCTCTTGCTTTGTTTCTTGACGTTTGCTAAGGGCTTAGAACAGTGCTTGGCCATGGCAGACATAGAATAAATCTTCACTGAATGAGCCAACACCACTTTTTGAGCTTCTGGCCTTTACTGGAACCTCACTGGAACTGACGGGGGCAGTGATAGACCAGCAGAGCAGAATAGCAGTTTCTGCAGTGATGGAAATGTTCTCTGTCTGTGCCGTCTAACAAGTGTTGTGCAATTCCTTTTTTATTTCCTCCTACTCTTTTTATTTCCTCCTGCTCCTACTCTTCCTCTCATGCCTGTGTGTCCTCCTTTAAAAAAAAAAAAAAAAAAAGAAGGCAGCTTGGTAGTTTCTACTCATATTTCAATCCCTGAAGGAGTTTATGAGTGTACCTCATCTGTAACTGGCCAAACCTCCATCTAAGTTAGGGTTCCATTAGCACATCTGGTGACTAATTATGAAAAATGTTTCTGTGGAAGAAGGAAGGAAGACTTAGGACAAGACTATGTGGTGAGACTTGAGGGACACCTCTAGGTCCTTCCATCATAAGAGCTATGTGGAAAAGAGCACTGGACCAAGGTTTAGGAAAATGTGGGCTCACATCCCATTTTTGTCACAATCTGGCCCTGAATCCTAAGCACACACAGTCTCTGTAACTCACTCTTTGTCTGTAGGATAAGGTGATTGAACTAGGTTATTTAGCTGGTTCTTTTTAGCACCTCTGTGGAAACTATAGTGTGTTCTGGAGCATAGTTTGAAAACTACTGTTTTAGTACAAATTGTCCCCAATTTACAGTGGTTTGAGTTACTTTACAATGGTGTGGAAGCCATGTGCCTTTGGTAGAAACTGTACTTTGGATTTTGAATTTTTATTTTTTCCTGGGCCGGTTGTAGGCAGTAGGATCTCTCTCATGAGGCTGGTCAGTGGCAGCCATGGCAGCTCCCGGTAGCCACACCATCATGAGGGTAAACAACCGATATACACACAACCCTTCTCTGTACCCACACAACCATTCTGTTATTCACTTTCAGTATAGTAATCAATCAATTAGATGAGATAGTCAACACTTTGTTATAAAATAGGCTTTGTGTTAGACCATGTTGCTCAACTGTAAGTGTCCTTAGCATGTTTAAGGCAGGCAAACCTAAGCTAGGTAGGTTAGGTGTATTAAATGCATGTTTGACTTTTGATATTCTCAACCCATCAACTGAGATCAAGATGGGTTTATTGGGATGTAATCCCTTTGTAAGTTGAGGAAGATCTGTGTGTGCTAAAGTTAAACAGCATCAGAAGAAAAATGAGGAGTGTTACAAGAGGTAAATGATGCATTTTTTTTCCATCTCAAGTTTTTAGGGAATTAATGGCAACATTTTTATGTTGAGTTCTTGTCTGCAAAATGCTGTGCTATGAAAAATGTGGGAGATACAAAAATGAGAACATGGCCTCTATACTACTGTATCCAAAATCTACTAGGAGGAAGAGAAACAAAAAAATAATTATAATACAAGGCAGATTGATAAATGACACAGAACTTATATTAGATACCCCCCACCCCATTTGCAAATCCTAGGATTCTTACTATTCAGCATCTTCCTCTCTTTGGAGGAAAGTTTCTTTATTGGAGGCCATATTTAGACCTGACTTGAAAGGGCTCCAAGAATTTGTACTGGCTATGAAGATAGGAGGTTTTAGTGCAGTTTTGTGTTCTCAAGTTAGATATGTACGTCAAGGTTTTGACTTGGCAAATATTTTAAAATTCTAAATTTAGATTAATCTCTAACTCTATCCTGAAGGTTCAGGATAAATAAATAACAAGCAGATATTAATGAACTTGGTGAGAGTATGCACTTGGTCTCTAGACCAAGTTTGCAAATTACAGTGGTGCAGTACATTGTTTTATTTAACATCTTTATTGGAGTATAATTGCTTTACAATAGTGTGTTAGTTTCTGCTTTATAACAAAGTGAATCAGCTATACATATACATACATCCCCATATCAACTCCCTCTTGCATCTCCCTCCCACCCTCCCTATCTCACCCTTCTAGGTGGACACAAAGCACCAAGCTGATGTCCCCATGCCATTTGGCTGCTTCCCACTAGCTATCTATTTTCCATTTGGTAGTGTATTTATGTCCAGGCCACTCTCACTTTGTCCCAGCTTACCTTTCCCCCTCCCCATGTCCTCAAGTCCATTCTCTACGTCTGCATCTTTATTCCTGTCCTGCCCCTAGGTTCTTCAGAACCTTTTATTTAGTTACTTATTTTTAGATTCCATATATATGAGTTAGCATATGGTATTTGTTTTTCTCTTTCTGACTTACTTCACTCTGTATGACAGACTCTAGGTCCATCTACCTCACTACAAATAATTCAATTTCGTTTCTTTTTATGGCTGAGTAATATTCCATTGTATATATATGCCACATCTTCTTTATCCATTCATCTGTCGATGTACATTTAGGTTGCTTCCATGTCCTGGCTATTGTAAATAGAGCTGCAATGAACATTGTGGTACGTGACTCTTTTTGAATTATGGTTTTCTCAGGGTATATGCCCAGTAGTGGGATTGCTGGGTCATATGATAGTTCTACTTTTAGTTCTTTAAGGAACCTCCATACTGTTCTCCATAGTGGCTGTATCAATTTACATTCCCACCAACAGTGCAAGAGGGTTCCCTTTTCTCCACACCCTCTCCAGCCTTTATTGTTTGTAGATTTTTTGATGATGGCCATTCTGACCGGTGTGAGATGATATCTCATTGTAGTTTTGATTTGCATTTCTCTAATGATTAATGATGTTGAGCATTCTTTCATGTGTTTGTTGGCAATCTGTATATCTTCTTTGGAGAAATGTCTATTTAGGTCTTCTGCCCATTTTTGGATTGGGTTGTTTGTTTCTTTGATATTGAGCTACATGAGCTGCTTGTAAATTTTGGAGATTAATCCTTTGTCAGTTACTTCATTTGCAAATATTTTCTTGCATTCTGAGGGTTGTCTTTTTGTCTTGTTTATGGTTTCCTTTGCTGTGCAAAAGCTTTTAAGTTTCATTAGGTCCCATTTGTTTATTTTTGTTTTTATTTCCGTTTCTCTAGGAGGTGGATCCAAAAGGATCTTGCTGTGATTTATGTCATGGAGTGTTCTGCCTATGTTTTCCTCTAAGAGTTTTATAGTTTCTGGCCTTACATTTAGGTCTTTAATCCATTTTGAGTTTATTTTTGTGTATGGTGTTAGGGAGTGTTCTAATTTCATTCTTTTACATGTAGCTGTCCAGTTTTCCCAGCACCACTTATTGAAGAGGCTGTCTTTTCTCCACTGTATATTCTTGCCTCCTTTATCAAAGGTAAGGTGACCATATGTGCGTGGGTTTATCTCTGTGCTTTCTATCCTGTTCCGTTGATCTATATTTCTGTTTTTGTGCCAGTACCGTATTGTCTTGATTACTGTAGCTTTGTAGTATAGTCTGAAGTCAGGGAGCCTGATTCCTCCAGCTCCGTTTTTCTTTCTCAAGATTGCTTTGGTTATTCGGGGTCTTTTGTGTTTCCATACAAATTGTGAGCTTTTTTGTTCTAGTTCTGTGGAAAATGCCAGTGGTAGTTTGATAGGGATTGCATTGAATCTGTAGATTGCTTTGGGTAGTAGAGTCATTTTCACAATGTTGATTCTTCCAATCCAAGAACATGGTATATCCCTCCATCTGTTTGTATCCTCCTTAATTTCTTTCATCAGTTTCTTATAGTTTTCTGCATGCAGGTCTTTTGTCTCCTTAGGTAGGTTTATTCCTAGACATTTTATTCTTTTTGTTGCAGTGGTAAATGGGAGTCTTAATTTCTCTTTCAGATTTTTCATCATTAGTGTATAGGAATGCAAGAGATTTCTGTGCATTAATTTTGTATCTTGCTACTTTACCAAGTTCATTGATTAGCTCTAGTAATTTTCTGGTCGCATCTTTAGGATTCTCTATGTACAGTGTCATGTCATCTGCAAACAGTGACCGCTTTACTTCTTCTTTTCTGATTTGGATTCCTTTTATTTCTTTTTCTTCTCTGATTGCTGTGGCTAAAACTTCCAAAACTATGTTGAATAATAGTGGTGAGAGTGGGCAACCTTGTCTTATTCCTGATCTTAAATGAAATGCTTTCAGTTTTTCACCATTGACAACGATGTTGGCTGTGAGTTTGTCTTATATGGCCTTTACTACGTTGAGGTAAGTTCCCTCTATGCCTACTTTCTGGAGGGTTCTTATCATAAATGGGTGTTTAATTTTGTCAGAAGTTTTTTCTGCATCTATTGAGGTGTTCATATGGTTTTTCTCCTTCGATTTGTTAATATGGTGTATCACATTGTTTGATTTGCATATATTGAAGAATCCTTGCATTCCTGGGATAAACCCCACTTGATCAGGGTATATGATCCTTTTTTTTTTTGACATCTTTATTGGAGTATAATTGCTTTACAATGTTGTGTTAGTTCCTGCTGTATAGCAAAGTGAGTCAGCTATACATATACATATATCCCCATATCTCTTGGTCTTACGTCTCCCTCCCTCCCACCTTGCCTGTGATCCTTTGAATGTGCTGTTGGATTCTGTTTGCTAGTATTTTGTTGAGGATTTTTTCATTTATGTTCATCAGTGATATTGGCCTCTAGTTTTCTTTTTTTGTGGCATCTTTGTCTGGTTTTGGTATCAGTGTGATGGTGGCCTCGTAGAATGAGTTTGGGAGTGTTCCTCCCTCTGGTGCAGTACATTTTTAAACTTATTGTTAATATTGTGTATAGCTTAAGTGGTATTACTTGGTTCTTGAGAAAGCATTTTGCAATGACATTAAAGAAAATGCCCTGCTACAATAGCTAAAATGACTTCGTGTCCCTGAAGATAGTTGCAGTGATACCACTGTAAAAGGTATGGTCTTTAAGGTTGAAGCGTGTTGTCATTTTTGTGAAACCTATCTCCCTGTCCATTAGTGTGCAGCACTATCATTTCCCCAATTATGTTTACATAATTCTCCCAAGTGAAGTCAGCTTTGCATAAACCTCTGGGCATTTTATTAAGTGCATTGTTACGAAGTAGGCAACTTATGTTTGAATCAGTGTCTGATTGTACATTAAAATAAGAACAAAGCACACCATGTAACAGGTTAATAACCCTGTCCCTTCTACGTAAATTGCGAGTGGCGGGATATGTATTTGTCCCTTTTAAAAATTTTATATCATGCCGGTCCCATTAGATGAGATGAGGAAATCTGAATTTCACTCTACTAACTTGGTTAGCGTTTTGAGAACTTTAATTGTAGGAATAGAATTTTAATTGTAGGAACCTGTGGATTGTGTCATTGGACCACCCCCTTTTGCAGAGGAGGGCACAGTAATCTACAAAATGAAATGATTTGCCCCTATCCCAAGGTGTGTGGGACTGGTGTGTTTACTCTGTAGCCTGCAGATGTTGCTGTGTTATTCCTAAGGGTAAGAGAGCCCAGAGTTTGGGAGTTACTGAGAGCAAGCCTCTATGGATGGAGGATATAAAGTGGAATTTTGTGATTTGCTTTATATAGGAAGCTCCGTAAGTTATGAAAAATATAAAACTAGATCAAATTAGATAGCCCACAGCTATGGTGAGGTTGATGATCAGTGAGCAGAAAGCCATAAACAAAGTTGAGATGATGAATGTTCTTATCCCAAATAGGAAGCTCTGATGCATGTGTGGGTGGTAGGGCTTCCTATCTCCTGGATTATAAACAGAACATGCTATCCAAGCATTCGCTAATGTGCACCAGCATTAAAAATTAGGTTTGTGGGATTTTTGTTTGTATTAAGGTTGAGATATTGCATTTGTTGAAATGTGAGTTTCCTTTAATTCTAGTCCAGTGTACTTTAGCATTTGATAGATGGGGATGGGATGAAAATGGTCATCTTAATTTCCAGAGCAGGTAAAACAAAGAGATTGTCTGTGGCAGCAAAGGGTATGGTGGGTGCATTTGTAGCTTTTGTGGAAGCATTTTCTCTTTGCTCCAAGATTTCTTTAGACTCTGTTTTTTCCTTTTACACATACTATGAAGAACATTAGTCTCATAATGTTACACACATTGTATTATTGTACCTTTTTCTTCTTCTTCTTCTTCTTCTTCTTCTTCTTCTTTTTTTTTTTTTTTTTTTTTTTTTTTTTTGCTTAAAACAATAGAGATGTATTCTCTCACAGTTCTGGAGACCAGAAGGTCAAAATCAAGGTGTAGGCAGGGCCACGCTCCCTCTGGAGGCTCTAGAGGAGGGTCCATTCCTTGCCTCTTCCCACTTCTCATGGCTGTTGGTGCTCCTTGACTTCTAGCTGCATCATTCCGATCTCTGCCTCAGTCATATTGCCTCTTCCTCTTCGGTCAAAGCTCCCTGACCCTCACTCTTAAAAGGACCTTGTCACTGAAATGAGAGGTCACCTGGATAATCCAGGACAAGTGCCTCCTCTCAGGATTTCTAATCACATTTGTTTTGCATTGTAAGGTGGTGTTCACTCATCTACCACATGAAGTAATATTCACAGATTCTGGACTTTCACAGGACATGGGTGTATCTTTTGGGAGACCACCATTCCACCCACTACGATTATCATGCCCAAATGTAATCAATATAAAGAATTTTTTAGAAGTCCTCTTATCTGTAGAATCATTATCTATTTGAGTCTTAAACCTTCCAGAATTTAACTTCAATCTGGCTAAGGTCCAGAAACTCAAAGCCAAGTTTACAGTACACATTTCTTGTGTATACAATAGATGATTCTACTTACCCTTACTTATCCTTGTTCTTTCTCTTCCCCTGGTTCTGTCTCCTGTGATTCATAATCTGTCCTGGTCCCAAGTATTAACTTACTTACATTTTTCCTGTTTACTGTATTGTAGGCAGCCCTATATCCTTGTGGAGAGAAACAGGAATCTGGCCCTGCTCTGTCTCTCCACCTAGCTTTTCTCACTTGCTCTTCTCTGACATTCCCACCACATCAGCCTCCTTTCAGTTTCTGGGCCTTTCTAAGCCATGTCTCACCTCAAGGTCTTAACTCCTATTATTTCTTCTTCTGCAAACATTCTTCTGCCAACTTTCACATCACGGGATTCTTCTCCCTTTAGGTTTAGGTGAAATGTCACTTCCTTGGATAGGTTGTTCCAGACAACCTGTTACATGAATGTTTTCTTGGTTCAGTCTGGGACTCAGTATATGTTAGCAGACAGATAATCAAGAATTGGCTGTAAGCAATTTTGGAGCACAGCAATGATAAATCTCTGCATTCAATAAAAATACTCAAACTTAGATTTTAGTAAATGCCTACTAATCTCTGTACTTCCTTTCTTGGCTTCTGTGTAAGACTAGGCCTCCTCAGTGCCTCTGTCCTTGCTCCAAAGGAACGTGACTTCCGTCTTGGCTTTCAGCTTCAGTTGCTTTATTTATTTTATTTTATTTTTTGGTGCGGCAGGATGATGCATACTGAATTAAAAGGCAAAAATGCAGGTTTTTAAAAAGTGGGATAGGTTCTTAAAATGAGCAGTGGTTTGCTGTGGCATTTAATTATTATCTGACGTACTTGTTATCTGAAAGCTTTAAATAGCTACATTTTTTTTTTTTTTTTTTTTTTTTTGCGGTATGCGGGCCTCTCACTGTTGTGGCCTCTCCCATTGCGGAGCACAGGCTCCGGACGTGCAGGCTCAGCGACCATGGCTCACGGGCCCAGCCGCTCTGCGGCATATGGGATCCTCCCAGACCGGGGCACGAACCCGTATCCCCTGCATCGGCAGGCGGACTCTCAACCACTGCGCCACCAGGGAGGCCCTAAATAGCTACATTTTTAACCTACTTTCTGGCTGAACAGAATCTATGGGTACCCTTTAAAAGAGGGCGATGTAGGTATATTGAGGGAGAAATAAAATGGTACCTTGTACTTTCTAAAAATGTTATTGCTTTCTTTTCACCCTGCAAGGGACATCAAACAAAATGTTGAAAGCCTTTAAGGGAACATTATTCTCCTAATCAGAGACAAGTGGGAAAGTTGAAGTAGCTATTCAAATCAAAATCATGTGTATGTCTGTTCTGTGAAATGACAGATGTAAGTTTTCCTTCAGATGGAGGTTTGTTTTCCCTGTTCTGCCTTAGCCACAATAACTTGAAACAGTCTGTCTGCTGGCACACAAAGCGAGGGGGTGGGTGGAGGGGCCCGGGTGTTGCTGTAGGAAAGTCAAGTACATTCTTAGAGCGCCTTTTGGGGACAAGCAGCTGAAATATTTTTATAGTCAGCTAAGATAACAGGGAAGAATGAGAGTCTAGCTTTTTATAACTCAAATCTGCAGAAAATTAGGTTTTCCCATATTTGTATCCAAGTCAGTACCTATTCATTTAAACTAAGTTCCAATTTGTGGCATAGACTGTGAATATTATCCTGTCAGCCCAGTTTCTTGAGTCCTGCAAGTTGTTTTACAGACCAGCGTGAATGATGGAATGCACTGAAATGCTGGGCATATTTAAAGCCTCCAACTTTTTCTTCCAGCCTGGATCCTTTTGCTCATTGTGACCTTTTATAGTTGTACCATGAGATACTTGGAGTGGTTGGCACGATATTCCACTTTCTGGAATAACAGGCTGAAGGCCCGTATACCTCTTGTTATTTGCTGTAGGTCCCAGGTGACCGTATGATGCAATGTAGTGAATTATGGTGATGGCCAGCAAAATGTCAAGCTGACAAGGTTATGGAATTTCTCAGCCAGCATTCTACATTACACCTTCCAGTTATATGTTCTAAAATATATGTGCCATAGCTAGACTTACAACCAGCATTCCACAAGCCAGCCTTAAAGATAACTTATTCTTTTTCCTCTTTATATGTTGAGAAAGTTTTATAGAACGCTGGCTGCACAGACTATATATCACCAGGTGATGTTTTGAGAGTGGCATGAACTTTTGAAACAGAAAGAAACTATTCATAGTTAAATCCTTAACTTTTGTAGGTTGATTTTAAATTTGTTTTCTTTGACATAAAAGACTATTTAACTTTAAAAATAGCACCTGCCACAAAGAACTCAATGCACAGTGAGTGAGCTGGGGCAAAGAACTTTAAATTATAATTTAGATTTTATGAAAATGCTGGAACAGGAGAATAGGTATTTTATTTCTCATTCATAAATGGTTATAAATAGTGGCCTGTTGTTGGTTGGAATAAGTCAGCAGAAACGGTTTCCTTTATGACCAGAGAGAAACAGGGTTATTGGAGTTCTCTTCTGGGATTATTGCTGTATCCACTTAGATTAGTACAGTTCTTGAAATATTTGTGTGGAAGCTATCTCAGAGGTTTAAAAATAGTTTTAAACAAAGCTCATTAAATTCATGTTGGATTCCAAAATCTGCTATTGATATTAGAAATAAAAGTCAGCTTCTCTGTAAAAAAAAAGAAAAGCTGATAACATAGATGAAGTTATTTTAATAAAGATTAAAGGTAGTCCTCTTTGCATGGTGATGCAGGACCATAAAAATAACCATGCAAGCTGTAACTGTGCAAAACGATCTTAATAATCAATGGGAAAATTACTAGTTCTATCACCTTAAAAAATTTTTTTGTCAAAACATTACAATTGTTTTACTGTAGGTGATGTATTTATGGGGAAAGGAAAAAAAATAGTAAAGCTGATATTTATCTAGTGCCCTGTAATTTAAAATGTTAGAAACACTGAGAATTGAAGTGTTTTCTTTCTTCGAGTAGAACTTAATAAGAGTAGTTAGAACATTTTTGCTTTCTTCTCATATACTTTATGATGTGGAGTATCTCTTCTTTGCCTTAGTGAGCCATTATACTCCTTCCCAAGTTTGAATCAGGTTCCAATATCTTACCATTATGCTTTCAAAGTTGTGGAATATCTGTGAGTTCCTTTAATGTTATTTCCTTTGGACCGTCTTTATCCTACATCACAACCACTTTCCAATTTTACTTCCAATGTCACCACTTTTCATTTCTTTTCCATGCTTTTTTGTTGTTGTTGTTGGCCCTTTTTACTATACACTTCTGTAAAATGTCATGCAAGTTTATCAATGTAAAGTGAGGAGGCAACACAACTACCTGCTTTGCTGTCTGTGCATGAACTGAATAACAGATATGCTGGGGCCAATCGCCAACAGCCTCTGAAGGAAGTGACATGATTGATTACTGATCATGGTACACATCTCTTATTTATGTAGTGGTTTGTGGACCAAAGAGCTAGCAGTGAAGTTTGTACTTTATGCAGTTACCTAGTTAATATTGTGGCAAATGAAGTTCAAACCGTGTTGTTGGGGGACTGAAGTTATTTAGCTAAACTGCATTAACTGAAATTCCTGCATATTGGAACCATACAAAGTGAGGAGTGCTTGTATTCCAGTTATAAATTATTTGTAGTATTGTGAAATCTTGGCCAGGCTCCCTGTGTCCTTGCCTATTACACACTGAACCCATCCAGCGTAGCCAACCTGTCATTTAGAAATTCAATTCAGAATTGAACTGGGAGTTACAAAGTCTTTGACTCAACCTCAGAGTCAGCTTTGACTCTTCTTCTTACTCTGCACCTCAGTGTGGATCAGACACTAGTGGAAACATATTCCAGACCCTATCCAGCGTGGGCAGTTTTGACTTCATCTGCCACATAGTGAGATCCTGGACACAGTTGTAGGTGGTTACCTTGGTCATTTTTTCCAGCTCTTTCCTTTCTCCTTCACTGTCTTCCCTCTTCTTTGGCTTGCTGTTTATTTCCTGTGTCCTATCTCCATGTTGTACTGATTGCCCATCTATCATAATATTACTTCATGCTTCTTTTAATTCTTGTTGCCATCATCCTAATCCATGGATTTTTCAACTTCTCTTTCAGTTATTTTAATAGTCTCCTATCTGACTTCTCCACCTAGGTCACTCTCCTTTCCAACTAATGCCACATGCTATCACAAGAGTAATCTTCCTGGAAAATTCTCTCCTTGGGGTCTACAAAATAACTTGCTAATTACAGAATAAAATCCAAACTTTTTATCAGGCCTTTATCCATTGTCTGAATTAAGCCTACATCTCCCAGTTTATCACCTGACCCCTCCCCTCAGGAATCTGGGGTTTCAACAAGATAGACTTTCTCATTATCTCCCAAATATGCCTACCTCCCTCTTTCTTACACACTATCCTCCTAGGATACAATCCTTTCTGTTTTTCTGAAGCCTACCCAGCTTCAAAGGCTTATCTCAAATGAGTTCTCCTGTAAAGTCTGTTTTGACTTCCCAGAAATGACTTTTCACTGGAGTTCCACAGAATTTACATTTTATATTTTCCAATGTTACTTATTTGTATTTTTAGTTATCATGTATTACCTAGTAGTTCCAGTTAGCTTTTACTTTCTTCTGTAGTGTGTAGAATGGTATTTGAAAAAGTGGTAGCCATAAATGTGTTCATTCTTTCATCTAGTATTTTTTTTTTTGAGCTGCAGCCTTTTTTCTAAAAGCTGAGATACATACTAGAGGTAAAACATTAAAGTCCCTGACCTCACAGCACTCTAGTTGAATGAGGTGTACAGAAAAGTAGTCAGGTGATTGTAATGCAGTAAGCCAAGCAGCATGATGAGCAGTGAATGAGAGCCCACAGAAGCACAGAGGAGAAGCACCAAACCTAGATGAGGGGCAATTGGAAGTGCTTCCAGGGAACTGAGGTTTAAGCAGTATCCAAAAGGTGAGTAGGAGCTAGGTAGGTGAGGGGGGACAAATGGAAAGAGTGTTCCAGGCCAAGGACACAGGGTATATAAAGCTTAAGGAGGGGTGAGAGGCCCTGTCCGCTGAGGAACTGAATCCAGGTCAGTGTAGTTAGATTGTAGGGAATGAGGTTTCAGAGAGAACAGGATCTCTATGATGAGAAAGATGTGGGAATATTTGATGAATGTTTAGAAGGCAGGACCTGGAGATGGATGTTTGGGTGGGTGAAAGGATAGAGCAGCACTCAGGTTTCTGTTAAGGGTCTCTCAGTGAATGGAGGTGTTAGAGGAAGATGATCAAGTTCCATTTAGGACATTGTAAGTTTGAGATGCCTGTAGAAGATCTACAGGAAGTAAACAGTAGTAGACAGTGTGGAGCACAGCAGAAAGCTTTGGCTAAGGAATATAGTTTTGGGTGACATCATCATATGATAGGCTGAAATCAGAATGTATGGAGTTAGTAAAGCGGAAGATTTTAAGACCAAATCTTGAAGCACATCAGTGTTTCAAGGGTAAAGAAAGAGTGGAGTCTGCAAAGAATATTAAGATACAGTGAACAAAGAGGAAAGAGCAAACTAGATGGGTTGAGATGTCACAGAAGCCAAGGGAAGACTGAAATCCATCCATTGGATTTAGCAACATGGAGACCATTAGTGACCTGAGTAAGAGGAGGTTCAGCGTAGGAGAGGTGTGGGGAAAGGGAAACACACTGTGACCCTGGCTGGCTGGTAGTGAGTGGAGAAGTGAGCAGACAATTCTTTTGGAAAGTTTGGTCATGGAGGAGAGGATTGAAGCAGAGTAGAAGCTGGAAGAAAATGGAGTTGAGGGGCTATTTTTTAAGCTGCTGGAAATCCGATCATTTCCGGGGCTGATAGGAAGAATTCATTTGTGATAAATAGGTTGGCCTTAAGTTGTATTTAGCCAGAATTCAAAACTCCTCTTAAAATTCTTCACCCAAACATGTCCTTTTATCTTTTGGTATTCTAAATAAATTTCCAGCTATTAATCACTGCTACTTCTAGGATTCGCTGTGGTCTTGTTATCCCAATGAGATTGCAAATTCCTGTAAAGCAGGATTCAAACTTCTGCTCCCTTATTCTGTGTAGCACTTATTTCAGTGTCTTATGTAGAGAAAATTCTCAACAGATATTATTTTTAGCACTCTCATTTGTTTATTCTTTGAGGAAATATTTAATGTCCACTGTGTGCCAGGCATTATTCTA
This sequence comes from Mesoplodon densirostris, assembly GCF_025265405.1. Classification (NCBI taxonomy): domain Eukaryota; kingdom Metazoa; phylum Chordata; class Mammalia; order Artiodactyla; family Ziphiidae; genus Mesoplodon; species Mesoplodon densirostris. The sequence goes on from NC_082674.1 coordinate 26,876,079, forward strand.
GGTGCTGAGGATACAAAGGTCATTAAACTAGGCATATTCCTTTCCCACAAGGAGTTTATAATCTAGGGAGACAGTAAATAAACTAGTAATTAAATAGGAAAGCAAAGTAATTATAGAATGCAAGAGATATCCTGAGTGGCTACTTTATATATATTTATATACATGTATATTTTTTCCCAAGAATTCTTTCCACCATTGTGGGTGAACAACCACAAGCAATTGGAGAGCTAAATGACTTACTCAAGGTGGAAAGAAAAAGATAGTAAAAAAAAAAAAAAAAAAGAAGAAAAAAAGGAAGTATTTTTGTCATAGTGTATACTCCTTTGTTTACCATTTCTAAAGTCATTGGGAATATGATGGCTGTGCTTTGGGGGAGATTTGTTGGTTGATTGTTACTTAGCATTTGAGAAACTAACCAACTCTCCACATTTTCTCTTTTCCTTTACAGTAATTTGCCATCTTCCATGTATGAATGGAGGCCAATGCAGTTCAAGGGACAAATGCCAGTGCCCTCCAAATTTCACAGGGAAGCTTTGTCAGATTCCGGTCCATGGTGCTAGCATGCCTAAACTTTATCAGCATTCCCAGCAGTCAGGCAAGGCATTGGGAACACATGTCGTCCACTCAACACATACTTTGCCTCTGACCATGACCAGCCAGCAAGGAGTCAAAGGTAAGCTGATTATTTTGATTTTGCCCATTTGTCAGAACTCTGTTAACATGCCAAACCCTTACAGAAGCCAAGTGTCTGCAGGGCTGGTATTGGAACAGAATATGGGCCCAGGTATATGGTGCCAGTGCTTTCTAGGCTATAGGGAATTGTAACTAGGAAATAAGAAAATGGAGCCCATCTTTCTCTGGTGATGCAGGACCAAGAGCTGGTAAACATACATGGCACTGTTCTGGCAGGTCCTGGGAAATGGAAAGATGAACAAGATGGTGTTCTGGCCCTTATGGGATTAATAAACTAGTAGATCCCACAGTACCTGCTGATGAACACCAAGTCTATTTTGTAGTCGAAGAGCTCTTGGTTTTAGTTCTAAACAATCTGTAACCTCACCTCCCTGGGCTTCAGTTTATTCATCTGAAGAGGAAGGTAAACTAGGTCACTTGGAGCTCAGAAATTCTATGACTAATTCATTCTTTTCAACCTGGCACCTCTTACACATGCACAATTTTTTAAAAAGGGGTCAGAGGAGTGTTACTGGCTCTTATTCTTTAAAACCTGAGTCTTAGCATCAGAAGATGAAATTCTGTGTGAAAGCTGCAGAGAAAGAAAATAGAGATATAAAATATCACACTTTGGTATTTTGTGTGTGTCACAGGAAGCACAGAAGTATGTACACACCAGGTTTAAGAGTAAGAGTACTATGCTTTGTGAAATTGTGTTGTAAATCCTATAGTCTCTACGATGGAAACTTTGTGAGAAATTCAAAAATAATCAAACTCTTGAGTCTTTATTACTCTTGTTTGATAGAATGTATGACCACAAGTAGCACGAATTTTGTAGTTTTATGACTCCTCTGAAGAAAATTTTTGTCTCATGGATCTGTTACTGTGAGAAGTTTAAATTTCTCTTTGTAAAAGCAGTTTTATTCTTTAAAGTATATAAATTCAGGTTTAATTTTTGAGTGTCCCCTTTTACTCTCAAGAGTTTTTTAATGGCTGTGCAGCAAAAACAGATACACACTAAAAATGTATCATTTATCCCAGGTATAATATATATGTACTTAAGTTTATGTGTGTATATAAAACTTAGTTTCCTGCTGACTAGCATGAACATTTACTTTCATCCTGATGTGCGTATTAATTACTTATGACTGATAAGTTTTCTTCCCAATCTGTTTTAGTGAAATTTCCTCCTAACATAGTCAATATCCATGTGAAGCACCCTCCTGAGGCCTCAGTCCAGATACATCAGGTTTCAAGAGTTGATGGCCCAACAGGCCAGAAGGTAAAAGAAGCTCAACCAGGCCAGTCCCAAGTCTCTTACCAAGGACTTCCTGTCCAGAAGACTCAGACAGTCCATTCCTCATACTCCCACCAGCAAGTCATTCCTCACGTGTATCCGGTGGCTGCTAAGACGCAGCTTGGCCGGTGCTTCCAGGAGACTATTGGGTCGCAGGTGAGCAACACTGCCCAGCCCATTTTAGTCTCATTGTAGCAGGAAAGACAGACTTGGTAAAAGTAAGTTTTTTGTAGAAGGGGTTAGCAAACTGACCTGTGGGCCTGTTACTGTAAACAAAACTTTATTGGCCACAGCCATACCCATCATTTACATACTGTCTATGTCTGCTTTCATGCTATGGACAGAAGGATGGTATACTTTCAATGAGGTCATATGATCTGAAATGCCTAAAATACGGTCTGCAAAGCCCTTTTCAGAAAAAGTTTGCCATAATTTGTCATCTTTTATTTTCTTATAAAAATTTATCACTAGAATGGCAATGCATGAGTTGTTTGAAGTGCATTTTAAATATCATTGGATTTATGTGTAACTTTAGGTCTATATATCATAAAGTGAGAGAGAGGCTGACTTTTCTTTAAAACTCATCATTGAATGTGCATAGTAAAAGCAACATAAAATTACTGGTTCCTCTACCCCAGTTACTTGGTGCTTCCTGCTTTGGAGTTATGTGATAATGACATAGCTTTGTCCTATGGTTCTTCTCCTGTCACCTGATTATGGTTTGAACCCCCTGTGAGAAGAATAGGAAAGATCTATTTATTATTCCTGCTGTTACCTGAATATTCAAAAAATTGTGTGTGTGTTTGTGTGTGAATGAAATATCTGTTGGTAGTAGAATCAATCGTCCTTGCTTTTGAAACCTGGAGAACACTTTTAGGTGCTGGGCAAGTCCATGGTTGGGTCATCCCCTTTCTTCTAGGGGAAGAGGCAAAATTGATTTGTAGACCAGAATGGAAAGAACAGCCATGTAGAGTTATAAGACCTTGGTTAGAGCCATGGGCTCAGCACTTGGTGGCAGGGAACCAGCTTCCTTATTTGTAAAGTGAAGACAAGAATATGGGGCTTTGTCAAGATTAGACAAGGTAATGTGACATGCTCTGCAAATGTTACAGAACTATGCAACTACTAGCTTAGAAGACACTTACCTATTGATAGAGTCAAACATAAAAATAGAGCAGGTGATTGCTTATGTCATGTAACTTCAGTAAGACAGGGAAGCCTTGATGCCCCACACAACCTTGGTCTGCCTGCAGAGCCTGAAATGCCTACTTAAGAGGGACCTTTTCCTTCCTCAGTGGAAGACCAGGTTTAAACACATGCTTTTTGGAGAAGGAATATCATCAGTTTACATTTAGTTTAGAAGTAAAGACTGGATTACTGTGTTAAGGGCAAGTTTTTATAGGGACAGTGGGGCTGATGTAAACCTCGTATGCTGCACAGTTTGCCCCAGACAAGCCTTGGAGAAGGAGGATGAATTTGGTGCCATTTGCATTGTTTAGTCATTTCAGCTTAGGCTGGTCATGAGAAAGGAAAAAAGCAGCTCCTTTTAAAATTCTGTGCCCAGTATCCTTCTCCCTAGTTTCCAAGTTGGAATACAGATGGTAAAAAGCAAGAAAATGAGATGTCAACAGACTTGTTATTCTTTTACATATAATAGTAGGCAGATGATTGCTAACTAGAAAGAATATAAACAGACTATTTACTTTTAGGCCTAAGCTGAACTATACAATCCACATGAATTGGATAGTCGGTGGAGTTACCCAAATAATCCAAACTCAGTGGAACACTTTTTTGCCTTATCTGGATACTTCTCTGACTTTTGGTCTGAATGAACCAGACAGTGATCTCAATTCTTAATTCATTTTGCATGTGTAGTAACTAATACACAGCTTCAAAATAAGACCTGTTTTGAGAAAACATTCTCAGAATATATTTGCTTTTTCTGTTGGTGAGAAATATTGCTGAATGCCCATGATTGTCCAATTTGTGCAATTAGGATGATCCAGGCATTAAAAAAAAAATTACTGGCAAATAGTCAATAGTATATAAGATGTATCCTACAAAGGTGTTTGAAAATATTTGTGTCTTCTTGCTGTGGTTGGTTTGCAAACATAGTTACAGAGAGAGGTACAGGTGGATTTTAAATGAATGGCAGAAACGACTGCATAAATACTTACTAGTGCTTTGCTCAGTGAGAAAACTCTTATTAGATGCAGATTATAACTACTGAGACCTTCATGTCATAGTCATCAGTAAGCACCTATGTTTATGTATTGCCATTAGAGGTCATATACAAAACAAATTTAGTAGAAATAGCCCTTGTTTCTGTGGCACATTCTAAAACTGAGGCAGTAAACTTGAGGTTGAAAAGCCAACATGAACTGTGATCAGTGTATTTATTTAACTTCATGGGAGCTTCATAGAATAGAATTTCAGGAACTGCTTGGATGGTGGAGGAAAATGGATGATTGGTTAGGAAACTAAGCTCACAGAGAAGTGGGGGAGAAATTAAACAGAAGAGAGAGAACACTGCAAGAAACAGGTAAGGAAGAAGTGTCAGAAGAGACCAGAGAAGTAAACTAGTTTAGAGTTCCTGGCAGGCTTTGGCACAGATATGAAGCCTAACCTGAGGCATAAGGCAAAATAAAAGACTTGGTATCAAGGTAAAAATCGCATGATGCCCCCTTGATCAAGTGATCAAACTCAGAATCATTAGAAGGGGGACAACTGATATTATATGCCTCCTGATGGGATGCAGTATGAAGTGTAGAGCAACACCTTAAAGGTATTCTTGCCAAAAATGTGTGAGCTGAATCTAATCAATCCTTTACACCTAACCTCCAGCTCATAGGGAATACTGAGGGTGAAGAAACAAGCCAAAACTATCATACTCCCTCACATCACAAAGAATGATAATGTAGGGTATTATTGCTTGGTTTCTTCATATCGTTAAAAAATATAGATTGACTTCCTCAGAAAGAGACTAAAGAGAGACAATAGCACATATAATATATGAGCCTTAATCATATCTTGGTTTTAAAAAAATCAAAACCCAGCTCTGAAAGACATTTGAAGAACAATGGAGGAAGTTTAAATACGGACTGGATATTAGATGGTATTTTTGGAACTATTATTTTCTTAGGTGTGATAATGGTGTTAGAGGTATGTAGGGTAGTGTCCTTATTCTTGAGTGAGGAATGCCATGATGTCTGTAATTTACTTTCAAACGCCTTTTATACACAAATGTAACAAAATTGTAAAAATTGTTGACTCTGAGAGGTGGGAAAGCAAGTGATCACTGTATTCTTTGAATTCTCTCAGCATAGTTGAAAATTCCTTATGAGGAAAAGAAGGAAAATGTGAACATTTCCTAGACTTATAAATAGAATAATATAATTTTAAGATGAACTTAAAAGCTCTAAGTTTAATACATTTAATTAACTTTTAGAAAATTTTAAAAGTTTCAACTTTTGAATGAGATGGAAGTGGATGTGGGGATGGTAGACATGAAGAGGCCAGGGAAGAGAAGTCGGCCTTAGTCCCATTGTGAAATGATCGGGGTCCAATCTAAGAAGTAAATTTAAAGATGAAGAGATTAATGCAGAGACCTTTGTGAAGAGTCCAGCGTCAGGATTTGATTATGGGCTGTTGTGAAGAAAAAGATGGTGATGAGTTGGAGTATTCTGAACTCCTTGGCTTCAGAAATCAGATAAATGTGCTCTCTGATTGATTAACTGGCCCTTGGAGGGGAGGATTGTGAGGTAAAGATGAGTAGCTACATCTTTGTTTTAACCAGTTCCATCTTTGATTGATGTCAAGAATCAGGTATTCTTGAATATCAATCATGGAATCCAGTGCTGTTTTAGAGATGAAGTGAGAGAGGATTAATGGAGAAAACTCAGTGGTCAGTGACTAGACTTAGTGTTGATAGTTAAATTAATAAGAACAGAGATTGTTTTGGCTTGGATTATAAAGTGGAACGAGGAGGAGTAATGGGATTGGAAATATCTAAAGTGTTTTTCACCTTGATGGAGAGTGTCAAGATAAAGGGGGAAATACCTTTCCTATTGTAGAAAGTGATGTTTCATTTTTCCGAGTCCTAAAAATAATTTCTTGTTCTTAAGATTATATAAACTGTTGATTTCTGTGTGAATCAGGCTGGGTACAGGCATCACTTAATTCACTTTAAAGTATTAAAAGAATAGAAATTAATCTAATAGAACATACAGGGTGGCTAAGAGGACTTGGCTTCTTGAATGTAAATCAAGTTTGAAGTAGCTGAAAAGTCATAATTTTGGCAGAGATAAGTATCTGTGCTGTCTGCAGTAAACAATGGTATGCCATATATATTTGAAAACATTTCTGAGATTTTGCTCAATGTGTAGATCAAATTAGAATTACATTTCTAGGGGTTATAATTACCACCTACTTTCAGTATAATCTCATGTTTTCATGTGCTTAAAACTTCAACATTTCCAGTCAAGTTTTCATCTCTAGGGAGAGGCCAAATTTCAGAAAAATACCCCTCAAATCTATTTTTGCACCACAGGGTCATCGAATGTGTACACTTTTTCCATTGTGCAAAGGTGTCCTTTATTTTAAACGGGTTCTCTTAACAGCGACTAAATTTGAGATTTATTTGGCATCTGAGTTTTTGGTTGTTTCAAACCTGTTTTATTTATTGCCCAATTACTGGAAATAAACGTTTACAGTGACCTAATGATGTCAGAGGGTATGAAAAGACCTTGTGTGAGAGGCAGGGTTCAGAGTCCAGCTTCCATGTTGGGTGTGCCATTGCTGCCTTGTGAAATCATGTGCTTTTTGTTCATTGTGGAAACATGCCCCTTAATTAGACAGGAGTTACAAGATGAGACAAAAATTCAAGTGCCTCAAGACTTTCCGATTGCAAGTGCCAAAGAGCAGCAAATTCCATGTATAAATACCTGAGTTAAATAAGGATAGAAATACTAGAAAACCTGAAGTAGATGTAAACAGAAGAGAGAGGGTATTTTTAGTACAGCACTCTAGCACGGATAAAGATAATCAAATAACATACAAACCCACTTTCATAGTTGGCAACCATAAAATCCTCATAATGATTTTTTTTTTTTTTTTTTTTTTTTGTGGTATGCGGGCCTCTCACTGTTGTGGCCTCTCCCGTTGAGGAGCACAGGCTCCGGATGCGCAGGCCCAGCGGCCATGGCTCACGGGCCCAGCCGCTCCGCGGCATATGGGATCCTCCCAGACCGGGGCACGAACCCGTATCCCCTGCATCGGCAGGCGGACTCTCAACCACTGCGCCACCAGGGAGGCCCCCTCATAATGATTTTAAAAAACCCATAGGTACAAGACATACAAACTATAAGGTATAAAATAAGCTATAAGGATATCCTGTACAACATGGCGAGCATAGATTATATTTTACAATAACTATAAATGGAGTATAAACTTGAAAAGTTGTGTACCACTATATTGTATATCTGTAACTTATATAATATTGTACAGCAACTGTACTTCAATTTTAAAAATACAGTTTAATTTACAAAACCATAAGAAACACTCTAAGATTAAATTCTCTAATATATATTCTATAAATGAAAACAAGCTTTATGTGGATTAGGAAGAAAAGGACCACTTCTTGATGTGAAATCCTGATATCGTTGGAAAAACCTTGCTTTCCTTTAATTACTGGTCATATAAATTTTAAGCCCTGGGGCAAAAACTGAGTTAAAATGACACGAGAACAATGTGGGATCCTCTTAGAGGTTCCAGAAGTTGTTCCAACAGTTCTTTTTGGACAGGAAGAATAGAAACAGAATAGGCCACTGGAGAAAAAGATTCTTTAATTGGAGATTGGTCTCTTTTGGCAGACAAATTCAAAAACATCCTCAAGCTCTAAACTTTAACACTGGAACGAACATAAACACACACACAATTCTGAAGAGCCAAGCAGATGCACTTTGCTTTTGTTTAAAAAAACGTTAAAAAAATAAGCATCATGGAGAAATTAACAGGAAAGTGTGAACTCACTGAAGTGGAAAAGTAACTGAACTACATTGCTGAAAGTACTTTTTAAAAAAGTCACAGGACTTTGAAGAAAAATATTTCCTGGTTTCTACCACACAGAAGCCAATGAGAAAGTAGAGAAACAGATGCCTGTCAGTGCCACATGGCAGAAAAAACAGAGATGGATAAGTAGAGATGTAGCTGTAGATATGGGCTGCAGACTTTCCAAATCTCTTCTCAGTGATGGAAAAGGAATTTAGTGCTCAATTAAGGGATCAAGGACGTGAAATTCTGCTTAGAAACCTCTTTGATTTCTTCAGACTCTTCTCTGCCCTCATGATGAGCACTACTGGGGTGAGGCCTGAAGCTATGATGAAATACCAGTTTTATCCTGAGGGGAGGATAATGCCAGCATGGTTGTAACACTTTCACTCTGGTTAATTCCCTAAATTGAGTCCATAAACTACATAAATAGATGAGAAGTCTAAACAAAGAATAACTATAAAACATTTTACCAAAGGCTCTTGGCCTCTTGTATCTGTGTTATCCCTTATGTGGGAAGGAGAACTGAGTCATCCAGGCTGGGTCAACAGTGGGTACAGGTGTGTATGTGGCTCTCTTCTCTTCCCCATTTCCCCAGGCCACATGCTTTTGGGGTTGGGGCCCTCCCGGTTGAACTTGGCCTTCTTGCAGAGGGGCTGCTGGACAGTGATGAGGGAAGGCAGGGCCAGAGCCACCAGACATCTGCCTTCTCCAGGAGCAGAGAGCCCTGTGGGGGTGTGCTGATTGCATTTACTGAAGTTTGGCCTCCTTCAGGTGGAATAAGTCATGAACACCAGGCACTTCCTATGCCATCTGGGGTTTACTTCAGTATCCTACTCAAATAGTCCTTTGGCATAATCTAAGAAATATTTAACTGACTGTTAGGGAGTCTGGTTATCCCCAGCAACTGTAAAATGGTCATCCTTGCCAAACCTTACCTGTGTCAACAGCAGAGGGTGTCACTGAAGGTGTCACATGCATCGCAGTGATAGGTCTTGGACCTCTGCAGTGTCAGTTGGTCTTTCCAACTGCCTCTGCCAGATGGACTTTGTGCAGGGGCCCTCTTCCTTGGAGTTGAAAAGATCAATAAAGACAGGGATAAGATCCAAAGGGGAAACACACTGCACATGAAAGAGAACATGTCTCCATGTCACTGGGCTTCTGCCAGTGGCGGGAAGAACTGCTGGTTTTACTTGGATTGAGAATGTAGGACTGAGACATTAGGATAATCAAAATATAGATTCTTAGAACTGAAGTAGAGTACTTAAGAGAATGGGTGATGACCCAGACATTACCCTTCCTACTGCCTAATATTGAGTCTTTACCCAGGCCAATGTCTTCTGGGCACCAAAGAGGCTGTCAGCTTCAAGTGTCCACTTACCCTGACCTGTTTAATAGACAAGCAAGTTTATGTTTCTTCGGTCCGCTCAGATGTTTTTCATTTTATTTATGATAAAGGCAGTGAAAATGCCTTTATCATGACATGGAATATCAAATTTCTGTGTTTTATACCTCTAAGGCTCACTAAAATAATATACCTATTAATTAGACTTCTGTTTTTTCAGAGGAGTAGGCATTGAAAATAATCATGGGGCAGTTCAGAGTGGATGCATGTTGTGTCACTTCTGATATTGACAAAGTGGCAAGATTTTGTGATCATTACATTTGAAGATGACAGTTTTGAGCATGTTGGAAGTGGTTTTAAGAGCCCGTGACTTGAACTGATGGCTGGTTTAGGCTCTATACATTACAAAAATGTTTGAAGAGTCACAGCTGGTATTTCTAGGATCTGATGTTGTTTCTTGGCTTTGTCTGCATGACCCCTTGGAATTGAGATTTGCTAAAATGAAGTGGAATCATCTGATTTGCTAAAAAACAAAACAACACAATTCTTCAGAACCTGACCCATAAAGTTGTAGTGAAAAAAGCAACATTGTTGCTTTTTGTTGAAAAGACAAATAAAAGGATAAAAGGATTCCCCAACTCTGCCCTGCACCTTCCCCCACAATGATGATAAATACTGGTTTTTTTTTTCTCATCCTCGTTCCATTTTTTCTCCTTTTGTATATAAAAGAATTTATATATGAAATTGGATATTGTTTCAACAAGGTCTCTCTTTGAGACTGTGCATTTACTCTAGTGATACTGCTGTTGTGCAGTTTGGAAACTGGTTTTGAAGGAAGTGTTTCAGAACCAGTTAACAAGCTGCACGTGAAAACTAGTCTTCGATTTTCTGCAGCTCACCCATTTAATATATTCTCAATGAATCCGAAAGCTTCTGATGCTCAGTTCAGCTTCTCGTGAGCTGAATACCACCACTGAGGGCGTTTAAAATAACATGTCTTCAGCCCTGAAGAGAATTCTGAAATCCGGACAGCAGAGTTCTAAATATTTTGAACAAAGACAGCAGTGCTTTCAAGATGACACTTTGGAGAGGACTGGCTTAGAGTGTGCAGGCTTTGATGGAGTTGAGAAAATGGTCTGACGGCTCTGTGGCTTTGGGGTAGGCATCTTAGTAAAGCCGTGTATTTTTATAAAATAGTTGATAGAGAACCTTCACATGTATGGCCTTACCTGACCTTCAAAACAACCTCATAACAAGGAAAAGTAGGTATTGTTGTCTCCCATTTACTTAAGTGAAACTTGAGGCTCAGAGAGGTAAGGGGACTAGCTTGTGTTGGTATTTCCAAGATAATAGCTCTTTTTCCACTTTGGCAAACTCACCATATCTCTGGCCCTTGGTTTCTTTATTTTTCAAATAACTGGTTTGGCTGAGAAGACTACCAAGGCCTCTTTTAGTCATGCAGTTCTCTGACTGTGATGATTTTGATGTCTCTCTTCTTTGCTGTAATCTTAGACACCACTGATACTCACGTATGCACAAGATCTGTGGACAAAGCAAACTGTACAAACCTCGAATACAGTCAATACCTAGAAAGATCTTTCAAATCCACCCCGACTTGAGAGACACAAGTGTTGGCTCCTCTAAAAAGCATTTCAATCCTTCAATGCACATTGCTCTCTCCTCCCGACCTTTTACTGCATGTAGAATCCAATCAGACTATTTTGAATTTAGTTGTCTTAAAGTTGATGATTTTGTGCCTCTCTTCTCTTCCCCACAAGCTTGTGCTTTGCATGAGGACAGGGCCATTTACAGACTGAGCTCAGTACTGGGCACAGGTGAGTCGTCAGTAAGTATATTAGTATTAGTCAGTGTAGGCTAGGTTTTGCTGCAGTAATAAACATTACAAAAGCTTACACTTTGTATGCACTATATGTCTAACAGGTGAGCAGGGAGCTCTGTGCTATACATCTCTCAGGGACTCAGGCTGATGGTGGTCTCCACTATGTTACTGCTGTGCTATATGGAATATAGGACCTCTCAATTCTGACAACAAGAGAAGTCTTAACCCCCAATGTGACTGTAATTGGAGATAGTCTGTAAGGAAGTAATTAAGATTAAATAAAGTCTTAAGGGTGGGGCCCTGATACAATAGGATTAGTGTTCTTGTAATAAGAGACACCAGAGAGCTCCCTCTCTTCATCATGTGAGGACATAGCAAGATGGCAGCCTCTTATAAGCCAGGAAGAGAGTCCTCACCAGAACTGGCCATGCTAGCACCTTGATTTTGGTTTTTGACGCTCCAGAACTGGGAGAGAAAATAAATGTCTGTTATTGAAGCCATCCAGTCTCTGGAGTTTCATAATGGCAGTCAAAGCTGACTAACAGAGTAAGCGACCAGAACATGTGGGGAAGCAAGTGATTCTTTGGTGAGCAGTGAAGGTTCCCGCCACAAGTGGCAGAGCAGTGGTCAAGACAGACATGGTTCCCTGCTCACAGGGAATTAAAGAAACTTATTAATATGGTTTGTGGCATTCCGTTTTTCTATACTACTTGCGACCAAACCACAGGTAATTATTAGTTTTGAGTTCTGTGTACTTGGATGAGATACCGAAAAACTGAAAGCTTAACCAAGTGAGGCACGTGTTACAGCTGACATAGTGTTATGAGGCCCCAAATGGGTTTTTGTTCCTTTCGGTATCTCTATGTAAACAAAATGAAACTGACAAGCAATGAAGCTTCATAGAAAGAATTTCTCTCAATACAGTTCTAGAAATAAGCATTGGGGAGAATAGGCCTTAAGTTCATCATTTGTGAGTGATCTGATTGCTGTAGTAATAACCATGCCATGCCTACATGCCTGTCTTTATTTCCTCCCTCATCTTGAGTCTAACTTTATAAAGGGAATATCCTTGGTAATGGAAGTTTGGATAAATTTCATGTTTGTACCATCTAGTACTAGGATTTATGATGTTATTTGTGTTTTGCTGCAAGGAAAGGCTAGCAGGAATTATGATGTTGGGATATAATCATGAAAAAATACAATTCTTTTTGCAATTTAAGAATAGCAAGACACATACATCATAGCCTACTAGACTTGACTGTTGAAATACTCAAATCATTGTAGAGGTGGAGAAAATAGGCAGCCCAAATTTGATCGTTTATTTAGAAAAGATGTCAAGTAGAATCATACATTTCATGCTTAAGAATTTTTTCTCCTTTTATGTTACTTTAAAACCATTTTTGTCTTAGTGTAACTTTAAAAATACTGTTTCATAAAACTAAAGTAGTTGTCTGGAATTCCTTGAAGCCCATGGTTTGGCTTCAGCAGGCTTTAAACAAATACACTGTCAGAAATCAATGTGGATACATTTCCAACAGTTAATGCCCTAGTCACAGTAGATACTTTGTAAAATCAATACCCTGAAATATCAGAGGATTATAGTTGTATCAGATACACCACATGCCTAACATTGTTTTAATTACTCTAATAAAAGAAAGCTGGGTGGACTTTAAAAAACAAAACAAAAACAACAAAAAAAATCTTGCCTGTAAAGAATGTTCTGCTCAAGCCAAAGCAAATTTTTTACAAGTTCTTTTAGAAAATCTGGAAGTATTTAAGCGTTTTCCTCTTCTTCTTATGAGACAATGCCTGTTACCCTGCCAGTGCTCCATCGTACAATATTCTCCTTTATGACAACAGGCCTTTAGAACAAGTTGATCAAATATGTTGCTATAGTTGCATTAGCGATAGGGTTCAGAGATTTGGGCCCTTTTTCTCATTGGCACATAGACATGAACATATTTAATGTTCTGATACATGGACGCTGAAGAGTTCTCATGAGGTTTTCTAGTTTGATTTGGAGCCATAGTTGGTCCACAGGCTGGAGGAGGACTGTTTTGCTCGGAAGATGGGCAGAAGTCATTTTGCCAAAGTGGAGATGTGTTTATATCACAGCGAAAAGATTAATAGAAACAAAGAGGCCCTGTGACAGAAGTTTGGATTTATTGTTACATTACATACAGGGAGAACTTTCCCCATGAAGGTCCTCATTCTGGTTTTTATGAGAAATCCCAGATTTTCAAAAAAATGGGATTCACATTCCTCAACCAGATTCATAGAACTGAGGGTGTAGCTTCTGTTTGCCAGAATACCTCAAGGCTTTGTGCCAGAACATTGGAATAAGGTGCTTCTGGGTGGGGGTAGAGGTTAGCATGGCAGTTGCACACTTGGAATAATTTATGGGACACCTGTGCAGAGTGGGTTGATCAACCATGATGTGACTTTAAAATGAGTCATCGCTCAAGGCATGGAAAATCTGTATCTCCATGACTGTCTTGAATAATTTCTGATATTTTGCCTATTGGTAATCATCTATTCATTATAATTCTTATAATTTAGAAAGGAGCCATTTAAAAGCCATGACTGTTTTTAGAAAGAGCTGCCTTTTTTGTGTGGGTACTGACTAGCAGGAAAGGGAGAGGGTATGAAGCAGGGTCCAGAAGAGGAAGCCCATTCTGGTTATCACTGAACAAGTTGGTCCAGGTCATGGTATGATGTTAGGACTAGGAAGCATGTGGCAGCAGGGAATCTAGTGTATCAACCTGGCAGGCAGGGAACATTTAAGGAACATGGAGCTTCACAGGTTACCCTCACCCCTGCACTAGAGTCTTCATAAAATCATAGAATCTAGGTGCATCAACGAATATTTGCAATTAGTCTATCCTTAAAATTTGATTGGTGAGGAAGCTAAAGTCCAGAGAGAAATAAATTTGCTTCACGTCTTGTTTTGAGTTTATGGTAGGTAAGGGCCAAGACTGAGGCTTTCTGCTTCCTACTCCAATATTGTTTCTACTGTTCCATCCAGGCTCTTAGGTCATTTCTCCTGGGTGTGGAGGATTCACAAGAAACCGTTGTTGTCTGTATAAGTCAGCTTGGGCTGCCATAAAAAATACTATAGACTGGGTGGCTGAAACGACCAAAATTTATTCTCATAGTTCTGGAGATTGGAAGTCTAAGATCAAGATGTTGAGGATTCAGTTCCTGGTTGGGCTCTCTTCCTGGTTTGTAGATGGCCACCTTGTCACTGTCTTCAGATGGCAGAGAGAGAAAGGGCTCTAATCTGTCTTCCTCTCCTTATAAGGACACTAATCCTATCACAGGGGCCCCACCCTCATGACCTCATCTAAACCTAATTACCTCCCAAAGGCCTTACCTCCTAATATCATCCTGTTAGGGGTTAGATGTGAATTTGCCTGGAGGGGCACACCAACATTCAGTCCATAATACTAGCTGAACATGAAAGAACAGATACATTCTCTGGGACATGTTTTAGGGAGTTTCATGTTCTGTGGTGTCTTGTGATTGCACCATGTATGCTTGGGAGTAGATGCAGAGTAGGCTTCACTATTTTAGCTTCATGGTCTTGGTCCTCTGGCACCAAGACATGGCATATGACAAGAAGGATCTTGATGTCCCCAAAGTGAAATCATCTGCTGCTTGAACGTTGATATTAACTGGTTGACTTATTGTGATACCATGTTGTCCTTATTGAGTAGAATAAAGATGAAATCCAGATAATCACAAACTCTCCACAGCATTTACTCCCTGACCATTTTCTACTGGTCAGAGCACTTTTGTGAAAACCTGAACATTTTTAGCAAAATCTTAAGAATATCATGTTTCTTCTTAAATATCTAGAGCTAACTTTTTTTTTAAATACATCTTTTCTCTGTAAGTTGAATCTGGGACACTGTATTTTATTGAGTAACTGTTAGATTACTTGGTCATTTTGTTAAATAAGCCCGGATTTTTAAATGAGGGACCCAGAGGAAGGGGTCTAATATTGACTGTGAACCATGCATGTCTGGACATGTGGCTGTCTCACGTAGAATCTGCCTCTATGTATTGTCTAAGTTTTGAAAGCTCTGTGAAAATGGACATTTTTAGTTCCATTATATAGAGAAAATAGACAGAGAGAGGTTGAGAGTTTTGCCCATGGCCATGTAGGTGATGATGGGTAAAGTGAGGATTTGGACCCACATTGTTCCAACTTCAAAGACTATGCTCTTGTCATTTATTCAGTTATGGGTCATCTTTACACTGCTTTTCACTGGGCCCATAGGGGATAGAATTGTGTGGGAAGGTCAATTTCAGTCATAAAGCACTAATTCTGCCAAACATGGCGATGCCTGGAAGTTTGTTTTGTGTTGGGACCTCTCTTACTGGGACAGCATTTGTTGGGAAAGAGATCATTTGTGGTGAACTTAAAAGCCCTCTTCTGCTAGTCATGTGAGGAGAAGTATAGCTAACGGACCTTTAATAATTATCCAATTTTATATTTTGGTCCTCTATTACTGATCATGTTGACCTTAAATATAATTTCTTCCCTTTTTTCCCCCATGAATGATGTACTCTATCCTGATAATTCTTACTTACTTTTGAGGGGAAGTACCAGATGTAGAATACTATACTTTTATAAAAACATACTCTTTTCTTCCTCTTCTTCCTCCTCTTTATCAATATTTCCGTGTTTTGCCACACTGCTTCAAAGATGTCAAATATCTCACTGGAAGCAATCCAGAACTTTTGGGAAAAGGAATGGTGACCTTTGCTTTTCCCTGTCTCCTGATTAATTTTGATATCCAACTACAGATTGACTCCCAAATTGGGAGAATTCTCCATGGCTTAGCTCCACCTCATTCTCTGACTTTCCCCACCCCACCGGCTTGCTGTTCCTTTGCATTTGGCCTGCCTTCCTCTGTCCTTCCCCCACCCTCGCCCTGGGGTCCCTTCCAGTTGTATTAGGTATTGGGCTTAGTTAAAGCTGCTCCATCCCTTTGGAATCTCTCTCCCCAGTCCAGCCGTTGAGTCACTGCCTTGTTTCAGTTCTTGCCTAAACACAGCTCTGCATACTCTTGCAAGAAAGAGTTGCAATGCATCAGCCTCTCTTCTTTCATGTTTTACTTTGGTGCAATCTCTAGGAGCATTTTAAAAATCTGTATTCTTTTAACATTTTAGGTTCCGTTTATATGTTTCTTTGGTTCTAGTGCCTTAATCTCTTTGAGAAAATGTTCTTTATTCAAACTCAAAGTATTTTATACTTCAATGTATAATGGTTCCTGATAATAAAATAAAGTGAGGTAGATACATGTGATAAGGATAATTTGTAAGAGTATTTCAGGATTAACATTTTTAAATGTCTTAAGTAGTGAGTCCTTGACATGGTGGCCATCTTCATGAAGTGACCCTTCTACTACTGAAATATCTGAACCCTTTTAAGACATGTATCCTGAGAGCCTAATAAATTGGCCAGCACTGTACCACTTGATAGGTTGCACCCACACAAGATATAAGCTGAGGAGGACGGTGCAGATCCAGCCCATGCTCTGCTTACCAAACACTTTGTCCTGGTGCAGAACACACCCCAAAAGATCACTTTCTTTTAGTCCCTGCACAGGGGCTGATGGGGTAAGGTCAACCATGCTTGGACATGCATCATTTAATCTCACCACAATCCTTTGAAGTTGGGATTACTGTTTCATTGTCTCAGCACTGGTCAGGAGAGGCTGGATAATCTGTGGAACATCTCATCAGAGAGAGCTGGAGTTTAGATCCAGGTGTAATGATTCCAATCCAGTACTCCTTCCTTTTCCCCAAGGCTGAGTCTTGCTTGGAGAAGATCCACTGGCCCAGTGTAGCAAGCGTTCTTGAAATGAGAATATTATTATAGGTACCAGTAATCTTAAGGTATGAAAATTGAATCTCTTGAAACCACACTCCAATGTTTATCACAGTCTCTTCAAGCAGTTGTTCATCTCTGAAGCAACTCCAGTGGTGAGTTTTTAATTGACAAAAAATATAAGCCATGATAAGTTGAAAACTTATCATTCCAGCTCATATATTTATAGGGAGATCTAAAACCAGTTGTCATCACAGCTTTATTTTGAGTATCAGGAAAGTGGTATGGTGTTTTAAAACCGAGGATTTCCAAGGTAAGTTTTTCAGATAAGTCTGCAGATAAGTGTTCTCAATCAGGTCAAGATTTAGAAGAGTACAGTGTCTTGCAGTCTGTTAATTCTTAACAATGTTTAACAAAAGTTTTTACACCATTGATTGCAATAATTTTTTGTTGTAAAAATCAAACCATGAACATTCATGGAGTAATTGTAATGATTTTTAAATAGTCTTACCTTCTGATATATAGTGCTAATACAGGTATGAAAATAAGAAAGGTTGAGTTATTATCATGCACCCAATCTTCTAAGAATCATGGTGATTAGGGCTGGGAGTAGCTCTATTTGTTTTTCCCTTTTCTATCTAGTTTGCATAAGTCCTCACCTCTCAGGCTGGGGTGAGCATCTCTGGTGATGTTGATTTGAGGGACGAGGTGTGAGACACAGGAGATGGGCAGGAATGCATCTGCCCAGACACAGTCCTGTAGAGACGTGAGAGCAACAGAAGTACTTGGGGTTTCTCTAGTGTGTAGTAATTTGCATTTCCTCAATCAAGTAATGCAACCTATCAGTGTATACTGAGCATGGAACCCTAGACCTGGCAGAAACCCTAAGAGTCATCTGCTTCATACCCTGAGCATTCCTGAGAGATGGTCCTCCAGCCTCCATTCCCAGAGAAGATACTGACCTCTTCCATTGTTGAGGATTATTAACTGTTGAAAAGGTCTCCTGCTTAATGAGTTGAGTCCTTTCTTCCTGTGATTTGCAGCCTTTAGTCCTGCTAATACCTTCACCATGCAGCTAACTTCAAACAACAAGTTTGTTTAACATATCTGAACTCTGCCATCTGTCTTACTATCTCTACTTTTTTCAGTTGATACTCACAGGACCTGGTTGCCAGAACCTTCGTTGTTCTGTTTGGACACCTCTAGGTGGGTCGTACATTTGCTGAATCCTAGAAGGGACATGTGGGGTTAGAGTGTCCCCTATCTGCAGCCAGAGGTTGTGGGAACTTTTTGAGGAGCTTTATCACATTGATGGATGAACAGGATAGATTTTTCTTTCTAACTTGAAATAGCTAAATATTGGGGTATAAAGTTAGCACATTTCTCCTGGATTTCTAATAAGATATGCCTTGAAATGAGAGACAGGCTTTCTCTGAAAATGTGGTGAGTGATTCACATAGGAGAAATTCGTTTGTATTTTGTTTGTTTGTTTCTTTTGTTTTTTAAATTTTTGAATTTTATTTTATTTACTTTATTATACAGCAGGTTCTTATCAGTCATCAGTTTTATACACATCAGTGTATACATGTCAATCCCAGTCTCCCAATTCATCACACCACCACGACCACCCCCCCACTGCTTTCCCCCCTTGGTGTCCATACGTTTGTTCTCTACATCTGTGTCTCTTTCTGCCCTGCAAACCGGTTCATCTGTACCATTTTTCTAGGTTCCACATATATGCATTAATATATGATATTTGTTTTTCTCTTTCTGACTTACTTCACTCTGTATGACAGTCTCTAAATGCATCCACATCTCTACAAATGACCCAGTTTCGTTCCTTTTTATGGCTGAGTAATATTCCATTGTATATATATGCCACACCTTCTTTATCCATTCATCTGTCGATGGGCATTTAAGTTGCTTCCATGACCTGGCTATTGGTTATTGTAAATAGGGCTGCAATGAACGTTGGAGTGCATGTGTCTTTTTGAATTATGGTTTTCTCTGGGTATATGCTCAGTAGTGGGATTGCTGGATCATATGGTAATTCTATTTTTAGTTTTTTAAGGAACCTCCATACTGTTCTCCATAGTGGCTGTATCAGTTTACATTCACACCAACAGTGCAAGAGGTTCCATTTTCTCCATACCCTCTCCAGCATTTGTTGTCTGTAGATTTTCTGATGAAGCCCATTCTAACTGGTGTGAGATGATACCTTATTGTACTTTTGATTTGCATTTCTCTAATAATTAGTGATGTTGAGCAGCTTTTCATGTGCTTCTTGTCCATCTGTATGTCTTCTTTGGAGAAATGTCTGTTTAGGTCTTCTGCCCATTTTTGGATTGGGTTGTTTGTTTCTTTAATATTGAGCAGCATGAGCTGTTTGTATATTTTGGGGATTAATCCTTTGGCCGTTGATTCGTCTGCAAATATATTCTTGCATTCTGAGGGTTGTCTTTTCGTCTTGTTTATGGTTTCCTTTGCTGTGCAAAAGCTTTTAAGTTTCATTAGGTGCCATATGTTTATTTTTGTTTTTATTTCCATTACTGTAGGAGGTGGATCAAAAAAGATCTTGCTGTGATTTATGTGAAAGAGTGTTCTTCCTATGTTTTCCTCTAGGAGTTTTATAGTGTCTGGTCTTACATTTAGGTCTCTAATCCACTTTGAGTTTATTTTTGTGTATGGTGTTAGGGAGTGTTCTAATTTCATTCTTTTACATGTAGCTGTCCAGTTTTCCCAGCACCACTTATTGAAGAGACTGTATTTTCTCCATTTTATATCCTTGCCTCCTTTGTCATAGATTAGTTGACCATAGGTGCCTGGGTTTACCTCTGGGCTTTCTATCTTGTTCCATTGATCTGTGTTTCTGTTTTTGTGCCAGTACCATATTGTCTTGATTGCTGTAGCTTTGTAGTATAGTCCGAAGTCAGGGAGTCTGATTCCTCCAGCTCCGTTTTTTTTCCCCTCAAGACTGCTTTGGCTATTTGGGGTCTTTTGTGTCTCCATACAAATTTTAAGATTTTTTGTTCTAGTTCCATAAAAAATGCCATTGGTAATTTGATAGGGATTGCATTGAATCTGTAGATTGCTTTGGGTAGTATAGTCATTTTCACAATATTGATTCTTCCAATCCAAGAACATAGTATATATCTCCGTCTGTTGGTATCATCTTTAATTTCTTTCATCAGTGTCTTATAGTTTTCTGCATACAGGTCTTTTGTCTCCCTAGGAAGGTTTATTCCTAGGTATTTTATTGTTTTTGTTGCAGTGGTAAATGGGAGTGTTTCCTTAATTTCTCTTTCAGATTTTTCATCATTAGTGTATAGGAATGCAAGAGATTTCTGTGCATTAATTTTGTATCCTGCTACTTTACCAAATTCATTGATTAGCTCTAGTAGTTTTCTGATGGCATCTTTAGGATTCTCTATATATAGTATCATGTCATCTGCAAACAGTGACAGCTTTACTTCTTCCTTTCCAATTTATATTCCTTTTTTTTCCTTTTCTTCTCTGATTGCTGTGGCTAAGACTTCCAACACTATGTTGAATAATATCAGTGAGAGTGGACATCCTTGTCTTGTTCCTGATCTTAGAGGAAATGCTTTCAGTTTTTCACCATTGAGAATGATGTTTGCTGTGGGTTTGTCGTATATGGCCTTAATTATGTTGAGGTAGGTTCCCTCTATGCCCACTTTCTGGAGAGTTTTTATCATAAATGTTTCTCCTTGGGCTTATCCTGTATGGGACTTGCACTTCCTGGACTTGGGTGGCTATTTCCTTTCCCATGTTAGGGAAGTTTTCCACTATAATCTCTGCAGATGTTTTCTCAGGTCCTTTCTCTCTCTGTTCTCCTTTTGGGACCCCTATAATGTGGTGTTGAATTTTGTCAAAAGCTCTTTCTGCATCTATTGAGATGATCATATGGTTTTTATTCTTCAATTTGTTAATATGGTGTATTACATTGATTGATTTGCATGTATTGAAGAATCTTTGCATCCCTGGGATAAATCCCACTTGATCATGGTGTATGATCCTTTTAATGTGCTGTTGGATTCTGTTTGCTAGTATTTTGTTGAGGATTTTTGCGTCTATATTCATCAGTGATATTGGTCTGTAATTTTCTTTTTTTGTAGTATCTTTGTCTGGTTTTGGTATCAGGGTGATGGTGGCCTCATAGAATGAGTTTGGGAGTGTTCCTTCCTCTGCAATTTTTTGGAAGAGTTTGAGAAGGATGGGTGTTAGCTCTTCTCTAAATGTTTGATAGAATTCACCTGTGAAGCCATCTGGTCCTGGACTTTTGTTTGCTGGAAGATTTTTTTTTTTTTTTTTTTTTTTGCAGTACGTGGGCCTCTCACCATTGTGGCCCCTCACGGTGGGGAGCACAGGCTCCGGACGCGCCTGCTCAGCAGCCATGGCTCACGGGCCCAGCCTCTCCGTGGCATGTGGGATCTCCCTGGACCGGGACACGAACCCTCGTCCCCTGCATCGGCAGGCGGACCCCCAACCACTGCGCCACCAGGGAAGCCCTTGCTGGAAGATTTTTAATCACAGTTTCAATTTCATTACTTGTGATTGGTCTATTCATATTTTCTATTTCTTCCTGGTTCAGTTTTGGAAGGCTATACCTTTCTAAGAATTTGTCCATTTCTTCCAGGTTGTCCATTTTATTGGCATAGAGTTGCTGGTAGTAGTCTCTTAGGATGCTTTGTATTTCTGTGGTGTCTGTTGTAACTTCTCCTTTTTCATTTCTAATTTTATTGACTTGAGTCCTCTCCCTCTTTTTCTTGATGAGTCTTGCTAATGGTTTATCAATTTTGTTTATCTTCTCAAAGAACCAGCTTTTAGTTTTACTGATCTTTGCTATTGTTTTCTTTGTTTCTATTTCATTTATTTCTGCTGTGATCTTTATGATTTCTTTCCTTCTGCTAACTTCGGGTTTTGTTTGTTCTTCTTTCTCTAGTTCCTTTAGGTGTAAGGTTAGATTGTTTATTTGAGATTTTTCTTGTTTCTTGAGGTAGGCTTGTATAACTATAAAATTCCCTCTTAGAACTGCTTTTGCTGCATCGCATAGGTTTTGGATTGTCATGTTTTCATTGTCATTTGTCTCTAGTTTTTTTTTTTAATTTTCTCTTTGATTTCTTCAGTGATCTCTTGGTTATTTAGTAACGTAGTATTTAGCCTCCATGTGTTTGTGTGTTTTACGTTTTTTCCCCTGTAATTCATTTCTAATCTCATAGCGTTGTGGTCAGAAAAGATGCTTGATATGATTTCAATTTTCTTCAATTTACTGAGGCTTGATTTATGACCCAAGATGTGATCTATCCTGGAGAATGTTCCGTGTGCACTTGAGAAGAAAGTGTAATCTGCTGTTTTGGGATTGAATGTCCTATAAATATCAATTAAATCTGTCTGGTCTACTGTGTCATTTAAAGCTTCTGTTTCCTTATTTATTTTCATTTTGGATGATCTGTCCATAGGTGTAAGTGAGGTGTTAAACTCCTCCACTATTATTGTGTTACTGTCGATTTCCTTTTTTACAGCTGTTAGCAGTTGCCTTATGTATTGAAGTGCTCCTATGTTGGGGGCATATATATTTATAATTGTTATATCTTTTTTTGGATTGATCCCTTGATCATTATGTAGTGTCCTTCCTTGTCTCTTGTAACATTCTTTATTTTAAAGTCTATTTTATCTGATATGAATATTGCTACTCCAGCTTCCTTTGATTTCCATTTGCATGGAATATCTTTTTCCATCCCCTCACTTTCAGTCTGTATGTGTCCCTAGGTCTGAAGTGGGTCTCTTGTAGGCAGCATATATATGGGTCTTGTTTTTGTATCCATTCAACAAGCCTGTGTCTTTTGGTTGGAGCATTTAATCCATTCATGTTTAAGGTAATTATTGATATGTATGTTCCTATGACTGTTTTCTTAATTGTTTTGTTTTTGTTTTTGTAGGTCCTTTTCTTCTCTTGTGTTTCTCACTTAGAGAAGTTCCTTTAGCATTTGTTGTAGAGCTGGTTTGGTGGTGCTGAATTCGCTTGTCTGTAAAGCTTTTGATTTCTCCCTCGAATCTGAATGAGATCCTTGCTGGGTAGAGTAATCTTGGTTGTAGGTTCTTCCCTTTCATCGCTTTAAGTATATCATGCCACTCCCTTCTGGCTTGTAGAGTTTCTGCTGAGAAATCAGTTGTTAACCTTATGGGAGTTCCCTTGTATGTTATTTGTTGTTTTTCCCTTGCTGCTTTCAATAATTTTTCTTGGTCTTTAATTTTTGCCAATTTGATTACTATGTGTCTCAGTGTGTTTCTCCTTGGGTTTATCTTGTATGGGACTTGCGCTTCCTGGACTTGGGTGGCTATTTCCTTTCCCATGTTAGGGAAGTTTTCCACTATAATCTCTGCAGATATTTTCTCAGGTCCTTTCTCTCTCTCTTCTCCTTTTGGGACCCCTATAATGTGAATGTTGTGTTTAATGTTGTCCCAGAGGTCTCTTAGGCTGTCTTCATTTCTTTTCATTCTTTTTTCTTTATTCTGTTCCGCAGCAGTGAATTCCACCATTCTGACTTCCAGGTCACTTATCCGTTCTTCTGCCTCAGTTATTCTGCTATTGATTCCTTCTAGTGTAGTTTTCATTTCAGTTATTGTATTGTTCATCTCTGTTTGTTTGGTCTTTATTTCTTCTAGGTCTTTGTTAAACATTTCTTGCATCTTCTCCATCTTTGCCTCCATTCTTTTTCTGAGGTCCTGGATCATCTTCACTATCATTATTCTGAATTCTTTTTCTGGAAGGTTGCCTATCTCCACTTCATTTAGTTGTTTTTCTGGGGTTTTATCTTGTTCCTTCATCTGGTACATAGCCCTCTGCCTTTTCATCTTGTCTATCTTTCTGTGAATGTGGGTTTTTTTCACAGGCTGCAGGATTGTAGTTCTTCTGATGTCTACCCTCTCTCGTTTGTATTTTTAAGTTGTAAAAATCACTTTAATCTGGGAATAAAAATGTGGTTCAGTAGAGTCAGCCTGTGTCCACGTGATAATGTCTCATGGAGAAGTAGAATCTTCCATTCTGAGTGAAGGTCATCCTGGATTCTAACATCCTATTCAATGTGGTTGTCTCCAATGTGGCCTTTTGGTGTGGAGGGGAGATTCTTCCTCTACCTTCTTTTACTCTAGATGCTTCCTACATGCAGGTAAGACGTAGTGGTGCTGAGTAGTCTCTTGTGAGAGAGCCCTCATCTGGCCACAAAGATGTCTCAAGTGGAGTTTCTAGCTACACGTTGAAGTCTCTGCATCGTTAAATAACTAAAGGGGCATACGTGAAACCTTGTGCCTTGTTACAAGCCTGGCTTCATCCCTTGCAGTCTCTCCTCATACTGTGCAGACCCAGTTTTGAGAAGAACACACAGTGTCATGGTACTACTTACTCTGCCACTTATTTAATCGATTTGGATGGCTTGTGCTGCTCTTGGCGGTGGACCCGCAAAACAAAGCCTGGGATAAAGCGGCCTGAATCCTGTAATGAAAACCTTGTACCTGTTTTGAGGCCTGGTCGGGAAGCATGATTTATTTTTGCCCTCCCAAATAAAACATTCTAGGAATCCAAGGTGAAAATTGGATTTTAACTGCTACTAAAATTTAGAGCATTTAAAATTGGCAAGTGTTGAGAGTTTTGCTTGATGAAGGGAAGAACCTAGAGCGTCTGTGACAAGAATGGACTACATGTGATTTGCACTGGTGTCTTATGTAAATCTGACTGATAAAACTGGAAATAAACCATAAGCAAACTTTGGCAGTAGACTGCAACAGTAGAGACCTCTGTGTTCTTATCATAATCATTTTGTTTCCAGTCTTATGCCTGGAGCACTGTTCTTTCTTCCGTGCTTCATATTTCAGTTTTAAGCCTTCTCTGATTAAGCTAAAGGAGTCTGGGAACTACCTCAGTCCAGCCAGTGTGTGCTCTTCTTCCCTCAGGTTCTCCATTTTGTACAAGTGTTCACACTCCCTTCCCCTTTCCCCCCTCCCCTCCTCCTGCTTATCATACGCTATTTTTGGAGAGCATACAACATCCTGTTGAAATCATTAAAAACCACAAAAACCTAAGGAATTCAAAGCTATGATGTAACCAAAACTTCATTAGCTGAGCTGAGCCTTCTCTGGTTTTGTTTTACAATTGGGACATATAGTTACTTAGAGCCTCATTGGGAATGCTGCATGGGTGGACCTGGTGGGAAAGCAGCGCTGTCCCTGGAGGCCTGCCAGGTGACTGGTGTCTACTCACTGCTGCCTTTCTTCGAGTCACCACCTGCCCCAGCTTTTAGTCCCTGAGTTCTGCTTGCTAGCCTGGGCGAGTTTGCTAATTTCCATGGTTTTTCCCAGAACCACTGCTTGCTTGAATGGATGGCAACTAGTTTGTTGGTTTCCTAGTTCCTCAAGTTGTTTGCTCCTTTCTTCCTTCCACATTTATTGAGCGTTTATTTGCAATGTGTACTGTGTATTGGGATATAAATAAGATACATCTGTGTTTAATTAAAATGCATAGTGGAAGCAGTGGAATTGTGTAGAAAGTGCCCTGGAGTAGAGAGGATGGTTGGAGGAACTTGCTGAAATTGAGGAGATGGGAGGCTTCGTGGTGAGGGTTCTGCAGGGCTGGGGATTAAGGGATAAAGAAAGTTTCTCCAGGCAAAAGAAGAAGGAAGGGCGTTCCAGAGAGGAGAAACGGCTTTTGGAAAGACAGTTTGTACAGAAGATAAGGAGTCCTTTGGTGAGCCTGAAGAATGGATGTAGAGAGGTGGAAGGGGACAGAGAGAAAGATTGTCTAAGGTGAGAACAGGAAGGTCCCATGTATCATGCTAGGGAGGTTGCAGTCTTCAGACAGTGGAGAGTCGCTGAAGGTTTTCAATCAGAGTGGTGTGATCAGACTTGTCTTTGGAAGGATGACTCTGGAAACCATTTGGAGAATCTTACAGAGACTGAGGCAGAGGAAGGCAGAGGGACCCCTTAGATCCGGGGCGTGGGCTTAGCCTGCACAATAGGGCTGAGGAGTCAGGTGGCCCTTCCTGCACAGCTGGCCTCCAAATCTGTACACAGAGCAGAATCTGTTGTCCTAGAGCCTTCCCAGCCCCACTGAGTTGGTCTAACTTTAGGATCCTGCCTCTCAGCCTCTTCTGACCTTGATTGACCAAAAGATGAGATGAATCTTCACATCTGTCAACTCGGGTTGCTCCGGTGGCCTCTACGCCTGGCTCTTCTGCCTGCTGGCCTGACTTAAACCTGCCAGCACCTTCCTAGCTTGGCTGACTTCCCTGGGTCAGGCTGCTTGGATGCCTGGAACCTTTGTCTTGTCCAGAGCTCATCTGGCTCAGCCCGTGATCATATCCTGTCCCTGCCCAGGCCTTGGTGTTACAGGAGGACCAGTGGCCTCTTTAGGTGGGATCTGTGCCACATTCTCAAGGTCTCTGTACATGCCTCACCCTTACAGCTCTGTTCCCTGAGTGTCCACGGCAGAGATTTCAACAGACAATTAAAACTCAAATTTAAAAAGTTTATCTTTTATTAATTTAAAAAAATTTTTTAATTAATTTTTTAATCAGAGTATAGTTGATTTATAATGTTGTGTTAGTTTCTGCTGTACAGCAAGTGAGTCAGTTATACATATACACACATCCACTCTTTTTTAGATTCTGTTTCCATATAGATCATTAGAGTATTGAATAGAGTTCCCTGTACTATGCAGTAGGTTCTTATTGGTTATCTATAAAAAGTTTATCTTTTAAGTTTTGAGGTTCTTACTAAGGAAAAAATGGCATTGGAAAGTTAAGTTTTATCAAGTGCTCTGAACAGTGACAGGTTTTCTGAAGACCCAAAAAATGCCAAGGAGCTCTTGGAAATATGCATGTTTACTTAAGCACGGTATTGATTGTGTGCTGGTGTTTTGTTCTGAGGTTTTAGAGGTCTCCCTGCGCCCCCACCCCCCACCCTGTTCTGTGTCAATAACAAGGGAACTGTTTTATAATGTGGCTGTGAAGCACAGCAGTGCTCTGGAGCTGGGCATCCTGCATTCAATTAACCTTTGTATTTCACACCTCATCATTGCAGTGTGGCAAAGCGCTTCCTGGCCTTTCAAAGCAGGAGGACTGCTGTGGAACCGTGGGTACCTCCTGGGGCTTTCATAAATGCCAGAAATGCCCCAAGAAGCCATGTAAGTGACGTTTCATCATTCCTTTGCAAGTTAATGTAACGTATCTGTTTCCTTATGATTATGGTTTTAATGGTGAGACAACATTAGACTTCAAAGAAATCGCATTGAATTATAGAACGTAGTGTGAGCATTTGCATTTTCAGAAACCTTGCAAGTCTGAGAAAGCTTTCACATGGATTCTGTTTTTTAATAAACAGTTATCAGTTGCCTTGTCCAGCTGGATTACTTATTTTTTAAAAAAAAGTCTTTAGAAAGGGGATGTGCTATAAGTAGGCTCTATTTTCTGAGGTGAAAGAAAAATAAGATCTCTTTTAAAATGATGATTAGGGCCTCCCTGGTGGCGCAAGTGGTTGAGAGTCCGCCTGCCGATGCAGGGGATACGGGTTCGTGCCCCGGTCTGGGAGGATCCCATATGCCGCGGAGCGGCTGGGCCCGTGGGCCGTGGCCGCTGAGCCTGCGCGTCCGGAGCCTGTGCTCCGCAGCGGGGGAGGCCGCAGCAGTGGGAGGCCCGCATACCGCAAAAAAAATAAATAAATAAAATAAAATAAAATAAAATGATGATTAAATGTTCCAAACCCTATAAAAAGTCAGAGCAGTTGCTATTTCTTAAATTACATTCCTTAAATGAAATTTTTATTAATATCCACGACTTCTCTTGTAGTTTTTATTACACTATAGGTTTTCAAATTTCACTGAAAGGAAAAGCTAAAATGGAGAAACCAATGATTGCTGATTTGTGAAAGAGAAACTTACAATCACTAGGACACAGTGCTTTTCTCCTTTTCCTCTTAGTTGCTACTGTTAAACTATCACATTTTCGTGACATGAATCTCTACTGACACCCACATGCATTTAGTCTATAAAATTTGTTGTTCAGAACCTGTTGAAGTGAATAAATCCAAATGTACATCTTTCTATTACTTTTTTCACAATTTTTCTAATACTTTTCAGAAAGCCAGAGGTAACTTGTTTTAAGTTGAGCTTTTTTCCTCTTATTCGTCATGTTTTTGCCAAGAAAGCAAGTGATGTTTTTCTCTTCATCATCTTTTGCTTTGTGTTATTGAAGATTTTTATAGTTTTTTTTTAATAGTTTATGCTGCAAGGAATTTCTCATTGGCTTCAATTGGATAAGTTTTATTTACCCTTCTTTAAATGTCTGTTGATTTGATTGATATTCTCAACTGCCTTTTAAACCTGTTCAATCTAGAATCTGCCATTTTAGAATCACTGCTCCATAGGTCTGTCTTACATACTGTTCTTCCATCGCCATCATAATTTGTTTTAAATAAATTGTCTCTCTTCCTTGTCTTTCAGACTTACATGTTCTCTAAACCTTTTGATGTCTACATTAATTTCACTTATTTTCTTGATAATTGCTCCTATCTTCCTTTAGAGGAATAATTTTTGGAAACACCTACTAAAGTTTCTGATAATTAATGAATTCTTCCTATGGGGGGGGGGAACACATAAATAAAGACATTCAGTACTGAGACATTGTCCCCAGTGGACTTTCTCTGAGTTTCAGTAATGATTACCAACGTGAATTTCCAGCAAGTGGGTTGAGTGTGATGGTCCTGCCTCACTGTAAGACCCATCTGCCTAAAATTATTGTGGCAACCTGACTGAAGGGACATCTAGGGGACATTTGGTATGATTTCAAGAGCATGGAGTTTAGAGTTAGGTAGACCTGAGTTTGACTCCAGCTCTGTCATTTGCTGTGGAGTCTTATGGATCATGAAACGAATCTATATTTAAAATGTTGAAGAAGCATTGCCTTTTTAAAAATGTCTTCCCTTCATTTTTGGGTAAGTTTGTCTTCAGGAATATTGTGAAGGGTGGTATGTTTCCCACTGCTAAGTCTAAGGGCTGAACAAAGAGAAGTCCAATTCTTACAGCTTGGTTTTGGGACTACATTTATGTTCACTAATACTTTTTCCATTTTATCTCTTATTTTTCTTTTCCATTTCTCCCCTTCTCTGTGTATCTTTTGCTTTTTTAGCTTTTTCTCTTTCCTCTTATTTCCAAACCCCAGCGTTGCAAGACAAGGACAGAAGTTAAGAGTAAAGGGAATCATACTGTTGTGTTTTTCTGTTTTGCTTTGTTTTTTAATCCCTAACTCCCGACCTTCTATCATGTTCTATCTAGAATTTTATCATCTGGGGATAAATTCACTGCTTTATATGGTTTTATATCTTAATATGATAATTTAAGTAGAACGTGAAAGCACAAAGTAGCTATCACTTTTAACTAAATGCTGATGAAAATAAGGTCATATATGGGCTCGCCTAATGTATAAATTGAAGACATTGATTCTGTTTCATGAAGAGCAATGCAGATTAGGAATGAAGTAAACTATTAACATCTTGACATTTACTCCTTTTGTGCCGTCCTACGATGTGACTCACTCCCAAGAAACACACTCAGGGTCACATTCTTCCTGTGTCATTTAACAAACTTGCCTTGGTTGGTACTAATCTAAATCATACTCGTTTTGGAAAAGAGCAGACTTTCCTTGGCTTTAGACGCTAAGGTTCTGTGTTCCGTGCCTTTTTTTTTTTTTTTTTTTTTCACTCGAAGTAGTTCAAAATTCAGTTTTCAGGTGGCTTTTATTTAATGTTTTGAAGTTTTGGTTTAGCCACATACAGAAGGACCTTTCATTGTTGATCAGTTCTTATTGTGAAAACGTAATTTTAAATCTGCAAATAATTTCATTAGAGAGTCTGTACTCTATTAAAAATGTACTTGGTATGAACAAGTCGCTTGTCCTTTAAACATTTTTTAGAAGAAAATTAGCATCAAATTCTAAACGGAAGAAGAATTTAAGATCGTTTGGTCCAGCCCTTTCTGCCTTGAGGTAGATGGCTGTTAATTTTTAAACAAGATATGATCTCTCTTTTGCCTTTGAACAATTCACAGACAGAGATAGCACAGTCTCTGTAGGTAACCTACTACAGGGTGTCCTTGTTATATGGGATAAGACTGGACATGTGGCCAAGAGCCTGAATGGGCGACTCCCCCTGTACCAACCTCTTTTTTCTTTTAACCCACTATTCCCAGATTCCTCACTTTAACCATTTTCCGGCAGGAGAAATACGGCAAAGAAAGGAAGTAATAGAGGAGATGAATGCCACTAGTAAATACTCACGCCGTTCACTAGTGGTGAGAATAAAGAGCATGTGTTAGGGGCAAAATAATTTTATTTTTCAGAAGAAAATTTCCATTTTACTTGCAACTTTCTTTTTTTTGCTCCTTGTTCAGGTCTTCAAAGTGGTTTGACCATTCATCCTATTTTGATGACAGCCCGTCTTCTGTTACTCATTATCTTAATAAAATAACACCTTATTGCAGGAAACAGTGATATCTGGGCTTATTTTTGTCAGGCATTGCAGTAAGCATTTTGCATAAATTATCTCTAAACTCCACAACAACCCTGACCTCAATAGATGGCAATACTCCCACTGTACAGAATTCCATTTGAAACCCAGGAAGCTTGTCTTCCAAGGTGGCAGAGCCAAGATTTGAACCTAGGTCAGCTTGGTCCCAGAACTTATGCCAGAAAGGTTCTCGGGTATCACGTTAGGATGTCAGAATTTCAGTGACTAAGATTTTGTTGATAAATTGGTGACCGTGACATTTGTATTTTTGATGAGTTTTCTGGGTTGATGAACCATACAACTGATCAGAGCAGCCCTTCACCTCTCCCAGCTTCTTCTCCTCACCTTCTATTCTTCCCAGCTTCATGGTATAAAGAATCAGTTCATCACTGGAATATGTGAGCCTGTAAATGAGGCGAACATATAATTTATTGTCTAAACTGGGACACTTTTTAAAGTGAAATGGAGTGCTATTGATGAACTTTGCTGGAGCAAAGGTATCACCAAGGGTTGTCCGAGGCAGACCAGGATGTATAGTCACCCTTTCTGAATTTATAAGAAAATTCAACTGCCTGTAGTTAATCATTGGGGAGGAATTGATTCTTTTTTTTTTTTGGTAATAAATAATCACTAATTGGAAGAAAATATAGAACAGTCTTACGATTCTTTGAACTAACATAATCAAGATTGAAAACTAATTGAGATTTATGTCTGTTGCAAAATATGAGGTATACTGAAAAACAAGGAAAATGTGAAAGAAATGCATATACCTTGGGTTGGTATCTTAGAAATAAGATCACTGATGCTTTATATGGCTTTGGTTATCACATATAGTAGTTTAGGGTTGTAAGAATTTAAATTAAGCATGTAACATAACTGTTTCTTCTTTACAGCTTATCATGGATATAATCAAATGATGGAATGTCTACAAGGTTATAAACGGGTTAACAACACCTTTTGTCAAGGTAAGATTAACTGACTTCATTGGTGTATGAGCTCAACAATTGTTTGGCTTTTGAGAAACCTGAGTTGTTTTGCCATGCTTTGTTCATTAGCCCAGCATGTGAAGGTTACACAGAGCACCATCTCTTGCTCACTGTTTAGGAAATTGAAGTTTAGTGTGTGGTTGCTAGAATTAGTTCACTACCATTTAAACTTTATGGAACTTTCCCCCCTTCTGTCAATTTGTGATGAAATCCACGAGAGATGGGATTACATTATGGAGCCCTCTGTGGGCTCCACGCTAGTCACCTCCTGTCCACATGTGGGTGTGTGTGCATGTGAGCACATACATGGACCTAGAAGTACTACTTCTTTACTGACATATGATTGGGCAGCAGAGTCCCCTTTTTTCTTTCATCAGACTATTTCTGGCTACCTTGAAGTATTCAGGTATTAAATATCAGAGCAAACACACATTTCTTAGTCAATAGGGTAAAACTATATAGTTAAATGTGAAATGCCCTGAGTGCTTTTTTTTTAACGTCTTTATTGGAGTATAATTGCTTTACAATGGTGTATTAGTTTCTGCTTTATAACAAAGTGAATCAGCTCTACATATACATATGTCCCCGTATCTCCTCCCTCTTGTATCTCCCTCCCACCCTCCCTATCCCACCCCTCTAGGTGGTCACAAAGCACCGAGCTGATCTCCCTGTGTTATGTGGCTGCTTCCCACTAGCTATCTGTTTTACATTTGGTAGTGTATATATGTTCATGCCACTCTCTCACTTCATCCCAGCTTACCCTTCCCCCTCCCCGTGTCCTCAAGTCCATTCTCTACGTCTGCATCTTTATTCCTGTACTGCCCCTAGGTTCTTCAGAACCATTTTGGTTTTTTTTAGATTCCATATATATGTGTTAACATACGGTATTTGTTTTTCTCTTTCTGACTTACTTCACTCTGTATGACAGGCTCTAGGTCCATCCACCTGATTACAAATAACTCAATTTCATTTCTTTTTATGGCTGAGTAATTTTCCATTGTATATATGTGCCACATTTCTTTATCCATTCATCTGTTGCTGGACACTTAGGTTGCTTCTATGTCCTGGCTATTGTAAATAGAGCTGCAGTGAACATTGTGGTATATGACTCTTTTTGTTTTTTTTAAAAGAAATTTATTTATTTATTTTTTGGCTGCATTGGGTCTTTGTTGCTGCACGCAGGTTTCTCTATTTGCAACGAGTGGGGGCTGCTCTTAGTTGCGGTGCACAGGCTTCTCATTGCGGCGGCTTCTCTTGTTGTGGAACATGGGCTCTAGGTACGCGGGCTTCAGTAGTTGTGGCACTCAGGCTCAGTAGTTGTGGCTTGCGGGCTCTAGAGTGCAGGCTCAGTAGATGTGGTGCACAGGCTTAGTTGCTCCGCGGCATGTGGGATCTTCCCGGACCAGGGATTGAACCCATGTTCCCTGCACTGGCAGGCGGATTCTTAAGCACTGCGCCACCAGGGAAGCCCATGTGGCACATGACTTTTTTTGAATTATGGTTTTCTCAGTGTATATGCCCAGTAGTGGGATTGCTGGGTCATATGGTAGTTCTATTTTTAGTTTTTTAAGGAAACTCCATACTGTTCTCCATAGTGGCTGTATCCATTTACATTCCCCCCAAGAGTGCAAGACGGTTTCCTTTTCTCCACACCCTCTCCAGCATTAATTGTTTGTAGATTTTTTGATGATGGCCATTCTGACTGGTGTGAGGTGATACCTCACTGTAGTTTTGATTTACATTTCTCTAATGATTAGTGATGTTGAGCATCCTTTCATGTGTTTGTTGACAGCCCTAAGTGCTTTTGTTCAATGTATATGGAAACTACAGCAGAGGGACCTTCAGAAATCATCCAGTTCAGTGTCTATACTTTACAAGTGAGGATATTCAAGCCCAGACTGGTTAAATGACTTTCCTGTGGCTAAATAGAGCTGAAGTTGTAACTCACGTTTACCAGTGCCTAGTATAGTATCCATATATGATAACCAGTTCGTTTCAGTTACTTTGGGAGATGCCCAGTTAATGCTGCTAATTTCCCAGTACGCATCTAGGATGAAGGTGGTAGTGGTAGTAACTTATGTGTACTTTGGAATAAATGTTGAAAGAGACTCCAAGAGTCTTATTGAACGAAAATCCATATCAAAACACAGCACATGTCCTTGGACTTGTGGTTTCAGGCTCTCTCTCCTTGGCCAATATGTGTTTATAGGGCTGAGTAGATTTAGGTAATGTTAACAATATATAGATTAATCCCTATTAAAATGGTTCACGTCAAAGGAATATCTTAATTACCTGAGAATTTTCTCAAGTAAATTGTCTCTATAATACTGTGTCTGTTTAACTTTTATGATTTGTAGAGCTTTTACTGACTTAAAAAGAATCTTTTTCTTGAAATGCACATAGACATACCATGTCTTTAAAAAGTTTTGCCTTCAAATATTATAAGCCCTCATCCTAGATGAAAGAATGTTGGCAAAGGAGAGGGTGCCCAAGGTGCTTTTTGAGAAACATCTGCAAACCTGTAGTACTGCTAGGTACATGGGAGTAATGGATTAATTAACATTATGTAAGAATCAGTAGAATTTACGATATTATTAAAAGTTCATATTATATGGATGGAAGGTTGAATTAAATGGATGGAAGAATGAATAGATGGCTAAATGTGTATTCTACAGTATAAACCAAGTTGTTTCACAGATTTGGATGAAAATATATATGAAAAGCCCTAGCCCATTATGAGGATGTGTTAGTAGAAGCAGAATGAGCAGGGCATTGGAAGTAATGACCTTGTACTCTGCCAATCAGACTGAAATTGGGGTTTGGGTATTTGGTGTTCATTATCTTTTGGCTAATAAGGTCAGCCAGGCTTGTGAAGGGCCTGATGTTAAACATGAGGGTGTTTAGCCTAGAGGAGTTGAGACTGAAGAGAAGTATAATGGCTGCCTTACAAACATGGTTTTAAATAAATGTTTGATCAACTTTCCTACAAAACAAGACTTTTATGAGTTGCTTCAAAGGCCAAAGTCAATAGAATGGAGTTATAAGGAGGCATATTTACAACAACTACAAGCAAACCTTCTCTGTGGGTTAGAGTTCCCCATCACTGTAATGAAACACCTTTGGAAGTACTGAGCTTCCAGCACTTAGAGGTGATCCAACAGATCCTTAATAACTATTGGCTTGGGATGCTACAGGGACTTTCTATCCTATGCAGTACATAACGTTAAATAACTCTGTAGGTTCATTCCAGTACTCTGATGCCAGTATTACTCTGTCACCAAGGACAGAGGTTGTGCATGAGAAGAGGGAAATTACTTTTTGGTCTGTCGCACAATTTTTAGACATGTAGTTTCCTGAAGTGTCCCCTTGATCAGGCATATCTGGTTGCTTCATTAAGCTGTAGAAAGAGGAGGATCCTTATTTATCCTTCACCATCCTAATCCTACATGGCTAATTGTTAGATACTCTCCAGAAATGTCAGATGCTCCTAATTCCTCTGAATGTCAAATGATGAAGAATATACTTATTTTCTCGGGGTGGGGTGAGATTTGGACCTTAAGAATCCCAGTTAGAAACAGAGAGACTGAGAGTACCCAAGGTCACACAGATAATTAAGAAGCCCAGCTAGGATTAAACTCCCAAGCCACCTCTGTTTCTGTCTGCAGCTTGACCTCCTTTACCAATTTTGTATATATCTGTGAAGTATTACTAATGTAGATACGATATGCCATCTCTTTTGAGAACGAGTAGAAGTCAAAGCAATTAATGTTAATTTGGTTTTGTTTAATAAGAAAGGATGGTTATCTAACATATTCCTTCTACTGGCTGGTTCAAGGTTCTAACAGTTCATATTCATAAAAATACCACTGTAGGGCTGCCCTGATGGCGCAGTGGTTGAGAGTCCGCCTGCCGATGCAGGGGACGCGGGTTCGTGCCCCAGTCCGGGAGGATCCCACGTGCCGCGGAGCGGCTGGGCCCGTGAGCCATGGCCGCTGAGCCTGCGCGTCTGGAGCCTGTGCTCCGCAACAGGAGAGGCCACAGCAGTGAGAGGCCTGCGTACCACAAAAAAAAAAAAACACTGTAGAAGTGGAAGTGAAAATTTGCAAGTAATCATTTGTCATCTCATTTAGCAAAATAAAATGGAGAATCCTTTAAATAATTCCTTGAGGTTTTTTGTCTTTTCCTCTTCTGGTTTGGCTGGTATGGAGGGACCTTTAGCAAGTTTTGTTCATACTGAGCATATCAAATGGTTCCACCTCAGTCAGTTGCACTGATGTTCAGTAACACCAAATCCTGGCTTATGTTGGTCTCAGGAAGATATTTGCAAAACAGTGTTGTACTTTTTGGCATGAATTCTGGAATGAAGTATCACAGAAAATTCTATTTCACGGTGCCTCAAGAAGGAACAGCTAAATTACACTACAGAGAAGATTGACTCATAACATAACATGAATCTATTGAAATTGCTTTTGAGAGAAGGGCTTAATTTCACTCCCTTGGTGATATTATTGGTCACTAAAATTGGGTAGAACTTTCTCACATTACATATATACACTTGGATTTTCCTAGAGCCTTGAAGCCTTTTGATTTTATGCTGAAGTTTTTCCAAAAAAGCCCATTAGCCATCTAATTACTTGTGCATTCCACATTGTTCTTGGAGTTTAATGTCTTCTCAGTTTACAAAGCACATTTAAAATTAAAGTGATTAATAACTAGAATTACATTATTTCCTTCAACTAAGTGAATTAATGTCCTGAAACAACTTTTCATAATGGTCACTCCGTAACAAAGAACCAACTGTTCACAAGTTAATTTGAGGAGCTTTCAAATAATTGGGGTTTTTTTCCCCTCCTTTCTAGTGGTGCTACAATTATCTTTTCAAAGGAATGATTTATTACATATAAACACATGGAGCTCTAAAACCTTGCCTCACTCCCCTCAACATTATGGAATTGTTATAATTTGCTTCATTTATCATAACAAACAATACCATTAAATTTCCTGGTGGGTCATTTGATTATTATTCTAAAGTTTTGATGTAGAACTAGAATTAAATGAAGTAGTACCTCATGGAAATGATCATAGGAGCTCCTACTTTCATACTTCTTCCCTGCATTTTTTTTTTTTTTTTTGCGGTACGCGGCCCTCTCATTGTTGTGGCCTTTCCCGTTGCGGAGCACAGGCTCCGGACGCGCAGGCTCAGTGGCCATGGCTCATGGGCCCAGCCTCTCCGCGGCACGTGGGATCCTCCCGGACCAGGGCATGAACCCGTATCCCCTGCGTCAGCAGGCGGACTCTCAACCACTGTGCCACCAGGGAAGCCCCTTCCCTGCATTTTGATTACTCATTTGCCCTTAACTTTGCCATGAAATAAATGAGTTCTTAAAAATTAGGTGTAAATCTAACCTTTAAAACTAGAATTGGGTTCTGAAATTACTTGGGGACCAGTCTTTTCAGTGAAATCTTTTATTAAAAGCAAATATCTCTTGATATGCTAAAATCACTTACCTGTTTGATTTTATAACTGTAAATTAATCCATCTGCTGTTTTCTACATTTTTAGCATGTGCAGAGGTGCTGTGGGCAACGCCAAAATACATAGCTAGAAGCCATCTACAGTTTCAGAGTCCAGTGTACGCATATTCCTTTTTAAAGAATAATTTTGAAATCTTTAAAAAATATTCCATAATCCACAAACATTAGTTGGCGGAGCACTCCTGAGCTACAGACTGAGGATATGTGATGAATGATGAATAAGACATTGGTCTTGCCCTTTGGATTTAGTGTAATTAAATCAGTTTGAATCAGCAGGATGTGATTTGCTTTGTTCACTCATCCATCTAGCTGAATTTCAGCTGCCTCCAGATGAGCCTGTTAAAGCAAGTATGAAAGAGCTGTCCACATAACTTTCTTTTGGCATTATTTTATTACACTGGTTGTTCTGCTTTAATAAAATAAATTTACAACACAGATACACTAAGACAGTAATACTCTATTAAAACTTTGACTGCAGGTCTCCTTTTTGATAGAAAGTGCCCCGAAGTGCATCTAAAACTGAATTGTATTCAGACCATAGAAAAGATAATGCACTTTTTTTTTCAGGGGTATATCTCTGTCATTACATGAAACTCAGCAATCTTGGTTAATCATCCACATAAGGAAGCTGTACATGGAACTTCTTGGTTATGAAGAGCTTGTCTGGACTGTAGCTTACATTTCAGATGTCTTAATGATCATCAAAAAATTGCTTGTGAATGGAGTATGGTGAACACATAGAGGAACACTGGTCTTTGAGTGCTTTGAGGGGACTAGGAAGTACAGGAGGGACCCTCAGGAAAGCTGACTTGGCTGGAGAAAAGAATGTGGCCTATGGCATAGTGTTGGGTTAAAGCAGACAGGTAGGGTGAGATGAAGTGATGCCTAATTTTAAGACAAATTTCTTATGTTTCTTATGATTAATTGCATGTATCATTTGTAATATAACGGGCTTTGTGATACATGCTGGGAAAACAGCTGTTGGATTTACACTTCTTTTAATGTAGAAATGTCCAAAGGCCATTATGACAATGGCCAAAATGACATTTAAAAGAAAACGGATTTGTGGCTTAGAGAAGAGTTATCATTTTAGAATTATCTTCAAAGGTAGAGTTAATGGAAATAGTCTTTTTCATACAGTTAATAGTTAAATAAATTTACTGACACTGTATCAGTTTTTGCACTCAGCATTGTTTCTTGTGTCCTCTGCTTGCTTTGTGGGTTCATGTTTTCTTGTTGTGGTGGGATTGCCAGGTAAAATATAGGATGCCCAGTTAAATCTGAATTTTAGATAAACAGCAAATAATTTGGGACATGTATTTTAAAAGTATTAGTTTATCTGAAATTCAGATTTAACTGGGTATCCTGTATTTTTATTTGCTAATTTATATTTTGAGATCACATCCCTTAACAGCTCTTTAAATGAGGATCGCTGAGAAGTATATACTTTACATGTCTGAGAATATCTTTATTTTGAGCTCATTCTGTAACGAGACTAGTCAGGTGTACAATTCTAGGATGACAGTTATTTTCCAAAAATACTTTTGACCTACATTATACCAGTGTCTTTCTGACCTCTTTTTGATACTTTCTTCCTTTATAGATAATGTTTCTCTCTTTGGAGATCATCTCTGAATTCTTTATGTTCTGTAGTTTTACCACAATGTGTGTCTATATTTGGATTTATCTTGATTTTACTCAGTAGGCAGAGTGTTGTGTTGTCCATCTGAAGACTCAGGTCTTTCCTCAAATTTGAAAAATGATCCGCTGTTATCTCTTAAAATATTGTTTCTCCACCGTGCTTTTCAGCTGAAACTCCTTTTAGACAAGTGTTGGAGCCTCTGGTTTTCGTGTCTCTTATAACACGTCTTTTGTGCTTTTATCCTCTTGTCTTTTTTGCTACCTTATGCGTGAATACCTCAGTTCTGTCTTCCAGTTTTCTAACTGCTGCTTTACTATGCCAATCTAGATTCCATCCCATCTGTTACACTTTTAATTCTAAGATTATTTATCAGTTCCAAAATTTCTCATTGTTTTTCATAGCTAACCTGTTCTTTTTTCATTTTTTAAAATGTATTTATTTAACTTTTTAAGCAAACTGAAAAGTTTAGCTGGATTTTAGTTGCTGAGGGAGGAGTGTTTTTGCATAAATAGGTTTAGTTTGTTATCCTCAGTTGTTAAACCCACTTTTGACTGGAGACGTATTACAGCCACAGGCGTTTGTTTCTGCCAAAATCCCTTGGTCAATAATGTGTTAAACTCCTGGCTTCCTGTGCTGCTTTCTAGACAGCAGACCCAGAGCTTCAGTGACCACCAGCTACCATGTATTTCTATACCATTTCAGGTTTACTGAGATGTTGACCTTGTTTTTTGACCTTGATATTTTATCTGTAATTGCTTTATGTTAGGAATTGGGGTGAATGCCAAAGCATGAACTTACTGTGTTACTTTAAAAAAAAAAAAGTATCCATATCAGGATTGAGGTTTTTTTTTTTAAGAGATCAGTATCAGAATGTGGTTTTTAACATATATATATATATGTGTATCAATATAATAAATTGCTTTTCCTTGAGAACGCAGAAAAGCTTTTCAGAAAACTTCATATTATATAATTGTTATCCACAGATAGTCTTTTTAACCATTATAATTAAGCAGCCCATCAACATAAATTTATTCACCATCTGCCATGCATTCACTCATTTGTTTTATGAATATTTAATGACGATTTAAGTGGGGGCACACTGAGAAATATATTAATAAAACTCAATTCCTACCCTTACAAAAATCACTGTTCTCACATATAATTAAAACATCAAGGCAGCATGTAGTTAGTGCTGTAAAAGAAATGAACCAAACACTATGCAGTTTCAGAGGACAGTTCCCATTGAGTTCAAAAATCACAGATGGCATTTAAAAACATATTCCTTTTTAAAAAAAAGCACTTTCTTTCCTGTTTATAAAAATAATTCACACCTATTGTTTAATATTTAGGAACTAGAGAAATGTATAGAAAACAAAAATTACGAAATAAATGTATTTTGTTATATTTTCTACCAATCATATATATGTATATATATACATATATATAAATTTGAGATTATATTTCATGGATAGTTGTGAAAACTGTGTTTTTACTTAATAGATAATGAACATTTTCTGATATTATTAAGTAACCTTCTAAAAATTATTTTAATGCCAACATAGAATCCCAATTAATGGATATAGGGTAATTCATTTAACCATTCCCCAAAAGTTGGATTTTCAGATTAGTTTCTTTTTTTCCTTTATATATATATATAATGCTGTCAGGGGTGTACTTGAACATAAACCTTCATGTGAAGCTATGATTACGTATAGAAGAGACATTATTGGTTCCCAAGCTTTGATTCATCCTGTGCACATTAGACTTCAGAGAGGGTGTACAATTTCCCTTCCCACTAGGCTTAGAGAGCCCAATGACTGTGTCCCTCCTCTCCTTCCTTATTTCCTTTTCTTTACAAATTTGAAAACACAAAAAGGGCAGTTAAGTAGTATGTTTTTCTACACATGGGCTCTTCACATTTTCATTTAGGCTTTCCCCAGGTACTTTATATTGAATATGGCTACGAGCAAGATTGTTATTTTTTTTTAACAGTCTTGGAACTAACTCCTGTTGGTTTTAATAATTTTGTCTGAGTTTTATATGTAGAAAAATAATTTTACTTTCAAATGATTGTAATTTGGGGAAGATGGTGATATATGGGTCAGGGTAGTTATTAGGGCTGAAAGGAACTAAGACACGGGCATGGGAGAACATGCACCAGTGGAGGTGGGTAAGTCAGTTGAGGTATGTTGGGGGTTGAAGCAGGCTGAATTTGAAGTTTGTCTGGTACGGTACCTAAGGCTAGTGAGTGTAAGCTTCTTTCAAGGTTTTATTTTAAATACATGAGAAGTTGATATAGTTTGTTAATTAATTTTGTTTTTTTCCTCCATTGACATTTTTGGTTTGCTTCAGAGATTTTGGGTTGTGACCAAATTGTCATTGAGCTAATATAAATGTCTTCAAATTAGTACAGTCGGCCCTTCACATTCGTGGGTTCTGCATCTGCAGATATGGAGGGCTGGCTGTATTATGCCCTTTGATGCAAAGGACTTGAGCATCCACAGATTTGGGGATCTGCATGAGGAGAGGGGGTCCTGGAGCCCATCCCTCAGGGTTATCAAGGGATGACTGTAGTGAGTGCTCGGGACTCTCCCTCCCTTTTTCTCTTTCCCATGCTCCCTTCCTCCCTGTCTCCCCATCTCTTTCAAGGCCCACTCACCTTGTTCTGGGTCTTATTGCAGTGGTGGTAACAAGGAACAAGGGAGACGGTGATGATCTGTAGATATAACTATGTTTTTAGTGACAGTGATCCTGACACAGCAAGTGCCATGAAAGGTCTAAGTTTGCTAAGTTCTCCAGCTCTCAAGCCCACTTTAACCCTTTTGTACCTACCCCACCTGCTTCCTCTAGTATTCTTAGGTTCTCACCCAACTTTTCTCCAGACTTTCTCCTAAGGTGGAACTAGTTGGCCATCTGCTGCTCTAATTACTGTTGATTTTATTTATGTGCTACTTCTCTCCTTATGGTAATACTTGGATAAGAAACTTGATAACTTTCTCTTTTCTAATACAATAAATTTCCTTTTTGGTCATTATCGCCTACACATCTTTTTATCTACCTGTTTATGTATTTTGCTAGTGTTTATTGAATGCCTTTTTAGTGGAGCCATTGGGTTGGGTACTTCAGCTATGTCATAATTTTCACAGTAACCCTGTGAGATAGTGTTATGTTTTTTTAAACTTGTAGTGAAACTGAGCCCTGAGGCTCAAAGAAATTAAGTAATGGAAGATAGCATACCTGGAGAGTGCTAGCATCTACCTCTGATGCCTGGGCTCCCTCTCCCCGCGTCTGTGCTACTAACATTTACGTAGTAGTTTGTAGTACTTCTTAGGCTTTTTATGTCATTAATTCCTGACAACGACTGCATCTGCTTGTTACAGGTGGGGAAACCATGGCTTAAAGCAGCAGCACTGGGGGGGATATTAGATGCTCTCTGGTTCTTTTACTCTTTAGATCAGACTATCCTGTTAGGTGCTTTCAGTAACTTGGTTTAGAAATCAGAGTTCTCCACACTTCATTGTTAACTTTTGCAGCAAGTTTTCTTGTTTTAAATGTGTCTGCTTTGTAGGTAAAATAAGTGTTTTTCTCTCTTGTTATTAACAAGCCATTGTACCTTAGTTTTTGGTGGTGGTTTGGTTTTTTTTTTTTTGCCGTATGCAGGCCTCACACTGTTGTGGCCTCTCCCGTTGCGGAGCACAGGCTTTGGACGCTCAGGCCCAGCGGCCATGGCCCACGGGCCCAGCCGCCCCGCGGCACGTGGGATCCTCCCGGACCAGGGCACGAACCCACGTCCCCTGCATCGGCAGGCGGACTCTCAACCACTGCGCCACCAGGGAAGCCCTGTACCTTAGTTTTATCCTGAAGTCCTTAACAAGCAGAACTTTGAGGCCTCTAGAGCCTGTTTGTTTAAGCTTGCATTCCTTTTGAGCACTCCTCCTGAGGCACTCCCCTTCTGTATAACCTCTTCTCCCTTCCCCTGTAAGTTAACAGTTACTTTACTAAAGCAGTCATGTGTTTCTCACACTTCTGGGGGCAGCTGGACAGTTCTGCTGACCCAGGCCGGGTATGGGTGATGTCAGCCAGGCTCAGTCTTGCGTCTGTGATCAGCTGATGGCTGCCTGGGGCTGGGGTCCAGGATGGCTTCAGCAGGGATGGCTCAGCAATCTTCCACAAGGTGTCTTATCTAAAGCTTTTCAGGCCTAGGCTTGGGATTGACACACTGTCACTTCAGCTGTAACTGGTGGCTGAAGGAAGTCACAGGCCAGCCTGTATTCAAGGAGTGGGAAAATAGACTCTACTTGCTAGTGGGAGAAGTTACAAAGTCACATAGACAAAGTCATGGATACAAAAAGAGGTGAAGAATTGGGGCAATTTTAGAAATCAGTCTGTAACACCTTGAAGATCTTTATTGTATTACTGGGAGGTCACTTTATGTCTAAACTTATGAGGCCATGTTGAAAAATTGTTGGTGAAAAATATCTGATAATATTAGAAATTATGTAGTTTATTATCTATTTAAATTTTTATTAGTAGTGTAACCTATATATAGAACAGTGCCCACATCACAGGGAATTAGCTCAGTGAATATCACAAAGTGAACATAACTGTGTACTTATCACTCAAGTCAAGAAATAGAAGATCCCCCGCACCCCAGAATCCTCCCTCTTTCCCTTCTCAATTTTTACTTTCTCCCTCTTTTCCAGAAGTAATCACTGTCCCGACTATTATAAGCACAGATGAGTTGTCTTTTTAGGAACTTTCAAATTATCCAGTAAATGTTTTGTGTCTGTCTTCTTTCACTTAGCAACATGTGGCCAATACCATTTCTTTAATATTCAGAACTGTGACTAGTGACGTGATAATATCCATTGATGTTTTCATTTAAATCTTTTCAGTGACTTCTCCCTTCCTTCAGCATGTTCTTCTGTGACTTCTTGGTTTATGCAACATTCGCTACAGCTAGTGTTTTCTCTAAAGTTCCCTTCAGTTCCATTAACATAAGGGAATTTATTACTCTGATATTTCTTTCTTTCCAGGAGGAAATAAGCAATATGTATAGGAGACTAATGTGGGTATGAAAATGAAACTTAGAGTCCACTGTTATTGCTATATATTTGGGAAATCATAGTAGAAAATCAGTAGGCGTGAACTAAGACTGGTGTCAACCAGACTTGATAATTAAATTATTCAAAGTACTTAAAATGTTTAAAATTCTTTTTATTTACCTATCAGATTCATCACAGTGCTCTGCTGTATTTAGTGATTTAATCCCAGAAACTGGGTGGGGGGTACTTAATGTGATTCTGAATCATGTTTTGAGTCTCAGTGACCAAGAGGCAATTGATATGTTTTACTGATGTGAAGGTGTTACTTTACTGGCCTAGACATCTTCTTGGAACTCCTGCTGCTCTTTCTAGTCTAAATAGGCACAATATTTTGGGTAAGAATTTAAAGTTTTGATTTGGACCTGAGTATCATTTTA
This sequence comes from Mesoplodon densirostris, assembly GCF_025265405.1. Taxonomy (NCBI): domain Eukaryota; kingdom Metazoa; phylum Chordata; class Mammalia; order Artiodactyla; family Ziphiidae; genus Mesoplodon; species Mesoplodon densirostris. The sequence goes on from NC_082674.1 coordinate 26,920,336, forward strand.
GCATTTAAAATCAGTTTGGGACCCATTCCCATCCATTATAAAATCATTTTCTTGTGTGTCCTCTTACTATGCTCCTATCACTGGGATAGGATTCAAAAAGGAAATGTCTGCTTATTTTATTTACTTTTCTTCAGGAAAGACAGTGGTGAAGTGAGTCATTAGCACATTGTGTTTTCCAATAGCTCTTTGACCTTTAGTCTCTGGGGCTATAAAATCAATGGGAAGATGCCTGTTGTATCACGAGTCATGGGGAAAGCCTGTAATAGATATGTTACTATGAATGTTTCAAGGAGAAATTAATGTACTGTCTATAGATTATAGTTGGAAATCCAAGACCAGCAGAGATGTGCATCTCCCATGTGTAGCACACATGTATTGAGAAATAAATACAGGCTGTTCTCTGGGCTCTGATAATTCTTCTATCATGTTACCCTGCAGACAGAAGCATTGGAAGGCAGGGAGTTGTTCCCACAGTGGTTTGCTTCCTTTGAGTGAGTTCAATGATTGAATCCACCCCATGCTAGTTGATTATTTTATAAATGTGGGACAGTTACAGGTCACGAGGGGAGGCTACAGCTGCAGTAGGGCCTAGGTTGAAACAAATACAATCACAAAGAGACCCATATGATAGTTCCTGGGGCTGACCCAAGAGAGCGACATTTCACAAAATGTGCTCCACAGACCACTAGGTCAGCTGGATGTTAATAGGTGGTGTGTGAAAAAAGATTCCATGGCCAAAAGTGTGGAGAATACCAAGTTAAACAGAGAAAACCAAGAGTCCTCGCCAAAGAACTTCTCAGGGGGTCTTTCATGTGCAAATGTATATAGAATATATAGCGTTTCTCGATCATATTCGGCCACAGAACTCTTCTTTTAGCAGAAGTCTCACAAAGCTTGTGTTTTATATAAAATACCTTGGGTATTTTATATAAAATTTTATATAAAATTGCTCTTGAATGTTGATCTTCTAACATTTTTTTGTTGCCTTATCTCCTAAAATAATTTTGAAAAACTTAGGTGTTCACACATTTTTAAGCCAATATCTGCATTTTTTAATCAAAAATTAAATGGGTGTAGTAAATTCATTTCTGGCATGTTTTATTAAATAGGGGCTTTCAACATATTTTCAGCAGCAGCATTGGCTCATTTACTCTATGAATGATGTCTGCCATCTAACCTAATTGGCAAAACCAGACTTTCTTATGAAATAAATCAGACTTATCCCTTTTCCTGTGACTGTCCCTCAGGAGGGATATATTTGTGACTTGTTCATTTGTTTGGTGCCTTTGATAATTTCACATTGTAGGGCAGTGCACCTGGAGAGATTCCAGATGGGCAGAAGGGTACCTTGAAGAGAAAGCAGACACTGAGTAAAGGAGAGAGGGAAAAGGAGATGGGCAAGTGTGTTGTTAGAGCACTTTTAGAGAAGGAAACACATGAAGGCTCAAGATCTAGGAATTGATTCCCTTAAATAAAAGTATCCAAGCATGGGCCTCCCTGGTGGCACAGTGGTTAAGAATCTGCCTGCCAACGCAGGGGACACGGGTTTGAGCCCTGGTCCAGGAAGATCCCACATGCCGCGGAGCAACTAAGCCCATGTGCCACAACGACTGAGCCTGCGCTCTAGAGCCTGTGTGCCACAACTACTGAAGCCTGCGCGCCTAGAGCCCATGCTCCGCAACAAGAGAAGCCACTGCAGTGAGAAGCCCGTGCACCGCAACCAAGAGTAGCCCCCGCTCGAAGCAACTAAAGAAAGCCCACGCACAGCAACGAAGACCCAACGCAGCCAAAAAAAAAAAAAAAAAAGTAGGGCTTCCCTGGTGGCGCAGTGGTTGAGAGTCCGCCTGCCGATGCAGGGGACACGGGTTCGTGCCCCGGTCCGGGAAGATGCCACATGCCGCAGAGCGGCTGGGCCCGTGAGTCATGGACGCTGAGCCTGCACGTCCGGAGCCTGTGCTCCACAACGGGAGAGGCCACAGCAGTGAGAGGCCCGCGTACCGCAAAAAAAAAAAAAAAAAAAAAAGTATCCAAGCGTGTGTGTCCCGTGTCACTTGCCTTCAGGGGTGTGTGTACCTGGTGTGAAGCTGCTTCCCGGGGTGGGGGAGTTTAAGAAATACATATGTCCTCTTAGAGAGTGAACTCCTCCTTTATCTAAATTAAGTGATCCCTGTTAAACAGCCAAATGGTCTGTCTGGCTAGGAAAAGTTTTACCTCAGAGGTGTTTTTTTTTCCTGCTTTCATCTGGAAGTCAAATTGCTGAGTTGTGTAATGGCATTTCTGTCCATCAGCAAAAACCAGAATCTCCAAAGCACTTCATATTTTCACACAGTTTAAAGATCTGCATGTACTGTTCTCACCTGGTACCTAACTCCTGTTGGTTACTGGGCATGCCTCATTTCCTGTATAAACTTGTGTTACTAAAAAGGCAGTAAATTAGTCCTCACTTTGTTAAACATACCTACTTTCCTGTAGGAGCATAGATACATAAAAGTGTGTTTATTTCCCACAGGGTACTTATGCTAGTCATGATATATATTATGCCGTAAATGTCATACTTTATTTATTCCTTGGCATTTTCAACTCTGACAACTTGCAGATTGTTTTGAAGTCAGGATATTTAAGCTAGAAACAACCTTGGGGATTATCTGCGTTGCAAGAGAGGAAAGTGAGATCAAGAGAAAACAAATGACTTGCTTTAGGTGACATAATTTAGGATCCTAGTTACCAAACTAGGTCTTAATGAGAGATTTCTCCCATTAGATTTCCCCATTCTCCCTTAACCCTTTTAAAAAATAAGAGCTTGGACCAAGTTATCTCTATAAAACTGTGAATAACTGTTGTGTTGCTCACCGTCCATAATTGTTACAAAGTTCCAGTGAGAGAAGGTGTGCTGTACAAATACAAAAGAGGGTGATGAGGATCCTTGCCTATAGTACTAGATTGTTGTTATCATCCTCGGGTGCTGAAATGTTAAGGCTGTGTTACATTAGGCTGTGTAGAGTCTCTTGTTATGCATATGTCCCAACTACTCTGTATTTTTTTTTTTTTTTTTTTACGGTACGCGGGCCTCTCACTGTTGTGGCCTCTCCCATTGCAGAGCACAGGCTCCAGACGCGCAGGCTCAGCGGCCATGGCTCACGGGCCCAGCCGCTCAGCGGCCATGGCTCACGGGCCCAGCCGCTCCGCGGCATGTGGGATCTTCCTGGACCGGGGCACGAACCTGTGTCCCCTGCATCAGCAGGTGGACTCTCAACCACTGTGCCACCAGGGAAGCCCCTACTCTGTATTTTTATACTATCTGGGTAATAGATGCCCCAGCCTTCTGTTTCTTTTGTATTAGGTTGAACCATGTGACACTGCCAATATTCAACCATTTTAGATTTATAAGAAGAGCAGTTTTGTATTATTGAACTTGATAAATGGCCAGAGGTTCGTGGTAGGCTGTACTGGGCAGAGACACTCTATAAATGTTCTTAGTGAATGGAGAAGTATGTGAATCTTCATATGAGCTGTAGCCTCCCTGTCCCTCCACCCTAGATTTTGCCTACTCTAAAGGTATACACTGGGATTTATGAGTTTCTCCTTTCCCTTTTGCTTCGGCAAACTTCTAGACTCCCCAGCCCAGCAGCTCAGATGGAGATACGGGGCGGGGCGGGGTGGTGGTGGTGGTGGCGGTGACTGGTTCTGAGTCAGCTCCTTCCGCCATTCATCTTGACCTTGTTCTTGAACTCAGTAAGCTGTGTTCTATGCAAGTGGTTACACCATTCTTTCAAAGGATAGAATTCCACAATTGTCCAGAGAAATTAAGTGGTCTGCAGAGGGAAAACCATGAACAAATTCATTTGTTTACCATTGGTTTGTTTTTTTAAACTAAGTACTACAATGCTTTCAGTTTAATCAGAACGCATTAAAGGAGATTGGCTGATCCAGTAAAATATGAGACTCCTGAAACAATTTTTTTTGTCAAATATAAGGAATTTATAAAAAATTATAATCAAGTTAGAAGTTTTATTTAATTTTAAATAAGAAAATAGCCTGAGGAATTGAAGCCTAAATAGAACTATAATTCATAATTAGCTGATCATGTTTCATATAATTGTTAAACTTTGGCCCAATAACGCCTCCTCTCAGCCTAATCCTCAAACTTCTCATATCCAGAGAGCACACTTCCAGTCAACCCGTGTTTTGTTCTTAATGCATCTGTGAATCTTTAGTTTCCTTCAGTTTATTTATAAAGGTCTTAAAGAGCCTGACTACCTCAGAAAGTCATTTAGATAATTGCTCATGTTTCATATTAATTTCTGGGGTTCTAAATTTAAAAACACGGGGCATAAGTTTTTTGCCTTTTTCTTTAAACACAAAGGATATAAACTATCTAGCCACCCACAGTCCTCTCAGGAACGAAGCAGGGGATGGAAGAATGAAGTGGCAAAAAGTAAGAGAATGCCTATCCAATTTTTAGATTTCAAATTTGGCATATTAGGAATGAACAGTTTATGAATGGAATGCTTTTTAAAGTTTTATTTGTGAGTGAGTTGTTGAAACCTGGAATATGATTTTTCACGGAAATAACATCAGTGATCTTCAAATTTTCTTTACAAATGCCATCTTAGAAGTTCAGTTTTTGAAGCAGATGTAAAGGAACTGCCTTACTTAAAAGAGGTGTGTAGGGTGCCCAGTCTCCGGGGACAGGTCCGCAGGTCACAGTTAAGTCTGATGAATTACCTTAGAGCCCCGGTCAGACATGGTGATGCTAGGACTCTAGTCTTGCAGATCACAAACCACACACAGCCCCCGAGCTCAGCGATCTGGGGAACCTAGTCTGTTTTGCTTCTTGCTCAGGCCAAAGCACCATCTCAGAGACAGCAGGAGACCATCCAGATGTAGACAGTTTAGAGGCTGAGTTGAGTGAATGCAGCCCTTCAAGTCCCCTCATGGAGCAAGCACTCACCTCCACTCCATCATTCCTCAGACAACTTTACTTCAGGATGGTCCTTTCTGTACTTATAAACTCATATTTTCATCCCCTGTGTGTGAGTTTTTCAGTGAGGGCATTATTGACAATTTTCTTTGTCAAGAGGGACTAACCACACTTTGTTCAGTTCCCTAGTGTCCACCCAGTGAGTGTTCCCCCGTCCTTGGAACAACCCAAAGTGTCCCATAGCTAAGCATACCCCACTTTGAGAATCAACTAAGAGGGAAGCAATCTTACTGACCTACAACATCCCTATAGGTATTTACATTGTAGGAGAGATTGCTTTTAGATCTAAATGGCAACTAAATATACGAAAAGGAAGTGCAGGTCAAAACCACAATGAGATAACACTACACTCCCACTCGATGACTAAAATGAAAAAGACCGACAGTAATTTGATGAGGATGTGGAGCAGTTGGTACTGGAAATGGAAATTGACATAACCACTTTGGACAACTGTTTGACAATATATATTGAAGTAAACATGAGCCTTATTTAGTGACCCAGAAATTTTACTCCTAGATATATACCCAAGAGACATGAGTGCGTAGGCCTACCAAAAGACATACATATAAGAATGTTCACAGGTGCATGGTTGGAAATAACCCCCAAATGTCTCTCAACAGTAGAACAGATAAATTAACTTTGTACTCACACAATAAAATGTAACAGAGCAGTGAAAGATGAACTGTATGTAATAACATTGATGAATCTCTTAGGCATAATAAAGTCAGACAAAAGAATATATACAATATGATTCCCTTTATATGAAGTTTAAGAACAGCTGAGACTAATCAACAGTGATGGGAATCAGGATAGTAGTTACCTGTGGGGGCAAAGAGGTTGACTGGGAAGGGACATGAAGTGCCTTCTGAGGCACTGGGAATGTTCTAAGTCATGATCTGGGGGTGGTGGTTATACAGTATGTGCATAGACACGTGTACACACATATCTACTTGTATGTATACATGTATGTATATGCAAAAACCTCGTATAGTTGTACACTTAAGATTGATATACTTAGCTGGATGTAACTTTAAAAAGAAAAATTTTTGAAAATTTAATCTCTAATTTATAGTATTTTCTAGAATATGATAAAAAATAAATTGAGGTAGTTGAGGGAAATGGGAGTTTTTCTGGAAACTTTGAGAGTGTGTCCATGCTTCTGGGTTTCTGGAGCCAAAATTAGGGGAAGTGGTATTGCTAGTGGCACAAGCTGATTAGAATAGAGATGGTAGGAAAAGGGAAGGGGAAAGCTTTATATGATTCCTCTTCTTCACTCTACTTCTTCCTGTCTGTAGCCATAGTGTTTTCATTTAAGGCTTAATTTCTGTCCTCCATTCCCATGGCATCATGGTCGAAGTGGTGGGCAATGTTGAGAGTCAAAGAGGGGACACTGGAAGAGAGCATAAGGCAGTCGTTGTGTATCAGGTATCTATGCTTTGTGGGGGACAAACACCACCTTAACCTGCAGGGAGGTTAGCCAGCAGGGAGACTGGGATGGTACTGTCATAGAAACTTCCAGATAAGGGAAAATTCTGGGTCCCAAGAGGTAAACATGGAAGGCGTAATGGTGTAGTCAATGAACAGGAGTAAAAGCCCCTCAGAGAAAGAGGAAGGCTGATGATCACACCCTAGTGGGAACATGAGGGGAAACAGTGGTCCAGCCTTTTTGACCACAACTGGCTGGTTACCCAAATTTGAGGTTTAAGTGGGGACATACAATAGGGGCTTCGCTTGTACCATGTAAGCCCCAAGTGGACTTGGCACTCTTCCTGGTCCTTCATGGTGGTTCTCTTAAAGAGAATGAGTTATAGGGGGATATTTTCAATCACATGCTGTGCATAAATGTGCATTATAATACAACACACACTCTGATCAAGAGTAAGATGGACAGGTGCTGGACCATATGCGGTCCAGGTGTCATCTAGCTATACCAGTTTCCAGCTGCATGCAAGCTGGAATGCTGTAGAATTTACACAACAAACATGGGTTGTCATTTGAATGTCATTGAAAATGTCATATTGTCATGTGTCAGGTAAAATACGTCCATGTAGATATCTTTGGCTATGTAGAATATGAAATATAAGCGAATAGTGATTTATTGCAGGCTGCATTTGCCTTTTTATGTGATGATTCTGCTAGTAATGTTTTGCTACCATGGCGTTCAGTTTAATGTAGAAAATTAACATTTTAGGATCCTTAATAGAAGTTTTATTAGAATTAATGATTGAAAGAAGTAAATGTAATTTCAATGGAAACACTAAAAGCCAAGTCTGTTAACTGTTAAGCTTCATAAGACACCCTGAATAAAATAGATAACTACTAATTTTTTTTTACTGTTAACTTGTCACATTCTGTTTATTTTTAATTACCTTTGCAAATGACTCTATAATCTTTTTTTAAAAATTGCCACATTTTCGTCTCTCCTCTTCCAAATCATTTTGATTTCCCCTTGGGCCACTGTCTTAGTCCATTTGGGCTACTATAACAAAATACCACCAACTGGGTAGCTTAAAAACAGCAGGTATTTATTGCTCACAGTTCTGGAAGCAGATAAGTCCCAGATCAAGGCACCAGTATGGTCACCTTCTGGTGAGGGCCCTCTTCCAGTTACAGATGTCTCCATTGTGTCCTCAAATGGTGGAAGGGACTAGGGATCTCTCTGGAGCCCCTCTTTTTAAGGCACTAATCCTATTCACGAGGGTTCTTCCCTCATGACTGAAACACCCTGCAAGGGCCTCACCTACTAATACCATCACCTTTGGGGAGGGTTAGGATTTCAACATATGAATCTGGCGGTGGGGTGGGGGGCACAAAACGTTGAGACCATAGCAATCACCACATGCAGATGACCTTGAGGCTCTGTTTCCAATGATGCTTTCCTTTCACTTTATTCCTGAATCTGCTGCTGTGGCTGGATATTTATACAATACTTGAGTATCCCAGAGTGACCTTCTAGTGTAAAACTTACCTCTTTTTTTTTTAAACGTCTTTATTGGAGTATAATTGCCTTACAATGGTGTGTTAGTTTCTGCTGTATAACAAAGTGAATCAGCTATACATATACATACATCCCCATATCTCCTCCCTCATGCATCTCCCTCCCACCCTCCCTATCCCACCCCTCTAGATGGTCACAAAGCACCGAGCTGATCTCCCTGCGCTATGTGGCTGCTTCCCAATAGCTATCTATTTTACATTTGGTAGTGTATACATGTCCATGCCACTCTCTCACTTTGTCCCAGCTTACCCTTCCCCTCCCCGTGTCCTCAAGTCCATTCTCTACATCTGCATCTTTATTCCTGTCCTGCCCCTAGGTTCTTCAGAACCATTTTTCTTTTTTTTTTAGATTCCATATATATGTGTTAGCATATGGTATTTGTTTTTCTCTTTCTGACTTGCTTCACTCTGTATGACAGTCTCTAGGTCCATCCACCTCACTACAAATAACTTGATTTCATTTCTTTTTATGGCTGAGTAATATTCCACTGTATATATGTGCCACATCTTCTTTATCCATTCATCTGTCGATGGACACTTAGGTTGCTTCCACGTCCTGGCTATTGTAAATAGTGCTGCAATGAACATTGTGGTACATGACTCTTTTTGAATTATAGTTTTCTCAGGGGATATGCCCAGTAGTGGGATTGCTGGGTCATATGGTAGATCTATTTTTAGTTCTTTAAGGAACCTCCATACTGTTCTCCATAGTGGCTGTATCAATTTACATTCCCACCCACAGTGCAAGAGGGTTCCTTTTTCTCCACACCCTCTCCAGCATTTATTGTTTCTAGATTTTTTGATGATGGCCATTCTGACAGGTGTGAGGTGATACCTCATTGTAGTTTTGATTTGCATAATGGTTAGTGATGTTGAGCATTCTTTCATGTGGAAAACTTATCTCTTCATCTGCCTTTTTCCTTCACAGAACTTTCTACAAAACCAATAGTGTCTTTTCCTCTTTGCTCAGATTAGAAGCCTCAACGGCATCTTTTACCCTCTTTTTCTCCAATGCCATGTTGGCCAGTCAGACACCAAACACCATGCACTGTCAGTTGTTCCTTCAAAAACAAACAAACAAAAACAAAACTTCATTGCTTCTCTTCCTGATTATTCTCACTAACCTGGCTTGTCACCAGTCTCATACTTGCTTTATTCCTTCAGTGATCAAACTTTTAATCTCATCTCACCAAGCCATGTGCTGGCCAGATGTGTTTCCCTAGAGCCCGCCCTTGATTATATCTTCCTCCTGCTCACAGCCCTTTCATATATTTCCCTGTTTTCAATAAAATTGCATCCAAACCTAGCCTGGCTTTAACCAGCTCTTTTTCCAACTATTCACCTTCCTGAAACTTCTTTTCCAGCCAACGGTTTGACTCATGATTTCCTGATCCCTTTCCTTCTCCAGTCTCTGTCGCTCATGCTCTGATGTCCACCCATGTAGATCATTCACCCCTTCCTGCCCATCCATCTGGCTTCTCCCCAAATTCAACACCTGATGAAGTCTTACCTCCTTCTCCATGCTGCAGTCTCCCTTACCTCCACCTTCCTTTAGTAGCTCTTATTTGTCTATAAGGCAATTTCATAATTTAATTTCTTCAGGTTTATGACCTTTCTTCTGATTGTGATAGCGATTTTCACTTCTTTAATTTTTACATAGTTATAGGCACAACTAGACTAGAAGTGTCTCCAGGGCGAGAGTCTTCACCTTGCCTGTATGCCCTATAATACTTTAAAAACACTAACACTAAAATATAAGCTCTGTGAAGGCTGGCATCTTTGGTCAGTTTGGTTCACTGGTAAGTCTCTAATATCTAGCATAGAACCAGGTACATAGTAGGTGCATAGTAAATATTTGCTAAATTGTAGATGTTCAGTAAATGTTTGAGTTGATTAAAGTGCTGCTGCATTAAAAGTTGCTCGCAGCTCTTACTTACTATAACTGAGAGGTATTATACTGATAAAGACAGGGAATGCAATTTACAGCCAGAATCTGTTCCATAGAACTTGACTTCTCTTTCTAAAAGAATTGTTTTCCTGCAGATATTAATGAATGCCAACTACAGGGTGTGTGCCCTAATGGTGAGTGTTTGAATACCATGGGCAGCTATAGATGTACCTGCAAAATAGGATTTGGGCCAGATCCTACCTTTTCAAGTTGTGTTCGTAAGTAATGATCACTTTTTATTACTATTTTGCATCTGTTTTTTTGGGGGGTGGGGGGAGGGGGAAGTATCCAAAAGAAGGTAAATACTCAGCGGTCAACTAAATATTGTAAATATGCAGGAAAATGTCATTAAAATGACAGGAGGGAGGGGGCGGCCTGATATACTACAATAAATCTATGTTTATTTTAAAAATGCATTTTTATTGTGTTCAGAAAAAATGACAGCTTAAACTTAAGGTAGAGAACAAGTGCACAGAGGAATTATGCAAAGAAACAGTTAATTAAAATTAGCATACCTAAGACATGAAAACAGATTTTTCCTTCATGAGTATTTTAAGCATTATTTAGGTGGAGTGAAACTTTGTCCCAGCTTCTGTCTTTAATTAGTCCAAATTCTGAGTCACTTCTGTCTGATTTAATGAGGCTTCACTGTACTTTCTTGGTTAGAAGAGTCTGGGAAATAGTTAGCAAGGCTCTGTGTTTCAGATTTTTTTATTCAGTTCTAATTTCAAATATTCTATTCTGTTGTCCTCAAAAACCACTGATATGTGTCCCTGAAGTTAAACTATTTTGCCTTACAAATCTGTCTTTAAGATTTTTTTAACTTGTTAAGGATAAAAATCCTCCATCAAATCTTATGTTCTAATATTCGTACAGAAAATGTAGTTTCTCCAAAAAGATCCTATTAAGGATCTCTTGCCACAAAACCTAATCCAGTGTAATCAATACAGATCACCTGACAATTAGAGATGTATGCATTTTAGATGTAAAGGGCTCAGACACAGAATTTTTTAAGACTACCTTATTTTTAAGGTACTTATGCCCATTATTACAAAGTAGGTAAATGCAATAGATTTTTCAAAGTCACCTACGATTAAAGGTTAAACATTTTAAACTAATGTATGGCAGAAAACTGTCGAGATAATGTTAAGAGCAATCCTGCATTAATTTTTGTCTTGCTAGGTTTTTTTTATTTACCTGTTTTTATAATGTGTCATTGGTATATGTTAAGTTGTATCTTTCTGGTCCCCAGTTTTAAATTTGTCATATCATCAAGATATATTTTTCAAGAAGGTACCATCATTTGCTTTTAACTGTGCATCTCTAACTCTGTGCCCTAAGCTGATGGATAGACATGGTGAAATAAAGACAAATGTAATAAAATAAAAATAGCAATCTCATTCATTACTTTTAGACGAGTTTGTTGAGTGTTTTGGAACATTGTTACTAATTACTACTATTTTCCTTTGAAACCCGTCAAATACAGATTTGGAAATTTTGCACATAAGTTCTTCCATGTTCTTTCACAGACAGTTCTGATCATAAAGCAGGCAGGCACCTAATTATAGGACTTTTTTTGGTGGGTGACAAAATTAGACTGTAAAATTATGCTTGCATACTAGGTACACTTGAAAACTGATGCAAGGATTTGGAAATTTCAGGCCAAAAATCACATCATTGACAATATCCAGATAATTTAAGGACAACTTCTGGCTGATTGGAATTACATGAGTAGAGTATTGTAAATACAGTTGTATAATTTAAGCATGAAACATTTTTAGAGTTTGAACATAGAATTTGTTGTGAATATTTGTTTTTCCTTAAATAATTTGCTTTGTAGTCTGGTTAAAATGACTACATTGAACATTGTAGATTAGGTACACTTAGAGGACTGGTTGCAAAGTGTTTTATTTGACTAGATCTGATGTCTAGAGCTAAGGACAGACATCCAGGTTTTCATAAGATTGTAGAAACTGCCAGTGAGATTTTTGAAACACACTTTCCTTAGCGTTTATTTTCCCTGTCATTGCCCAGATAATACTGAACTTATTAAACAACCATCCATTCGTATTTGAAAAATAAATATTTTAATTTTATGGTTCAGCTACAACGGCTGAAACGATAAGTATTAGGAGACGTTTGTTGCTAGTTAAATGTTCCCGTTTAGAGTTTGAAGTTGAAACCTGGGCTCTTTACCAGCATTGAGTGGGCAGATTTATTTCTCTTTCCTCTGAATTTACCACATGTAATATCATAGAGATATGTAAAGTGTTTCAGGATTTGTGACTTGGTTCAATCCAGTCTGATTTGTGGGTGAACTGTATTTTGAAGAAGTTGATAGGGAAGTCTGAAGAGAAGGAATGTCTTGAGAAAGAATGAGGGGAGAAGGTGATACTTACAAAGTAGGGTGGAAGAGCACTGGCGAGTTGGTGGTACCCTTGATAGTCACGGGGGAAGTAGCAGAAGGAGACCGGGGGTCACACATGTGCACACACGCATGCACAGACACGCAGACAGACACACAAAGGCACTGAGCAAAGCTATCTGTCATTTGGAGTAAATGCTCTTGCAAGATATAAAAACAGCCTTGGATAGACCGTGGAAGCAGATGGAGAAGATTGACCACGTTTGCTCCAGGCAGCATGAATTTAGGGCATATCCAGGCCATAAAAGGTGTGGCTGACTCTGTGAACTCAAAGAAATGCACTTGGCAGTGGCTGAGGAGCAATGGGAAGCTCTCCCTGTTCTCGAATACGCTGAGGTGAACACCCTCAGAATTCCTTGACTGCAGCCAAAGGTTGCAACCACTTCACTTTCTCTCCTTGCCCGCACCCTGTCCTTGACTTAGCCAAGCTGAAAGAAGAAAGTAGGAGGGTTCTGGCGTTTGCTGTCTCCGACCTCTGTGTCTGTGGATCAGGGCGTTGCTGCAGTAGCATTCTCCAGACCTGCTCCTACCTCTCTGTGGGGAAAGGTGAAACTCCAGGATTTCTCAGAGCCAGTCCAAGAAAAGTATAATAACCTGTGCAGTCGGAGTAGGAAAGCTTTCTGACTTTTTAAGCTGCAATTAATTTTCTTCAGAAATTCAAGAGCTCCAGGATGAATGCTGGGGAGGGTGTGTCCACAGGTTCAAAGGGCCCAGGTAAAAGAATTTTGAGGGGCTTCCCTGGTGGCGCAGTGGTTGAGAGTCCGCCTGCCGATGCAGGGGACATGGGTTCGTGCTCTGGTCCAGGAAGATCCCACATGTCACGGAGTGGCTAGGCCTGTGAGCCACGGCTGCTGAGCCTGCGTGTCTGGAGCCTGTGCTCCACAACGGGAGAGGCCACAACAGTGAGAGGCCCATGTACCGAAAAAAAAAAAAAAAAAAAGAATTTTGAGCCTGCATATTTGCTCAGTGAAATTTGTTTCATAATATTCTTGACCCATGGACTTGGTGCTCACTGACAGAAATAGAGTTAGAGATAAGATGTGCTTCTGCCCTAACTCTGGAAATCATGAGATGCCGAACTCATCCCTTCGAAAAGCCAGTCATATTCATGAACATCATTTCTTTTTAGTTTCTGCAGCTTCCTTATGAGGTATGAATTATTTTACACAATAGGAAACTGAAGCTAGGAGAGTTTAAGTAACTTTTCAAGATCATATAGCTTGTAAATGACATTTGAGGTTTAAAATTGGGTTTTGTGCCTCTAACTTTAGGGTTCTAGATCAGGGATTGGCAAATTATAGCCCGTGGGCAAAATCTGTCCCACCGTCTGTTTTTGTAAATAGTTTTATTGGAACACAGCCATGTCCATTCATTTATATACTGTCTAAGGCCACTTTCACGCTGCCGTGGCAGAGCTGAGAAGTTGAAACAGAGACCAAATGGACCACAAAGCCTAAAATATTTATCTTGCCTTTCACAGAGAAAATTTGCTGACTTTTGGGCTAGATCAATGCTGTCCAGTAGAACTTTCTGTGATGATGGACAGTGCAGATACAGAACATTTCTGATGTGATAAGACTAGTCACAAGTGGCTGGTGTGACTAAGGAATTGAATTTTAAATTGTATCTCATTTACATTTTATCTAAGTAGTAGTATGTGGCTAGGGGCTAACACATTGGATCTCATAGTTCTAGATCCTTTTTTTTTTTTTTTATAAAGTTGATTGGGTAAATGACTGCTAGATCTCTCTAGCAGAGAGAGAAAAATGGGCTTTCCTTCCTGACTTGGTGGTTTTGTCCATGGTGACGTTGTTCTCCCCAGAAATGAGGCTGGGAGCCTCTGTGTCACCTCTGACTCTGTCATCTCCTTTGGTCTCCAAGAAAGTCGTTAGATCTTCATAATCTATTTTCTACCTTTTCCTTTCTTCCCACCTCCTCCGTGGCTGTCTCAGCTTAGGCTCATAGTTTTCCTCAGTGGTCTCACAGCATCATGGCCTTGAGGTTGTACAGACAGATCTGTGCCAACTGTTTGCTCCCATATAAAAGCAGTAACAACCAAAACCGTGACAGTAATGTAGTAATCTTTACTGTTTACTTACTAAGTGCCAGGCACTGTGATGAGTACTTTATATGGATTATCAAATATAATACTTAAAGATTTCTATGAGGCTTGAAGTGTTGTTCTTCCTATTTTAGAAATGAAGAAGTTGAGGCACAGAGAGTTTAAGGATCTTTCCAAAAGTCACACAGCCTATAAGCGGTAGAGCCCAAATTTGAAACTCAATTTGTCTCACTCCACAAGCTGAGCCTTTAATCAGGAAGAGGAAACTGGTCTAAATTGACAGGAGCAAGTCATCTATTTAAGCAGAGCCACTATTTAGTCTCACTGTAAAATGCTGGTCTGACTCTGCAGTGGCCTCAGAATCATTGTTTTTCTGAAATTTTGGTTCTCGCAGAATTTATTTTTAATAACCTGTTTCCTGAAAAGGGTGCCTATGGGCTCTTACCTCCCTAGGAAAGTCATCTCTCAGACTCCTTCTGACAGTGTTACTTGCTCCCCACACCTGCATCCCAGCACTCATCCCATTGGGACTTTAAGCTTTAATGGTATGAAACTCTAGTGTGGAATTTCATCCAAGAAGTGAATAAGGATATTGGAGGTGTTTGGGGGAGGGGGGGGAGTGAAAACAAACTAGTAGGAGAGGCTAGCTTATATGCTGTCTCCTCAAGTCTTCTCTGTTTTTCAACTTGTTCCAAGTACCAGATTAATTTATATCTGCTTAATACTACTTACATTTATGTTTGAATTGATAAGAGCAGCATGGCTTTGAAAGTATAATCAGAGTTGGTTGTACGACCCTATAATTAAGTATAAGTTGGTTAATACATTACTGGGGAGCCCAAATGTGAGAACCATAGCATATTACCTTCTCACAGTGGTTTGTTATGCAATCACCATCAGCATTGGCTATATATGGTGAAGATTCAATACAATACTTGGATATACAGCTATATGTTTATTTCTTTGGAAGATTTTTCCCATGTCTGTCACCAGGAGCAAAAGATTTGTTTTCTTGACTGACTGATGTGGCATTTCTAGTAGGGTTTATGCTTCTGAAATGTTTTTCCCTCTATATAGAGTAACTGAATCTGTGCACCTGAATCTTAGCAACACATCGTACAGAAAATACAATCTGCAAAACCCGTATTTCAGGGAACCTACACATATGAACCTACCAGCACACTTTGTAATTCCTCCTCATTACTCTGACCCATTCCCATTTCAACCAATTCTTTTTTTTTTTTTTTTTTTTTTGTGGTACGCGGGCCTCTCACTGCTGTGGACTCTCCCGTTGAGGAGCACAGGCTCCGAATGCGCAGGCTCAGCGGCCATGGCTCATGGGCCCAGCCGCTCCGCAGCTACGTGGGATCTTCCCAGACCGGGGCACGAACCCATGTCCCCTGCATCGGCAGGCAGACTCTCAACCACTGCGCTACCAGGGAAGCCCTCCACCAATTCTTTAGCAATCTTTGGGCAATATTGATTTTTTTTTTTTAGTATAGTGTAAATCCTTATGATGCAATAGACTATATAATCACGTTTATTATATTTTAAATAATAAATGTAGTATACGAATGAATTAGCCTTTACAACCAGCCTTTCAATCTGTGGTTAAAGATACTCAGACAGTAGAAACACCAATCATGCATCATTCTAGGTAGCATATTGTTCCTGGGTTTATGTATCATGTTGAATGTGAAAGTGCTAGAGGTGTTTAATGAAATAAGTGAATTGCCATATAAGTCATTTGAAATGATAAAAGAATAACAGGTGACTTAGGCATTAAAATAGAGGCCATTTTAAAGGGCACATCCTGTTAGAAATCTGAGGGAGGCATAAATTAACACTTTTTGATCCACATAATTGTAGAGCAAAGAAAATTTGAATCATAGGAGCATTAGTATAATTTAGGTATGTAAGCCAGACCTTTCCAATGGCTTCCTCCTGGGATTTCTTCCATCTTTGAAGGAGCAGATTTTTTTTTATTAGTTAATGGCTTATTATTATGTGCACTTGGAGTGAAGCACAATGTTTAGTTGCAACATGGTCTGATGTTCCCTGACACACCAACAGCTGAGTTTTGATGACTCTGTAAGCCAGTGATTCTTATTCCCTTGAAGGCCCCCACTTGAAGTGCGTTGGAAGCTGTCATGGAAAAAAAAAAAAAAAACACCAGTACCCCTAGCACTTAGGGAGAATCTCTGGGTTAGGAAATGATGCAAGGACAAACACCTATAAAACAGAGACCTTTCAGGAGAAGATGTTTAGGAGGAATTAGCTTGCTTGACTTCTGTCATTATTCTCCACATGATAAAATGCCTAAAATTTTGCTTTCTCTGTGTGTGTGTGCGCCATGCATGGAGCCTCAACCAGAGACTTGCTTTAATGAACAAGCAATCTCTTATAATTCACTTACACACAAATACACATACTAATCCCTTAAAAACTGAATTGCTGATTTGGAGTTTGGGGTTAATCTGGGCGGTAGGCCTGATATGTTACTTTAAGGTAGAGTCCTTGGATGGGGGGCAGAGTAAGTGTAACAGGGATGGTGCCTAAGGTAGTATCACTACCCTGGATATGAGGGCGAGGTGGATACCAGGGAGCGAGTGTGGACAGGTCAGCACAAGGGGCCAATGTCACCGTCTCCAATGTCCAGGGTTTGGGGAAACTCTGCTCTGCTTTAAACGGCCCTTGTTCTTGGGATCTAGAACTAACCTTAATGCTATTCGTGTTATAATTAATCCCTACCACGTGTAAAATAGGCTCTTGTGAGTTGACCTGATGTTGTTTCTATGGAAATATGTGTTGTGAATTCCAAACACTTTGGTTGGAGAAGAAATTTTGGAGCCAAATCCTTGGTGAGCTGATTATCCTAGAACTACGTATATGTTCTTAAGATTATACAACTTATATAGAGAGACAGACCCACACCCATATGCTATATAAGTGCTGGTCAATCATTCCAGAAACTTATCCTTTTGGGGGTAATAACCATACTCATAAATTTTCTTTTACTTTTCTTCTGTGACCTTTAATCTTTCATAGCTGACTTGCACAGACTCCAGAAAGTGAGTAGGAGAAGGGAGAGAAAAAGGCTCACACTTCTCCCTTTTACCACGTTTTTAGTAATCTTGGGCAAACCTGGCCGTATTAGAGGAACTAAGTTTTGAAGCCTTAGGAAGGTCTCCTGTGCTCCCCCCTCCAATTCACCCATATCCTTTTTTCGACTGTTTTCACTGTGTTGAAATTCTACCACTACAGCAGTGATCAAGTCGTGTACAAATGCCCTTGAGAGGCTGGAGATACCTGCTTTTATTAATAAGGCAGGCTGACGTGTATATTGTGTCTACTCTGAACCAAACGTTTAGCATATGATATTTTGAGTCTATACATTGAGCTTGTCACCTGTAAGTGAGGGAGTTATTGAGGCTCAGCCAGTGTATTAGTTAGCATTCTCTACAGAGAAATGGAGCCAATAGCATGGGTGGATGAAAAGGGATTTTTAAGGAATTGGCTCACATGAATGTGGAGGTTGGCAAGCTCCAATCTGCAGGGTAGGCTGGCAGCCTGGAGGTCCTGGGAACAGCTAATGGTGCAGCCAGAGTCTGAAGGCTGTCTGCTGGCAAAATTCCTTCTTCCTCTGGGGAGATCAGTCTCTTTTTCTCCTAAGGCCTTCAAGTGCTTGGATAAGGCGCACCCACATCCCGGAGAGTCATCTGCTTGACTCGAAATCTACTAATTTAAATGTTAATCTCATGTGAAAAATACCTTCACATCAACATTCAGACCTGTCTTTGACCAGCTGTCTAGGTTCTGTGGCCCAGTCAAGTTGACACATAAACCATTGCAGCCAGTTGAAGTGACTTCCCTAGGTTATATTGCTGGCAAGTGGTAGACCCACTATGTGAGCCCAGGTCTGTCTGGCTGTAAAACCCCTTGCTCTCTTCACTGTGCTGTAGTGCTTTCATTGAATCAGGTTGTTTCTGGTAGCGGAGATGTCAGTCATTTTGTGAGAATGAAAATTTAGCTCTGAGCAGGAAAGGAAGGTGATTTGGAAGTGCCAGGTGCTAGAGGAATTGGGTAAGGGAAAGGCAAATTGGGAAAAGCTCATTTGGACAGTGATGCAGTAGAGAAGAGCTTTTGTTGACATGGGGAATGAACAGAGAGGTGACCATCAAGCTTGGTCTGTTCAGCAGTGTTGACTTGGCCTGGAACTGGATCTGTAGAACATTCTCCATGCATGCACATTTACTCTAGAAAATGATCTTTGTGAAGGCAGGGATGTGTCTTTCTTATTCTCATATTTGCCCTATGTGCCCAGTAGCTGTTAGATTAATGAAGTCTCATCTACTAAATTTATAGAAGAAGAATCAGAATGAGGACTTAGGTATTGGATGACTATGGGCTGATGTGCTTTTGTGATGTTTCCTGAGGGGTTGAGGATGTCATCTCCTCCTTCTCTGGTGTGCTGTCTGGCTGGACCGGGGCCTTGTGTGGCATTGCCAGTCAGAAGCTGTCCTTTGTCTCCCATTTGCTGGTCGCTAGCCTAGGATGAGACCGGATAGGACCCTGCAGGCTTTCACAGTCCTCCAAGCAAGAAGAGTGATAGCTGATTTGTAGTATCTACTATGTTCAGTTCCTGACTTTCCATGATACCTGGCTGTTTACCAAATTCTGCCCTAGAACTACCTCTCTTTTTTTTTTTTTTTTTTTTTTTTTTTTGCGGTATGCGGGCCTCTCACTGTTGTGGCCTCTCCCGTTGCGGAGCACAGGCTCCGGACGCGCAGGCTCAGCAGCCATGGCTCACGGTCCCATCCTCTCTGCGGCACGTGGGATCTTCCCGGACCGGGGCACGAACCCGTGTCCCCTGCATCGGCAGGCGGACTCCAAACCACTGCACCACCAGGGAAGCCCAGAACTACCTCTCTTATGGCTAAATACAAGACAACAAATGAGGTAGAGATTTTGATAATTAGGTTTTATAGTTAGGTTTATTTAGGCAGGTTTATTTTGGTTGAAATTATTTGTTCTCACTCACGCACACATAGTTGATTTTCAACACTTACTAAAATGGAAGAAGGGACCAGACACAGACAGGGACGTTTGATGTCCTGACTCTTCAAACTCATTTGGTCAACTAAATCCAGAAGGGTAATGCCCTACATTTAGACAGATTTATTCTGAAGTATGACTTCTAATCCAAACTTTTAGGTTCATTTTACTATTATGTGAAATGTCGAACTGGTTTTTGTCGTTTCTTGGGTGACGTCAGGCCTTATCTCTCTGCTTCAGCGGATACCCCTGTGATCTCTGAGGAGAAAGGGCCCTGTTACCGACTTGTCAGTTCCGGAAGGCAGTGTATGCACCCCCTGTCTGTTCATCTCACCAAGCAGCTCTGCTGTTGTAGTGTGGGCAAGGCCTGGGGCCCACACTGTGAGAAATGTCCCCTTCCAGGCACAGGTAAGACATGCCCCACTGTGTGCTCACATTCACTCCTGGCCACACAAGCACACAGGATGATTTGGGCAGCTTGGGTTATTTGTAGTTTCTGACTTTAAAATTAGTTATTAATAATGCGATGTGTTTTTATCCCTTTTGTAAAAACCGTGAACACACGAGGTTGAATCAGTGGAAAAAATTACATGCAAAGAGCTTTTCCCATTGTGTGTAACATTAGACTTCCTTTTGGATGTTAAGAAAAGCCATTGCGTTTTATCCGTAGCTTCTAGGGCCCTAAGTCTGTTGTTTGAAAGTGTGGAGAGACCAGAAGGCCCTGTTGGACTTGCACTTTCCTGATGGTTGCTCACCGCCTGCACAGCGACTAGACCTGGTGCAGTTTAACTCTTTCACTCATGTATTGAACGGGTGCCTCTCAGGTCCTGTTAAGAACATTGTGCTTGATTTCTCCAGTTGGAAATGGAGAAAATTATATTCACTATGAATATGATTGATTGAATTTATGCTATGAAGATTAATAACTCAAGGGCAGATCCTGCCAAAGCTCCCATGAACTTCTGGGTGGGAGCTGAATATTAAGAAGTGATGATTCTTTATCCTTCAGTTGAGTACGTAATGGCCTAATGCCCTGAAAGCATAAATATATCTAAGTGCCTTGCTTATACCAGGGAGTCACCAACTTCTCAAGCAGGGTCAAGTAGAGTTAAAGAGAAGAGAAAGAAATATACCTGCAAATACTGGGCATGATATTATCAAAAAAGGAGTGACCCCAATTTCACTGGCATGGGGTAGGCATAAAAAATGTCTACTCAGTTTCTTGTTCCATAAGGTGCTTCCCACGTAGGGAAGTGTATTGACTCTCACAGGGCCATTTAATGTCTTAAGCCTATAACTTACACTGTTGCAGACAAGTTGTAAATATAAATTTAACTATCGTGAGCCACGTTTGTTGATGGCTAGGATCAGAAAGAACTGGTAAAGCAGAGACAGTATAATGTTGATGGTAGTTTGGTTTACTGGGTAACTTGACACATCTCCAGAAGGCCCTAGTATCCTCCTGTGGGATCTGATCCTCTCAGTATTAAAAAGTAATAATTAAATTCATGATCTTGATAATTCACAGACCCACTTTAAGTTCAATTTTGATAGCTTTTGTAACCCTTACATGAAGCATAAATCAAGAAGGTAAATATAACACCGGAAGACTTTTCCATAAAGTGTAGTAACTAAGTTTGAAAATAATATTAAAGATAAAATTTTGGCCCTTAACCAGTTTTTGGATGTATGGTGATTTTCATAAGAGTAATGTTTAGTTCATTCATGCTTCAAATACTTGATAGAAAGACATTTTTGCTAGAAACATCTATTCCACATGAAAATTGTATTTCATAGTTAAACATAAAAATGAGGTTCTACCATTTAATGTGTGATCCTTAGAAAAACAAATTGTAGCATGTTTTAAGGAGTATTGGGGGGTTTTATTTTTACCGAGAGCTAATTTTAGGTCCAGAACATCAAGAGGAGATCTCTTGTTCAGTGGAAGTGAAAAGTGACTTATTTTACTTTCAGTTTTAAAAGTAGAAATAAAAACGTTGACCATGAGCTCCTTGGTATCTGCATTTGGTAACTTGCCTCCAGCGCTGACACCAAAGGGCTTAGGTGGATTGTTCCTCCTCGGGCCACACACTGCCTTGCCTCTCTTGTCTTTCCCCTTGACTCATTCCTGGCGATTATGCAATGGAGGCTAGCAAATCACAGGTCCCCAGTCAACTTTTTTTTTTTTTTTTTTTAAAGCGTACAAAACCACCTTCCTGGCGGGAATAGCAGTTCCAGGGCATAGAATATTTCCCAGCCCTCAGGATAATTCGATCAGTTGGTCATGGTCAGGCTTTTGCTCACTTGTCATCCCTCTCCTTGAAAATACCTACATTCTAACTTGGCGTGTCCTTTTTTTCTTTATTTCTACCCATCATCCCTTTAGCATGTGTATTTTGCTGGATTCCTTTTCACCATCCTGAGAATCTCTCTTCAAAGCCACTTGCCCTGTTTCAGTCCTTCTTAACCAGCCTCCCCATATCAGCTGATAACCTCCATCCTGGCTGAGTCCTTTGGTTTCTTCAACTGGAAACAAATTAGGATGATTTCAGCACCTCATTTCCCTCCATAGTGATTTCTTTTTCTTTTTCAACCTTCTTGCTAGTCATTTAACTTAGATGTTACTGAGTTCCTGGTTAATAACTAGTGAAATTAGACCAAAGCAAGAGGGAACAGTCTGATTTTTGCTGATATTACACTCCCCCTGAGATATATATAATATATATAGTATGTTCTGTACCTAAAAATCTAATGTATTACATATATTTTATGTGTGTAATACATGATACATGATGTGATATAGAATATTAAATAGAAAACATGATATGTATGCTATCTCCTAATTTGTAGCTGACATGTGTTAATATATATAAAATATGTGCTCTCTATATGCTATATATGCTATATATATATATAAAATTCTGATTGGGTAGGATAAGGAATTAACAGATGGAGAAATGTTTAGTAAAAGAAAGGGTTGGGTTTTTTCTGTAAATATGCAAGTTTGACAGAAATTCAAGCATTTTGCATCTGTTTTTGAAGTTTTTAAATGTAACTATATTAGTGATGATTTATTAAGAGATATTCATCATGCTGTTTTCCTCTGTATAAGTTTGCACTTTTAGATTTTTAAAAGGAATATTTTCCCATCCCAAATCTAGCTGCTTTTAAGGAAATCTGTCCTGGTGGAATGGGTTATACGGTATCTGGCGTTCATAGACGCAGGCCAATCCATCACCATGTAGGTAAAGGACCTGTATTTGTCAAGCCAAAGAACACTCAACCTGTTGCTAAAAGTACTCATCCTCCACCTCTCCCAGCCAAGGAAGAGCCAGTGGAGGCCCTGACCTTCTCCCGGGAGCAGGGGCCAGGAGCGGTGGAGCCAGAAGGTGAGAGTGGAAATGGATCACGGACCTAGCCAACTGTCTGTGGGTCTTTGCTTTGGTTTCCCTGCTTATAACCTCTAGAACCTCTAGGGGTTTTCAGCCTCGGCACTATTGACAATTTGGGGTGGATAGTTCTTTGATGTGAGGGGCTGCTCTGTGTATTGTAGTATGTTTAGCAACATCCTTGGCCTCTAACCTCTAGAAGCCAGTAGCACCGTCCCCCTCCCAGTTGCTACAACCAAAAAGGTGTCCAAGTATCACTAAGTGTCCCCTGAGGGCAGAATTACCCCTGATTGAGAACCACTGCTGCAGAGTAGTATGCACCTAGCAGGTGGCAGTATTCCACGGTCATCTCAGGACATTGTCTTGTGTTTGGGAGCTACTTTTTCTTGGTGTTTATTCCTGGAGAGTGATTCACATTTTTCAGGGAGTAGCCTGAATTCACTTCTGTGTCTACAGGGCCATTTAATAAATATGTATTTACTTTAAAAATGGAATCCATAGACTTAAAAAAGTTAAAGCGTCAACTGAGCGTCCATGAAATAGAGTCTCACAGGCAGTCAGGGATAAGGGGAAGCAAAATGAAGAAAGACAGGATCAGTGAAAGAGATCTTGGAGATCACCTAGTGAAGTCTTTAAATTTACATTTTGAGAAACCAAGACTTAGAGCAACTGACTTGCAGATGTCATACAAAGAGTATGTGATATGACCAAGGAGCACATTTTTCCGAGGAAGTGGTTAAGGCCGCCTACTCCAGAGGGAGACTAGAGACAAGGGGCTTTGACTCTCTGGTTCGGAAAGAGGGATTATCTATCTCGGTCTCTCCATAGAGACCAGCATGTCCAATACTTTGAATATCTTTGTCACCACAAAAGTGCTCACCTCAGATGGGAGGAACAAAGATCTTAGCTTGTGTGGAATAGGTATTGGCTTTAATAAAGCTCCTGTTGGCCTTTCACACTTGATTCTTAGGTCAGAATTCAGGGTGTCCATTTATGGGTTTTGTGAGGGGAGAAGGTGCCCAGGTTAGTGAGGCGCTGGGAGCTTGGCAAGGAAGAGAGGTCTCTTTTCAGGGCTCTGAACGTCTGTGTGTTCTAGCCTATTTTATTCCCCTCTCTCACTTGCTGCATTTCTCCCTGGTTAGGCAGACGAGGTAGGACCTCACCTAGAATTGACAGTGCTGGCCAGTTTGCTCCTGTGCACTTGGCCAGATGTTTGCACCTTCTCTGCCTTGGCACAAGCAGGAGGAAATGGGCTGTGGTCCAGATTCTGCCTCAAGAGTTTCTTGGTGGTGGGTTAGACAGGATAGAAGGTTAGTTGACTTTTTCTAACCACAAGAACATTGCAGCAGTGGTAACAATCTGGTGCCCTGATTGGTTTTACAAGTTAATGCATCTACCTTTTATACTAATGTTTATAGAAACGTTGACTCATGAGAAAAATCCCTGTGATTATTGATCTAAGGCTTAAGGACTAATTCTACATACTGATTTTTGAAAAGTGTTTCAAAATAGAAAGGCATAATCACTCCCACCACCACCCTATAATAATGTCGTTGATGGTGTAATCTGTGATTTGTTCAACATACTGATGCTAATCTCTCATTGGATCTTTCTGGCTTGTGATTTTTTTCATGATCTTGTTAGCATATCTTCCTGAAAATGCTCACAGGGCTTCATTAAAGATCACTATGCACTAAGAATGCAGCACCCTTTCTTTGGTCTCTTATTGAAATAGGGCGTTCTTTTTTAACAGTGACATCAGAAAGCATTTCAAACATTATTTATTATGTTAAGGATAAATATAATGAATATGTTTGTTTTCCAAGGTGTGGGAAGTTCTACAAAGTTGAGATTAGACATGAAACAATGTACCAGGAAGTGTTGCCTCCTTTAACTTTTTTAGTTAGCAAGTGAGTTGGAAAGAACTTCATCACATCTGCTACCTGATCTCCTGTAATTGAGGAATGACGTAGCACAGATACTTTTCCCCTGTCATTCGTGTAAAATTCTCCAAAATGGTAGATGACCATAATTCTGCATTTGATTTAGTTTGATTCTTAATCCTGTTGGAGACATACTGAACTTTTGTTGCTTTTTTAGAAAATGAAATATTATGTAGTGGACTGTCTAAAATTGTACTAATGTCCTTCTTTCTTTTTTGATTTTAGTGGCAACTGTACCTCCTGAGAAGGTAATTTATTCATTGTGTTTGCAAGTCACCTTTTTTTACCTTCAAAATGACTTTCTTCTAGATTATGTGTGATTTTTTAAGACTTAAATACAGTAACATGTCTATTATGCATTATTTGGTTTAAGGAAATATAGCATTCATTCATTCAATAAATATTTATTGAGCACCTACTATATAACTGGCACTACTCTGAATGTTAGGAAAACAGTAGAAAACAAATCAGACAAAACTCCTTGTTCTCATGGAACTTAAATCTAGGGAGAAAAAAACGATAGGACTGATGGGAATCAGGGGCTTAAATGAAATTCAAGGAGTCAGTTCATGGCCTGGACCATCTATGGAAAGAAAGGTTCTGACATGTTTATGTAATTGTGTATTCTCAGAGTGCATATATATACTGAGTGATGTACTTCTTAGTTCGACTAATATTTGACGTGAATGTTTGAGTTAAATTGGAGTAGGAGCAGAGCTTACCCTTGAAATTTATAATCAAATGCTGGGATATTGCTTCTTTAAAATTTTAGAGAAATTTTAATCTATCTTTTTTTGGCACCAGAAAAAGGCTATGAATTGTGAGATTTATCAGTAGAAAATACTGGCATTTGCTGGAGCTCTGTCTTATTTATGTAATATTGTTCCTTGTCTGAATATTTCTTTATTGGTAACATGAAAATTAGGTAATTATTAAATGCTTATACATTTGTGTAGTGTTCATTCAGTTGGCAAGATTGCAGTAATTGTTAGGATTTAGATGGGTCATATACATATGTGAATTATTACAAATAGTTTTTTAAACCTTTAGCTTATAATTAGGGGGATAGAATAACATAAGTGTTAAAAGTGCTGAAAGAATCTAGAAAAAAGGAACGATTTTAGACTGATAGCATCCAATAAGGAAAAATGTTACATTATATTGACCCCCAAAGAAGTACAACAGATATGCATATTTTACATGCATATTTGCAGCTCTTGGGTAGCATTTCCAAAGATCAGTGCTGTACAGTAGTTTGCAATTTTGTTGATTTTGAATTTTGTTCTGGGTGATGGGTGGGAGGAATCCTTTAGCCCATGAGTGGGCCAGCCAAGCTCCCTGACAACTTCATCTTATCTGATTTTGTTCTCCTCTGTTTATGATTGAGTTTATGGTAACTCTCATAAAGGATCTGAAAGAGGGCCTGAGAATTTGCTTGTGTACTTTTCCTGCAGTTTATTTGCAGAGGAGGCAGTGGGGAAAATGCAGCCATAGGCTTTGCGGTCTTGACTTTTTGCAGAGGTCTCACAATATTAAAGATTGATGAAGAGAAAGCAGGGTGGTCCCTTGATGGGAAATTACGTGTGCATAGGTGCAGTGAGGGAGGGGACAGCAAGAGGTCAGTTAGGGGAGCAGGAGAGACTCCGTTAGAAAGAGGACTTGGTTGGGGGAAGCTGCTTTGGAAGGCTTGGAACACCAAACTGCAGTTGCAGTAGGTGGGGAAATCCCCTCCTCCTCAACTGGACCGAACTTGTCAAGTGGAGAAGTGACATTGGTTAGGAAGTAGGAAGTCGGCCGCCCCATGCTGCTGGGGGCAGGGAGTCGGGGGGCAGGTGTGGAATTCTGTCTGTAAGCTGCGGTAGTGGACTCACATCTGGTCATGTCTGCTTCTTGCTAGCATTGACCATGGGCTGCAGGGGGTGGGGGTGCAGTTGAGACTGACTGGGGTCACCTTTTAATAGATAATAGAAAAGCTAGTCTATTCTTAAGAAGAGGGGGAGACTCACCGGACAGGAAGCGTCTCGGAGACAGTCGGCGACCGGACGGCTCTAGGTGAGACAGAAGCCAAACAGGAGGAGGAAGTGGAGGGGTCAGCTTTTGAAATACTTCAATCATGACGAAAAGAGAAGCAGAGGGGCTGATAGAAGTGGAGATTGATGGAACAGAGAAGCCAGAGTGCACGGAAGAAAGCATTGTGGAACAAACCTACACTCCAGCTGAATGTGTAAGCCCGGCCATAGACATCAGTGAGCCAATAGGCAGTTTGAAGAAACTACTAGAACCAAGACTGCAGTGTTCTTTGGCAATTTGAAATTTGCCTGAAAGATATCCAGCTGGATCCAGAACGAAGTTTATTTGACCAAGGAGTAAAGACAGATGGACCTGTACAGCTTAGTGTTCAGGTAATTTCTTACCAAGGAATTGAACCAAACCTAAACATCCTGGAAATTGTTAAACCTGCGCAAACAGTTGAAGTAGGTATTGATCCAGATGCCCACCATGCCGAAGCAGAAGCACATCTTGTTGAGGAAGTTCAAGTGATAACTCTTGATGGCACAAAACACATTACAACCATTTCAGATGAAACCTCAGAACAAGTGAAGAGATGGGCTGCTGCTCTGGAAGGTTATAGGAAGGAGCAAGAACGTCTTGGGGTACCCTATGATCCCATACAGTGATCCACAGACCAAGTCCTGCGTTGGGTGGTTTGGGTAATGAAGGAATTCAGCAAGACCGAGATAGACCTCACGACACTGAATATTTCCGGAAGAGAACTCTGTAGTCTCAACCAAGAAGATTTTTTTCAGCGGGTTCCTCGGGGAGAAATTCTCTGGAGTCATCTGGATCTTCTTCGAAAATATGTATTGGCAAGCCAAGAACAACAGATGAATGAGATAGCTACAGTTGATCAACCTGTGCAAATTATTCCAGCATCAGTGCAGTTTGCTACACCAACAGGCATTAAAGCTATAAATAGTAGTGCAAAGGCAGCTAAAGTACAAAGAGCTCCAAGGATTTCAGGAGAAGATAGAAGTTCACCTGGGAACAGAACAGGAAACAATGGCCAAATCCAACTGTGGCAGTTTTTGCTAGAACTTCTTACTGACAAGGATGCTCGAGATTGCATTTCTTGGGTTGGTGATGAAGGAGAATTTAAGCTAAATCAGCCCGAATTGGTTGCACAAAAATGGGGACAACGTAAAAATAAACCTGCAATGAACAATGAGAAACTTAGTCGTGCATTAAGGTATTATTATGATGGGGACATGATTTGTAAAGTTCAAGGCAAGAGATTTGTCTACAAGTTTGTCTGTGACTTGAAGACTTATTGGATATAGTGCAGCAGAGTTGAACCATTTGGTCACAGAATGTGAACAGAAGAAACAAAGAACAAAGATGCAACTCCATGGAATTGCCCAGCCAGTCACAGCAGTAGCCCTGGCTACTGCGTCTTTGCAAACAGAAAAGGATAATTGAGCCCAGGACCTTTTGGGAGTCCAAGGTCTTTCTTAAATGTTAGAGCAAGTATTGCTCTTACCTTTATTACTGAATTTGAATCTTCTTTTATTTCTAGACTGTACAATCTGATGCATGATTTTTTATAAATATTTCATACTCTTGTGAAAAAAAAGAAGAGGGGGAAATGTGAGAAAAAGTAATAAGTGCTCAATGTTTCTAGAAGATACATCACAGCAGGATTAACTGAGATGGGGAGAAAGAGGAAGCTTGAGAGGTCGATTAGATGACCACAGGAAACTGAGAATGAGAGAGTGAGTGCACACGAGGGTAATAGGGGCTCTGGATGTGGAAAAAGATGAACAAATACAAGGAATAGTGGAAATGGGCAGGGCTTGGAATGAGGAATGAAAGAGGGGGTACTAAAAATTGACTTTAAACCTGGACAGGTTAATGACTGTGGCGTTAATAGAAATGAAGAAGGTGGAATCAGAGCCTGGATGCTTTGGGGAAGGGATGGGTTTGAGGAATTTGTGCAGTATCTAAATGG
Organism: Mesoplodon densirostris; assembly: GCF_025265405.1. Classification (NCBI taxonomy): domain Eukaryota; kingdom Metazoa; phylum Chordata; class Mammalia; order Artiodactyla; family Ziphiidae; genus Mesoplodon; species Mesoplodon densirostris. The sequence goes on from NC_082674.1 coordinate 26,949,142, forward strand.
AGTTACCATATAAGCACTCATGCCTACACAATTGGGTCTTTGATGACATACTCAGGCAGGACATCTATTTTACCAAAAGCAGAAAAGGTGATAAGGTAAAAGGGAAACAGAGGCCAGGGGAGTGAGCTTTCTGGAAGATGACAGTGATTAAAGCAAGGAGGGCTTTAACCAGGAGTGGTGATGTGAGCGCTCTGGGCCCACAATGGTGTGAGTGAGGTCTCAGATCCTTACCTAGCCCGATTGTTCAGTCTGCAGGAGCCCTAAGGAGCTGTAACTGGAAACTGAGCCCTGGGTGCCAGTCTGTTTCTTTGCTTCTGGCCCAGAGGACAGGAGTGGTCAACAGGATGTGTGAGGTGTTCCTCCAAGTCCCTATTTTTCTTTTGCTGTTTGACTACCAGTATTCTGAGAGGTGGAGGTGTAAAGTTACTGTAATGACTGACTGGCTTACTGTATTTTAATGTATTGTGTGTTCTTTGTTATGGCACGCCTGTATCCATTACTTAATCTGCAAAGTGTGGCTGGTCATTTTATTTGGGCAGAAGCCACATGTGAATGAGGTGATGGTGGAGTTCTCCTCTGGGGTCAGTTTTGCCTTGTTCCAGACCAAACGTGGGCCCCTGAGCCAAGGCATTCGTTTAAAATATCTGAAGAGACCTTTTGCTTTGGGCCCCTGGGAAATGGGTGAGGGTGTGTGCACATATCAGCACTGCTCGGAAAACTCAAGGGCTTAGTATAGCAGCAGCACAGCAATGGTTCATTTTTTTAAATTTCAAGCAATTGCACAAGCTTTTGTGTACCTGTGATATTTGTTGCCTTTCTAAGAGTAAAATTTATAAAAATAGTAATATGTGGAAACTAAAAATTCCTACTTTCTGTTTTCTTCTTTTTAATACAACCATCTAGGAAATACCTTCATTGGATCAAGAGAAAACCAAACTTGAGCCTAGTCAACCCCAGCTCTCTCCAGGCATTTCCACTATTCATCTGCATCCGCAGTTTCCAGGTAGCCTGTGTTGATTTGTGCTGTTTGTAAGAGTACTCTGAATAAAAGAGTAAGATGAGGATTTTTTTGTGTCTTTGGTTTTAAAGTTTTAATCAGGAGAGTTCCTAAGTGAAGTAAAATGTGAAACACACTTATGTATATTAATATACTCATATAATGTTAGTGTAAGTATGGTACAGTCAATCCTTCTTTATCCGTTGTTTCACTTTCTGTGGTCAGCTGCAGCCCAAAAATATTAAATGGAAAATTCCAGAAGTAAACAATTCATACATTTTAAATTGTGCATTGTTCTGAGTAGCATGATGAAATCTCACGCCGTGCTGCTCCATCCTGCCTGGGACGTGAATCATCCCTTTGTCCAGTACCCATGCTCTATATGCTTCCTGCCCGTTAGTATAGGAAAAAACATAGTATATGTAGGGTTTGATACTATCTGCTGTTTCAGACATCCACTGGGGAGGTCTTAGAACATATCCCCCGCAGATAACGGGAGACTACTATATTATAAGTATTGTAACGATAAAATTTTTTCACTATTTTCTGTGGTCAGGAGTAGTATATATTATTAGAACATTATTGAGGTTCATCATTTGATGAAGGGTCGTTTTTCTTGGCTTCCAAATTGCTCTCAGATATTCTTGCTACATGTTGAAACCAGGACTACAGGCTAATATCATGAGCTTTAGGGACCCATAGCTGTTTCCTATATCCAAGAATTACTGTGGTATGTTGTTAGATTAAATTATGCTTGCATTTTGAAATGGGATCTCAATGCACATAACAGCCTTTAATTTTCATTTTATTCCCCCCTTCCTCGTATAGTAGTGATTGAAAAAACATCACCTCCTGTGCCTGTGGAAGTAGCTCCTGAAGCTTCAACATCAAGCGCCAGCCAAGTCATTGCACCTACTCAAGTAACAGGTAGGTGCAGTATCGACGTCACAGAGCCTGTGGAGGAGACGTGGATATGAACTTCATTTTAAATGTAGTGTCAAAACTGTATCACATGGGGCTTCCCTGATGGCGCAGTGGTTGGGAGTCCGCCTGCCGGTGCAGGGGACGCAGGTTCGTGCCCCGGTCTGGGAGGATCCCACATGCCGCAGAGCGGCTGGGCCCGTGAGCCATGGCCGCTGAGCCTGCGCGTCCAGGGCCTGTGCTCCTCAATGGGAGAGGCCACAACAGTGAGGAGCCCGTGTACCACAAAAAAAAAAAAAAAAAAAAACTGTATCACATGTATCACAAGATTGCTCATGGCAGAGTTAGTCATAAGAGCAAATATTTGGAAATAATCTAAATACTGTTTAAAGGAGGAATATGTTTAAACAAGTTATGGTACATATGCAGTGGAATATCACATAGCTATAAATGTTTTTAAAGTATTTAATGTTGTGAGGAGATGCTTATGGCAAAATATTAAGAAATATAGAACACAGTGATTCCAATTTTATTTTTTAAATGTTTACAAACAGAAAAAGTTCATCACAGTGTTTAACCATCCCCAGTTGATAGGATCATGGATAACATTTATGCTCTCCAATATATTTTTATATATTTTAAAATTCTTTATAATAAACATATTATTTTAATCATTAGTGACAAATTATAAAGATTTATCATAATTTGTAACCAACAGCCTAAAAGTTAATATCCTTAATGTATAGTGAGGTCTTATACATCAGCAATAAAAATGCTGATGGGGCTTCCCTGGTGGTGCAGTGGTTGAGAGTCTGCCTGCCGATTCAGGGGACACGGGTTCGTGCCCCGGTCCGGGAGGATCCCACGTGCCGCGGAGTGGCTGGGCCCGTGAGCCATGGCCGCTGAGCCTGCGCGTCCGGAGCCTGCGCTCCGCAATGGGAGAGGCTACAACAGTGAGAGGCCCGCGTACCACACACACACACACAAAAATGCTGATAGAAAAATGGAAATAATGTAATCAGGTAATTCATAGATAACATACCAAGAAACATATCTGTAATAGGAAATTTCAACTTTACGAGTAGTCAAAGAAATGCAAATTAAAATGAGAATTCTTTATTCTTAACAAATTAGTATTTAATTTTTACTAGAGTGAAATTGAGGCTCTCACACATTACTGAAAGGTATGTAAACTAGTTCAACTTTTCTGGAAAGCACAAACTGGCAATATGTGTCAAGAACTTTAAAAAATCTTCAAGACTGTTAAGTCAGTATCCCATATTAAAATAACTAGTATAAGGAAATAACGTCCCCCCAAACTGTTGTAATGGTTTATATAAATGGACACTTACCACAGCACCATGTATAATAGAGAAATAGAAAAAAAAAAACCTAAGTATTTAACTATAGGGAAATAGATAATTATATCTACATTGAAACAGTATGCTACCATCAAATACTACAGTATTTTTGAAGAATTTTTATTAAAATCTCTCAGAAAATGGTCACAAGATATTGTTAAATACAAGATGAAGTATATAAAAATGAAGGATACAGGGCTTCCCTGGTGGTGCGGTGGTTGAGAGTCTGCCTGCCAATGCAGGGGACATGGGTTCGTGCCCCGGTCCGGGAAAATCCCACATGCCGCGGAGCGGCTGGGCCCGTGAGCCATGGCCGCTGAGCCTGCATGTCCGGAGCCTGTGCTCCACAACGGGAGAGGCCACAACAGTGAGAGGCCCACGTACCACAAAAAAAAAAAAAAAAAGGATACAGTGTATTAAACCAAATATGTATAGCTGATTCACTTTGCTGTACAGTAGAAACTAACACAACATTGTAGAGCAGCTATACTCCGATAAAAATTTTAAAACAAACGGAAAAACACAAGGATTTACTGTATAGCACAGGGAACTATATTCAATATCTTGTAATAACCTATAATGGAAGAGAATCTGAAGGAGAATATAAATATATGATTGAATATAAATATAAAAAAGAGACATACATACATTGAGAAAATACTAGAAGAAAATACACCAGATATTAACAGTGATTATTTTTTGTAGTGGGGTCTGAGATGTTCGGGTGTTGTTTCATTTTAGAATTTTTTGTGTATTCCACATATTCTTGTGTGGAAATATAGTATTATAATCAGAGAAAATATCACTAAGATGTATCACACCAGCTTAAGTTCCCGATGTCATTGCAGGATGAGGCTGGCAATGAGGTTGGCAGGAGAAGCTAATAGAGGAGTGTGCAGCCTCCCTTAGAATTTCACCTCTTCAGAAACATGACATGCATCATTTCCAATAGACATGTGCTTGGTTAGATGTGTTAATTAGTGGGACTGTGGTGATCATTTCACAATGTATACATATTAAAATATCAAGTTGTACACCTCAAATACATACAGCTTTTATATGTTTTAAAAAACCAAAAACTTTTACCCATTTTCTCAAAATTGTGGATGTAATTTCTCTTAGATACTTGAACTGATACAGCAGACTAGAAAGTGTTTTTAAAAAGCACCCCTGCCCCAAGGTGAAATGCAGTTGACTAAATAGTGCAGAGTCGCATCATGGACCCAGCAGTGTGTTTTCACCTACTTCAGGGATACCCTCAAGGTGCAGCTGCACCCAGAGCCATGGTCTTCCCACGTGAATGCAGGGCAACTGCTCTTTGGTTTTACTATAAATACCGAGTAAAGCGTTATAGAAATGTTAGCTTTCTAAATATTTCTAGTGATACGGTGAAATGCTAGTGATTTTTTTTTTTAAATGGCTGTGGCTAAAATTGTTATTCTCTGTTCTGAAGTCACATGTATGTCTACCCACTTTATTAATCCCGTCTATGAGAGACTCTGCTATGCAGTGCAAGGCATACAAACATGTAATATACCATCTTGATCAGCGAGGATCTTCTCATTGTTTATATCAGCATTAAAAATAAAAATTGCAGTCTGTCAGTGCAAAAGTTCTTTCAAGTACTCTGTTTCCATTTTCCAATGTGAAGACATACTTTTGTGCCTTTTTAACAATGGCTGACTTCAACCATCAGACTTCTTGCAAACTAGCTTTGTAGAGGTTAAGTTTGGCTAGATAAAGGTAGTTTCATCATTTAAATGCAGGCCTGTGAGGAATAATAAATTGCAGTTACTCAGCTTCAACTGAACTGTGGAGCTGATTGAAAAAAATGAAAGTAGTTGTGCTATATGAAGTTGTTAGAAGACAGCTTAATTTGAGTTTGGCAGAGACACAGGGCTAACATCTGCTATCACATGTTTGAAGCACAAATATTTCCTTCCAGGAAACAAGTGACATTGAAATTTTATTTTCATGCAGCATTTGTAGGTGCTCCGACTTCATATAGTAAAAGAATCTTTCTAAAACAATCCATGGGGAGAACATTGTAGATAGTCTTTGAATTTAAATGGCTTGCAATTTTTGGAGCCATACTATATGATCTGTAATCTACACTAGAACAAGAGGACTGTTTTGTATCAAATTTAATTGAAATCAAAATATAGATGTTCCCATTGGTTTTAATAAGAGAGCCAAACATGTAGGTTGAAGGAGCAATCTGATCATTTCTTTCTGAAACATTAGGCAGTGGTTTTTTTTGTTTTGTTTTGTTTTGTTTCCCCTAGAACACAAAGGAGGTAGATGTTTGTCACTCTTAGTTTCATCCATAAATTGAAGAAAGGAATAGAATAATAAGTAGGTGCCTAAAATAAACAAAATAAGCTCCACATTGCTGGACGATGCTTTATGATGGTGAGATTGGAAGTAGCCTTTGCAGATTTCATCAGACTCACTTTGACTTGCAAAGTGAGCCACATAGTTGCAGGGAATAAGTGTGATACTTTCCACTCTCAGCAGCTCAGTTGGTGGTTTTCAATATTATTGGCATACTGTTTCCAAATAAATGATACATTTCAGCATATAAATTCTCGATTTAGCATAGTATCTTAATAGCTCAAGGATAGGTTGGAAAATCAAACCTTTATTTCTCTGGCGAGTATTTACAAAGTGGAAACATCTGCTTCAGTTGTTGTGGGACAGTTTATGCTCTTTGTGGGGGCAGTTAGGAAGCCAGGGCATTTCTGTAAACCTTTCCATGAGTTGACATTTGATGCCTTCCTCCAGCTCTTCCTAAACTTTCTCCATGGCCCTTGCAGACCAGCCAGAAATTATTCTTTGACTTTCATGACTGCTTTGTGTAAACCTTTGTAATCATCATGGCCCAAACATTATAACAACTATTTTGCTCATTGGATCTTTTCGAGAACTCAGAAATGACCACTTTATAAAAACGTTTGTCCCTGAAGCATATTACCAGTATCATGACAGCCTCAATAAACTATGTATGCTAATGGAAGATGAACTTTTTTCCATGTTAACTCATCATGCTTTAATATTTCCAGCTCTGTTTATTTATTTATTTTGAGTAATCACATGATGAGGAAAAAAGCTAACGGTCAGCATACTCATTCTCATATTTTGTCAAAAGCTCTTTTTCATTTAATTCTTAAAAATAAAGACACCAAACTCTTAAATCCACCACTGGCCTTTTTGCCGGGATAAATAGAGCATTTGGTTTTCCACTGGCTTTTGGTCATGGCTCTTCTTCCAAATTCTAAATGGGCTCCCGGGAAAGAAACAGTAAGGTCCTTGGCCCAGTGCAGGTGAAGCTGTTTCAGGGGCCACATGTAGTAGGAAAGCATAGGGCGGTCCTGCAAACCCGGGGAAATGTGATAGGTGTAATGAAGGAGGACACCCGGAAGAGTCCAGTGGGAGCAGTCTCTTGATCTCTGGGAAACCGAACATGCTTTAGAAGAGAAGACATTATCATTAACCAGAGTGCCCGGGAGGCCAGTAATTAGTGCTTCCTGTGCGAGGCTTTGCCATATTCCCAGTGCTTGTGTTGACGCTATCAGCATGTACACAGAAATGTATGTTTTGACCTGAACTGATCTTTTCCATGGGAACAGGCTCACAAGCCTATGTGTGAGTGACCTCTTAGAAAAATGTAAAGCATAATGTCTGTGCCCCACAAAACACAGAGAAAGCCAGCAGCTTTTTTTCAGTTTTAAGACAATACCCTCAGGACTTGGCTTTCTGTATAACATATGTGATCAAGAATGAAAGCGTATCGGTGCTTTGTGACCGCCTGGAGGGGTGGGATAGGGAGGGTGGGAGGGAGACGCAAAAGGGAGGGGATATGGGAACATATGTATATGTATAACTGATTAAATTTGTTATAAAGCAAAAAAAAAAAAAAGATTCCCATTGGGGTCACTCTGATTCCCTTTCATTTCTCCTGAAATGCCTCTACTTAAAGCCCAATATTAGCCATTGCTTTTATACTATAAACCAAACTCCTCAAAATGGCCAAAGAGTCCAACATGATTATTTCATTCCTGCTTACTTGTCCTGCCTCTTACTTTCTACTAGTCCTTCCTTTACTACTGTATGCTCCAGATACACATAATTGTATGTTTTCTCTTGCTGTCGCTTTCACATTTCCTCTTCCTCTCTCTCTCTCATGTATCCCATCTCTCTCTCTCCTCTACTCTATACCACTTCATAAAAAAAAAAAAAAAAAAAGAATGAAAGCGTAACAGACAAGGAGGGAAAGCATGGGAAGAGGTGGTGGGAGACATGTTGTTAAAGTTTTAAAATAGGAATAGCAGTAATTTACTTTTTACCTTAAAAATGGTATTGATCAATTTTTTGGGTTCTTTTTTTTTTGAGACGTGGTTGACATAACATTATATAAGTTTAAGGTATACAGTGTGTTGGTTTGATACATTTGTATATTGCGCTATGATTATTACAAAAGCATTAGCTAACACCTTTATTATGTCACATACTTTTCCTTTTTGTGTGTTGAGAACAGTTAAGATTTAATCTCTTAGCAACATTGGAATATATAATACAGTATTGTTGATTATAATCTGGTAAATTTTTTGATGAGTAGTACAGAGAAAGCAGAGGTGTTTCGAAGTTGTTATGGCTTTCTTTTTTTGTTTAACTTAGAAGGGTGGAATCCTCCTAGCAAATGGATAAAAGGTATCTCTGAGGACAAACTGATAAGTTACATTCATCACTCCTATATTTAAAAAAAATGGGGCAAACGGTGTAGAAATCAAGTATACGTTAGTAAATGTCCCTTCACTCCTTTGATGTATCTCTTAGTACCCTCTAGTGGTGTCAGAGTAACATTTTCTTACATACGTTAGTACCAACTGGGATCAACATTTTGAAGCTGCATCTTTATGTACTTAATCTGAGGTAATCAACTGAAAATCCTCAAACTTCCCTCATAACTATTTCAACCTCATAACTTCCATTTAAGACACTAGATTGGAAGGAAAGGCTATTATTATTCATTTCTTAAGACTAAGGAATTAAAATTCTTAACCATTTCTCCTATCTTAGAGCTGACTTAAGAAGAAAAGATCTAAATATTGGCACACTGGTATAGGAATGTATCTCATCTGAATTAAGCATCACATATTTTTGAAGACTTTTGTTCACACATGTAAAAGAATCCATCCTAAAGCTATGCCTGAATAAGGACAAATAAATATTTGGTAATCAACAAATTGGTATGTGTGGGGCTGGGGGTGGGGCAATGAGTACTGATCAAGCCTTTCCTGAGAACCCCAGATGTACAGCCTTTTAATTCTGAATTCTTGTTCCTAGTATATTAAGTCATCTTCTAATTTTTCTTTTTGCAAATCTGATCAATATGTCTTTTCTGTTTTAAGAAAATGGCAGATAAGAACATAATGGAAATAATTACAAACAAAATCAAGAAATCTAAATACCAATAATTTTCAAAGAAGGCATCCACCTACATTAAGAATAGCTGGTTAAAAAAAAAAAAGAATAGCTGGTTAAAGATGTGCTTCTCACACTATTCTACTAAAGAATTCTTATAAACAGAGAAGGGAGTGCTTACCTGAGGGTCTAGGAGTAGAACCTGGAGAAGATTACCTTTTCTGCCTTCAGATTTTTGTGGCACTTAGAGGTAATAATTTTTTAAGAAAGACTTTTCTGATTATAGAAGTAATCATACCTGTTCGTTGTAGAAATTTTGAAAAATACAGAAAAATATAGACAATACAAATCCCCATAATTGTAACACTTAAGGCTTATTTCTTTCCAGTCTTCTGTTCTGTGTATAAAATAATTTAGATCATATCCTATATTATAATTTGTACCTAACTATATTTTCTTAACAAATAAGCATTATCCTATCCTGTTAATGATTATATAATGATCTATGCTATGTATGTATCATAATTCATTGTTTTATGTTGTTAGTATCAGTCACTTAAGTCTAGGCAATCATGTTAATCACCCATGTTTTTTTAGCCTTTTGGATTATTTTTTCTGTAATTTGATATTATACTGACTATAAACAGTCTATTTTTCTGATAGTGAATTAGCATAAATAGGCTCACTAAAGGTATAAGTAACTTGTAAATGTGCGTTTTTTTCATAATCCAAGTGATTTGGTGCAAAATACTGCAGTTCGTCCTTATAAAGCCTAGCAACTTTTCAAATGACTTGCATCAGTTGTCTTAAAATCACAGCACAGTGAATAACACTTGATGACAAATGAACGTGGTTTGGGTTTTGGAGAGCAACCTCAACCTCAACTTAGGTCATTTCCATAGTGAATTTTTGTTAAAACACTGTTTTTCACATCTTTCTTCAGAATTCACAGTGGGTTATTGGTGTCAGTAGCATGCCTGTTTTTCTTTTCCTTCAAACCATAGATTGCTCTAACAAAGGTGTGATTTAGCTTGTCATGCTTGAGGCCCCGTCTTCCTCCACTGGGCCACTTGGGCTCATCCATGGTCTCATCTGTTTTAAGCGTTGTTTTACTACGTGATGACAGTGAGATAATAGCCCAAGGTAGTTATTATAAATGTGCTGTTTCTTTGTTATCTATTCTTAAATGACTTCAACAGGAACAGCCACAGTAATCAGTAATAATGGCTAACTTTTTAAATTTTTTATTTATTTTTATTTTTGGCTACGTTGGGTCTTCGTTGCTGCACGCGGGCTTTCTCCAGTTGCGGCGAGTGGGGGCTACTCTTTGTTGCCGTGGGTGCTCATTGTGGTGGCTTCTCTTGTTGCGGAGCAAAGGATCTAGGTGCGCAGGCTTCAGTAGTTGCAGCACGCGGGCTCAGTAGTTGTGGCTCACGGGCTTAGTTACTCGGCGGCATGTGGGATCTTCCTGGACCAGGGCCCTAACCTGTGTCCTCTGCATTGGCACGTGGGTTCTTAACCACTGCGCCACCAGGGAAGCCCAATAATGGCTAACTTTTATTGAACACATATAATGTGCCGGGCATTGAGCTACATGCATTATTTAGGTTAACTCTTTAGAACTTCACGCTGTGAAGTTGGTGCTCTGATAATTCTCATTTACACAGACAGAAAAGTGAGGCTTAGATTGTTTAAGTAACTTGCTCTTTGTTACAGAGCTAAGAAAGGGCAGCAAGATTGGTACCTGTACTGTCCTCCAAGGCTGGGCTTCTGACCACCAGCTGTGCCCCCCGCCCCCCACTATTCTATTATACATTCTTACAAAGATCATTGAAATCAACAGACTGTCTTGGAGTAATTCATCTCAGGTCACCTTTGAGTCCTCAGGTCCTCTTGGTAATAAAACACGCCGTGATGGCCTTCACCCACTGGGAGCTCCTCTCACCTTGCCTTGACCACAGCCTTGTCTGTGAGTGGAGTGAGGACTCGGGGCTCATTTTCTCAGGCTTCATAGAAGAAGCCAGTCTCACGCAAGAATCAGGAGGAGAGTGAGGGAGGAATTGAGCAGAGAAGATTTGGAAGAAGATTCTACACTAGTATAAATAAAATATGCTCCTGTTGAAATTGGCAAATTAAGAGTAAGTTACATCCAGAAGTTCTGCTTTGACTAGAAGTGGTAAATCTTTCTGGAGAATTAATGAGAAATTTGGAAGGAGGTTGAATATAGGTTTTGGAACTTGAATTTGGCCTGCTAACAAATAGAAAGTTACCATCTATTTCTTATCAGGAGAAATCATGTGATTAGTCCATCATTCAAAATGAACTGGAGTGGATAGAAACTCATTGATGGGCCATCTTGGAAATTCAGAATTGACTATAACGTTTAACATGGCCTCTCTCTGAATTTCCACCTTCTCCAGTTCATCTTAGAAGTTGTTTCATTAAGAATTATTGATGACCTTGGCTGGGACTAACTGATCAATAATGAAATGATGATCATCGGTAATCAAGTGAATTTATACTTGATTTTAGAGTATAAAACTTTGTTTTCTAATTGCATACTTGGCAATAAGGTAATCAGGAAACACAAGTAATGGTTTGCAAGTAGCAATGGAATCTTTGTTTATATCTGTTTTTCCCTACATTTTTTTATTTTTAAAGAAATCAATGAATGTACTGTGAACCCTGATATCTGTGGAGCAGGACACTGCATTAACCTACCGGTGAGGTATACCTGTATATGCTATGATGGCTACAAGTTCAGTGAGCAACAGAGGAAATGTGTTGGTAAGAAGAGACACTTTTGGTAGATGAAATTATTAAATATCAAATATTTGCACATAAAGAACATTTTTTATCATGGGGAAATGTTATTGTGTTTAATTTTTTAAAAATTTTATCCCTGAGCTAAAGGTACTCAAAAAGAGGTTCAGTAAGCTCCTAGGAGGCTCTTACCACTTGGTTCAGTGCTACCTACCTTGCCAAGTGCAATACAATTACATAAAGGTGGAATAATTTCCCAAAGCTTTTCAGCTAAATAATATAAAATTAAGAGCTCTAGAAATAGCTATCTACAAACGTATTTAGCAAAACAAATGAATATATTCTGCAGTAAAGAATTATGTTCATCTAAGTTCATAAAATTTGATTTTTAAAAGGGATTTCTATATTGAAAATCAATATATGCTGACACAAAACTATTAATGAATCTATAAAGTAGGGATCTCATATATGCTTCTTTGGGGAAAAAAATGAATCTCAAAAAGGGGTGTAATAGTGTTAAGTAAGTCATTTTAATGTGTTAACACTAAATTTAATATCCTTTTTTTAGAAAAAGAAAATTCAGCACTAAGAGTTATAAGGCAAATATAGAGCAACAAAGGCATATACCTAATTAAACCCATTTTAATATGGTGAATGCAATTATGCAGATGTGACTTTTGCTGTTTTGTTTTGCATATATATGTGGGGTGAGGTGTGAGGGGAACATCCACCTGCTCCATAACATGGCTATTACTCTTGAATTTGTATACATTAGATGTATTATGTTTAGAACCCCAGCATATAAAGTTGAAAAGGGCAGTCAGTCGAGATGATTCAGTCTCGCTTTACCCAAGTGCACAGTGAAAGGGTGCCTGTCCCAACATTTCTGACTGTCTCTGCTGAGCTGGCCTGGGAGTTGCACAGTGAATTCCAGTGCTTACATGACTCCAGTTATCAGGCAGGTCCTTTTGTGGTGACCTGAAATCTTTCTCTTTGAAACACCTATGTCATGGTTGTAGCTTGAGCTTTCAAAGCAGTACACCGTATGTGTATTCCCTTTTCCCAGTAACAGCCCTTCAGGTATTCAGGAAGACCGATCGTGTCTCCTTTTACTGTTTTCCTCACTTATAAAGGTTTGTGGGACACAGGGGATGGTGTGCTGGTATTTCATGAACAGAGAGACTGAGAATATCATGCTAGACTACACTAATCCTTTTATCTGTCTTTTTGTTAACAGATATTGATGAATGCGCTCAGGCCCAACACCTCTGCTCCCAGGGACGCTGTGAAAACACTGAGGGAAGTTTCTTGTGTATTTGCCCAGCGGGATTCATGGCCAGTGAGGAGGGTACTAACTGCATAGGTAATGACAGTGTTCTTTCTGACGCGTAAATTCCCGCATGCGGGTTTCTAGCTCCCCTAAGATTCCATCAGTCCAGGGCTTATTCAGACAACCCCAAATTTATTATTAAACCCCTGTTACAACATAGTTATCTGCTAGATACTGGAAGATTAAAAAATGGAATTTTTTCCCCAACAGTTTTGAATGAATAGTGTCAAATGTCTGCAAAAACCAGAGGCGTTAAATGTTTCTTTTGGATTCAAGTAAATCAAAACCACTCAATTTTTTTGGAACAAACCAAAGAAATGATAGATAGTAGGAATCAGTTACTTCATTCTTAACATCGAACTAACCTGGGAGATGGGAGAGGTTTGGAATTATGTTTTGGGAAATAAACCCGACAACGTTTTCTGCTTTGAGTAGATGTTGATGAGTGCCTGAGGCCAGACGTCTGTGGGGAAGGGCACTGCGTCAATACCGTGGGGGCCTTCCGGTGTGAATACTGCGACAGCGGGTACCGCATGACCCCCGGAGGCCATTGCGAGGGTGAGTCTGCTGAGAGGATGGGGAGCCTGCGCCCCTTTGAAGTGCTGAGTGCACGTGACCATGAAATGCAGGGCTGGGTCCAGAACCCAGGGCTGGCGGGCACCTGGCCTGGTACGAATTTTCCTTCACCACCGATCTGTGCAGGATACCAGCTCATCCAAGCTCTTGCTGCCTTCTGGGATCACAGCCCCTTTGCCTTACTTCAGTGGCTCTGTCTGGGTCATTTTCCACCTTCATATGTTCTTTATTACTCACTTCAGTATCTGCCTTCTCTGGTATGTGGAATGAAATCACTTTAGAACAATTAACTGCAGAGGATTTTAGTACAGACCCAGACTTAATTATAGTGTCTGCATCATTCATCTGGGGGCACGGTGCAGGTGTCACCAGTGTGGACTTTTTGTTTTCGACCTTTTCTCCCTGTTCTATTCCTTTGTCTCAGCTTCTTTCTTTCGCATGTGTTCTGGGACTTGCTTGCAGACTGTCTACAGAAGTGCTGTCTGACCAACTCCAAGTCAGATTCCAGCTGTGCTAGATAAAATTTCTTTCGTATCGACCCCAGCAATGGATTTGCTCTCGTAAAAATGTTTTGAAAAGTTTGTAACTTTTCAAAATTAAAATGATTAACCATTGAATATTTCTGCTCGTGCTTGTGTCCAAGTCACACAGGTACTTTTTGAAACCACCATGGTATGCTTTGAATAATTATTTTCGTGAAGAAATATGTTGAACCTCTGCTTAAATCTTGCCAAAGAAATGTGAGGGCAAAGGAGCAGGGGTCTCTGGGCACGTTTTTGAGGAGCCTGTCTGTAGGGATGGTGCTGGTTCTGTGGGGTTCCCTGCCTGGCTGCCTGACATTGAGCCTCTTTTCAGACGTGGCTGGGCCTCCAGCACTCGGGAGGGATAGGCCGGTTGGGGCAGGCTGCTCTCAGCTGTCTCTTGGCTCCTACATGTTGGTTTTCTTCACAGTTCTAATGACCGGGTCTGGAGGGAGAGCCCATTAGACAGTTTTTTGGCAGCCTGCACCTGCCTTTTCTTGCTGGCCCCTTGCCTCAGCCCCTGAGTTATCTGGAGAGAAGTGGGGAGCGTTTTATGTTACTGCCTCTCTGATCAGCTCCCATTGGAACAGAGATATGAACTCTTCTTCTGACGGCTGAGGGCCCTGGGACAGCACAGGTGTGAAGTGTCCCTACTCTCCTCTTACGGGGGACTCTCCCTCTGCTTTGGAGGTAGCTTGAGGATGGGGAGATCCGAGACTATGGCACGACCCCCACACTCAGTAACTGTCTAACTTGGAGCCAGGTACGCAGCCCCTTCAAAACTTAGTTCTTCCTCTGTAAAATGGGAACCATGCAGTGAACTTTCAGGCTTGTGCAAGTAAATAGGTGTTGCAGAATGTGGTATGGTGCCTGTCACCTTGTTACTTCTCAAGAAGTGTTAGTTTCCTTAAACTTCCCCTTTCCCTGACTCGTTTTGTTTTTGCACAGGTCTTCTCAGAACATCTATAATTGTGGGAATGTTTTATAAAAAAAAAAGGCGTCGGTATGTCTGACAAGCATTTATTTGCAAAGCAATGCTCCTCCAGAAGGTCAAATATGGATCCTCAAGTTCTACACACAGACTCAGGACAGGAAGATAAGCTATTTAAGGAATTACTAGAGCATAAGGATGGACAGTAGAAAGGAATAGAAAAGAAATTTGAAGATAAAGGAAATAAATGGAAAGCAGTTAGGAGACTATTCAGTGTATAGAAATTATTTAACAGAAATATCACCAGCATTCCCTGAGTAAATAATTATTTAATTCTATCCCCATGAAAAGGCTTGAAATGAAGGAATCAAATAATGTAGCTGTTTTCTAATTTCATCATGGACCAGAACCAAAGGTCCCCGGGCTTCTGGCTCACTGAAGATTTTCTCAGCTGTCACTGACAAAGTTGCTTTCAAACAGCGCCAGTCTCCAAGGAGTCTATTGTAGTTTACAGACGTTAACTCATGCATCCTTACTTTATTCTGTGAAGGTATTACCAGGCCGGTAGTCCCTCATTTACAGATGAGGGAACAAGCAAACAGAGGTGAGAGCAACAGGAAATGCAGGGATATTGTCTTGTGTTTCTCAGCGTTGTACCTTATTTATCAAACCAGCCTATCTCAATGACCCTCTCTGACTTAGCAGTTGTAGTTCCATTTTTTAAAATATCCCATCCAGAGAAGGATGTAATGCTGTTTGGAAAATGAAACTGGCAAGCATCATCTTTTTTGTAGAACAAGAAGTCCCAGAACATCTGACCTAAAAAAAAAAAAACCACTGTCATTGTCTATTGGCAAGAATTTTTCGCTGATAGGAAAAAAAAAAAATTACAACACTGACCTGGTGCTTATTCTATTAATAACATCTTTTACCTTAAGCATCTTTTCACACATGTCTAGTGATATATAATGAGAGATGATTTTTGAGAATTTATCAGAATGATGACCTCAAATACCCATGTATGTTCAGTGTATTTGTTATATATTTCTTTCACTTTTTAGCTTATGTCCTGAAAAATCTGTTTACATTTCAGGTATGATTAGAGGTCCTATATACATCTCATATTGAGACACTTAGACATTGAATCCACTCACTTGAATTCAAAACTCAACTCCAGAAAAACACCTATTTTTGTTGGGGTTGGTACCCAAGGTGTTACTACTCATTTTAAACTATTGAACCATCTCCTATATGTTACTTTTCCTCCATTTTATTGTTTTACTATTCTTGAAAAAGCCTGAAGCTCTTGTATCTCTGCCACAGTTCCATCCGTATTTAAGGTGTTTTTTTTCTCCTCACATTGAAAAGAACAAGGATTAATAACTTTCGTTAGCTGTGAATGTGAAAAGTAAGGTGTATATTAAACCAGAATGTATTACCCTATGATCATTCACTGTATTTTCTGGAAAATCTTGGAAGTATCTGATGAGTTCATTCTCTCCTAATATTCTTTTTCCACCTCCAAGGAATTCCTATTATATGCAATGTTTTAAATTATTCAAACCTAGGATGTTTGGGGGGCCATGAAGCCAAAGCAAGGATTTCCCTAGGGCATCCAGTGTCTGCAGAGAGAACCTCTAGCCAGGTGGATAAATGGCTTCCTCACTCTCATGTCCATTTCTTGTATTTCTTTCTGGCAAGCCATGCTATTACTTGAAAGGTTTGATGTCCAGAAAGTGGCCCCAGAGAACTGCCAATTCCCAGAGTGGAGAGGTCTGGGCCTGCCAGTTGGAGAATTGGGGCCAAGTTCTTCCTTGGAACATGTGTAAATATTTCAGTCAAGGTATACTTGGCCATGCATTCTCACTGTGTGTTTAAGTACAGACCCAGTGTGTCACTTTTTCAGTTACTGTTTTCCTCACCAAAATGTAGATAAAACATGCCTCTTTTCCCCTTCATCATACGAGTCAGTTTGTGTTTTCGTATTCTGATAAAATGTCTGTGACCTAGCTTTTCGATTTTTTCAGATGTTGATGAATGTTTGACTCCAAGTACTTGTCCAGATGAGCAGTGTGTGAATTCTCCTGGATCTTACCAGTGTGTTCCCTGCACGGAAGGGTTCCGAGGCTGGAATGGGCAGTGTCTTGGTAGGTACTAGAGTGTTATCATAGTTGTGTTTCATCTGTCTGGCCCGTTTTCTGACAGAGTGGTATAATGCCTCTTTCAAAGTGGAAAAAGAAAAAAAGGGATGTAACAAACTCATGACATTCAGAGAAAAGTTCTAAGTAACTTTTAACCATGAAGAAAGTAAGAAATTCAGTTGACAGGAAGGAAGTGAGATTTTACATGGGACAGATAATTCTGATTGAAACAAATTGTTAGCCCTGGTGTGATTAATACCCAAAACCAAATAAAATAATCAGTGCCACAGAGAGAGAGAAGTGGAAAGCAAAATGCTTAAAACGAGAGAAAAGGCATGAGAAGCTACCACAGACTCATAGAATCAGGAAATATACACAGACTTGCAGCAGAAGTTGCAAATGTAGAAAGAGAAATCTGGATTGATTGCCCATGCCCCTTATATTCATTCATTCATTCATTCATTCAAGTATTTAACAAATATGGAGTGCCTACTTTAGGCACTGAGGAAGATAAGTGATGAATCTGCTTTGGTCCCAATTACCTGTGCTCTAGTTAGCTTTCCCTGTTAATGGTTTTCCTTCGTGTTTCTGATCTTTTTCTGCTCCGTGCCACATCCTGACAATGTGAGTTAAACTTTTCCATCCTTCCTTCCTTCTTTCCTGTCTTCCACAAATGCAGTAGAACTCACTATCTATACCCAGAGTTGTACTCAGTGCTGGGATATACTGAGGGACCAAAAGAGTACCTTCTTCATGGAACTTACTATCTAGTTGAGGAGACAGATACTCAGCCAGACATCTCATAAGTAAATGCAAATGTACAAATGAGCCAAGTGTTAGGAAGGAGGGTTCTCTGATGTTACAAGAGCATGTGACAAAATGAGTTGCCTCAAGGAAAATTCTTGAGTTAAGCTTTGGCCGGGGGTTTGACTAGGGTAGGGGATGGGAGGGAGATCATTTTGGACATTTGACATGTGCAGGGGGCTCGTGGAAGGAGGAAGCAGGTCATGTTCCAGAAGCTGAAAGGCTAGTGTGCTGAAGGCCAGAGTACAAGGGAAGATTTGATGCAGGGTGAGGGGGCAGAACATGCCAGACCCTGTCGGTCCTACAAAAAGAAGTTGGTCTTTATTCTTACATCTCTGGGAAGACGCGTGGGTGTTCTGGTGGAGGTGGGATAGGTAGGCTTGGTGGAAGCACTCCCAATTTCGAAGCTTTGGACTCATCAACTGGCAGCATGAGCTAAGCCTCTACCAGTTTCAGGTGGTCCCCTGCCCTGAATCTCATGCCCATCCCCAAGGGTATCTGTCAGTGGAATTGTGAGGTGCTGATCTTTGGGGAGAAGAAAATTTTTTGTTTTCATAGACATTTGTTTATGTAATTGGTGTCGGTCAGAATGTGCATTTGGTTTTAATTTTTCCATTTGGCATAAATTTCATAGTTGCCTATCAAGGTTCCATTCTTGTACTCGTTTTCACATATCACTGCATATTGAAATCCAAGAGCAGAGCCTGAACTTTACCTTAACTAACAAAAATTCATAATCGTGGTATAAACACAGCCCTGATTAATGAATTTACTAATGCAACATGACTGACCAAATGGGAAAGTGATGCTCTTCAATGTAAATGCATGGATCTAGGTTGGGGAATAATAATAAATGAGTTCTTACACCTAGATGTGCATAATCAATCTGATTGTGACCACGCTGCTCCAGTTGAGTGACAGACACAGAGCACCTCATTTAACAGCAATATCACGTTGCCAGCCAGATTAGTAGAATCATAAGCAGAACTATTAGGTCACCACGTTACTCACCCCAAGTCACACACTTGGCCACTTGGCCAAGCAATAACTTTCGGTTTTGCATTGCTAACTAAGGTCACACATTTCCTATTAAAAGTAGGCCGGGTACTTTTCTCCTTCTGCCCTGGGTAGAGTTTTAGGTTCTACGTCATCTGTCCATCAAGCTTCTCCTCTGTGATGTAATTACAATGCCATCCATTGCTCACCTTGAACTTGCAGTTCTTGTAAATTTTTCCTGTGGGCTATTACAGATTGTACCAAAATGGATTTTTCCATCTTAGTTTTTTATGGCAGTTGAGCTTTAAATGTTAAAGTTGAGTGGGATGAAAAGCAGATATTGCAACATATACCTTTCTGCTCAGATTGAGCCAATGAATGGATTGGATTTTTCTGCAGTACTCTGACAGTGCTTGTGAATACCCAGTCATATCTTTTTGGTTTTGTTCCTTTATACATTTTAGTTCTCATCTTTGTACTTCTGGTACTTTAAAATACTTTTCAGAAGGTGCAATCCTACCTAAGCTCATCTTTGAGTTGAGCTCATTGATAACACAACCTGACATATATTCATTTCTTCATTTGCCACTTTCATCATTCAACACTGTATTCATACTTTGAGCCAGGCATTTTGTTTTAGACCCTGGGAGTTGAGAGTGAACAAAATAAATTTCCTCCCTTCGTTGCACTTAGACTCTAGAGTTCACAAGTAAGAAAGTAGAGTATATGGTATGTCAGGTGTGATGAGTGCCATGAAGGAAAAAAAAAAAAACTGCCTAAGGGATATAGAGAGTGTTAGAGATTCTATGGAGGTCAGAGAAGGCATCAAATGATAAATGGTTTACAAAATGTTTCTTGCTAATCGACTGTTTCTGTGTCTAACAGTTAAATGTGACTAGTTTTGAGGCTTTCTCTATCCTTTTAGTGCAGACAATTCAGGGTACATTGATGAGACATTTTCCCCCAAGTTTTAATGTATGAGGGCATTAAAGACTAAAAAAATTTCCTGAATCTCATTGTTGGGAGAAAAGTCCAACACAGAGCATTTGTTAGTTGTCATCTGTAGAGATGATAATCCCTACCTCGCTGGGCTGTTCTGTAAGTCTTAGTATCCTTCCTTCTCTACCACTCTCCTCTCACAGCATATTTTAAAGCTATTATAATTAAACTTGTACAGTGTTGTACAAAATAGTACTTTCTTTGGCATTATGCTAATGGCTTTATTTTTTAAAAAACTCGTTGATCTTGATGTCCAGTTGGCTCTTTTTTCTATTACACGGTTTCATTAAGAATTAAGAATTGCCATTTTGACCCTTATATTCTGCAGGGATTTGATGCCAGTTACACTTTCTGCTGCTTTCGCTGACTAAATGGTGAACTTGCTAAAACCGTTAATGGCCTCTTTGTATTCATGCCATGTAAACTGGATCTTACTGATTGATGCTTCTCCTTGATTTATGAATTAGAACAGAAATTGTTTGGGGCAGAAACAGGTAAAATGTCAGCAGGTGCTGTCTGGGGTTTTATACTTTTTCCTAGGGTTTAGTTCAGGGCATATGATTCTTCATTCTCAATAGTTTATTGTGCACTTTCAAACTTTCTATCCCTTAATGCTTTTTTGGCAACTCGTGTTGGCTCTTCTGTTAATGTACCTTCTTCTTTCCAATTGTGGATTTCTGTGCTCTCTTGAGAGCCACTTTCATCGTTTAACACTGTATTCCTTGGACCTCACATTCAGCCTGGAGCTGTTGCCCACACGATCCCCACCTTTTAGGACTATTTCATCACCCTGGGTTCTGGCCAGTTCCATCTGGCTGCTTTCAATCAGAACCTTTCTTGAAGGAAGCTAATGTGTCAAGTCCTCAATTTACAGGTTTCCCTTGACTCTTGAAGTACTAGCCTGATTCAGACCTGACTAGAGCCATCCCCCAAAGGAAATTCTCTAATATATAATTGTTTAAAGATGCATTTAGTAACTGTGATATAAAGATCATATTTCCCTGAATTTAGGCAGATTTTGGGCTATGTGACCTCTCTGAAGCTTGGTTTCAATATCTGTAACATGTGTATTGAAATACTTTCTTCATGGGGTTTATTGTTAGAATTAAATGTGATATAAGGCACTGAGTAAGGTGTCTGACACAGGTAGGACCCAAGAAATGTTATAATCCTTCTTCCCCCAACCCTATTACCTCCATTTTATTTCCCTTGTCCTGAAATAGAAGAAATGCAATAGTAACTGATACCTGTTAAAGTAAATTATATGTCACATTTTTATGGATAACTGTCTTCTCTTTGGCTTTCTTTAAGCTCATTTCATATAGTTTTTAACTGTCATAGGAGCTTTCTCTTTTGAATTTAAGTTATCTCAATCTTACAGTTTCCTTTCAACTTCTGAGCATTTTTGTTTTGCTGGAATATACCTCTTGAGAATCATAATGCTTCTCTGCAGGGTCATCCCTAACAAATGTTTTCGCTTCTACAGTACTGCCATCCTCTTTCTTTTGCTTCACTTTCTTTGCTCACCTTCACAATATCTACACAATAGACACAATATATAATATCTGTCACCTGGTAGATGTGCGCAGCTAGCCTTTTTTGAGTTTATTGCCTTGCTTTATAGTTGAGTCTGACAAACCACGTGATACGGGGACACAAATTTCTGAGATTTTAATCAAAGTGATCCTTCTTTGTTGGCCGTAATTAAGTTAATGATGACTTTGTGACTCCCATTTGAGTGTTCTAAATGTAGTAGGTCTTTGGTATTTGAAGAACTTAGTATTGTTCAATCCACTTGACAACTGGTTAGCCACAGTCTTAACCAAAACCAGGTGCAGAAAACTTGCAGGATAAACGTGGAGAGCTCCTTGTTCTAGGAGTTCTTTTCACCTTAGGATTTCTTTTCAGATTTTAAGACTCATTGTTAACCTTTATGGAATATATGAAAATTCATAAACGTAAATAAAATGGAAGACTTTAGTCCTACAATTATTCTTTTTATGTAAGATGGCAGCTGAGCTCAAGGTCTACCTTTTGTGGATATTATAAAATGTGCAAACATCAGCCTTGTCCCTAAATCATTATATGCTAAAGGAATCTTCTAGTCAGTCAGTAAGTAGTTATTGAGCGCCTACCTATGTGTATGTCTGCTAGATGCCAGAGAAGATTTGAAGTTGTAAAGAAGCAAAACAAAACAGTGTAGAACTGTATAAGGGCCTGGGGGTGGGGGAGTTGGGGAGATGTTGTTAGAGGATAACACACATTTGCAACTAGTAGGTAAGCCCTGGAGATGTAATGCACAGCTCAGTGATTGTAGTCAACAATACTGTATTATAAACCTCAAAGTTGCGAAGAGACTGGATATTAATTGTCCTCACCAGGAAAGAAATAATAATTGTGAGACATGATAGATGTGTTAGTAATGCTATACCGTATTGATCATTTTGCAATATGTGTATCAAATCATCCCTTAAACTTGCACGACGTTATGTTTTATTGAAGTATAGTTGATTTGCAATATTGTATTAGTTTCAGGTGACAACGTAATGACTCAACGTTTTTATAGATTATGCTCCATTTAAAGGTTTTACAAAATAATGGCTGTATTTCCCTGTGCTGCACATTACATCCTTGTTGCTTAACTTACATAATGTTATAATGTCAATTATATCTCATCGAAAAAAACAAACTACTTCTGAAGGCAGGAAATATACCTGTGTGGGAATACTAGTTATTGTAATAACAAACAATTTCTTGTTACATAGTTTACAGTATACCTGTAGTACAGATATAGAAATATTTTCCCAAATAGGTCAATGGACTTGCTCCTGGTCATAGGTAATAAATGGCAGAGCTAGGGCATGATCCCAGGTCTCTTAGCTTCAAAGCTAGTATTGTTTTGTTTTATATAATGTCTCATATACCTCTCATGTACACCCAAGACAATTAGAGGACAAAACAATATAATTAAGATAATAAGGAAAATAAAAATTCATAGAATGGAAGGATCCATGTGGACTGGAATCATCCCTTACAAGCAGAAATAGTTCTGGCTCAGGGGTTCTAGAGTCTGAGATGGCAGGCCTATCCATAGGTAGCCCAGTTGAGATTTTCTGAAAAACACAATGTTCTTTTAGAAAGGTGAGGTAGAAAGTTAGTGATTTGCTCAGATTAGTGGGTTGATTTTCTGAGGTCATCTTTGGATCTTCATCTGTGATGTACATAGCATTGGCTGTTTTCCAATTCTGAAAAGCAGTGATGAGTCTTTCAGGAACATATAACCTATTTTTGTAGGCAGCTCTGCTACTGCATATTTTTAACTTCGTCAGAATTGACAGAGGGGGTGATATCCTGAGGATTCACTATACCTCAAGTGCAGGTGAGGTGATTTCATTGCATTGGCCGAATCAGCATCTGTCTCTCATTTTGCCATGCTTCCTTTTTTTTTTTTAAACATCTTTATTGCAGTATAATTGCTTTACAATGGTGTGTTAGCTTCTGCTTTATAACAAAGTGAATCAGCTATACATATACATATATCCACAAATCTCCTCCCTCTTGCTTCTCGCTCCCACCCTCCCTATCCCTCCCCTCTAGATGGTCACAAAGCACCGAGCTGATCTCCCTGTGTTATGTGGCTGCTTCCCAATAGCTATCTATTTTACGTTTGGTAGTGTATATATGTCCATGCCACTCTCACTTTGTCCCAGCTTACCCTTCCCCTCCCCATGTCCTCAAGTCCATTCTCTAGTAGGTCTGTGTCTTTATTCCCGTCTTGCCCCTAGGTTCTTCATGACCATTTTTTTTTTTAGATTCCATATATATGTGTTAGCATATGGTATTTGCTTTTCTCTTTCTGAGTTACTTCACTCTGTATGATAGACTCTAGGTCTATCCACCTCACTACAAATAACTCCCTTTCGTTTCTTTTTATGGCTGAGTAATATTCCATTGTATATATGTGCCACATTTTCTTTATCCATTCATCTGTCGATGGACACTTAGGTTGCTTCCATGTCCTGACTATTGTAAATAGAGCTGCAATGAACATTGTGGTACATGCCTCTTTTTGAATTATGGTTTTCTCGGGGTATATGCCCAGTAGTGGGATTGCTGGGTCGTATGATAGTTCTACTTTTAGTTCTTTAAGGAACCTCCATACTGTTCTCCATAGTGGCTGTATCAATTTACATTCCCATCAACAGTGCAAGAGGGTTCCCTTTTCTTCACACCCTCTCCAGCATTTATTGTTTGTAGATTTTTTGATGATGGCTATTCTGACTGGTGTGAGGTGATACCTCATTGTAGTTTTGATTTACATTTCTCTAATGATTAGTGATATTGAGCATCCTTCCGTGTGTTTGCTGGCAATCTGTATATCTTCCTGGAGGAATGTCTGTTTAGGTCTTCTGCCCATTTTTGGACTGGGTTGTTTGTTTTTTTAATATTGAGCTGCATTAGCTGCTTGTAAATTTGGGAGATTAATCCTTTGTAGTTGCTTCATTTGCAAATATTTTCTCCCATTCTGAGGGTTGTCTTTTCGTCTTGTTTATGGTTTCCTTTGCTGTGCAAAAGCTTTTAAGCTTCATTAGGTCCCATTTGTTTATTTTTGTTTTTATTTGCCTTTCTCTAGAAGGTGGGTCAAAAAGGACCTTGCTGTGATTTATCTCGTAGAGTGTTTTGCCTATGTTTTCCTCCAAGAGTTTGATAGTGTCTGGCCTTACATTTAGGTCTTTGATCCATTTTGAGTTTATTTTTGTGTATGCTGTTAGAGAGTGTTCTAATTTCATTCTTTTACATGTAGCTATCCAATTGTCCCATCACCACTTATTGAAGAGACTGTCTTTTCTCCATTGTATATTCTTGAATCTTTTATCAAAGGTAAGGTGGGGGCTTCCCTGGTAGCACAGTGGTTGAGAGTCCGCCTGCCAATACAGGGGACATGGGTTCGTGCCCCAGTCTGGGAGAATCCCACATGCCAAGGAGTGGCTGGGCCCGTGAGCCATGGCTGCTGGGCCTGCGTGTCCGGAGCCTGTGCTCCACAGTGGGAGAGGCCACAACAGTGAGAGGCCCTCGTACCAAAAAAAAAAAAAGGTAAGTTGACCATATGTGTGTGGGTTTATCTCTGGGCTTTCCATCCTGTTCCATTGATCTGTATTTCTGTTTTTGTGTCAGTACCATACTGTCTTGATTACTGTAGCTTTGTAGTATAGTCTGAAGTCAGGGAGCCTGATTCCTCCAGCTCCGTTTTTCTTTCTCAAGATTGCTTTGGCTATTCGGAGTCTTTTGTGTTTCCAAACAAATTGTGGAAGTTTTTGTTCTAGTTCTGTGAAAAATGCCATTGGTAGTTTGATAGGGATTGCATTGAATCTGTAGATTGCTTTCGGTAGTAGAGTCATTTTCATAATGTTGATTCTTCCAATCCAAGAACATGGTATATCTATCCATCTGTTTGTATTATCTTTAATATCTTTCATCAGTGTCTTACAATTTTCTGCATACAGGTCTTTTGTCTTCTTAGGTAGGTTTATTCTGAGGTATTTTATTCTTTTTGTTGCAGTGGTAAATAGGAGTGTTCCCTTAATTTCTCTTTCAGATTTTTCATCATTAGTGTATAGGAATACAAGAGATTTCTGTGCATTAATTTTGTATCCTGCTATCTTACCAGATTCATTGATTAGCTCTAGTAGTTTTCTGTTAGCGTCTTTAGGATTCTCTATGTATAGTATCATGTCATCTGCAAACAGTGACAGCTTTACTTCTTCTTTTCCAATTTGGATTCCTTTTATTTCTTTTTCTTCTCTGATTGCTGTGGCTAAAACTTCCAAAAGTATGTTGAATAATAGTTGTGACAGTAGGCAACCTTGTCTTGTTCCTGATCTTAGAGGAAATGGTTTCAGTGTTTCACCATTGACAACAATGTTGCCTATGGGTTTGTCATATATGGCCTTTATTATGTTGAGGTAAGTTCCCTCTAGGCCTACTTTCTGAAGGGTTTTTATCATAAATGGGTGTTGAATTTTGTCAAAAGCTTTTTCTGCACCTATGGAGATGATCATATGGTTTTGTTCTTCAATTTGTTAATATGGTGTATCAATTTGATTGATTTGCATGTAATGAAGAATCCTTGTATTCCTGGGATAAACCCCACTTGATCATGGTGTATGATCCTTTTAATGTGCTGTTGGATTCTGTTTGCTAGTATTTTGTTGAGGATTTTTGCATTCATGTTCATCAGTGATATTGGCCTGTAGTTTTCTTTCTTTGTCACATCTTTGTCTGGTTTTGGTATCAGGGTGATGGTAGCCTCGTAAAATGAGTTTGGGAGTGTTCCTCCCTCTGCTATATTTTGGAAGAGTTTGAGAAAGATAGGTGTTAGCTCTTCTCTAAATGTTTGATAGAATTTGCCTGTGAAGGCATCTGGTTCTGGGCTTTTGTTTGTTGGAAGATTTTTAATCACAGTCCCAATTTCAGTGCTTGTGATTGGTCTGTTTATATTTTCTGTTTCTTTCTGCTTCAGTCTTGGAACGTTGTGCATTTCTAAGAATTTGTCCATTTCTTCCAGGTTGTCCATTTTATTGGCATATAGTTGCTTGTAGTAATCTCTCATGATTCTTTGTATTTCTGCAGTGTCAGTTGTTACTTCTCCTTTTTCATTTCTAATTCTATTGATTTGACTCTTCTCCCTTTTTTTCTTGATGAGTCTGGCTGGCTAATGGTTCACCATTTTTGCTTATCTTCTCAAAGAGCCAGCTTTTAGTTTTATTGATCTTTGCTATTGTTTCCTTCATTTCTTTTTCATTTATTTCTGATCTGATCTTTATGATTTCTTTCCTTCTGCTAACTTGGGTTTTTTTGTTGTTGTTGTTCTTTCTCTAATTGCTTTAGGTGTAAAGTTAGGTTGTTTATTTGAGATGTTTCTCGTTTCCTGAGGTAAGATTGTATTGCTATAAACTTCCCTCTTAGAACTGCTTTTGCTGCATCCCATAGGTTTGGGGTCATTGTGTTTTCATTGTCATTTGTTTGTAGGAATATTTTGATTTCCTCTTTGATTTCTTCAGTGATCTCTTGGTTATTTAGTAGTGTATTGTTTAGCCTCCATGTGTTTGTATTTCTTACAGATATTTCCTGTAATTGATATCTAGTCTCATAGCGTTGTTGTTCGAAAAGATACTTGGTATGATTTCAATTTTCTTAAATTTACCAAGGCTTGATTTGTGACCCACGATGTGATCTATCCTGGAGAATGTTCCATGAGCACTTGAGAAAAATGTGTATTCTGTTGTTTTTGGATGGAATGTCCTATAAATATGAATTAAGTCCATCTTGTTTAATGTATCATTTAAAGCTTGTGTTTCCATATTTATTTTCATTTTGGTTGTTCTGGCCATTGGTGAAAGTGGGGTGTTAAAGTCCCCTACTATGATTGTTACTGTCGATTTCCCCTTTTATGGCTGTTAACATTTGCCTTATGTATTGAGGTGCTCCTGTGTCTTTTGGTTGGAGCATTTAATCTGTTTACATTTAAGGTAATTATTGATATGTATGTTCCTATTACCATTTTCTTAATTGTTTTGGGTTTATTACTGTAGGTCTTTTCCTCCTCTGTGTTTCCTGCCTAGAGAAGTTCCTTTAGCATTTGTTGTAAAGCTGGTTTGGTGCTGCTGAATTCTGTTAGCTTTTGCTTGTCTGTAAAGGTTTTAATTTCTCCGTCAAATCTGAATGAGATCCTTGCTGGGTAGAGTAATCTTGGTTGTAGGTTTTTCTCCTTCATCACTTTAAATATGTCCTGCCAGTCTCTTCTGGCTTGCAGAGTTTCTGCTGAAAGAGCAGCTGTTAACCTTATGGGGGTTCCCTTTTATGTTTTTTGCTGTTTTTCCCTTGCTGCTTTTAGTATTTTTTCTTTGTATTTAATTTTTGATAATTTGTTTAATATGTGTCTTGGCCTGTTTCTCCTTGCTTTTCTCCTGTATGGGACTCTGCACTTCCTAGACTTGATCGACTATTTCCTTTCCCATATTAGGGAAGTTCTCAACTATAATCTCTTCAAATATTTTCTCAGTCCCTTTCTTTTTCTCTTCTTCTTCTGGGATCACTATAATTCAAATGTTGGTGCATTTAATGTTGTCCCAGAGGTCTCTGAGACTGTCCTCAGTTCTTTTCATCAATTTTTTTTCTCCTCTGTGGTAGTTATTTCCACTGTTTTATCTTGCAGGTCACTTATCTGTTCTTTTGCCTCAGTTATTCTGCTATTGATTCTTACTAGAGAATTTTTTTTTTTTTTTTTTTTTTTTTTTTTTTTTTTTTGCTGTACGCGGGCCTCTCACCGCTGTGGCCTCTCCCGTTGCGGAGCACAGGCTCCGGACACACAGGCCCCGCGGCCATGGCTCGCGGGCCCAGCCGCTCCGCGGCACGTGGGATCTTCCGGGATCGGGGCACGAACCCGTGTCCCCCGCATCGGCAGGCGAACTCTCAACCACTGCGCCACCAGGGAAGCCCTAGAGAATTTTTAATGTCCTTTTTTGTGCTGTTCATCATTGTTTGTTTGCTCTTTACTTCTTCTGGGTCCTTGTTAGATGTTTCTTGTATTTTCTCCATTCTATTTCCAAGATTTTGGATCATCTTTACTATCATTACTCTGAATTCTTTTTCAGGTAGACTGCCTATTTCCTCTTCATTTGTTTGGTATGATGGGTTTTTACCTTGCTCCTTCATGTGCTGTGTGTTTCTCTGTCTTCTCATTTTGCTTAACTTACTGTGTTTGGCGTCTCCTTTTCGCAGGCTGAAGGTTCGTAGTTCCCCTTGTTTTCGGTGTCTGCCCCCAGTGGGTAGTGTAAGCTTCCTGGTGGAGGGGACTGGTGCCTGTGTTGTGGTGGCTGAGGCTGGATCTTGTCTTTCTTGTGGGCAGGACTGCATCTGGTGGTGTATTTTGGGGTGTCTGTGACCTTATTATGATTTTAGGCAGCCTCTCTGCTAATGGGTGAGGTTGTGTTCCTGTCTTGCTAGTTGTTTGGCATAGGGTGTCCAGCACTGTAGCTTGCTGGTCGTTGAGTGGTGCAGTGTCTTAGTGTTGAGATGGAGATCTCTAGGAGATTTTCGCCATTTGATATTACGTGGAGCCAGGAGGTCTCTGTTGGACCGATGTCCTGAACTCAGCTCTCCCACCTCAGAGGCACAGGCCTGACACCTGGCTGGAGCACCAAGACTCTGTCAGCCACACAGCTCAGAACAAAAGGGAGAGAAAAAGAAAGAAAGAAAGTAAAAAAAATAAATAAAATAAAATAAAGTTATTGAAATAAAATTTTTTTAAATATTAAAAATTAAAAAATTAAAAAGTAATAAGGCTTCCCTGGTGGCACAGTGGTTGAGAATCCGCCTGCCAATGCAAGGGACACAGGTTTGTGGCCTGGTCCGGGAAGATCCCTCATGGTGTGGAGCAACTAAGCCCGTATGCCACAACTACTGAGCCTGCACTCTAGAGCCCGCAAGCCACAACTACTGAAGCCTGTGTGCCTAGAGACCATGCTCCACAACAAGAGAAGCCACCACAATGAGAAGCCCATGTATGACAATGAAGAATAGCCCCCACTCACTGCCACTAGAGAAAAGCCCGCGCGCAGCAACTAAGACCCAACACAGCCAAAAATAAATAAATAAATTTATTTTTTAAAAAATAAAAAATAAAAAGTAATAAAAGAAAAGAAAAAGGAAAGAAAGGAGAGAGCAACCAAACCAAAAAACAAATCCACCAATGATAACAAGAGCTAAAAACTATTCTAAAAAAACAAAGAAACACAGAAACGGACAGACAGAACCCTAGGACAAATGGTAAAAGCAAAGCTGTACAGACAAAATCACACAAGAAGCACACATATACACAGTCACAAAAAGAGAAAAAGGAAATATATATATATATATATATATATATATATATATATACATATTTAAAAAAAGGGAGAGCAACCAAATCAATAAACAAAACAAATAAACAATGATAATAAACTCTAAATACTAAACTAAGATAAACATAAAACCAGAAACAAATTAGATGCAGAAAGCAAACTCCAACTGTAGTTGCTCCCAAAGTTCACCACCTGAATTTTGGGATGATTTATTGTCTCTTCAGGTATTCCAGAGATGCAGGGTACATCAAGTTGATTGTGGAGATTTAATCTGCTGCTCCTGAGGCTGCTGGGAGAGATTTCCCTTTCTCTTCTTTGTTCGAACAGCTCCCGGGGTCCAGCTTTGGATTTGGCCCCGCCTCTGCGTGTAGGTCGCCTGAGGGCTTCTGTTCTTTGCTCAGACAGGATGGGTTAAATGAGTGGCTGATTCGGGGGCTCTGGCTCACTCAGGCCGGGGCGAGGGAGGGGTACGGAATGTGAGGTGAGCCCGCAGCTGCAGAGGCCAGTGTGACATCACAACAGCCTGAGGCGTGCCCTGTGTTCTCCCAAGGAAGTTGTCCCTGGATCACGGGACCCTGGCAGTGGTGGGCTGCACAGGCTTCCAGGAGGGGAGGTGTGGATAGTGACCTGTGCTTGCTCACAGGCTTCTTGGTGACTGCATCAACAGCCTTAGCATTTCATGCCCATCTCTGGTGTGCGCGCTGATAGCCACGGCTTACACCCGTCTCTGAAGCTCATTTAGCTGGTGCTCTTAATCCCCTCTCCTCGCACACCCCGAAACAATGGTCTCTTGCCTCTTAGGTAGTTCCAGACTGTTTACCGGACTCCCTCCTGGCTAGCTGTGGCACATTAGCCCCCTTCAGTCTGTGTTCACACAGCCAACCCCAGTCCTCTCCCTGGGATCTGACCTCAGCTCCCAGACCCCACCCGTCCCAGCTGGGTGAGCAGACAAGGC
Organism: Mesoplodon densirostris; assembly: GCF_025265405.1. Lineage (NCBI taxonomy): Eukaryota > Metazoa > Chordata > Mammalia > Artiodactyla > Ziphiidae > Mesoplodon > Mesoplodon densirostris. The sequence goes on from NC_082674.1 coordinate 26,979,763, forward strand.
TCTCTGGCTGGTGAGTGCTGGTCAGCACCGATCCTCTGTGCGGGAATCTCTCCGCTTTGCCCTCTGCACCCCTGTTGCTGCGCTCTCCTCTGTGGCTCCGAAGGTTCCCCCCAGCCTATCCCCTGTCTCCTCCAGTGAAGGGGCTCCCTAGTGTGTGGAAACTTTTCCTCCTTTACAGCTCCCTCCCAGAGGTGCAGGTCCTGTCCCTATTCTTTTGTCTCTGTTTTTTCTTTTTTCTTTTTCCCTGCCCAGTTACGTGGAGAGTTTCTTGCCTTTTGGGAAGTCTGAGGTCTTCTGCCTGTGTTCAGTGGGGTTCTGTAGTAGTTGTTCCACATGTAGTTGTATTTCTGATGTATTTGTGGGAGAAAGGTGATCTCCACATCTTACAACTCCGCCATCTTGAAGGTCTCTCCGCCATGCTTGCTTTTCTGTCAAATACGTTCTCCCATCATCTTTAGTATTTGGTTGGCCAAAAAGTTCGTTTGGGTTTTTCCATAAGATGTTACAGAAAAATATGAATAAACTTTTTGGCCAACCCAATGTAAAGACTATGTGTGAATAGTTGAGGGATAATTGAAGTAATGTTTGTGTGGGGAGTAATCCTGTATTTTCATGTAGCATAGTGATAGAATAAAATGCTTTCTTCCCATATCAAATGGTGCTCACTCACTGAAGTCTCTTGGTCACTAATGAATTACATGAGGTTGAATGGCTTCAGAAAAATGACTGGTTCACTGTGTTGACAGATTCATCTCCTTGGTAGTAAAGGAAGTAATGCAGGTAAACTCTTGCTCTGGACCCTATTCTGACCAAACCCAAGGTGGGTGAAGTCGAAAGGGTCAGTACAGCCACGGGCTGACCTGTGGGAAGGTGGCCACTGAGCACACTTAGAACTTTAGAGGTCTTGCCCACCACAGAGGGGCTTCTGGCAGTCTGGTGTGTTCCCAAGATATTAAGAAGGGAAATTTCAAAAGGGTTCCTGACCCAGATGAATTACCTCTCAAGGCAATGAGAGAATTTGCAGGTGGGATTGCTGGCCAGCTGGGAATCATCTTTGTGAAATTGTGGAGAATGGAAAGTTGCCCAGGACCTGGAGAGAGATTAATGTCCTCATTTCCCCCCAAAGAGGAAAGAAGGTGGAGTTCGGGAACTAATGACCACTGAACTTCATGTTGATCTTGAAAAAGAACTGTAGACTGCAAGATTCCAATGATGAGGTGAAACATTTTTTAAAGGATGTGATGATCATAAAAATCAGCCAGGTTCGTTAAGGACAAATTATGCCTCTGACTGCCTCTTACGACAGGGTTTTTAGAGGAGGAATCAGGAAATCCTATAGGTGTGGAGTATCCAGTTTTCACCAGGCATTTGTGAGAGTCATTCAAGGTATTGTGGATGAGAAGGATTCATTTGGATTGGGTGATAGTACAGTGAGGTGGATTCATAAACTCGTTCACAGTCATCCACAAATTGCTGACCTAGTAAACTCCTGGCAACTTCCTTACTGTGGGAGGTTTAATTAATTCATGAATGGCACATGCCAAATTATGTCCCCAAAGCCCATTGGTAAATTGTTTTTCTTGAATTTGTGACCCATTTTTTTATGGACAGTTTCCCTTTTGAACTCATTATGTATTATGCGTGTAAGAATTTGGGTGATACAACTCTTCTGTAAGACTGTAATCCTAGAATGAGTTTTGAGCTCCAATACAGAAAACAGAGACATAACCATCTCCCTCTGCTGCAGGGGTAAGGGGCTGTGGGTGTTGGGTGGTAGATAGTAGGGTGGGTAGAGACCACCTTGTTTCCCATGACATTGGTCCTCCCAAGGGTTAGAAGTAGGGATTATGGGGGCCTGACTTTCTGTCAGTACCATTCAGGGCCCCACAGGTTTGTACTGTATCCTTGACTGAATTGAAAAACCCTGGAAATGATTGAAAGTTTTTAAAGTAGAGGAATAACATCATTGGTCAGATTTGTATTTTAGAAATACTGCTGTGGCTGCAATTTGGATAATGGATTTGACAGGGTAAAACTTTAAATAGAGGAACAAAAGATTATGCCAGTAACCCAAGTGAGAGAGAATGGTAGTGGTGGGAATGAAGTAAAGTTGGGTGTATCTGAGAGAGATTTGGTAAGTAGAATTTACATGACTTGGTAGTAAATTGAATGTGGGGAAAGAGGGAGAGTAAGCAATCTAGAAGGGATGACTCCCAAGTTTCTGACTTGGGCATCTGAGTGGGTCGTGGTAGCCTATATTGACATGAGAGACAGCATAAAGAGAAGGCAGGAAAAGGATCAGTTTGGGCCCTGAGGACTCAAGAGGTGCCTGTGGGACATCAAGTAGAGATGTCCCAGTAAACTAACAGAATATAACAGTAAAATTAATTTCTAAGATCATAGCTGTGGCAATGAGCAGTTAAGGAGAGAGGTCTGGCTAAAGATACAACACTGAGTTTATTTCATTCCCTTTACATCCACCAAGGGAGACTCCGCTCTAGACACTTTCCTTCTGTATAGAGATTCTTTTTTTTTAATTGAGATATAATTGTGAGATAGCATTATATTTCAGGTGTACAAAATGATTCAATATTTGTATACATTGCAACATGATCACCATAATAAGTCTAGTTAACATCCATCACCATACATGGTTACAAAATTTTTTTTTCTTGTGCTGAAGACTCTTAAGATCCACAGTTGACCCTCTAACAATGAGGGCGTTAGGGGCACCAACCCTCTGTGCAGCTGAAGATCTGCATATAACTTATAGTTGGCCCTCTGCATCCACTGTTTCTCCAAACCACGGATCATGTAGTACTGTAGTATTTACTGTTGAAAAAAATCCATGTGTAAGTGGATGCATACAGTTCAAACCCATGTTCTTCAAGGGCCAACTGTATTCTCTTGGCAACTTTCAAGTACGCAATACAATGTTACTAACTATGGTCACCATGCTGTACATTACATCACCATGACGTTTATTTTACAGCTGGAGGTTTGTACATTTTTAGTGATATTTTACTATATATCATTATCTCCTTCAGAGCATAAGTGCCACTAAGCTCATGTACTTATTCAATTCAAACTGTTCTATCTACAGGATTCTGGTTCCATGCAATTATGACTGTAGTAAGTAAAGAACAAACACATCAGGGTCTCCTAGATATTTCAAAGCATTCTGCTTCATCGTTAATCATGGTAGTAGCCTGGTAAAATAGAAGTTTTATAAGTATCTCCTGAATGGTAATCTGCAATGCCTGTTAATTTACTTTAAGAGAAAATATGGTCTGAGAAATTAATTTTACTGTTATATTCTGCAGTCTTATAAATCATACTCTCTGGTGCATGAAAAATTGAAAAGAGCAATTGATACATTTTTCAACTTGTTAACATTTTCAAAACCAAACCAGATCCTAGACACGACATTTTTGCATTGCTCTTGGAATTTCCATGCCCAGCATCTATGTTCATTCTGACCCATTATTTATTTTGGCTCCAGTGTTTGGCTTCTTTGAAGTAGTTTGCTTTCAATGTTTACAGAAGTGGACTCCCACAACCAAAGAAAGGATGGATAGTGAGTCAGTCTAAAGTGTTATTTTTGTTTGTAATGGAATAGGGTCACTCTACTATAATTAGTGATGTTGTGAAAGCAAGGCAGAACGCCTAGGCAGTGTCAATTACTTGGCTGTTTTCAGTATGCATATGGCATACACACAAGTGCACACACACAAGATCCCCAGTGCCTTATTTTGCTAATACTCTACTTCTGAATTCCATTGTAAGAAAGAAAAAGATAGAGTACAGTTTTAATGAAATGCAGTACAAATGAATGATTGCTGACTTAAAACTAGGTCTCTGTTAATGTGCTCGTGATTCTCTGTTAATACTGAGGTGGAAAGCTATATTGCTTTTGTGGCGAGCATTGTGAAGTGAAATGGATACAATCGAGCCTTTTCCTTTTTATTGTTTGTCTGCCTTATGTATAAAATATATTGATTAAGTTGTAGCCCACTGTGAAATTAAGTATAAATTATGATTCTGTGTATATTTTTTGCACTTCGTGGTTGAAGTTTTTTCTCTTTAAATTTTTGGTTATTTATGCTACATTATATACCTTCTTTCTGCAATATATAGTGGACTTACCCAGGGGCATTCAAATGGGGCACAGAACTCAAATTTTTCTTTTTGAATTAACAATATTCTAGTAGGAGCTTAATGAAAGTTTGTTGAATGAAATCAGTGAACACTTAGATAATGATTATTGATATAAATGCTGTGTTAGCGAATCATAAAAACAAAATCATGCTTTTTCTGTTTAACTGTTTCTATCTCTAGACTTAACTTTGCCTATGACAGAACGTTACAGTTTAAAAGATGGTCTTTGGAGTTAGGCTGACTGAGTTCAAATCTGAGCCATCAGTTTCTAACCATGTGGCCTTGGACAAGCTTTGAACTTCTTTAAATCTCAGTTCCATCCTCTGTGAAAGGTTAGCCCATATGGGTTTTGTTAGCATTAAATGAGAGAATATGTGTAAAGCCTTCAGTGCCTTCATACAGTAAGTGCCTGATAAGGATTAGTTATTATTCCATTGTTTCTATGTGCCACATCTTCTTTATCCATTCATCTGTTGATGGACACTTAGGATGCTTCCATGTCCTGGCTATTGTAAATAGAGCTGCAATGGACATTGTGGTACATGACTCTTTGAATTATGGTTTTCTCAGTGTATTATGCCCAGTAGTGGGATTGCTGGGTTGTATGGTAGTTCTATTTTTAGTTTTTTAAGGAACCTCCATAGTGGCTGTATCAGTTTACATTCCCACCAACAGTGCAAGAGGATTCCCTTTTCTCCACACCCTCTCCAGCATTTATTGTTTGTAGATTTTTTGATGATGGCCATTCTGACTGGTGTGAGGTGATAACCTCATTGTAGTTTTGATTTGCATTTCTCTAATGATTAGTGATGTTGAGCATCCTTTCATGTGTTTGTTGGCAGTCTGTATATATTCTTTGGAGAAATGTCTATTTAGGTCTTCTGCCCATTTTTGGATTGGGTTGTTTGTTTTTTTGATATTGAACTGCATGAGCTGCTTGTAAATAAAAAGAAATGAAATTGAGTTATTTTTAGTGAGGTGGATGGACCTAGAGTCTGTCATACAGAGTGAAGTAAGTCAGAAAGAGAAAAACAAATACCGTATGCTAACACATATATATGGAATCTAAAAAAAAAATGCAAAATTGATAGCTAGTGGGAAGCAGCCGTAGCACAGGGAGATCAGCTCGGTGCTTTGTGACCACCTGGGGGGGAGGGGGATAGGGAGGGTGGGAGGGAGGGAGATGCAAGAGGGAATAGATATGGGGATATATGTATATGTATATGTATAGCTGATTCACTTTGTTATAAAGCGGAAACTAACACACCATTGTAAAGCAATTACACTCCAATAAAGATGTTAAAAAAAAAAGATTAGCTATTATTATTGTATCTGCCTCTTCAGCCTATACCCCACCTTCAAACTACCCAGTAGGCTTATGTTTGTCCCCTAGATTGTGTTTTTTTCTTTAATCACCGATTCAATGCCATCTTAGAATGTTTTGCCAGATTTTTTTTCACCTTTCTGTTAAAACTTTCCCATGGTTTTTCTGGGTCATGAATCATATCTTTTGTTTCGATGAACGCTCACATTCTACTGAAGTTCATCAGTTCCCTAACTAGACCTCCACACATCCGTGGTTCTTTGGAATATTTTATCTTGCAGGGGATGTTGCTCTACATCTATCCTCTCTTCCTCCCTCCCCTCTAAAACAAGCCTTCCATTGAGTTTATTTGTAGAGCATATTTGGTTCCTTTTTTGAGTTGCTTTGCAGAAAGTAAATTAAGCCATGGAACCATCATACACATACCTCATACCAGAGCTTCTCTTCCTCTTAAGGGCTAATTTGAAAGCTTATCTTAAAGAACCTGCCCCTCTTGGGAATTCTCTGGTGGTCCAGTGGTTAGGACTCCACACTGTCACTGCTGAGGGCCTGGGTTCAATCCCTGGTTGGGGAGCTAAAACTCCCAGAAGCCGCATGGTGCGGCCAAAAAAAAGAAAAAGAATCTGCCCCTCTTTAGAAGATCCACTATTTGTTTCTAACCAAATTCAACTTTATTTATGTTTTATTTCTTTTTTCCTCTTTGTCTTTTTTTTTCCCTTTTCCATTATACCCCATTCTTTAAGATGTGGATGAATGCCTGGAACCAGATATCTGCACAAATGGTACTTGCTCCAACCTCGAAGGATCCTACATGTGTTCATGCCACAAGGGCTATACCCCAACTCCAGACCACAAGCACTGTAAAGGTAAATACTGTGATCAGATGTCTCATTTTTATTTGAACTGCACTTAAAAACATATTAGAGTAACTAGCCTTAAAAAAGGGAAATATACTACCTGTCATTTATTTTGATTGAGCTACTTGGAGCACATTTTGGTTGGCATCTTTGAAAGTGATTCCTCATGGTGATTAAATACAGACCCTATCTGTTTACATAGAGAAAAACAGTGTTTTTTTAGAGAACATCTGTAAACCACAGATCTATTTTGTTTTTTCCAGTTATAAAAACAATACATGCAGTTGTACAACTCTGTGAATACACTAAAAACTATTGAATTGTACACTTTAAATAGATGAATTATATGGTGTGTGATTTTTATTTCAATAAAATTGCTATTAAAAAACATGCATTTGCTATATGAAATGTAGCAAACGCAGAAAGTTAAAAAAGACAAAGTAATAATCTTTCAACCTCATTTGTGGATATTTGTGTCTCATGGATATTTTATATCATTATGTTCTGTGTACAGTTTTCTATCTTGCTTTTTATCATTTAGTAGTATATCATGAGCATTTTACATTTCATTAATAACTTTTTTCAAACATTAGTTTTAAAGGCAGTGTAATATCCCAGTGTATTGCTGTGTCACCATTTTCTTGCTGTTCTTCAGGTGTTGAAGAACATATTTTTTCCAGCTTCTGATTATTATGTAAAAATAAAACCTAACAGGCATCTCTTTAAAAAATAAACCTTTGCCTGAATTTTCGGATTACTTCCATATTTATAAAAGTGGAATAATCAGGCACAATGTTCTGTGTTTAACTATTTCAATAGAAGAACACTAATTTCTAATTTTAAAATGTGTGTTTCTTTTACTTCTAAAAGATTTAGTATGTATTTTATGTGCTAATTTCCTAAACACTTATAATTATTAAACACTTATTTCATACATCTGTTAAACATTTATATCTCCTCTTTTGTAAATTTGTTAATATCTTTTCCCATTAATCAAGTTTTTAAGTCAATGTGTATGAACACTTTATATATAGGATATATATATATAAACCTATGTACAGTGTATATATTTAACGTATACCATTTTCTTTAGAATATTAGTGTAATTTGTCCAAGGTTTTTCTAATTTTTTAAATAATTTTTTAAGAAATTTTCATTTTTTCTGTGGTTAAATCTATGGATTGTTTCCCTTCTGCTATCTTCCATCACTTTTATACCTAAAAGCATGTTCTTTCAAAGGGAGAAAGAGGAAATCAGTAAAAAAAAATTTCTTTACTGTTTCAATGAAAGTGAAGGATCTAGGGTAGTGATTAATTTATCACTGTGGTAGGGAAGCAGTAAACAGATACCCTACTACTGACCTGTAAGAATTGAAGCATCTTCCACTGGCAGTAGGGAATTCAGACGTCTGAATCTGGTGCCTTACTCCTTCCATACAGCAGAATACTATCCACTCCCAGGAGAGCATATGAAGTAGGCACATCTCCCTCTTCTCCTGGTCCTTTCCCACATCCGCAGCTTTCCTTCTGACTCCTTAAGCTGGGCACCTCCTCAGAAAAAGTTAAACATGAGAATCACTTGAAAGGTATTATATCTTCCTTACATACAGGACTCATGGTGGCTGAAGGTCTCAGCATTAGAAGCCATTGTTAATCTTTATTTGATTGCTGTATCTGGTTTATTGCCATAACCTGTCATGTTACTTTCTCTTCCCAGTCTGCCTGCTTCTTTTCATCTGCTTATTCATAAAAACCCTTGTAATCGGCCCGCACTTCATATTCCAAATTTGTCACCACTGCTTTCTTCAGTTTGCAGTCTCTGTCCCATCCAACTGATGTCACAACTGCCCTGGGTATATTCTGTGCTTATTTTGACTCAAGTACTCGCTCATGATTATCCTGACCTGCACACCCATCTTCTTCCTCACTACTGACCTGAATCCTGGCTCTTCCAGGGATTCACTGTACAACCTTGGATAAATAATCTCAGGTTTCCTGATATCATGTCATCCCTAAAATTCGAGGATTGGACTCTCTAGAGGGAAAATGCACAGAGTAAATATATGTTGAATGAGTGACTCATTACCACCGTCTTCCTCTTGGCATTGCCATCCCAGATGAGCCTGCTCCTCTCTAGTCAGTCTCCCTACTACCTGAGAATTCACACCATCAATTGATGCCACCCCTAGGAACATTCGTGTTTTCCAGTCTCTGGGGCACTCTGCTGGGCTGCTGTAGAAGCTTCTCTTCATCCTTCCTTTCCTTCCTCTCAAGTGTATCAAGGAACCAACATGTTCCAGGCACTGTGTATGTTACCAAGAGGCTGAAATCTCTCAAAGAACTATTACTCATTGGAAGAGATGCAAACCTGCATCAGATCATTGGAGACAGTAAAGTACTAAGTGATGAAAGTTAAGTCGTCAGTGATGTCATGTGAATGTCATGTGCTCCTGACATTATGTGAGGACCAAAGCACTTTACCTCTGTGCTATTCTTTCCAAAAACCTGTAACCCCAGTCTTAATCATGAGAAAAACATCAGACAAGTCCAAATTGGGGAAATTCTGTGGAATTCTGGCCCATATCCTCAAGGCAATTGACGTTGTCAAAACAAGGAAAGACTGACTGGAGAGATGAGACACCTGCATATAATGTGGCCCCCTGGATTGGATCCCAGAACAGAAAGAGGGAGGACCTGCATGGAGAAACTGGTGAAATCCAAATAAGTCTGTAGTTTAGTTTTATTTTTCTTTTAAAAGGCAGTATGTCATATTCTAGCTGTGATACTCTGAAGCTGTATTAGCTTGGATAAGTTATCTCATTTCGCCAAGCCTTACTTGCTCATCTGCAAGAAGGTAACAGTAATGGCACCTATGAGGGTTGAGGTGAGGGTTGCATGAGATAATATAAGGTAATGAGATATCAGAGATAATACATGGAGGATGAGATATAAGGCAGGAGTAGGCATGACATTTTGTGGTAGATGTTGTTATTCACCGAATAATAGGCATGTACAAAGTTCTGCTGAAGCCAAGAAGTGTGTGACTAATTCTGATTGCATGCTTCTGGGAAGGCTTTGCAGAGGTGTTGCTATTTGAACTTGGTCTTAAAGTATTGAATACAGAGGGGAGAAAACCTTAGCAGGCAGAGGAAACAGCACAGCACTGACTGTGTCTTCACCTCACTCAGTGTACTGACAACTCTTTCCAGGTTGTAAATACATTATCTAGTGTATTAATCCATTACGTATTTGTATCTTTGTATTTCTTTATACATTTTAGTGCTGTATGTACTAAATGTATAAATACCTAGAGATAGTCTCTATTTTAACTCTGAGCAGGACTTATCATAGTAATATATGCAAAAAGTCCCTTAAAGAAATACCTTTTGGGACTTCCCTGGTAGCACAGTGGTTAATAATCTGCTTGCCAATGCAGGCGACACGGGTTCGAGCCCTGGTCCGGGAAGATCCCACATGCCACGGAGCACCTAAGCCCGTGCGCCACAACTACTGAGCCTGCGCTCTAGAGCCTGAGAGTCACAACTACTGAAGCCCACATGCCTAGAGCCAGTGCTCCGCAAAAAGAGAAGCCACCACAATGAGAAGCCCACACACCACAATGAAGAGTAGCCCCTGCTCGCCGCAACTAGAGAAAGCCTGCGTGCAGCAACAAAGACCCAACGCAGCCAAAATAAAAATAAAATAAATAAATTTATTTAAAAAACCAAACAAACAAATACCTTTTGTGAAGAATAATATTTTCTGTTCATCTCTTGGCACAAGAGAGAGAAGACATTTGTCCTGCATGCCTATTTTATTAGAAAGTGTTCTTTTGTCATAGGAATTTTGTCCCTCATCAGAAAAGAAAAAATGCTTTTTAATGTGTAGAATTATGCTGCCTCTGTTCCCGTGTCCTTTTAAAGACCCAAAGATCACCTCATTCAAGATAACAGAGTTGCCTCAAGTTTTTCCAAATATGTGTATCATTACTTATAATGAATTACTTCTGACAGTCTTCCCAACATAAATGAGTAACTTATGTAAGATGTCTGGTGTATCCTGACAGTACTTGGAATAGAGGGTATAGTCTTGCTGCAGACATCTTCACATGGGAATGCTTAATTTGTCATCTTCTTTGAGAAAGTCAAAAAGAGGCCAAAGCATTAAAAATGTTGTCAGACATTACGTGAGATCCAACCAGCTACATGAGCTATTGTTGGTCTTAAATTCTTGAACTGACGTCTCAAGTATTTTATAGAATGTGCTGAAAGAAAACATGGTGTGGGCTCGTCTTTGCTGTCGACCACTTGAAAAGCTAGTAGACTGAGAATGCTGGAAAGGTGTAAAGTCATTCGTAAGACAAAATTCTTATTTAATTTCTCTGTTGGTAGTCAACAGTTGACAGCCAGGAATTATATATAAACAAAAGGGATCAACTTCACAATAAGTGAAACAAAAGTTTCTGGTAAACTCAAGTAATTTCTGCAAGAAATTAAATCAGAAACAAATTTCTGAACTCCAGTTACATTAATAGTCAATGTGAGCTTTTTCAGGAAACATAAACTGACACCTTGCTTGCATGAAGATAAAATTCAAAAGGTTAATGCCTCTCTAGAGGTTAAGAAATGCAACTTTGCTCAGGAAACAGGTAATTGTCAGTGATACTTGAGGGAAAGGACTGTGCAGTTAATTGAGTTCTCCTGGCAAAAACTTGTAGATGCAAGGGGGGAAAGTGATGGAGGAGGGGCGTGGTGGTGGGATGAATTGGGAGATTGGGATTGACATGTATACACTAATATGTATAAAATGGATAACTAATAAGAACCTGCTATATAAAAAAATTTAAGAAAAAAACCTTGTAGATGCATTTTAAGTAACAGGATGTTTTCAGAAGGAAGCACCAGTCAGACATTGATCTTTAGGATGTGATTTCCTTAAAACAAGTTCTGCTCTTTTAAGATCAGGACTCCTCTCTCCCACTCTGAGTACAGGGCTGGTGTGTTTTCATCCATTGTCTCCACTAATTCTCACAGCAAACCTGTAGTGGAGGTGGTGAAGCCCAGTCCTACCATATTTTAATAATCATAAACTCTTACAAACTGACTAGCTCTTCAGCAGAACATTCTGAGGCTGTATCCGCAGAGAGAAGGCAAGACAGCACTATCTAATTAGATCAGACCAACCTGACAGCCAAACAAAAACGTTTAGAAAACACGCGCTGCTTCTACCACAAGTGTTCAAGTTATTGAGGAGGCCAGGCTTTTCTTCATTCGTGTAAATTCATATCCACGACTAGGAAACTTATAAAGAATTATGTTCTTTCTCAGTCAATAGCTCTATGTTTATTCAAGGCATTTGAAAAAAAATCCTCACTCATCACTTTCTCCTTAGACATTCCAACATCTATCATCAAAACATTATCGTGCCTCTTGGCTTTCCTTGTTACTTTGAAAATAAGCTCAGTGTCCTTTAACACAACTGTTTGACCTTATACTTTTCCAGGTTCTTCTAGAATGGTAGAAATGTCTATTTCCTCCCATAACTGCCTCCATTATGGTTTTGTTTTTTAAATTCTTGGGAGAGTTTTAATTCTGCCTATTTTCTGCCTTCTACAGGTCTGCAAACTGCCTCGTAGCCATTATTTTGTGTTGAGGTTCTTTCTTTTTTCAGCTCTAAAATATTTCATATTGTGTTTGTGCTATATCCAAAATATGAGAGAGAAGAGTTGCCAAAGAGCTTGCTGTTGTATTGAAAGCAATTTTACTTCATCATAAATTTATAATCTATTTGTAATTATTTCTTTTCTACAGTTTAGCATACTGAGGTTGATGGTTGGAACACTGGTGGGCTGATTCAAACTAAAATGTAGAGGGCCTCACCTAGGAGAAGTACTATTATTTTTGTGGTAATAACCCCAGAATGCATTGGAAAGGACAGAGCCTTTTTTTCTGCTTATTAAAAATTTTCTATTGTGGGTCATGCCTTAAAAGGCCAGCCTGGAAATGGAAGGCTTTGAGGGCAGTAGCTTGGTTTACAGTCTCAAACTTTAGCTAATGGGGTGTTTAGATATAAGAACTAATGTAAACAATTGTCATTGTGTTTACAGATGTTGACGAATGTCAGCAAGGGAATCTGTGCATAAACGGGCAGTGCAAAAACACCGAGGGCTCCTTCAGGTGTACCTGTGGGCAGGGCTACCAGCTGTCAGCAACAAAAGACCAGTGTGAAGGTAGGAGTATAACACCATGAACTACTGTGATTGCAGTTTAAGGCACGTGCCTAAAACAAAGTGCACTCAGTAAAGTGAGTGGGTTTTGAGAAACTACCTATGTGATTGTTTTATTGTGCCAGAAATCAAGGGACTTACAATTAAGTCAGGAAAGTCAATGAAACAGGATGGGAAAAGTCTAAATTTGAAAACTAAGGTATTAGTGATCAGTGGCTGGGCATTACTATTGGAAAGAAAAATGGTTGCTCTCTGTGTTAATTCCTTACTTGCAGAAAATCAGTTGTATTAAAATCATTTGAAAGTTTCACCTAATAGGATTAACACTTAGAAGAGAACTATGTCAGCCTGGTATTATGTTTTGGAATATTAATGATCTAGTTTTTATATGCATTGAGCTTTTGAAAATTCTTACTTTAAAAAAAAATAATCACTAAACAAGACTTTTCAGGAAGACTGGAATAGCATCCCTCTTATACTCAGGGATAAAGTTTGTGAAATATACCCTGTTCCTACAGGTGATAGTGAGGATTTTGGACCTCACTGGGGTTGACCTTAGACTTAAAAAAAGTATTTTTCTTCATTGAACTTCATACAGAATTACAGATTGGCCCTTCAACAACACATGTTTGAACTGCATGGGTCCATTTATACGCAGATTTTTTTCACTGAATACTTAGTAGAGTACTACACGATCTGTGGTTGGTTGAATCCTCAGATGCAGAACTGCGGAGACAGAAGACCAACTGTCAGGTTAAGTGCAATTTTTGACTGTGTGGTGGTTGGCACCCCTAACCCCCTCATTGTTCAAGGGTCAACTGTACTTCACTTCCCAGCAAGTATATGCTTCCTGAGCTTGAAAATACTATGGTATCACCAGTGACAAGCACAAGTGTCCAGAGTTCCTGAAAAGAAATGTCATTTAAACGTCATTTATTTAAGAATACACACTGTACATGATCAGTTGTTTTATTATAGGGAAACAAATCATATCCATGTCTGTATGTAAACTCTAGATACTTAATAAGTAGAAAGGTCTCCTGAGGTAGTGTTAGAAAAGAGACAACGTATGGTGGTCCTACAAAGGCATCTACCAATACTGTCATAACCTTCTTCAATTATCCCTTTCTAGAACATAGAAAGTCATTACACTACCTAATCTAGAGGTGAAGAACGATCAAACACACACAAGCACACTCATGTACACAGATAAATTAAATAATTTGTTCTAGATTCTAGTCCCTCTCAAAGTTTTTATACTTTATTTAATGAAGCCTGACCTTTACAGTGTGTGTGATAAGAGTAGAGGTCCAGGGCCTCCCTGGTGGCGCAGTGGTTGAGAGTCCGCCTGCCGATGCAGGGGATACGGGTTCGTGCCCCGGTCCGGGAAGATCCCATATGCCGCGGAGCGGCTGGGCCCGTGAGCCATGGCCGCTGGGCCTGCGCGTCCGGAGCCTGTGCTCCGCAACGGGAGAGGCCACAACAGTGAGAGGCCCACATAGCACAAAAAGGAAAAAAAAAAAAAAAAAAAAGAGTAGAGGTCCACACATAATATAATAAGGCCATCGTGTTCATAGTCCTGCCTTTTGAAGGGCCAGTGATGTCACTCCTAGAGATAAGTCAGACACAGGAGAATCACCCACCAGGTTAGAAATTGGGGCAAACCAATTTTAGTTGCTAAATGCCAGGATAATCAGAGTGATGCTATAAGCAGAGTAGGATAGAGCAGTGGTGTAGGGTCCCTGTGGTGTTAAGTCTTGCAGCATCACATTGCCAGAAGTAACACATACGCAAAATGTGATGAATAAAGTTTATCAGCAAACAACATGAAATAAGTGCCTGCTGATTGTTGAAACACTAGGTCATCTAAGGAGTAAAAAAGATGTGGTAGACATAAGCCCTGCCTTAGGAAAGTCAGAATCTAATGGTGAAAGTAAATGATGGAATACATGCAATATATTATCATGCCTTCTATGTGTGGATATGACGCAGGCACGTGTGTGAGCCTGAGCTCAGGACTGCGGTTACAAAACAAATAATCTCTAAGCAGAGGCTGTGTGTGTCAAGCAAGAGAGATTCAGAGGCAATGTAGGTATCAAATGGGCTGAGAGCCCATTTGAAGGACCATTAGATTTGCCCAGAAAATCATTGAGAGAGAGAGAAGGTGGAAGCCTGATTGCTAGGGGTCTAAAGGGTAAATTACTGAAAATGAATTGAAGACATTCACGCCATGACACTTTTCAATCAGGGGGGTCAGCAAACTTCTCCTGTAAAGGGCCAGATAGTATATGAATGTGTGGTGCTATTTTCCAATAAAACTTTATTTATAATAATAGGCAGTGGTGGGCTGTAGCTTGCTGACCCCTGCTTTAGACTATCACAGGCCTTAGTGCTTTTAAACTCAGAGTGTTCAACTTGAACCTATAGAAGGAATTCCGAGAAGCTTCGTTGTGACTCCCAGATTACAGCCAAGTATTTGCCCCTTATCAGTGACCAGTGGAATTAATATGTACAGATTTTTAGCTCATTGCTTAAAATTTTAAGGTCATCTGGTTTTCCCTACAGGGATATTAATGAGTGACCTTCTACTAGAGGTCAGTTTGAATCACATAATGAAAATTCTAAATTAATTAGAAACCAGATAGTTTATAGACCTCCTTTACATGAATGATTAAAAACTCACTTTTAAAGCACCACTTCTAAGTTTCTTTTTACTCTCTTGCTCATAGATATTAATGAATGCCAGCACCGTCATCTCTGCAGTAATGGGCAGTGCAGGAACACGGAGGGCTCCTTCCGCTGTGTTTGTGACCAGGGTTACAGAGCGTCCGCCCTTGGAGACCATTGTGAAGGTGAGAATTGCTCTTGATTGCAGAATCATAAAATGTGAGAATCAGGATCAGGGAAATCTGGACATCATCCTGGCCTCTGTCCTTGACCCTATACTTTTGACTTCACAGTTGAGGACACTAGGTCCCTGCAAGATATTTTCCCCATGGTCACACAAATAGTGCCAAGAAGTGCATAGAATCAAGGTTTTCCTTACACTACTCAGAGCAGTTATGCCAGAAGAACTATGCCAGCTAAATGAATAAAGAATCAGTTTAACTTTTCTCAGCTGTGGACGGTTTATCCTGGATGTATAGTTCTGTATAGCATCCATTGGGGTGCAGGACCAGTGGTACCAACGATCCAAGTAAGTAAAGACAAGTTAATTTTCCAGATAAATGTAAAGTTTTTAAAGCCAGACTTCAATTCAGTTTTGAGCTTTTCACATAAAATATTTCTTCAAGATAACCCATGTGTACGGCATTGTGAGTTGTTCACCACTTTCCCTACTTGCCTTGGCTCAGAACCCCTTTGGGTGGTCAGGGCTGCTGAAACTGCCTGTCACCAGCCTGTCACTTGTGAATTCTCTGTGTTCACTGTGTGTTTTTCCCACTCATCTGCTGATTTGCTGCATTTAGACCCTGTCAGTTATGAAAGCAGAAATGTGAACATGGCAGGGTTTGCCTCACATGGTGAGGTGGTGTCTGCTTGAGGGTCTGAACCCCACCTTTTTTTTTTTTTTTTTTTTTTTTTGTGGTATGCGGGCCTCTCACTGTTGTGGTCTCTCCCGTTGTGGAGCACAGGCTCCGGACGCACAGGCTCAGCGGCCATGGCCCACGGGCCCAGCCGCCCCGCGGCATGCGGGATCCTCCCGGACCGGGGCACGAACCCGTGTTCACTGCATCGGCAGGCGGACTCTCAACCACTGCGCCACCAGGGAAGCCCTGAACCCCACCTTTGATAGAAGAGAATGAGTTTTTCAGTGACTGGTTTTGTGGCACATACTTCAGTGGCCCCAGGTACTTTTGGACTTTTCAGTCCCATTGGTTGGGAAAGATCAACTGTATTGTATCCTTCTCTTCTGACCAGAGAACTTGGCTCAAACAGTCACAACCTGTCTGGAGGGCAATTGGTACCGTTTCAGAGGTGTTAAAATGTACATTATTGTTGAATCAGTGGGTCATCTTCTAGGATTTTATCCTAAGGTAATAATGTTTTTCAAAGGGTTAATACATCCAGTGAAAAGTTGTAATCAACATACCTATTGAAAAAATAGGCAAATGATCAAGTGATAAGTCATAATAACAATAATAATTGGTTGTCTGAAAACTGTGGATGGGGAACTCTACAATATATGGGTAAATGTTGATGATTCAACATAGTGGCAATGCAAGATGGAAGAGGCAGTCGTGTTTCTGGGAGCCAGTCATGGAAGAATCTATTCTAGAAGTAAGTAGGTGGTAGGGTACATGCTAAGGCACTGAAAACCTACACTGACCACCAGTATGTTTTTTGCCCTAATTCCTGGCCTAGCCAAGAGGATAACCAGGCCACTGACTAAGTCTTGGGTAATGGGTGCTTATTATAGGACATGTTCCTCTATTTTGGCTGTTTTAATATGTAACCATTTCACCAGAAGTCCAATATTTTTATTCTAAAACCATCCATTTCATGACAAGCCAAATAAAAACTTTTCCCCAGCTTGCTTGTCATTAATATATATGTTCCATAAGAAAGCTTCTTTTTAAGTATATAATCAGACTCTTTTCAAGTCAGGGCTAATTTCCCTAGTGTCTTAGGTTATAAATAGGACTGGAGTCCCAGTCAATTAATCCAGAGCTCCCTTTGAAACGATATTAGCACTTCAGCCTGCTAATTCCCAACTAGCACTGTTTCTGACCCTTCCCAGTCTTATGCAGCTGTAATTAACTGAGCTGTGACAGCTCACATACCTTTCACAGCTGTGGGAGGAAGAGCCATCTTTCTTGTTGGCATTTCTATTTACATGTGTAATTTTCCTCTTCTAACTCTGGCAGAGACTTGTTTTCTTACAGCATTATCCTGCAGTCCTGCTGGCCTTCTTGTGGCGTCAGAATCCCAAGCATTGTGCTAATTTCTGTGGGCAACGTATGCCGGCACACTCAGTAGCCACTCAGTCTGTGATTCTAGGTGGCCTCAGTTGTCCTGGTTATTAGAGGTGTTGGCATCTCAGCCTTCAAAGGCTCTGCCTCTGACTTGTTTTCCCTCCAGGCACAGTCTCTGCTTCCATGCCTACCTTGGCACCTTCCCCAGCCCCTTGCTGTGGTTGCTCCATGCTAGTCCCTTGCAAAGCCTGAGAAGAAGATTCATGATTTACTCTGTCTTCCTATGGCCCTTCTCTGTTGGTCATTTCTTTGCAGACCAAATCGAAAAAGGGAAGAAGTGCTAGTATTTCTTACCTTCTGACATTTCTTTCCAAGTCAGAGTCATCCATTTATTCATTTATGCATTCATTCAACAAAAATTTGAGTGTCAAGGATGTGGCAGGCACTGTTCTAGGTACAGGATATACAGCAATAAACCAAACAGACAAAAAGTCCTGCCCTCGTGGAGCTTACATTTTAGTGAGGGAGATAACAATAAAAATGATAAATAAATAAACTATATAGTTTGTTAAATGGCAGTAAGTGTTAAGGGGAAAATTAAAGTGGGGTACATGGGGGTTGGGTTGCTGAGGGAGGGAGGGAGAGTGATGGTCTTAAATAAGTAGGCAAGCAGAGGTTAGCCTGAGATGATGACATTTGATTATTTCTGGGGGAGTGTTCCATGAAAAGGCTTTGTGGAGGAGATTAGGAGCTTGACTTGGGCATTTTCAGTTTGTGTTGCCTACAGTGGGTATCCAAATGAAGATATCTGAAAGGCAATTGGACCTATGTGTTTGGAATTCAGGGGTGAGTTCTGAGCTGGGATTCATCAGCATGTAGACAGTGTTTAAAGCCATGAAGTTGGATGGGATCACCAAGGGAGTGAATGTAGCTAGAAGAGAGAAGCTGTCCAAAGACTGAGTCCTTGTCCCTCATTTATTTAGAAGTGAGGAGGTGATAAGGAACAAGCAGAGGGGATTGAGAAAAAGTGGCAAGTGAAGGAGCAAAACCAGAATCCAAGAGAAGAGAACATTTCAAAGAGGGCGTGATGAGCTTGTGTCAAACATTGCTGCTAGGCAACATGAAGACCAAAAGTTGACCATGGCATCTAGCCAGGTGGAGGTCCTTGGTGACTGCCAAAGCAGTCTCAGTGGAGAGGTGACCACGACTGACTGTTGCTATCCTTAAAGCCTGATGGCCAGCTCCTAGAAGAAATTCCTCTTTCATATCACCCTAGTCGGTGGTGTCAGACAATCCCACACTGGGCTCTCTTAATATTCCACCTACTCTTTTTTTTGCTTTTGAAGACAGCTATCTTGCAAAATTTTTAAACTAAACCAGACTCTAACATAATGCACTGAGTTTTAAAATCTGTACAATTATTTATAAACATTTTTAAAATGCTTCCTTTTACTCTCATATGCATTATTTCTCTTAGATTTTGGAAAGTGAATGAAAATTATTTTAGGATAGGGTGAACAAAGCTGACACATTTCCATTATGCTGAGGCACATATATTGGTAGTAGAGTGTTGTTCCTGAAATTCATATCCACAGGATTCTACTTGCTCTATTTTGAATTGAGATTTTTCACATAATGCTAATGATCAAATGTGCCTTTTCTTATTTTGTTGTCTCAATTTCCGAAAGAGCAAAGAAAGAAAGGTAGATCTAAAAATGGACCTCCAACTCAACACCTGTTAGAATGGCTGTGGAGCTATTAGAATAAATATGGAACAGTTGGAACTCTCTTACCTTGCTGGTGGGAATGTAAAATGATACAGCCACAGTAGAAACTTCAAAAGTGAATCCTACTATGTGACCCAGCCATTCTATTCCTAGGAATTTACTCAAGGAACATGAAAGCCTATATTCACACAAAGACTTACACATGAATGTTTATCAAAACTTCATTCATAATAGCAAAACTGTAAACAGTCCAAATACTCATCATAGGTGAGGGGTAGGCAAATCGTGGTACATTCATACAATAGAACACTCCTCAGCAATAATGAGGAGAGAGCTGTTGATACACATGACAACTCAAAAACACTGTGCTGAGCAGAAGAAGCCAAACAGAACAGGGGAACAAGTAACCTTTTGGGGCAATGGAAATGCCTATACCTTTTTGGTAATGATTGGTCCAGGTTATTCCTTTAGTACATGTTTTATGGCAAAGATCCATAAACAGTAGACTAGAATATCCCCATTTGGTTCAACCACTTCAAAATCATGAAATAAGCAGAGAGTTGGGGCTTAAGAATTATTTTCACAGAATTTATATCTAAAAACCTTTTCTCAATTAAATTTGGTTCCACTTTTAGGAATCTTGATCTACCAAAGGTCAGTTAATCAGTGAATAAAACCTTTGTTGGCGGGCTTCCCTGGTGGCGCAGTGGTTGAGAGTCCGCCTGCCGATGCAGGGGACACGGGTTTGTGCCCCGGTCCGGGAAGATCCCACATGCCGCAGAGCGGCTGGGCCTGCGCATCCGGAGCCTGTGCTCTGCAACGGGAGAGGCCACAGCAGTGAGAGGCCCGCGTACCGCAAAAAAACCCCAAAAAACAAAACTTTGTTGGCATAGTCAAGCTTTGCAGGAGACACTTAGTCCTCCGTGCTGTTACCTTTCTTAATTGTGCATGATGGTTCCTTTACGGATTCTTTCACAGAAATTATAACACCCCAGGCATTAGATTAACAGGAATGGAGATTTTAAGGTCAGACTGGAAAAAGAGACTAAGGAAAATGTCACCAAGCCTTATGTTTGTCACTACAGAATGACATTCTTACAAAGGTGTGTCATTAATTCCTTAAAAAACATTGCATTTGCAATGATGTTAAGAATCCAGCAGTGGATCCTTACAGATATAAATTGATACAGAAATACCTGTGCCTTGATTGTGATGATGGTCACAAGAATGTGTCTACATTTGTCAAAACTCACTGAACTGGACTCTTAGACACATTCGTTTTATGTAAATTATACTTAAGTGAAGTTGGAGAAACACACTAAAGAAGTGATAAATCACTTTAGTTGTGATGGAGTCACAACAGCATTGTTTTACATTTTAGGATCAAGTATTCAGAAACACTTTAAAAATGGGTGAACCTCAATAATTTATTTTGATAGAATGAAATTATAAGGTGCTTCTCTTTTATCTGCCCCATGAATGGTACAGAAGGCAGTTAATTAGTTGCTTGGGTTCTATGAGGAATATTTAATTCCTTGTGCCCACGTTTTCAACCAGACAGCGAGGAGAATAAGGCAGCAACAGTCTCCATATTCACTTCTTCCTGGACCTCCTCATATATTTTAGCAGCAATCATAATTATTAGCAAGAAATGCCATAACATGCCAAATTTCTGAGAAAAGAAATTGTTCTTTAGGTTTCTTCAGTGCTAATAATTTGAATCCTACACATACAACAGAATCAGGGCTCATGGAGTTTGTTAGGAATAATGAGCTGTGACTAGGAGTAAATGAGGTAATAAACAGCCCTAGTGGAAGATCTGCCTCAAGTTCATGCAGCAAGGGGGGGGGTCATTAATTGTCTTACATGCTCACAGTCAAGACCCATTATTGGCTACATAAACCATTTTTAGTTGCATATACGTTATAAGTACATACATTAGAAAAAATCCAGGCAACATTATACCTGTTTGTGATAACTGCTGAGTAAGTGACTTTGGACTTTGTTGACTCCCTTGCCCGCCAAAAACTCTTCTTCCCCCACTGCCACTTTCCACCGTGCTGTCAAGGCCCCGAGTAAGTTCCTTATGTTACACAGGCCACCTTTGACCTCTGTAGTGTCTCTTCTCTAAATTCATGTGACACTGGAAGTTGGTTTTATTCTTTTGACAAATATCTTTTTTTTTTTTTCTTTTTTTTGCGGTACGCGGGCCTCTCACTGTTGTGGCCTCTCCCGTTGCGGAGCACAGGCTCCAGACGCGCAGGCTCAGCGGCCATGGCTCACGGACCCAGCCACTCCACGGCATGTGGGATCTTTCCGGACCGGGGCACGAACCCGTGTCCCCTGCATCGGCAGGCGGACTCTCAACCACTGTGCCACCAGGGAAGCCCGACAGATATCTTTTTTGACAATTCTTATGTTAAATTATTTTAAACTTATAAAGCAACTCAATATTTTTCTTATTAATATAATTTGGGTGTTTTGGTACAATCATTTTTCTTTGGAGGCAGGGAGCATGCCAAGTACTTTAAAAATCTTTCCTGTAATGCATAATACAGGATCTTTTATAAATAGATGCTCAAGATATTCTTATTTGAAGAATAATTTTATTCTCTATCATCACAGAGAATTTAACCAAGTAAATTACTGTTTGTTATAGAATCTTTACTTTCCTCTTTGAATTGATTTTATTTGATGTTAAAACTTGTTTGTTTATTGTGCAAAGCTAAAATCCTTTCAAAATATTTCAAAGGTAAACCGTCATCCATTTAAAATCATGCATTATGAGAGATGTAAAATAGTGTTCATTTATGTGAGTCTGGTGTGTAAACATAAGGAAAATGTTTTTCTAAATACATTTTGTCTTTTAAATTTTGTAAATTGACTTGTAGATATCAACGAGTGCTTGGAGGACAATAGTGTTTGCCAGGGAGGAGACTGCATTAATACTGAAGGGTCCTATGATTGTACTTGTCCAGATGGATTCCAGCTAAATGACAATAAAGGATGTCAAGGTACTTCTCTCTCCATCTTTTAAGTTATAATTTACATTATTGTTCAGTTCTGTGTTGCTTCCTGATGACAGTCTGCGGTTTTACCACTTTATATGTAAGTGAGCTATGCCAATTTGTATTTGTATAATATTTTTCTTGAGTCTACATCAAGTACAGGAAGTTCTCCCTTTCCACTGCACCATGTTAACTGAAACTCATGTGTTTTGGAACTGTGTCCTAGCTTTGTGTGCTTCTGTGGTAACTGCGATCACCTGTACTTTGCTGTTCCTTCCATGGGCCAACCTTGGTACTTGATTCTAAATTATCTTCTAGCTTTTTTATCTCCTTCATGGGTCTATTTAATTTTGTCCCGTAGCTGATAGGTATCTGCTTTTTTTTTTTTTTTTTTCCTGATCCCTGTTTTTATCCAGTATCCAGCTTCTCCTCTCCTCCAGAAACCTCACTAATGTTTTGGTCACAATTATAGAGGACAGGATTTTATGTTTTTTCAAAGTGCTATCATGTTTAATCTCCTAAACAGCAGTCCTCCTCCCCTTATCTGTGGTTTCACCTTCTGCAGTTTGTTACCCACAGTCAGCTGCAGTCAGAAAATATTAGGTGGAAAATTCCAGAAACAATTCACAAGTTTTAAATTGCTCACTGTCCTAAGTAGTGTAATGAAATCTCGTTCCATCCCATTTCATCCCACCCGGAGCGTGAATCATCCCTTTGTCCAACATGTCTCATCTGTTAGTCACTTAGTAGCCATCTCCGTCGTCAGATCCACTGTTGAGGTATCACAGTTCCTGTGTTCCAGTAACTCTTATTTTACCTAATAATAGTTCCAGAGTACAAGGGTAGTGATTCAGCAGTTTGGATATACCAAAAAGAAGCCATAAAGGTGCTTCTTTTTTTAAATGAAGAGGTGAAAGTTCTTGAATTATTAAGGAAAGAAAAAAATCATGTGTTGAGGTTGCTAAGATCTATAGTAAGAATAAAGAGGGAAAAAGAAATTTGTTCTAGCTTTGTTGTCACCCCTCAAACTGCAAAAGTTACGGCCACAGTGCATAAGTCCTTAGTTAAGATGAAAAAGGCATTAAATATGTACAATAAGATAATTGGAAAGAGAGAGAAATTACATTCACATAACTTTTATTACAGTATACTGTTATAATTCTATTTTTAGTTAGTGTTGTTTATTTCTTACTGTGCCTAATTTATCAATTAAACTTTATTATATGTATGTATAAGAAAAAGGTAGTATATATAGGGTTCAGGACCATCCATGGTTTCAGGTATCCACCGGGGTCTTACAATGTATCCCCCGGGGGTATGGGAGGACTGACTGTACAGTGGACGCAAGGTACTAATAAGAACACAGCACCAATCACAGCACAGCTTTAACTGAATACCTACTATGTGCCAGTTGCTGAATTACCTTACTTAATTTATAGAGGATTGAAGAGGCAACTTTTCTTTTATCCATTTTGTACATGAGTAACTGAAGCTCAGAGAAGTTAATTAGCATGTTCCTCACTAATAAGTAATTGAGCTGAGATTTGAACCCAAGATCTTTCCCCACTCTTTTCTCTACATTGCTGTGCCAATTATTGTTACACTTATAGCCAAAGGAAGGAAGACAATGAGATTCAGTGAATTTTTTTTTCCCAGTGTAACACATTGAGTTATTGTTGATGCTGGGGTTAAAAAATCAGATTGTCTAGATCATTTGTTCCATCATTTTTAGCTACACCTAACTGCCCCACAAGTTTTCCTATAATTATTAGTCTTAATAAATCCATGCCTTTTTTCCCATTGAAAACTCACTTACCTGTACTCTTATTTATTTCTAATACTGGATAAATTTTTTCTCATTGTTCCTCCGTCATTATGGAACTCTGTAGTGTATCCCAAAGTACATATAAATAAAAGCTTGTTGGAGTCATTTTTTATCCATTGCTACTGGACATGTATGACTTTTTTGTTCTCAGTTGTCATTAATTCTATCCCTCTCACGTGTCCCAAATCACAGTATTCTTAAAAGGGAATATGGCGTCTATTCTCTTAGTTGTGAATATTATACTCTGTGTATCATTATCTACACTCAGCTTTGTGTCCCTGAGGTACAAAAGACATGGGCCTTTGCCTTACTGATCCCAAGATTTAAATATACTGCAGTGTGTACCTCATTTGATATCATATATTTATTTACCTTCAAGGTGAATTTAAATTTTTCAGTGTTTCCAATACAGAAATTAAATGTGCTTGGATTTAATGTAGTTGAGAAGAAAGGTTTGAATTATAAATTTATGTGACAATATTTCCATTTGGGGTCTTTTACATCTTAATAAAATCTTGATTTATATAAACATGCCAAGAGATAGCCCCCAAACCACCTGAGTCCTGTTTTTGTTACAGACATTTGGACTTAGAAGTAATATTTTTTCTGTTTCCTCTTGTCACAAATTTTTGACCAAATAGAGGTAAAACCAAGTCTTATATAAAGAGACCATGATTTCATATTGCAAATTATATGCACTTCTAGAGTTAAAGTGCATAAAACTCATTTAACCATCTGATTAATTAATTATACTGTCTTCTCTCTGTATATTAAATTTGTGTTTGTGATTTTATAGGAACTCATATATGACTGCTCCAAACATACGATGTTTTATTGACTATAAATCATTATTAAATTGACTTTGTTCTCAGTCACGTCGGTGATTCCTGATTTCCAGAATAAATTAATGTCTGCTTGAAAAACTTATATCCAAACGAATGAAAAATATTCCTGAAGCGGGATCGAGTACCATTTAAAAAATACTATCTGTGAATATGCTCCATCACCCACCTTCTCTGATTAGAGTCTGTTTATAATACCATGTGCACTCACCTTGTTTTGAATCATCTCTCTTTGCCACGTCACTGGAGGCAGCTTTGTGATCCTTCACTCTACCTGAAGTTAGTAGCCTACTTCTATCTAATCCCATGATCATGTCAGCATTCTGTACATGGGTGTAGATTTCAGTTTGTTTTAATGCTGAAAACATAATTGATGACGATGTGAATAACCGTGGAACATATTTGAATAATAATGCATGATAGGCATAAACTTTAAACCTCACCTAATAATCTGAAGATAGTTCCATATTCAGGAAGGCATTTTCAGTTGAGAGTGTAAGAATCTCTTCCCCCAGCAAAGTTAACGATGTCATACAGACAGCATGGAAATTCTATGTTAATACTCTCTTTAGGAATGTGGCAGCATACATTTGATCTTCAGAACACACTCAGTTTCACGTTTTGACTTACACGTGCCAAATTGTGAATTTCTGTGGAATCTTGGACCTATGAAAGAAACCCAACTTAAATATAGTCTGGCTTTCAGCAGAGTTACTAGCAGCATAGTTTAGAAATGCCTCAATAAGTGCAACCCAAATTGAATGCATATGTTTCTCTGGTTCCAGATATTTGTGTTGTTCTTTCTTGGTGGTTTCCTGGAAAAAAGTCTGGGAATTCATCTTCAGTTCCTGTCATCAGACTTTTTAGACAATTATTTGTTAATCAGTGACTTCTCTTTAAGCAAGAAGTTTATGCCCATTCTTCCCTATGCAAAGTTGCAAAGTCTGACAGCTTTATAGGGCCATATTGAGTCACAGATAAAATAAGGAGGTGGTCTCGGATAACCTCTAGGGCTCTACAAGATGGATATCGACCTGGGTCTTGATCTCCAGGCCAGTGGAAGTTTATGGCACTTTGTTGCCCAGGTAGAGGGCAACAGATTCTAGGCAGCAGATTGGAAAGAAAGAATGGAGCGAACTGGTAAAAGAAGGTCAGAGTTCAAGAAAGATTACAACCTAAGGTATTATCAGTAGGTAGAGAGGAAACACAGAAGATACCTACCAGAGATTTTATAAAAGAAGTGAAGAATTTCACAGAGTGGAATCATGTTGAGAAATAGTAAAGTAGGAAATGATTCATTGCTCTTCCTTGAACTATTTTAATGACAATTAGAAGAATGGGAGAATTGTTAAGAAAATGAGTAATTCGTATTTGATTTCTTAGTTGGGTTCAGCCTTAGATAAGCCAGTTAGCCTGAAATATATGGCAGAAGGAAGGGTAAAGTGTTCAGGCTTGTTAATACAGAGATGCCTAAATCAGTAATATTGCCGGAATTCCTATTACACAGTGAGATCAACAGGGCAAAAAGAAGAGCCCCAGGAGATCCTGGATACGGGGAAAGGGATGACTCTCTGGAGGAGGTGAGCTGCCGGGTTGGTGGCTAAGCATGTTCTAGAGGTCACTAGGAAGGTCCCATCATCTGTACCTTTTCCATGTTCCCATTAAGCTTTACAGTTATTCATGTCGGTTCCTGCCTCCCCTGTTACATTGTGAGCTTCATAATGGCAAGGGCCCCTTCCTACTCAGCCTTCTCATAGGAAGCCTTCGGCAAAAGTTTTTAATTGAATTAAAGATGGATTTTTAAGAGGATATGTTGAGGACCTCTTTAGCAAGAGATAAAGAGGAGGACCTAGGAGACTTCAGAAAGATAGGAAAATGACCTTAGTAGGGCTACTGCCTGGATGGTGCCAAGGACCTGTGATACTTTTTATGACCCCCAATTAACTAAGAGAGCCTCAATCAATCACTCTTCAGTTATTAGAGCATGAACAAAACTGTGAAATTTTTTGGTGGGCAAACATTCATAATACACTGTTCACTTGCTGTGCTAGGAGTTGGGGACTCAGAGTTAAAATATGCAGTTCTCCTTAAGAAGCAGTCAGTGCAAGAGGAACACAGATGAGACAAACAGCAGTTAAAATGCAGTGCGCATAGGCAGTTGCATGTGTCAGCACCAGTGTGAATAGGTGAACCATTCTCCGTGATTCCTTATGTTGTCCACTTTGGGCACTCTTAGCCAGCATAACTAGGATTAGTTTGAAAGAACACTGCATTTACACCCAATACTTCAGGCATTATCAGTGTTTAGGAGTGCATCATCGCCCTGGCTACAGGGAGCATAATCATTCTTCATTGAGGGCGAGCAGAGTATGAGATGGTCAACACAACTACAGCATGATTTGTTCATGGTAACAGTCGCTACCACCTTTTGACTCTTGTTTGTGTTGGGTACTGCATTAAGTGCCTGATGCTCATTCACTAATTTCATCATCACAAAGCTGTGCCAATATTAAGACTTTCCCTGGTATCAAAGACCTTTTTCTTGTACTTTATTTCTTGTATCCATTTTCAGTGAAATATAGATCGTAGTCTATTTCATTTGTATATTCAGACATCTGAGAAGTGCCATTTTTGAGCCAAACACTGTAAGACACGTCCAGCCTTGCCCTTAAGGAGTTCACGTCCCAGGGATGGATAGGCATGGACATGGGGAGACGTACAGGCCACAGGAGAGTTGTTTGCATGGTGGTGGGAGAGGACAAAGGAGAGCCCAGTATTCACACTGAAGAATATTTCACAGAGGATTTATTTGATTGTAGACCCTCAAGCCTCCAATATGTCTTTTAAAAAAAGGGTACCTTTGGGTTGAAACTATGAAACTGCTTTTTTTTTAGGTTGAAAATGGTTTGAAAATTGGCTAGTTCCTGTGATTCAACCTAAGTAGTTTCTCTCTGCTGACAATCCAACTTGTCTTGTGGTCTGGTGTGTGTACAAACTGTATAGTTGTGCCACCAAATAAGTGTCTGACCATTTTGTAATAGATTTTTCTTCCTGTATGCCTGGTATCATAAGAAAACAAAACAGATTTTTTTCAACTATGTGGAACTCTTCTCGATTCCAGATATTAATGAATGTGAACAGCCTGGACTCTGTGGTCCTCATGGACAGTGTCTAAACACAGACGGTTCTTTTCACTGCGTCTGCGAGCAGGGTTTCTCAATCTCTGCAGATGGACATACATGTGAAGGTAAGACAAACCTTAAGACATCACATAATTATTCCATGATAAAGCAGAGAGGAGATCACTCTCTATTTTAATAGGCAAAGGCTCTGAGACACTGAAAGACACTCATGATTTAAAGCCTTAGAACATGTATGCACCAAGGTGACCCCTACCCGAAATCACAGCTCGGGGTGGCTGGTATTTACAAACAGGATAACCAGCCATTATAATGGTGAAAATACTCACAGGTGATTCCACTACTGGTACTGAATTAACAAGTCAAAATGTGTGGGAGGTGATGATTTTAAGTGCACATGGGAGACCTAAAGGAAAACGGGGGCAACATCCTGATGTAACTCGAGACTCTGCCAGTTTTGATTATGCTTCATATAGACCATCTGAATCATTCTGTTTATAAAAATGCCTTGCTTGATTTTTTCTCTGCACCACTGTCAGCAGAGATTTTCCAGAGTTATTCCTCTAATATCCTTAGCTCTAAGCCAGTATATTTTCTTATCTATCAGTATTTATTATGTCCTAAAAGCTAATTAACTTGTAAGATGTTAAGATAACACTGTGGGCTTCCCATTGGCAACCTCTGTATGTTTGCAGGGATACAGCTCTGGTTATATTCATAAGATTTATATCTTGGTGACTTATTATAGTTTGATAAATTGAGGAATAATTCATTTGAACCTTTATAAAAGTAAACCAAGAAGATTCCTATAATCATAATTTTAATCCATCCCTTTCTGAATCTAGGTTATCAAAACCCAGCTATATTTTAAAGAAGTATGAAGGTTTTGTTCTGGGCCTATGATAGGATCCAAATGCTTTGCTCTAAAAAATAGTGCAGCAGGAAGTGTGTGCTCTCCTTACCCATACCACAGTGGAATCAAGCCGAGGAACGGCAACCAGGTTCATCTGAAACTAATTATTATATTGGGAAGAATAAACTGATCTTATAAAAAGCAGGAGATTGTTGAAATTGCTCTCTTGCTGAGCAGACAAAACATTGATACCAGATTTGGTTTCAAGTGAAAGAGAGATAGTGCAGGGTGGGGTTTAAACAAGCAGCTTCTGAGGGGTTTGAAAGTGATCAAAAGTGGGGAAATGGAGAAAAAAATCGTAAAGATGGCCATGAGAGGTTTACTCCATGTTTCAGTGGTTTGAGTTTTAATTAATTTTATATTTAGAGCTCTTAAGAAAGACAGGGCATGAATGCATACATGCTGGGGGGATCACAGTATCCCTGGTGGAGGGAATAGGGTACTAGCCCATCTGAGTCAGGGACGAAAGGAATTTGCAGAATGCACATTTCCCTGCCTTCTAGAAAGGTGCAGGTTTGCTTCTTCAGCTAGCTCTAAAACATGGATAGTAAGGGCTTCCTTTGCTGAAAAATGGTCCCGGTTACAACTGCCAATAGCTGTGCCATGCAAAAACTATATTCAGAAAAAAATGTAAGTCACCTCAAGTGCTCACCAGTCAAAGCCATTGCTCCAGAAGAATATACCAATATAAGCATATTCACATTTATTTTTTCTTTTGTACTTTATAATTTTTCTTTAATTCTGTATCTTTTAAAATCCTGATTTCTGCAACTCCAGAGTTACATAATCATTCTAATTTAATTGCAGTTCTAATTTTGTTAGTCATTTACTTGGCAGAGATTTGAATTTTAAAACGTGCTTTTAGAAAACTTGCAGTGCTTTGTAAATTACTGTACTTTAATATACTGTCTTTGACACTTGTTCCATATTTTTTACTCCGGAATCAAAAAAAGTAGATAATTTAGAATATTGTGCTGATATATGGCAGTATAACTAGAAAGCTCCCTAATTATTAGGCATGTTAATCTCTTTTTAGAATAAGCTTTGCAAGATTTTCATTTTTTGTGGTCTTAATCCAATATATTAAACTGGTCCAAATTTTTTGTTGTTGGACTTAGTCTGAAACTTGTGACAGTAGCAGTATGTCCTGATTCTACCTTTGGCAGTGGTGTAGGACGAAGCTAGTCCATGTGATGGGGATTTAGCTATGGAGGTGATGTGCATAGGACTTGAATTAACATTGAGAAGTGGCTGGCACCCTTATTTCAGGCCCATCCACCAGCTTACTTCCGAACTTCTAATTAAAGCAGTTGAAGCCACGTGGACGTGTGAGGGCTGGCATACCCTGCTTTAAGCAGGGCTGAAGGAATCCCACCCAGCTGAGGGAAGGAGGGCCCTTCCCTGATTTCCTATGACTTGGAGAGTTGTCAGCATCTCTGCACAGTTATTGAACCACAACGAAGAGGTGTACTCTCTCAGCATGAACTGTCTCAGGTATCAAGTAGCATGGCCGATTCTTTGGAAATACAAACAGCACCACCGGCTCCTTCCTTTCCCTTATGTATGTGCTGCTCTGGGAGCACGTATGTGGGAGAGGATGGAGAAACATCTTGTTTTTTCTATGTGAGATGAGGAACAACAGTGTCATTTGAAGTTTGAGTGGAGTGGGAAGGAAGTGATGGGTGAGCAGCTATTTATTTATTCATTCCCTCAGCAGTGACAGAGTGCCTCTCTTGTGCCAGGCACCATTACTGTTCCGAGGGCAAGACACACCCTGTTCTTGTCCACATGGAGCCTACGTTCTAGGAAGGGATTCAGGGATCAATAAGTAAATAGTACATATAGAAAATTATGTTGTTGTAAATAATTTAACATGGTTATACTTTATGGATATACATAAATGCAAGGTATGGCATGCCATATATAATTTATAATGCACAGGTTTTTCTTCCCCGAGTCCTACATGTGGATGTCAGGAAAGTGCAGGGAAGCAGGACCCTTCTGATTTACTTCCACCTTGGTAGTTCTCGGTAATTCTTTCTTTTCTTCTCATACCTGCAGTTCATCTTTTCCTGCCACCTCCTTTGCACCCTCTAGCCAGAGCTTTTATCTTGTGTAGGAAAACAAAGGAAATTTTTTCTTCTTTCATTCAGCTCACTGTTTTATATTTCAATTTATCTTATCGATTTGTTGTAAAAGTTACAATTCTTTGGCTCCTTTATTTTCCCCCACTTTTTAAATGGCAGCATTTTAATTCATAGGAAAAATATGTATCATCCCGTTTATAAGCTGACTCAGGGTTTGGTTTCTTCATCGTCAGCAGAATGTGAGTGAGTGGGAAGAAGAATAGGGAAACTTGTGGCTGTACCCTCAGTGTCACCCTGTCTGTCCCCTGACTCCCATAGAGAAATGCCTCCTGGTCTCTGACTTGGCATCACTCCATTCACGTGCCTCTGGGCAGGCTGCTCTTGGCCAGGGATGGCTGTGCTCTCCCAGTTGGGTGTCCAGGTTGACTGAGACCTTGTATGACAACAAGTAGAATTGGGGACATTGGGCATCTCTGGACCCCACTGTGCTTTCTAGTCTGTTCACGTAATAGACTGGGCACACTGGTCTAGCAGGGACCTCAGAGGAGCCTGGCAACACAGAGGGAGCATTGGTGACTTACAGAACCTGCTTAGTCATGGCTAATTAGGCCTCCAAACCATGACAAGATCACTCCCTAAAGCCCTGTCCTTTAGAAAGCAGCCTCATTCATTCATCCATTTGACAAATATTTATTACGTGTGTGCTATGTACTGGCCACTCTTCTAGGAACTGAGGCTGTGTCAGTGAACAAAAAAAGATCCCCAGTTTCTTGGAGGCAATAAACTAATATGCAAACTACGTAATATGCTAGAGAGTGATAAACCCCATGAAAAAGAGAGGAGTAATGGGGTTCTGAGGGCTAGAGTGAAGAATGGAAGCTGGTACAATACAGACTAGGGTAGTCACAATGGGCTGTTCTGCCTCTGTAATATGGGTTAATGAAAGTAATACTAAAATTGTGTCTGAGTAACAGATAAAGCCATATTAAGTGCCTTTCTTTTTCAAACTGATCATCTCCTGGCTAAGTGATAATAGCCTGTCAATAAATAGACAAGAGGACATGAGATCATCTGCTAAAGACCTTTTTCCAATTACCAACATGAGTTCTGTTGTCCAGACAGGGGAATAAAAAATCAGAGTACAGGGCCTCCCTGGTGGCGCAAGTGGTTGAGAGTCCGCCTGCCGATGCAGGGGATACGGGTTCGTGCCCCGGTCTGGGAGGATCCCATATGCCGCGGAGCGGCTGGGCCCGTGAGCCATGGCCGCTGAGCCTGCGCGTCCGGAGCCTGTGCTCCGCGACGGGGGAGGCCACAACAGTGAGAGGCCCGCATACCGCAAAAAAAAAAAAAAAAAAAAAAAAAATCAGAGTACAACACCAAGAGCAAACCCTAATGTGAATTATCAGCTTTGGGTGATCATGATGTGTCAGTGTAGGTTCATCAGTTGTAACAAATGGACCCCTCTGGTGGGGGGGATGTTGACAGTGGGTGATGCTAGGGGAGGGTTTTGGGAAAACAAGGGGAATGTGGAAACTTTCTGTGAAATTTTACTGTGAACCTGAAACTGCTCTTTAAAGTCTGTTTTTAAAAATCAGGCATCCCTGGCATTACCTGTTCTTCATCAGAAAAAAACAAAAAATCAAAACCTTTAAGTTCAAGTCTATATTCGACTGCTATCTTTTTCTCCCCTGAATTTTGTTGTTTATTTCTCACTTTTCAAAATAATACCCCAGATGGAGTATGTGGTCAGGAACTTCTCTCCTATTCAAAACAACTCTCATATTGATTTAAAAATTGAGAACTATAGGATTGGAAGGGGACTTCTTAGAACATCTAGGCTGAACTCTGAATCCCAAAGCACTCAAAGAATCAAGTCCTATTGTTGAACAGCTGTAAAGGCTGTAACCTATTTAGATATCTACCATAAACCACTTCTTGCTAACTCATTCATTTGGAAGGGAAAACACAACAACTGCAAGTGGTAAGGAAGGCCAGTGTCTTGAAGTTGACTGAGAACAGTGATATCAGAAAGATTAAAAGAAGTTGGGTCCAAACTCTTAGGCCAATTTTGTGTTTGCTGGGAACCAGAAAATACAGTAAAGGCAACCTTTGCCAAATCAAAGAAATAAAAACGAACTGGGAGCTAGTGTGGTTTTGTTTTCAGACTTTAAGGTACATTTTCTGTGAACAGTGTAGAAAGAAAGTATAAAACCATTGTTGACAACACTCCAAGGCAGTTGGTGGTTTTGTGGCATGGAGATAGAACTTTATGTCTATCACTGAAGAGAAAATATTTTTGAAAATGACTTAGCCAAGTAGGACATTGAAGTACCCTGACACAATAATATATTACATCTGGCTGCTTGGTGCAAAGATTTTTAGGGTTTTTTTTAGTACTTTTAGAGTTGGAAACTGAAAAGCCCAGTAAGAGAACACAGCCTGGAGTGTTGCTTTTCTAAAGACAGGGAATTCAGCTTAACAACAGGATCCTTTCCCTCCCTTGTGTAAAAAAGGATCAGACAACATTCCAGGTAAGGAAGGGAAGTGGCCTCTTGCTGTAAAGGCTACTGTTCTTCACACTCACTCCTCCTGTGAATGTCCTTCTGCAGAAGTGAATGAAATGGATGATGAAATCATTAGGGAGAGAGCTGAGGAAATCTTGCTGGAATAAGCTGCTTTTGGACCTGGAATACATATTTTCCATGCATTGTTTGATTGTCCTCCGTATATGAACATTTTTATAAAGAAATTCATAATGGTAGCAAAAAAAATTCAAGAGCTCTTCCTAAGCCTTTTATCACTGCTGACTTTTTAAAACCCCAGAGCTATGGAAAATCATCTGTTCATAGAAGAAGTAAACACTTTTCCTTGCAGCCAAAAAAATAGACATGAAACTGCCAGAAAGGGAAGTCTATGAATAGGCGG
Source organism: Mesoplodon densirostris (assembly GCF_025265405.1). Lineage (NCBI taxonomy): Eukaryota > Metazoa > Chordata > Mammalia > Artiodactyla > Ziphiidae > Mesoplodon > Mesoplodon densirostris. The sequence goes on from NC_082674.1 coordinate 27,013,707, forward strand.
GCTGTCCCTAACACTTCCTACTGTGGCCCCCCCTCCCCCAGCTCACGTCTGGGGCACCGAGAGCTTCCTGCATCTACTTTGACCAGTCTTTTGATGTCATCAACAACCCAAGTTCTTGAGAGATCATGGAAGGTTGTTGTGAATAATATTTTTATACTTTAGACCTACATTGTAATGCTTAATATATTGATTCCAGAATCAGTTACTTTTTAGGCATCTAACAGAGAATATCATATGGTTGTCTTGGACGCCCAGTGTGAGTGGACTGGAGATACTTCACATGTCTGATTTCATGACTTTATTAAAACAACAGCGGTAATAGTAATAGCCAGCATTCACTGAGTTCTTGTTAGGAGCCAGGCACTATGCTAAGCGTGTTGTACCCGTTTTCTCTTTTAATCTTCACAACAAACCTATAGGTAGGTTAAGTACTAATTGGTATGCTTTTGGCTGCAATGAGCAGCTTACTATAAAGAAATTTATTATACTAATAAGAAGTGCAGAGGTTGTCACCTCTCATCTACTCTAGGTCTTTATTTAACGTCACTTTCTCAGTAAGCCCTTTTTTTTTCTCATTTTTTTAAAGTATAGTTGACTTACAATGTTGTGTTAATTATTGCTGTACAGCAAAGTGATTCAGTTATACATATATACATTCTTTTTCATATTCTTTTCCATTATGGTTTATCATAGGATATTGAATATAGTTCCCTGCGCTATACAGTAGGACCCTGTTGTTTATCCATTCTATATATAATAGTTTGTATCTGCTAATCCCAAACTCCCAATCCATACCTTTCCCACCCTCCTCCCCGTTGGCAGCCACCAGTCTATTCTCTATGTCCCTGATTCTATTTCTCTTTCATAGACAGGTTCATTTGTGTCATATTTTTGATTCCACAAATAAGTGATATCATGCAGTATTTGTCTTCTCTTTCTGACTTACGTCACTTAGTATGATAATCTCCAGTTGCATCCATGTTGGTGCAAATGGCATTATTTCATTCTTTTTTATGGCTGAGTAGTATTCCATTGTATATATGTACCACATCTTCTTTACCCATTCATCTGTCAGTAAGCCCTTTTCTAACCACCCTTTCTCACCTTCACTCACCCCCAACATTCCCGTTCCCTGTTTTTTTTTTAACTACTTTATTCTCCTTCTGTGTCTTATCTATTATTTATTGTCCGACCCCCTGCTAGACTCTAAGGCTAATAAGACAGGAATCTTCATCTGTTTTTTTTTGTTTTTTTTTTTTTGCTGTACGCGGGCCTCTCACTGCTGTGGCCTCTCCCGTTGCGGAGCACAGGCTCCGGACACACAGGCTCCACGGCCATGGCTCGCGGGCCCAGCCGCTCCGCGGCATGTGGGATCTTCCGGGATCGGGGCACGAACCCGTGTCCCCTGCATCGGCAGGCGGACTCTCAACCACTGCGCCACCAGGGAAGCCCTCTTCATCTGTTTTGTTCACTACTTTGTGCCATTAGTTAGGGCCCAATAAATACTTTGTGAACGAATGAAGGGATGATGAACTGTCTGTAACTCATCCTGGACTGTCAGGAAACAGACATAATTGAGTGTGTTGTGCACTTCTGCGAAGCCTTCCCTTTTTTTTTGAGGACTTAATTCCCTAAAGCACACCCTGCTTAGTAATTTGGTGCAGCAGTGGTTAAGAAGTTAGGCTCTGGAGTCTGAGTATACATGGGCTTGAACTCTTGCTCCAGCACTTCCAAGCTGTGTGGACTTGAGTAAGTTGAGTAAGATGCTCACATGCCTCAGTTCCCCACTGCATGATGAGGATAAAATACAGCACCTACGTGGAGTTTGTTGGGAGAGGTAAGTGTGTTGATATGTGTTGGCAACTATCAACTTAGAATGCAGCCTGGCCCCTAGAACATGTTCTATGAATGTGAATTATTGTTAGTATTATAGCACTTCTTACACGGGCACTCTAGTTATTGCCATTTGTTTCCCTTAATATGTGGGCACCTAAAAGGAAGGGGACATTTAACATCTATTTACTTTTAAATGATCTGTGCTTAGAAAATATACAACACACAGTTGTATTGTTTGTGAATTAAATTGTCTGGTAGTTCTAAGTCCAGGTCTGGATATAAACAAATTACTATATTTTTTCCATTTTTAAACTCCCAATTTTATTAAAGTCATGTAGAATATGGTACAGTAACTCATTTATATATAATTTGCTTTAAATTCCTCACCCTTTGTGTTCCCTGAGCATTACATGTGACTAACTTTCCCCATTCACCTCTGAGGTATTTCAAGTTTTTAAGTGTTTGATGTGTCAATTGTCAGTAAACTGATTGCTCATGCTAATGCTTATTTGCATTTAAGTATTGACACTGTTATTTCTAGAGGTACACTGTCTATCTTCTGTGGTTTCATAACTAATCTTTCTTGGCCTCCTGTTTGAATATAGAAAGAGAAAAATTAGAATAGTGAAAAAAAATGGGAATTTTTTTGGCTGATCTTATATTGCTTCTGGGGCCCAAGTGTCAAAAAGATGAATATGGGGTTTGATGTATTTGGCCTGTGCTTAGCGTTTTCTCCCAGTCTCACTGGCAGCACCTCTTAGTATAAGAGACACTATATGAGAAGGGAAAATGTACAGCATGACTCTGAAGTTAGAATGAGATATTTTATAGAAAAGCTCAGGTGTTAAAGTGTAAAACCATTAAATGAATGCAGAGATAATCCAAACGGTTATAAATTGACCTGATAAGACAAAATAGTGCGTTTTAAAAACTGATACAATGTAAAAACACACAGAGTATCTTTTTCAAGTAATTGTGGCAGGAGAAATATGCAATTGGAGTTCAGGATATTTTCCATGAGTATCTAAAGAACTTTTTCTTAATGGCATGGAATTTATTCAAAATGGAGAATTTATTCAAATACTCCACTTTTTGTGATATTCCATTATATGATGGTAAATGAGGATTATTCTTGACCTTTGGGAGTAGAAAAGTGTTTTTAAAAAGATTTCTTCCAGTTTCTTCTCTTTAAATTTTTAGAAATGTTTTTTTCTGTGGCAAATTCAAATCCTTCTCATTCAGTTTCCCAGTTTTTATATAACATTTTTTCAGTCCATCGTGGGAAGAAATAGGAAGAAAATGGCTTTTTAAGTTCAGAAATCACTTTTATTCTTTCAAAAGAAGCATGGATGATTTATTGTGTTTACAAGTTTTGCTTTTGTGAAAAGAAAAAGTGTTTGGTGTCTCATTAAAAATATACTACCTTTTCAACTTAGAGTTTTTCCTTTAAATGTCACAGATACTCAGTTTTGGATTTTCACCGATAATACCGAGGTTTTATCGTAATTGAACAAACATCTGGTGCTTGCAGTGGCTTCCCCAGGCAGCACCTCTCCCCTCCACCTGTGTCTCCGTTTTCTGAGGGGAAAGATCTGTACCCAGTGCAAACTGCAGGCTTTCAGAGCTGTTTAATGACACAGATGCCCTTTCCAGCTACAGAACCTGAGGAGAAGTGAGACAGACCACTTTCCCCATTTTCTTAGTCTTTCACTGCATGAGTTTGTTAATCCAGTTTGAAATGTGAAAGCCAAAACACTCTTCTGAAGTTTTTTCTAAAGCAGTTGACCTAAAATTATTTCATTCATGAGGATTTTCATCCTTGGCCTTATTTTGAATAATAGAGATAATCTTCTGTACATTTATTCCACTTCCTTGTCTTCAAAAGCCAAATGGAAATGAGAAGGGACATTATTTAAATACTTGAAAAATTCTTAGGACTTTCTGGGGTCTTAAAAAAAACGCACAAAATTTAAAAACTCATTAATTTTATATTTTACCCTCATGAAGAAGAACATTTACTAGCTGTATTAATTTTAAACTTATGAAAGGGCATGTAGGGTGGAGAAAGAGAGGAGAACTAGGAACCCACTCTCAGCATTTCAGATGCACGTGGGAGGGAGTGTTGCCAGTAAGGGCCTGGGGAGCTGTACTGATCCAGATCAATCATCATTAATGCTTAATAGTCAAATATGACCTCCCTTTTCACATCACATGTTTCTGTTTAAATATTCATGATTCCTAAAACCCTATATCCTGGAACATTAGGATTCCAGTCTGTTCTGGACATACAGCAATGCTGTTATAATTCTAAGAAAATGATTTAAAAATTCATTCCATAGTAATTCTCCATCACCTATGAGACAGAAAATAGTAGCATAGTCTGGACAGTATTCAAATGATTCCCTTGACTTGCAGTGGGTCACATAGAAATTTTAAAATTTTAAGAAAAGATATTTTGTGTTACATTGGTTCTCTTATTTTCACCTGTATTCCTACTTAAGAAAAAACAGAAAAATAGCGACTTCATTTGCATATGGAAGAAATTTAAGTGTCAGAGTATTTGAATGGCTTACAATGGACAGGTAGTGAATGGTGACCAGGATTGCTACTTAGATTCCCTTAATATTTTAGTCTAATAAGTATATATCTCTTACCAAGGAGAAAGGGAGACAGAATGAGCTTTTGAATGTGTAAGATGGTCTTTAACCAGGAAATATAGCAGTGTGGATTGGCTTTTTTTTTTTAAGTAAATTTTTTAAATTGCTTAAAATATATAAAGAAAAGTGCATCAGTCATAAGGATACTTTTGATAAACTTTTACAGAGTGAGCACACTTGGTAATGAGCTCCTTGAATGCTCTCTCAAGCTTCTTCCTGATTATTACCCATCCCCCTGCCCAATACCCATACACAGCAGTAACCACTATTTTGTCTTCATTACCATGGCTTTGTTTTGCCTGTTTTTGAACATTGTATCAGTGGAATTATGTAGTAGGTACTCATTTGTGTCTGGCTTATTTCATTCAACATTATGCTTATAAACTTCACCTGTGTTATATGTAGCAGTTCTTCATCTTCAGTGCTGTACAGTATTTCATTGTATGAATATACTTTAATTATGTATCCATTCTACTGTTGATGGCCATTTGGATTTCTTCAAGTTTGGGACTGTTGTAAATAAAGCCTTAGTAATCTTGAACATACCTTTTGGTGGATGTAATCACTAATTTCTGTTGGATATTACCTGGTAGTGTAATTTATAGGTCATAGAACATATGTATGTCTCATTTTCATAAATACAGCCAGTTTTTCAGACTACCAATTTACACTGCCGCCAGTTAAGTGTGAGACTTCCAGTGCCACATCTTGTCAACAGTTGGAATTGTCAGTCCTTTTAAAGGTTAGCTATGCTGAGTGATGGTATCTCACTGTGGTGTCAATTTGCATTTCCCTTGTGAGGACTGATGTGCAACAACTTTTCATACCTTTATATTGGCTCTTTCAGAATTGTTTCATTTGTCTACTTCTGTATAACAAAACTCTTCAAAAGGAGGTACCCTACACAACAATTCTCTCCATGGTAACTTCAGTTGAACCCAAGTTCTTAATTTTAATGAAGTCCAGTGTTTTCATTATTTCATTTGAGATCAGTACTTATTGTGTCCATAATCTTTGCAAACCCTGAAGTCATTATGATACCTTTTATATTTTCTTCTGAAAGCTTTATTTTATATTTTACATTTGGAATCTGTCCTTGCCATGAAATTGATTTTTGCATATGGTGCGAAATAGAGGTCAAGATTTATTGGGTTGGCCAAAAAGTTTGTTTGGGTTATGGCGCCATCTTCTGGGAAAACCCGAACTCAATACTTTTTTTCCTATGTCCGAACTTTTTGGCCAACTCAATACTTTTTTCCTATGTCCAATTGGGTCATGGCTGTTTGAGAAGAGCAGCCTTTTCCCACTGATCTGCACTGGTAACTCTGTTATGAAGCATGTGGTCAAATATATATGGGTCTATTTCTTCCTCATTCTATCCATAGGTTTACTTATCTACCCTTGCTCCAATAGCATACTCTCTTAATTACAGTGGCTTTATAATCAATTTAAATATATGGTGCTGCAAATTCTAAATTGTTATATTTTGTTGTTCACTGAGATTGTCAGGCCTATTCTTGGCCCTTTTCATTTCTATATAAGTTTTATAATCAGCTTATCAATTTTCACCAAAAAAAACTCTGCTGGGATTTTGTTTGGAATTGCATTGACTCAACAGGTCAATTTGGGAAGATTTCACATTTTACCATATTGAGTCTTCCAATCCTAAATAAGACTTATCCCTCAATTAGTTTAGGTTTTCTTTCATTTATCTTGGTGTTTCATTACAGCTTTTTTGTGTAAGGTCTTACACAACATTTTTAGACTTATGCCTAGGTTTTTAATATTTCTGTACTGTAGTGAATGGTACTTAAAGTGGGTTTTTTTACCCTTATAATTGTTTGTTACTAGTGCATAGAGCTACATTTGATTTTTGTACATTGACCTTGTATCTATTACCTTACTAAATTTACTTGTTATTTCTAGTAGTTTATCTGCAGATTCTTTTGGATTTTGTACATAAACCATTATGTTATAGATGAAAAAGTATTTACTTATTTTCTTTTGATAATTATACTTTTCTTATCTTAGTCTTTCTAGGACCTCTACTACATAAAGGTTGTGATAGCTAGCTTCTTTGTCTCATTCCTGATCTCAGCAGGGAAAGCATTTAATATTTATGTATGGTGTTTGCCATAGTTTTGTTTTTGTTTTTAATATGTACTCTTTATCAGATAAGGAACTTCTTTTCTATTTATGATTTGCTAAGTCTTTATTATGAATGGTTTTGAATTGTAATAGATGCTTTTTCTGTGTCTATTTAAAAAATTATTTTCTCCTTTATTCTGTTAATGTGAATTGCATGGACTGATTTGTTTAAACAAGATGAAAGTTTGTTTCTCTCTATGTAGCTGTTCAAGAACAAGTAATTGAGCGTTCAGAATGCAAGTGTACAGCACTGGAACCCAGACAATAGCTGTTTTATTCTGCTGTCCTTGACATGTGGTTTCCGTATCATGGTCCAAGATGGTAGCTCTAGTGGTCACCATCACATGTGCATTCCAGCCATATTAATTTTTTTTTTAGTGAAAATACCCTTGCATTCTTACCATAAACCCATTAGTCATGATGTATTAGCCTTCTTACATATCCCTAGAGGCAAACTGATAACATTTTTTTAGAATATCTACATCCGTGTTCATGTAAATTTTCCTTCCTCTTAATGTCCTGGTAAAGCTGTGGAATCATGGTGGTTCTGGTTTCATAAAATAAGTTGAGAGTATCCCTTCTTTCGGATTTTCTGAAAAAAGTATGTGTTAAATTGGTGTTACTTTTTCCTCGGATTCCTTGAAGAATTTACAGGTAAAGTCATTTGTGCCTGGAATTTTTGGTTTTGTTTTATTTTGGGGGTGTGTGTGTTATGAAAGTTTTTAAACTGTAGTTAAGATGTACTTAAAAGATAAAATAACATTGTTTTTTTGACTTTTCATGTCAGTTTTGGTAACTTTTGTTTTTCAAGGAATCTATACACTTTAGGTAAAATTTCCAGTGCATTGGCACAAAGTTGTTCATAATATCATCTTCTTATCTCTTCCTAATGTCAGTAGAATGTGTAGTAATGCCTTCCATTTTTTATTTTAGTAATTTATGCTTTCTCTGTTTTGCTCTCAGTCTTCCTAGGGGGTATTGGTCTTTGCAAAGAAACAACTTTCTTTTGTTAAGTTTTCTTCGTTTGTGATTATATTAATTTCTGCTTTTATACTTCTTCTTTTTACTTTCTTGGGGTTTAATTTGTCCTTAATTCTAACTTCTTGCGATTGATCCTTGGATCATTGGATTTCAAACTTTTCTAATATATGTATTTATGACTAAGAATGGCTTTACTGCATTCACAAGTTCTGATGTTTTTTTGTTATTCAGATAAAAATATTTCAAGTCCATTGTCTTTTTTCTTTGACCAATGAATTATTTAGAGTTGTTTTGTTTAATATCTAGAAATTTAGAGATTTTTATTTATCTTTTTGTTATTAATTTCTATCTCTAGTCAGCTAAACATACTTTCAATGACTTCAATCCTTAAAGTTTGTTGTGGCTCAGAATATGGTCACTTTTAGTAACTATCTCTTGTGTACTTGAAAGCAATGTATATTCTGCATTTGGACCTGTGTATATTAATTGGGATCAGTTTGTAAATTGTGTTGTTCATATCATCTATATCCCTATTGATTTTTTTGCCTGCTTATTACATAATTTACTGAGGGAGTATTTTATAATCTCCATTATTATGGAGATTTATGTTTCTAATTTTAGTTTTCTGGATTTTGTTTTATATATTTTCTGACACTGGAATTAAATATAGAGTTTTTGTATCCTCCTGGTGGATTGAACCTTTCATCCCTTTGAAATGTCACTATTTGTCTCTATCAGTGCATCTTACCTTTAAATCTACTTTATCTTTCATATAGCTACATATGCTTTCAGTTAAATTTTGCACAATTTATCTTTTTTTTTTAACATCTTTACTGGAGTATAATTGCTTTACAATGGTGTGTTAGTTTCTGCTTTATAACAAAGTGAATCAGCTATACATATACATATATCCCCATATCTCTTCCCTCTTGTGTCTCCCTCCCTCCCACCCCTCTAGGTGGTCAAAAAGCACTGAGCTGATCTCCCTGTGCTGTGCTGTTGCTTCCCACTAGCTATCTATTTTACATTTGGTAGTGTATATATGTCCATGCCACTCTCTCATTTTGTCCCAGCTTACCCTTCCCCCTCCCCATGTCCTCAAGTCCGTTCTCTAGTAAGTCTCCGTCTTTATTCCCGTCCTGCCCCTAGGTTCTTCATAACCTTTTTTTTTTTAGGTTCCATATATATGTGTTAGCATATGGTATTTGTTTTTCTCTTTCTGAATTACTTCACTCTGTATGACAGTCTCTAGGTCCATCCACCTCACTACAAATAACTCTGTTTCGTTCCTTTTTATGGCTGAGTAATATTCCATTCCATATATGTGCCACATCTTTATCCATTCATCTGTCAGTGGACACTTGGGTTGCTTCCATGTCCTGGCTATTGTAAATAGAGCTGCAATGAACATTGTGGTACATGACTCTTTTTGAATTATGGTTTTCTCAGGGTATATGCCCAGTAGTGGGATCGCTGGGTCATATGGTAGTTCTATTTTTAGTTTTTTAAGGAACCTCCATACTGTTCTCCATAGTGACTGTATCAATTTACATTCTCACCAACAGTGCAAGAGGGTTCCCTTTTCTCCACACCCTCTCCAGCATTTATTGTTTGTAAATTTTTTGATGATGGCCATTCTGACTGGTGTGAGGTGATACCTCATTGTAGTTTTGATTTGCATTTCTCTAATGATTAGTGATGTTGAGCATTCTTTCATGTGTTTATTGGTAATCTGTACATCTTCTTTGGAGAAATGTCTATTTAGGTCTTCTGACCATTTTTGGATTGGGTTGTTTGCTTTTTTGATATTGAGCTGCATGAGCTGCTTGTAAGTTTTTGAGATTAATCCTTTGTCAGTTGCTTCATTTGCAAATATTTTCTCCCATTCTGAGGGTTGTCTTTTCGTCTTGTTTATGGTTTCGTTTGCTGTTGCACAACTTATCTTTTCCTGTCTTTCTTTGTTCTTATATTGAACGTTCTTTCTCTTGTAAAAAGGATATATTAGTTCTTGTCTAATTCATGTTGACAGTCTTTGTCTTCTAATTGGAGAATTTAGTTTGTATACATTTAATTACTGGTATTTGAGAGGTTCAAATCTGTACCTAATTCTGTTTTCCATTTGTCTCATCTCTTTGTTCCTTTTCCTTTCTTCCCCACCCACCCCCTTTTAGAGTATTTTTGATTATATCACCCCTAACTTATTTTTTTATATATATTTTGGAAAGAATGTTTTCCTATGATTTTTAAACTGGATAGTGAATGAAAGGAAAATAAAATGCACCAAAAGTTAAGTTTGAGATCTAAAATGTTTTGGTCTAAATTCTATTTTCACATAATAAAAAGTGAAATTGTATACAATACTTATCTGTAAGCAGTAGAAAAGTCAATCTTCAGATAGAAACATTTACAAGTGGCAATGTACTATTTGTGTTTGAGGAAGAGATTAGGTTCAAAGTGTTTATTTTTCATTCAACAGAATCTCTGAATTCACGTTCAGAAGACTGTACTTTTGGGCAGCGTCTCCAGAGTTTTTGAAACTAAACAAATACAGCTTTGTATGCAAAAAAAAAAAAAAAAAAAAAAATCTTGGTTAGATTAAAAAGCACTTAAAGTCTTTTTGTTTGGATTATTTTTGTTTGCTTTATTGTTTTCAATTGCAGCTGTAATTGTTGAAAATTGCTATGGTTTCCTAACTTAAAATATTTCCTAACTTAATAATTATCAGCAGCATTTCTCTTAAGTAATTTTTAAAAATCATTTCAAGCAAAACAGTTTATTTTAAAGTAAAACATTCAGCTTTCTTAATTGTCAATTTGAAGAATTATTTAAATGTTACAAGTTTTTCAGTATATTTTAGAATATTTATGAATGTCTATTCCACTTTTGTACAGTTTTATTCATTGCTGTTAGAGTGCAGAATATACTTAGGTATATACTCAAGTAGAATAATTTTTTACTTTCATATCTTCAAATAGTTGACTGCAAACAAATAATTTTTCTGATTTTAAGAGTCATATGTCCTCAATCTGAAAAACTTAGAAAATGTTAAGAAGTGAAAAAAAAATCATTTATCAACCAACCAGTTGCTATTTGGTCTATTTCTTTTTTAAGTTTTCAGTATTTAAGTGTTTTAATAAGATCATATGCTTTTATCTTTACTTTTTCACTTAGTATTATGATTGTACCATACATTTTTAAAGATATGCTCCTAATTACGGAGATAGACTCTGTCCTATGTTGTTATTGCTGTTAAAAATGTTTTATGAAGAAACTTGTATATAAACATTTCTTTTCATCAATGATCATGTCCCTAGAGTAGATTCTAAGATATTTAATTACAAGATCAAAGGATATTAGCAGCTTTATGGGTCTTAACAACATATGTGAGCTCCTTGCTTTCCAGAAATGTTGTACCAGTTTCTGCTTCCACCAGAACCCAATGAGACTTCCTAGTCTAGACCTCCTAGACCTCCTAACATTCTCTCCAAAAAGAAACTCATGTTCATTTTTTTCTCTGTTAATTTGATAAGAATAAAATAATATTTAATTTGCATTTTATATTAGGTTAACTTCTTTTATATTTATCTCCTTTCTTCTGTGAGATATTTTTTTTACCTACCTGAGGTAAAGTTTTTCTAACTGATTTATGTGTACTAAGGATAATAATCACTGATCAATATTTTACAAATGTTTTCCCCATTCTTTAACTTGCCTTTTAATTTTATAGTGCCGTTATTTCTTTCATTGCTTTATACTTGGCCATTTTCCCTGTTCTGTTGTGAACAATTGTATATTTATATTTCTTATAGTATTTTATCTTTGTGAGGTTTTTTTTTTTTTTTTGTATTTAACTCTTTCATATATCTGGGATATAAAAATGAATGTTTTGGGCTTCCCTGGTGGCACAGTGGTTGAGAGTCCGCCTGCCGATGCAGGGGACACGGGTTCATGCCCTGGTCCGAGAGGATCCTGCGTGCCGTGGAGTGGCTGGCCCCATAAGCCATGGCCACTGGGCCTGCGCGTCCGGGGCCTGTGCTCTGCAACGGGAGAGGCCACAACAGTGAGAGGTCCGTGTACCGCAAAAAAAAAAAAAGAATGTTTTATTGCCCATCAGTTTGTCCTTTTCTCCTCATTCTAGAAGAGTGTTTGAAATTGGAATTTGAAATTTTCAAATACATGTTCCTGCGTTATAAATTCTACTTTTTAAACTGTCTGCAGCACAGCTTTAATTTGACTGTTGCTTTCGGATGGATGGGAAATGGCTAGGTTACCAGCTGTTTTTCTAGCTCAGCTCCATTGCTTCAGTAGTTCTTCCTCCCATGCTGTGGCTGGGAGTGCTCAGCCTTGTGTTTTGGTGATGATGTGATATACCATCATTCTAAGATCTTCATAAGTGTTTAGTGAGGGTCAGGAAGAGCCTGTGTGAGTAGACACATTTTCAACACAAGATTGGGTCAAAAAATCTTCTAAGAAGCTCCAGCTGAGACTAGAAGAGCTTGGAGGGCAGAGGAACATTATCTAGGTGAAAAATGTGAACTGAGATCTGTGGGGAACGGATGGGGAGAGGGTGTTCTGGCATAATAGATGCCACTAGCAAAGATTTGAAGACATGAAATACGGCATGGATTTTGGGACATAGTAATTAAATTGGTTTCAGTTGAACATGTGTGATGGGGGGAAAAGTGATACATAAGATATAGCTAAAGAAGTAGGCAAAGGCTGGATTGTGGAAGGCTTGCTTGCTTTTGTATTCAACAGTATTATGTTTAATGTTGCCATTACACACCTATTATGTGCCAGACTTTGTTCAAGGCTATGGACATACAGTGATTAGCAAAACAGACATGATCTCTGCCTTCTAGGAACTGCACTTGCAGGGCGCAAGCAGTAAATACACAAGTAAACGTTTCAAAAAGCATATGACCACAGATCATTATGCTGCTGCAAGGGAAAGAACAGAGTCAATGAGAGGAAAGAGGAGGGAAAGCTCATTTATTTCACCTGAAGGGTCTCTTAAGAAATGGCATTTGAGCTGAGCCCTGAGGAGGGAGTTTCCCGTGGAAGAGTGAGGTGGTGTGGAGCGTTCCCAGGTGGAGTTGGAGGAAGGGCAAAGGTGCTGAGGTAGGAAAGTACTAGGTGCATTCAGGGAGGTGAAAAAGACCAATGCCTGGTGCTTAAAGGGAGGGAGACACAGTGAGGGATGGACTGGAGAGTTGGGGATGGAATGTACAAAGCCTCACAGGAGACATTAAGGGTTTGAATATCATTCTAAGAATAATTGAAATAGACTGATAGATTTTAAGCAGGACAGTGATATACTAAATTTCATCATTTCTAAGATGCATATTTTTTCACACTTTAATATTGGGATGCTTCTTCCAGTTGATGTGATTTGTTTAAAAATAAGCAGTATGAAATACTTGAATTTGCAGAGACTTTTTTCTTTCTCTTTTGGTGGTATATAAAGTAAACTCTTAGGTTTGATGTTATTCAATACTCTATATTTTTAAAGTGTATATTGCCCAGGGTACATTTGAAAATGGGATTAGAGGGGCAAGAGAAAACTCAGGGTGTCTTCTCAGATGTTGTTCAGACCAAGCATATTGGTAGCTCAGGCTAGAGTAGTAACAGTATTATGGAGAGAAACGAATGACTCAAGAAATGGTTTGGAAAGAGAACCTGGTACTGGATTAGAACATAGTGCTGGTTTGGATGTAGGGTAAGGAGGAAAAGGGATACTGAGGATAGATCCCTGGTTCTGAATGTAACAATTAGATATTTGGTGGCACTATTTGCTGACATGGTGAAAATTAAGCAAAAAAAAAATTTTAACATCAAAAGTATGATTTGGGTGTATTGAACTAGAGTTGCCTTTGAGATGTCCATGTGGGTGTGACAGTCAAGCAATTGGATCAAGTTAGATCTGGTGCTTGAAATGGAAGTCTGTGCTGGAGATACAAACTGGAAGTCCCCAGATATAGATGGTGTTTGAAGCTATTAGAATGGATGAGGCCATCAAGCGAGACCATGCAATGAGAAGAAAAGAAGGCCTAGGACTAAGCCCTGAAAAACACATCTAGGGGTCAAGTAAAAGAGAAAGACTGTGGAATGTGGCTAGAGGATTAAGAGAAAACCCTGGAGCATATAGGACCATGGAATCTAAGGGAAGAGCCTGCTTTAAGAAGAAGAGAGTTGTCAAGTGTGTTAAACACCACTGAGAGATCTATTAACATGACAATCAAGAAGAGTCCTTTGGATTTTACAAAATGATGACCTTATCAAGAGCCGTTTTGGTGGAGTACTATATATTAGAGCCACCCAGGAGCAAAAGAGAACTAATGGAGTAGACACAGCACATGTAGGAAAGTCTGGAAACTTGACTGTTAAAGGGGGTGAGAAATATGGTCCTAGCTGAAGGGATTTTGTGCCCTGAGGCTCTTTGTTGTTTTTAAGATGATAGCAGGAAGTGTTTGATCCTGATGGAATGATCCAGTAGACAGGGAAAGGGCAGTAGAAGATGCAGGGGCAGAGGGGCCAGCTAGGAAAGCAAATAATCTGAGAAGCCGAGTACGGATGAGCTCCAGAAGGCACATGGCATGGGCCTTGATACTGTTATCCCTGGAGAAAAACTGAAGAGGCTTTAAGCAAAGAAGTATTTGGTTGGACTATGTCAATAGGTTAATCATTCTCTCATTGTGGAGGATGGGTTTGGAGTGGCAGTGAGTGGCTGAGAGCACAAAACCCGGTAGAATGTCACTGCAGGAATTCCGATGAGAGATGAGGAGGCCCCCAGTAAGGTTGGAGAAGAGGGGAGAGATTGGAGATAGAACAAGAGAGAAAATCAGAGGAGTGCGATGCTTGTATGTGGGGAGGTGACCGAGGATGAGTCCCGTGTCTTTGGATAAGTTTGGGATTATGATGATTGTGATTTTAGGGTGGTTTTCCACTAGGTTATCTTTAATTGTGGCTGGTGAATGTATGTTATTCATGTAATGGATGATTAAAATCAGAGCAGAGTTTAAGTTTTGTTTCTCGGGAACTTCTAGCTATTCCCAGATATCATTTGGGAGGCTGCTCTGGGTAAGCTTTAAAGAATAATTCAAGTAAATCTCTTTTAAAGTAGTGAGTTTCAAGGCTGGAAAAAAAAATTGATCTCTCACTGGCCAGCCTTGTTTTCCAGAATTTGGGGCTGGAAAGTTGGATTTGAAATAACTTGCTATACATCTGTCATTTCTCAATGCTGATCTTAGGCCACTAGCTTTCAAAACATACTTGTGACCATGAAGGTCCACAGGTTTTCTCCCCAACTTCTCTGTCAGGCAACAGCATGGAAGTCAAACTCTGCACAAGGATGTCATCTTCTGCTGTTTTCTGGCTCATCCCCATTTCCCAGAACAAAGTTATTTTCCATAACAATAAGGCCCATATTCTTCAGCCTTGTTGATGTTGCCAGACCTCAGTGGACCTTTTTTAAAAGGCTCTTTCCATATCCTATTGTGTTGTCTGGACCGTCTCCAAATCCAGTTTTTAATTTCCTATTGGCTAAATTTTATTTTTTTTCTTTAGGCCTGCACTCATCTTCCGTTTAATCTTGGCTTCCCTCCTATGCTGTGAGAGAGACCTTAATCTCTTTTGGGCCCATAGCCATGCCATTTAAAAATTCCTTTGGGCAGATATTCAGCTGGTTTAACATTGTTCAGTCCCACTTCTTGGCTGGTATTTACCGTCTCCTGGTCTGCTTCTGTTCCATTCAGTAAAGAGTCCGAGGGCTGCATTTCTCCTGAAGCAGGAACCCTACATCCCTTCCAGTGTAAGCCCCCTTTCTTTGGCTCTATTCTCCTAAGAGTCTAGTGCCAAACATTTAACTAATTCCAGTTGGTCAGGAATCCTTGGGCTGAAACAGTGGGTCATTCCTTCTCATGGAGAGATCCAAAGAGCACCAATTCTGGACATGGTCCTGGGACATTCCGTGGGTTACACATCCCTGGTGCTTGATGGGTCTTTCTTTGCAAGGGTCTCCTAGAAAAGTAGCATCTTCAGGACCTACAAAACCTCAGATCTTTAGATTTCAGGTATGATGATACTTGATGTCAAGGCCTTGTTGAAGGACAAGCGGAGGTTACTTGATTAAACTGTAAGTCAGTAAGTGGTAAGTCTAGGAGTATGTGTTCTGACTTACACCTTCATAGTGGACACACTCCAGTGTACTTGATGGGCTCACAATTGGGCTAGTTCTGTTCATCCTCTCAGTTTTATAACCATGGTGGGAGGCAAGAAGATGTGGTGGATACAGCCACAAACTTAGATTCTGAAGATTGTTCCTTCATTAAGCTCTGTTCCTTTGCCAGTTGTACCACTGATTGACTGGGTAACCTTGAGGCAAGTTACTTCTCCTCTCTAGGCCTCTGTCTTCTGGTTCTTAAAATGAAGAGATTGAACTGGATAATCTTCAAAGTCTCTTTGAATTAAGATAAACCTTATCATTCATCTAAAAATGCTTTGATGGGGACTTCCCTGGTGGTCCAGTGGTTACGACTTTGCCTTCCAATGCAGGGGGTGCAGGTTTGATCCCTGGTCGGGGAACTAAGATCCCCCATGCCTTGCAGCCAAAAAACCAAAACATAAAACAGAAGCAATATTGTAACAAATTCAATAAAGACTTTAAAAATGGTCCACATCCAAAAAAATCTTTAAAAAAAAATAAATAAAAATAAAGTGCTTTGATGACAGGAAGGCTTTTTCTTCCCAACCATCCAAGAGCTGTGGGGATTTTCCTGAGTCATCCCTTATCAAAAATGACACCCCGTTCCCATCATGCGCCTCTCTAGAGAGCCCTGGCAGCAGAAGGAAGGCTCGTCAGAGAGCTCCTTCCTTCAATAGATGGATATGTCTTGCTCAGAATAAGGAAAAGGAAAAGCAAGAAAACAAAGGTAGGAGATGTTAAGAAAGTGAGAAAAAGACTCTTGTTAATTCAAAGCAAAACAAAAAACTGAAGAGCATATCTGAAAAGAAGAAAACCACATCATTTATTTGACAGAATATACCCAAATACCCCTTTTCCCCATGCACATGGACTTTTCTGCATATAACACAGAACATCTAATGGAATCATTGAGGTTTTGTTATGAATTTCATTGTTGAGGTCTTTGAACACAGTTGTAATTTCTTGGTTAGTAAATAAAGTTTACCTGACCCCAGCTCCTTTTAGAAAATCATGTTTCCTCTCCATACTTTCATGTTATTTCATAGTTCACTTTACCTAAGTGAGAATCGAAGGACATGGTACAAGGTTGGAGTTCTCCTGTTATATGTAGAATCCCTAATAACAGTCAGTAGGTTTTGAAAAACTTTTGGTTCATTGAGAAAATGGACTAAGTAAAAAGCATACGGACAAGGAAAATTGATCTACCAAGTAGGACAGTGGTTAAGACCCTCAAAGTGTGGGCCTGTTGGTCATTGACAACATTACTCCTTTAAAAATGAGCCCCTGGCAGTTCCGTTCATCCAGGACTATGCTCTATTTCTCTTTCTGACATTTAGGTTATCTTGTTATTGGAAAATTCACACCAGTAATCTGCTTTCCTTGGTCTGTGTAATTTTTTCTTGAATTCATTTCCATTGAAATGATAATATTTATATCTGCCTTGCTTAGTAAAATGTAACACAAAAACTTGCATGAGAAATCAATTTTTACAGTAGTGTATCAAATTCATCTGGGTTGTCAGCTGAGAGATCTCTGGACAGCTACTCCTGTATCACTTACCTGGTGGACAGTATGACTGGTGATAGATAATATCATGCATGGCTTTTTTTTTTTTTTTTTTTTTTTTTTTTGCTGTACGCGGGCCTCTCACTGCTGTGGCCTCTCCCGTTGCGGAGCACAGGCTCCGGACACACAGGCTCCGCGGCCATGGCTCGCGGGCCCAGCCGCTCCGCGGCATGTGGGATCTTCCGGGATCGGGGCACGAACCCGTGTCCCCTGCATCGGCAGGCGGACTCTCAACCACTGCGCCACCAGGGAAGCCCATGCATGGCTTTTACAGATGCCCAAGCAAGATTCTTTTAGTAATTTAACAGAGTCATCCTTCATTAAGCAAAAAGAAAATCTGTGATATATGAATCATTCAAAATTTAGTTTCATATTCAAAATTCAACTTCAGCAAAAATGGGGTGGCTTTTACTCATCCATTTAATGAAGTTGGCATCTTGATCAGGCTTTTATTCTAGCATAATAATAAATTTTCTTAATATTTAGCTTTATTCTTAGAGTTAATATTAGTTGTAGCAGTTCTTATAAATCTATTTATAGACAGGACTAACAATGGAAAAAAATCTCTGAGAGCTCATGCCATCAAAAAACATTCTAATGAAATGATGTTTTTTTAAATATAGGTCATTAGAGAAGTGAAGCAAACATCCTCTTATTAAGCTATTACTTCACCTCATTGTTGAAACATGAAACTGCTGAAAGTTAGAGTATATCATTTTCATAAAATATTAGTTGTTGAAGAGCTAGTCTCCAGGCATTTTATGTTATTTTTCCTATTTGTTGAAATCCAAAATATTGCTCATCTAAACTTTCTCTGTTAATCACTATTACAGTAAGTCTGAGACTGCAAGACACCCAGTAATTCATAACCGGCTCTGGATTTGTTCACCTTAAGGTCAGTTATTCAGTCCCTGAGCTGGCAATCATTAACAAGAAATCGTCATCTATAAGTGCACAAGAGTTCATAAAAAGGAAAGCAAGAGCTTTTACTTCAAGAATCTGGACTGAAAAGCCACCAGGTTTCCAGGCGCTGCTTTCCCTTCCTCCTCCTTTGCTGTCCGCTGTCCCATTTCGTAGGGAAAAAGTTGCTGGTGAGGTTTAGTTGAAGGTTCCCCACCCCCAAAAGTAGCCCTGATAAGCACGGTAATGTCTCCAAACACTCTGGGAGCACAAAGAAGGGTCCCTGAAATCTGCCACACAGGAGGTGTCTCTTGGGCTGACTAAGGGCCAGGGAGAGTTTCTGAGCAAAGCGGACAGAGGGGAGAATTTCTAGTGGAGGAAGAGATGTGCACAAAATCAGTGAGAAATTAAAGACTCCAGGGTTTTCAAAGAACTCTAGTGCATATCCTCATAGGACTGGAGCATAAATTAGGAAGGAGGTTGGCTAAGAACCATGACCAGACATGTAGCCAGAGGCCAGATGATGAAGGGGGCTCAGGGCTCGGGGCTCTGCCAGGAAGAGTGGTCTGGTGTTCTCTAGCCGCAAAGAGGTATGGAACATTCAGAGCGAGGGAATGTCCCTGGCAGGTTTGCAGTTTGGTGGAGAATGGATTAGAGGGAGGGAGACAAGACCAGAGATAAACCAATTAGGAGTATGAGGAATATCAGGAAAGATAAGAGGGTATGATTGGGGAGGGATGAGGAGTAGGAGAGAGGGAAGGATTGACAGGAAGGTTCATGGCTGGGGTGACGCGTTGGGTTCTCGGGAGAAGGGAATACAGGAGAAATGGTGAGTAAGTTCACTTACTATGAACATGTCCAATAGATATTAGATAAATGGTTCTAAAGGACAGAGGGCCAGCCCTTGAGAGAGACTGGGAGACCGTCAGTACGTTAAGTGGTAATTAAAGCATTTCTGAGTTTCTTTCCAGCCCTTAAATCCTGTGGTTCAGTGAATAACGTAATCTCTTCAACAAGTGCCCATTTCAGGAAGTCTAAAATGAGCAGTGGCCTGTGTGAAGTGACTTGATGACACAGTGCAGTTACCCTTCTCATGGTTGTGATTAGTAAATCAGTTGTGATCCCAGCCTGATGCTGACATTGAAAATCCATCAGGGCAGATTTATTGAGTGTCTTTGTGTTAGATGCTGCAAGGGAGATTCATTTTTTTAAGATGTGAAATAATTTCATTGAGTTTTTCCATTGAAATTGAGGTAAGATGAAGAGGCAAAAGAGGAAGGATAGAGGTGAGAGGGATTGCTCACGAAGGCCAGCAAGTGGGGTTTAGTAGGAAGACAGTGAATGTGGTTTTAGGCTCGGTAAGTTGGAGATGATAATAGAAGATGAAATGATCAAGAATAAGAAGGATCCTGACTGGAGACAAAGTTCTGGGGATTTGTGCCCTGTGAAGTCTGGAGAGTGTGGAAAGGGTGGAGAGCAGAGAAGAAGGGAGTGCTGAGGATGAAGCAGATCCCAGGGAGGGCTGAGCCCGGGCAGACACCACCTTCAGGCTGGAAAAGGGTGAGAGTGAGCCAGAGTGGTTAAAGGTAGAATAATACTCTCCCTGGGGTCGTGAAAAGGGAGTTCAAGGAGAAGATGTTGACCAGACATAGAGGTCTAGGGTGATGAAGATTGACTGGGAAATGATCATTGAACTTAACGATAGGTTGGCCATTGGTGTTTTTTCTCAAAGGGGTTTCGTGGGATGAAGAATTAGAAAGACAGATTGTAGGTCATTAAGGGAGGAGTAAGAGGAGGAGGAGTAATAATTATAGTAGTAATAATAGTAGGTAACATGTACACTTCCTACCTTACATGCCAGGCAATGTTCTGAGTGCTTTATACATGTTATTTTGTAAATTATCATAGTAATTCTAGAAATGTACTAATATTATTAATGTTATCAGTATTGTTAGTTTCCTTTTTACTGTTGAAGTATATTAGGAGATAAAAGCAATACATGTAGATAGTTCTTTTGATATGTTTTGCAATGATAGAAAGAATGGAAAAACATGGTTGGTGACATCATGGTAAAATGAAAGCTTTTCCAAGAGATTTTAACATGTTTGAAGGCAGTGAGGGAAGGAGCCAGGGAGGAATAATCGAAGATGCAGAAGAAGGATGAGCAGGTGGGACTAGAGGAAGAAGAGACTGGTAGGGATGGAGAAGGGGCCTCGGACACAGTTTTGAGTTGAGAAAATTAAGAAAAGTTTGTAGTCACTCATATTTTACAATTCAGAAGTGAGACAGTCTCTGAAGTTATGCTTGATAGTGTTGGACAGTTAGGAAGAGAAGTGAGAGCTGCTGAATATCATTGCATGCATCTTCTTTTTCTTCTTGAAAAATTTTTGACTTGGTGTTTAAAATTTTAGAAAGAGAAAACTCAACTTTATTAGTATGAACTCCACCAAACTAAATTCTGTCGAGTGCAATTTAACTTGTCACTTTCTTTATCGTTTGTTATCTTATTTCTTTATTTGAACATAAACGTGAAATCTTCTTCACATGTATTTGGATGCAGTAATTGCGTTTTATCTTGATTGTTTCTCCAAAAACTTGTGTTTGGGGCCTGTGTAGTCCAGAGGCAGAGAGGACAGGGAGCCTGGAGGGTGGAATGTGCAGTGTGGCCATAAACAAGGAGAACGGGAGTGATGGGGATGGGAGAATGGAGAGGAAAGGGAGTAGCTGTGAGGGTAAGGAAGAACTGTATCGAAAAGTCCATTTGTAACTTCACAATTGAGACATCACTTTTATGAGAACATTTTTATTAACAGGGGATAGAAAGCACAGGACTCCTATCATCAGGTTTATAGAGAACAAAGTGAATTCACAAGTTGGCCACTGGCTAATCAGTTGGAGCAGCACTGACATTTAGGACCTGAGTGGCTATAACTTGGTGACAGGAAATTGTTTCTTGTGACTAAAGTCTTTTTTTCTAGAATAACTGGGACTGGCTGGCTACACCGCTGAACTTATCAGATCAAATTCTCCCTCTCCCCCTCCTCCTTTCCCCCTACTCCCACCCCCCATTCCCAGCCCCCTTCGTGGGAATGCTGTTTAGACTTGACCAAGCTTATCTCTAGGGTTGAATAAATCTTTGCCCAGGCAGGCCAATGCTTTCAGCTCCCAGTTCGCCAGATAGAACGATTAGCATTTACAGCAATCAAAAAAGGTGACAATACTTTCACATATTCCCGCTGTAGGAATCTCCTCTCCTTGGAGATAAAGAGTTGAAAACATTTAGAAAACACTGACCGTGGCAACTGCAGCAGTCATTTCAGTTTGAAAACATTTCCTGAGGAAAAGTAACTGTTTTCTTTCTCATAGAACCCAATATTTTGTCTAATGAGATACGTTCATCAAACATTTTATGTATATGTAAAATGTTTTAGAAGTTCATTCTGTAGAAACATGATCATCTCATACTAATCGGGGTGTGTTGAGCACCTCTGTCTACCCATTAATAGCTGGTGTTTGTCTATGTTTTGTGTCTCATGGTCAATGTCTTTTTTGCAGATATTGATGAATGTGTAAACAACACTATTTGTGACAGTCACGGGTTTTGTGACAATACAGCTGGCTCCTTCCGCTGCCTCTGTTATCAGGGCTTTCAGGCCCCACAGGATGGGCAAGGGTGTGTGGGTGAGTTTTTAGATTTTTTTCTCCCGACATGTTTCATATCTCTCAATCGAAAAGAAATCAAAGTCATCAACCACAGGAGAGATGGAAGCAAGATAATTGGGCAGAATTACATCATAATTTGATCTTGTCGTACGGTTTGGAGATGTGCAAAAAGATCCTGTGGCTTCTGAAATGGTTAGGGACATTCAGAAATAGAGAAGCATAACTTTGGATTTAAATGTATATTAAAAAGAGCATCTGTTTAAACTCTTAGCTGGGTATGTGGAACGCTTCAGTCCCTCCTGCACAGGAAATAGAGTCTGGTGTGTGGTGGAGCTTGTCTGTCTTCAAAATGCACCTCCCTTAGGCAAGTGCATTTAAGGAAAAGTGTTGGCATGGGTTTCTGTTTCCAGGAATGACACCCGTAAAATGATGCTTTGGATTGTGCAAGCATATTTCTTCAATCTGTTCTGGGATTGTCGGAGCTGGAAGGAATCTTGAATATCATCAGATGTCCTAGAATGTGGTCCAGCACATGCTCACATAAAAGAAGATACTTTATAGTTCATGTTCTGATCAGCCATGATTTCTTTAAGTGAAATTCATTATGAAACGTTTGCAATTAGAGCAGTTAAATGGGAAGGAGGGTATTCATTTCATAACTTCACCGATAGCAAGGCTTTTTCCTTATTCTTAATTAAGGAGGAAACCTCTGGTCGTTACATGGCAGATGACACTTGACGAGGAGTCAGTAACTTTTTAGTTTGGAAATTTGCAATTAAAGCACCAATTCATTTCCCATCCAGATTAAACTGGAAAAACAAAATCTAGAAATTGAACAATAAAAGCACTTGAATAGTAACTGCCTTTAAGCTAACACTGTCGTTAACACTTGTTCCAATTCCTGCTGTAGTCTCCTTTGCACTAAAATACAAGTGGTAAAAACCATCTGCTATTCACTAGATATTTTGACTTAATACGTTGTGTGGTCTGGCCCCCACTTAACCTTCTCAGCCTCACCACCTGCTTCCTCCCCATTTACGTTCCTGCAGCATAAAACTGCTTATGGTTGTTCACGTAACTGGGAAGTTATTAGGCTGTTGTTTGCTCCTTCTGCTGGGAATATCCTCGTGGCCTCCCCTTCCCTGAGCCTAGATCCATCCCACGTGTTCCTAAAGCCGGCAGTTAGATGCCATCTCCTCCCAGATACCATCCCTGCCCCACTTCTCACTCCAGCTGAGCTGTGATCCCTTCTCCTGCTTCTGGAAAACCTTGAACAAATTCTATTATAGTACTTACAAGCTTTTTTGCAATAATTTAATCATGTATGTACCGCCTGCAGCTGCCTTTTCCAAGGCAGTAAGCTCCGTGTGATTGAGAATTTTGTGTGTCTCTCTCTCCTTGCTGGGCCTAATGTTTGGCCTGTTGTAGGTGCTCAGTAAATGTTAACTGTTACCTAATGAGGTATCAGATGTCAAACCACTGACTCCACATAGCTCCTGGGCCCCTGGTTAATGTTCATTTCTAACCAGTCAGAGGAGCACACCGAACCCATGTTGATGCTTCATTTTGACCCATAAAATACCACCCTTATAGAAGGAATATTTGTTATGTTAATGAACCCAACAAATATCGTTATATTTGTCTGTTTCTTCTCTCTTTGAAAAATATTAACTGAACACCTCTTATATGTACCTCACCACTCTGGGTGTTCTATAGAGTTTAAGAGATGAATCAGCCCTCTGGGAGCAGCCTTTGGCCACACTTTTCCCTCTGCTTGGACCCTGGCTGCCCCCTCTTCTTACCTGCGCATCCTTCAGGTAGAGCTTGGCTCCTCTGTCACTTCCCTAACCCACCCCTGCACTTAAGGTCCACTGTTCCATGCTGTCATCGTGCTCTGTACTTTTCATTCCCAGCCCTTCTCCTGGCCTGTATGATTATCTGATTAATCTCCCTGACTTGACAATAAGCTCCCTGAAGGCAGGAGTTGGGCCTGCCTGACTCATCATTGTCTCCCCAATCTGACCCATAGAAGTAAACTAGAAAATATTTTTTGATTGGATGTACAGTCTGGTAGGAGAGATTTCAATAGCCTTGGAAATATTACAAGTTAGAAAGTAGAAAATTCCATTTGACAGTTACCTAAAATTGATAAATGCAAACTGGCAAATTTCTAAAGTCAATTTTTCTGTTCTAAATTATGACTGTCCAGGTTGATTAAATATACCAACTGTCTGCTTTACTTTGTCATAATATCTTTTCATAAGCAAAACTCAGCTCATTGGATTTATATCTGTTTATATACAAAGTGAAATGGAAAACCGAGGTAATTATCCAAATAAGTCAAGAGACATAAACTTTTTGTCCAATTAACTGGGAATAGCAGGTGAAAATTGTATTTTTTTTCCTGAATGATTTGGATAATTGCTCAAATTTTTAACTTTGTATAAACCATCTCAGAGTGTGCTCATGAAAACTGATGTTTGTACATGTTTAATCATGTTTAATGCATAAAATACATGAGCATTTCAGATGCCAAGTCAGGTACTTTGTTTAACTGGACACCCATTAATAAAATTTCTTCAGAGGAGAATGGGTAAAAAGTAGTATTGGGCAAGGGCAAACACAAAATTAGCCTTTCTTTATGGCCATGTACTTAAATAAAATGGACTTATCTGTGAGTTTTTAGTGTTTTAATTAAGTATATTTAAGTACAAAAGAAAAATATCTGGCAAAATAGAAATTACACTGTGGAACACCAACAGAATTTTTAAAGGCATCGTGAAATCACTGAGGAGTTACTGGACCAGTTTGTTTCCCATGAATGATTAATGTAGCCCAGTGACTACTTACAGGGGTTGTTCCTTCATTTCTCAAAGGGATACACAACCTGAATTCTGGTTGTTAAGTTATGGACATTTTGGCTGCTAGGAAACTATAGTTTTAGACATTTGAGTAGATGTAAAACAATTTCTAAAAATGCACTTAAAGAATTCTGCAGTTTCTGAAGTGCCAGTGCTGCTAAGTTTCCTTGAATTAAAACCGAGAGAGAAGTGTCATATTATTTAAAACTTCATTATGTCAAAAAGTCAGGGAAGAGAAAATTCAACAGTGTACATACGATGCTTGCAGTACAATTCCGAGTTGTTCCTTAAAGCCAGGATTGGAGTTTGAAAACTTTGCTTTGTGATTTCACGGTCCTTTCACACAAACCAAAGCTTTCAGCCCTGCCTCTGGGAGCCCCTTCCCCCAAATAGCTGAAGGGTTTGATTGCTCCCAGGGGGTCACCTTGTTTCCAGCAAACACCACTAGTCTTGGCACAGCTGGTAAAACAAAGAGCTGTCAGGAGTGAGGAACACGTCTGACTTGATCTGTGCTCCCTTTTCCAGATGTGAACGAATGTGAGCTGCTCAGTGGCGTGTGTGGTGAAGCCTTCTGTGAAAATGTAGAAGGGTCCTTCCTGTGTGTGTGCGTTGATGAAAACCAGGAGTACAGCCCGATGACTGGGCAGTGCCGCTCCCGGGCCTCGGCAGGTAAGTGACACTGTGTCGGGACGGAGGGCTTCTCTCAGGCACCTGTACCTACACAGGTTTGGGCCAAACACTCTGGGAGTGAGGAAGAAATAACCAAATATTTTGGCGCCATGCTGTTTCTGGAAGCTTCCATGCTCTTTCCGAGCCTGCCTTATCAGTGGAATTGGGATGTGGGTGATGACTGTTGCAGCTACATGGCCTCTAATGTGCTTTCCAGCCCGGAGACGCCATGGGTAGGGTGAAGGATCCAAAATGATGAGCACATTGGCTGGGAATTGCCTAAAACTCAGAACCGTCAGCCCAGGGTTTAATATGGCAACATCTCATTAAGTTGCATAATTCTTCTTTCTTGGCCCTTGGAGAAACGTATTTTGACACTTCTCTAAATTGAAAGCAACATAAAGGCCCCTCAGGATCTACAAAGACTTCCTTCCACTTGGAATTCTTAAGGTGTTTTTTATTTTTTCCCCCCAGAATTTGGCCTCGAGAGTGGCCATGATTGTGTTTGTTGAAAATTTGATTGAGGCTGTGTCATCATGGCACATATTGAAATGGAGAGCTGATACTTTTCCAGATAAATCATCAACTTCCAGATCACCATTTCAGTTTACGCCATGTGGCTAAAGCATGGTTGTATTTTGAGGGAAGCAGGAGACTAAATGGTCCTTTGAGACCCAAATAAAATGAAACATAGACTGTGTTACTATCTTGCTCAATCCCGGTTGATTTTATCTATGCTTCTAAGAAAGCTTTCGCTCTTCCTCAATAGGGTACACTTGTTCTGTGTGAGACAATTATCTTTGCAAGCAGTAGGGAATAAAATATAACACTATTTTCATCCACACACATTTTCTTCTCAATGATTAAATATAGAAAGGTGATGGGTGCAGAATTAAATGTACGGACAGTAATTCAAAAACACTATGACGGGAAAGAGAGTGTTTCTGGAGGGAAGGATTGCTCTTCCTTCAGTGACCACCCCTGCAACTCATGAGCCATAAAGAAAAGACTTTTCATTTTAGCTCTACTTGTAATGGAAAAAAACCAAAAATCAAAAACCTGGCTGGTCAATAACAGGACTGGTGAAGTAACGGCCTTTTTCTTATTTGGCTTTGGTTCTATAGAGTAGCGCCTTCCCCATAGTATTATTTTGACTGGAAGAATTCACATATAATATTGTAGAGTCATTGTCATCTATATGAAGGTTAGGTAGTCATGATAGATGCATGTTGTACAATGTCAGGTGAAAAAAAAGATACTCCAGTGATCACAATCTGTGGAGGGAGGGAAGGAAAGAAGATGTAAAAAGATAATTATTAGAATTAATGGAAATTTTAGTTTTTTCCTTTATTTTCCAAACTTTTTGTAATACTTTAAACTGGAATGACCAGGGTTCTGGTCTTCTATTTTCCAGTTATGTAAGCATTCAACATCTATGAGTTTCAATTTTCTCGCCTATAAAAGAAAGGTTATATTTACCTCACAGAGTTTTATGCTTTTTTTTAAATTATATACATAAAAGCCATTTGTTAATAACTAAGTACTATATGAAGTATTAAAATGAATTATTAAAATTCAAACACATAAGGGTTATCTATATCTCTTCCTTTTGTGATCTCTTCTGAGATGGTGGGTTTTTTAAACTATAAATACAGTTTTGCTGGAATGTTTTAGTAATGTCAAGAAGTGGTTTGTTCAGTTCACATAGCTTCAGTTAAGGTACATGTCTGGGATCCTAAAGTTTGCTCATGTCTTTTGTAGAGATTAATAATGCTTTAATAGGATCATGAGACAATCTGAACCATTTTTGATGAACTGGATTAGCTCACTGTAAACTACTTCTTAAAACTTTACAGTGACTCTTTTTGTAAGCCTTGTTCCTCATCTCCTATTTTTTAAGTTCTTCTGTAACCAAGTCCTTAACAACTGCTTTGCCTTTTTGCTCTCTTTGTCTCCTTGGTCTCTCGTTGACTCTTTCTGGAAAGTTCTTCCAGTCAGAGTTCACTAAGTACTCTCCTGCTTTTGCAAAGAACAGCATTTTGAATACTCAGCTTCATAAAGCTTGTCTGCCAGTGAATACATAGTTTCTCTTTCCACTTAACATTATATCTGATCCTTTAATAGCTTCTTGCTTATTTTCCCCATAGTTCTCTGGCCTCTGCCAAATATTGTACATACTCAGTCGTTTTATTGGTCCATGTCAGTATAATCTGCCTTAGTAACTGGATAAGCTTATTAATTTGTATAGTTCCTGGCAATTCTGACTTCTACCATACCTCAATTTGTAGGGTTCTTGGCAAATTCGAACTGATCGTATGGAGTCTTAAGATTGTCTATGATAACATCTTCATTTTAGCAATTCTCTCTCCTGAGAGATAGATCAGCTATAAACTGCAGCAGGAGTTTCCCTCTCTGACTTCATCAGACTTCATCAGACTTCATCATAGCTCATTTGTTTGAAAAAGGTGATTAAAACTGGAAATCGTAAAGAAAGATAATACATCTTTTAAATATTTAAGTTTTAACTTAAAGCACATAATGTACATTTATTCCCCAGTCTCCGAAGAAGAGCCAAGGTCTGTCTTCGAGTAGAAATCCATTTGCATTCTGTATGGGCTTGTCTTGCATAAACCATATCTATTATGCATTATCTACACTGCCCACTTTAAAGGGAGTAAGAATTTAAAGGCCTTTGCTGAGTAAATAAGTGCAAAGTCACTTTAGGTTTTCTTTTTTCTTTTTCAATCTTCTGCAGTTGTATTATCCATTCCTAGTTTGATAACCTTTTTTTTTTCTTTTTTACTTTTTGTAACCTTAGTCTTTCTAAAGGTTTAACTTGTTCTAGAAACAACTCTTCTACTCATTCATATTTTATTGGTTTATATACTATTTAATTATGTAATTACAATAATCAATACATTGGCACAGAGTGTTTGAGAATGAACATAGCTGAGTCTCTGTCGGCATACCGCTCAACACGTCAGTACAGAAGTATGCTGACCCACCTGAGAACAGCCAGCTGGCTGTGAGCCTTCCACCTGCTTGTGGGCATTAGCCAGGATGTTTTTCAGAGGACAGGAGAACATTAGTTCATCTAACAAGGTGGTTAAGTGGAGGCTAGTTAAAAGTTTGTATCATACTCCAGTCAAAGAATCTGCTGTTATACAGAACAAAACATTTTGTACCAAATTTAAGTTAAAGTTTTTATCAAGATCGGATTCAAATTAATTTCATTATATACCTGATAGACTAACAGCTTAGATCTCATCCCTCCTGGAAGGTAATTAGGAAAAGAAAGATACATTTGCTCTCTAGGCTGTAATATTTCCTCGGCTTTAAAATTTCCCCAGGACAACAGACATTCCAACACGGAGCAGTAGCATCATCATCTGAAGTGGTATCTTACTGAGGACAGAACTGGCTGTCAGCAAGGCAGATTTCAGATCAGTATGCAGAAGAACTTTCCAACAGCTAGAGACAGTCAGCACATAACGGTCTCATGAAATCGTGGGTGTTTCCTTAGAGGTGTCCAAGAACAGGTGAGAGACTCACTGGCTGGCAGAAGGGCTCCTACTTCCAGCATGACATTGTCCCAGGTGACCTTGAGGGTACTTTTGAACTTGAATGTCCTAGGATTTTTATTTCTAAAATACTTCTTGGCTCCCACCTAATTTTTTAGGTCTGGTCTAATGTTTTCATTGCCTGGGCCTTTGGCCACTAATTTACATTGCTATACATTGTGTAAAAGCACCTGAAACAGAAATAACTACAAAATGTCCATATCAGACCACTCATCACCTGTAAGAGGGTGTGGCCATGAAATATAGCCTGATGCTTTTACTTCCTCAGTGCCTGTGACAATTACTCTATAAAAACGTTATGTCCTTGGGCACTCTAAGGGTAGCAGTAAATATTTAGTGTTGGCAACTGCAGCCTTCAAGCCCTACACACAAACTGCTGTTCTCTGTCTTGATTGGTGCACAGAGGAGACTCTGTGGTGGTGGGAACTGAATTTTATTTTTACAACAGAAGGTATAATGAAAAGAACACAAAGATATATATTATAATTAATGCAGGTGTGCCTTGCTTTAAGAAAACAAAGTAAACAAGATCAGAAATGATAAAACATGTAAATCAGGCTGATTATTTGCATTGTGTAATAATTGTTCTTCACTTTAAGACAAGCAAAAAAACAAGATCAGAAATTAAAGATCTATAAATAAGATCAGAAATTAAAATCTATAAATAAACAAGATCAGAAATTAAAGATTATTTGTATTATAAAATAATTGTTCTTCACACAATTCACAATAGGGTTTCCTTAAATATCAGTTTTCTCTAATATATTTGAGAGCTTATTCTCACATCGCAAGCTAAGCCCTAGACTTCTACATCTAGAAAACACCGTTTTTCCAGCCCAGCAACTTCATTTCCAGGTAAGGAAGCCGAGGCCCAGAGAGAAGTTCTAAATGTTAAACGTAGGGCCATATTGCTAATGACTGGCAGAATGGGCCCAGGAACCCGACTCCAGGGTCTTTCCCCTTAATTCTACTTCTCAAGGCTGAGGACCCCATGACAGCACATTCTTCTAAAAGTTGGCTTCCTTTTCACTTTATTTCTTTGTTTTGTTCTTGTTATTGAAACAATGCATATTCTTAGAAAATTGGCAAATACAAAAATAGATCAAAAGAGAAAATCCCCTGCTGTGTTACCGTCCAGGGATAATCTCTGTGATCATGCTGACCTCCAGATTCTTTGAAGGGGCCTCCCTGCCTCCACTGAACCGTCTCCCAGTTGATCCTCAACGCACTGAGATCGAGCCCTCAGACCCTTCATCTGGGTGAAGCTCTTTCCTCCTGTGACAGTAGTTTCTCATCTTCCCTCCCCCTTTCCCTTTTCTTGATTTCAGGACATTACTCCTCCCTGTATCCTCCCACCTCTTGCCCTGGTCTTTTTCTGTCTCATTCTTGACTCTTTCTTTCGCCATTCCTTAAATAATAACATCCCAGAGAGTTGCAGGGTTAGCCCTCTTTTTACTCTGTATTCTTCTCCTGGGATATTTTATCTTCTTCTCCAAGTCAGTTTACTTGGAGTATTACTTACTTGGTGTGGATGACCAACTGAATATCTATGCCTCTCCACCTCTCTCTTGAGTGCCACACTCCTATTTCCAGCTGCCTGTTTCTGAACCTTCCTCCCAGGGTGTCTTGGAAGCATCTCTGCCTAAAATTATCCAAAAGCAAATTAATTACCATACCCTCTCCAATCTGTTGCTCTCCCTGTGTACACTCATTAATTGCCAAACAGCCATACTATAGATCCTGAAGTCATACTTTACTTTCTCTCTCCATCCATCCAAGCCATCATAACATTCTGCTATCTCTACCTCAACAGTATCCTTCAAATCTCTCTGCTCCTCTGCTACCACTGCCCTGGGCCAGGCCTTCAGCCTGTCTTCCCTGGACTGTGGCACTTGCCTTCTGACTTCTCTCCCTGCCTCCCCCATCAGTTCCTGTTCCACATTGCTGCCAATTCACATTTTTGAAACATACATCTGGTTTTAAACCCTTAAAACTTTCAGCTGCTTATTCCTGCCTCCAGCATGAAGTCCAAATCCATCAGCAGGGTAACAGGACCCTTTATGCTCAGTCATTTATTCCTCTTTGTATTGTCTGTCACCCAGCTCACTGCTAGGCATCGTGCCTGACCTACAGCAGACACTGTAGCCTGTTGAGTAATAGGCTTCTCCGCATTCGAGAATGTGTTCCTTCTCTATCCCATCATCTCGTTCCCAGCTCGTTCTACAGAGTAAGAATTATTCGTTTTATCAAAGGTATCGTGGACCACATTTAATTGACCTAGTCACACTTCTAGGTAGAGGGGACAGTACCCCTGTGTGCTTTGGTTAAATTACAAGTAGAGCAAAAAATAAATAAAAAAAGAGCAGGTCCCTGCTCACAGGGGACACTGTGCAAATCATCCTTGTGGTTCTGACAATTGAACCTAAACAGAGTGCTTGTTCTCTGTTCCTGGAGAGGTCCACTACAGGTTTTGTGTATGTACATATTTTTTTAAAGGCATGAGACCACATATAATATCACTCAACCATTATATCTGGCACAGTGGGGTGGTTTTTTTTTTAAATGTATTTAGGTAACCTGTAAACTAAATTCACTTTGGAAGAATTTTTTTTTAATAATTTCTGATTGGAAAAAAAAACACCTTTGGTAGGAAAAAAATTAAAGACAGTGAAACCACAGTATTTAGAATGCAAACATTGTAAAATGCCATAAAACTCCTGAGGTCTTATTGTGTATTCGTAATGGATCTATACCATAAATGTAGCTAAGGCTGAGGAAAATATGCTCATTTGTTACTTTAAAAAAAAAAAAGTCAGGTTTCTTCCCACCTTCAAAAACAAGAGTGAGAAGAGTTTACTACCAAATGGTGCTTTTATTTTCCTGAAGTTTTATGCTTGCTGTGTATAGTATCTAAAATGAGTTTTTAATAAAGAGGTGTTGATATTTGAATGAACTGACATATCAGTTAAGTAAACCATGTACATAAACCATTTTATCCTCTTAATACAAGAGACACCACGCTGTTGCATTAGAAATGCATTTTGTATCCTAGAATTCACTACCAATAAGGCCTGGAGAGGAACGGTTTGTACAGTTCCGTTTAAACGTTTCCAGACATTTTACATGTCGCTGCAGATGTGGCTTTATTCTTGAGGTCGTCCTCACAGGGCCTCGCCATGCACGTGTGCGGGTGTTGTGACCGCCGTCATTCTGCTGTGATGCCATCTCCTTTCCGTCTGTGCTGCCTGTTGCACCTCGTCCCAGTGTGCATCTCCCAGTTTTCTTTCTCTGGGGAGCTTTATTCTGCCTTCAGGAGTCTCTTCTTTCACCCAGATCTGCCCGCTTTTCTTCTGACTTCTCCAGTTTCTAATAATATTTCCATCATTGAGACTTTCACTTCTCACCGTCTCCCCAGCCTGTTCCTATCCCAGGCTCCCTCCTCCCAGTGTCTTCTAACTTCTTCACCAGAAAAAGCAAAACCAAAAATACCCTCCATTCCACGTGGCAAGGCTGAGGTGACTCTCTTCCAATAGAGACTGGCATTGTCCTCTGCCTCAGCACCTAAGTCACAAACACACCTATCACTTGTTCACATGTTAATGCATCCCTGCCCCATTCTCTTGTTCTCAAAATCAGTTCTGTGACTCCTTCCACAGACCACTTCTCCCCTTGCCTGCTCTACCCACACAGACCTAAGGATAGCTGTACTTTTTACTCCTCCTCACCTCTGTCACACCTTACTTTCTAGCCAATTTTTTAAAGTTTATTTTTCAAGAACTTGACTCAAAATGTCAGCTCCTCCAGGCAGCCTTCCAGGATTGCCTTGCTCCCTGACCCTTTACAGTGTGGCTTACCACCTGATTGACCTCTTTAAGGATAGGCACTGTGTGGAAGAATCTGCTTTGAAAGTATTTTTGCTCTTGTACTTCACTTTCTAAACTTTATTTTGACTCCTTCCACGTCCTTTACTATCTGAAGTTACCACCTTTCTATGATCTTCCTTTTTATTTGCATCCCTTCATGTTCAGTCCATGCCTATTGTCAGTGCTTATTTTCTGAAACTCACCAATGGCTTTCTTTTAAATTCCACTTAAAACACACACACACTTCTCATCTTCCAAGTCTTTGAATGAGAAAACTAGGGGAAAAAATGAATTTCCAAGTTCTCTTTTACTCCCTTTGGATTATTACACTGGAATGCTTTTTCTCATTAAAGTATGAGTTGGTATAAAACATTAGTGCCTGTGGTGATTTTCAAAATAAAGAGAATAAAGCTTACTGAGTAATCCTATTCAAAGTCGTTTGCTGAACATTATTACAGACACAGACTATAAATTGATGTCTTTTTCAGGACTAGGGCAGGTGTTTCATTTGGGGGCATTGTTTACTCACACGTATTTGTGATGTGACTCTTGGGTCACTGTCATCATCCTGTCTCAGAAGGATGTGGAGGGGATTGGCATCTGAAGGCCTTCAGAAACTATTGCAAATGGAAAGTGAAAGCAAAGGCAAGGGCCATTTAGAATGTTTGTGTCCACTCTAACCAAAGAAATGTTCCAGATCTCCCCACTCCAACAGCAAACCTAAGAGTAGACGTATTTAGGGAAAGACTAAAGCAGGAAATAATCCTGTCAGTGAACACCCACATCCTCTTCTTTCTGACAAAGAGAGAAGAGCTTCTAGAAAGGGCAGTTCACCAGCGGTACCTACTGCTCAAACCCTCTCTTTAATATTCAGAGCAAGGGAAGAGGGTCACGCTGCGTGCTGCTTTGTCACTGAACTCTATATCAGCAGGATTATCTGCTGCCCCCTGGGCAAAGGCAAAGCAAAACAAACTCATGCTCGCTGAAATGCTAAGAAGCTGAGCCCCATAGAAGAGGTTTAGGGAAAGCATTAGGCACTGGACATTGGACCCAACCTAAATGTTCTCCTCCAAAAAGTGAGGATGCTCTATAACCTGCGCCGTCTAGCTCATGGAGTTACTTTGTGTATCACATGAAAAGGCATTTGTGAAAATTTCTTCAAAAAAGGCACACACGTGAGAGGTCCAAAAACTCATTTCTTATCACCAGCCATACATACCCTGGGATTAAAATAGACACATTGCTTTTTATACACAAATGTTAAGCTAACCTCTTAATACATATTGAAAAATCAAATCTGAAAATACTGGAGGTGAAGTAATATATTTCCTAGAAGTCTATGGCATGAGATATGAAGTATGGCTAACCTTATTAATAAAATCTTTCTGAAAAATAGAACTCATTCTTTTCTGAGCTTGGCACCTTCTATAACTTTTGATTTGATCTTTTAAAGTTATTTTGTGATAGAAAAATTCCTCCCCTAACGACAGTGACAAACTCATAGAGATTTTTTAAAGAAATCACGTTACATGTCTTTACTGATCAGAGTGTTCCCCCTGTGGAAAAATGCTCTAGGCAATTAATTATTTAAAGGTTAAGAAGATAAGGAAATTGTAGCTTTTCACAGAATGACCTTTGTGGACCAGTTTTTTTAAAAGGAATTTGCATCTCTTTCCAAACACGGATGAGGGCCTGACTAACCCTCAATTTCAGCTGTGTAAACATTGAAGCTTCAAACTGCTTGGAAAGAAAATAAGAGTAAAACTTGTAATAACCAATGTAAAACCTGAATAATACAGTGATATTTATTATTTCCCTTATGCAGTCACCTTTGAGTTTCCTTCCAAAGAAAAAAGAAAAAACTATTTTATTTCTGTGAGTATAAGAAAACATGGTAGAAATAGTGTTTAAATGTATATGAAGTTTTTGACTCAGAAGCCTGTGGTCTCTCATTACCTATGAATACAGCAGCCTTCACTGAAGTGTTACTGTACAATGTTTCCATATTGTAATAAAAACTGTGACATATCTACAACTTTGTACAAAGAGAAAAACAATTATTGAGCACTCTTTTAACATAGACTGTAAACCTGATTGGCAGAACTCTAGTTGTGCTGCTGACTTGATTTATATTCCTAAATGCATTCATTAATAACTGTGTTTTAGGCAAACTGAATAAAATGAGTGGAATTGTCCATATTAATAGTCTGTCAATCTATTCACATATACTGGGAGAAAGTTTATAAAATTTTTTACAGAGTTCATGATTGATTTCATATTAATTTAAAATACCTACCCTTAATTTTCCTCAGTAATACCCTGTGTAAGAGCTTGGAGCCCCTCTTGAAGGGAATGAACTAGTGATGGTGATCTATTCCATGAAAGCAGGCAAAAAGCACATGTCTGTCCCCTGCACACTTGAAAAGCTAGTTGAGACAAGGGATGTGGCAGGCTTTATCCAATTTCACACACAAGGAAATGATTTAAAGCCACTTCATAAACTGCATAGGAATCCTCATTTCAGTTTTTTCCTGGACACTTATTCTAGGTTTGAATTTGTCATCAGCTATTAAGACTAAGTTAGAGTCCAAGCTGAATTGTCAAAGGTAGAATAATCCGAGAATTAGCCAGAATCAAGGGTGAGAGGGATCCTTTACATTCTCATTGATATTCCGCATTCTGGGAGTAATATATACGTCGAAGCTTTGTTTGCTTGCCTTTACTGCCATAAGGGGAAAGAAAGGGCAGTAGCTCTTCTGATAGAATTTTATGAACTTACATTTTAAGAACACCTTTGTTATATGACATATTAATCAGGTTTCCGCAGTCAGTTTGACCCTGCCAAAGTAAATATATAGGAAACTATTATCAAAATAAATCATTAAACTTTCCTCATAGTATAATGATCTGCCAACTTTTTTTTAAAAGGTAGGTATTGAGATTAAAGTCTTATCCTTACTGGCAAGTGTTATCCCCTTGTCCCTATAGTTTCTTTGGGTTAAGAATCTGTAGATAGCAGTTCTAATGAAAATATTTCATTAGTATTAATCTAAGTAATTGTGATGGCAGTAGTCAGTTTATCTGACATAGCATAAAATTAAAATAAGAAATTCTAACTGGATCATAGGCAGTAATTTGAACTCTATAGCATTTAGTAGGGAAGTTTTTTTATCATTTTTTAAAAGCACAAACTTGTTTGTAGACTTCAAATCTGATGGAATTAAATCATTTTTAGTATTAACTGAAAGTAGGTGGAGTTGTTCTTATCATTTGTATTCTATCATATCACCTTGACTTTTATCACAGAGGGTTAAACAGACACTGTTGGAATATATCAATATATTCTTTAGGACACACTTGAGCTGGGACTAGAACCCAGCCTTGAAATTCTACCCCTGGGATTAGCTGGCTCTTATTGTTTCATTCAGAATCATATATTTGCAGCACTGTAAGTAGATTTCTAGTAATGAAAGGGTTTTTTTTGAATAGACTCAGGTTACTGCAGTGTTTTTCTATTTGTCATCTTCTGCTTTGTACTGTTCAGAAGATTTGGGGGGGCATGGTTATCTCAATAACCATCTAAGGGTTAAATATTATGTGTGGCCCCATATCTCTGGTCCAGTGTTGGGGAATATTTTCATTGATTTACATAGGTGTTCTAGCTCAGTAAAGAATGACCCTGTGTGTGGCAAGAAAGCAGATATAGAAACTGTACTCACAGCCAAATTTACCAGTATAAAGTAATTGGTTAAGGTAAAAGGAAATGATTTTGACAGACTTACACTCTTGGGGTGGGTTAGAAATCCACCAAAATTCAGGATTCATGTGCATTTTTATCTTGAAGTGGAAGAATCCAACACAAAATGGAAAGCAGCTTTCTGTAAATGAAGTGCCATTGGCACGTCCAGTCAAGCTTTTTTACCACTGTGTTTTCAATTCCGTTGTGATACAGGTAGATCTGATGTATCCTGTCAACACTCTTTTTTACTTTCTCTACTCTTTTTAGACTTAGAAGTAGATCAACCCAAAGAAGAAAAGAAAGAGTGCTACTATAATCTAAATGACGCCAGTCTTTGTGACAATGTGCTGGCCCCCAATGTCACCAAACAAGAATGCTGCTGTACCTCTGGTGCTGGGTGGGGAGATAACTGTGAGATTTTCCCCTGCCCAGTCTTGGGGACTGGTAAGAATTAGCTAAGTGCTCTGTTCATACTGGTATTTGTTGTGTGGTGTTCATGGGCCTTGGAATGTTCTCATTTGGGTTATTGAAGCCTTGAAATGGTAACATCTACTGGTACCTGCCATAGTCAAATTGAAGTGAGATTACCTTAGAGTGGGTTTCATTCAGGGCTGGACCCATACCCTTATCCCACTTCAGTATGAATTCTTAAACTTCTGTTTCTCACACAATATGCTGTTATAGTGACATTCCATATAATATTTTGCCAGAAAGATTATTCAGTTTTATTCCATTTTTAAGGTAAAACTAAACATTTTTGCTAACAATGACGCAGCATTATTCCTAACTGGAGCTTGCATATTTAAGCTAGGATTTTGGATTCTTATTGAAATTTGAAAATACTAGAGACCACAGTAATGGAGAAATAAGTCATAACACACCATAGTACCCATAGCTAAAACATGTGTAAATAATATATGGGTGAACTAGCAAGGTTTTTTGTAAATTATACTTATGAAGTCATTAGGTTTATTTGCACCTAGTCTGTAATTTTTGAGATTGTACTGAATTTATTTGTCTGAATTAGATGGCAAGTAAAATTAGATGAATTTATTTGTCTGAATTAGATGGCAAGCAAAACTGAATTTAAATACTCATGGAAGATATTGGTTTTTTTTTTTTTTAACTTTTTTTTCCCCCTTATCTCTCCTGAAATCAGCTGAATTCACTGAAATGTGTCCTAAAGGGAAAGGTTTTGTCCCCACTGGAGAATCCTCTTACGATGTTGATGGCGAGAACTATAAAGGTCAGAATCAAGCAGAAACTAATTTGCAGTGTGTATGCATATTTTTTTGTGTGTGTGTGTATGCATATTTGACATTCAAATAAACTCGTGGCTTGGGTTAGACAGAAGAAGAATTCTTTTCAGCCATGGAAACTAATTACAAAGCCTTGAATTCTACCATTGGAAGAAGGCTCCAATGGACTCTAGGGAGAACCGTGGCTTGGGTGTTAGAACACTTAAGGCTGTATGATAGTGGGACTTCACTTAAGATTCTGAGTTTCCACTTCTGAGATAAGAATAATGTTTCAAAGGTTGTCATGAGGATTAAATGAGATATCATATGTAAAAGTACTTAACACAAAATTCTGTACTTAATAAATTCATTCTTTTATTGTAGAATTATATTAGAAATCATACGTTAGGACCAATATAAATTTGACCATCATCATGTTGGCCTTTAATGGTCATCAACAAAGCAAAGATACTCGCCTTTTTAGAAAGCATCCTACTTTGCTAGGACCATTTACTAATGGCCACAGACTAATAATAAGGAATGGAAAGGAAGAAAGCAAAAGGAGATGTGTGTTTTATATATTTAATGCTATTAGTCTGTAATTCTAAAATAAATGTGCAGCTTTTTAATTTTGGTGAAATTTAAACTACAGATATGAGTATTTCCTCATTAACCCCTAACTTTTAATATTTCAGTGATAGAGATATTATGGCCTTTTATATACAAAGTGATTTTTTTTTCTTTACAGTTTAATATTGAAAACTGTTAAGTGGCTGGAAAACAGACTAAAAACATTTTTATTGTCTATCCATTTTTGCAAACCAGGGTTTTACCAATATGGTATAATTCAGCAGCTGGATAAGAAATTCCATATGTGTTTTTTTAAGTACATCTATGATTTAATTCAGTGAAATAACAAGACTTAGTTGGCGAAATGTGTTTAACGGTTTTCAAATTTGCAAATATCATATACTATGTTCTTTCAGAGATGTAGTTAAATTTCACTTTGTGCTATGAAGTGGAGCCCTGATTTCACCATAAAGTCAT
The DNA here is from genome assembly GCF_025265405.1 of Mesoplodon densirostris. Classification (NCBI taxonomy): domain Eukaryota; kingdom Metazoa; phylum Chordata; class Mammalia; order Artiodactyla; family Ziphiidae; genus Mesoplodon; species Mesoplodon densirostris. Next base: position 27,052,659 of record NC_082674.1, read on the forward strand.
CCTCTTTTTTAAAATAAAAATAAATTCCTCTTCACCCTATCTTAGCAGTGCTGTAAATGGTTGAAAGAATATTAGATTCGGATTCAAACAGTCATATATTGTCGACTTGGTTTTGCCATTTTCCAGCTGTGTAACTTTGAGCAATTTATCTATGAAGTCTCCAGTTTTTTAAATGAGGACTAGATGACATTAGCTTTAAAATGTTAGAAATGATGCTAATAATACTTGCACAAAAGCAATAGATCACACTTTTTGAGAGTATACCGAGTCCTCTGCGTGGATTTTCTCATTGAATCCTTTCAATCCTATCAGGTCGATGTTCCTCTTATCTCCAGTTTACCACTGAGTAAACTGAGGTTTGTGGACAATAAGCTCTGTAAATTCTGTGGAGGAATGGGTCTGCCAGCATTCTTAGCATCTGTGCTTTCATTAGCTCATTATCAAGAAAGAAGACTTCCATCAAGTTGCATCAAACTCTTCGCGGGAGTTTTCTTCATCTCAACTAGTTAATGGGCCAAAATATACATTTATAGAAAGGCACATGTCTTAAAGGGTATTTTCTACAGAGAATATTATTGGTGCCATTATGGAACCTGTAGACTATTTCATCAAATACGAGGTAGCATCTCCGAAGCTCTATTTACAAATATACCTTCTCTGATAATGTTTTGGGCATTGCTCCTTAAACAGAGAAGCCTGATTATATTTCTACCTCTGTGAATTAGTCCTAACTTTAAGAATTTGATATTGCTGTGTTTTTAAGACTCTTTGTAATAAAAATATTATAATATCTAACTTGCCCAATATTGGTTAGACTCTTCTATTTAACTGAAAATCCCAAAATAACTCCTCTTTCTAAATATTTCTCCATTTTTCCCCCATAGATGCAGATGAATGCCTACTTTTTGGACAAGAAATCTGCAAAAATGGCTTCTGTTTGAACACTCAGCCTGGTTATGAATGCTACTGTAAGCAGGGGACATACTATGATCCCGTCAAATTGCAGTGCTTTGGTAAGTTTTAAGAGGATATAGTGTGATGTGCTATGCAAATACATGGAAAAAATAAGTAATGCTACATATAAAAACAATGTCTTTGAATCTAAATCATGTGTTGAAAAGATCTGTAAATGTTTTATGGATCTTTTTCTTGAGCAATATTTAAGAAAATAAAAACCCTTCATACTACTATTTGAATAGATTTCGAAGAGTTAATGTTCAATGTGGGATTATAATTCAGGTCACTGGTATAACTGAAGTGTTCTTTTGGTCTGGGGAGCCTCCTGTTTCATCACTCATACCATGCACTGAAAGTCATTTTTAAATACTGACCCAGACTTTAATGCCTAAGCAGAAAACCGTATACACTAGGCAGAAAAACATAGCAAAAGAAAATAATTTTAAAATTGTCATAAAGAGACATTTTATCTTAAATTTCTAAGCATATCCTGTTCTTAAATGTTTTCTTTGCTTATTTAATGTCAGCAGCTGTAGGGCGGTATTATTTTTCCAGTCAATACAACTTAACATTTTTATAGTTGGAGCTGTTCTCTTTTGGATGATGATGTGTAGCTGATTAAAATGTGGCAGCCCCTGGAATCTGGACTAAATTTAGCAGTGTATTAAGTTTGGTTAAGTGTATGAGGTGCAGCTGATTGCTGATTTTCTTTCATTTTTTTCTCTTAAGATATAGATGAGTGTCAAGACCCCAACAGTTGTATTGATGGCCAGTGCGTTAATACAGAAGGCTCTTATAACTGCTTCTGTACCCACCCAATGGTCCTGGATGCTTCGGAAAAAAGATGTATCCGACCGACTGAATCACATGGTATGTCTGGATATGAAATGCAAGTCTGTGTCCAAATAAACATCATAAGGTTTTCCTTTTGACTGAAATGTGAGCTGTTGGAAAATTTTAAAATTGATTCCTTGGGTATTTTGAAATAATTAAAATGAGATGCTAAGAGAAAGAATAAGATGCATATCATCAATATGTAGGAGATTTAACACCTTGCACATACTGATTTAATGGACAACAGAATACGGAGTGGCTGAGCAGATGGCAGAGCTGTTAGTGCCTGAGGGTTGATCACATTGAACCATTAAAGGCAACTGAGGAAGATGTAAGTTGAGGGAAAAATAATTAGGTTTACTTGACTGGACTGGAGGAGACAGATGAGGCTGGACAGAGCAGAGGGCAGAATTCATCAGGTTGGTGGAGGGCTCTGAAGGAATCGGTAGGAATCCCTGTTCATCCCCGAGAAGGTAATGTGCCACTGACTGATCAATGGCTTAATTGATCAATGTATCAGCACATTCAGGAAACTACTTTGGTTGAAATCAATTGGAAAGTAGAAAGGTTCGCATTAAGGACCTAGGATGAAGTGTCACTAGTTCAGGGCTTCGGCAAATGAAATGGATGAAAAAGGATGAATCCCAAAAATTTTATATAGAAAGAAATGGTAGGATTTGACAGGAGAGTAAATGTGAAACATCAAAGATCAGAAGAATAAGAAGTCCATCAGGATTATGAAGTACAGGCAAGATAGTGGAGGGTTTTATGTAATGATGGAAGCTAGAGAGGGAAGGATTTAATTGGAACATGATGGGCAGGTTGAATTTCAGCTGATTAGAATGACACCCAGTTGGAGATGACAGAGGTTTGATCCATGGAAAGACCAGACTGGCTTCAGACTTTTGCTTGGAAGTCACTCTTAGAAATAGGGATGGAAACTTTGAGACTCGCTGGCTTCTACCACAGTGTTTATGAAATAGGAATAATAGTGCAATTGTCATGGAACCATGTCTTCCTTTTCAGAACAAATTGAAGAAACCGATGTCTACCAAGATCTGTGCTGGGAACATCTGAGTGATGAGTATGTGTGTAGCCGGCCTCTTGTAGGCAAGCAGACAACATATACTGAGTGCTGCTGTTTGTATGGAGAGGCCTGGGGTATGCAGTGTGCCCTCTGCCCCATGAAAGATTCAGGTGAGCCCTTACCTAGTTCCTTCTATTGCAGGCCTTTGGAAGTATCCCTTGGAGCCTGACAATTCTCTTTTACTTATATATCTTCACCTGCACTCCTGATACCTTGCTTTCATCAGAGGGGGGTGTGTGTGCACGCGTGTGTGTGTTTAGGGAGTGGAAGAGCAGGACTGCATAACATCCGGCTCCTGGTTTACATCCAATCCAGACCTTGTCATTAATTTTTGAAACCCTCGTTCCATTTCGCCAAAGAATGCTAAATAACCCAAAGAAATATAATGCATCTTAGCAGTTGGTGGCATAGGTCTTTAGAATTTATATTTCCTGATACTTCTTTTTTTTTTTTTCCCCCCCTACAGTCCTCCTCATTTCTAACAGTTTCTACTTAGAGCAAAAAGTATTAATATAGACAATATAGGTCAAAGCCCAAGTTTTTATGTCAACCTCTTTGTGGGAGAGATCACAGAATCTCTCCATAAAGGAAGAGAGTAGAAAGTAAGTAAAATGTACTTGAACAAATCTCCTTGACTTTCAAGTTTTAGACCTGGGGTTAAAACCTTTGGTCAAATGGAAAAAAAATGGGACTGGCTAAGCTCTCAGTTTCCTCCCCTCTCCTCATGTGGGAGGAGGGCTGGAAGGTGCTGACTCTTGGCTCCCAGGCTGAGCTACTTGGTGACTGTTGGGTTGTGCGCCGATTGCTTATTTCTCTTCTTGACGCCACAGCTACTTACTGCCTGTTAAAGGAAAGCACTTGAAAGTGTTCAGTATAGCATTTTGTCTTTGACTATAGAATCGATTTGTTAAAGCTGGAAAAATTCTGTGTGGATATAAAGTGAAAGAGTTTATAATGAACAAATTCTCAGAATGGCCAAGAGGGGAAGAATTGCTTGAAAAGAGGAACTGCATTTATTTTTAGTTAATTAGAATGTAATCTTCAAGATATTTAATAATAAATTAGCTTTTTAGCTTGGAAATAACTTAAACCAATGTAGCACAAAAAAGAAAGTAATTTGAAATGCTGTAAAAGGAAAAGGAACAGCAAGGGATGAAGAGCAACCTCTTAAAGATATAGATGGTAATGATAGTAGCCCAGAAATGGAAAGGGGATGGGTTCTGGGGCCAGAAAATTTGGATCTGGAATTCAGAACTGCCCACAGCAGCTGTATGACTTGGGGAAAGAGAACCTCACCCAATGCAGCTCATTAATGGAGGCATCTGTCTTGTTGAGTTGTTGTGAGAACTGGGAGGATGTAGATAGGGCAGGAACACAAGGAGTGTGGTATATTATTAGCGTTACTGTAGCCTCTGTCCCTAGAGGCAATTGCCACAAGGAGAAGAAGGTGAAAACTTAAGGAAGTGACTATAATATATATGACTTGAGTCATCTTCTCACGATGCTTGAATACCTCAAACCTTTCTACTTAGGCAGTGTTTTTATTGTTTAATTTTTTTAAAAAATATATCCTTCTTCTAAAGAATTAATCAAAGAGGTTATGTCCCCCTCCATCTACCCCATCACAGCTGAACTCCGCTCCTTGAAGATCTGCTCCTTGAAGATGTTCACTCTTTTTTTTTTAAATTAATTACTTAATTTATTTTTGGCTGTGCTGGGTCTTCGTTGCTGTGCGCGGGCTTTCTCTAGTTGCAGCGAGCGGGGGGCTACTCTTCGTTGCAGTGCGCGTGCTTCTCATTGCGGTGGCTTCTCTTGTTGTGGAGCACGGGCTCTAGGTGTGCTGGCTACAGTAGTTGTGGCTCGCAGGCTCTAGAGCGCAGGCTCAGTAGTTGTGGCACACGGGCTTAGTTGCTCTGCGGCATGTGGGATCTTCCCGGACCAGGGCTTGAACCCGTGTTCCCTGCATTGGCAGGTGGATTCTTAACCACTGCACCACCAGGGAAGCCCCCACACAGTTTTTTTTTAATTGAAGTACAGTGTTGATGTACCGTATGTTACAGGTGTACAATGTAATTATTCACAATTTTTAAACATTATACTCCATTTATAGTTATTGTGAAATATTGGCTATATTCCCCATGTTGTACAATATATCCTTATAACTTATTTTATACCTAATAGCTTGTACCTCTGAAGATGTTCACTCTTAACAGTTGGTTTTAATTATCCAAGTCTTTTTTCTATACATTAATTATTGTTATATTTTTAATCCATATTAGTTATTATAAATTTATATTTAAGAGAATATTTAAAGCTGAAATCCATATCATCGATCTGAGGCACACGTTTTTTGATTTACTTGTTAGCATCTCTGAAATTGGGGGTATCTTATAATTGATGGCATCTATTAATGGCCACAAGCGATTTTTTTACATTTTAGTGTCTGTTATATCAGGATGTATTTTGCAATCTAGGGTATCTTAGAACTGGTGAAAGATGGTAACTTTTAAATGGCTGCACAGACTCTGTTTTATGGATGTACAGGCATACCTTGGAGATATTATGGGTTCAGTTCCACACCACCACAATAAAGTGAATATTGCAATAAAGCAAGGGTCACCCAAATTTTTTGGTTTCCCAGGGCATATAAAAGTTAAATTTACACTGTACAGTGTTTATGTCTGTTAAGTGTGCAATAGCATTATGTCTAAAAAACTATACATGATATTTAAAAATACTGTATTGCTAGAAAATGCTAACCATCACCTGAGCTTTCAGCAAGTCATCTTTTTGTTGGTGGAGGGTCTTGCCTCCCTGTTGGTGGCTGCTGACTGATCAGGGAGGTGATTGCTGGGGATGGGGGTGACTGTGGTAATTTCTTAAAAACAGCCAACAGTAAAGTTTGCACCTCAATTGATTCTGCCTTGACAAACAATTTCTCTGTGGTATGCAATGCTGTTTAATAGCATTTTCCCTAGAATAGAACTTCCTTCAGAATTCAAGTCAGTCCTCTCAACCCCTGCTGCTGCTTTCTCAATTAGTTTTATGTAATATTCTAAATCCTTTGTTTCCACAGTTAAGTTTACTGTCTCATATGGGTGGGGTTTGTGGCACTCTACAACAATTACAATAGTAACATCAAAGATCACTAATACCATAACAAATGTAGTAATAGTGGTAAAGTTTGAAATATTGTGAGAATTTCCAAAATGTGACACAGACAGGCAGTGAGCAAATGTGGTTGGAAATATGCTGCAGTAGACTTGCTTGATGCAAGGCTGCCACAAGCCTTCAATTTGCTAAAAAAAAAAAAAAACAGTAAAGCGACGCACAGTAGAACAAGGTATGCCTGTACCATGGTTTATTTAATCACCTCCAGCACTGGACATCTGGGCTGTCTGTCTCCCCCAACCCCTGCCCTTCCCCAGTCTTGATTTTCCTGTTATAAACAATGCTGCAATGAACCTTCACATATGTATCTTATATATAGATACTGTGGAAGTGTCTTGATAAGAAAATTCCTACAAATGAAAATACTATACTATATTACTCTCCAAAAAATACAGGACAGATTTACACTCACACTGACAGTGTTTGAAATGCCTTTTCCTCATACCCTTTTACCACTAGATATTCTCAGTCTTTACAATTGTTATCATATGGATAAGAAGGGTATCTTATATGCGTCTCCCTATTTCTAGGGAATTGGAGCATCTTTTTCTTGTTTATAGATGATTTGTGTTTCTCTGTCAGTGAGTTATACCCTTTGCCCATTTCTCTGGTTGGACTTTGTGTCTTTTTCTTGCTGATTTGTAGGAGTGCTGTGCCTATTCTGTCTGCAACCCCAACACTTGGGTTACGGAAGCTTCTTTATGAAAAGGTTCTGCGTGTATTTGCACTTTATTCTGTCCCTGTCCTGATGCTGGGATGTTAAGTATTTATGGCATGAAAACCTGATGAGCTAGTTGCCTTTGCAAATCAAATCTAACTGACTACGTTTTTAAAAGAATATTCAAGTTATTTTCGTGTTAGAAATGAATTCTAGAATATTGCATCAATTATTTTTAACTGAGACTTTACAAAACAAAATTTTAAATGTAAATTCAAACAAATCCATGGGAACACATATATACTGTATAATATCTTTAGGAAAGTATGGGGTACGAGGAAATAGTGGTCCCACATGCCAAATTAAAAAAAAAAAGTTTAGTATCTTTGCTGCACTCTTTCTAGCTTATATATGCACAGTACTGGTGATAAATTTTCCAAAAAGAATCACTAGTCTACAGTCAACCAAATCCTCAAAAATCAGTGATTTTCAGTCTTTTATTTTTTTAGAAAAAGGTAGTCTTTTGTCAACGGAATTATTATTTTAACTTCCAATATATATAAATTCATTAACGTGAAAGATGCTGGAGCTGGTAGGGAGAACAACTAGTTAGGCTCTTGAGGTATCTGTGAAGGACCCCAGGGTTCCAGGGAACATATATTGAAAAACACTGTTCTGTTTCTGTTGGAGCATAGGAAGTAGTTAGACATCCCAGAAGGAGTATTTCTTTTATACCCCTGAAATTATAGGCCTTGAACTAGACTTAGGGATACTCTACCCTGAATCCAGGGAGAAGCCCATGGCAAAGTTAAGCAATTTTTCCAGAGGCCCTGTGATTAGCTGGCATTTCCTTGATTGGTACCTGATGTTCTGGTCATATCTACACCAAACCGTCTCCCGTTGAGCATGTTTCTGCCGGAGTATAGCAAGCAAGAAGAGCCAGAGCAGAGGGGTTATTAGCACATGGACTCTGGAGCCAGGTTGCCTGGGTGGGAATCCTGGTTTGGCAACTTTCCATCTACACAGCCTTGTTCCTTTGTCTCTCTGTGCCTTAGTTTCCTCACATGCAACTAATATCACTTGCCTCACAGGGTTGTTGTAAGAATCAGTTAATACATGAACACTTAGCATGGTGCTTGACACACAGTAAGCATTAGCAGGTTGTAGCACCTAATGCTACTACTGCCGGGTGAGTCAGATCAAATGCATTTTCAAATGTAACTGAAATCTAAGGTTCTCATGAAATACACTTACCTAATAGCATCTGAACATGAATTAAGAAATTAAGGATAGGGGCTTCCCTGGTGGCGCAGTGGTTGAGAGTCCGCCTGCCGATGCAGGGGACACGGGTTCGTGCCCTGGTCCGGGAAGATCCCACATGCCGCGGAGCGGCTGGGCCCGCGAGCCATGGCCGCGGAGCCTGTGTGTCCGGAGCCTGTGCTCCGCAACGGGAGAGGCCACAGCAGTGAGAGGCCCGCGTACAGCAAAAAAAAAAAAAAAAAAAAAAAAAAGAAATTAAGGATAGACAAATGCAGAAATAATTGTCCTCATATAAAACTTTCTCTTCTAGACCACTGCTTCACAAACATTAATGGGCATGTTAATTACCTGGTGATGTTATTAAAAAAAAAAAAAGATTCTGGTTTCTAGGTGGATGTGGGTGGGCAGGATTCTGCATTCTTAAGTCCCAATACAATGCTGCTGCTGGTCCTCAGGCCACACTAGCAAGGTTCTAGAGACACGTAGCAGCATTCAACCTGATTTTGTTAAAACCGACTTTAATGCCGTTATTAATTTTTCGTAGAGGAAGCAGAGAATGTGTGAATTTTAAGACTGATTTGCTCATTCTGCCATTGAGCCTTTTAAATGTTGCTCTTCAGGAATACATGATAGTTGAGAAAGGACCATATTGTCTATTTGTTAATAAAAGCACTGGATGAATTCCAGCCTGTCAGGCACTGAAATTTCCAGTTTCCGTAGGAGTGCAGCACTGCTGTGGGGAACAATTAGTTACTGATGGAAACAGTGCTGGAGGAATTTAAGTAATAAATCGCAGTGCTTGTCATCAGCTTTGAGCATTAAAGTGCAGTGTGTAAAGTAAAGCTTTGGCTCCAAAACAGGCTTTCACACTTCTGGTCCAATAGGTTATGGGCACTAATTCTCGCTAAGGCAGCAACTGCATCTGAGAATACTGGTAGTTGGAGGAGGTAGGAGTGGCTCCTGAAATAGTGTTCTCTGAAGTTAGATGGCAACTTGCAGATTGGTACCAGGTGCAGACTGGTACCACATGCCGGGTGAGTGAGTGGAGGCTGATGGATTGTGTCAGGGTCACTTTACATGAGAAGAATTGCCTAGTTGTACCATTCAGTACATTTCTGGAGCTGCTTGGGGCTCCCATTATAATCCTCAGCTAAAGTCTGGGAGTCCAGACACCAGGTATTAGGAGAAGGTTTCAGATGGTTTTGGGCGGCCCGGCAGTGAGTTTGCTGAAGTGGTCGTGTCCTGACATCCTCCGCCTCCTCAGCCTCTGGAGTTTCTCTTATTCCTGCCCCAGCATCCTCTTCTTCTCCTGCCCCTCTCAATACCCTCTAATCCTGCCTGTTCTTAAAAAAATTTTTTTTCCCTTGGTTTGAGGAGAATGGCTGAACTGCTTTGGGAGGACCATCAAATTTGGGCTCTTTATCATGGCCAGCCTCTGCGAGAAAAAGCTATTCGAAAAACCAAGTCAGGAAAGACAAACCACTGTGTCCATATTTTGAATGAGAGAGGGTGGTCATTGTTTGATCTTTCTGGAAGTTTTCAGTGCCATGCTAGAAGGAAGTCATGAACTCTCAAATCTGGAGCTTATTGAATACGAGTTTTATGTAGCTTGGTTTTTCTGGGTCTCCACCTGAGTAAAAAATGATGGTAGCTGACATGTGTATAACACAATGCCAGGCACTGTTCAAGAGGCTTACCATCAATTAAGATATTTAATTCTCCAAGCCATCCTATGAGGTAAGTCTATAATTACCTCCTTTTGGGGGGAGAGGAACTGAAACACACAAGATTACCATCTGTGGTCAGATACCAGCAAGTGGCAGATTCAAATCCAGGCATCCGTGCTATCAACCACTTTAGTGTTACCCCAGTCCCTATCTCCCCAAGGTCTCAAAGCACATCTTAGATAAATAGTGTCACTTAGAATATAAAAGTAACAAAGTGAAAAATTAAGGATGAGATTTTTTTTCAATTTCCTCATGCGTTGTGTGCTGAGAGAGAAACTCTACAGCCTTAGAGCCAGTCAGTAAGCTTAGCCAACTTAGACTCTGTATCAGAATCGAGCACACGGTAGCCATAATAGATAACAATACATACTTGATGAATTAATGGATTAAAGCAAGTCAGTAATTCTCAGTGAATTAAACTGTTGGTGATGCCTAGCACATAGGTAAAATGAACTTTTAATGTTTTTATTTATTGCTACTCTTAAAAGTATAAACTCAAAATTTTCTGGAAAAATGTACCTATGGGTTACAAGATATGTAGGGTGCTATTATCTTATGGAAATAAAAACCTATTGACCTGCAAATGAAAGAAAATTAGACATATTTGAACACTGGAATCTAAAGTACCCAGGGATCCCAGTGTCTGTGGTTATCTTGTTAAAATAATTAGACTTCTGGGGGATTCCCTGGTGGCGCAGTGGTTGAGAGTCCGCCTGCCGATGCAGGGCACACGGGTTCGTGCCCCGGTCCGGGAAGATCCCACATGCCACGGAGCGGCTGGGCCCGTGAGCCATGGCTGCTGAGCCTGCGCGTCCGGAGCCTGTGCTCTGCAACGGGAGAGGCCACAACAGTGAGAGGCCGGCGTACCGCAAAAAAAAAGTTAGACTTCTGTTAAGTAGATTATTAAAATAATTAGACTTATTGTGAACAAACTGAACATAAAGAATTGATAAAGTCTTGATCTAAAACGTATAAGTTAAGACATTTTGAGGGGAGACTTAGTGTGTTGAGAGATTGCCACCTCTTGGTTGGTACAGTGTACTGCACCACAGGTGTTTTAACCTCTGAAGTACTAGGTGCAGGTCAGGCATAGAAAAGTCACGGTGGGGTTAAAAAAAAAAACTCCAAGGAAACTGAAGTACCACAAAAGAAATTGTCAAATGCTTAAAATGTTTTGTGAAACACTGCTATTGATCAAAGTGCGAAGGCATTGGTCCTCTCAGTTTTGCTCACAGAGCAATTCGAAGATATAGATATATAGATAGATTTGATTAGAAAACTCTGGTTGTGGGAATAGAGATTATCCTTGTACTTGAGTGCCAGGAAGAAAAATATAATCATTACAGCATAGGAAAACTTTGAAATCAATTCTGTCAGTAAAGAATTCTATAGATCGTAATATAGATTTATGTCTAATTCTTATTTTTTAAAAAGTCAAATAACAACATGTTTAGTAAACTATTATATGCAAGGTGCAGTTAGTAAGAACCATGTCTGAAATGCAGTCTAAATTACTTATAGTTTGCCTGTCTTCAGTTTCAGTTAAATTATCTACATATTCCTTCATTTCATTTTTTACTTGAACCACCTACAAGGCCACATCTAGGCAATAAATTTTGGAGCAGACGTACAGTCTGTATTTACAGGAAATGTAAAATTCTGTAGAACTGACATGATATAAAATTATGTTGTACTGCTAAACTAGAAGTTCATTCCTCAGTATTGCTCATTCAATTGTACAGATAACATCCTTATGTAATAAATTCATCATCTCCTGTGACACACTATTTTTTAATACTTCCTAGTAACTTATCTACCCCGTCTTTTCATATGGTTTTGTAAGAGTGAAAGAATCTGGAATCTGTCTTTGAACAGTTAAGCTAGTGATTTCTTTCCTATCTGTGCACGGCTCTTACATGTTCCCAAAGATCTGAGTGTAAGAAGTTTCATAATACCCTTGGAGGTGTGAAGGAAGACAGGGATTTGACTCATGGACTAAACTTGAAAAAATATTGTAATTGGGCAGCGGTTGCAAAAGGCCTTTCAGCAGTCACAGTTTAAAGGCTTTTCCAAGAACTATGTTTCCAAAGAATGTTAATAATAACTCTGGAACATCCTACATGTGAGGCACAGTGAGTGGTCACCGCCTTTGGTTTGGGCAGTCCAGGGATCTCGTTCTGCTTTTGGCACTGCTTCTGTCAATTGCACTGGGCGAGTTACTTCATTTTCCTATATCTGAAGTTGAGAACTCTTTTGAGGTTATGATAATTAATACTCTGTAAGTATGAAAGCATTTATCATTGTGATCATAGATCCAGATTATTATGATCAAAGAAAGTGCAGCTGTTAATAAGCTATAGCGGAGAATTTAAATCAAATTGGAAAGATATAAAAGGCCTCCTAAATTGAGTGGCCACCATATGTGTACACTATATATACAGAGAGAATACTCTCAGAGGTAAGTGGTCCAGTTCTCTGGGACAGAATTCTTGGTATCCATGGAACTAGACTGAATTGGATACCATATGGAAGGGCAAGTAAGCAATTTATATTGTTTCTTATTGAAAAGATTCTTTGTATTTATTTAGAAGGCTACCCCTTACTTTCCCGAAAAGGGTGAAAGTACTTTTCTCACTATAAAAGGCTTATTGCAAAATAAAATTTAGTAGTGAATTATGCACATAGAGCCTTGGTATTAAATGTGATCATTACGTTAGTTTCCTCACTTGTAAAATGGTAGTAGCAACATCTTCCTAAGGATTGTTTGAGGGTTAAAAATGTGCTAACGCATGTTAGATGCTTGGCATACAGTAAATGCTTCGTAGGTGTTAGCGATGATTATAGATCAAATCTTGTTCCAGGATATGAGTTGAGCTAATGATTATTCCCCATTGTTACCTTACTATACAGTGCTAGAAGTCTCTTTGAAAGTAAGCAAGAGTCAAAGACGATGAGGGGCAGGTGAGAGTTTGGGGACTAATGCAGAGCCAGATAATCTCTGCAGCCCCTGAGAGAACCTGCTGCTTCTGTGCCCCTCGAGGCTTCCAGGCTACCAGTGTGAGTTATTATATAATGTCTGAGAGAGGCCTTGTGCCTGGAAAAGACCACTCAGGGTGGGGTTTTAAATGAACATTCAGTGTATCCAATTTATCAATGTTAAAACCTGGACTTACCTAAGAATTTAAGTTCAACGTAAACATTTTGTCCTTCTGTTTATAAGTCCAATATTTTTATATAAAATAAGATCAAGTTTTATTTTGTGATTAATGTTTATATAGCTCAAGGAACAGATTAAATTTTCCTTGAGAGTTATTTCTATATCAAAACTCAGTTAATTAAGTCTCTAACACTTTGGCCTCTGATTTATAAATTTTATGTATTTGATTTTATCTCATGCATTTTATATACCTGAAAGGGCAGCCTCCAATCCTAAAAAGCATTTTCTTCTTAGGTATTTAAGCAGCTCTTATCAATCTAACAAATCAAGCTTAAAATGCAACAAATTGAATTCCCTAATGAATCTAAATACTTACTGACCTAATAGAGTTCTGTGAATTCTCATGTAATATAAAATCCTAGATATTTCAAATTGAAATCACAAGGCCCATCAGATTATCTAGTATATGGTTCTCTTAAACATCATAGACATTAAATAGCAACAACAAAAAACCCCTTACTCTAAAACTTTCACAGTAAAGTATTAATGTTCTAAACTTAATGTATGTCATTATCTGTATAGCAGAATTACCATCTTGGGCCAGCTAAGGTTGCTGGGTAGAAAAATTCATGACTGTGATTGTCAGTTATTAGAGAATTAAGACCAGGACACGGGATGTGTATACTCACAGTGTGAGTCTAAGTAGCCATGTGTGACATGCAGAGCACATTCTGTTGTTTCCATGTTAACAGGGGACCCCACGTGTTCCTAATGTGTACTGTTTTTATAAGCAATACCTTCCATTGCAGTGACTCTCAAGGGAATAATAGGGCAGATAAAATTAATAAAAGCTTTTCTCTAACTACACATAACTCCCCTCAAGAATCAGGTACCTTCTGCTAAAGGTATGTGCTCACCTTATTGAAATTCTGTACCACACAAATGACAAACTTCCCCTGACCCAGTAAAGAAGGTTTTGGGCAATATTCAGCGTTCTCCAGAAAAACAGAACCAATAGGAGAGAGAGAAAGATTGATTGATTGATTGAGTCACTGATTCATTTTAAGGAATTGGCTCATGTGATTATAGAAGCTGGTAAATTCAAAATCTCTAGGGTGGCTAATGTTGTGGAGGCCCAAGGAAAGCCGAGGTTCCAGGTCAAAAGCTGTCAGCCAGAAAGAGCCAGTTTTGTAGATGAAGTCTGAAGTCCAAAGGCAGTTGGGCAGTGGGCAGTGGAATTCTCTTTCTCATAGGAGGGCCAGTCTTTCTGTTCTAATCAAGCCATCAACCCATTGAAGGAGGCCCACTCACATTATGGAGGGTAATTTGATTTACTCAGATCCACCAATGTAAATGTTAATCCCATCCAGAAACACCCAAAATAACGTTTGACCAACTTCATCTGGGCAGTCTGTGGCCTAGCCTAGTTGACACGTGATATTAGCCATCACAACTGGGATTGAAAAAAAGGTTGAGAACCAGTTAAAGAAAATATTTGCATTTTGTAGAGCTTCTCCAGCTCCCACTACCATCCTGTACAAACACACACTTAAGCAAGGGCCTTTATTTTCAGTTGGCAGTGAAATGTCGTTCTTCTCCTTCCCCAGATACACACTGGAAAAGGGCAGGGAGGAGGTGGGATACTGAGCACTCAATCAGGACCCCCGGCTGGACAGGGCTTTTATGGCAGGTCGGGGAAAACCAGGAAAGAGATATTGGACTTGTGGAAGGGAGTGAATAAACAGGAATGAATGATACAAAGGCCAGGCACAAAAACAGGGACTGCATGAGAGGAAGAACACTAGAAATGAAGCCAAAATGTGGATTCTTAAAACAACATTGTCTTGGGCAGGTGCTTTAAAGGAAGAGAAAGCAATGGGCAAGTAAGCCATGTTCAGGTTATGATCATATTGCTGTCATAGTAGGAAACACGGTTTGTCTCAGGGTAAGGAAAGCTAAAAAGGAAAATTTAAAAAACTCTCATAAAGGGGAAAACTTACTCCATTTCCCGCTAAACTGTTGGTGACAGAACTTGGGAGGAGTGTCCTGGAACTGGGCAGCAGTTCCCAAACCCAATTCCCTGGAGTTAGTGTGAGTCAGCGAGGGTTTGGGATGCCAGCTGGGGAGGACCAGCACGCTGGTTGAAGCTATTGTCTCAGTGGCCTCAACAACTATTAGAGAACAGCTAAATGTGAGGGGAATTTGATGGGAAGATGGAAAGTTGGTGACAAGAACACTTCTGAAATTTTAGTTTGTGTACGATTTGGACTTTGGGGTATCAATTTTATTCAAGGCTTATTTTCTTAATAGCTATACTACATTGAAGTGCTAAGAAGGTATTTGGCCATGCTCTGTTATTGAAAATATTCTGACTGGAGAATAACTTGCATTATTATTATAATCATATGTATCTATTAGAATCTTTCTAATGTAAAGCCAAAGTAGAGAAATTAAGATATGCATGTAAAATGATCCATCAGATCACAAAAAGCAGCACTTTTATTTTTTAGTAACAAGCAACCTAATTGATCTTAAATCAAATTTTTAGCAGTTTAAACTTTCTACCTTGAAATCAGACATTACGAATAGGCATTCGATTTTCTAGAAATGCCTTTTTGGTGTTGATTTTCTCTTTAGTGGAAATTTTACTTTCACATATTTGAAAGAAATTTTGCCGATAGGATTTTTTTCTCTTCATTGATAGCTGAAATGTACTCTCAGAAAATGAACTGTGCTGAGTGGGACTATGAAAAATATCACTGTATGTAATTGCTTAAAGCCCTGTTCTGTGTTTGAGGTTTTGAAATCAAATAATGTTGTATTTATTTTGACCTTTTCCTAATTGACTTTATAAGACAAGTATGGCTGGAAAAAAGCCACTGGCTGCCCATGTCTTTTATATGCTGACCTCATGGCTAGAGCAGGCACGCCTGGCAGAGGAAGGGTGAGGGAAATTTTATCTGCTCTCCCTTCATGCAGCAGACAGATTGCACCTCTTATGACTGGGAGGAAAGCATCTAGAAAGTGCTTAGGAGGCGTGTTGGCATAAATCTGCAAGGAGCAGAAACTTGGATGATAATTATTTTGCTCAACATCAGTAGCCAGTGTCTTAAGAAGCAAATTACAAAAGATTAGCTCATTGGAAGGCTTCCTGGCACAACAAGGCCTTCTTTTATGCTTCCTTCTGAGCTTCAAGTCTCAGTGGCAAGCAGAGCTGTTACGAACAGTTGTGTTAGTTGTGCACTGTTCAACCCTAGAAGTTACCATTCACATCATAATCTTTCAGTGCCTACCGAGGTAGCCAAATAAATCACTGCCAGAGGGAAGAGTTACTAGGACTGTATTTGATTCTGAATAGATCCAGAGGGGAAGGTAAGAAGGGAGTTACTTCAGATTAAGATAAATAGCAATCTATGAGCAAACCATAAAACAGAGTTACAGATCTTAAAACACTTGAGTTTTGCTTTGCAGCTTTAGCTTATTTCCTATAATTAAATGGGATACATATTTATGAATAATCTATTAATTATGTTTAGCAGTACTTTAATATTGCATTAATTACCTAGAACTTGCTCTTCAAATGATGATCCAGTAGTACATCTTTATTTCATAACCTTGAGGTCTATACTTTTGAATATTCATTAAGAGAATTTTGAACAGCTTCAAAACTTAAGATACAATTATTTTTACCCTTAGATTTTAATAATTTAGTTTTATTAAAAGAAAACAATATTTTGAAAATTTAACCTGACTTGACCTTTGAAATATCATTAAATTTCTCTGGACCTCAGTTTCCTCAGCAGGAAAACGAATGAGGTTAGACTGTCCATGATTACTTACAGTGCATTCAATTCCATTATTCTGAGTCATCTGGAAACACCCGTGTGAGCACCACCTGAAGACAATAGCGCCATCTGGTGGTAATTACCTCATATTATAGCCCACAAGTTTCAGTGACAGATTGTCTTCCCAATATTTTGCAGCCTAATAGTAAAAATGTCTGCTTAGAATTGTAGAATATGTAAGCTAGAAAGGACCTTAGAGATCAACTAGTCTTGTTTTCTCATTTTACCAATTAAAAGTAGAAAGGTTAGATGAATACCAGACTTTAAAGAATACATTTTTTTGTTTCTCTTGACTTGTTTTTTAATTGGGGTTAAATTCACATGACATAAAGTTAAGCATTTTATAGTGAATAATTCTGTGGCATTTAGTATATTCCGTATGTTGTGCAACATCCTCTTTAATCTTAAGCACATGTGTAGCTCAAATTTTATAATAATTCTTACTTGGTTAATGCAAAAAACATAACAGAAAAAACAAAATGTATTCCTTCCATATAATATTTATTTTTCCTAATTGTTGACTTCTCAGTTTGTCACTTCAGAGCGGCACTTAATGATTAGGAAAGCAGGAAATGAAACAGTTTATCTGTCCTTCCAGTTGGAAAAATATGAAGTAGATCAGCCTAGAAAATTAACATGTTGAACTTTCCTCCTATTTGCCTGTTCATTGCATTGTCCAGTCTTGTCTCATCGAATATTAGAAGTTACTTCATTCCTAATTTCCTCTGAGATTGCCTGAATGCAAGACTTAATGTTTTATTTCCAAAGCCCTGTTTACTTAGAAATAGGGGAAACCTTTCATGCAGTCCTTCCTGAGAAATTCATGTTATCAATCATTATTTTAAGGTTTTCATGTGTGGCATAATTTAATGCTGTTACAAGTCTATAAATTTTGAATCCATGTTTTAGAAATGGATTTCTAAATGGAACCTCCATTGTTTTGGCATTCACACCCAACAAATCTCTCTCTCCAGTTATAGTCTGGCTACGTAAACAGCAGTGTGATGGAAAATGCTGGGAGTGACTGAACTTGGAAGGGGCAGCATTAGGTGAAGGTTGGGGGTGAGGGAACTTGGTTGGTCTACAGCCTGTGAGTTTCCTTAGAGCATTAACATTTACAGGCGTCCCACAGAATGTAAACCCTGTCGAGACTAGACTTCACTACTTCCCTCTCCTCGACAAGTACAATTTAATTAAACATTAAGCAATTTGATCTCTTCCACCTAATAAATTGAGCAAATTCAATAAATATAAATCCTGCTAATGATAAAGCTGACCCTGGTGGGGCTGAGCTCACCAGCATTCACGGTTATTACTCTCCCTGGAATTTTAGTCAGAAATGCTTATTGCTGAACTAAGTACTTACCTGATACTTACAGTCTAGGGAATGTATTTAATAATTTTCTTCTAAGGGTTTCAGAAGGGCAGCTGTGGAATTCAAAGAGCATGGTTTTGCAGATAGACCAACAGAGTCAATCCTTCAACTAAGCTAGGACAGTTATGCTGTAAACCTTAGCTTCCTTATCGGAGACAAAAGGAGCTAATTACAGTTATTTCATAGGATTCTGAGATATAAAGGGAAAAGTGTGTGCAAAGGTACACAGCACCTAGCACACAGGAGCTTAATAGTGCATGTTAGCTAACTTTCCTTTTTTCGACTGTTCTTTAGCAGGGATCGGTAGTAGGCAGCATTTATGTGGTCCTTTCATTTCCCTAAGACTTTCTTACCTGTTATATACGCCTATGACTCTGAGTTACCTTCCCTCCTCTTCTTCACCTGGCTGACCCCCTTTCTGTAGATGCTCATCTCCAAGGTGAAGGCTTCCGCAGCTCTTCCTGGCTGACTCTAGGCATTACCTCTTCTTCATGCACTACTGCACATGTCAGTGTACTGTCGTTTTATCCTTCCTCTCTCTCTCCCAAACCCCACGCTGCCTGTAATATTCTCAGCCTCTGGTCAGATGAGTGAGTCAATCACTGAATGGAGCAATGAACTGCCTTTAATGCTGCTAAGGCACAGCACCATAATCCTGTTCAACAGACACAGCTCAAAGGAAGGTATCTAGTCCAAAGAATAGGAAGCAGTAGGACTAGAACCCCGGGCTTTTGACTCTGGGTGCTTCTCTTTTTATTATTATTATTTTTTACACCTTTATTGGAGTATAATTGCTTTACAATGATGTGTTAGTTTCTGCTTTATAACAAAGTGAATCAGTTATACATAGACATATGTTCCCAAATCTCTTCCCTCTTGCATCTCCCTCCCTCCCCCCTCCCCATCCCACCCCTCTAGGTGGTCACAAAGCACCGAGCTGATCTCCCTGTGCTATGCGGCTGCTTCCCACTAGCTATCTATGTTACATTTGATAGTGTATATATGTCCATGCCACTCTCTCACCCCGTCACAGCTCACCCCTCCCCCTCTCCATATCCCCAAGTCCATTCTCTAGTAGGTCTGTCTTTATTCCCGTCTTACCCCTAGGTTTTTCATGACATTTTTTTCCTTAGATTCCATACATATATGTGTCAGCATACGGTATTTGTTTTTCTCTTTCTGACCTACTTCACTTTGTATGACAGACTCTAGGTCCATCCACCTCACTACAAGTAACTCAATTTCGTTTCTTTTTATGGCTGAGTAATATTCCACTGTATATATGTGCCACATCATCTTTATCCATTCATCCAATGATGGAAGCAGTAGGACTAGAACCCCGGGCTTTTGACTCTGGGTGCTTCTCTTTTTAGCAGGAGGTCCCCAACCCCCAGGCCGCGGACTGGTACCGGGCCGCACAGCAGGAGGCGAGCAGCAGATGAGCGAGCGAAGCTTCATCTGCCGCTCCCCATCGCTCGCATTACCACCTGAACCTCCCCCCAGTCCGTGGAAATATCGTCTTCCATGAAACCTGTCCCTGGTGCCACAAAGGTTGGGGACTGCTGCTTTTTCGGATACCTAATTTTCTCTCACAGCTCAGCAAGTTTTAACATCAGGAAAGCAGGTTCACTGCCTGCTCACCAGGCACTGTGGATAAGAGTGTATGTACTCTCTGAGAATGAGCATAAGCAGACAGACACCTAAACAGATGTCCAGTTCCACAGGGTGTGGCATCACCAGTAGAATCCTCTCTCTTACGTTCCTCCTTCTGTCATCAGTACTGGATGGTATGTTCTGTAAATGGTCAACATTTTTCTAATTCCATAGCTTTTGCTAATTTCAAAGAAAAATGCCGATTATACTACTGGCTCAGCATGCGCTCAGGTAAATATTCGTTCCATTCTCCCTGTCTCCTTCCTCCATTTCCTGGTGTGTATGTTTTCCAAACACCATCATCAATTAATAGTACATGTGGAGGCCTGTAGGAAAAACACCTGATCTAGAAGTTTCAGTAAAATATGACCCATTTTTCCTTATGCATATGAATTGGTCCTTCTCCTTTATTTGAAAATCATGCACTTCAAACTTTAGAGCACTAGGTTTTCAGCCCTGATGTGTGGAGAACAAAGTGCAGCCTCTTCATCATTTCTAAAAGCAGCTGAATTTAATCTGCCTCAGTCAGACTTCACCTCCCAGTTTCCTCACATGCCTGATTGGCATTGTGATGTGTGACTGTCCAGACCCAGCCCTACAGATGTGTCTGTCATAAGGAAGGAGATTTCCTGCCAGGATATGATAATGTGCTTCCCATTGCTGCTGACAGCGGGGGCCCCAGACCTCTCGGCTCCAGGGGGGCAATTTTTAAACTTTTTTTTTCAATTTAGAATTAAAATCAAAGCAGTACCATCTGTCATGTGAATCTGCCATGCCAGGGAACTGAGCGTGATCCATAGCCTGGATCTTGTTTAGACCACGTAAGTGATGGCGGCCCACACCATCCCATATGTGTCTGTCTTTCATAGCTTTGATCAAGAGCTTAGCATTTGTGCCTGCAGAGGTGAAGAGTGCAATGAGTGGGGGGACTTTGAGGTGTGAATATTTCCACTTCCTATTCATTTCACATTCATATTTGGCTAGATCCTGGATGGACACATTGTATGGTGTCCCAGAAATGGCATTTGCCTCACAAAGTACAAGCCCTGCTAAGCAGAGCTCTTCCTTTGCACCAAGCCCCAGACAACCAGGTGCTTAATTGTCATCAACTTGCTTAAGTAAGATGTGTCTTGCAGAAGGAAAAAGACTCTAGGGACAAAAAATGTGTTCTTCTCTACATGTTGAGCTGGATGAAATGGCAGCCAAGAGGTTCCCATGGGCTGCCATCAGGAGCTGTGGAAACAGTTCAGGGATCTGCTATTCCCAGCTCCACAGCCTCAGCCAACCACAACTCATTGCCTCCCCAGCTGGACTATAGCCATGACCAGCCCTAGGGATAACCAAGGCCAAGCACCTCCAAGCTCAGTGGGCTCTGGTGTGGCTTGGGATACTCAGAGATCCAGCACATGTTAGAAAGGTGCATGTGCCCAGATCCTGGAGGAGACCCCTTACCCAGGGTTCACTAGAAAACTCCACGATATTCCAGTTGTTGCCTTAAAAGATGATGAGAAACCTACTGGCTACTCAAGGCATTTCTGAAGGGGTCGAGCATATACTAACAACTGCTGAACATCAGTTTTTCCCCCTGTATTTTGAGTTTTGTTGATCTAGTGTTATAATGTGTTGTTGCTGATACCTTATCACTGTCTGATCAAGCAATTAAATTTGCCCAGGCAGTCAATAATTTTTGAGATGAAGACATCTTTCTCTGTTAACTGAGTTGGAGTTTCCCTCCATCTATTTAAAAATTTCAAATCTTGAAACAATATCTAAAAACATCTGGAGACTGTGCTTTCATTGCTCTTAATTTATTGTACAAGTTTTTGCCCATTGACAAGTACGTTTAAAGTTTTGCTAACACTATGTTATATCAATCATTCTGATACCGTCTTTGCAAATCCTCATTTATTTCCAGATGTTTAGCAGGGACATGAGTGATTTTACCTAAAAGAAAAAATTGTAACCTCCATTTTCTTGGTGCTTCAAAATTTATGAACAGTTCCATAACATCATCTCATTTTTTAATACACCAGTAACAGAGAGGCAAACAGGAATTATCCCCATGTGACAGATGTGAAAACTGAGGCTTGCCCACAGTTGCTAAGCTGGAAAGTAAGTGGTACAGTCAGGACTTGAGCCCCGGCTTCTGCCTCTGAAGCCCATGTTCTTTTCATTACCCCGTGCTCATTTCACCCTTGACCCTGGCCAAGAACGAGAGCAGATGTGCGCAATGGGAGAGGCAGCATGGTGGATTAGGATAGACCCATCATGCTCCCAAAAAAATAACTCAAAATGCATGTCCTGGTGTTGATGGGACTGTAGCACATCTTCAAATACAAGAGAGTACATTTAATGTAGAAATGATGTTTTGATAACTGACCAAAAATCTTGAAGTTTGGATTGGTAACATGTTAGATAAAGTGAAGCAGCAAAGGACAGTAAGTTCTAGAAACTTGAAAAAAATGCATGGCCAGGGATGAAGGGAGGGGAAGGAAGATGCAGAAAACCGCAGAGGGTCCCCTGCCCATGACTCTCCTCTGCTTCCCTTTACGGCCTGGGTCACGTCCAAAGCCTTTCTTAGGAGCTACTTGGTAGTCCCCAAACACAGCTTACAGTTTGCTTTTGTGATGCCTTTGGGTAAACTCTTTTTAGAATCCCAAATACCTTCTATTAAGTAAATCCTTCTCATCTACTTAGTTTCAGGTCAAGTGTCCCTTTTCTAGGAAGCTGTTCCTAAACATCACACAGGAACAGAAGTCCATTCCTCCTCCACTCCTCTCCCATTTGATCCCTTCCTTTTGTGATGTTAGATGGTGAGAGCTTGGAGGGTGGAGACCAGGTCATTTCTTGGTGGAAGAGGCATGGTCTAGGGGAAAAGCCATGGGCCCGGGACTTGAGAGCAAGATGCTAAAGAGGAGCATACTGCTCAGCCATCTCTGGACTTAGGTTTGCAAAATAAGAGCATGAATTAACTTTTTAAAATATCCACTCTTGATCACAACTGTTGCCTGGATACAAAATGTTGTCTCCCTTTCAGATGTACAACAAACATATATAAAAAGTCATGAGAGAAAATGACCTCAGTGTGTGAAACTTGTAAACATTTCTGCAATCTTGCCTTTGCAGGGAAATCCTTAATTCTTCTCTTCCAAACCTGAAGCAGAACTGACAACCATTTGTGTTCTCTTTGTTTGAAGCTTTATTTTTGTGAGTCAACGATCTTTTTCCAGGTTTAGCTATTTCCTTAATGAAATTAATATTTCTCATGAAATGGTTTCATGAGGAAGTGCTCGGGGATGTCTGCGATGGGGGTGTGTGCCATTCCTGGAATGCTTCCCACAAGAAGAATTTTAGGAAGGGGCAACCATGATCCTACCCTGTCTAGGGGTTCAGGGTCTTTTCTGCTTTTACGCTCCCTTTTTTACCTTAAGGGGAGAATGTGCGGGTGTGTGCACGTGCATGCGTGCACATACACACACATACCTCACACACACCTTTGACTCCTTTAAGAGGAAGGTGATGGAAGAAAGCCTTGAGAGTTCACACACTTGCCTCAGTGCCTTTCTTTAGTTTTGTTACAGAAGGAACTAAAATAGAGGAAAACTCCTTCAATCTCTGGTCCAGGCAAGTGTGGCTGCTGCCTGGTGTGGCTGCCCTGAGTGTCCAGCCAGTCCTGGGGCCGGCTGACCTGCAGCTCTCAGTTCCGGCAGAGATGTTGAAGTCTAGGTAGCCCCAGAATTTTCACCAACTGCTGGATAAATCCTTGGGCAGTATATTTTCTATAAAATGTGCAGAGAATGAAGATATCTCTTCTAAAGCTTTCCTCTCTAGACCTTCTAAATAACTGTGCTCCAAAGTACGGGTAAGAGCCTGAGACCGTGAAATGCACTGAAAGCACAATCATCCCCGAACATGTGGAGAACCAAGATCCCATGTGCTAGGTGGGTCCTGTGAGGAGGACTAAAGGGGAATTAAGTCAGATGGCCAGGGAATGGGAATGTAGCCTCAAGAAATGGTAACTGCAGATGAATTTAGCTAAGGTGCAGAAGAGGCAAAGACAGGAATTACAAAGGAGCTAAGGTAGATGCAGGAGGGGAAGACTGTTAAGTGTATGCCCTTCAGCTGCATGACTGAGTTCACGTATGGTGCTGCCTCATACCAGTTGTCATTTAGCCACTCCATGCTTCTACTTCCCATTGGTAAAATGGAGATAATAGTACCTTTTCATAGGGTGGTGTAAATATTTTAGTGAATTAATGTGTATTAAGTGCTTAAAACAGTATCTGGCACAGAGCAAACATTATACAACTCTTAGCTATTATTACTAGTACCATTACTTCACTATTACTGTCATGATAATGATCATCACCATCACTGCTATAAATGTTATTCATAAGGACCAGGTCTTGAGTAGAGAAGTATAATAGTAGGTACAAAATTCAAATGGTACTTCGTTGCATCTTCGTTTGGTTGTGTCTCATTTTTGGATCACCGGAGATGCATTTTTTTCTCTCTCTAGTGAGTGGAAAACTGTATCTCTGTATGAATGGCTACTTTATACACTTTAAATGTTTTGATGAAAACACCTGATGGGTTCAGATAAAGCCATTCTTCCAAAAGGCTTGCAGCACTCTCCGATGGCTCATTTTTTCAATCCTTTACTCTCCTGGGATACATTCTACCAACTGTTCAGCTACTGTGTTGGGTCTGCTATTCAGAATCTTAATTATGCTATACAGCGTGAATTGTATGTGGATGTATAGAGCATCCATAAAGAATATTGAGATGTTTCAGGATCAGGGGTGTGTGTGGGAGATGGGGCACGCGGTGACTGGGTGCATCCAGGTGTGAGCAAACAGCGATGGTGTGTCACATTCATTGTCATTTCCTTCTCAGATGATTATGCCCAGCTGTGTAACATCCCCGTCACGGGACGCCGGCAGCCATATGGACAGGATGCCTTGGTCGACTTCAGTGAACAGTATGCTCCCGAAGCTGATCCCTACTTCATTCAGGACCGTAAGCAACATTTTTAGTTACTTTGGAACTAAATTGTGGTTCTGAGGTTTAGTCAGTGGTTCTCAAAATGTAGTCCCTGAGAACTTGTAAGAAATGCAAATTTGCATGCTGGGAGCTATGCTGTAGACCTGATGAATTAGATACTGGGGTGAGACCCACCAATCGGCTTTACCAGCCCTCTGAGTAAGCCTTACGTACACTCAAGTTTGAGAACCACCGGATCAGCTTATGAGTCTCACTGGTGGGAATGCTATTACGTTTATTTTCTTTTATTTATTTTTTGAATTTTATTTTATTTATTTATTTTTATAAATTTATTTGTTTTTATTTTTGGCTGTGTTGGGTCTTTGTTCTGTGCGCAGGCTTTCTCTAGTTGCAGAGAGTGGTGCGCGGGCTTCTCATTGTCGTGGCCTCTCCTGCTGCAGAGCATGGGCTCTAGAGTGCAGGCTCAGTAGTCGTGGCACATGGCTTAGTTGCTCCGCGGCATGTGGGAATCTTCCCGGGCCAGGGATTGAACCCGTGTCCCCTGCATTGGCAGGCAGATTCCCACCTACTGTGCCACCAGGGAAGCCCTATTTATTTTTTTATACAGCAGGTTCTTATTAGTCATCAGTTTTACACACATCAGTGTATACATCTCAATCCCAATCTCCCATGCATCACACCCCCCCCCCCACTGCTTTACCCCTTGGTGTTCATACATTTGTGCTCTACATCTGTGTCTCTATTTCTGCCCTGCAAACCAGTTCATCTGTACCATTTTTCTAGGTTCCAAATATATGCGTTAATATACGATATATTTCTCTTTCTGACTTACTTCACTCTGTAGGACAGTCTCTAGATCCATCCACGTCTCAACAAATGACCCAGTTTCGTTCCTTTTTATAGCTGAGTAATATTCCATTGTATATATGCACCACATCTTCTTTATCCATTTGTCTGTTGATGGGCATTTAGGTTGCTTCCATGACCTAGCTATTGTAAATAGTGCTGCAGTGATTGTAAATACTGCTGCAGTGAACATTGGGGTTCATGTGTCTTTTTGAATTATGGTTTTCTCTGGATATATGCCGAGTAGTGGGATTGCTGGATCATATGGGAATTCTATTTTTAGCTTTTTAAGGAACCTCCATACTGTTCTCCATAGTGGCTGTATCAATTTACATTCTCACCAACAGTGCAAGAGGGTTCCCTTTTCTCCACACCCTCTCTAGCATTTGTTGTCTGTAGATTTTCTGACGATGTCCATTCTAACTGGTGTGAGGTGATACCTCGTTGTGGTTTTGATTTGCATTTCTCAATTAGTGCTGTTGAGCAGCTTTTCATGTGCTTCTTGGCCATCTGTGTGTCTTTGGAGACATGTCTATTTAGCTCTTCTGCCCATTTTTGGATTGGGTTGTTTGTCTTTTTAATATTGAGCTGCATTAGCTGTTTATGTATTTTGGAGATTAATCCTTTGTCCGTTGCTTCATTTGCAAATATTTTCTCCCATTCTGAGGGTTGTCTTTTCGTCTTGTGTATGGTTTCCTTTGCTGTGTAAAAGCTTTGAAGTTTCATTAGGTCCCATTTGTTTATTTTTGTTTTTATTTCCATTACTCTAGGAGGTGGATCAAAAAATATCTTGCTGTGATTTATGTCAAAGAGTGTTCTTCCTATGTTTTCCTCTAAGAGTTTTATAGTGTCTGGTCTTACATTTAGGTCTCGAAACCAATTTGAGTTTATTTTTGTGTATGATGTTAGGGAGTGTTCTAATTTCATTCTTTTACATGTAGCTGTCCAGTTTTCCCAGCACCACTTATTGAAGAGACCGTCTTGTATATCCTTGCATCCTTTGTCATAAATTAGCTGACCATAGGTGCATGGGTTTATCTCTGGGCTTTCTATGTTGTTCCATTGATCTATATTTCTGTTTTTGAGCCAGTACCATATTGTCTTGATTACCTAGCTTTGTAGTATTGTCTGAAGTCAGGGAGTCTGATTCCTCCAGCTCTGCTTTTTTCCCTCAAGACTGCTTTGGCTATTCAGGGTCTTTTGTGTCTCCATACAAATTTTAAGACTTTTTGTTCTAATTAATTCTGTAAAAAATGCCATTGGTAATTTGATAGGGATTGCATTGAATCTGTAGATTGCTTTGGGATGTTTATTTTCTTTAAAGAAAATCTTATTTGTTATAATTTCCATGACAAAATCATTTTTTTACCCATGAAGTGGTGGCCTAGTTTAAGGGTCAGAGTTTTCTTGATAGCTTGGTTATTATATTGTAGTCTTTTTTCATACAAGGAAATGGTAAATATTAACTGTACTGAGTTGATCTTTATTTTAACATCTTTATTGTAGTTGCTTTACAATGTTGTTGTGTTAGTTTCTGCTGTATAACAAAGTGAATCAGCTATACGTATACATATATCCCAATATCCCCTTCCCTCTTGCATTTCCCTCCCTATCCCACCTCTCTAGGTGGTCACAAAGCACTGAGCTGATCACCCTGTGCTATGCAGCTGCTTCCCACTAGCTATCTACTTACATTTGGTAGTGTATATATGTCACTGCCTCTCTCTCACTTCATCCCAGCTTACCCTTCCCCCTCCCCATGTCCTCAAGTCCATTCTCTTAGAATGGGAGATAAAATGATTGCTCTCCTGGTCAGAGATTAATCTTTAGAATTCACTTGTGAGGGGGTTTATTAAGTAAGAAATGATGTGTGATGCTTTTCCTGGATTTGTGAGCAGACTTTTCAAATGGGAGGTGGAGTGTGTATGTGTGAATCCTGTTCCCATTTAGAAAGTAAATGCCTAAATGTACAACCAGAGTGTCCCAGATAAGGAAGCCACACAAGCTAAATATGTCTGTGGGAGAGACCAGAGCTTGCAAATACAGACTAATTATGTGAAGTCTGAAAAATGGGATGGTACAAATTGAAATATCAGTAGATAATGGGTTGTCTGCCTTCAAGAATGGGACTAGAGCAGTGGAGTCCAGGTGCCTGTTCCACATCCTACAGAGGGGGCCTCATTGCAGCAAGTGAAGCTGCTCCAGATTTTCAAGACAGAATCCCTGCAGACCAGGTAGTTGGGGTTAGGACTTTGGAGACACTGCTGAAATTATAAAATACAGCAATGCTGTTCTTTCTTTGGGACCTTTCACCTGTGCACAAAGCAAACTAGCTGTGACCTGGGTCCTGAGGAGCAACACAAGCTTTGTGGCTGCCTCTGGAGCTACTTCAGTTCTGAGCCAGAGTGTTTTCCTCCTTCCCTCTTTCCCTTCCCTCCTTTTGTTTTTTAAAGTATGCAGTGTATTGATCCTTCTGCCAAATTAAAACTGCTTTAAAATTTACATGAAAACAGCATTCTATTAAATCAGCTGGGTTGGGTCGTCTAGACCTGAGTGGATCTAGAGCATTGCCAGCATCCAGAAGGACACCTGGTTCCCTTTTCCCAGCCGCCCTCCCACCCACCCAGGGTAACCACTATCCTAACTTCTAACACCTTAGGTCAGTGGTCCCCAACCTTTTTGGCACCAGGGACCGGTTTTGTGGAAGACAATTTTTCCACAGATGTGGGGGGTGGTGGTTTTAGGATGA
Organism: Mesoplodon densirostris; assembly: GCF_025265405.1. Classification (NCBI taxonomy): domain Eukaryota; kingdom Metazoa; phylum Chordata; class Mammalia; order Artiodactyla; family Ziphiidae; genus Mesoplodon; species Mesoplodon densirostris. The sequence continues at coordinate 27,080,982 of NC_082674.1, forward strand.
TTCAAGTTCATTACATTTATTGTGCACTTTATTATTAGATTGTAATATATAATGAAATAATTATACAACTCACCGTAATGCTAACAGGAGGTGGAGCTCAGGCAGTAATGCGAGCGATGGGGAGCAGCAGATGAAGCTTCACTCACTTGCCCACCGCTCACCTCCTGCTGTGCAGCCCAGTTCCTAACAGGCCATGGACCAGTACCGGTCTGTAGCCCAGGGGTTGGGGACCCCTGCCTTAGATTTTCTTTTAATCAACCACAAATAATCATGCACTACTTCAAGAAATGTGCTTAAATACATTGACAGCTATAAGCCTGTGCACTTATGGTTTCTACACTTCTGTGTATATATTTATAGGTCAGTAAACATTTACTTTAATATTTCTTCTCCCTTTTTTTTTTTTAAAGTTACAAGAAAGTACAGTTTGCCTGCCCCATAAATCCAAAATACCAGGGTAAATCTACGTGTAACTCTGACACAATGCCATGGCTTGTGTGTGCAGCCTCTAATGCATTATAGTTCAGATGCCAGGAATTTTAATGTTGAAATGTTCTGGCTTATGTAGTTTTTTTTTTTTAAGCTGTCATTGCTTTAAAACTTTTAAAATTCACTACAAACGTTAAGAAATAAGCATGTTGGTATCAGGTCAATTTCCTGTTTAGCAACATAGGAAGTTGCAGATGCAGTTCAAAGACCCCCAGCTTTGACTATGTAACGGCCTTTAAATTTCTTACAAGTTGCAGAGAAATAGCTCCTCCTTCCTAGACCAGGATCAAAGGCTCTCTGGCCCTACTGAAGACATAAAATCATATGGGGTAAGATAGTAAAAGAGAGGCTGAATCACACCACCTTTATTATTTATCATCTTGTGCCTTTCTGTTGAAGAAAGTTGGGCTAATGACTGACTGGTGTCACCTTTAGCTAGAGCACTATTTCTAAAACTGGAATTTTCTTTTAGTTAGAGCAGTATTTCTAAAACTGGAATTTTCTAGAGCACAGATCAACTTTTTCTATAAATGGCCAGATAGTAAAATTTGTAGGCTTTTCAGGCTATATAGTCTCTTTTGCAGCTACTCAACTGTGCTCTGGAATCAGGAAAGCAGCCACAGACAGATATTAGCAAATAGGTGAGGCTGTGTTCCAGTAAACTTCATTTATAAAAATAGGTAGCAGGCCCACGTTAGAGCACGGGCTGTCCTTTGCTGACTGTTGTTGTTTTAGAGTCCTGTAGAAGTATTTTGGGGAGTCTGCTTAATGTGTGTGTAGGAGTTTCAAATTTTAATTTCATGTTTTAACTTCTGTAATAAATATAATTTTACTAGTTAAAATGGACTTTGCTGTGTTACCTGGACTTTGAAATATTTCCATAGGTTGACTTTCTTGTCAATATTTCTGAAACTGGCTTCAGGATCTGCTGACAGTCTTGATGCCCAGTCCTATTTTTTTTCCTTTTTAGATGTATTACTTAATTTTTAAAATCATTGTTAGACCTTACAGCCCTGCATAAGAAATATTTTGCTGCCCCCTGCAGTTCGACTGGAGAATTACTTCAAAGGCCAGATGTAGAGTTCTGACCCTAGGTTGATTTTTTTTTTTCCCTTAAAAGCTAATACGTGGGGCTTCCCTGGTGGTGCAGTGGTTAAGAATCTGCCTGCAAATGCAGGGGACACAGGTTCGAGCCCTGATCCGGGAAGATCCCACATGCTGCGGAGCAGCTAAGCCAGTGCGCCACAATGACTGAGCCTGTGCTCTAGAGCCCATGAGCCACAACTGCTGAAGCCTGCGCTAGAGCCCGTGCTCTGCAACAAGAGAAGCCACTGCAATGAGAAGCCCACACACTGCAACGAAGAGTAGCCCCCACTCGCCACAACTACAGAAAACCTTGCACAGCAACGAAGACCCAACACAGCCAAAAATAAATTAATTTATATATTAAAAAAAGCAAATACATGGTGCCTTCAGAAGGTGGGGGAGAGGATGAGACCCCCCCACATCAACAATGTGTTTGGGTCACCGTGGATTTATATTTACAACTTTCCTCTCTAGAAACAGAGGAAAATATTCTTGATGCCTGGCTACATTGTTTTTGTATTACTAAACTCTAGCTCCGAATCAGTTTAAAGATATCTAAAAAAAAAAGAGCCAAACAAGAGCTTCTTTGTTTTCTTTAAAAGAATTTTGGTTTTCTAAACAGAACTATGATGTATTTCTCATTTATCAGGATGTTTTGAGTCCCTTTTACTGCCTTTATCCCTTTGATCCCCCAAGAGCCCTTTTGTAAGGCTCATTCCAGAGCCAGAGCAAACAGACCTCACATGGCAAGGCCAGCCTGGCTTTTCTCCACTCCTGGGAACTCCCCATGAAAGAGCACTGCCTCCAATGCTTGTGCATCTTAGCAAATGTCTGCCCTCATAGTGAGTTCCATTGGTTCTGTCCTGAAAGATGTTCTGACATTTACCCTACTGAGAACTCAGGAAATTTAAAATCTTAGACAAAAAATTTTAATAATTAAGGGCAAAAACAAATACCCTACTTGCTGTATCGTTTTATGTGATTTTAATGTAGAGCATCAGAATTCAAGATGTGGGGCTAATCTGTACAGCCTACACAAGGTTGGTAATAGTTTGCTTAATATTGTGTACAGATATATCTGCTTAAATTTTAATGCTATCTTTAAGGAATTGGAAATATGTATGTATGACGAACCATAACCTTAATGATCATGTCATTTTAAAAAACGGTGTAAGAGGTTGAAAATTTCTAACTTGCCTCCTGTCCTTTCCCTTCCAGGCTTTTTAAATAGCTTTGAGGAGTTGCAGGCTGAAGAATGTGGCATCCTCAACGGCTGTGAAAACGGGCGCTGTGTCAGGGTGCAGGAAGGTTACACCTGCGATTGCTTTGATGGGTATCACTTGGATATGGCCAAGATGACCTGTGTTGGTAAGAATCATATGTATTTGATGGGAAATTACTCTTTTCCTGAATGCCCTGTGGCTGGACCTCAGACAATCTAGTACATTTAAGATTTGCAGAGTTTCAGTTTGGGAAGATGAGAAAAGTTCTGGAGATGGACAGTGGTGATGATTATACAAAAATGTGAAGGTACTTAATGCCACTGGACTATCCACGCAAAAATGGTTAAAATGGTCAATTTTATGTTCCATATATTTTACCACAAATTTTTTAAAAGTTGATATTTAAGAATTCATATAAATGGGCCTCCCTGGTGGCGCAAGTGGTTGAGAGTCCGCCTGCCGATGCAGGGGATACGGGTTCGTGCCCCGGTCTGGGAGGATCCCATATGCCGCGGAGCGGCTGGGCCCGTGAGCCATGGCCGCTGAGCCTGCGCGTCCGGAGCCTGCGTGTCCGGAGCCTGTGCTCCGCAACGGGGGAGGCCACAACAGTGAGAGGCCCGCATACCGCAAAAAAAAAAAAAAAAAAAAAAAAAGAATTCATATAAATGGTACATACCTATGGAGGAAAGGCCAGAAAGTTTGGGGTAATTAGTTTGACTCTTTTAAATTGAGCTTTTGACTGCAGCTAATGTTCTCCCTGAATACCTGACACCAGCAAGAGGGGAACATAGATGAAAAAGAAAATACAACTTCCATTTTAGAGAAAGTGCTTTTCACAACTCTCACGTTGCCTTCCCTCTTACTTTTTTTTTTTTTTTTTTTTTTTTTGCGGTACGCGGGCCTCTCACTGTTGTGGCCTCTCCCATTGTGGAGCACAGGCTCCGGACGTGCAGGCTCAGTGGCCATGGCTCATGGGCCCAGCCGCTCCGCAGCATGTGGGATCTTCCCAGACTGGGGCACAAACCCGTGTCCCCTGCATCGGCAGGCGGACTCTCAACCACTGCACCACCAGGGAAGCCCCCCTCTTACTTTTAAGAGAACAGTAAAAATATGTTTATCCTTACCTGTGATTGAGGCTGTGTTCCTGAGCCTGTTGGCCTCCTTGCTAAATGACTCTTGACTTGTATCATTTTTTTCATTTTTGTGGCTGTTTTGCTCTGTCGTGTAGTTTCCCCACTTCAGTTTTGTTAGTCTCAGTCTGAGGTGGGTCTAGAAAAAAAGGTAACCTGGGTTATTAAAGATGTTTCAAGTGCATAGAGCCTTTCTTTCCTGTGGAAAGAAATCTAAGAAAGTAACTTAAACCTTTAGAGAGGCTGCTCAGAGGCTCTCTGTATTTCTCGTGACAACCTAACAGTTCTTCTGCATGTGCAGAGAGGAATTTAGAAGTAGGATAGTTGTTCCAGCTTTCTTAAGGTTTGACTATAAAAAGTCAAGCTGACAAAATGGTCCCTGTTGTGTTAAATAACAAACAGGGAAAGATATTCTAGAACCTCCTGGATAATCACCTTTTTAAGATCTAGAAAGTAGTATTTCTCTTGCATGTAATTGGAACAGACAGACAATAATGGGAAAGACTATGCAGTTTACTGGGGGGGGGGGGGGAGAGCACAGAACAGCCAGGCTGTGTTCAGGCCGGATGCCTCAGGTAGTGTGTAGATTGCATTTCCTCCCGGAGTGATGCTGAAGCTTGCTAACCTGCGTGGTTTGGCTTATTGCAGATGTCAACGAATGTGATGAGTTGAACAACCGGATGTCTCTCTGCAAGAATGCCAAGTGTATCAACACCGAAGGTTCCTATAAGTGTGTGTGTCTGCCCGGCTTTGTACCTTCCGACAAGCCAAACTACTGCACTCCATTGAATACCGCCTTGAATTTAGAAAAAGACAGTGACCTGGAGTAAAAGTGAAGCCACATAACCTAAGCCTGTATACTCTGCACTGTGTAAAGGAGAAAGAGAAATGTATTATACTTCAGACATTTCACTTGACCCAGAATGTTGGAAATATGGAAACATCATAGAGTTGTATATCCTCAGAAGCGAAAGGATTCAGTGTGAGCCTGACTTGTGTGACAGACCAAATGGACATTTCTCTGAAAAAACAGTATATATAGTCTGTTCATATGTAAAATTCAGTGGAAAAGAGGCAGAACAGTGCTATTATTTTAAACAGAAGGTTGTATTATTATGTTTTTTGTTTTGATATTTTTTACTATTGCTTGATTAAATCTGGCATTTAAATAGTGGTGGAAATATTTTATATAATTTTCATTTTTTGGTTATGCAGTTCCTTGGCTACTGTTTCTCTCTTTCAAATGTCAAGTGCAAAAGCCTTTGATAAAATATTGTTTAAACTAAACTATTATAAGTATTGTTACACAGGGTTATGCTATTCCTGGTCTGGAACATTTTTAAAATCCAAATTGTCCTGTGGAGCAGGCAGTGATTGATTGTTTCAAAACTTTTATACACATTTGGAGAAAAGTACTTTATATTTACAATGTGGTATCTGATTTTAATGTCCATTTTTAGCCAAGCTGCTGGTAGGTGTTAATTGGATCCCTTTCCTACAATGAAATGGAAGAACTAATGAGCTTACATTAGTATTATAATGTGTAAAGTAGGACCAGCAAATTTTAAAACTTGATGATCCCAATATATTTACCATTGTATGTTAAAGCAAAATAAATCACCATTTTTTTAGAAAATTTCTACATCCGAGTAATGTCAATAACCATATGCACACAAGTTGTTCCCGACCACCCCACTCTATCAATGGTCTTCTATGAATGTAGAGTCTTTTACAGGTTAATTATTACATTTGTTAGATACTGTTATGGGTGGAATTGTGTCCCCAGATTTCATGTTGAGTCATGTCCCCTCAGTACCTCAGACTATGACTGTATTTTTAGATGAGATAATTAAGGTTGAAGAAGGTCAGCAGGGTGGGCCCTAATCCAATAGGACTGGTGCTCTTATATGAAACTAGGACATACACAGGAAGATCCTGGGACAGCACAGGGGGCCAACAGCCATCTACAAGCCAAGGAGAGAGGCCTAAGAAGAAAATTCTGTAATACCTCGATCTTGAACTTCTAGCCTCCAGAATTAAAAATAAATAAATTTAAGCCACCCAGTATGTGGCACTTTGACAGCCTTTGGTAAATGAATACAGGTGCATAACATAGGAAGAATAGCTTTCAATGTTCCAAGCCTTACTTAATACAAATCTACAGTCACACAGTTGTCTTATTTAACCTGAATTTCAGGATCTTTTTTTTTAAGACTTTTTTGATGTGGACCATTTTCAAAGTCTCTATTGAATTTGTTACAATATTGCATCTGTTCCATGTTTTGGCTTTTTGGCGTGAGGAATGTGGGATCCCAGCTCCCCAACCAGGGATCAAACCCGCAGCCCCTGCATTGGAAGGCGAAGTCCCAACCACTGGACCACTGGGGAAATCCCTCAGAATCATTTTTAATAAGAGCATCTGAGTTTTCAAAAACAAACCATGGATAGGCATACTCAGCAGAAAATATCCCCATTTAACATTTTCTTGTAAGACAGGCTTTTGGATTTTAGTATCTGCCATAGGAGGAATGGGACATCTAAAATGTCCATGTCCTCTACCACCAAGAGTCCTATGACCGGGCACCAACCACTGTCCCTGCCTTCCCAGGATCTTGCACGGGCCGTGCAACTGCACACCCCGTGTCAAGGGGATAATGGCCAGCACACGGTAAGGAAAGAGACACCCAAACTAAAAGCAGCTCTCACACCAAAAAAATATTAAACCCACACAAGCTACACAGGGACACTCCCACTTATAAATAGACCTCCAAGATTACAGTAGATAATTGTTTCTCCTCAACTCACAGAGTAAGAGAAATACAGTATAAGCAAAATGAAGAAGCAGAGAAATCACTCTCACTTAAAAGACCAAGAGAATTCCCCTGAAGGAACAAACAATGCAACAGACCTCTTCAGTCTAATAGACACCGAGTTCAAAAAGGAGGTAATGAAAATACTGAAGGAATTAAGAAAGGCTGTCAACAGAAATGCAGATTACTGTAAAAAGGAATTCGAAATTAAGGTGGAGCCAAGAAAAATTAGAAAATTCATTTGCCAAGACAAAAGCTGAGCTCAAGGCAATGAATAGCAGGATGAATACATTAAGTCCCCTACATACGAACCTTCAAGTTGCCAACTTTCCAAGATGTGAACATGCGTTCCATCAACGTCAGGTGTGAATGAAATTGCAGCTTGCCCTCTGTCTCCTATTGCTGATGATCCTTCGGCTCTACCATCTCCCACCTCCTCTCCCTCCTCCAGTCAGTAACTCTTCTTGCCTGTTCACTCAACACCAGCCCCTGTATGCCAGCTGTTGTACTGTACTACTGTACTTCTCAAGGTACTGTACTGTAAGATTAAAAATGTTTTATTTTTGTGTTTGTTTTTTATGTATTATTTGTAAATACATTATTATGTATTATTTGAAAATTATTATAAACCTATTATAGTACAGTACTATATAGCTGATTGTGTTAGTTGGGTACGTAGGCTAACTTCGTTGGACTTATAAACAAATGAGACTTAATGAATGCACTCTTGGAACAGAACTCATTTGTATGTAGGGGGCTTACTGTACATAATGCAGAAGAAAGAATAAGTGATCTGCAAGATAGAATATAGTGATGGAAATTACCCAATCAGAACAGGAGACAGCCAAATGAAAAAAAATGAAAGCAATATAAGAGACCTATGGAATAATATAATAAGTATGACCAATATAATGTAAAAAAATATAAAGCTTGCCAGTCTATGCATAATAGGGATTTCAGAAAGAGAAGAAAGAGAAGGGGGGGATTAAAAATGTATTTGAAGGGCTTCCCTGGTGGCGCAGTGGTTGAGAGTCCACCTGCCGATGCAGGGGACATGGGTTTGTGCCCCGGTCCAGGAAGATCCCACATGCCATGGAGCAGCTGGGCCCGTGAGCCATGGCTGCTGAGCCTGTGTGTCCAGAGCCTGTGTTCTGCAACAGGAGAGGCCACAACAGTGAGAGGCCCACGTACCGCAAAAAAAAAAAAAAAAAAATTTGAAGAAATTATGGCTGAAAACTTCTCAAACCTAAAGAAGGAAACAGATATCCAGATACAGGAAGCACAGAGGGTCCCAAACAGTCCTACACCAAGACATATTATAATAAAATTGGAAGAAGTTAAAGATAGAGGATTCTAAAGGCAGCAAGAAAAGAAGTTAATTACAAGGGAACCCCCTACAGGGCTATCAGCTGATTTCTCTACAGAAATGCTGCAGGCCAGAAGGGAGTGGCAAAATATATTCAAAGTCATGAAAGGGAAAAATCTGCAACCTAGAATACTCTACCCTGCAAGATTATCACTTAGGAGGAGAGAAAGAATTTCTCAGGGACTTCCCTGGTGGTATAAAGAATCTGCCTTCCAATGCAGGGGTCAAAGTTCTGATCCCTGGTCAGGGAACTAAGATCCCACATGCTGCGGGGCAATTAATCCCGCACACCGCAACTAATGAGTTCACGCCCCTCAACTAGAGAGCCCACATGCTGAAAACTGCAGAGCCCACTCTCTCTGGGGCCTGCACACCACAACTAGAGAAGAGAAAACCTGCACACCACAACCAGAGAGAAGCCTGTGCACTGCAACAAAGAGCCCGTGCACCACATGAAAGATCCCGCATGCCACAACTAAGACCTGACGCAGCCATAAAAGTAAAATAAAATTTTTAAAAAAGCAAAAACTAAAAGAATACAGCAATATTAAACCTATCTTAAAAGAAATATTGAAAGGTCTTCCCTAAATAGAAAAGAAGCAAGAAGATATAGGAAAGAGGGAATCACAATTGGAAAGTAAATCACTTAAGCCGGTTTACAGATCAAAAAGAAAAAATAACCTATTTGTGAAAGCAATGATAAACATAAGGAACAGCAAAAGGATAAACATGAAGATTAAAAAAGGACATCAAAATCACAACATGTGGGGAAGGAGAATAAGAAAATGTAGATTATTTTTTTTCCTTCTTACAATGTCTATTCTAAGACTATCAGTCTAAAGCAAGCAGTTATAGAAAGGGGTCAGCATACCTGAAAAACAGGGTAACCACAAATCAATAACATACAACAGATTCATAAAAGCCAAAAAGAAGAGAATGCAAACATAAAACATGAAAGGAACCATAAAAAGAAGAAAAGAAAAACAGAGAAACAAAGAAGAAACATAGAATCAATTGGAAAACAAGGTTTAAAATGGCAATAAATACAGATGTATCAATAATTACCTTAAATGTCAATGGACTGAATGCTCCAATCAAAAGACAGAGTGGCCAACGACCAGCAAGCTACAATGCTGGACACCCTATGCCAAACAACTACCAAGACAGGAACACAACCCCACCCATTAGCAGAGAGGCTGCCTAAAATCATAATAAGGCCACAGACACCCCAAAATACACCACCAGACGTGGACCTGCTCACCAGAAAGACAAGATACAGCCTCATCCACCAGAACACAGGCACTAGTCCCCTCCACCAGGAAGCCTACAAAACCCACTGAACCAACTTTAGCCACTGGGGACAGACACCAAAAACAACGGGAACTACAAACCTGCAGCCTGCAGAAAGAAGACCCCAAACACAGTAAGTTAAGAAAAATGAGAAGACAGAAAACACACAGCAAATGAAGTAGCAAGATAAAAACCCACCAGACCTAACAAATGAAGAGGAAATAGGCAGTCTACCTGAAAAAGAATTCAGAATAATGGTAGTAAAGATGATCCAAAATCTTGGAAATAGAATAGAGAAAATTCAAGAAACATTTAACAAGGACCTAGAAAAACTAAAGATGAAACAAGCAACGATGAACAACACAATAAATGAAATTAAAAATACTCTAGAAGGGATCATAGAATAACTGAGGCAGAAGAACGGATAAGTGACCTGGAAGATAAAATAGTGGAAATAACTACTGCAGAGCAGAATAAAGAAAACAGAATGAAAATAATTGAGGACAGTCTCAGAGACCTCTAGGACAACATTAAACACATGAACATTCGAATTATAGGGGTTCCAGAAGAAGAAAAGAAAGGGACTGAGAAAATATTTGAAGAGTTTATAGTTGAAAACTTCCCTAATATGAGAAAGGAAATAGTTAATCAAGTCCAGGAAGCACAGAGAGTCCCATACAGGATAAATCCAAGGAGAAACATGCCAAGACACATATTAATCAAACTGTCAAAAGTTAAATACAAAGAAAACATATTAAAAACAGCAAGGGAAAAACAACAAATAACACACAAGGGAATCCCCATAAGGTTAACAGCTGATCTTTCAGCAGAAACTCTGCAAGCCAGAAGGGACTGGCAGGACATATTTAAAGTGATGAAGAAGAAAAACCTGCAACCAAGATTACTCTACCCAGCAAGGATGTCATTCAGATTTGATGGAGAAATTTAAACCTTTACAGACAAGCAAAAGCTGAGAGTTCAGCACCACCAAACCAGCTTTACAAAAAATGCTAAAGGATCTGCTCTAGGCAAGAAACACAAGAGAAGGAAAAGACCTACAATAACAAACCCAAAACAATTAAGAAAATGGGAATAGGAACATACAAATCGATAATTACCTTAAATGTAAATGGATTAAATGCACCCACCAAAAGACACAGACTGGCTGAATGGATACAAAAACAAGATCCATATATATGCTGTCTACAAGAGACCCACTTCAGACCTCGAGACACATACAGACTGAAAGTGAGGGGATGGAAAAAGATATTCCAGGCAAATGGAAACCAAAAGAAAGCTGGAGTAGCAATTCTCATATCAGACAAAATAGATGTTAAAATAAAGACTATTAAGAGAGATAGAGAAGGACACTACATAATGATCAAGGAATCGATCCAAGAAGAAGATATTACAATTGTAAATATTTATGCACCCAACATAGGAGCACCTCAATACATAAGGCAAATACTAACAGCCATAACAGGGGAAATCGACAGTAACACATTCAAAGTAGGGGACTTTAACACCCCACTTTCACCAACAAACAGATCATCCAAAATGAAAATAAATAAGGAAACACAAGCTTTAAATGATACATTAAACAAGATGGACTTAATTGATATTTATAGGACATTCCATCCAAAAACAACAGAATACACATTTTTCTCAAGTGCTCATGGAACATTCTTCAGGATAGATCATATCTTGGGTCACAAATCAAGCCTTGGTAAATTTAAGAAAATTGAAGTTGTATCAAGTATCTTTTCTGACCACAATGCTATGAGACTAGATATCAATTACAGGAAAAGACCTGTAAAAAATACAAACACATGGAGTCTAAACAATACACTACTTAATAACGAAGTGATCACTGAAGAAATCAAAGAGGAAATCAAAAAATACCTAGAAACAACTGACAATGGAGACACGACGACCCAAAACCTATGGGATGCAGCAAAAGCAGTTCTAAGAGGGAAGTTTATAGCAGTACAATCCTACCTTAAGAAACAGGAGGGCTTCCCTGGTGGCGCAGTGGTTGAGAATCCGCCTGCCGATGCAGGGGATACGGGTTCATGCCCCAGTCCGGGAAGATACCACATGCCGCGGAGAGTCTGGGCCTGTGAGCCATGGCTGCTGAGCCTGCGCATCCGAAGCCTGTGCTCCGCAATGGGAGAGGCCACAACAGTGAGAGGCCTGCGTACCGCAAAAAAAAAAAAAAAAAAAAAAAAGAAAGAAACAGGAAACATCTCGAATAAACAACCTAAGCTTGCACCTAAAGCAATTAGAGAAAGAAGAACAAAAAAACCCAAAGTTAGCAGAAGGAAAGAAATCATAAAGATCAGATCAGAAATAAAAAGAAATGAAGGAAACGACAGCAAAGATCAATAAAACTAAAAGCTGGTTCTTTGAGAAGGTAAATAAAATTGATAAACCATTAGCCAGACTCATCAAGAAAAAAAGGGAGAAGATTCAAATCAATAGAATTATAAATGAAAAAGTAGAAGTAACAACTGACACTGCAGAAATACAAAGGATCATGAGAGATTACTACAAGCAACTCTATGCCAATAAAATGGACAACCTGGAAGAAATGGACAAATTCTTAGAAATGCACAATGTGCCAAGACTGAATCAGGAAGAAATAGAAAATATGAACAGACCAATCACAAGCACTGAAATTGAAACTGTGATTAAAAATCTTCCAACAAACAAAAGCCCAGGACCAGATGGCTTTACAGGCGAATTCTATCAAACATTTAGAGAAGACCTAACACCTATCCTTCTCAAACTCTTCCAAAATATAGCAGAGGGAGGAACACTCTCAAACTCATTCTACGAGGCCACCATCCCCCTATACCAAAACCAGACAAGGATGTCACAAAGAAAGAAAACTACAGGCCAATATCACTGATGAACATAGATGCAAAAATCCTCAACAAAATACTAGCAAACAGAATCCAACAGCACATTAAGAGGATCATACAGCATGATCAGGTGGGGTTTATTCCAGGAATGCAAGGATTCTTCAATATATGCAAATCAATCAATGTGATACACATATTAACAAACTGAAGGAGAAAAACCATATGGTCATCACAATAGATGCAGAGAAAGCTTTCAACAAAATTCAACACCCATTTACGATAAAAACCCTCCAGAAAGTAGGCATAGAGGGAATTTTCCTCAACATAATAAAGGCCATATATGACAAACCCACAGCCAACATCGTCCTCAATGGTGAAAAACTGAAAGCATTTCCACTAAGATCAGGAACAAGACAAGGTTGCCCACTCTCACCACTCTTATTCAACATAGTTTTGGAAGTTTTAGCCACAGCAACCAGAGAAGAAAAGGAAATAAAAGGAATCCAAATCGGAAAAGAAGAAGTAAAGCTGTCACTGTTTGCAGATGACATGATACTATACATAGAGAATCCTAAAGATGCCACCAGAAAACTACTAGAGCTAATCAATGAATTTGGTAAAGTAGCAGGATACAAAATTAATGCACAGAAATCTCTGGCATTCCTATACACTAATGATGAAACATCTGAAAATGAAATCAAGAAAACACTCCCATTTACCACTGCAACAAAAAAAATAAAATAAAATATCTAGGTATAAACCTACCTAAGGAGACAAAAGACCTGCATGCAGAAAATTATAAGACATTGATGAAAGAAATTAAAGATGATACAAACAAATGGAGAGATATTCCATGTTCTTGGATTGAAAGAATCAACATTGTGAAAATGACTCTACTACCCAAAGCAATCTACAGATTCAATGCAATCCCTATCAAACTACCACTGGCATTTTTCACAGAACTAGAACAAAAAATTTCACAATCTGTATGGAAACACAAAAGACCCCGAATAGCCAAAGCAATCTTGAGAACGAAAAACGGAGCTGGAGGAATCAGGCTCCCTGACTTCAGACTACACTACAAAGCTACAGTTATCAAGACAGTATGGTACTGGCACAAAAACAGAAAGATAGATCAATGGAACAGGATAGAAAGCCCAGAGATAAACCCACACACATATGGTCACCTTATCTTTGATAAAGGAGGCAGGAATGTACAGTGGAGAAAGGACAGCCTCTTCAATAAGTGGTGCTGGGAAAACTGGACAGGGACATGTAAAAGTATGAGATTAGATCAATCCCTAACACCATACACAAAAATAAGCTCAAAATGGATTAAAGACCTAAATGTAAGGCCAGAAACTATCAAACTCTTAGAGGAAAACATAGGCAGAACACTCTATGACATAAATCACAGCAAGAGCCTTTTGGACCCACCTCCTAGAGAAATGGAAATAAAAACAAAGATAAACAAATGGGACATAATGAAACTTAAAAGCTTTTGCACAGCAAAGGAAACCATAAACACGACCAAAAGACAACCCTCAGAATGGGAGAAAACATTTGTAAATGAAGCAACTGACAAAGGATTAATCTCCAAAATTTACAATCAGCTCATACAGCTCAATAACAAAAAAACAAACAACCCAATCCAAAAATGGGCAGAAGACCTAAATAGACATTTCTCCAAAGAAGATATACAGATTGCCAGCAAACACATGAAAGAATGCTCAACACCATTAATCATCAGAGAAATGCAAATCAAAACTACAATGAGATATCATCTCACACCAGTCAGAATGGCCATCATCAAAAAATCTAGAAACAATAAATGCTGGAGAGGGTGTGGAGAAAAGGGAACACTCTTGCACTGCTGGTGGGAATGTGAATTGGTACAGCCACTATGGAGAACAGTATGGAGGTTCCTTAAAAAACTAAAAATAGAACTACCATATGACCCAGCAATCCCACTACTGGGCATATACCCTGAGAAAACCATAATTCAAAAGGAGTCCTGGGCCTCCCTGGTGGCGCAGTGGTTAAGAGTCCGCCTGCCGATGCAGGGGATACGGGTTCGTGCCCCAGTCTGGGAGGATCCCATATGCCGCGGAGCGGCTGGGCCCATGAGCCATGGCCGCTGGGCCTGCGCATCCGGAGCCTGTGCTCCGCAACGGGAGAGGCCACAACAGTGAGAGGCCCACATACCGCAAAAAGAAATAAATAAATAAATAAATAAATAAAAGGAGTCCTGTACCAAAATGTTCATTGCAGCTCCATTTACAATAGCCAGGAGATGGAAACAACCTAAGTGTCCATCATCGGATGAATGGATAAAGAAGATGTGGCACATATATACAATGGAATATTACTCAGCGATAAAAAGAAATGAAATTGAGTTATTTGTAGTGAGGTGGATGGAACTAAAATCTGTCATACAGAGTGAAGTAAGTCAGAAAGAGAAAGACAAATACCGGATGCTAACACATATATATGGAATCTAAGAAAAAAAATGTTATGAAGAACCTAGGGGTAAGATAGGAATAAAGACACAGACCTACTAGAGAATGGACTTGAGGATATGGGGAGCGGGAAGGGTAAGCTGGGACAAAGTGAGAGAGTGGCATGGACATATATACACTACCAAACATAAAACAGATAGCTAGTGGGAAGCAGCGGCATAGCAGAGGGAGATCAACTCGGTGCTTTGTGACTACCTAGAGGGGTGGGATAGGGAGGGTGGGAGGGAGGGAGACACAAGAGGGAAGAGATATGGGGACATATGTATATGTATAACTGATTCACTTTGTCATAAAGCAGAAAAAAAACACACCATTGTAAAGCAATTATACTCCAATAAAGATGTAAAAAAAAAAAAAGACAGAGTGGCAGACTGGATTAAAAAACAAGGACCTACAACATGCTGCCTACAAGAGACCCACCTTAGGGGAAAGAACACACATAGATCGAAAGTGAGGGGATACAAAAAGACATTTCATGCAAATAGAAATGACAAGAAAGCAGGAGTCACAATACTCATATCAGACCAAATAGACTTTAAAACAAATGCCCTAAAGAAGGATAAAGAAGGACACTATATAATGATAAAAGGATCAATACAAGAAGAGGATTTTACACTCATCAACATATATACACCTGATATAGGAGCACCCAAATACATAAAACAAACACTAACAGACAGAAAGGGAGACATTGATGGGAATACAATAATAGTAGGAGTCTTTAACACCACATTCACATCAATGCACAGATCTTCTAGACAGAAAATCAATAAGGCAAGAGAGATCCTGAATGATACAACAGAACAGTTAGACTTAATTGATATTTTCAGGACATTTCATCCAAAAAAACCAGAATACAGATTCTTTTCAAGTGCACATGGAACATTCTCTAGGATTGACCATATACTAGGGCACAAAACTAACCTCAACAAAGTTAAGATTATAGAAAGTGTGTCAAGCATCTTCTCTGATCACAACAGCATGAAACTAGAAATCAATCACAGGAAAAGAAATGAGAAAAAATGATTGCATAAAGACTAAACAACATGCTACTAAAAACCACTGGGTCAATTAGGAAATCAAAAAGGAAATTAAAAAATACCTTGAGACACATGACAGTGAAAACACAGCCATACAAAATCTATGGGATGTAGCCAAAGTGGTTCTTAGAGGGAAGTTCACAGTGATACAGGCCCTCCTCAAAAAGAAGAAAAACCTCAAACAGACAACATAAACTACCACCTAAAGGAATTAGAAAAAGATTGACATATATACACTAATATGTATAAAATAGATAACTAATAAGAATCTGCTGTATAAAAAATCAAATGAAATTAAAAAAAGAATTAGAAAAAGAAGAACAAATAAAACCTAAAGTCAGCAGAAGGAAGGAAATAATAAAGATCAGAGAGGCAATAAATAAAACAGAGATTTTAAAAATAGAAAAAAAAATCAATAAAACCAAGAGCTAGTTCTTTGAAAGGGTAAACAAAACTGAAAAACCTCTGGCCAGGCTCACCAAGAAGAAAAGAGAGAACCCAAATAAACAAAATAAGAAATGAAAAAGAAGAAATCTCAACTGATACTGCAGAAATACAAAAAAAAAAAAATAAGAGAATACTATGAACAATTATATGGCAAGAAATTTAACAACCTAGAAGAAATGGACAACTTTCTAGAAACATACAGCCCACCAAAATTGAATCAAGAAGAAATAGTTTTTTTAAATCCCTATAAATAAAAGCCCAGGACCAGATGGTTTAACAGGCAATTTCTACCAAACATATAAAGAAGAACTTATACTGATCCTTCTCAAACTCTTTCAAAAGATTAAGAGAAGGGAACACCCCCAAAGACATTCTATGAAGCAACCATCACCCTGATACCAAAACCAGAAAAAGATACCACCAAAAAAGAAAATTACAGGCCAATATCTTTGATGACTATAAACGCAAAAATTCAACAAAATATTAGCAAACCAAATCCAACAACTCATAAAAAAAGATCATACACCACAACCAAGTAGGATTCATCCCAAGTTCACAAGGATGGTTTGACATACACAAATCAATGTAATACACCACATTAACAAAAGAAAAGTCAAAAACCACATGATCTTCTCAACAGATGGAGAAAAAGAATTTGATAAAATTCAATCTCCATTCATGATAAATACTCTTACCAAAGTGGGTAGAGACGGAACACATCTCAACATAGTAAAAGCTATTTATGACAAACCCACAGCCAACACAATACTCAATGGTGAAAAGCTGAAAGCCTTCCCGCTAAAATCTGGAACAAGACAAGGATGCCCATTCTCACATCTTCTCTTCAACATAGTATTGGAAGTTCTAGCCACATCAATCAGACAAGAAAAAGAAATAAAAGGTATCCAAATTGGAAGGGAAGAGGTAAAACGGACACTATTTGCAGATGACATGATACTATATATAGAAAACCCTAAGGACTCAAAAGAGAATGATACTATATATAGAAAACCCTAAGGACACAAAAACTACTAGAACTGATAAATGAATTCAGCAAAGTAGCAGGATACAAGATTAACATTCAGAAATCAGTTGCATTTCTCTATACTAACAATGAAATATCAGAAGAGGAATGTAAAACAACACCTTTTAAAATCGCACCCATGGGCCTCCCTGGTGGCGCAGTGGTTAAGAGTCCGCCTGCCGATGCAGGGGATACGGGTTCGTGCCCCGGTCTGGGAGGATCCCATATGCCGCGGAGTGGCTGGGCCCGTGAGCCATGGCCGCTGGGCCTGCGCATCCGGAGCCTGTGCTCCGCAACGGGAGAGGCCACAACAGTGAGAGGCCCGCATACCGCAAAAAGAAAAAAAAAAAAAAATCGCACCCAATATATATACATATATCTATATATATGAAAGACTTATATGCTGAGAACTACAAAACATTAATAAAGCAAATTAAAGAGGATTCAAAGAAATGGAAAGATATCCCATGATCTTCAACTGGAAGAATTAATATTGTTAAAATGCCCATACTATTCAAAGCAATCTACAGATTTAATGTGATCCCTATGAAATTAGCTATGACATTTTTCACAAGACTAGAACAAATAATCCAAAAATTTATATGGAACCATAAAAGACCCAGAATTGCCAAAGCAATCCTGAGGAAAAAAAGACAAAGCAGGAGGCATAACCCTCCCCGACTTCAGACAATACTACAAAGCTAAAGTAATCAAAATTGTGTGATATTGGTACAAAAACAGACATATGGATCAATGGAAAAGAATAGAGAGCCCAGAAATAAACCCACACATCTACAGTCAATCTTCAAGAGAGGAGGCAAGAATATAAAATGGGAAAAAGACAGTCTCTTCAGCAAGTGGTGCTGGGAAAGTTGGACAGGTGGATGTAAATCAATGAAGTTAGAACACACCCTGACACCATGCACAAAAATAAACTCAAAATGGCTTAAAGACTTAAACATAAGACATGACACCATGAAAACTCCTAGAAGAGAACATAGGCAAAACATTTTCTAACATAAATCATACCAATGTTTTCTTAGGTCAGTCTCCCAAGGTAACAGAAGTAAAAACAAAACTAAAAAAACGGGACCTAATCAAACATAAAAGCTTTTGCACAGCAAAGGAAACCATGAACAAAATGAAAAGACAACCTACGAAATGGGGGAAAATATTTGCAAATAATGATATCAACAAGGGCTTAATCTCCAAAATATACAAACAGCTCATACAATTCAACAACACAAAAACAAACAACCCAACTGAAAAATGAACAAAAGAGCTAAACAGACATTTCTCCACAGAAGACATACAGGTGGCCAGTAGGCACCTGAAAAGATGCTCAACATCACTAATTATTGGAGAAATGCAAATCAAAACTACAATGAGGTACCATCTCATAGTAGCCAGAATGGCCATCATTAAAAATTCTACAAATAACAAATGCTGGAGAGGGTGTGGAGAAAAGGGAACTTTCCTACACTGTTGGTGGGAATGTAAGTTGGTACAGCCACTATGGAAAACAGTATGGAGGTTCCTCAGAAAACTAAAAATAAAATTACCATATGATCCAGCAATCCCAGTCCTGGGCATACATCCAGACAAAACTATAATTCAAAAGATACATGCACCCCCTATGTTCATAGAAGCGCTGTTCACAATAGCCAAGACATGGAAACAACCTAAATGTCTATCAATAGAGGAATGGATAAAGATGTAGTACATATATACAATGGAATACTACTCAGCTATAAAAAAAGAATGAAATAACGCCATTTGCAGCAACACGGATGCAACTAGAGATTATCATACTAAGTGAAGTCAGAAAGACAAATACCATATATCACATCACTTATATGTTGAATCTAAAATATGGCACAAATGAACCTATCTACAAAACAGAAACAGACTCACAGACATAGAGAACAGACTTGTGGTTGCCAAGGGGGATAGAGGGAGGGAGGGAGATGGACTGGGAGTTTGCGGTTAGTAGATGTGAATGATTATATTTAAAATGGATAAACAACAAGGTCCTACTGTATAGCACTGGGAACCATATCCAATCTCCTGGGATAAACCATAATGGAAAAGAATATAAAAAAGAATGTATATATGTGTATAACTGAGTCACTCTGCTGTACAGCAGAAATTAGCACAACATTGTAAATCAATTATACTTCAGATAGATAGATAGATAGATAAAATGTCCATGTCCTAATCCCTAGAGCCACAATGTTACCGTATATGTCAAAGGGGAATTAAGGTTGGTAATCAGCTGGCTTTAAAATAGAAATTATCCAGATGGGCCCCCTGTAACTGCAAGAGTGGAAGGAAAAGGCAGCAGGAGAGGAGAGTCAGGGGGATGTGTGACTACAGAAGAAGTCAGATGCGATATGAGACTGCCTGCCACTGGTGGCTTTGAAGATGGAGAAAAGGGGAGACAGCAGGAGCCAAGCTGGAAAAGGCAAGGTGTGGTTATTCTTGCCTAGCGCCTCCAGAATGCAACACTGCGGACACCTTGATTTTAGTCTAGTGAAGCTTGTGTCAACCTCTAACCTATATCACTGTAAGATAACAAATGTGTGTTGTTTGAAGCCACTTAAGTTTGTGGTAATTTGTTGCAGCAGCACTAGAAAGCTAAAACAATAACCCATCGTCATAGAATGTACCTATCTCAACATTTTTCAACTAATGTTTATATAGTAAAGATTCATATCCCCACAATTCAATACAGCATTTTAAATGATGTTGGCACAGTCTTGAGTTATATTCCAAATACAATAGTTGGAATCATAGATGTTTGAAGAGCACAAACACTATCGACCAAGTGGATGTGCACTGGGACATCACTGACACCAAGAAGCCTGGCACATCATATTTAGTATGACCAGCCACTAACTCCTGTGCTGGTCCTGAATGCATTTCCATAGTGTTTCCCATGGCCAACTAGCTCTTGTTTTCTCCTAGTGATATGGAGTCACAAATAAGATTGAGCAAGTGTCAAATTGTAGAGAAGGAATCCATGTGAGTAAGCACTCACAACAGAAAAGACTACTGCACACTAAGGAAACCTCACTGATGATCAAGAAGAGGTGTTTTAAGCATATTACATTCCAGCATCATTTTATTGTATTTTAATTGTATTTCTAGGAAAGTGATTGGGGAATTTTGGCTGCAGTGAATCATAAATTCTTTTAGCATTTTCACACAGAAACTTTAATTTTTTTTTTTTTTTTTTTCTTTTTGCGGTATGCGGGCCTCTCACTGTTGTGGCCTCTCCCGTTGCGGAGCACAGGCTCCGGATGCGCAGGCCCAGCGGCCATGGCTCACGGGCCCAGCCGCTCCACGGCATATGGGATCCTCCCAGACTGGGGCACGAACCCGTATCCCCTGCATCGGCAGGTGGACTCTTAACCACTGCGCCACCAGGGAGGCCCAGAAACTTTAATTTTCACAGGTTACTAACATTAAGCAGGAGATGCCTATATATGTAATGAAGATACATAGACAAAATAGAAGTTACAGTTCAAGTTAAGTTTTGTTTCACAGCCCTGGAAAAAAAATTTTTATAATATATACAATTCTTTTAGCTCTTTTCAGTAGTTACACAATTTTACTTTTAATGCCAAATTGTCCTCCAAGTCTCAAGTTTGGGATTCTGTGACCGTGCTCCTAATTTATTAGCCATGAAGAGACAGGCATGTAGTACCTTCTCATCCATTTTATTTAACCCAGTATACTAATATATGTATTTTCCAGCTGCCTGAGTAAGGGGTCTCTTCCTCTGTCCATCCACAGAACCGTTCTCTGTACCTTAAAATACTAGCAGTTAGTAACATTCTATGCTTTTGGCATAAAAATGAAACATTGCTCCAAAACTAGACCTGGCTATCCAATTTAAGCCTATGCAATTTGAATTTACATTCTTCAACTCTGCAATATTTGTTGAAATGAGTACTAAGTACAAATCCAGCAAACCAAACCCTTAAGTGTATCAATGTTGTTTTGCATGATTTCATCATGTCTCTAAAAAAAAATGTTTATAGGTTCAAAGAATACCATAGTTTAGCTTTAGTGTTTTCACACACAAAGGACTAATTTTCTTACTCTAACATGTACTTGAATTCTCCTGGTAAATCTTAATGTTCTCATATGGGCAAGAATAACTCTAAATGTAAAAAATGAGGTTCATGAACATTTCACTTGGGTCAACAGTACAAGAAGACAATTAACATGCCTGTCAATGCCATATGCCCCTCCTTGTGGGGACAAACCATAACCATGGGTTTAGGAATTGCTCTAATAAGTGCAGCACTAAAACACTTTCTAATCATCTCTTCGACTCTCAAATAAGAATGATTTAAATATGTACTAGAACACCTATGATTTACTACTCAAATCTTTGGCAAGAAGGAAGTAAAGATTCTGGTCAATTTTGGGACAAGACGGTAGAGTAGAAGGACCTGAGCTCACCTCTTCTCATGAAGACACCAAAATCAAAACTAACTGCTGAACCACCACCAACAAGAAAGGACTGGAACCTACCAAAAAAGATATTCTTCCAAAGACAAAGAAGAAGTCACAATGAGATGGTAGGGGAGGAGGGGTATATTTATGATACAATCAAATCCCTTACCTGCCAGGTGGGTGACCCACAAACTGGAAAATAATTATATCATCGTTCTCTCACAGGAGTGAGAGTTCCAAGCCCCACATCAGGCTCCCCAATCTGGGGGTCTGGTATCGGGAGGAGGAGCCCCGAGAGCATTTGGCTTTGAAGACCAGCAGGGCTTGATAGCAGGAACTCCACAGGACTGGGGGAAACAGAAGCACCACTCTTGGAGGGCGCACACAAGGTCTCATGTACACTGGGACCCAGGGGAAAAAGCAGTGACTTCACAGGAGCCTGGGACAGACCTACCTGCTGGTCTTGGAGGGTCTCGTGGGGAGTTGGGGGTGGCTGTGGCTCACTGTGGGGACAAGAGCACTGGTGGTGGAGTTACTGAGTACTCACTGGAGTGAGTTGTCCTGGAGGCCACCAATTTGACACCAAGACCTAACCCCACCCAACAGCCCAAAGGCTCCAGGGCTGGGACACCACAGGCCAGACAACCAACATGGCAGGAAAACATCCCCACCCATCAGCAGACAGGCAGCTTAAAGCTTTCCTGAGCCCACAGCCAGCACTAAACACATCATTTGACATGGCCCTGCCCACCAGAGGGACAAGGCCCAGCTCCACCCACCAGTGGGCAGGCACCAGTCCCTTCCACCAGGAAGCCTGCACAAGACTCAGACTAGCCTCATGCACCAGGGAGCAGACACCAGAAGAAAGAGGAACTACAATCCTGAAGCCTATGGGACCACAAACACAGAAAGTTAGACAAAATGAGATGGCAGAGGAATATACTACAGACAAAGGAACAAGATTAAAATCTCCAGAAGAACAAAGTGAAGCAGAGATAGGCAATCTACATGAAAAAGAACTCAGAGTTATGATAGTTAAAGATGATCCAAGATCTCAGGAAAAAAATGGAGGCACAGATTGAGAAGATACAAGAAATGTTTAACAAAGACCTAGAATATTTAAAAGACAAGCAGATGAACAATACAATAACTGAAATGAAAAATACACTAGAAGGAATCAATAGCAGAATAAATGAGGCAGAAGAATGGATAAGTGAGCTGGAAGACAGAATGGTGGAAATCACTGCCACAGAACAGAATAAAGAAAAAAGAATGAAAAGAAATGAGGACAGCTTAAGAGACCTCTGGGACAACATTAATCACACCAACATTCCCATTACAAGGGTCCCAGAAGGAGAAGACAGAAAGGGTCTGAAAAAATATTTGATGAGATAATAGCTGAAAACTTCCTAACATGGGAAAGGAAATAGTCACCCAAGTCCAGGAAGCACAGAGAGTCTCATAAAGGATAAACCCAAGGAGGAACAACCATGACACTTATTAATCTAACTGACAAAAATTAAAGACAAGGAGAAAATATTGAAAGCAACAAGGGAAAAGCAACAAATAACATACAAGGGAATCCCCATAAGGCTATCAGCTGATTTTTCAGCAGAAACTCTGCAGGCCAGAAGGGAGTGTCATGATATATTTAAGGTGATGAAAGGGAAGAACCTACAACCAAGATTACTCTACCCAGCAAGGATCTCATTCAGATTCGACAGAGAAATTAAAACCTTTACAGACAAGCAAAAGCTAAGAAAATTCAGCACCACCAAACCAGCTTTACAACAAATGCTATAGGACTATAAAATACACAAAAGCACAACCACTTGTAGAGGATGCATGCACATGACAATGTACAACAGACATGTGAACTAACTTACATGACTGGAGACATGAACGCACGTTTGCATCTTCGAAAGTTCTCAACTTGAAGGTTGTAGGGGACTTACTGTATAGACTGCTATATCAAAATCTCATGGTAACTGCAAACCAAAAATCTACAATAGATATACACACAAAGAAGAAACAGGAATCCAAACACAACATTAAAGACAGTCATCAAATCACAAGAGAACAAAAGAGGAAGGGAAGAAAAAAGACCTATGAAAACAATCCCAAAACAATAACAAAATGGCAATAAGAACATACATATCAATAATTACCTTAAATGTAAATGGATTAAATGCTCCAAGCAAAAGACATAGACTGGCTAAATGGATAGAAAAACAAGACACATATATATGCTGTCTACAAGAGACCCACTTCAGATCTAGGGACACATACAGACTGAAAGTGAGGGGATAGAAAAATGTATCCCATGCAAATGGAAATCAAAAGAAAGCTGGAGTAGCAATACTCTTATCAGACAAAATAGACTTTAAAATAAAGACTATTACAAGAGACAAGGAAGGACAACATAATGATCAAGGAATCAATCAAGAAGAAGATATAACAATTTAAATATTTATGCACCCAACATAAGAGCACCTCAATATATAAGGCAAATGATAACAGCCATAAAAGGAGAAACTGACAGTAACACAATAATAGAGAGGGGCTTTAACACCCCACTTACATCAGTGGGCAGATCATCCAGACAGAAAATCAATAAGAAAACACAGGCCTTAAATGACACATTAGATCAGATGGACTTAACTGATATTTATAGAGCATTCCACCTGAAAGCAGCAGAATACACTTCCTTCTCAGGAATAGATCACACCTTGGGTCACAAATCAAGCATCGGTAAATTTTTAAAAATTGAAGTCATATCAAGCATCTTTTCAACCACAACACTTTGAGATTAGAAATCAACTACAAGGAAAAAAACTGTAAAAAACAAACGCAGGGAGGCTAAACAATATGCTACTAAACAACCAATGGATCACTGAAGAAATCGAAGAGGAAATCAAAAAATTCCTAGGAATAAATGAAAACAAAAACACGAAGATCCAAAACGTATGGGACACAGCAAAAGTAGTTCTAAGAGTGAAGTTTAGAGCAATTCAATCTTACCTCAGGAAAAAAGAAATCTCAAAGAGCCTAACCTTACACCTAAAGCAATTAGAGAAAGAAGAACAAACAAAACCCAAAGTTAGCAGAAGGAAAGAAATCATAAAGATTAGAGGAGAAATAAACGAAATAGAGATGAAGGAAACAATAGAAACTATCAGTGAAATGAAAAGCTAGCTCTTTGAAAAGACAAACAAAATTGATAAACCTTTAGCCAGACTCATCAAGAAAAACAGGGAAAGGGCTCAAATCAATAAAAGTAGAAATGAAAAAGGAGAAGTTACAATGGACACCACAGAAATACAAAAGATCATAAAAGACTACTACAAGCAACTATATTCCAATAAAATGAACAATCTAGAAGAAATGGACAAATTCTTAGAAAGGTGTAATTCTCCCAAAACTGTACCAGGAAGAAATAGAAAATATGAACAGGCCAATCACAAGCACTGAAATTGAAGCTGTGATTTAAAAACTCCCAAAGAAAGTCTAGGACCAGATGACTTCACATATGAATTCTAGCAAACATTTAAAGAAGAGTTAGCACCTATCCTTCTGAAAGTATTTCAAAAAACTGCAGAGGAAGGAATGCTCCCAAACTCATTCTATGAGGCCACCATCAACCTGATACCAAAACCAGACAAAGATACCACACACACAAAAAGGAAATTACAGGCCAATATCACTGATGAACATAGACGCAAAAATCCTCAACAAAATATTAGCAAACTAAATCCAACAATACATTATGGACCATACACCATGATCAAGTGGGGTTTATCACAGGGGTGCAAATATTCTTCAATATTTGCAAATCAATCAGTGTGATACACCACATTAAGAAACAGAAGAATAAAAACCATATGATCATCTCAATAAATGCAGAAAAAGCTTTTGACAAAATCCAACACCCATTTATGACAAAAACTCTCCAGAAAGTGGGCCTAGAGGTAACCTATCTCAACATAGTAAAGGCCATATATGTTAACCCACAGTTAACATCATTCTCAATGGTGAAAAACAAAGCATTTCCTCTAAGATCAGGAGCAAGACAAGGATGTCCACTCTTACCAGTTTATTCAATGTAGGTTTGGAAGTCCCAGCCATAGCAATCAGAGAAGAAAAAGAAAGAAAAGGAATCCAAATTGGAAAAGAAGAATCAAAGCTGTCATTGTTTGCAGATGACATGATAATGTACATAGAAAATTCTAAAGATGCTACCAGAAAACTACTAAGGCTAATCAATGAATTCAGTAAAGTTGTAGGACACAAAATTAATACACAGAAATTTGCTGCATTTCTACACACTAACAATAAAAGATTAGAAAGAGAAATTAAGGAAACAATCACATTTACCATCGCATCAAAAAGAATACGATACCTAGGAATAAACTTACCTAAGGAGGCAAAAGACCTGTACTCCAAAAACTATAAGTCGCTGATGGAAGAAACTGAAGATGACACAACAGATGGAAAGATATACCGTGTTCTTGGATTGGAAGAATCAATATTGTCAAAATGACTATGCTACCCAGGGTGATAGATTCAATGCAATCCCTATCAAATTACCAATGGCATTTTTTGCAGATCTAGAATAAAAAATCTTAAAATTTGTATGGAAACACAAAAGACCCATGAATAGCCAAAACAATCTTGAGAAAGAAAAACAGAGCTAGAGGAATCAGCCCCCCAGCTTCAGACTATACTATAAAGCTACAGTAATCAAGATACTATGGTACTGGCACAAAGACAGACTTACAGGTCAATGGAACAGGATAGAAGTCCCAGAAATAAACCCACACACCTATGGCCAATTAATCCACAACAGAGGAGGCAAGACTATACAATGGAGAAACGACAGTCTCTTCAATAACTGGTGCTGGGAAAACTGGACAGCTACATGTAAAAGAATGAAATTAGAACATTCTCTAACAATATACACAAAAATAAACTCAAAATGGATTAAAGACCTAAATGTAAGATCAGATACTATAAAACTCTTAGAAGAAAACATAGGTAGAACACTCTCTGACATAAATTGCAGCAAGATCTTTTTGTATCCACCTCTTAGAGTAATGGAAAGAAAAAGAAAAAGAAAGCAAATGGGACCTAATTAAACTTAAAAGCTTTGCACAGCAAAGGAAACCATAAACAAAACAAAAATACAACCCACAGAATGGGAGAAAATATTTGCAAATGATGCAACTGACAACAGATTAATCTCCAAAATACACAAACATCTCATACAGCTCAATATCAAAAAAAAACCCAACTAAATAGACATTTCTCCAAAGAAGACATACAGATGGCCAAAAAGCACATGAAAAGATGCTCAACGTTGCTAATTATTAGAGAAATGCAAATCAAAACTACAATGAGGTATCACCTCACACCGGTCAGAATGGCCATCCAAAAGTCTACAAACAATAAATACTGGAGAGGGTGTGGAGAAAAGGGACCCTCCTACACTGTTGATGGCAATGTAGTCACTATGGAGAACAGTATGGAGGTTCCTTAAAAAACTAAAAACAGAGCTACCATCTGATCCAGCAATCCCACTCCTGGGTGTACATCTGGAGAAAACCATACTTCAGAAAGATACATGCACCCCAATGTTCATTGCAGCACTATTTACAATAGCGAAGACATGGAAGCAACCTAAATGTCCACTGACTGATGAATGGATAAAGAAGATGTGGCACATATATTCAATGGATTATTACTCAGCCATAAAAAAGAATGAAATAATGCCATTTTCAGCAACATGGATGGACCCAGAAATTATTATACTAAGTGAAGTAAGCCATACAGAGGAAGACAAATATCACATGATATCCCTTATATGTGGAATCTTAAAAAAAAAAAAAACGGTACAAATGAACTCATTCACGAAACAGAAACAAACTCACAGACTTAGAAAACAAACTTATGGTTACCAAAGGGGAAAGGTGGTGGGGGGATAAATTAGGAGGTTGGGATGAACATATCCACACTACTAAATATAAAATAGATAATAACAAGGACCTACTGTACAGCACAGGGGAGTATATTCAATACTCTGTAATAACCTTTATGGGAAAAGAATCTGAAAAAACAGATTTATGTGTATGTATAACTAAATCACTTTGCGGTACACCTGAAACTAACACAACATTGTAAATCAAATATACTCTGATATAAAAAATAAATTTTTTTTAAAAAGAGAGGAAAGAAAAGAAGTAAGTAAAGATGGCTGTCATGAATCAGTATCAAAGTAATGGGTAATTGCAACCATGAGAAAAAGTATAAGAAGGTATCTGCAAAGCGCAAGAATAAATTACAATCTGATAACACATTTCTCAGGGAAAATAGCTTCCTAATTTAGGACAAAACATTTACAGTCATAGGACTCAGATTTCCCTAAATATCAACCCAGGTTTGTTTTACTTGACTCTCACCAAGTCAAAATGCTGAGACACCCAGGTTTGTGGCAAAGAGAGACAGCCAAGCAAAGGGATGGGAGAACAAATCTCAAATCCACCTCCTGGAATGCAAGGGGCTCTGAGTATTTATGGGGTAAAGAATAAAGCACGGTGGTCTGAGGCATGGGGAGCCTGGAGACAGTCTCTTTTCCAGTGTTCCTCCTGTTCGCAACATACACATTGGCAGGGTTTCACTATCAGGTATCCCGTTTGAGTTGACGTTTGGGGCTTAGGGCCTACCTTTTGCTGAGTTCCTTGTGGGAGTCTTCAATTTGGTCTGGTTCATCATTATGTCAAGTCAGCTGCCAGCAGAGCAGCCTCTTTCATTCTCCACTGTTCCTTTTTCTCCTGAACCTGGTCCCTGCCATTAAAAATTTTGAAGGCAATTTTAACAAGTTGAGACATAGGCAGTCCAAAAGTCCCTTCCATCTTTTGCATGTTCTTCTGTGTATCTGGGGCTCTCTGACTAATAGTCATTAACCATCTGTAAATTCTCTGGGCTTCAGGGTCTAGATCTGTATATTGCCTACAGGCAATAAAGACCCTTTCTAGAAATTCTGAAGGATCTTCATTCAGGGTTTCTGTTTTACCTCCTGCACTTTATTAAGGCTTCTTTGTCTGGTAGCCCTCTTCACAATCCCACAAGAGTGCAGTCTCCATAATGGTCAAGTTTTGGCCTCTCCCCTCCATTTACATCCCAATTAGGACTCACTGTTGGCATAGCTACTCTTGCAGCAGCCAGTAGTGAGTTGCCAGGGGTTTCTGTATGAAGCCCATCTACCACCTTCCTAGCTTTATCCAGCAGCATTCTACATTCTTCTGAAGTGAAGAGGGTACTCAATACATTTTGAACATCTGCCCAGGTTGGGTTGTGTGTTGCAACAACAACAACAAAAAAAAAAAAATGAGAAAAGATTTTACATTCTCTTTGGGCCACCTAAGTTGTCATACTGTTTTTAATTAAA
This sequence comes from Mesoplodon densirostris, assembly GCF_025265405.1. Taxonomy (NCBI): domain Eukaryota; kingdom Metazoa; phylum Chordata; class Mammalia; order Artiodactyla; family Ziphiidae; genus Mesoplodon; species Mesoplodon densirostris. The sequence continues at coordinate 27,110,181 of NC_082674.1, forward strand.
TAAATCCATAAATGTGAAGTTGAAAACAGGGAGTGGACCCAGATCAATCCCACCAGCTGCCCAGTCTCAGCATTCATACCCCCAATGGGGACTTGACTTAATGGATATCGTCCCACCTGAGTTAGGGTAGCTCCCTGGCCAAACTGAGTACCCTGGCTGGTGTGAGAGGGGGAGACCATTCGTATTTCTCCATCCTTAAAGACAAGGGGTGGGTTGGTGGGCAGGGCAAGCCTGAGGCTGTGGCTCAGGCGCTGGCAGCAAAGGAGCAGTGGCAGCATCATGTAAAGGTGGAGGGAGAGCAGTCAGTGTTCAACTGAATTAATAGCAAGTCATCCTCCTTTTCATTAGAATCAAGCCAAACAGGTTTCTTTGCCTTTCCTTCCTATTGGAACAATCATTTTATTTGCACAGGTTTATTCTGTTACAATAAACACAAGACTCTACATAAGGTATTTCATCCCATTTTTCTTCCCATTTACAAAATAAGTCTAGTTGAAACACTGTATTGTAATTTAAGGATTAATTTTCAGACCATTTTGCTCCAGAATCTAAACGATATGGTTGCCATACAGTGTTGCCAAAAAATACCATCTTTTTCTTTTCCCCAAATTCATAACTGAAAGTTCCCCAATTTTGGAGAATGCAGCCTAGAGGGCTGCAAAAGGGAAGAGAATTAATGTTTCCCATTTTGAAGGGGATTTTCTTTCAGGGGGTCGCAGCAATGAAATCTTCCTGAGGGTCCTTGCTACAGTCACCAAGAAGCTCAGTCTCCAGTAGCCACTTCTTAATAATAAAAGACACTCAGACATAAATGGACATGTCCAAACAGACCAAAACAAAACCAAAAAACAGAGCCGCAGGCCATTAACACAGATAGTGAGTACCTCAGCAGCTGTAACCTTTTATACTGTCTGCCAAAATCCCTCCAGGTGGGCCTCCAACCCACCATCTGGTCAGAATTGCAAAGACCACCTAGGCACAGGTGTGTTTCTTTGTCAAGTTTACTCACCCAAAAGACGTCTTCCAAACCCAAACCCCAAAACAACTTGTTTCTCCGCTGCAAAACTAAACTAAGGGTTGAAGGTCGGCAGCACCCACCAGAGAAATCCAGGGACAGTCCCAGAACTAACAGATGAGGCAGGTGCTCGGACTTGTCCACAGGCTCTCAGTACCTGCAAGGGACCAGTGAGCCATGGGCAAAAGGTCCATCTAGACTTCTTTCATGGGCTTGCCTTCGCTGAATACGTTACCGACCCACGTTCATTTTGCCTGATCCACAGCAGTCCAAAACACTGAGATGCTGAGATTTGCAGCAAAGAAAGGATGTTTTTGCAAGGCAACCAAGCAAGGAGACTGCAGAACAACTCTCAAATATGTCTCCCCAAAGGCAAGGGGCTTAGGGTATTTGTGGGATGAAGAATAAAGGCACAGGGAGCAGTGATTGTAAAAAGGTACGATAGGGCTTCCCTTGTGGCGCAGTGGTTGAGAGTCCGCTTGCCGATGCGGGGGACATGGGTTCGTGCCCCGGTCCGGGAGGATCTCACATGCCGCGGAGCGGCTGGGCCCATGAGCCATGGCCGCTGAGCCTGCGCGTCCGGAGCCTGTGCTCCGCAATGGGAAAGGCCACAACAGTGAGAGGCCCGCGTACTGCAAAAAAAAAAAAAAAAAAAAAAAGGTACGATAATCATCACTCTGTGCCAGTGTCATGAAGCTACCGGCATCTGCACATTCAAAAGGTCACCAGGTGGACACACACCCAGCTGAAGGATTGGTGGTCCCATCCAGTTTTAACCAGCTCAGCTGAACTACACACAGCTGATGCAGTTTCTTGAGAACAATTTGGAAAAACATCTTATTGTTTAGGCTACATGCCACTTGGAGGACATGCAAGTCTTTTGTAGGAACAATTAAAATGACCTTGATTAATAAAGGCAGGTTACAGGTGAAGTGGATTTAACTAATGATTACCCTTGGTTTCAGTCCTGGCATTTTTTTTTTTTTTTTTTTTTCTTTTTGCGGTATGCGGGCCTCTCACTGTTGTGGCCCCTCCCGTTGCGGAGCACAGGCTCCGGATGCGCAGGCCCAGCGGCCATGGCTCACGGGCCCAGCCGCTCCGCGGCATATGGGATCCTCCCAGACCGGGGCACGAACCCGTATCCCCTGCATCGGCAGGCGGACTCTCAACCACTGCGCCACCAGGGAAGCCCAGCTACAGTATTTTTAAGAGTACGATTCATCTTTTTCATTTTTTCCGGTAGATTGGGGTCACAAAGAAGCATGTAATTTCCGATGAAGGCTCCTGATACTTGAGTTATTCTTGCTATGAAGACACCCTCCACTGTCACTCTGAATGGGTACAGGTAACCCAAACCTTGGAATTATTTCCTTCAGTAGAGTGTTAATAACCTCACAAGCTTTTTCAAACCAGCAAGGAAATGCTTCTACCCCAACAAGTAAAAGCATCCACAAATACTGGTAAATACCCAAGGTTTCTAGTGGCTCCTGGCATCACACTGACATCAACCTGACAGTCTTTGCCTGAGTCCAGCACCTAGAGTCTGAACTCCTTTGACAATTGGCGGTGGCCCAGTTTTAGGATTATTTTTAGCACATACGATGCATATCTGTATCACCTTTTGAATTGTCCTTTGCATATTTGGTCCTATAACGAACTTCTGAATCCACTGGAGGGTGGCGTCTCTACCATAGTGGTACTCTGGTGTACGTAGTTTACTACATCTTCCATAAGCTATTTGCATATGAGGACCTTGCCTCATCTATTATAAATCCACCCTTCCTTGTGTACCTATAGTCAGCATCCTGAGAATGGCCAGGACTCCAATCAAATCCACATTCATTGGTACTACCTAGGTCTTCAGGAGAATACTCTGGATAGCATCTTGTCAAATTCACATCAGGGATCTATGTGTTTTTGTCCTGGCTGCTAGCTTTACCACTTGATCTGCTAGATTCTTTCCTCAAGCAGTCAATTTCTGATGTCCTGGACAGTGAACAATAGCAATTCTTTTGGCTCCATGAAAGCTTCTAGTAAGTTTAAAATTTCTTTGACATGTTTAATTTCCTTCTTCTCTGCAGTTTACAGCTCTCTTTCTCCAAATGGCCCCATGGGCATGGACCACCAAGAATGCATATTTGGAATCAGTGAAAATAATTACTTTTATCCTTACCTAGATAGAGGGATCTCATCAGGGCTATAAGCTCCACCTTTTGTATGGAGGTACCTGGTGGAACAGCTTCTGCTTCCAGTGTCTTTTGATGAGTCACTACCATCTACCCAGACTTGTGTCATCCCTGGTCCATAAAGCTTCTCCATCTGTGAACATCTCAAGGTCTGGAAAAGGGCCCTTCAGTGGCCAGTCTGTCAGGTCAGAATGGCTGGAATAGATCTGTTCAATTATCTGAATACAATCATGCATAGGCAATTTAGTATTCATCGGGCGTAAAGTGGTAGGATTCAAGATAAAGACTGCTTTCAGAGTAACAGTAGGATTATCCAATAATGTAAGCCTAGTATTTTCTCAATCTTCCTGAAGTTAACCTATATCCTCTCTTCTGTTCTAGTGCGGGAGCCCGGGGAGGGAGTACACAGTAAGGAGAGTACACAGGCAGACTGGCCATCCCTTAGTGACTCTATCTACTGGCTTTGAGAAATATGCAACAGGTCTCCTTATGCTGCCCAGGTTCTGACTTAGAACTCCAAGGATGACTCTTTGTGTCTCATAAATAAGTCAGAAAGCTTTCTGATATCTGGAGGGCCTAAAACCAGGGCACTTTTTCTTTGATAACCTGGAATTCCTTATGGAATTCCCCCAGTCCAGTTAAGAGCTTCACAAAGGGGTTTTGCTATGAATCCAAAGTGGGGTATCCAAATTCAGCAGAACCCAGTCATTCCCAGGAATCCCCATAATTGTCTCTTGGTAGTGGGAACTGCAACCCTAGCTAGAACTTCCCTTCTGTCAGGGAGCAAGTTTCTGTCCTTGTGAAAGTTCTGACAATGAAAACAATCAATAAAAGATGTATAATAGTAATAGAAGAGTTTTATTTGAGCCAAACTGAGGACTATAGCCTGGGAGGCAGCCTCTCAGATAACTCTGAGGAACTGCTCTGGAGAAGCATGGTTCTTTTCAGCACTATTTTATATCTTATCAGAGCAAAGAATATCAAACAAGTCAAGGATACCTTCCTTCAACCTTCAAAAAAAAACAAAAAACAAAAAACCCCAGCATGTACACATCAAGTCAGTATGCACTTGGCACTGAGCAGGGAGTCTAATCATTGAAGGAATACCAGCATTGGCATCCCAGGAAGGGAGGCATTTTAATCTTTATTTTTTTAACTTATGGTCAATGAACCCTTTTCTTTATTAATTAAAGCAGGTGTATAATGTTTGATAGGCTACAAATAGGCTGTTTTAGTTAGTATAAAATTCAAATTAAATCATGTATAAGCCAAAATGACTTCCCCATTCCTCACTATGTGAAAATATCTTCTATCACTTCCCTCTTTTGAACATAAGTCTTTCAATAGAAAGCACTGATGATCAAAATATTTGTTCTTCACTGCCAGGGTGGTTGCCACCTTCCCTGGGTTCTTCATGGTCCTCAGTGCTAGGCCTTCTTTTATTGGTTTACATATATATATATATATATATATATATATATATATATATATATATATTTATTTATTTATTTATTTATTTATTTATTTATATTATATATACACACACATACATATAGGGAGAGGGATAGAGAGAGAGAGAAAGAGATTGGCCTACTTATCCACGTTGGGATGGGTGGGGGGTGGGAACTAATCAGGTACACTGAACAAGCACAGAGGTATGCTAATGGGGATATTTTGTAGGATATACATTTTATCAATTACACTGATTGTCACACAAACATTGTATATATGCTTTTAGCAGTAGGCTTAAAGCAAGCAGTGATTTATGTTGTGAGTAGTTTGATGGCTAGGAAAATAATACATACTGTGACAATGATAACTGTCTACAAAGCAAAGTGGAAAAGATTGTCTATTGTTCCTTGATCAGGAACAAGAAAAGGATGTCCACTCTTGCCACTTTTATTCAACATAGTTTTGGAAGTCCTAGCCATGGCAATCAGAGAAGAAATAAAAGGAATCCAAACTGGAAAAGGAGTAGTAAAATTGTCACTGTTTGCAGATGACATGATAATGTACATTGAAATTCTAAAGATGCTGCCAGAAAACTACTAGAGCTCATCAGTGAATTTGGTAAATTTGCAGGATACAAAATTAATACACAAAAATAGATAGCTAGTGGGAAGCAGCCACATAGCACAGGGAGATCAGCTCGGTGCTTTGTGATCACCTAGAGGGGTGGGATAGGGAGGGTGGGAAGGAGGGAGATGCAAGAGAGAAGAGATATGGGGACATATGTATATGTATAACTGATACACTTTGTTATAAAGCAGAAACTAACACACCATTGTAAAGCAATTATACTCCAATAAAGATGTTAAAAAAATTAATACACAGAAATCTGTTGCATTCCTATACACTAACAAAAGATAAGAAAGATAAATTAAGGAAACAATCCCAGGTACCACCACATCAAAAAGAATAAAATACCTAGGAATAAAATTACCTAATGAGGCAAAAGGCCTGTACTCTGAAAACTACAAGATGCTGATGAAAGAAATCAAAGACAACACAAACAGATGGAAAGATATATTGTATCATGTTCTTGGATTGGAAGGATCAATATTGTCAAAATGACTATATTACCCAGGATAATCTACAGATTCAATGCAACACCTATCAAGTTACCAATGGCATTTTTTTCAGATCTAGAACAAAAAAGTCTTAAAATTTGTATGGAAACACAAAAGACCTTGGATAGCCAAACAATCCTGAGAAAGAAAAACAGAGCTGGAGGAATCAGGCTCCCTGACTTCAGACTATACTATAAAGCTACAGTAATCAAAACAGTATGGGAGTGGCACAAAGACAGACATAGATGAATGGAACAGGACAGAAGGCCCAGAAATAAACCCATGCACCTAAGGTCAATTAATCTATGACAAAGGAGGCAAGAATATACAACGGAGAAAAGATAGTCTCTTCAATAACTAGTGCTGGGAAAACTGGACAGCTACATGTAAAAGAATGAAATTAGAACATTTTCTAACACCGTACATGAAAATAAACTCAAAATGGATTAAAAACCTAAATGTAAGACTGGATACTATAAAACTCTTAGAGGAAAACATAGGCAGAACACTCTGACATAAATTGCAGCAATATCTTCTTGGATCCACCTCCTAGACTAATGAAAATAAAAACAAAAATAAACAAATGGGACCTAATTAAACATAAAAGCTTTTGCACAGCAAAGGAAACCATAAACAAAACAAAAATACAACCCACAGAATGGGAGAAAACATTTACAAACGATGTGACCAACAAGGGATTAATCTTCAATTTTATAAGCAGTTCATGCAGTTCACTATCAAAAAATAAACAACCCAATCAAAAATGGGCAGATCTAAATAGACATTTCTCTATAGAAGACAGATGGCCAAAAGGCACATGAAAAGATGCCCAGCATCACTAATTTTTAGAGAAATGCAAATCAAAACTGCAATGACTTATCACCTCACACCAGTCAGAATGGCCATCATCAGAAAGTCTACAAACCATAAATGCTTGAGAGGGTGTGGAGACAAGAGAACCCTCCTACACTGTTTGTAGGAAAGTAAATCCATACAATCATTAGGGAGAATGTATGGAGGTTCCTTAAAAAACTAAAAATAGAGCTACCATATGATCTAGCAATCCCACTCCTGGGCGTATATCTGGAGAAAACCATACTTTGAAAAGAGCCATTCACCCCAATGTTCATTGCAGCACTATTTACAATAGCCAAGACATGGAAGCAACTTCAATGTTCATCAACAGAGGAATGGAAAAAGAAGATGTGGTACATATATACAATGGAATATTACTCGGCCATAAAAAATGAAATAATGTCATTTGTGACAACATGGATGGACCTAGAGGTTATCATACTAAGTGAATTAAGTCAAAGACAAATATCATATGATATCACTTATATAAGAAAGCTAAAAAAAATGATACTAATGAACTTATTTACAAAACAGAAACAGACTCAGAAAACAAACTTATGGTTACCAAAGGGGAAAGGTGGGGGGCAGGAGGGATAAATTAGGAGGTTGGGATTAATATATACACAATACTATATATAAGAGAGATAATCAACAAAGACCTACTGTATAGCACAGAGAACTCTACTCAAAACTCTAATAACCTATATGGGAAAAGAATATGAAAAAGATTTAGTTATATATATATAACTAAAAGATTTAGTTATATATGTATATATATGTGTGTGTAGATATATATATATATATATATATAAAACAAAATCACTTTGCTGTACACCTGAAACTAACACATTAGTTGTGTTAAATCAACTATACTCCAATATAAAATAAAAACTGAAAAAAAAGACTGTCTATTCCTGATGGAAGCCAATTGAACAGATCATTTTATAAAGAAGTTTTTTTGTTTTTTACATTTTGCAGCTCATTGCACCTTTTGCGAAAGTTTTTCTAGGCGCGTCTCAACTTCTCCAGGGGTATTGATTAAAAGTGCAACAAATAGTCTGAGCGATAGCACAAATGACTCCTTGTTTAGCCAGTAGAAAATCTAAGGCAACCCTTGTATCTATTATTACTTGGGCTAAGGAATTTAAGGATATCTGTTGTGTTGCAATGCTTTTTGTAATCTTTTCGGCTATTTGACCAATGGTGGCTGACAGATTTCTGATCATCTGTTTGCATGTATTCATTCATTAAGAACCAAGATCCCCAAAGCATTTTGCCACCTGTTTGTATCCTGTTAACATGGATCTCTCAACTCTGCAATGAGGAGAAAAAAGTTTATCTATTTCCTTATGTACAGACAATGGAGTAACATAATGTCCCAATAAACATCATCATTGTATTTGCACAGCTATTGAAAACATGTATATGCCCATCCTTGGAAAGGTGGATCAACTCCAATATCACATATGAAGGTAAAACCTGGGGGAGCACAAACGATTCCTCCTAGAATGCTCTCATTGATAGCCTCATTACTTGGAAGCTTCATCAACACAATATCCAACTATGGATCTCTTCTGTTGTAGTGTTTCCAGAAGTCTTTTGCATGGTATTTAACATATGGGAGTTGCTGGCTTAATTTACTCTTTTTTCCCGTTAAGACATTTTTCCATTAAATAAGGGACAGAGCGAGGGGCTCCTGGGGTAAGTTGTGGTTGGTCTCTAATGACTAAGGATAGTATCAGACAAAGAATGGACCTATTAATATGTTGAAGAATTTGAACCTGAGAGGTTAGGCCAGAGAGAGGTTGGTCTGGGTAAGTGGTAATGTTAGGAATATCTGAAGAGTCAGTAATAGGCATTATAAGGGTTCTATCCCAGTAGCTATACTTTATGACAACTTCACAAAAGAATTTTCTTTCTGTCCTGAACATTGGGACAAAAGTGAAAACAATAATTTTCAATTTTCATAAGGAGACAAATATTTGGTAAACAGTTCAACTGAGCTAATAGGGTGGGTCTTACAGGCCTGGTCCAGATCCTTGAGGGAGCTGTCTACCACTGTTTTCATCTTCTTGTCCTGGCTTGATGGTTGTTTTAAGATGAGTTTGAGTTTCACAATTCTCTCTATAGGCCAGTCCAGTGCAGAGGCTCTTTTGAAGTGAGAAGTATGAATTCAGGAGTCAATTCCCTTCAGTTTCATTGTGCATGAGCTAGTTAGGAGTACCTGATAAGGGTTCTTCCATCTAGGTTAGACAGAGCCCTTTAAATGATGTCTTTTTCAGTTTCCATGATCTCCTGATTATAAGTCACAGGGCATCTGATCTTCATCCAAAGGTAGATTACGAGATCAGCTTCAGAAACAAACTTAGAATATCCTTTTAATAATTCAATTAAACTTTACAATAATGTAACATAGTAACGAGGAGCCTTCTAGGAAGCGAGTTTAAGGTAGAAAATACCAAACCTCAAAGATAGTAACACTAGAAATATCTACAAAGGTGTATTGTTGAAATTTCTCTCTAAAATTACCCTTATTTCTATCTAATAGTCAAATTAAGACTAATTTGTTTGCAAAATAAATCTGGCTTCAATAAACTTGGTCTGATTATTTACATAAGGGTAATTGATCATATAGGTTCTTTTAAATTGGCTTTCCTGGAACTTTTCCTAAGGAAACTCAAATTGAACTTTTAAAAAAAGGTCTCTCGGGCTTCCCTGGTGGCACAATGGTTGAGAGTCCGCCTGCCGATGCAGGGGACACGGGTTCGTGCCCCGGTCTGCGAAGATCCCACAGGCTGCAGAGCGGCTGGGCCCGTGAGCCATGGCCGCTGAGCCTGCGCGTCTGGAGCCTGTGCTCCGCAATGGGAGAGGCCACAGGAGAGACCCGCATACCGGAAAAAAAAAAAAAAAGTCTCTCAAGACCAGGAAAGCCATGCCATTAAATTCTGCCTGCAATACCTACAGATTTAGGTGGATTCCTCTCTTCTTGAGGTTCTTGCACCTGTCAAAAAGTGCCCTTTCTTATTTACCTGGAAAGGCTGTTGGGAAGCTAAGAGTTTCCAAATTCTGGAAGGATCAGGTATAAAGATAAATGCTTCAATTCTATTTATAAATGTATGACTTATTAAATTGCTGCAAGTCATAATTAGCTTAAAGGGAAAGAGTTCCCTTATATCTGTAAAGCAAAGATTAAAGGCCAGTAATATGTCAGAAAAAAAGTCATAAAAATTATCCTATTTATCATTTCATTCAATTCCATGAAACTAATCCTTTTTCTGTTTGAGTCCAGTTTCTCCATTAGTTCTGTCGACCTTGCCTGGTGACTGAGGGTGATAGTGACAGTGATAATTTCAAGAAGTTTGTGAGGTTTTTGTTAAGGCTTGTATGATTTGTCCAGTGAACTGGGTGCCTTGATCATTAGAGACTGAGTAAAGTACCCCAAGTGGAAAACATATCTAACAGTTTGTCATTGTGAGGGCATCAGCCTTGCAGCAAGGGAAGGCTTTAATCCATCATACAAAAATATGGGGTTTGCCAGGGAGCTAGAAAGAGCTATGTGGCTGCCTTGGGTTTCCTGTAGCACTGATTGTTTAATTCACAGCTATTGATTTCCCATCTTAGTTTCTCTGATTTAGGAGCAGACTGTTGCCATGTTACAGGGACATTAAGATAGAAAAAGTCCGACAATGAGGGGTTAATTTTTTGCAGGAGCAGAATGAACTTTATACATACCATAATCTTGACAGATTCTGTTGCTGTTGCCTTTGCATGTAAGTCAGCTGGGCATTTCCCTGATACTTGTGTTCAGGCCCTTTAGTGTGACCTTCAGTTTTGATACCAGGTAACACTTTATATCAGGACACATAAGACTTCCAGGAATTTCACATAATTTCTCGAGCACTTATAGTACATACTGTACTGGCATTGAAAGGCTTAATATTACCTTTTGACAATGCTTCCCATGTAATTTAACATACCAAATAAGACTCATTAATCTCTGAGATGCTTCAGGACCAAAAAAAAAGTCACTTTCTTTTCCCTTAAAGTGCATTTCCATTCTTCATACCCTTTGCTGAAAACACACATCTTATTTTCCTAGTAAATGGAAATATTTCCCTTATTATTTCTAGTAGCTTAAAATTACATGTAATTTTAACCCTTAAAAAAACCTTAATCTCTAGCAAAACCCAAGAAACAAGAAATTGTAAATTGTTTTTCATACTAGCGTTTCCTGATTGGCAAACTTATGAACATATTCCATAACCTCTAGAAACATACATTTTCTCAGAACAGAATTTCTTTTCTCAGTGTGGTACAAGACATGAGCCCAGTTAAGCCCAAACATCTTTAGTTTCTCTCCAATAAGACAAAGTAGGACAACTTAGCCTTGCTTAGCCATTGATTTGTCAGTATTTTATCTTAATTAGAAATGATCTGAATCTTCAGTGAATTCCCATCATCTAACTTAATCTAGCAAACACTAAAGTTTCAAGTTACCAAAAGTCTGGAGAAACGATTTTTAACTAGGCATACATACCATAAAACATAACCATTCTTAAAGAGTTCACCTAAGAACTTTTATCCCATTTAACTCTATTACTTATGAAAATATCACACCAATTTCTTGTTGACAAATTTATGAGCTTATAGACATTTTAGTAAACCTAGGTACAATAAAAGTATTGTACTTAATGTTGATGACTCTAAAGACATATCTGCATTAAACAACTTGAACTTGTTTTTCGTTAAAGATAATCCTAGATCACATGATCCCTTAAAAATTTGGGTTAGTTTTTTGTTATATTTAGAAATACTTGATTTGTAAGCGCTTACTTTTAAGTCAATTCAATAGAGCTCTTTCATAAGTTAACAATATCATCCAGAGGTAAAAACATTTATAACAGATATACATAAATCCAGAGAGACAGATCTCAGTTTTCCTGCTTGAGTTTTAAAAGGCCTCTTTTCCTTTTTTCCCCCTTCAGTTTTAGGTTCTACTAGTTGAGTCAAGGTTATAGTCTCAGGCAATGTGGCCTGTGTTTACATTTCAAAGACTTAAAGAGTTACGATTTCAAGCTTTCTCTGGAATACTTTTGTTCTCTCAGGAACAGAATTTTGAAAGTGTGTTTCATCAAGCCAGCTTTCATTAAATGTGCAGGCAAAAATGAGGTTTGGAATGTCAGAAGAGCTCTGCTCCAGCTGTTTTAGGGTTAGAAAAGTATTTTCAAGTATTGGCTCCATAACAATTATAGAAACCAGCTGGAGTTTCAGTGGGTGGCTGCCTATCCGGGAGCTGGTAAGCTTTAGAAACACAATTTCCCACTTTCTTTCAGTTCTGTTTTATTATATGGTACAAATCTTTCCAACTTTAAGCCACATTAAAAAAAAAAAAAAAAAAAAAAGTCAGCCAACCCAGTTCGCTCAGAGCTTCCCCCTGAGGCCTTGTCTCTTCTGTTAACTCTGGGAAACTGCTCTGGAGTAGCATGATTTCAGCAGTTTCGTATCTTGTTAGAACAAAGAACAAGTAAGTCAGGGATACAGTCAAGATTTAAAAAAACAAAACAAAAAGACCCAGCATGTACACAGTGAGTCAGTATGGCCTTGGCACCTGGGAAAGGAGTCTCATCAAAGGAGTCCCAGCACTGGCATCCCAGGAAGAGAGGCATTTAATCTTTATTTTTAAACATGAACATTCTTTACTTCTGGTCAATACACTCTTTTCTTTAATAAGAAAAGCAGAGGCGGGAGATCAGGCCAAGATGTTGTTGACAGCCCCTGAGCTCACCAGAAACACAACTATGTGCAGAACAACCATCAATGTAAAAGACTGGAAGCTACTAGAAGAGATTTTCTACAACTGAAGACATAAAGAAGAAACCACAACAAGTGTAGGAGGGCCGGACTTGCAATATAATCAAGTCTCATACTCCCAGGTGGGTGACCCACAGACTGGAGGATAATTATACTGCAGAGGTTCTCCAACAGGAGTGAGAGTTCCAAGCTCAACGTTGGGCTCCCCAACCTAGGAGTCCTGTGCCAGGAAGATGAACCCCAAGAGCATTTGGCTTTGAAGGCCAAGGGGGCTTAATTTCAGGAGTCCCAAAGGGCTGGGGGAAATAGAGACTTCACTCTTAAAAGCATACACAGGGCTTCCCTGGTGGCGCAGTGGTTGAGAGTCCGCCTGCCGATGCAGGGGACACAGGTTTGTGCCCCGGTCCAGGAAGATCCCACGTGCCGCGGAGCGGCTGGGCCTGTGAGCCGTGGCCGCTGAGCCTGCACGTCCGGAGCCTGTGCTCCACAACGGGAGAGGCCACAACAGTGAGAGGCCCACGTACCGCAAAAAAAAAAAAAAAAAAGAAAGAAAGAAAATGCACACACAAAACCTCAGATGCTCTGGACCAAGGGCAAAAGCAGTAATTTGATAGAAGCCTGGGCCAGACCTACCTGCTGGTCTTGGAGAGTCTCTCAGAAATGGGGCATGGCAGTGGCTCACCCTGGGTATATAGATCCTGGCCACAGCCATTCTTAGGAGCTCCTTCTACCATGTGGACCCTAGCACTGGCAGGTGCCACATGCAAAATCCTCCCTCTAACTCATTAGTGCCAAGACCTGGCCCCACCCAATAGCCTGTAGGTAGGCACCAATGCTGTGATACCTCAGGCCAAGCAACTAACTGGGTGGGGACACAGCCTCGCCCATTAGCAGACAGGCTGCCTAAAAGCTTCCTGAACCCACAGGCACATCTAGATGCAGCCCTGCCCAGAGGTCCAGGACACAGTTCCACCCACCAACAGGCAGGCACTGGCCCTGCCTTCCAGGAAGCCTGCCTTAGCTTCTGGACAAGGCTCACCCACCAAGGAGCAGACACCAGATACAACAAAATCACAATCCTGCAGCCTACCAACCCAGCCTGCCCACAGAAGGCCAGACCCTGCCCCAGGAACAGCTAGGCCCTGGCCCTGCCCACCAGCAGGCCAGCACAAGATTTGGGACACCCTGGACCCCATATCCAACTGTGTCATAAATAAACCTCACCCACCTGCAATCTGACACCAGCTCTGGGATCCCTGGGCCCTGCAGCCAGAACCCAGGACACAGCTCTGCCTGCCAGTAGCCTGTCATTAATCCCAGGACCTGGCTTCACCCACCAGTGGGAGGGCAATGGCCCCTGAGTCTTCTGGACCCCGACTCCACCCACCAGTGAGCCAGCACTAGCCCCAGGGCCTCCTAGGGTTCTGTAGTCAGCCACCTAATGACCAGAACCTACAACCTGCAGCTGGCAGCCTCTGCAGAAAGCAGGGCCTGGCAACCAAATGGACTAGGGACCAACCAAGCCTACCAGACCACCCACATAGTCAGCCCACCACAACCGAAAGACCAACGCAGCCCTCAGAGAGGGAACCCCTATAGCATATAGGTTGAGTGACAAAAGGGGAGTGTGCTGCTGGGATGCATAGGACACCTCCTACAGAAGGCCACTTCTCCAAGGTCAGGAAATGTAACTAACCTACAGATACATAAAACTACAAAGGGCAACTTAGACAAAACAAAGCATCAGAGGAACATGTTTCAGACAAAGGAACAAGATAAAACCCCAGAAGAACTAAGTGAAGTGGAGATAAGCAATCTACCCAAGAAAGAGTTCAGGGTAATGATTGTAAAGAGGAGAAGAATGGATGCACAGAGCAAGGAATTAGAATTTTTAACAAAAGTTAGCAAATTAAAACATCAAGCACACTAATATTTGCATTATGGGGTCCCAGAGGAGAAGAGAGAGAGAAAGGGCCTGAGAACATATTTGAAGACATAATGGCTGAAAATATCCTTAAACTGGGAAAGGAAAAAAAATCGTCCAAGTCCAAGAAGCACGGAGAGTCCCACACAGGATTAACCCAAAGAGGAACACACCAAGACACATTGTAATTCAAACGACAAAAATTAAAGATAAGGAGAGGATACCACAAGCATCAAGGGAAAGCAACATACAAGTTAACTCCCATAAGGCTATCAGCTGATTTTTCAGCAGAAGCTCTGCAGGTCAGAAGGGAATAACATGATATATTTAAAGTGATGAAAGGGAAAAACCTACAACAAAGAATACTCTACCCAGCAAGGCTCTCATGCAGATTTGGTGGAGAAATCAAAAGCTTTACAGACAAGCAAAAGCTAAAAGAGTTCAGCACCACTAAACCAGCTTTACAAAGAGTGTTAAAAGGAACCTCTCTAGTTGGGGGGAAAAAAAGACCATAACTAGAAACAAAGTTACAAAATGAAAAAGCTCACTGGTAAAGGCAAACCTACAGTTAAGGTAGGAAATCATCCATGCACAAAGCTAGTAGGAAGGTTAGAAGACAAAAGTAGTAAAATCATCTATATCCACAATAAGCAGTTAACGGATACACAGAAAAATTAGCTGTAAAATATGGTATCACAAACAGTAATCATGAGTGGAGGAGAGTATGAATGCAGGATTTTAAAAAATGCATTTGAAATTAAGAGATCAGCAAATTAAAACAATTGTGTGTGTGTATATACACACACACACACACATACATATATATACACCTCATGGTAACCACAAACCAAAAATCTGTAGTATACACACACACACAAAGGAATCCAAACATAACACTGAAGATAGTCATCAAATCACAAGAGAACAAAAGAAGGAAAATAAAAGACAAAACAAAAACAACCACAAAACGATTAACAAAATGGAAATAAGAACATACATATCAATAATTACCTTAAATGTAAATGGACTACATGCTCCAATCAAAAGAAATAGAATGACTGAATGGATACAAAAACAAGACCCATATTTATTCTGCCTACAAGAGACTCATTTCAGATGAAAAGACACACAGGGATTGAAAGTGAGGGGATGGAAAAAGGTATTTCATGCAAATGGAAATCAAAAGAAAGTCAGAGTAGCAATACTTATATCATACAAAAATTGACTTTAAAATAAATACTGTTACAAAAGACAAAGACACTACATAATGATCAAGGATTCAATCCAAGAAAAAATAATAACTGCAAATATATGTGCACTCAATACAGGAGCACCTAAATATGTAAGTCAAATATTAATGGGCATAAAAGGAGAAATTGACAGTAACACAATAGTACTAGGGGACTTTAAGCCCCCCACTTACATCAATGGACAGATCATCCAGACAGAAAAAAAATAAGGAATCACTGGCCTTAAATGACAGATTGGACAACACGTACTTGATATCTATATATACAGGGCATTCCATCCAAAAGCAGAAGACTACACATTCTTTTCAAGGGCACATGGAACATTCTCCAGGATAGCTTACATGCTAGGCCACAAAACAAGCCTCAGTAAGTTTGAAATCATAATCAACCATCTCTTCCAACCACAACACTATCAGACTAGAAATCAAATACAAGAAAAAAAACTGCAAAAAAACCCAAAACATGTGGAGGCTAAACTATATGACACTAAACAATCAATGGATCACTGAAGAAATCAAAGAGGAAATTAAAAATTACCTAGAGACAAATGAAAATGAAACGACAATCTAAAACCTACAGAATGCAACAAAAGCAATTCTAAGAGGGAAATTTATAGCAATATAAGCTTACCTCAGGAAACAAGAAAAATCTCAAATAAACAACCTAACCTTACACCTAAAAGGATCTAGAGGAGAATAAACAAAACCCAAAGTTAGTAGAAGAAAGAAATCATAAAGATCAGTGCAGAAATAAATAATAGAGACTAAAAAAACAATAGAAAAGATCAATGAAAATAAAAGCTCTTTCTTTGAAAAGATAATATTGATAAACCTTTAGCCAGACTCATCAAGAACAAAAAAAAAAGGGAGAAGGCCTAAATCGATGAAATTAGAAATTAAAAAGGAGACGTTACAACTGACACCACAGAAATACAAAGGATAAGAGACTACTATGAACAACTACATGCTGATAAAATGGACAACCTTTAAAAGGGGACAAATTTTTAAAAAGTACACTCTCCCAAGACTGAAATAGGAAGAAACAGAAAATATGAACAAATTACCAGTAATGAAACTGAATCAATAATTTTAAAATTCCCAGCAAACAAAAGTCCCAGACCAGATGGCTTCTAAATGTTTGAATTCTACCAAACACTTAGAGGATAATTAACATCTATCCTTCTCAAACTATTCCAAAAAACTGCAGAGGAGGAACATTTCCAAACTCATTCTATGAGGCCAGCATCACCCTGATAGCAAAACCAGATGGATATCACAAAAACAAAATTATGGGCCAAGAACACTGATGAACATAGATGCAAAAATCCTCAAAAAAATATTAGCAAACTGAATCCAACAATATATTAAAAGAATCATACACCATAATCAAGTGGGATATACCCCAGTGATGCAAGGATTTTTCAATATTTGCAACTCAATGTGATTTACCAAATAAACAAATTGAAGAATAAAAACCATATGATAATCTCAATAGATTCAGGAAAAGCTTTTGACAAAATTCAACATCCATTTATGATAAAATAACTTTCCAGAGAGTGGGCATAGAGGGAACATACTTAAAAATAAAGGCCATATATGACAAACCCACAATAAATATCATACTCAAAAGTGAAAAGCTGAAATCATTTCCTCTAAGATTAGGAAAAAGACAAGGATGTACATTCCTGCCATTTTTATTTAATATAGTATTGGAAGTCCTAGCCACAGCAATCAGACAAGAAATAAAAGGAAACCAAATTGGAAAGGAAGAAGTAAAACTGTTTATAGATGACATGACTCTATACATAGAAAATCCTAGAAATGCCACCAGAAAACTACTAGAGCTCAATGAATTTGCTAAAGTTACAGGATATAAAATTAATATACTGCTGCATTTATATACACCATCAACAAACTATCAGAAATTAAGGAAACAATCCCATTTACCATCACATCAAAAAAGAATAAATAACCTAGGAATAAACCTACCTAAGGAGGCAAAAGACCTGTACTTGGAAAACTATAAGACACTGATGAAAGAAATTGAAGACAACACAAACAGATGGAAAGATATACCATGTTCTTGCAAGAATCAATATTGTTAAAATGACATACTACCCAAAGCAATCTACAGATTCAATGCAATCCCTATCAAAATAACAATGGCATTTTTCACAGAATTAGAACAAACAATTTTAAAATTTGTATGGAAACACAAAAGAACCTGAATACCCAAAACAATCTTGAGGAAAAATCAGAGCGGAGGAATCATGCTCCCTGACTTCAGACTATAGTACAAAGCTACAGTAATCAAAACAGTATGTTCGTGGCACAAAAATAGACACACAGATCAATGGAACCAAATAGAGAGCCCAGAAATAAATCTACTCACTTATGGTCAATTAATCTATGACAATGGAGGCAAGAATATACAATGGAATGATGGGATATTTTAGGCAATAAAAAGAAATGAAGTACTAATACATACTACAACATGGGAGAATTTTGAAAATATTATGCTAAGAAAAAAAACAGTCACAAAATATCATACATTATATGATATCATTTTTATGAAACATCTATAATAGGCAAATCCATAGAGAGAAAAGTAGAACCAGGGGCTGGGAGCAAGTAGGAATAGGGAGTACTGCTAATGGGTCTGGGGTTTCTTCTGGAGATGATGAAAATGTTCTAAAATTGATTGCACAACTCTGTGAATACACTAAAGAATACTGAATTGTACACTTTAAATGGGTGAATTTTATAGTATATGAATTATATCTCCATAAAGCTGTTTTATTTTTTAAATATCATTATACTGCTGGTAATTAAGACAGAAAAATAGTAATAAATAAAGTTAAAAAATAAAAAAAATTTACAATGGAGAAAAGACAGTCTCTTCAGTAAGTGGTGCTGGGAAAACTGGACAGCTACATGTAAAAGAATGAAATTAGAACATTCTCTAACACCATATACAAAAAGAAACTCAAAATGGATTAAAAACCTAAATGTAAGGCTGGATACTATAAAATTCCTAGAAGAAAACATAGTCAAGGCACTCTTTGACATAAATCACAGCAATATCTTTTTGGATCTGTCTCCTAGAGTAATGGAAATAAAAAATAAACAAATGGGACCTAATTAAACTTAAAAGCTTTGACATAGCAAAGGAAACCATAAAGAAAATGAAAAGACAACACTCAGAATGGGAGAAAATATGATTTGCGAATGATGCAACTGACAAGGGATTAATCTCCAAAATATACAAACATCTCATACAGCTCAATATCAAAGAAAAACACAAACAACCCAATCAAAAAATGGGCAGAAGATACGAATAGATATTTATCCAAAGAAGACATACAAATAGCCAAAAGGCACATGAAAGGTGCTCAACATTGCTAATTATTAGAGAAATGCAAATCAAAACTACAATGAGGTATCACTTCACACTGGTCAGAATGGCCATCATCCAAAATCTACAGATAATAAATTCTGGAGAGGGTGTGGAGAAAAGGGAATCCTCCTACACTGTTGGTGGGAATGTAAATTGGTTCAGCCACTATGGAGAACAGTATAGAGGTTCCTTAAAACACTAAAAATAGAGCTACGATATGACCCAGCAACCCCACTCCTGGGTATATATCCAGAGAAAACCATACTTTGAACAGATACATGCACCTCAGTGTTCACTTCAGCACTACTTACAATAGTCAAGACATGGAAGCAATCTAAATGTCCATTGACAGATGAATTAATAAAGAAGATGTGGTATATATATATATATATATATATATATATATACAATGGAATATTACTCAGCCATAAAGAAGAATGAAATAATGCCATTTGCAGCAATATGGATGGACCTAGAGATTATCATACTAAGTGAAGTAAGTCAGACAGAGAAAGAGAAATATATGATATCACTTATATGTGGAATCTAAAAAATGATACAAATGAACTTATTTACAAAACAAAAACAGATTCACAGACATAGAAAACAAACTTTTGGTCACCAAAGGGGAAAGTGGGTTGGGAGGGATAAGTTAGGATTTGGGAGTAACATATACATATTACTATATATAAAATAGATAAACAACAAGGACCTACTGTATAGCACAGGGAACTATACTCATTATTTTGTAATAACCTATATGGGAAAAGAATCTGAAAAAAGAATGTGTGTGTGTGTGTATATGTGTGTGTGTGTGTATATATATATATATATATATAAACCACTTTGCTGTACACCTGAAACTAATACAACATTGTAAATCAACTATACCTCAATAAAAAAAATTATACCACATCCCTCAAAAAAAAAACTCAAAATGAATTAAAGACCTAAATGGAAGATCAGAAACCATAACATTCCTAGAGGAAAACATAGAACACTCTGACATAAATAGTAGCAAAATTTTTTGGATCTGTCTCCTAAATCAAAGGAAATAAAGGCAAAAGAAATAAATGGGACCAAATTAAGCTTAATTCCACAGCAAAGGAAACCACTGACAAAATGAAAAGACAACCTGAATGGGAGAAAATATTTATAAATTATATGACCGATAGGGGGTTAATATCCAAAAGACATAAAATACATAAACAGGTCCTACAACTCAACGTCAAAGAAAAAAAAAAAGAAACCCAATTTTAAAAATGGGCAGAAAAGAACCTACAGTATGCTGCCTACAAGACAACCACATTAGGGCAAAAGTCATAGACAGATTGAAAGTGAGGAAATGGAAAAAGATATTTCTTGTCATTCTAGAAACGACAAGAAAGTGAGGGTAGCAATACAAAATAGACTTTAAAACAAAGTCTATAAACAAAGACAAAGAAGGACACTATGATGATAAAAGGATGAATACAAGAAGATATCACACTCGTTAACATATAGGAGCACCCAGTATAGGAGCATCTAATACCAATCCTTCTCAAACTCTTCCAAAAAATTGAAGAGGAGGCAACACTCCCAAAGACATTCTATGAAGCCAAAATAACCCTGATACCAAAACCAGACAAAGACACCACCAAAAGAGAAAATTACAGGCCAATATCTTTGATGAATATAGATGCAAAAATTCTTAACAAAGTATTGGCAAACCAAATCCAACAACACATAAAAAACATCGTACACCATGACCAAGTGGGAGTCATCCTAAATTCACAAGGATGGTTCAACGTATGCAGTCAATCAATGTGATACACCACATAAATGAAAGACAAACCATATGATCATCTCAATAGATGCAGAAAAAGCATTTGATAAAATTCAATATCCATTCATGATAAAAACTCTTACCAAAGTGGGTATAGATGGAACATATCTCAACATAATAAAAGCTATTTATGACAAACCCACAGCCAATATCATATTTAATGGTGAAAAGCTGAAAGCCTTCCTGCTAAACTCTGGAACAAGACAAGGATACCCACTCTCACTTCATGTATTTAACATCATATTGGAAGCCTTAGCACAGCAATCAGATGAGAAAAATAAAAGGTATCCAAATTGGAATGAGAGAGGTAAAACTGTCATTATATGCAGATGACATGATACTCTATATAGAAAACCCTAAAGATTCCACACAAAAACTACTAGAACTCATAAACGAATTCAGCAAGGTAGCAGGATACAAGATTAACATACAGAAATCAGTTTCATTTCTTTACACTAACAATGAAATATCAGAAAAGGAGTGTAAAAAAACCAATAACTTTCAAAACCACACCCCCAAAAATAAAATACTTAGGTATAAACCTGACCAAGGAGGTGAAAGACTTATACACTGAGAATTATAAAACATTAATAAAGGAAATTGAAAATGATTCAAAGAAATTGAAAGATATCCCATGCTCTTGGATTGGAAGAACGAATATTGTTAAAATGTCAATACTACCTAAAGCAATCTACAGATTTAATGCGATTCCTAACAAATTACCCATAACATTTTTCACAGAACTAGAAAAAATAATCCTAAAAGTTATATGGAACCATAAAAGACCCAGAATTGTGGCAATTCTGCAATCCTGAAGAAAAAGAACAAAGCAGGAGGCATAACCCTCCCCGACTTCGGACAATACTACAAAACCATAGTAATCAAAACTGAGTGGTACTGGCACAAAAACAGACATATAGATCAATGGAACAGAAGAGAGAGCCCAGAAATAACCCCAAACACCTATGGTCAATTAATCTTCAACAAAGGAGGCAAGAATATACAATGGAGAAAAGACAGTCTCTTCAGCAAGTGGTGTTGGGAAAGCTAGACAGCCACAGATATGGAGGAACCACGGATATGGAGGGCCAACTATAAATTATAACTTAGATTTTTGACTGCCAGGAGGGTTGCACCCTTAACCCCTTCATTGTTCAATAGTCAACTGTACTCTTATGTGATGTTATTCATAACCATGGCTCTACCACCTATAATGTTAGGCTGACTCCCAACCTGCAACATGAATCCCAGCTTCTCTCCTGCTCTCTAAATCTTCTTTCTAACTGCCTATTTAATATCTTCACTTATACATCCCATAGTAATTTTAAACTCAGTATATTCAAACAACTAATCCTCATCTTTCATCTAAAATCTTTTCCAGTGCATAGTTTCTCTTTTTTCGATCTTCCATAAAACAGGGCAACACAGAACGCCATAACCTAGCTTCTTCTGCCTACCTTGCCAGCCTCATCTCTAGTTCATCCTGTGTGATCATGTTTTTGTCCAGTGTTCTGCAGGCTCCTTTTTAATTGAAGTTTAGTTGATTTACAATGTTGTGTTAGTTTCAGGTGTACAGCAGAATGATTCAGTTATACATATATATCTATTCTTTTTCAGATTCTTTTTATAGGTTATTACAAAATATTGAGTATAGTTCCATGTTATACAGTAGGTCCTTGTTGGTTATTTTATATATAGTAACATGTATATGTTAATCCCAAACCCCTAATTTATCTCTCCTCCACCTTTCCCCTTTGGTAACCACAAGTTTGTTTTCTATGTCTGTGGGTCTGTTTCTGTCCTGTATATAAGTTCATTTGCATCAATTTTTTTAGATTCCACATGTAAGCAATATCATATGACATTTGTCTTTGTCTGGTTTATTTCACTTAGTATGATAATCTCTAGGTCCATCCATGTTGCCACAAATTGCATTATTTCACTTTTTTATCACTATGTAATATTCCATTGTGTGTCTGTTTACATACATACACACATACACACACCCCTTTATCCATTCATCTGTCAATGGACATTTAGGTTGCTTCCATGTCTTGGCTATTGTGAACAGTGGGGTGCATGTATCTTTTTGAAGTATGATTTTCTCCAGACATATGTCTAGGAGTGCAATTGCAGGATCATATGATAGCTCTATTTTCAGTTTAAGGAAACTCCATACTATTCTCCATAGTGGCTGTACCAATTTACGTTCCCACCAACAGAGTAGGAGGGCTCCCTTTTCTCCACAACTTTTCCAGCATTTATCTGTAGACTTTCAGATGATGGCTATTCTGACTGGTGTGAGTTGATACCTCACTACAGTTTTTTTTTTTTTAATAAATTTATTTATTTATTTTATCTTTGGCTGCATTGGGTCTTCGCTGCTGCGTGCAGGCTTTCTCTAGTTGTGGTGAGTGGGGGCTACTCTTCGTTGCAGTGTGCGGGCTTCTCACTGTGGTGGCTTCTTTTGTTGTGGAGCATGGGCTCTAGGTGCATGGGCTTCAGTAGTTGTGGCAGGCAGGCTCAGTAGTTGTGGCTCACGGGCTCTAGAGTGCAGGCTCAGTAGTTGTGGCGTATGGGCTTAGTTGCTCCGTGACCTGTGGGGTCTTCCCAGACCAGGGTTCGAACCTGTGTCCCCTGCATTGGCAGGTGGATTCCTAACCACTGCACCACCAGGGAAGCCCCCTCACTATAGTTTTGATTTGCATTTCTCTAATAATTAGTGACGTTGAGCATCTTTTTATGTGCCTTTTGGCCATATGTCTTCTTTGGAGAAATGTCTATTTAGGTCTTCTAATCCATTTTTTGATTGGGTTTTTTTTTGATATTGAGCTGCACGAGCTGTTTGTATATTTTGTAGATTAATCCCTTGTTGGTTACACCATTTCCAAATATTTTCTCTTCTTCTGTAGGTTGTCTTTTCTTTTTGTTTATGATTTGCTGTGCAAAAGCTTTTAAGTTTAATTAGGTTCATTTGTTTATTTTTGTTTCTATTTCCATTAATCTAGGATCCAAAAAGATACTGCTGTGATTTATGTCCAAGAGTTTTCTGTCCCTCAGGCTCCTTTTTTTTTTTTTTTTTTTCCAGTACGTGGGCCTCTCACTGTTGTGGCCTCTCCCGTTGCGGAGCACAGGCTCCGGACACGCAGGCTCAGCGGCCATGGCTCACGGGCCTAGCCACTCCACAGCATGTGGGATCTTCCCAGACGGGGGCACAAGCCCGTGTCCCCTGCATCGGCAGGCGGACTCTCAACCCCTGCGCCACCAGGAAAGCCCCCAGGCTCCTTTTTGATAAACATTCTGATGGAGAGAGATTTCTCCTTATCCCAAGAGGCTCAATTTCTCCCTTTGTCTGCTTGTTTATCCTTAACACAGCTAAGATTTTTATTAAACTTAGCTTTTTAACAAGTTTTACTATGAAAATGCCTTGTGCTTTCTAAAGTATAAAGATTTAAATCACAGACTGCCCATGCTCACCCCACCCCTTTTGGACCATCATGATCAATCGCAAGTATTCCAGTTCCTTCCTCAATGTGCTGTGTGTGCAACACACACACAATACCCTCTGCAGACCTTGTTACTTCTGCCTGGAATGCTTTGCCCTTCTTTGTAGCCAAGTGAATACCTACTTATTCTTTAGGACTCAGCTCTAGTGATACTGTATCCATAAGGATTTTTCCAGCCCTTTTCAGTCAAAGTTACATGTTCCTTTTTTTCTGCTCCCTTAATCGCCCCCTCCCATGTTATCATAAAACACTGCTTTATAGTCGTTTTTCTTATAAGATGGCAAACTCCACTTTTTAAAAATTTATCTTTATACACAGTGCTTAATGAATGGTAGGCCCTTAGTAATATTTCTTGAATTAATAAGAGACATTCTTAAGTGATGAACTCTGCACAAAAGGGATACTGCTACTGGATTCCAAATTGCCATGCCCTCTATACCAGTGGTTGACAAGGCCAAGAGGCAATTACTCCGTAGAGGAGTAAACTATTTAGATTTAGAACCTGAGAAAACAAATTAATCTTCAGATGCTGGGAACTCCATTTTGTATTTTTGGCCATGCCACACGGCTTGCAGGATCTTAGTTCCCCAACCAAAGATCGAACCTGGGGCCCCTGCAAGGGAAGCATGAAGCCCTAACCATTAGACTGCCAGGGAATTCCCTGGGAATTCCATTTTAACCTCACAACCCTTGTGAACCACTTGGGTCTCTCACTGGTTGGTACACTGATGAGAGTACTGTTGGGTGCTTTTTGTACAGCTTTGTCATCCCCCCATACAATTGGAGAATAATTTTTTGGCCATAAGAGTTATAATGCTTTTAACTCATGTATTAAAAAAAACAATGAACAACAACAAAAATAAACCGGAGTTACCATATGATCCAGCAATCCCACTCCTGGACATATATCCAGAAAAAATGAAAACTCAAAGATACATGCACCCCTATGTTCACTGCAGCACTATTTAAAATAGCCAAGACATGGAAGCAAACTAAATGTCCATCAACAGATGAATGGATAAAGAAGATGAGATATATATATATTATACATACACACACACAAACAAAATGGACTATTACTTGGCCATAAAAATGAAATATTGCCATTTGAAGCAACATGAATGGACCTAGAGGTTATCATACTAAGTCAGACAGACAAAGATAAATATTATATGATATCACTTGTATGTGGAATCTAAAAAATACAAATAAACTTACTTACAAAACAGAAACAGACTCATAGAAAACAAAGTTTTGGTTATCAAAGGGGAAGGGGGGAGGAATAAATTAGGAGTATGGGATTAACAGATATACACTATTATATAAAATAGATGAACAACAAGGATTTACTATATAGCACAAGGAACTATATTCAGTATCTTGTAATGACCTATAATGGAAAAGAATCTGAAAAAATACATATATACGTGTAACTGAATCACTTTGCTGTATTCCTGAAATAGTACTGTAAATCAACCATACTTCAAAAAAAAAATACCTGAATAGACATTTTTCCGAAGAGGAAATGCAGATGGCCAACAGGCACATGAAAAGATGCTCAACATCACTGATCATCAGGGAAATGCAAATCAAAACCACAATGAGATATCACCTCATATCCATCAGAATGGCTGTCATCAAAAAGTCTACAAATAATAAATGTTGGTGAGGATCTGGAGAAAAGGGACCCCTCATACTCTGTTGGTGGGAATGTAAATTGGTGCAGCCACTGTGGAAAACAGTGTGAAGGTTTCTCAAAGCTAAAAATAAACTACCATATGACTCAGCAATTCCACTCCTAGATACATATCAAAAAAAACAAAAAGCACACTAATTCAGAAAGATTCATGCATCCAATGTTCATAGAAGCATTATTTACAATGGCCAAGATACGGAAGCAACTAAACTGTTCATCAACAGATAAATGGATAAAGATGTGGTGTACATACAACGGAATATGACTTAGCCATAAAATAGAAGAAAATTTTGCCATTTGCAACAACATGGATGAACTTGGAGGTATTATGCTAAGTGAAATGTCAGGCAGAGAAAGAAATACTGTATGATGTCACTTATATGTGGAATCTAAAAATACAACAAACTAGTGAATATAACAACAAAGTAGCAGACTCACAGATATAGAGAACAAACTAGTGGTTACCAGTGGACAGGATTAAGAGGTACAAAGTATTGTGTATAAAATAAGCTACAAGGATATATTGTTCAACACAGGGAATATAGCCAATATTTTATAATCACTATAGAGTATAACCTTTAAAAATTGTGAATCACTATATTGTACACCTATAACTTACATAATATTGTGAAACTAACCTTAAAAAATAGTTTAAGGGGCTTCCCTGGTGGCACAGTGGTTGAGAGTCCGCCTGCCGATGCAGGGGACACGGGTTCGTGCCCCGGTCCGGGAGGATCCCACATGCCGCGGAGCGGCTGGGCCCGTGAGCCATGGCCGCTGAGCCTGCGTGTCCGGAGCCTGTGCTCCGCAATGGGAGAGGCCACAACAGTGAGAGGACTGCGTACCGCAAAAAAAAAAAAAAAAAAAAAAAAGTTTAAAAAAAGCAGATGTACAATATATGTTTGATAGGACACAAACAGTCTGTTTTACTTAGTATAAAATTCAAGTTAAATCACGTGTAAGCCAGAATGACTTTCCCATACCTCAATATGTCAAAATTTCTTCCGTCAGTTCAAAACCCAAAGATTTTAGAAGGCTGAGAAATCTGTGCCTTTTTCTTTGAGACCTTATAGCCTCATTCAGCCAAAAAGTTCAAAGTCAAAACTGTATTTTGGTCTGAAGTGTCCTTTGTCTTACTAGCAATCAGAGTATCATCCACATACTGGAGCAGGGCTCCCTCATTTAGTTAAGGGTCCCTCAAATCTTTTGCCAAGATTTCTCCAAATATTGTGGAGGAATTTTTAAATCCTTGCAGTACTGTCTAGCAGTACTGTTGTTTAACTTTTTTATCTAGATCTTCACATTTGAAAGCAAACAACTCCTAGGATTCAAAACTGAAGGGTATACCAAAATAAAAGGTGGGGTGGTGGGGGGCATCCTTCAAATCCAATACGGTAAACAAACAAAAACCTCTGGACAGAATAGTGAGCAGAGTGTATGGGTTAGGGACTACTGGATGAATATCTTCTAGAATTTGATTATTTGCTCTTAAGTCCTGCATAAACTGATACTCATCTGTGTCTGGTTTCTGGACTGGTAAAATTGGAGTATTGCAAGGTGACCAGCAGGGGCATATTAAAACATATTCAAGGAAGTCTGTTAGCAGGAGTTGAACTCCACACTTTGCCTGCTCCTTTAAATTTGGAATTTTTGCCCCAGGGCGAAGACTAACCTTTATAGACATAGCCTCCTTGCTCTTGCTGGTGTCCCACCTACCCATACCTCTGGGCTCACCTTCTGTAGTATCTCTTCCAGAATGGTTGCTGGCCATTCTCTTTGGGTTTTGAGCAATAGAGTCTACAATGCATAAGCCTGCTCTGGTGGTACTTCAATGTCCATTCGTCCAGGTGCAAATGTAATCTTGGCATTTAATTTAGTTAGTAAATTTCATCCCAGAAGAGGAATGGGGCATTTAGGCTTGTATAGAAAGCTATGCTTCAAAAAAAAAAAAAAAAAAAGCTATGCTTCAGATGGGTCTCCCCTTTTGACAGTTTATAGGCTGGAAAAAAGGCTTTTCCAAGATTTCTCCGGATACCCCAGTTACTAAGTCTCAGAAGAAAGTTTAGAAAGCCGGGTATTTAAAACCAAGTAAGTGGCCCCCAACTAGATCAGAAAGTCCAAAAGTTGATTTCCCACCATCATAGTCACCTGGGATTCCAATATTGATGTACTCAGTGGGATTTAAAGGAAGCCCTGGGCCCCGTTGTCATTCCTGGTCACTGTCATTCTCATTTACATGGGCGTCTGATGTGCCGCCTGTTATTTACCTTCAAGAATCTTATTCAGGATGGGACAGTCTTTTTTCCAATGTCCCTCCTATTTGCAATATGCACTTTGGCGGGCCCCTACTATCGGGTGCCTCATTCGAGTGGAAGGTAGGGGCTTGGGGCCTCCTACCTTTTGCTGAGTCCCTTGCTGGGGTGCTTCATTGGGTCTGGCTCTTCCCTGTATTAAGACAGCTTCAAGCAGAATAGCCTATTTCATTTTTTTTGTTTGTTTGTTCCTTTTTCCTGAACCTGGTCGCTGTCGTTAAAAACTTTGAAGGCAATTTCAACAAGTTGAGATGAGACAGGCTGGAACCTGGGACCCTTTGCTGCCGTGCTTCACCTGGACAAACGTATCCTCAAGCAACAGAATACAAAGAACTTATAAGGAACTAAAAACAACTGCGTGCAGTTGGGACAAATTATAGGCAACAAGATACAAAAAGACCAAAAGAACCCAACTGCCACTTCTGAATAGCTGGGAGCAAAAGCAGGGTACTGCGCATGCTCCCTGTACACCCATCACAAAGGGCTGCGCAAAACACCTAAGCTTGGGCTTCCCTGGTGGCGCAGTGGTTGAGAGTCCGCCTGCTGATGCAGGGGACACGGGTTTGTGTCCCGGTCTGGGAACATCCCATATGCCGCGGAGCGGCTGGGCCCGTGAGCCGTGGCCGCTGAACCTGTGCATCCGGAGCCTGTGCTCTGCAATGGGAGAGGCCACAACAGTGAGAGGCCCGCGTACCGCAAAAAAAAACCAAAACACCTCAGCCACTCCTCCAGCCCCACCCCTGGACGCACCCCTACACTCACCCCATATAAAGAACCAACTAGCCCCTCCTCGAGGAGTAACCAAGGGAACCTGTTGCTTGTTTTTGCTCCCTTGTGCTGCAGCAGGAGTCCCAATAAAGCCTTGCCTGAATTTCTTGTCCAGCCTCTTATCAATTTCTATTGATTAAGGAGGCCAAGAACCCTGGTTGGTAACAGAGACATAGGCAGTCCTAAAGCCTCTTCCACCTTCTGCAATTTCTTCTGTGTATCGGGGGCTCTCTGACCAATAAAAGCCATTAACCATATTTAAATTCTCTGGTTGCCAAGGTGGGGGTGGGGCAGGGAAGGGTTGGATTGGGAGTTTGGCACTTGCAGATGCAAACAATTGTATAGAAATGGGTAAACAACAAGGTCCAACTGTATAGCACGGGTAACTATATCCAATATCCTGTAATAAACCATAATGGCAAAGACAAAAATAAATTCTCTGGGCCTCAGGATGTAGATCTGTATATTGCTTCTAGGATTTAAAGACCTCTTCTAGAAATTCTGAAGGATCCTAATGCAGTTTGTTTTACCTCCTGTACTTCATTAGGATCCGCTGTTGGCACAGCTACTCTTGCAGCAGCCAGTACTGGGTTGCCAGGGGTTTCTTTATGAAGCCCATCTGCCTCTCTCCTAGCTTTATCCAGCACCATTTTACATTCTTCTCAAGTGAGGTTATTTAATACATTTTGAACAGCTGCCTAGGTTGGGTTACGGTTTGCAGGAAAAAAAAAACCAAACTGATGAAAAAAGATTTTCCATTCTCTTTGGGTCATCTCTAAGTTGGCATATTGTTCTTCCAACTAAATAAATCCAAAGTTGAAAAAGGGGAGTGGACCCAGATCAATCCCATCAGCTACCCAGTCTCAGCATTCACATCCCCAGTGGGGACTTGACTTAATGGATATTGCCCCACCTGAGTTTGGGTAGCTCCCTGGCAGGTATGAGGGGTCAAGACCCTTCCTATTTCTCCCTCTTCAGAGACAAGGGTGGGAGTCGGGGATGCTGAGCCTGCAGCTCAGGCCTTGGCAGCAAAGGAGCAGCAGCAGCATCAACATAAGGTGGGAGAAGGAGGCTTCTGAGTGTTCAACTAAACCAACAGCAAGTTGTCCTCCTTTTCATTAGAATCAAGAAAAACAGGTTTGCCTTTCCTTCCTGTTGGATCATAATCTTATTTTCTTTGACCACATTTATTTTGATACAACATACAAGACGGTACATAGGTATTTCATCCCATTTTTCTCCCCATTTACAAAATACGTCTATTTGCAAAATTATATTGTAATTTAAGGACCCATTTTCAGACCATTTTGCTCTGGACTCTAAAAGCTATTGTGGCCATGCAGTATTACCAAAAAATACCATGTTTTTCTTTTCCCCAGATTCATAATTGAATGTACCAGTTTTGGAGAATGCAGCAGAGAGGGCTGCAAGAGGGAGTTGAATGAACATTTCCCACCTTGAAGGGGCATTGCTTCCATGGGTCACAGCAATGAAATCTTTCTGAGGGTCCTAGTCAAGAAGTTTAATCCCCAATAGCCAGTTCTTAACAATTAAGACAATCAGACGTAAACGGACATGGACAAACAAGATGAAAACAAAAACCAGAGCCCCAGGCCTTTAACCCAGGTAGTGAGTACCTCAGCAGCTGTAACCTTTTATACTGACTGACAAAATCCAGACAAAACCAAACTGTTTTTGCCCAGTGGGGCCACCAACCCACTATCTGGTCAGAATTGCAAACACAATCTAGAAACGGGTGTGGTTCTTTAATGAAGTTACTCACCCAAAAGATGTCTTCCAAACCAAACCTCCAAAACCGTTTGTTTTTCCGCTGCAAAACTAAGCACTGAAGGTCGGCAGCACCTCACCGCTGAAAGCCAGGGATGGTGCCAGAGCTAATGGACGAGGCGGCTGCTGGGACTTGTCCACAGGTTCTCAGTACCTGCACGGGGCTGAAGAGCCATGGGCAAAAGGTCCATCTGGACTTCCCTCCTGGACTTGCCCTCAACAAATCTGTTACCAACTCAGGTTTGTTTTGCCTGACGCACAGCAAGCCAAAATACGGAGACGCAGAGGTTTGCAGCAAAGAGAAAACTTGTTCGCAAGGCAGCCAAGTGAGGAAACTGGAGAACAAATCTCAAATCCGCCTCCCAGAGGGCATGGGCTCGGAGTATTTGAGGTAAGGAGTAAAGAGGCAGGCAGCGTGAGGAACCTGGTGGGGAGCGTCGGGAACGTGGGGAGCGTGAGAGGCGTGGAGCCGTGATTGGAAAAAGGTGCGGGAATCACGGTAATCATCATTCTGCGCAGGCGTAGCTAAACTACAGGTCTGTGTACTTTCAGGTCACCAGGTGGACACTCGCGCCTGCCCAGTTGAAGGGTCAGTGGTCCCATCTCGTCTTAACCAGCTCAACTGAAATAGACACAGCTGACTCCAAGTTTCTGGAAGACACCTGGGCCAAACATCTTACTGTTTAAGTTACTTGCCCCTTGGAAGACATGTAAGTCTTCTGTGGCAACAATTAAAACGGCCTTGATAGGTCAAGGCAGGTTACAGGTGAATTGGATTTAACTAACGATTACCCTCCGTTTCATCACCAGCTTTCACCTATCTTTGAGAGTGTAGGACAGCCATTGTTGAAGGAGTAACAGTTATCTTCCAAGGCATTTATGAAGAGGGTTTTTCTTTTTTATAGATGACTAAGCATAACTAAAACATGCAATGCTTTCTTGTGAACAAACACAGAATATTGAATAGGACTCTGATTATCCTGATGCTTCCTCCCCACATGCTCCCCATGCCCACACATGTATTTACATAAGAATTCACTGAAGCCTGCATGAGAATTCCACCCCCTCCCCAAATACCCCTGAAGCCAGGCACACTCAAAGTGTGGTCCTCAGACCAGTTGTATTTCCTGAGAGAGCTTCAGAAATGCAGAATCTCTGGCCTACAAACAAGATACCCCAGATGATTCCTCTGCATATTAACTTTTCAGAAGCACTCTTTTAAAGAAGTGGGTTTTGTTTGGCTGTGTATTGGAATCACTTGGGGAGCTTCAAAAACTGATGGCCCTATTTCCAGAAGTTCTGATTTAATTGGCCTGGGGTGCAGTGGAATTCTTAGAACTGTTACTCTTTGAACGATGTTCCTTATCTATAAAATAGGGACAATGATACCTGCCCTTACTACTTCACAGGAG
This sequence comes from Mesoplodon densirostris, assembly GCF_025265405.1. NCBI lineage: Eukaryota > Metazoa > Chordata > Mammalia > Artiodactyla > Ziphiidae > Mesoplodon > Mesoplodon densirostris. The sequence goes on from NC_082674.1 coordinate 27,142,495, forward strand.
TGTAGAAGGATCAAAATAAGATCATATAGAAAAAGCTTTACAAACCAGGATTCATTGTGCGCAGGTAAGGAATGATTATTCGTTGCCCCATGTCACTAAACACTTTAAAACCTTGACTCTTCTACATGATCCTTTTACTACAGCAAAGAATTAGTCTGGATTCCTTCTTCTCTCTTCCCTTCCCAGCTGCTTTCCTCCAAACCCGAGGCTTTCTTTTGATACACTTTCATTTAAACTCTCCACTTCTCCAGGATCTAGAGACCCTATTCCTTGCCCAGATAGTGAAATAATTTTCTGGAGGAAATGGCTGCAATGGAGGATCAGAAACAAAAGATCTTGGAGGGTCAAACTAGAAAAGTTATATGTAAAATTTAGGAGTCATCTAAACCTTCTGAAAAAAAGGCATCGTATAGCACAGGGAACTCTGCTCAATATTCTGTAATAACCTAAATGGGAAAAGAATTTGAAAAAGAATAGATACAGGTATATGTATTACTGAATCACTTTGCAGTACACCTGAAACTAGCACAACATTGTTAATAAAAAAAAAAAACATGGGATTTTGGAGGCAGAATCTGTATTAGAAAGTGTGGGAGAAAAAGGGAATTAATCGGAGAACAAAATGGCTTTAGCTGCACAAGCTGGTTAAGTGTCATTTGAGACACAGTTTAAAAGTATTCAATTTTCAAGAATTTCTTGGATCCTCTCTTCTTTGGAGAAAACTGGCCACACTGACCCACATAATCTGAAGTGTACCTGAGGCTTTATTCTCCCACCTGAATGGGATCGTGAGACGTAGCCAAGGCCCTAGGAGGGAGGTCCTGCCATCAGTGTAGCTGAATCCTGGTGATTCAGTGAGAATAGGCCAGAAACCTTCCACCACCATGTAGAGTGAGAGGCAATCAGTTCCTGGATAGCATGGTAGGCTCGGTCTGGGAACACCCAACCTGTTTTCCTGGGACACCTTTCTTCCCAGCAAGGCCATGACACTGAGCTTGATGACCAAGAAGCTGTGTGACCAAGAAACAATGTGTTGAACAGAAAAGCACTCAAATCATTCAGTGCAATTGCCATTCATGATTTTCAAGCTTTAATTGCAAAATTACTTAGCTGGACAAGGGCCGGGACACCTCTGGACTACTTTCACCTTTGTTCACTGAATTGAAAACACTGCAGTTTCTGCAAATTGTCTGAGAGCAGTTAAATGTCCTCCAAAATCTTCCCAGCCTGGTTGATGGGGCAGAAACTCACTTCCCAAGGGATATCACTCCTTCCCTCCTTTTCAAATCCTCCTTTGCACTCTCTTCATTAGTTCTCTGGACCAGTGCTATCCCATAGAACTTCCTGCCATGATGGGAAGGTTCTATATCTGAGTTATCCTGTATGATAGCCACTAGCCACACGTGGCTATTGAGGACTTGAAAATTAGTTAGTGCAAGTGAGGAACTGAGTTTTAGATTTTATCTACTTTTAGATAATTTTATCTAAATTTAAATAGGCACCCGTGGCTAGTGTGGTCAGCCCTATGGTCTGACCGTACACTGGCCCTCACACTTCACGAGGATCCATTCTCTCCCAATTCCCTCCTCCAACCTGTGGTTCCCCAGTGAAGTACTAGGCAGAAAGCTGTTTATGGCAAAGGAAACAATGTCTTTGTTCCTACGACGGCCCTCCAATGCAAATTTACAATCAATGTTTAAGAAAAACAACAAATGAACTCACATAAATCATCTTGTCTTAGCTTCAGAGAGCACCACACACATTTCACTTCTGCCAAATATAATCAATCATTTTTGGCATAGCAGCAAACAGGGGCAAGAGGAGGATTACAGAGCCCTGAACCCCGGAGAAAGAAAGCCAAAGATACCTGCCAAGACAGAGAAAACTCCACCTCTAGCTCCTCTGGCCGTCATTGCCATAACTCAGGTGTTCTCCAAGTGTGGGCCCCAAACAGCAGCATCGGCATCACCTGGAAACTCATTAGAAATGCAAATTCTCAGCTCTACCCCAGACCTACTGGACCAGAAACTCTGGGGCTGCAGCTCAGAAATGTTTTAAGAAGCCCTCCAGAGAATTCTGACTCATGATAATGTTTGAGAATCGCTGCCATAAATAACCGTCTGTTTGGTGGGCAACAGGTGCCCACTAGGCTCCAGAAATCATGGGACTTCTTTCAGGAAGATCCTATGCCCAATGAGCTCCCAGGCACTGAGATAAAAGCTCAGTTTCATTCTCTTTTTCCTATTTCTGCCCCCCAACCCACCAGCTTTTCCTCAATTAACCAGCCTGAACTTCACCCCTCCAAGTGGACCCAAAGTAAATGCCTTTTTTCTCACCTTATCCAATAGTATTGGATAGTATTTTATTTACTGATGGTCTACAAGAGCACTCCACTAATTATTTTTCATACATTTCACATTTAATCATCATAACAACCCTGTAACCTAAGTATTAAGAGGTGTTGCTGGAGCTGGCCATTACCAGCTCATGAGAGCTAATCGGGCATATCTTTTCCCAGCTCACTGGTGGCTGGAAACTGGCCATGGTGAGAGTATTTACACCAAAGAAATTGGCAGATGGAGAGCAGATTATTAAACATTTACCAGTGCACCACTGAATGATCCTTTCTTATAAATGAGGGAAACAGGATCAATGAAGTTGAGTTGGCCAAGATTGCATATATAGGAATTTTAACCCAGGTCTTGTAACTCCCAAATCAGCCTGTTTTTCTTACAGGGCTCTCTTGGTGATACCTGAGTTTGTTTCAGTCAACTGGGGGGCATCCAGAAGGCACAAGGCTCCACCCTGGTGTAGGGCAGAAAAGGCTGTATCAGCTTAAACTGATAGAATTAGGTGGGGTGGAAGGGAACTGTATTAATTAGATAACAATAAACCACACCTTTGAGGACAGCCTTAACTATTTTTGAAATCATTCCCCTTTAAGAAGGTCTTTTATGTTTAAGGTTTTCTTGGCTCCTCTCTTGGAAAAATTGGCCACACTGACCTGCAGAAATCTCAAGTTTAACTGCGGATTTGTTCTCCCATCCTGAACAGGATCTTGAGACACAGACAGGGATTTTGATAGGGATTGTGCTGAATGTGTAGGTCAATTTGGAGAGCAATGCCATCTTAACAATATTAAGTCTTCCAAACCATGATCATCAGAAGTCTTTCCATCTACCTAAATCTTCTTTCATTTCTTTCAACAACTTTAAGCAGTTTTCAGAATGTATATTGTACATTGCTTGATTAAATTTATTCCTAAGTATTTTATTCTTTTTGGTGCTAATATAAATGGAATTGTTTTCTTCAATTTCAGTTTACTTATTGCTACTGTAGAGAAATACAGTTGTATTTTACATATTGATCTTATGGGCCCCACTCCCAGCAAAGCACCTTCTGCCACAGTTGCATTAACTATCCCTGTCTGTGCCATCTCTTTCTGGTCTCCTTTTCCAAACATTAAAACTGCTACTTATTGATCCCTTGTTCTGTGTCAAGCCTATCGTCTGATTTTCATGAAACCTTACTCCATCTCCATATTATAGATGAGGAACTGTGGCTTGGAGAGGTTAAAGAAAGGCCCAGGGTTCCACAAGGAATATTACCCAGAGCATCAGCTGAGTTCCCAGCCCATACTCCCATCCATCATGTCTCAATTGCCCACAGTCTTGCATACTCTTGCTTAGGAAGAAAACATACACTCCTCAGTTTACATCAGGAAATTAAAATGGGTGTAGCGGATATTCTCCTGCAGAGTCTCTTAGGGCAAGTCTTTTATCAGACTCCTGGTTACTTAGCATTAATGAGCCCCAGGTCACAGAGGCTGAAGCACAATGTCAGGCTCAAGGGTATATATCTCCTCCCATTCATTCATTCCTTCATTTATTCCCTCAATAAAGATTTACTGAGTACTGCTATGTACTGGCTGGCATATGAGGTGCTAGGATCCAGCAGCAATCTTATAAACAACATTCCTGCCTTCATGGAACTTCCATTCTAGTGAGGGGGCAATAATAAGTATAACATCATGCTAGTAAAAACTCTCTAAAGTTAGATGGAGGGCGATGGAGACAGCTATTTCCTGTAATATCAGGGAAGGCATCTCCTGGGATTATATTTCAGCAAAGGCCTCAGTGAAGTAAGGGCATGAAAGGCCTGCAAATATCTTGGGGAAGGAACTCTTCTGTCTTAGAGGAAGTACAAAGAACCTCAGGTGGGGGTGTCTTTCGGGCCAGCAAGGCCAGTGTGGATGCAGTGGAAGGAGCACCGGGTAGAGCAGTAAGTGATGGCTTCAGAGAGGCAGAGGGAACCCTTCTCCTGTAAGAATTATGGAAGTTTTATGGAAATTATGACTTGACTTCTCAAACAGTGTACAACTCTAAGTACATACATTGGTGCAAAATTAAAACCATGAGTGTATTTTATTTCCAGAGGGGCTTGTCTAGGAAGCCTTCAGTTCAGAGGCATAGAACAGTCAAATGCAGTGCCCTAGCACCTAGGAAGCACAGATTTACTTCATTTGCTCTAGCAGCATACATCCTCCCCACCCCATCCCCCAATGTACCCATATTAAAGATGAAAGAGCCAACAATGTAGAGAGGAAGTAAGGAAGGGTGGAGTAAAAAACAGGAAGACAATAGCAATAATAAGATCTCCTAGTGAAAAGGGCATGGAGACACAAACATCAGAGCAAAGTGGATATTGTCCATCTAAGAGCCAATGGAGGCATTGCTATGATGTTAGTGTCAAGGGTTTGCACTAGAATCCATTAATTTTTTTCTGCTGTTTACTGTATACGGTCAGCCCTCTATATCACAGGTTCTGCATTCTAAGATTCAAGAGTTGAATCCTCTGGGATATGGAACCTGCAGATATGGAGGGCCAATGGTCCTATGCCATTTTATCAATGTATGAGGCATCTGTGGGTGTCCTGGAACCAATCCCCCACAGATATGGAGGGATGACTGTACTAATATCCAGTGAAATATTTACTTTTACTATATGTATGAGTGTGAAATGGGCATTCTTTCACATTTATTTTCTTGTTGTGTGTTTCGTACCAAGTTTTAACTGACTCCTTTTGCAACTGTAGAAGAAACTGTTCTTATGTATTGTTTTGCTAGTTGATTTGTCAGCTTTTGTAAAAGTTTATTCAAATTTATCTCATGTTGTTATTAACTTTTGGTTTCCATTATTTGTTGGAAGAGTGTATTGATATCTATTTATACAGAATTCCATGTGGGATATGGGATTTCACTTACCAGTAAATTTGTTTTGTTTTATAGCCTACTCAGTACCAAATGTCACTGATATATTTCTTTTTAACCATGTGAATTTATTTTTTTTCAGGATTAGTAGAATATTCTTGCATAATCAAAACCAGTGATTTTCATCTGGATGTCTGTATATTGAATACTATATCTACAGAACCCCTTTAAAACTCTCTTTAAAACAAGTAAGATGAAAACTATTTCAATTTTTTCCTCCACATTCCCATCTACCAAATTTCCTTGTAAAACTGGCATAAGTTATCTGCCAGTAAATACAATATATATTGAGCTTTTATTGGATGCCAACTGCTTACTTTGGTCTTTACATCCTTATGAATTATATAAGCAGAGTTTGCACAGCATTCTCTGGAGGTGGTTTGGGGTTTTTGTTGTTGTTGTTGTTTTGTTTTTGGTTTTTGGTCTGGGCCAGTCCCTGGAAGCCAGCTGCTCAAGCCACTAGATACAAGCAAAGCCCTGTAGTCTCCTGAGCCCCTACCCATTGGCATCTCTACAATAGACTACAAACCTGCAGGAGAAAGGAAACAGATCTGGGTGGTGTTTGTTTTTAGTGTCAAGGAATGACATCACTGCCAGAGATTATGGCATTGGACAAGCTGGTGTGTGGGCTTGGACTTACAGCACAGAAAGGTCAAACTTTGGTTAACAGGACACATCGTTAGTGCACAGAGAACACTATATGTGAGTTTTAAAAGTAGGAAACATTAACGCTTTTATGAGCTTTGTGTAAACTGGATGGTGTTTGTCAAGGCCAAAAAGTGTGCTTTATATAAAACTTACATGATATGCTTGGGCCAATTTTTTTCTTTTATTCTAAATTTGGTGATAATTTTCTTTTTTTTTTCTCCAGTAGGCAAAGGCTCTTGCTGGGTTAAAATCAATGAGTTGGGCTTTGGCCAATTCCCTTTTTTATTTCCCTGGGCCTGAAATAGTCAATATAGGAGCTCACAGTTAAAATGTAGGAGCTCACAGATAAAAAATGACTTGGAAATGTCCAGTAGGGACTGAAAGGTGAATCAGTGATGTTCTCTCTCTATAAGGGTGTGTAAATGGGCAGAGCTAGGGAGAACAGGACAGGGGTTTGGGGTGTCATCAAGACAAGTGCTCTAATGGGCCAGATTCTCCCCACATTGAATACACTCTCAGAGTAAAGTGGTTGCTCTGGAAGCATATGATCTTCTTCAGGACCACAAGAGGACAAACTGAAGTTATTACTTTAAAATCAGAAAACCATAATACAAATTTCATGGCAAGTTAGCATCGCAGTTTAGTCCCTAAGCTTGAATGAATGGCATTTGGGACTTTGCAGTGGAAAACAGAGATTAATGATGGGCTTTGAACCATCTTTATCTGAGAGCACCACCACTGGTTGGCAGTAACAATCCTTGGAGTTCCCCCCCTCTTTTTTTTTTCCCTTCTACTCATTAGCTAGTCCATCTTGTCCACTTACAAATGCCATGCTTTTAGAGTTAACTTCTACCAGAACACCTTAATGTGATATGCTTCTGACTTGCTAGGCTAAAGTTCAAAAATAAAAAAATTAAAAAAGGAAAGATAATTATGTGTACTGTGGTCAAAACAGGATACAGAAATTTGGATGCCCACAAAAGTCAGGCAATTTCTCCATCATTTAAGGTCAATACTCAGTCACTATGTCATTTAAAAATCAAATTAGGTCCAAAGTGATGAGATATTGTTTACACAAGGTCTCATAGGGACTTCAAACTTCTAAATGCTAGGGAGAATAATGGTCTCAAAAAAGGACACAGGAGTTATATCTTCACTTGTTACCTTCAGAATTGAGCAAAAGGTTATTCAGTCCCTAGAGTGGACTTTCAAAAGAGGACTCACAGGCACTCAAAGGTCTCCATATCCAAAATTGAACTCATTATCTTAACTTCCAAGGTTACTCATTAACTCATTCATTTACTCAATAAATATTTATTGAATACCTACAGACCAGAGCTGAGTGCTGGAAATATAATAGCACCCAAGGGAATCAGAATCTCTGAGAATGGTATGAAGTCTGGTCATTTTACTTTGGTAATTTTTAATATTGATGTAAATTCAAACTTACAGAAAAGTTGCAAGAAGTGTATAAACAACCTCCATAGTTTTTACCCAGGTTCACCAATTGTTTCCATTTAGCCCTATTTTCTTCTTTCTGTCTGATCTTCCACCTCTCCATGTACAATTTTTTTCTAAATCATTTGAAATTAAGTTGCAGATATTGTGTGCCTTTATTCCTGTTTTTGTCTGTGTGTTTCCTAAGAACAAAAACATTCTCTTATGTAAACACAATATATGATCAAAAATCAGGAAATTTAACATTGGTACAACCCCATTATTTAAAAAAGAGTCCATATTCAAATTTCATCAGGTGTCCCAATGGTTTTGTAGTAGGGTGGGGTTCCCAGGAAGCAAACTCTGGGATGGAGATCAGTGTGCAGAAATTTTTCTAGGGAGCACTCTCAGGATGAACACTGTGGAAAGGGAGAGAAGGAAGCAATAGAAGAAATTGCACTGTGATGTGGTATCAGCAAAGGCTAGGCTAACCCTCTGGGGACCCTGAAGCTCTGATGTCCTTTAATGTCCTGAGATAAGGTGAGGGATTTGGGCCTTTATATTATACATTGACCAGTTATTAGATCTGAGCTGCCCTGGGGAAGGAAGCATGGGAACTTTGTGCAAGACAGAACTCTCCAGCCTATAGTAATTTCTGATGACTGTCAGCCAATGGTGCCCTGAATAGCTGGAGGAATAAGTCCTTCAGTCTTCAAGGAGACAGAGTGGCACATCACAGCTTCCACTATGGTCCACCATTTGCACTACTCAGATCCACTTCATATAAATTCTGGGAAGAGTTCCTCCAAGATTCTGTTGGATCTCTTTTCTTAGGGGAAATGGATAAGAAGGTTAATAGGATACATTATACCCCTGGCTGTAAGCAGTTGGAGCTCAAGCACTTGGGACCACAACTGATACTCACCATCTACTATCCATTCTAGATTGCTCATTCTGAGCCACTGTCTTTGCCGAGTAGATGCTTTAGCTGTTGGCAAGACCCAGATCTTCATTTCTGAGGCCTCTGAGCTCCTGATCTCCATGCCTTTCTTAAGTATTACTGCTGTGTTTATCCATTTATCATCAAGATGAGCAAGGAAATGTCAAGAGGCACTCCAGTGGATCAGGAGGATACCATCACATTCTTCTCTGTCCCATTATATAGAGCAGCCCTCCTCCTTCTGATGATCAGGGTCCTCACTGCTAGCTGGCTAGTCAGGTGGCAGCTTCAGAATCCCACATGAGCATCTGTTTTCTTGGACCACTCCTACCACTGTTGCAGGTTGAGTTTCCTGGGAAGCAGCCTCATCACATGGGAATTGCATTAGGGAGTGTTTTGGGGAAACATACCTGTAGAAGGGAAGAGAAGGAAGTGATATTAGGTAGAAGAAGAAAATAGATTTTCAAATTCAGCAGACTCTCCATCTCCTTACAATCTTGTAAAGTTCTACTGTTTAAAGGTTTTCATTAAAACCAATCACATCAGTGGCATCAAGTAGTATCACTGGCACTTCTAGCCTCAATTTCTTCACTGAATTAGCTCCCCAAAGAATGAAACATTGGATGAACACCACAGAGATGAACATCCCTGTCAGGGTTTCCAAAATCCTTTTATTCCTCTGCAGGAATACCTTTTATTCTCTGAATTCAGTGGTTACACTTCAATAGGTTTCCCATAAAAATATTGTTTTTAGGGCTTCCCTGGTGGCGCAGTGGTTGAGAGTCCGCCTGCCAATGCAGGGGACACGGGTTCGTGCCCCGGTCTGGGAAGATCCCACATGCCGCGGAGCGGCTGGGCCCGTGAGCCATGGCCGCTGAGCCTGCGCGTCCGGAACCTGTGCTCCGCGGAGAGGCCACAGCGGTGAGAGGCCTGTGTACGGCAAAAAAAAAAAAAATTGTTTTTATTTATGAAATCATTTATCACTGGGATATTCTTTGGTAGGATTTTTCAGTAAGGTTTTTTAAATGCCTCACAAAAAAAGCAGTTCTTTGGGAATGTAACTATTGAAATAGAATCTAACAAGTACCATAGATGGAGACATGTTACAAACATTTGTACTTTCACCCAAATACATGGCCAATCTGTTCTAATATTTGTTTCTTCATATCTTCAGCAATGTTTTCTATGTGACTTCACCAAAAATGTGCTGACAAAGCAATGCTTTTGAGTTTGCTGGTCCTTTGTTTTATAATTACTTCAACCATCTTTTACTGTGGCAGGAAGAACCAGAGACACTGATGGCTCGTGGCTTTTGTTCCTTAATTGTAAAGTGAAAAACCTCAAAAGAGCCTTCTAAGCAATTATCAGTAGGTTTCATGAGATTTGTCAAGAACTGGGTTTGTTCCACATAACTTTGAAATCTCCAAAAAAACTGCTGAAGTTTGTCTTCCTGCTCTGAATGCTTAGCTTTTAAATGTCTGGTTAATCACTGGAATTCATATTATTAATAGATAAGATCTCAAGACATAATATGCTAGCCAACTAAGGAGAATTTTATCATGAATGTATATGTCCATTAATGTAAGTCGATGTAAATCCATATTTTAAATGGTCTTCTTCATAATTTTAGATTTGGAGGGACTCCTTCTTGCTGTTCTAATCGCATTAGCATTCTTTTTTTTTTTTTTTTTTTTACCATAAGGCAGCTGACTTGTACTCAGAGTAGAAAGGTTTGCTCTGCCATTTTCTTTAAGTTCATTTTGCTGTTATCTTTCTTTCACCAGTTACTTTTTTGCAGAAAGCTTTTAAACTATTTTTCCAATATGAGTGTTAACCTAGTTAAAATGAGATATTATCTGAAAATCTCCTCACTGGGCACACGTTAATGGAATGTCTGAAGACTTGCTAGAAGCAGTCAATTGACTGAGGCAGGACTGTCATCTCTTTGGCACTTTTTCCTCCCTTGGATATCTTAAAACCACTGAAGCTTGGACATTATAGCAATTAGCACATGCTGACGAACGTAACATCAATGACAAGTTTGAAAAGTATAGGATCCTGTTAAGCCATGTCTCCCCATTCTGAATTTGTGCAACTGGTTTTTTAACCTCAATGCAGAATTTTACCTTTGCTCCTATTAATTTCACTTTCTGTCCTTTGTACCTTTACTTTAGCCTGTCAAGATCTTTTGAGATTCTGATTCTGATTCAGTATGGTTTCTATCTCTTTCAAGTTTGCATACCCTCTACGTCTTTATTCACGACTTTAATATACATATTAAGAAGGATATCTCTTTAAGACAAAAATAAAACAATACAAAAAACACAACTTCCTTCTGCTCCAGTTGCTCAGCCCCTTGTGGGGTGGACAATGGCAGGATGGTGTAGTCTGTACTCTCCACAGTGTTGCCTACCAGGGCACTTCTGCATTTCAGAATCAGGCAACAGGAGTCAAACAACTCTTTGAATTTGTGTTCTCAAACTCCTCCTGCAGATCAGAGCTAGAGATCTTCAGAATTCTCTCCCCATGTTTCTAATCAGCAGCCCCGCCCTCCATTTGCTCATGATTCCCTTGTAAGAGAGACATTTGAATAAAAGTCTTTCCCAGATTTACCTTTTACTGATTTTTTTCCCAATTAGGCAAAAAAATTTCATTTTATTCACTGATATGTCACATAGATTATCCAAGCAGTTTGAAGCCAGTACGAGAGAGGAAAAAGGGAAGATTCTAGGATGACACGAGATTTCTGGTTTCAGTGGCTGCATTGAAGAAAGCTATTGCTTCTCACCTACTTCCCATGGGGAAAATTGAATGAAAAAGAAATGGAATCCAATCTTGAACATGATGAGTTTGAGATGCCCAGGAACATCCAAGTGGAGATGTTGAGATGCCATGAGATGGACCAGTCTAGAGCTGAAAAGGTCACTGGGATTAGTACTCTGCAATGTTCAGGTAGTAATTCTGAGGACACATTGAGTAAGTGCTCTCATAACTTCAGTCTCAAAGCAATTCTGGTCCTTGCAGTAAACATGGTGGGCCAGAAAGAGCCACAAGGCAAAAAAGATCCCTCTTTTCCAGGTGTGTCTTACTCTATGACAATAGGTAACACACATTAGGAATCATTTTGCAAGCTGCCTTTGGAATTCATCAACCCCAAATCTAGACAAATGGAGATTGCTACCTGAAGAGTTACTTTCCGTCCTCAGCCTACACAACTCTAGGGGTGAACTGCAAGCCACAATAGCTGGTTATGGTCACCACTCTCTGCTGCCACCTCCAGGTGGGCACACAGTCATCCATGTATTGTGCTGGGGCATGTCTCATATATGGGGACTGGTTTGAGCAGCACACACCTGCTACTGGGAAAATGAAGCTGGCCAGGCCCCACACACAGAGATCAGAACAATCAGTGCCCACCTTCAGGTTCAAGCCATAGTAGAATCAGAGGCTCCTAACAGCATCAAAATTTCCATACATGACTTGGGGGTAGCAATTCAGCTGGGAGGGGGAGCTAAGGAGTCTGTCATTAAGCTGCTTTTGCATAACAAACATCCTATTTTTACTTAGTTTGTATGTGTATTTGGGATGACAAATTAAATTTGCTACAAATTTGAACTTGTTTTAAGGGAAGTTTATGCTACAACATGTATTCCAATATGGAACCTTGATGTTGGCTACAGTCAGAATTCACACAGTAATTATATAACTTGATCCTTTGGATCACTCTCTTGTATTAGTTAAAAATATATGTTTTGACCCCTGGATCATGGGTTCTCAAACTTCAGTGTGTAATAAAAATCACAGGCTTATTATATATGCATATTCCAAGTCTTACCCTATGCCTACAGAATTAGAAATCCCCTGAGTCTGAGGAAAATCTGTATGTTAAATAAACTCTATATTATGTTGAAACAGGCTGTCATTGAACCACAGTTTGAGAAATTCTGCTTTAGAAGGTATGCTGCATTTAAGGCAAGGACCAAATATTTAATTTTATTTTTTCTTCTATGGGCTCAGTCCCAGAGATTTGTACTTAGTAAGGACTCCCATGTGGTTGAAAAAATAAAGAAAAAAAAAACATTTTTCTGGACTTGTCCGAATAAAATACAATCTGTAGCATGTGGTTTATTTTAGAATTAATTGTGCATTAATATGTATTTGAGCAAGCCATATAATGAGCTATAATGTGATGCTATCTCCAAAAATGTGGCTTTAGTGTTTAGTGTTTTGAAATCCAGACTCTGAGAGACTCTGATCTCATATAGCTCTAAAAATGTCATTTCCTTTTTGAACTTTTTATCCCTCTTCAGCCTCTAGATAGAAATGAAGCATTCCTAGTTTCAACTCACTTGCAACTTTCAATGTGTTTACAAGGAAGTATTGGAGAACATTTATAACATTCATTTCATCGTGTAGTCTGTCCACACAAGAATAACTATGAATATACTTTTAAATACCATATACTTTAGAATTTAACTTTTTGTCTGAAGAAAAAAAGTGTCATTTATCTAGTGAGCAAAGCAATTTGGAGTTGCCTCATTCAGATTAAATTCATAATTTTAATAGTCATTTACATTTATGATATCATGAGGATGTGCAATGACAGTCTTTTTACTTAGAAATTAATAAGACAATTTGTTCTTCATGTTCTGGAGGATTTTTGCCCATTAGATGGATGTTTAGATAAATGTCTGTGAAGGCTCTATCTAACCCTGAGAATCTGTGAATTTATACTGCCAAAGTAATTTTTGATACACTCAATATTACTTGGATGTAACATGCAATGTAATTTGTTCCCCACAGAGAACATAGTTTTAGCCCAAAATTTGCCTGTACAAAGTGAATTGCCTAATAGTTTTATCTTCATGTATTTTTAGAATGATGTCATACTTTAGAAATATAAACATTCAAGTGGAAAACCAAACATTGGATCAGATAGTAACACCCCAACTGATTTGTCTTTTAACTTTTCTAAGGGATTAAGCTTTTATATATGCTCTTCCCCACCCCCACCCCGTTTTAAGGTTTCAACAGTAACACAATGGTCACCAAATGCATTGTATGAATACAACCAGGATTTGTGACATTCCAAAATGTCTTGAGAGGCTTGAAGGGGCAGGTCCAAAGTCACAGAAGCTTAGAACTGAAAGGACCTCAGAGTTGGAGCAGAAGAACATTTAGGTTACTGAGTTGCTCAAGAGTGTATAATGGTGGAGAGATGATCTGCTTCTCTGTTGAGGCAGTGCACTTCCCACTGCTTTGAAGGAGGAATAATTAAGCAGTTGTTTTGTCTGTTCTTCCTGTGGATAACACTGTCCTCACTATCCTTTAGAAATCCACTTGGTATTATGTCTACATGTTTCTTCTTTCTAGGTTGGTTACCCACTGTGGTAGACAAACTCTAGGGTGGCCACCATGATCCCCTGCCTCTTGGGATTCACACACTTTTATCCCCTTCCCCCCGAGTATAGGCAGGACCTATGACTTCCTGCTCACTAATAGAATGCAGCAAAGGTGATGCAATATACATGGTTATGTGTATATGATGACCTTACACATGACTATAAACCAACTTGTTAGGAGACTCTCTTATAGTCTGCCTGGCCAGACATGACATAGCTGGGTCCACTGATTCAGAGTCTTACAAGGATGCAATCAAGTTATCAGCTGGGGCTTTGGTCTCATCTGAAGCTTCACTTGGGAAGGAGCTGTTTCCAGCTCATATGGTTGTTGGCAGCGTCCAGTCCTTGCATGTTGCTGGATTGAAGGCCTCAGTTTCTTGCTGACTGTTGGAGGGAGGCTGCTTCAGTACCTTGCGACGTGGTGCTCTCCAGAGGCAGCTCACAACATGACAGCTTGCTTCTTCAAAGCCAGCAAGGGACAGTCTTTGAGTCACATTGGCTACAACCATAAGACACAGTTATTTTATCTTTTTTATTTTTATTTTTTTAACATCTTTATTGGAGTATAATTGCTTTACAATGGTGTGTTAATTTCTGCTTTATAACAAAGTGAATCAGCTATACATATACATATATCCCCATATCTCCTCCCTCTTGCATCTCCCTCCCACCCCTCTAGGTGGTCAAAAAGCACCGAGCTGATCTCCCTGTGCTATACGACTGCCTCCCACTAGCTATCTATTTTACATTTGGTAGTGTATATAAGTCCATGCCACTCTCTCACTTTGTCCCACCTTACCCTTCCACCTCTCTGTGCCCTCAAGTCTATCCCCTATGTCTGCTTCTTTATTCCTGTCCTGCCCCTAGGTTCTTCAGAACCATTTTTGTTTGTTTGTTTGTTTGGGGTTTTTTTTATTCCATGTATATGTGTTAGCATATGGTATTTATTTTTCTCTTTCTGACTTACTTCACTCTGTATGACAGACTCTAGGTCCATCCACCTCACTACAAATAACTCAGTTTTGTTCCTTTTTAGGGCTGAGTAATATTCCATTGTATATATGTGCCACATCTTCTTTACCCATTCATCTGTCGATGGACACTTAGGTTGCTTCCATGTCCTGGCTATCGTAAATAGAGCTGTATTGAACATTGTGGTCCATGACTCTTTTTGAATTCTGGTTTTCTCAGGGTATATGCCCAGTAGTGGGATCGCTGGGTCGTATGGTAGTTCTATTTGTAGTTTTTAAAGGAACCTCCATACTGTTCTCCATAGTGGCTGTATCAATTTACATTCCCACCAACAGTGCAAGAGGGTTCCCTTTTCTCCACACCCTCTCCAACATTTATTGTTTGTAGATTTTTTGATGATGGCCATTCTGACTGGTGTGAGGTGATACCTCATTGTAGTTTTGACTTGCATTTCTCTAACGATTAGTGATGTTGAGCATCCTTTCATGTGTTTGTTGGCAATCTGTATATCTTCTTTGGAGAAATGTCTATTTAGTCTTCTGCCCATTTTTGGATTGGGTTGTTTGTTTTTTTGATATTGTGCTGCATGAGCTGCCTGTAAATTTTGGAGATTAATCCTTTGTCCATTGATGTGTTTGAAAATATTTTCTCCCATTGTCTTTTCGTCTTATTTATGGTTTCCTTTGCTGTGCAAAAACTTTTAAGTTTCATTATGTCTCATTTGTTTATTTTTGTTTTTATTTCCATTTCTCTAGGAGGTGGGTCAAAAAGGATCTTGCTGTGATTTATGTCATAGAGTGTTCTGCCTATGTTTTCCTCTAAGAGTTTTATAGTGTCTGGACTTACATTTAGGTCTTTAATCCAGACTCAGTTATTTTAACTTGCTGCATCTAATTGGTGTGAACTTGCACCCCGTAATTTTTTTGTGTGTGTATGGTATGTGGGGCTCTCACTGTTGTGGCCTCTCCTGTTGCGGAGCACAGGCTCCGGACGCGCAGGCTCAGCGGCCATGGCTCACGGGCCCAGCCGCTCCGCAGCATGTGGGATCTTCCCGGACCGGGGCACGAACCCATGTCGCCTGCATCGGCAGGCGGACTCTCAACCACTGCGCCACCTGGGAAGTCCTGCACCCCGTAATTTATGTGAGGATTCTAGAGCTTGTGATTGCGTTCACCTTGACAACATCAATATAAACTCAATTTATACTTTTTTCATTAAGTGTATAATCATATGTTTCAGGGGATTATGGAGTATACTGACTCTATTATGAATTCAAACTAATCTATTGTGTAAGCAAGGAACCTGTATGAACTATTAAATCAGCAACCAACCTACCACTTGGCCTTCACTAGACTAGAGTGTCTGCCAAAGCAATAAATTTTACCTTAGATAGGTAAATCAATTTCACTGCCATGTTCTCTCCCCTACTTCCTTCCCTTCTTCTTTCCAAATGTTGCACAAAAATGTTATATTTGGGCACCAATGCTCTTGGAGCCCATGGCAATCTCCCTCTGTCTTCAGAAGTGTGCCATGCACTGTGCCTACAATGATCTGTTTTCTTTTCTGCATATTTTCCTCCCCGTGATGGTTTTGCTTCTTCTTGCCTCCACCAGTGATTAGCTTCACAAACCACCTCATGGTTGAGTCCAAAGGTTTTTCCCCCAAAGAACACACAACTGACAGAAACAATAAAATGAAAGTGTCCATGTTTTAAAATTAATAAAGACTTTTACTACAACACCAATTAGAATTTCCTTTAGTTATTATGACATCAGATTTTAGTCTTGACAAA
Source organism: Mesoplodon densirostris (assembly GCF_025265405.1). Taxonomy (NCBI): domain Eukaryota; kingdom Metazoa; phylum Chordata; class Mammalia; order Artiodactyla; family Ziphiidae; genus Mesoplodon; species Mesoplodon densirostris. The sequence continues at coordinate 27,158,956 of NC_082674.1, forward strand.
ACTGATAAGCTCTAGACATTCATAACTGGAGAGTTTCAAGATCATTTTTTTAAAATCATCATTACATGGAAACTAGTGCTGTTTTATTTTAGGTGCATGGCAAACTGACAGAATACCAATCCAGTCCAAAGCCAAATCCAGTGAGGGCAGTCTAATTTAGATTTCTCCACTGAATTTAAACCAAGGCTGGGCTTCTACTGGGAGATACTGAGAACTGCTTCATTTGTGCCAGGATTACTGTAATTTTGCAAGGTAACTTTAACATTATTAGGCTAAGTAAAAAATAAACTACTGATGAACACAATTTATGGACACACTTTATCCCACTAAGTCTTCTAATTCCTTCAAAGAGTTGTTAACTTTTATATTTTATTTTTATAACATAGAACTCCTTCCTTACTTTCAACCAGCTTTTCAATGTTCCTGCTAAAATTTAGAGACCCATCCTTTACTGATGTCCTTTTGATTAGTCATTCCAGCAGCTCTGATTTATTTTTATTAGTATGATACAACAATTCAAGTCAAAGGAACACAGTTCCCCACAATTTGGTAATACCTAGAACTTCTGCACTTTGTGAATGAAGATAGGCTTTTTTAAAAAATACCTGCAAGACATACAGGCTCAGATACATGCAGTGCATTCAGGTCATTTGAGAAATAATATGCAGACTTCTTTCACATTTTCCTTGAGGACTTTTGCTTGGGTTTCCTTTATATTGTATACATTGAAATTCTTTGTAGATGAATGCAATAAAAAAATGTATTTTCCTCCACTTGCAAACCCAAAGCAGTTGAAGAAATTTGTGCATTACCTTTCCTTGCGAGGCCTTTGGCTTTTTCCCCTAATGCCTTTTAAGAGAGTCTATTGTTAATTTTAGATTAAGAGTACAGAGCCTTTCTGTTTCCATAAATGTTTTAATGCTTCATTCCTCGAGATGGGCTATATGGGGAGCTCTATGAAGTTGTTCTTTTTGAGAAGTAAAGTATTTCCCCACAAAAAGAGAAGGAAAGTTTCCAGAGAACAATGAAAGCCTGGTAATTGTACTCGGAGTTTCTTAGAAGAGTTCATTCTTCCCACATGGGAGGATGGTTTTGCTCCCAGAAACTTATTACCCCGTTGCCAGTCACTTTTCTGCCAAAGTCAACTCATGTACCTTTTAGCCACTTCAGTACACTGCAGCTGTTATATCCTGACCACTGTGGACTTCCTTCTTCCTTTCTGCTATTACAACGAGGTCATTCATTCCTTTCTCTCTCTCTCTTTTTTTTAAAAGAAATCTTTTCCTCCCCATCTGTGCCTGGGATGCAGATACTGTTGCTTTTCCCTCACCAGCTGAGGCTGCACTCATTGTTCAACCTATTGTTTCTCAAAGATAGGGCTTTGCATTAAGGCTACGAACGGACAAAAAACGGCTGGCTCAGAAAACCGTCATCAAATTACTCAACAAAAATAGGGAGTGGAATATTTTGTCTGCATTTAGAGACTTTTCTTTTAATTTCTTCATATTTTCTTTGTTTTGTTTTATTTCAGGTAGCAACGATTTTCAAACATCCACATTAGTAAATTCTGCTTTGAATTTATCCATTTTAATTACAATTAACCCCAAATGAGAGATTGCTTTTGTCTCTCCCTTAAATACCATCAGCTTGCTCTTTCCACTGCTTTTGCCTCGCTTTAGATAGCTTCCTCCAAAGTAACTGGGAAATTAGTATGTCTTTTTAACCTTTATGTGTAAGAACTCTTCTAGCCTTCTAAATAGGAGTCATGGCATTAAGTGTTTAAAGTTATCCTTATTTTTCCATAAAATAAAATCACTTGTCTCAAGCCCTTTTATTTTCATTCATTTTTTACTTATTTTAATTGAGGTATAATTGACATATAACATTATATTAGTTTCAGGTGTACTACCTAATGGTTTGATATTTGTGTATACTGTGAAATGATCACCACCGTAAGTCTAGTTAACATCCCCACCATTCATAGTTACAAAAAATTTTCTTTCTTGTGATGAGGACTTTTTTTTTTTTTTTTTTTTTTTTTTTTTTTTTGCGGTATGCGGGCCTCTCACTGTTGTGGCCTCCCCCGTTGCGGAGCACAGGCTCCGGACGCGCAGGCTCCGGACGCACAGGCTCAGCGGCCATGGCTCACGGGCCCAGCCGCTCCGCGGCATATGGGATCCTCCCAGACCGGGGCACGAACCCGTATCCCCTGCATCGGCAGGCGGACTCTCAACCACTTGCGCCACCAGGGAGGCCCATGATGAGGACTTTTAAGATTTCCTCTCTTAGTAACTTTCAAATATGCAGTATGGTATTATTAACCCTTGTCACCCAGCTGTACTCTCAAATTCTTTTTAGAGGGTGAGATACTAATAAACAAACAAACAAAATAATTCTATAGTCTGGTGCTTCTCATACTTTAGTGAGCATGAGAACCATCTGGAGTTAAAATACAGATTGCTGGGCCCTGCCCTGGAGGCTCTGATCAAAGTGCTACTGATGCTATTGATCTGTGGACAGTGCTCTCAGTACTCAGCCCTTCCCCCGCCAAGAGATTCCTGGGTATTCCAGTGTTGCTTCTTAAAGTGTTATCCAATGTAAACCAATGAAAAGAAAAGCTTGTTGAGACGGTAAGTGTATAATGATTGACAGATAGATGATGGATAATAAATAGATAATAGAATCCTATGAATCCTATGTTATTATTTATTACTTAAGTAATAACAGTTTTAAGAATTCTACCTTTTAATAAGTTTTTAAAGCATGGCATACCCAGTATAAAAGTTAAAAGAGCACAAAATATGTATATCAGAAACTAAACTGTTCCCCCTTTCTAGATCTCCACTCCCGCTTTGCAGAATCAAGCATGTTTAAGTATCTTGTTAGAGTATGTGCACTTAACATTCTGAAAGAGGTTGAGAATTGCCCTCTATCAAATAGTCTATACCAGTTTACACTCCCATCTACTATTATACGGATGCTTATTTCTCCACACTTTAATGGTAGCATACAATATCCAAAATTTTGATCTGCCATTCTGACATGTGAAAAATGACGTCTAATTTTTCTTTTACTTTGTGTTGCATATAATTATGAGAGAAGTTAAACAACTTTGAGTAGCAAGACTGTGGACAATCTATTAATTTAGTGCAAATAGCTGACTGGCTTATAAATTCGACGTCATACTTTCATCCAAGCAAAAGTATCTGCTTTTCTTGTTCACCTGATATTTTCCTTTTGTTGAATCTTGCTTCAAAAAGTACTGCTTCACCTCCTTTTGAATGAAAAGAAACAACTACGGTAAGCCCCCTTGTCTGCCCCTTTCCTCAGTTCCCCCGGAAAATTTGATTTATTTGGCAATCCTTTGAAAAATGATGGCTTAGATGTAGATTTTTTTATGGTTTATAGAAAATAATACGTCTCTAAACCCAAGCTTTGCTTATGAGAAATGACAGCTTATAGCCAAACTGAGGTTATAGGAAATCAAAGAAAATATTGACTATGGTGCACACACCAAAGCTGAATTTTCCTTAACTTGTTTATTGGTATTCACTTGAAAGAAACACACACACACACACACACCCTAAGACGGCTTTTTGAAATCAAATGTATTTCCTGCCTTCTTCTTTCCTCCGGACTCTTACGACCAGCCTATTTATAGCCCAGGAAAGGAAAAAGCTCCGCTGGAGGCAGGAAAACTAAGTTCAGAAAGAATAGGAGGAAGTGTGCCTGCCATTTAGCCAAACAACCTTTAATTCAGTGAGCTCAAAGCTTAGCAGCTTCGCTGTCGTCGTTAGGCATAAACAGCTTGCAAATTCGAATTTTTTACTCTCCCCATTTTTGAACTGGATTTGGGCAATGAAGGTGAACGCAGCATTTTAAAAGAGAGAACAGGAATCTCTAGGTGTTTAGATATGTGGAAGAGAAACTTGTTAGGGGTTGGTGAAGCAGAAGGAAAGAGAAGATTCAACAGAGGGATGAGCTTGAAATGATTCCACACCTGCGAGTTAAGGTAAGTGTCCTTTTTAAGACCGTCTATTGTTGTGTCTACATGCATATTATGCACTGTGGATATTAGCCCCAGACGGTGCGTATAATTTGAGAGCGGACACTCATGAAGAGCTCATAAGCTTTGCTTATATCTCTGAAAAAATGTGGAAATCAGCCTCACTTGTGACATCTTCGGTTTTTAACAATAATGTTTTTAAAGTAGTTTTTTCCTTAAGATAGCTTTATAGCCACTAAGTTTTCTTTGGTTTGATTATCACCAGGGGATTAAACAGTATACATAATTTCATTGAAGATCATTTTTGAAAAATAATTTCTTGATATTTGTCTGTTTTTCTACCCTTTTCAAAGTGCTGATGAGTGATCCATATACCATTTTGGGGGGATCAATACTGGTTTAGAACACATTTAATAGAGAGGCCCTCAAGCAAAAGTGGTCTATTTTAGAAAACTTATTTTAACTAAAAATTAAATTTTATATAAAATTATGTGAAGATTAATTTTTTTTAATACAGAGCTTCTCCTGAACATTCATTTTCAGACCAAGAAAAACCCTCTAGCAGCACAAAAAACAGCACTTAATAACAGCTCCAGTGATAGAAACTGTTCACAATAATTATTTACATTTAAGTTATTATTTCAAAACATTCATTCAACATATATTTTCTGAGTGACCTGAAAAAATGTCCATGGGTTTGGAAGTGGAAAGGTCGAAACGGAATGGATTAAATCTGAGAGCAGCTGATGCTGCCCACAAAAACCTGTAAAGCTCCTAGAGACATTCCAACTTCTGTTAACGTTCTTTGCCATCAAACAAGTACGTTTGTTTAGATGATGCACCATATTTGCATTCACCGCTGATAATATCCACATTTGTGTCCTGGAGAAACGTGATTAATGTTACCATGATGTCAAACAAAGGAATAAGGTTCTGGTGGTTTACTGAAAAGGAAGAGCCAAAGGAAATGTGTTGCTGTTATTTTGGCTTATCCCAGTTTGAGACTGGTATGTTTAGAATCTGTCTTAAGAAGATAGCAAAGCTAGAAGCCAGAAAAGCTGAGCCAGCCAGATTGCAACTAGTGCAGGAGGCCAAGGCTCAGTTCTGTCTCAATGTGGATCGCATTGGCTGTTCTCTTTCATGGAATAATTTAAGGGTTATTTTCTTCTGATTAGAAAATTATAATTCATTCCATGGAAATAGCAAAGTATAATATTCTTGAGTAGAAAGAGCAATATTTCCTAGTTAAAATTAGGTTGTAAAAAATAGAGCGAAATAAAATTAATCTGGACAAATATGATGGGTCTGAAGAAAGAAATAAAACACTCTTAGCCCTTGTTTCCAGGACATTCCAGTGCTGAAAAGTCCTGAATTCAGTGCTGAATCCATTTTATTATTTCCACAAAGAAAAGTCTGAGGTAACCTAATTAATTGCTACTCCAGGTGCATCAGCGATAGGGACATTGCTTACAATGATCCTGGTTTCTGTTCATGTTGAATCTTTCCTCTTATAATTTCAAAACAACGTTCTCACTTGACACATTCATATGTTTACATGATGAGAATAAAAATGTTTTAAACACTATTGAAGGTTTAAATAATAGATAAAATAATGAGTTACGTATTTTATTCTAAGAATATGTATTTTTTCACTTTTAAAAGTCTGTTGTTGGTCATTGGTTTCTGGTTGCCCATAGATGCTTATAAATGTATCCATGAAATACCAGTTATTTAAAATAGGTTTCTTGGGAAAGGCTTAATAGTTTCATAGCTTTCTTTTTTTTTTTTTTCTTTTTCTTTTTTTTTTTACAGTACGTGGGCCTCTCACTGTTGTGGCCTCTCCCGTTGCGGAGCACAGGCTCCGGACGCGCAGGCTCAGTGGCCATGGCTCACGGGCCTAGCCGCTCCGCAGCATTTGGGATCTTCCCAGACCGGGGCACGAACCCGTGTCCCCTGCATCGGCAGGCGGACTCTCAACCACTGCGCCACCAGGGAAGCCCCATAGCTTTCTTGATATATTCTCAAGCTCCTGAGAATACGGTACATTATTAGAGTTAGCTAATTCTGAAAAAAAAAAATTGCCAATTTTTTTAGCTTCTCTATTAATTAAATAGTCATTTATTTCTTCATTTCCTGCATAACTCCTATAATCACTATGTGTTTACAGGTTGCATAGTATAGCCACCCCGACTCTCACATAGAAATATAAGTGAAATCAGATTACTCTTCAGATAGAGTGGAGTTTTAAGAAATTTAGTTACCAAATGTAATCCACAACATGTAGGATGTATTGAAGGGGGGGTGTGGGGAGAAGCATGCCAAGGCCAGGCAGCCATACCCACCTGGCCTGATGCTATGGAAGGAGGGGGAGTTGCAAATTGATTTTCGTGGGTCTATGAGCACCTTAAATCCAGATTAGTGGCCTCTGGATGTTCTCTTTCTCCTGTGCTCTCATCCTCTCACATCCTATATTACAGGTCAGCACAGCACCACACCACCAAAGCATAGTTGTTAAGTTCTCCTACTTATAATATATTCTCTACCTTTGATAAACTCAACATTTACTTGGAGGGTGGGAATTACACAGAACACAAGGCATCCTATATATGGAACCAAATGAATGATGTAGATAATAAGTACAGATAAGGAAGACCTGATCCAGGCAGGCTTCATGGAGGGATGAGGCTGAGCTGAGCCTTGAAGGGAAGAGGGAGATCTGATGGGTATGGCAAGAGATAAGAGCATCCAAGACAAGAACGGAGCTGTGTGCGTGGGAAGAGATAGGAATGTATTGATACTTGGGCTGCTGGATGAAATACAGGATTCCCACTGAAATATGAATTTCAGATAAACGACATATACTTTTTCTAGTAAGAGTATGTCCTATTTCACTGGTGTGTATGAGGCGTATTGCATGAGACATACTTATACAAAATATATTTGTTGTTTATCTGATTCACATTTAACTGAGTGTCCTGTGTTTTTATTTCCTACTGGCAACCCTACCAGGGAACTCTGTGTCAACCAGCTTGATAGGAGCAGGGGCAATGCCCATACAGAACAAGAGAAAAGCATCTGGAGGAGGTTGAAGTCAGACTGCAGTGGGACAATAATGCCAGACTAAGGAAGTTAGAATCTAATTTGAAGACACTGGGAAGCCACTGAGGATTTTGAGAAGGGAAATGACATCAATAAGATCTGCCCATTTAAGGCAGGACCTGCTGGGGCAAAGAGCAGGTCACCAAGGTCTGGGTGCTGGTGACAATAGAGAGAAAGAAACCAACCAGATTGGAGACACATTAGAGAACAAATCCCACATGTTTTGTAAACAAATTGGATATGGTTTTAGGAGGAGAAGAAGTGTTAGAGAGGATATTATGTTTTACTTAGAGTCCATTCAAAGAAATAGCCAAAGAGATAGAAGCAGGTCAGGGAGTTAGTGAGGGAAGCAAGGATTTTATTTTCAGACATATTAAATTTGAGGTGATGATGGGATAATCAAGTAGAAATAGTAAGTGGACAGCTGGAAATGGGAAACAGCTTAGGAGAAAGATGAGGGCTGGAAAATAACAACGGCCAACATTGATGGAGAATTTTCTATATGCCAAGCTTTTTAATATACATTCTCTTATTTCGTGCTCAAAACCACCTATGGGCAGGTTCCATTGCTAGACACATTGTATAAATGAGAAAACTAAGGCTCAGAGAGGTTCAGTGACTTGTCCTTGATTACCTAGCTAGAGACAGAAAATGGAAGCCAGGTGTGCATGAGCTCAAAGCCATGTACCCACTCATTCCCGTGGAGAATGTATCTGCTGTGGATTCACTTTCTCCATCTGCAAAGATCTAAGGGCACAATTGTTCATGCTGTAACCCATTTTTTTTTTTTTTTTTTTTTTTTTGTGGTACGCGGGCCTCTCACCTTTGTGGCCTCTCCCATTGTGGAGCACAGACTCCAGACGCGCAGGCTCAGCGGCCATGGCTCACGGGCCCAGCCGCTCCGCGGCATGTGGGATCTTCCCAGACCGGGGCACGAACCCGTGTCTCCTGCATGGGCAGGCGGACTCTCAACCACTGCGCCACCTGGGAAGCCCTGTAACCACCTTTTTAACCAGATGCCTGGTCTTTGTTCCTCACTGCGGTAGCCCTCACAATTCTGCACCTTTTGGTTAATCTCTCTGAGGAAACGGGAATAGTTTATACACAGAGATTTTCTTATTGATTTTACTTATTTGTATATTTATTACTTAAATTGTTTTTCCCTTCAGTGCCTCATTTTTAGATTTCTCCTCGGTTATCTTATGAAATAAAGGTTATACCATACCGAAGAGAAAACAGGACCAAGAAGGGTGTTAAACACCTCTCCCTGTCCTTGGCTTCCCTCTAGTGGCAGAACCAGGTAACAATGCTCAGCCCAGGTCAGGGACAGTGCAGGTAGCCACTAGAAGCAAACTCTTTAGGAAACTAAGAGGTCACAGAATCACTGCAGAATCATCTGTGGGCTCCTAAAAGGTTTGGAGGCTAGTTGTGCTAAAAGATTCTGGAAAAGGACTTTGTGGAATTACTTAGACTTTTACAGCTGGCTGGCCAAAGGGCATTTTGGATAGGCCCGTTTTAGATTTATCTTAAACTTTGTAATCATTGAAAATATTTCACTTGTTTATCCTGTTAGGAAAGTACATATATCAAGCTTGGTTATTAAATTTTTAATGCACATCTGTGCCTTGATTGTTAAGAAATTTTCCTAGATATTTTATTCTAAATATTTATTTCAAAATACACAATATTTTTTCTACTAAAAAGTAAATAGTCTGGGGCTTCCCTGGTGGTGCAGTGGTTGAGAATCTGCCTGCCAATGCAGGGGACACGGGTTCGATCCCTGGTCCAGGAAGATCCCACATGCCGTGGAGCAACTAAGCCTGTGCGCCACAACTACTGAGCCTGTGCTCTAGAGCCCGTGAGCCACAACTACTGAGCCTGCGTGCTGCAACTACTGAAGCCTGCGCACCTAGAACCCATGCTCCACAACAAGAAGCCACCGCAATGAGAAGCCCACACATCGCAACAAAGAGTAGCCCCCGCTCACCCACCTAGAGAAAGCCCACGCGCAGCAACAAAGGCCCAACACAGCCCAAAATAAATAAATTAAATAAATAAATTTAAAATATATATATATATACATATAAAGTAAATAGTCTATCTTTTAGGAATATATCCTAAGGAAATATTCATAGATTGAGGCAAAAATGTATGTAAAAGAAAGTTTATCTATTTGAAACAGACAAATTTTGGACAAATATACAAAATAAGGGAATTGCCAAATAATATTCCACAATATGAAATTACAAATAGCCATTAAATTACATTAAAATATTTAATGGCTTTGGAAACTCTTTGTAGTAAATGTTAGGTGAAAAAGAGAAGACAAAAAATTATGTACATGGTGTGATCCCATTTTCTTAAAAATTATAAATGTATATATGAAAAAGAGTTAAGAACTAAAAATTCGTACACCAAAATGTTAACAATAAGAATTTCTGGGGCTTCCCTGGTGGCGCAGTGGTTGAGAGTCCGCCTGCCGATGAAGGGGACATGGGTTTGTGCCCCGGTCCGGGAGGATCCCGCGTGCCACGGAGCGGCTGGGCCCGTGAGCCATGGCCGCTGAGCCTGCACGTCCGGAGCCTGTGCTCCACAATGGGAGAGACCACAACAGTGAGAGGCCCACGTACCGAAAAAAAAAAAAAAAAAAAGAATCTCTGGTCAGTGAGGTAATGGTGATTTTTATTTTCTACTTTGTCTCTGGGATAGCATATACTACTTTTATTTTATTTTATTTTTTAAATTTTTATTGGAGTATAGTTACTTTACAATGTTGTGTTAGTTTCTGTTGTATAGCAAAGTGAATCAGTTATACATATACATATATCCCCTCTTTTTTAGATTTCCTTTCCATTTAGGTCATCACAAAGCATCGAGTAGAGTTCCCTGTGCTATACAGTAGGTTCTCATTAGTCATCTATTTTATACATAGTAGTGTATATATGTCAACCCCAGTCTCCCAATTCATCCCACTCCCCCCACCTTGGTATCCATAAGTTTGTTCTCTACACTGTGTCTCTATTTCTGCTTTGCCAATAAGTTTATCTGTACCATTTTTCTAGATTCCACATATAAACAATATTATACAATATTTGTTTTTCTCTTTCTGACTTACGTCACTCTGTATGACAGTCTCTGGGTCTATCCATGTACTTTTATAATCAGGTACAAAAACCAGTATGTTTTGAAAAAGTGGAAAACTAAGTCCCAGTGCTCTAATTGTTTGCTGTCATGGCTGACAGTCAGGTTTGTGCTAATTCAGCCCCATTTTGGCTTCTTTGCCTAGTAAACCACTGTATCCTGTTTGTGACAGCATAATTCATTGTAATGGAAAAGATTATGATGCACTAGTCTGGTCTATGACTTCACTGTATTCATGGGCAACAGGAAACAAAGACAGACACTTGTTTTTTTCATAATTGTTTTAGCAATAATTGACAATTGGAGGAAATGAATGTCAGAAAACAATTATGGGCAGACAAGATGGTCAGCAAATAGGACTGGGAAATGCAATGAAGCCTGTCTTAGTTCTATTAGTGTAACAATTTCAGAACATTACAAAGATATTATTGTTTTGTTTTCAATCTACTCCTGAAATCACTATTGTTTTTACCAGCAGTTACACAACTCTTTGCTGGCAGTAGTGACCCCCAATGTGTTTTTAATTCAGTAATCTGGTAATCCCACATCAGTGATTTGGGACTGAATTTTTATGTATGTTAATATTCAGTGTCAGTATAAACTTCTCCATGTGCATGACGTGTCCAGTTACAATGCTGCTATAATAATAACTAGCCCCCTGTTGCCCGTACACAGAATCTTAAAAGTTTTGTTTTCCATTAAATTTTAAAAAATCAAATTCACGTTTTTATTTTCTGTGAAAAGATCCCTTGTCTTCATTTTAACAGCAATGGTGGGGGAAACCAACAATAAAAAGTCAAAACAAGTGAATTCATGATTCACTCTCCTGTTTCCGTGCTATGAAATGAGTACAGTTAACAACGACTGAGATGAAAATGAAGGATGAGTTATCAACTGGGAAAGAGCTAAGTAAGGCAGGTACTACGTGCACTGCAGTGACATTTATCAGTATCTCAACCAGTGACTTGTGTCCTTAGACATGACTTAACTGTCCTGTTGGGTATTATTAAAATGCTTTGTTTGGGAAAACTAAACATGTAGGGGCTGCTTTAATCTTTACTCCTGGTCATATTCTCCTCTGATTAGCCCAATTTGGAGTAAAATTCTGCAGCGGCTCTGACTTCCAATCTGAAAGACTAATTACTGGTCATGCAATTTGTTGGGGAGGCCTCTAGACCAAGCACTGTCCAATAGAAATATAAAGTGAGCCACAAATGTCATTTTATATTTTCTAGTGGCCACATTAAGGAAGTAAAGAGACAGGTAAAAATTAGTTTTAAGAATCTCATTTGTTGAACCTAATATATACAAAACATTATCACTGACATGCAATCAATATAAAAGATTGTTAATGAGATATCTTACCTTCTTCTTTGGTACCAAGTCTTTGAAATCCAGGGTGTGTTTTATGCCTGCTACATATCTCGGTTCAGACGGGCCTCATTTCATGTGCTCAGTGGCTTAAGGTGCCTAGTGGCTACTGGAGTAGGCAGTGCAAATCTCAATAGCAGAGCTGCAGTGCTACGCAGTTACATGAATGGCATGTGAAGTTTGGGCTGTGAGATTCTGCTGTCTGCTCAGGACTCACAGTCTTCTTTCTGATGTACTCAGCAGGCCACTCTTACATGTATCAAATAAAACTGAATCACTGAAAGGCAAGCAAAGGATTGACAGTTTCTAAGTTTTGGCCTCTTAGAACAGTCCAACTGTTCATTGGACCAACTGGAATGCTGCGAGTAACGATGGATTTTTCAGTTGAGAATAAGGGTAATAGAGGTTTTAAAAAACTCTCAATTTTTGAAATCTGGGTTATATGATTATAAGAAACTTTATTTTATCATGATGTTTCCAAGTGAATTTAGACATGGTAACAGATATTACACAGCCTTAAATGAACTTCTAGAAAGCATTATAGATGTTGTGCTCTTAATAATGCATAAAACTTAGTACAAAGAAAGAAATCTTTAGCAATTCACTCACACTCACACACACACACACACACACACACACTTCTACCATTGTGACCATTTCTGATGTCTTTTCTGCAGTCTGCATTGTCTTATTTGAAGGGTAGGAAGTATGCTTCAATAATCTTGTATAACTACTATGCCCTGGGGACTCTCATGCCAGTCAGCTGGAGTGACAAAGATAGTTCTGTGTGCTAAGTATGGATATACAAAAATAGAACCAATGGAAGTGGATAAAACTAAAAGACACTGTAGGTTCTTAAGGCCCCGCCAATGGCAAGAGACCTGGAAACAAGGGCTTCTGAAGTCCTGGCAAGGAGTCACAGCCAACTGAAATGATCATATTTTGGGTTCATTTCTTATTCCATGAAGGTTTGATTACAGAGCTAGATTTAAAGCAATCAGAAAATTCTAAAATCAAAATAAAAGTTAAAGACATTTAAAATGTAAATAATGATCATCCATTGCGTGATATACAAATTGGAAGTGTTCCAAAAGCTTGTTTTTAAGAATGTTCTTGGCCCTCTGAATAAACTTTTCATTTTTCCCATAGAAGCAAAGTTGTAGAGTGACTAGTATGTGCACCTAAAATATCATATCTCATATACTTACAATGAAATCATTACCGTGTATTTACAATGTATTCACAATGTATTACATTAAATTATTATGCTTAAATCATTATAATTTATTATAAATGTGTATTAATTATTAAATTATTCCAATGCATTTACAATGAAATATAACTATTAATGTATCATCTCTACATTAATACATTATACCGTGCACTAATACTGTTAATAACTACATTACATTTATACGTTAATAATACATGAATAATTAACCCAAACAGAAAAATAATATATTGAATCAACTTACAATCTCCATCTACGCAAAGCAAAAGCACTGATAGAGAATCTAGGAAGTGCCAGGTGCTCTATCAGATGCCGGGACAAGCATAAAAGATAAATTGTATTTATTTTGTTTGCTAATGTCAGTAGGAAAGCAACTTCACTGGAGAAGAATGAGGAAATAGATGGAATTCTTTTCTCAGGAGACGGCCTTATTATCTGCGTGACTCTTAGGTGGCGAAGGCCTTTTCATTTGTGTCTAATTTTAACTTCTAAACTTTGGATTCTCCTTTTTTTCCCGTCCTTAGGACCGAGTACCTCTAGCGCTGCTCTTCAGTGTGTAGCCATAATTAGGAGGTTTTTTTGGTTCCTAAATAGAGCGTGATTTTCCTAAGTCACATTTGGCAGAGAGGTAGAAGAGAAGGTAAGAGAAAGGTTGCTGTGAAAGTGAATGTAGGGACACCTGAGGAAGAGAATTCTACAAACTTGCTCCGTCCTTCTGGAGGCGTGGGCGGGGGTGGGGAGGCAGAGCGCGGGGGAACCAGGACTTGGATCATTCTCTAAATTTTCCTGTGCAGCTTCCAGAAGGGGGAAAAGGAGGGGAGGGAGGCGTGTGCAACTGACCTTTGCGTGTGGATTGTGCTTTCCGAGTCAGTCTTTCATATCTTCGTGAGCGCCATTAGCTGTTGGATCCTGCAGATACTACTGCTGCTTTTCCTTATCACTAGTAAATGAGGAGCAGGTGGCAAGGCTAGGCACAAACTGGTCTTTAGGCAAAAGGTCAAGAAGTCTGGGTTGAGTGGGGCCACCGATTGATTTCACAAATCAGCAAGAGAATTCAGGGACATACAGGTGAGTTGAGATTACCCCATTCCTTCCTTACCGTCACTATTGCTTCTATGTTTTTTTGTGGTACGCGGGCCTCTCACCGTTGTGACCTCTCCCGCTGCGGAGCACAGGCTCCGGATGCGCAGGCCCAGCGGCCATGGCTCACGGGCCCAGCCGCTCCGCAGCATGTGGGATCCTCCCGGACCGGGGCATGAGCCCGTGTCCCCTGCATCGGCAGGCAGACTCTCAACCACTGCGCCACCAGGGAAGCCCTATTGCTTCTATGTTTGCTCCTTTTCCCCTTATTCAAGGACTCACTCCAGCTGATTTCCTTCCCTCAGGGTGCCCCCTCCCCACACATTCAACTCTCCACACGCCTGAGAGCAGTTTCGTCCCTTAGTATTCTCTATCCTCAGGGATTGGTTCCAAGACCCTTGCTGGTATGAAAATCCTCAGATGCTCAAGTCCCTTACGTAAGATGGCATAGTGTTTGCGTTTAAACTACACATCCTATACTTTAAATCACCATCTCAGATTATGTGTAATACCTAATACAATGGAAGTGCTATGGAAATAGTTGCTAGTGCATGGCAAATTCAAGTTTTGCTTTTTGGGATCTTCCGAAAAAAATTTTTTTGAACCCACAGATACAGAAGAACTGACCAGCTGTAATCTGTCTTGGGGGTTGTTGTGACTTTGTTGAATTAACATTTGTTAAGTAGAGCCCCAGGTGTAGGATGGTGAGCAAAACAAAAGACCACAAGAGAAATTGAAATGGAGAGGTTTACCCTGGGGGAAGTACTCAGCAGCCCTGGAGGGGGAGGTCAAGGCAGGGACAGGAGCTGGGGCACACGCTTATATTAGGGTAGAATCCGTGGGTGGAATGCTTTGGGGTTCCTGAGCTAAGGCTCAATTCAAACCAAAAGAAGCAGGGTTTTGGTAAGCTCCACGTTAGGAGTTTGGGGCTCCTAACTAAGGGACACAGGGCTCTTGGAGGTAGGGGAAACTTTGATCACAAGGGTTATTGGGGAAGTCATATCAGGAAGTTAACTTACCTGTGACTCTTCTGGCTGTTTTCTAGGGCATGCCCTTGTATGAGGGGCGAGTGTCAGTTTAAGGCACCCAGAGGGCCACTTAGCCGAACAAAATGGATGCCGAGGCAGCAATACCATGGAGTAGCTTAGCTAAACACTCGGCAGGCAAACTGCTTGGGATCTTAGCCAAGTTGCAATAAATGGAAATACATTCAAAGTAGCTATAGTGGTTATAAGAAAAAAAGTGTATCTCACAGAAGCACAAGAAATGAAGCTGAGACTGGCAGGGGCCTCCCTCCAGAAACCAGCTGATAAAGGGTCTGAGACCTGACTGGAGAACTTGATGGTTCCTTACCTCCACTCCTCCTGGGAGGTTCTGCTTCTCTCTGTCTTTCTCTGTCTCCATCTTTCCCTGCTTCACCATGCACAGGGAGAAAGAGGATGTCCATCAGCTCCTGTTTGTCCTTTTTGTTCAAGCACTGATAGCTCTAAATTCCAAATTCTCTTGAGAAAGAATCTAATTATCCAGCTGACCTATACCTGCCTCAGGTGTCAATACCTTGTCTAGTCATTTATGGCCTTGGGAGTGGGGGGTCACTATACTAATCCTGAAGATGGGGGCAGTTTTAAGCAAAGAGGGGCTTGAGCTGGGACCGCCAAAGCTGTTTCTTACACACCTGGCATTCAGGTGTAATAGGGCGTCTTATTTTTTCTGACCTCTCTCTCTCAGGCCTTAACCAATGTGTCTCCTAACTTTCCCTGAAAGTGCCATGTATTTTCTCTCCCTCTAGACTTTCCTGTGCTGATCTGGCCAGCTAGAGTTATGCCACCCCCCTCTTTTCTCTCAATTCAAAGCCTGCATATGCTTCCAGATGCAGCACAGATGTGCTCTCTTTGATGAAACCATCGCTAGTCTTCTGTGACATCACCTCTTCTGAAATACTATAACACACTGTCTAATTGTCTAATATATTTAATCACATGATGTTTGGTGGTATTCTTTCATTTATTCAGCCATTATTTGCCTATATAGTTAATTTTCCAGGAGTTCCTTCTCTCATCGACCTAATTATGAATTCCTTGAGGTATGAGCCATGTTTTGTGCTTTGGAAAACCTCCCTCTGGAGTAGGTCAGTGTTCATAGAAGCATTATTCACCATAGCCAAAGAGTGGAAACAACCCAAGTGTCCATCAACAGATGAATGGATAAACAAATAATGGTATATACATATGATGGAATATTCTTTAGCCATAGAAAGGAATAAAGTTCTGATATATTCTACAACATGGATGTGTCTTGTAAGTGAAATAATCCAGACACAAAAGGAGAAAAATTGTGTAATTCCACTTACGTTAAATAACTTGAATAGGCAAATCATAGAGACAGAAAGCAAGTTACATGTTATTGAAGGCTAGGGGCAGGGATGAGTGGAGAATTCTTCCTTAATGGTTATAGAATTTCTAATCTGGGTGGTAAAAAACTTTTGGAAATAATGGTAATGGTTGCACAACATTGTGAATGTAACATCCTTCTGAATTGTAAACTTAAAAACGGTCAAAGTAGTAATTTTTTGTTATATATATCTTACCACAATTAAAAAATAATAATAATGTAATATACCCAAACCAATGAATTGTATGGTATGTGAATTATGTCCCAATAAAGCTATTTTTTAAAAATTCCCTCTGGGAACCAGATACTATGTATAATAAGTGTGTAAGTAATACTTTTATCATTTGTTGTGAGTCATCACGACATTATAATTTGTAATGAGATTTGTTAAGACACAAATTTAAATGTGATAGAGGAGCAGATATGTCAATCATTTTTATCTTTTGTGGAGTACCTGCTATAAAGTATTACACACCAATATACTAATTTTATGTTTGGTGAAAGAATGAATAAAAATATTAACAAGGTATACAGAATTTCTACTCATATATGTATTTTTTTCCACCACCAACTTACCATCACTGGGGTTTCATTCTTTAGGACTGAGACATTGTTTTCCAAATACCTGCTTTTAAGACATAATATATTAAAAGAGAAGTTGATTTGTGAACTAGATTCCTGCTTCTCCATTCTCTGGCCATTAAATAAAGCTTTATGCTCTTTCAGTCTCAAAAAAAAGACATAATATAATATACTATGTAGGTAAGATGGAACATTGTGCAGCCATGGGACAAATCATGTTTCAGAGGAATATTTGATGACATTGGAATCTTTGAGAATATTTATTGACATTGGAAATATTTATGATAAATTAAAAAGGCAGACTGAAAATCTATATGCCCATTTTAAATTTTATAAAAGATAGGAAAGATATTTATTAGTTAGTTACCTATTTCTGTGTAACAAGTCATTCCCAAACTAAGTGCCTTTAAAGAGTGGGTTGCAATCAGGTGTCAGGTGGGGTTTCAGTCATCTGAAGACTTGATCTGAAGTAGGGACTTGAAGACCTACCTTTGAAGCACATCATACCCATGGCTGGCAGGTCAGTGTTGGCTGTTGGCTGGGACCCCCCCCCCAGTTCCTATCCTCTTGGATTTCTCTGTAGGCTGCTTGAATATCTTCATGACATGGCATCTGACTTCCTTCCGAGTGAGAGATTCTTGACTAAGATGAAAGCTGGAATGCTTTTTATGACCTTGCCTTGGGGGTTACACACCACTGCTGCTCTTGTATTCCAGTAGTCATGCAGGACCAGCCCTGGGTCAGCCTTTATTCAGCAAGGACAACACAGGGCATGTGGGGATCACTGGGGACCATTGGCAGGTGACCACAAATATACACTGAAATAAAAATTTTAAGAATGGTATGATTAGAGCTGATCTTATTTTTCTTTGTGCTTTTCTATACTTTTCATTTTTTTTATGGTGAACATACATGATTTTTGGAATCACACACAGTTTATTTTTGTGTATGGTATTAGGGAGTGTTCTAATTTTATTCTTTTACATGGAGCTGTCCAGTTTTCCCAGCACCTCTTATTGAAGATGCTGTCTTTTCTGTGTTGTATATTCTTGCCTCCTTTATCAAAGATGAGGTGACCATATGTGCATGGGTTTATCTCTGGGCTTTCTATCCTGTTCCATTTATCTATAGTTCTGTTTTTGTGCCAGTACCATATTGTCTTGATTGCTGTCACTTTGCAATATAGTCTGAAATCAGGGAGTCTGATTCCTCCACCTTCATTTTTTTCCTGCAGATTGCTTTGGCTATTCGGGGTCTTTTGTGTCTCCATACAAATTTTAAGATTTTTTGTTCTAGTTCTGCAAAAAATGCCATTGGTAATTTGGTAAGGATTGCATTGAATCTGTAGATTGCTTTGGGTATCCTTCAATTAGTTTTAAGTCTTCAGAAAAATAGTTAAAAGAAGTTGAGTCAGGGAGCATTATCTGATCCTCTTATCTGTGTGTGTAAACACATATACATATACTCATATATACATACTCTTACACTCATACATACACATATCCTACACCTGTGGAACTGAATGGATTAAAAATGGATCCATCTTTTTAGTTTGTTATTTAATGATAGTCTTTGTATTTTAATGGTGAATTCAGACAATCAACACTGTGGTTATTGAGGTATTTTTTATTTTCTATTTTCCATTCTTTTTCTCTCCTCTCCTGCTTTCTTTTGGATTTTTCAAGTTTTCTGTATTCCAATTTCTCCCCTCTAGTGTTTTGGGAGTTATGTAATCTATTTCTTTTCTTTTATTAGTTATATTTAAAATTTTAAAATACATATTTGATTTAGCAAAGCCTAATGTTAATATCTTCATATTAACATCTTCCAAATAACATAAAGAAATCTTCTTCTGAATAACATAAAGATCTTAGAAACCTTTAATTCCAATCTCAGGCTCCCATCTTTTATGTTTTTACAGTTGCAAATTTTAGCTCCACTTTTTATAAACAATTTTGTTGAGGTATAATTGATATATAATAAATGGCATATAATAAAATATATAATTTGATGTCTTGACATATGTATACATCCATATGTATCACCACAATAAACATAGTAATCAACCCCTTAAAAAAATACTGATTTGAGTTCACACACGAACATACCTGATTGCATGTAAACTTGTTTTACTTAAGGAGTTCTGTTGCTTCTGTACAGAAGTAACTATGATAATCACCATTCATCCAAGCCCACTAGGCATTCTGCTAAGTGCTTTACATTAATTATTTCTCATTTCTTTATTTATTGTCTTTAATTTTTAATTATAAATGCACTGCGAGTTTATTATAAGTGAATGTACTCAATATCAAAATGAATAGTATAAAAGAGGAAAGACTTGCAATCCTCTTTTTTTTTTTCTTCAGAGTAGATACATGTTTATTGCTTGTTGTCACCGCAGATATTTTCTATGCATTTGACAACATAAACGATTGTAATAAAAATGGGCCTAGATACATTGTGGGGTTGTTTTTTGGCTTAAAACAGTAATCATTTATGCTTACTGTTTTTTGCAGCTTGCTTTTTTCAATTATTACATCAAAGCCATCTTCCCATCCATCCTTCTCATGGCTGCATGATTTATTCAGCATTGATAATACATTGTGATTATTTTGATCAATCTCCCTTAATTTTAGGTTGTTTCCTTTTTTTTATTGTTATTACAAGTGTTGCATTGAACTTGTCTTATGTATATCCTTGTTCATTTATTGAATATTTTTAATAGGCTAAAAGTCTGAAATGCAAAGCAATGCATTATTTCCAAACCATATAGCCACCCTTTGAGTTGGATATTATCATTTCCCTTTTGCAGTTGAGGAATCTTACACAGATCTTCCTCTACTTACAAGGGGGTTATGTCCCAATATGTCCATCGTAAGTTGAGAATATTGTTAAGTGGAAAATGGATTTAATACACCGAACCAACTGAACATCATCGCTTAGCCTAGCCTACCTTAAATGTACTCAGGGGGCTCCCCTGGTGGCGCAGTGGTTGAGAGTCCACCTGCCGATGCAGGGGACAAGGGTTCGTGCCCCGGTCCGGGAAGATCCCACATGCCGCGGAGCGGCTGGGCCCGTGAGCCATGGCCGCTGAGCCTGCGCGTCCGGAGCCTGTGCTCTGCAACGGGAGAGGCCACAACAGCGAGAGGCCCGCGTACCGCAAAAAAAAAAAAAAAAAAAAAAAGTACTCAGAACACTTACATTAGCCTATAGTCAGGCAAAATTATCTAACACAAAGCCTATTTTATAACCAAATGTTGAGTATCCCATGTAATTGATTGAATACTGTACTGAAAGTGAAAAACAATGATTGTAGGGGTTCAGAATGGTCGTTAAGTGTATGGGTTGTTTCCCCTTGTTATTGTGGGGCTGACTGGGAGCTGCAGCTTGCTCAGCATCACTACAGAGTATCGGAGTGCACACTGCTAGCCTGGGAAGAGATCAGAATTCAGAATTCAAAGTACGGTTTCTACTGAATGCATATAGCTTTCACAGCACCATAAGGTCAAAAATTTGTAAGTTGAACCATGGTAAATCGGGGACCGTCTGTACTTAAAAGGGTTAAGTGACTTAGCTAGTGAGAGGCTGATGAGGGTATGAGAATCCTGATTTCCCAGTTCTCCAATGTGCCAACATCCTCACCACTCACCGCGCAGCCTCTCCTACTAGTTTGGAAAATGGTTAAAAAAGGAAAAGTTTATTAATGTTGGAATTGTCAAGAAGATTACTGGGGATTTTCAGCTAATAGTAGTCCTATGGAATTAGAATGCAAGGGACATATTTCAGGCAATTTTTAGTTTCACTTGGCCCTGCAGTTGAGGACACTAACATAAGAGTTGAGGGGCTATTTTTAGCAGGTTACTTTTAAGCATCCCTGGAGGGGTTGTAAAATAGCCTGTCTACCACAGGCTGCTAGGAATTGCTTGCCTAATTTTTTGTTCTGAAGGAAAGGACACAGACCATCTAGGCCAGTAAGTTGGGTCCAAAACTGGACTCATGTTTATTTTACGTAATAAGCGTGTTCTTGAATAATATGAGTTGAATTTTGGTTGGTTGAATGCCATTTTTAATGCACCAGGGGTACACATATTTCTTGTAATCCTGCAATGAGTGGCTTTCTAAAACAAAGAATGCTTTGGTAATGTGAACAATTTTCCCTTAATTCATGTTGAATATAACTTTTTTTTCCCTTAAGGCAGGCAACCCTATGCTCAGTCATCTGTGTCTTAGAGTGTGTTGGCTGGTATAGCCATATTAGTTAATGGTAATGTGGAATATATATGCTGTTAAAATACAGACTAATATAGTCCAAACTCTCACTCCAAAGTCCCAAAGTAAACGACATGGTGAAAGCATATAAATTAGAAGAGGTGGTTTGTGATAAATACCCCATGCCAGAAGGAGTGTAGTTGCAGAACTTGGGTGCTCCTATCCTTATGTTTGGATTGTGGGCCCCATTCCTGCCTCACTGAGCTGGCATGTGGAAGAGGTGTCTCTTCAGTTACTATGGCCATAGTCCAGAAAATAAGTTAGAAACAAGTGAGGGTGCGTGAGACCCCTTTTCACACTAGTACCATTGCATGCTTTGAAAGTATAGTCAAAAATTTCTAGTCCAACCTTAACATTTTTGTTCTTTTATCAGTTCACATTTGCTCATACATTTTTTAAAATCAATCAGCAGTTGATTCTACAATTGGAATGGCCTTTAGAGTTCATGGAATTTTTGGTGTATGCAGATAATAAGGATTAGCCAGAGAGAAATAGACTCCAGCTTTTAACTTTGGCCAATTTTAGTCAATTTGGCTTAAGATGCTTTGGTTTTTTTAAAAAATATTATTCTACATGAAAAGCAGGCAAATATCTTCAATACAAGTGATTTAGTTAATATGCCTGCTAGGATAGGATTCTGAAAATGAATAATGAATAATTTTGATGCTCTAAGTTGACATTTATCAGTCTTTTAAAGGTCATGACTCTTGCATTGCTTTTAGTTTAGTCTTGGGAAAATAACTGAGAATGCATAGTAAAATGAATAACTTTGCAATGCCAATAATCCCAGTTTTGGAGATCTATACTCTGGAAATAAAAGCACCAGAAACTAAGATATATGTGCTAGAATGTTTAGTGCAACACTGCTTATAGAGGCAAAACACTGGGAGCAACTTTAGTGTTCAGCAATAAGGTGAATTAACTATAATATAACTACACTGTGAAGGAGTATGAAACTATTAAAAAGAATAAATTAAATCTGTATTATTGATCTTGGAGCCAATATATATAACCATGATACACTGTTATGGGGAAAATCAAATTACAGATTAATTTTTTAATGGAAAAATAAAACCCTACATGTGTATGTATGTACATATGAGATACATTTCTCATAGGTGTGTGCTATCTCAGTGAGAAAGAGGGGTTCCATAATAATATATTTTCTTTATGTGTATCTCTGTATTGTTTTACTTGCTACAATGAGCATTATTGCTTTTTAAGTTTAAATATCTTATAAATTAAAAAACACACAAGCATCCTGTTTTTCTTATTTTGTAAAGGGAAACAAGACCATTCTTCCAAGTGATAATGTAGTTTTTCTGACCATTAAAATATATATTTAAAAAGAATTTATAGGCATTCAAATACCTTT